>NC_061773.1:1935193-3182387 GCF_022458985.1 Mugil cephalus | reverse complement strand
CCGAGATCAGACGAGATCGGGCGCGTTCAGGGTGGTATGGCCGTAAGCCGCAGGGCACCCGTGAAATAGGCCTTTTCTAGATGGTCTCTGTCGTCTGCTTGCCGATTGAGAGAGGAGGCGACAACATCCAGCCAGAGTCAGAGTGTTTGATTTGTGGTGAGAAACGTAGTGTGTTGCGCTTTTTCTTTTTCTCTTTTTACAATAGAACCTGATTCTGATATTGTGATGGAGACATGTAGGCGATCACCGACAGCTATAAAAGACCTGATAGTTGTCTCTACTGTTGCTTACGGCCATACCACCCTGAACACGTCTGATCTCGGAAGCTAAGCAGGGTCTTGCCTGGTTAGTACTTGGATGCGAGACCGCCTGGAAATACCTGGTGCTGTAAGTATTTTTGACACTTTAACAACACCAGAGGGCGCTGCCGCCCCTTCTTCTTCATATCAAACCTGTGGCTTTCAATTTACTTTTACCCTGTGTGTGTGTGTGTGTGTGTGTGTGTGTGTGTTTGTGTGTCTTTTTCCTTCCACACATGAACATATGCAGACAGCAGACATTCATGCTCCATCGCGTCACTGGCATGTCAGACTGATAGGACAATCATGATGACATATCTGAAACACATTTCTTCTCAGTAAAAATATTTTCAAACCCATTTTGGACCGGCAACATATTCACCTTCTGATTTATGATGATGATGATGATGATGATGATGATGTGGACGACGAATATACTGTGTGTGGCACGGGAAAATGTACGTGATGTTTTCAGTTACTTGTGAAGAAAATAATCAGAAAATAATAAATAAGTAAGTAAATAAATGTGCCTGGAGTATTTTTTCACTGTAAAGTTTATCTACTTGGGCACATGCCTTTGGAAAAACGAAAAATAAATAAATAAGATCATTATGTCACCAGTACAGATTTTTCTTTCCTGTAATATTTAGGAGGTGAAGAGATGTAAGCAGCAACAGCAGCAGAGAGGCCTCAAGGAAGTCGTGGAATCGATCCCTCGCCCTCTGGTCTATTCAGCAGGCGGATCATCCCACCTCGGTGCAGAGGTGAACCACTTTGTGCCCACTGCCATCGACTGTACAACAGCAGTGTGAACAGCACACAGCTCTGACCTCACTGAGCCCATATGTAGCATACTTACTCCACAACTGCTGTCTCTTTGTTGACTTTGTGTACTGTACTTTTTGTACTGTTCTTTTTGTTGCCTGTTGTCCTGTTTAATGTTGTTGTAATTTCATCAATTCTAAAATTTCTTTCTGGTCACTGTTGTGCTGCTGTAAAATTTGATGGGGTTCAGTAAAGTACTACCTTATCTTACCTTACCTTAGCTATCAAGAGGTACCATTGTCCATCGAGATGACGATACGAGCTTAGTCCCAACCTATTCGTAGGCGTCCCAGTGCTCCACTGATGTTCAGCTTTAAAACACCAGCACTGTGGGGCTGACTGAAGGGTTGTTGAAAGTTCTCCCTATTGCTGCAAACAACTCTATGATGCCACGTTCCTCTGATTGTCTCTTCAACTGCTTTAAAAGGTGACATGATGATGTCTTCCATTTGTGGACCTCAATAGATCATAGGAGTCCACAAAGCTGATTTGGGGAAGTGCAACCTTTTGCAGATGTCTTTCAAAATGGCCTTGTCCATGTCCTTGAGCTTGTCCAGGTTAATGTTAAAACCTTGGCTCTCAGAGTTTGTTGAACAGCCGCTGGTGCATTGTATCTAGAGTATCTGCAGCACAGGTCCTCTTGGACTTTTTAAGGGCCCAAGAAATCAGGTTCTCTGCAATGCTGCTCACAAATATTTCTTCCAATGTTGTCTAGAGGCACAAAGGCGTCCACAGTGGTGACCTCTGTAACATGGGGCGTCTGTGTTGGTGCAGGAAGTGACGCTTTGTGAAGTGACTTTTTGAAGAAGCTCTTAATCCTGCTTGTCAGAAATGCTGGAGTAGGTTTTTCTTCCAAAGTGTCTGAGACATCACTTTTGATAGACTCTTCTTGGTCTTCTTCAAAGTGTCTTGTCTCTTGGTCCAGGCCGAGTTCCAGCTGCAGTGGTTGATGTTTGAACATCAGTTGCTTCTTCTTGGTGCACTCTTGTAGCATTTTAATGATGCAAGCAACCATTTCATTCAATGTTAGGATAGTGGTGGTGTACCATCTCTATGGAGTCATAGGGTAAATGCTAAGGTGCATGGAGTTGACACACGTTGCTCCTATTTTTCTGAACATGATGCTCCTTAAAGAGTTTGAGGTTTCCCAGCAAACCTCGTGTGGAAGGTCCAGAGCTTAAGAAAAAGCTTGAGGTAGTGCGTCCTCGAAACTGGACAACAGGTCATCCCAAGGCTTGACTCCTCTCCTTGGGACTTCTGCCACCATTGATTTTGTAATGAGCACCATAATGTCAGCTCCGCCAGCACGTACCTGGTTTCGTCAGGGTTTCCTGAGAGCAAACGTGCCCACTGCTTGGGTTCAATCCATCTGAAGAAAGAATCCATGACTGGGCGAATTGTGTCCACAGTAGTAGGAGGAGTGTCCTCTTCCGGGGGTTGTCTTGCCATTTCACTCAGACTAGGATTGCATCTTGAAAACATCTCTTTTCAGGACAAGCTTGAGCTTGAGCAAGCTTGAGCTTGAATCTGTGAGCTTTTGTTTACCCTCCGGAATGCTGAGGTACTATAGGACTGCGACACTATCAGTGAGTCTCTTAAAGAATGTGACATCACTGAGGGCTGGGAGGACTTTACTCCATTCTATCCTGATATCTACCCATCTACAGTGTCTATTGTTACGACGGAGGTTGTATTATTAATTTGGTGGGAGTGGGTGCTCCTTGTTTTTCTTTTCCTTCCCATCTCTGTTTATGCAGATTGGTGTGTGCCATAGCCGACGTGGGATTGGCTGGGGGTTCTAAGTTGATTTCCTATTGGATATCCAGCGGAGAGGGAGATGTTTAAAAATCCAAGATGACGACCATCAGCAAGCTTCTCATCCTTCTCACCTCCCAGCTGGCCACCACCATGTACCTTTGTAACCCTTGGCCTTTGGATTTACTTTATGTTTCAAGATTAGTAGGAGTGAACCACTATTTTTGTTGTTCCCTTTTCTCTTGTTTTTGGATAAGTTGAGGTAGGGAGGAATTTGTATTTTCTTTTGTCTCTGTTAGGTTGGATTTAGGTTGTTTTCTAGGTAAATTCCTTCGGTTTGTTATTTTGGCATGGGTTCACTCCAAAGTTGGTTTATGGTTTATATATTTCTTTAATGTGTCAAATAAATCCATTTTCCTTGATTCACATTTAATATACTTTTGTTCCTTGTGGCTGCTTGGGAGTTGGGTAAGATGGGGGCCTTTTTGTATGTTACGTCCTAGACCCCTAGACGGGGCGCAACATAAATTGGGGGTTCATCCGAGATTCTTTAAGTGTTTTGGCTTAGGTAAGTTTGGTAAGTATTTTTTTCTGGTTAGCAGTTAGAAATGGAGTTTTCATTAGATGACTTTATGAGCAGTCCTTCTTGGGAAAAAATACTGAAATGAAGAAAAGCTGATTTGTTAATTGTGGCTAATTGCTATGATGTTGCTGTGTGTTATAGTCTCCGGAAAGCAGAATTACGTCATGTGTTGTGTGAAAAGCTAGTGGAGGTGGGCTGGAGTGTTATAAAAGCGACAGAGGTTGCTGACGTGCCCGCTGCTGGTGTGGAGCATTAACAATCCACTATTACTCCTTTGTCCACTGATGAAGTCT
Organism: Mugil cephalus; assembly: GCF_022458985.1. Classification (NCBI taxonomy): domain Eukaryota; kingdom Metazoa; phylum Chordata; class Actinopteri; order Mugiliformes; family Mugilidae; genus Mugil; species Mugil cephalus. The sequence goes on along the minus strand of NC_061773.1, from coordinate 3,178,632 downwards.
GCCTAACCCTCTGCATAAAGGAGGTTGAAATATGAAATAAAGAGCTTGAGGTGCAAGCAATGCATCTCCGTGTTAGGGCTCTTGAGCTTGATCAATAATTAAACAACTAAAATGTTCTGAACAGATTTCCACAAAATACTGTGAATTAATTTAAAATATACAATTAATTTTTTTTTAAAAAGGGGTAAAATAAAGCAGTTTTACTTGCCATATAGGGTTTGTTGCTGACAAGCTTCCCATCAACATGATGCTCCCACTACTGTGCTGATTTTCAGAAATTTGAATCAGAAACACTATATAAAATACTAAAAATACTGTATACTAGTCAACATAAACGTAAAATATGCCAGTCCTTTCATTTCAGCCCTAGGCTCAGCTTACTTACTTACTTTTTACTTACTAAACTATTTTTTTTTCTTCATTACCTGATAATTTTACTTTATATACCCTACCTTAAGTCATATTAATTGTTGCTACAGTGTTTAAAGCTCTATCCATCTTTGTTTTTAATATTCTAAGAAGAGAAGCGCACTGCACCATTAGAAAAGGAGCACTGTTGTATGCTCTACACTCTAAGGAAATCTCAATGTTTGATACTCTTCTTGAATGACCATTTGATGTTTTGTTTTGTTAACGTTCATTAGTGCAATAAACAATGTGTAAAACAAAAATTGCACCAAAAAATCCCACCTCAATTCTAAGCAAAAAAAAAAAAAAATGATTTTTACAATTTTTTACCAGAACCATGGCTTTTAGATCATGGCTTAAGGTCCTACAAGGCTGTCAAGAAGCCCCTGATCAATGAGAGAGGTTAACCTGACGTTGTTGGGCTCAAGCACACAAGAACTGGACAGTCAGGAGTCAAGATTCTGTGGTCAGACGAGTCCAGTTTCCAGCTTTATCTTCCTCCTGCTAATGTGTGGGTCCACAGAAGGCCAGGCCAAGCATGATCTCCAGCATGTACAGTACCTACTGTCAAAAATGGTGGAGGCAGTATCATGGTTTGAGGATGCATGAGTGCTGCTGGTGGTCATCTTACTGTCTGTGATGACACATTGACCTGTGTCAAATATTGTACCATTCATTCTACCCACATGCTCCCATCTGCTCCCCAAGTTTCAACATCTCAATAGCATCTTCCATTTTCTCATACAGAAACATTAGCATTTCTATATGAGTAACCACGGTATTGGCTTTGCATTCCTAAATATGATTAAAAATAGTTAATAATGTCTAGTTGTGTCCAAGGTGTACAATAAGATGTATCATAACAGCCCTTTAATTGATGTTGGAGGGTGTCAATGAAGATTTACCACAGATAGGTGTTGAGATATTTCAAAAGTCTACTGGAGCATGAAAAATTACAGGATGAGTCTGTCTTAAAATCGGTCTAGTTATTTGTTGTCTCTTTTCTTTTCTCCAGCTACAACACATTCACTTTGTTGCATATACTTAATTAGTGAGGGAATCTCACATAGTTGCATCAACTGCCAAGAGTATCCTGCTTTAACAGGGGTTTTCCAGACCTGTTTCCTGGTTTCCATCTTAGGAAACCAGGAAATCACACTCAAGGCACACTCTTGGAAAATATTGGCACAGCTGCTTTGGCCATGGCCACAGGAAAGGAACGGAAAGAAGAGCCATGACTTCAGATGCTTATGAAATGTTGTAGAAATCTTTAGTTTGTTCAAAATCAGATAAGGATAAGATTACACATTCCCATGTAAATGCTGAAGAAGCCTTGTCTATACATCTGCGCAGACTAATTTAGGCTTGTTTGGTGCCACTCTGTCAAAAGTTACAGTTGAGTGTGTCCTAGATGAGGCTGTAGAAATTTGAAAGCCATGTACAAAGAAAAATATTTCTGACAAAAATATGTTATGTTATGTGTGATTAGTGATGTATATTCTATCTATCTATCTATCTATCTATCTATCTATCTATCTATCTATCTATCTATCTATCTATCTATCTGTCTGTCTGTCTGTCTGTCTGTCTGTCTGTCTGTCTGTCTGTCTGTCTGTCTGTCTGTCTGTCTAGTTTTGCACTAGAATAACCTCATTTTCACTCTCCACACCACAATGATACTTTATTTTATCTTATCTTTAATTTAATCAATATATTACAAAATACGAGTTTTATTTTAAAGCACTATACAGCTATATTGGTGCAATTCCTCATCGTTGCCAAAAAATTGCTGGTGCTTCCCTACGTTGCCGTGGAGTCGGAACCTCAGTTAGTGTTGTGTTTTCTCCCGTCTTCTTTGGATGTTACACCCCAGACGCTTCCCCTGAAACAAGCGAACTCATTCAAGGATTTTTTGCTGAAGGTAAATTAGTCTTTCAAGTTGATTTATTTTGACTAATATCCTCAAATGTACATCTGTATTGTTTTAGACACCCTTGTATTAAGTCAGTTATTCAGTCAGTTATTCAGTCAGTTATTTTTTCCGCATGTGTGCTTTTTATGTGTAGTTGTTCCTGGACGCAGGTTAGCTAGCACGCCTGCTCCGAACCTCGGCTAACTCTAGTTAGCTTTTCACCCGGTTTCACGGCAAACTTAAAATCAAAATCTCCACTTTACTTTTCAGAATTTCTTTCCATTTTTATCGATCACATGTCTCACATAAATACCTATTGTCTTTTCAGGTCCTGTGTGAAACGTTAAAAGATGTTTTTGACCAGATCGGAATATGACAGGTGGGTCTGGCACAAACTGCTTTGTCATTTATTGAGCACTTTTGTAAAGTAATGATTAAACTTACGAAGTAAATAAAATTTAAGTTGTACGCACAGTGCATTGTATAATTTGACGCCACGGAAAAGCCTGAAAGCGTCGTTTTTGTCTAATCCTTGTTAAACCTTTGTTTTTCTGTTAGCTAGTTAGCAACTAACAATTCTTAGGGGAATCAGTTGCTTTCACTTTCGGAATAGACACTTCGTCATCAAAGATATACCGTTATTTGATCATTTCAGTGTCACTTTTATGCCATAGTCGTTTACATTTTTTCCCCAACCATTTTTTTTATTTTTTTTTGCAAGTTTTTGACTAATTACATGTAAAAACTTCTGTTCTCCAGAGGTGTGAATACATTCTCACCTGAAGGAAGATTGTTCCAGGTTGAATATGCCATAGAGGCGATAAAGGTGAGTGTTACACGCTGGACTTCTCACACTGTCTAAGTTTCGTTGGATATCAAGCGTGACAACAAGTTTCTCGATAAAAGCTCATCAGTTTTCTCTGGTCTGACCTTGCTCCCTTAGTTGGGCTCTACAGCCATTGGTATCCAGACATCAGAGGGGGTGTGTCTGGCTGTGGAGAAGAGGATCACCTCTCCCCTGATGGAGCCCAACAGCATTGAGAAGATTGTGGAAATCGACAGTCACATCGGTAGGTGGAATACAAGCTGATTCGTTAAATCTCAAATCTTTACAATCAACTTACATGCGTTACTGTCTCACGAATGAGGCAGTGGTCCAGCTGGTTAACATAAGTATAATTCAATTCAATTCAGTTTTATTTGTATAGCAGCAATAACAATACAAATTGTCTCAAGACGCTTCACAAAAACCAGCCTGCAACCTCCAGAGCAGCCTGAGGACGACGGTGGCAAAGAAAAACTCCCTTTTAACGGGAAGAAACCTTGAGCAGAACCCAGCTCTTATGGAGGGACCCATCTGCTGAAAGTCAGCCGGGTAGAAACAGAGAAGATAGAGAGAAAAGAAGAACAGGAGAAACAAGATAAACAAACTTATGTCATAGATACAATCACATAGCCAAGTGCTTAATGTGTAATGGAAATTTGGGATTCTAAACATATAAAAACAACACAGTGTGCATTAGTGTAGATATCAGAGGACATCATAAAGCTTCTAAAGATAACAATATTGGAAGTAGAGATGTATGCTGGGTGACAAATGGAGCAACAGGTGGTAAGGGCCCCTGAATCCTCATCTTTGTGTCAGGTGTGACTAAGTTCATATAATGAACTGTGGCCAATTGTCCAAGATACTTTGAATGAACAATCTGCCAATAATTTGAAAAACCGTGTGCTTGGAGAGCTGCTTGTTTTCTAAAAGCATAAGATTCTCACAGTGAATGTGACAGGGTTTCCGTGGAGTCTTAAAAAGTCTAAAATTTGATAATCCCAATTTAAGGCCTTAAAAAAAGTCTCAAAAACGAGCGCATTTTGAATTGTAGATCTTAAATCCTTACATCCATTTACTGCTTAGTTTTCAGTATGACCCCCTCTGACCCCGGCCTATTATGTTTCTGTTCCTAGTAGTAGTGGAGCCCACCCCAGCAATGTCCTGAGTTGATAGTTTAATGACAATAAATTTTGTTATTTTGAAAGGAATTCTGGGCCTCTGGTTTTCCTTATTATTTATACTTTATACTTAAGTCTTAACTCTAACCCATTATGGTGTCTTAAATTTCACTTGTTTAAACCTGCAGACACCCTATATTAATTTGATTTTAATATACACATAACATTTTCATTGGTGTATTTATGCATATAAAGCTATTTACACCATTATGTTTGAAGATATCCTCCTTTTATTTCAAATGTATTTAATACATAATACATTGGAAATTCAAGATTTCTGTGTTACATAGGAATAAAAGAATGTAAAGTGTAAAAAGCATTTAAGTAACTCATGACGGAGTAATTGACTTTGTCAAAATGTTAAATATTGATTGTCTTTGCTCCAGCCGCACTTATAAAATGCTTACATTTATGAGAGTTTAGGTGTAATTTAAGTTTACAGATTTGTATATTTCCATTACAAGAAAATGCTTGAATCTTCACGTTGTTACATTGTTGGGAGCTGTTACTTTCAAACTGCCTAAATACAAAGTTTTATCATAGTGAATGTTAGGCGAATATTTACTATTCCACCGGGTAATATAAATACACATCAGATTTCTCTCAGTTTGTCTGTGCAGGTCATTGCTCAAGACTGAAGGATATGCCGAAGCTTAATTTTCTTTCTTTTCACCTCTTAGGTTGTGCCATGAGCGGCTTGATAGCTGATGCTAAGACTCTCATTGACAAAGCGAGAGTGGAAACACAAGTATGAATTTTAAGCATGATGTAATTTATGCAGTATGCTGAACACGAGGAAACATCAGTAAACTAGCTACCCTTTTCTTCAGAACCACTGGTTTACCTACAATGAAACAATGACAGTGGAGAGTGTGACTCAAGCTGTGTCCAACCTGGCCCTGCAATTTGGAGAAGAAGACGCGGACCCTGGTGCCATGGTCAGTCATGCAGCCAAACAGCTTTTCAGAGTTCAGAGTCGTGGTGGTGTCCAAGAAAACTTTCATGAGCTATAGAATAGAATGCCTTTTATTGTCATTATACACTGTATAAGGTGTTTGGAGAGGTTGTCCTTTTCAGTGTTGACACAAAGTATACAAAATAGTTTAAAAGGTACAATTTACAAAAGAATTGAATGTATATGTGTGTGTGTGTGTGTATATATATGTGTGTGTATATATTAGGATTGGGCGGTATCCAAATTTTGATACCTTCATACCGTCTCCACATTTGACTGTGGTATACAGTATTACCGTGACTAATTAAAAATTATGAAGCACGCGTCAATTTACACAGACCACCTCAAGTGGGCGGAACCAGACACAGAAAAAACAAAGAGAATCCGGTGGATTTTCAAAATAAAATACCCTGTGCAAACTGCCGGTTGTAAAACCAGACAAAAGTGAAACTTATCAACTACGTAGCATATTTACACATGTCGGAGCACGTTTAGAAGAACATACACCGGGAAAATGGGCAAATCTGAGCAAGTAAACAAAGTCTGGCGGGCTAAACGCTCGCTTCTGAAACGTTCCTGATAGGTTTTGAAGTTGAGTGCGGGACGGACCAAATAAACGACGCTCACGAAACGCGCCGCGGACGGGCCAGACAGCATCACCAAACTGTTTGCTTGTGCCTACACTGTTCAGAAACTGAAAACCAAACACTAATGATGAAACAATAACAACATAATGTGCACAGTATTAACAACTTTTATTAGCAACAGTTTTAGAAGTGCAAATACAACAGTCAAACAATTAAATTAACCTGACCATCCAGAACAGTTTTTGCGCAGAATGCGCCGCACACACACCGACAGTGGACATAGAATCATTTTTAGGCAGTGAATTAATTATATCTTATATTTAATCCTTATCTTCTATATAAGTGCACTGCAATTTTTTTAATGACTTTAATAATATTGAAACTGATACTATTGCTTTTGAAAGACTGCCCAACCCTAGTATATATGTAGCAGCGGCGGATAAAATATATAGCATGAAAAATAGGTTAAAACAGAAAAAAAAAAAAAGGATTATTTTCAGTCTCTGATTTCTTGCCCTGCGCTATATTTTCTGCAGAGTCGACCCTTTGGCGTTGCTCTCCTGTTTGGGGGAGTTGACGAAAAAGGACCCCAGCTGTAAGTAAACATAAATGTGTAACATTTAAAAGATGTTAAGATGTTTACTTGATACTTTTCTTTACACCGATGCTTTGGTTTGTGTGTAATCCAGCTACCACATGGACCCATCAGGAACTTTTGTGCAGTGTGATGCTCGGGCCATCGGTTCCGCGTCTGAAGGAGCACAGAGTTCTCTGCAAGAGGTTTACCACAAGGTAGTGGACACTACAAAATGATATTTAACCACTGAATGGGTACATACCTCCCACATAAGGGATGCAATGACTATATTACACATTGTGTAATTTATTCCTGATTATGATTAAAAATTATTTTCTTATATTTTTATCACAGAACTGTCTAGTTGTGTCCCAGGTGTACAATAAGATGTATCATAACAGCCCTTTAATTGATGTTGGAGGCTGTGTCAATGAAGATTTACCACAGATAGGTGTTGAGTGTCAGATATTTCAAAAGTCTACTGGAGCATGAAAAATTACAGGATGAGTCTGTCTTAAAATCAGTCTAGTTTTTTTGTTGTCTCTTTTCTTTTCTCCAGCTACAACACATTCACTTTGTTGCATATACTTAATTAGTGAGGGAATCTCACATAGTTGCATCAACTGCCAAGAGTATCCTGCTTTAACAGGGGTTTTCCAGACCTGTTTCCTGGTTTCCATCTTAGGAAACCAGGAAATCACACTCAAGGCACACTCTTGGAAAATATTGGCACAGTTGCTTTGGCCATGGCCACAGGAAAGGAACGGAAAGAAGAGCCATGACTTCAGATGCTGATGAAATGCTGTATAAATCTTTAGTTTGTTCAAAATCAGATAAGGATAAGATTACACACTCCCATGTAAATGCTGAAGAAGCCTTGTCTATACATCTGCGCAGAGTAATTTAGGCTTGTTTGGTGCCACTCTGTCAAAAGTTACAGCTGAGTGTGTCCTAGATGAGGCTGTAGAAACTTGAAAGCCATGTACAAAGAAAAATATTTCTGACAAAAATATGTTATGTGTGTTAGTGATGTATATTCTATAAATATAATTTTGATATATTGTTGATCTGCCTTACTTAAGTCCTGTCACTAGTGGCAGGTGTCAGAAAAACAACCCACGATTTTGTTTGTAAGTTATTTAAAGAGGAATGAAGAGTTGTACCTTTTCTGTGTCCCCCACAGTCCATGACATTAAAAGAGGCCATCAAGTCGTCTCTCACCATTCTGAAGCAAGTGATGGAGGAGAAACTCAACGCCACCAACATTGAGGTTTGTATCTTCTTGAATACTGATTTACTTTGAATACGTTTAAGTAGACATTTTACATCCCTGTCTCTTCCATAGCTGGCAACAGTAGAGCCTGGCAAGACCTTCCACATGTATTCCAAAGAGGAGCTGGAGGATGTAATCAAGGACATCTAAAGCAGACAGACTTGGTCTTGGTTGGAGTTTTGGGCTGGCAAGGAGAGAAGACGGGGGCCGGATGTCACAACTTTCCAACAGCACATTGTTGATCTTGTTGCGTTCAAAAGTTTTTGTTTTGATCGCCACAAGGTTTCTGTTTGCAATGTGCCAATTTAGTTCTTGTCCCCCAGTGTCTGAACATCTCTGTATAGGGTTCTGACCAGTTCTTACAACTGAGCGGCAGGAAGAAAAAAAAATATGGGTGGGGGCGGGGGTGCATTTTTTGTTACGAATCAGTACTTCGATTAAACTCTTGTATTCAGAAAGTGATGTACTCTTGTTTTTTTTTTTTTTTTTTCAGTTTGTGCTCTGTAATGGGCACAAGGGCACGAAACATTGATCAACAGTTTGAGACTAAACTATGCAATGATCCAAAATGATTTGTGCATTTGTTGCTGGTTAAAAAAACAAGTCACAAGTTTGCCTGAACAATATCTCAGCTTAAATTCTGCCATATTAGTAGTGATTTATAACTTTGTTTTATATTTGCTTATATTTAGTGAATTATACATAATTGAATATAAACATTAATATTTATATTTATGATCCTGTTCAATGTTCCTGTTCAACTAATTTAGTTCAACATTGAACCGGATCATAAATATAAATATTAATTCAATTCAATTCAGTTTTATTTGTATAGCGCCAATAACAATAGAAATTGTCTCAAGACGCTTTACAAAAACCGGCCTGCCACCTCCAGAGCAGCCTGAGGGCTACAGTGGAAAGGAAAAACCTTAAGCATAACCCAGCTCATATGGAGTAAGTATATGAAACTGTTTGTATGTGGTGTTAATTTGGGAACTTGTGTTAAGTCTACATGTCACATATGCAACCACAAAACTGATGAGTAGTTATCTATTATTTAAAAAATATATATAATAATAATGTTGACTGAATAAAGTAGATTTCCAGTGAGGTAGTAGAGAGCTTTCTTCAAATCTACAGGGCAAGTCTCCCCTAAAGACTTTTTGTTCTGTTTTTTTTTTTTTTTTTTTTTTTTCTTTAATCTCAAACTCCTCTAGTAATCAAGCCTCTTCTGGTAGTTGCGCGGTCTTTCCACCGGGGGGCAACGTAACACCAGAACGTATCCACTCATTGGAGGAAGAGTCCTGTCGTCCAATCAGATAGCAGGTTATTCTGGTCCTGGCCAATCCCGTGCCGCGGTGGATGGGCCGTTGTTGAAGATGCTTGGTGTAGCGGGGGGCGGGGTGAAAGTGGAGCCAACTGGTGGTGGTGGGACAGTAGAGTTGCTTGCCGAGCCCAAGAAGTTAAGTAGTTTGGGTGAAATCATGATCTCTTGTATTTTGGTGCTCGGGCTGTTTTCGTGCATTCTGGGTGGATATCATCACCAAGGAGAGAACTCGCCCCATGTGAGGAGGCTGCAGAGGGAGTTTGTTGGTGATGAGGAGCGAAGTATTTTGGAGAGCACGCAGCTTTTGAAACGCAGCGCAGGTCTGGATGAGCAGACATGCACAGCTTTGCCTGGAGTGGAGTCAGCGCTGCTCAACAGCACCAACTCTGTAAGTGTCTTTAAAGCCGCGATGATTTAATAAGTGAGCAGGGGTATCTGCCTGGAGCTGAGTGTTTTTCTTCCTTTATTCCCTTTTCTTCTTTTCCTTTATTGTCTGACATCCAGACATTTTAATATCAGACTTTCAAATAAGTGTACCATTAAACTGACTAGTAGTGGGCGAATCGATTAGTTGATTCATCAATTAGTGGATTGCGTTTGACGAAATGAGAAGTGCCAAACATCTGATGTTGAGCATTCTCATTTCAGAAGAATGTCCTATTTGTTTGTGTCTCCATGAGTAAAGTTTGGGACAGCTGTTCAGATAAAATGAAAAATGAATTGGTATAGTCTCTAGTAATTGTCATTTTCTACAATCTTCCTGAATCTTCCTTTAATAAGGGAATAAAGTCTGCAGTCTCGTATTCACTGAAGGCAATAACTCATTTGAGCCTTGAGATTTATTTTAAGGGATTGAATAAGTTTGGTCTTTAAAGTGTTTTTCATGCAACTGTGACATGTTGAAATGATCCGTTATGCCCAATTGAGAGTCTGTGATTATTTGCATTATTAATTTGGCAGTTCCTTCATTAATAAATTACTCGTTTTGGTTGTAAATTGTTTCATAAAGGAGACTCAACAGCAAATATATTATACAATATATACTACAATATTAATAGTGGGTGCAATTATTGAACATCTCTGGTCAGAATAGCTGTAGATTGGTTTTCTGATGATCTCCTGATTATGTTCAACTCGGTGACACTCTTTTGTTTATTTATTTATATATTTATTTTTATTGATCTAAATTAATGTAGGCCATCAGTCCTGGTCAGCTCCATTATGTCTGCAGACCCTGGGTTGTCAGGCTCTGGTGGACTAACAATGCAGGATGAATGGAGAATGTAACCACAGGCGTCCATAGACATTAAGTTGTGTGCTTCCAGGCTGATAACGCCTGTTGCTCTCTTTCATACTTGGGATCAAGGTGAATAGTGTCGTGGTGATGCCGTGCACTGTTTCAAATGATTTTATGTCTGCATTATTCATGTATTTATTATTTTTTGCGCTTTTTCACATCTCACCCAAAACCCTATCCCAAAATAGACCAAACAATAAATAGTTGTGCTGAACATTTTGTAATAGGAAGCTCAGCAAGAACAACCCTGACGTCCAGGGGAATGTTCAAGAAAAACAACTTTGTCCATAACTACAGACAGAGCTCCACAGGACAGTCCTCCTGATGTGTATACTTATGTGTGTATGTGAGATGGAAGAAGTGGGTGTTACATCATTTCTGGCTCAAACACCTGGGCTGGCTTTTGAGCATGAAAACGATTTGGTGTGCTCTCAGATAGCAGACTCCTCCCGTCCCCTCTGGCCTTTCTCCCTCACAAACATTCCCCACCGTTTTTATTTTTTTTAGATTTCTGCCAAACCTGATTTGATCAGCGCCGTGGATTGATGTCTGAATTATCAGACCCGCACGGCTAGATCAGACAAAGCAGAAGCTTTTGCTTTATTATTGGCATTTGCATATGAGATCAGCTCTAACTCATTTCTGCTTTTGCTCCTTTTTGGCGTTTTTTGACCCTTGCTGAGTGCACGAAATGTGTTTTGTCAGCTCTCCTGTGCCTTGTTTGATTTACACCTCTTTTTAGGGTTATGTGAGATTCAGTTTGCTGAATCTGTCAGGTTTACAAAGTAGTATGCTGTTTCCATCCGGTCCTTTAGCCTCTCTTGCCAAAAATAAATAAAGTAGAAAAAAAGACATGTTGTGTTTTAAGTGTGAACTGTAGCTGGGTTGGAGCCAGCTGTTGGAGCACCAAGAAAAGCAGCAGCGTTGATGTTCCACATGGAGAGAGAGAAGGAAGTCAGAGAGAGAGTTAGTTAAAGTGAGGCCTGTTGATACACAGGGAGAGAAGCCGAATGGGTAAAATTAAAGGAGGCACTGTAGAGTCAGAAGGTGAAGAAGTGAACTAGTACTGTCCACCGATCAGCCACAACATTAAAACCACTGACAGGGGAAGTGAATAACACTGACCATGTTCTGCTGGGAAACCTTGGGACCTGACATTCATTCATGTGGATGTTACTTAGACATGTAGCACCCACCTAGACCAGACCAGACACCCCCGACCCATAGTAAGGACAACTCTTGTTTTGGAGTCACAAGGGAGACCTACACAATATTAGGAAGGTGGTCATAATGTTATGCCTGATTGGTGTATGTATATTGTTTCCTCACTCTTAAAGCAAATAGAAACTTAATATTTTTTGCCAGCACAAATGTTGACATTTTACCGTTTTTCCCTTCGCTTGATAAGGGATTTTCTGTCAATCTCTGAGATTAAATCAGGGTTAAAACACAAGTTCCACTATAGATATGCCATACCTCTGTACCTAACTGGCTCCAGCATGGCCAGCAACTTGGTTTATACTTTTATACTCCCACAATGGTTCTGTGCAGCACAGATGGCCTAAACATTTATACCTATGCACCACTGTGTTGACATTGTTGTGTATCATTATGCTACTGAAACATTAGTTGGAGAGTTCAGAACTGCTCATGTTTGGGCTTGAAGCTGATGAATGTTGAACAGCACTTATGTTTACTGAAATCACTGCAGTGTAGAGAGGAAAAAAAAGACATCTGAGCAGATGGTGCTTCGGTGCTTCTCCAGGCACTGAGACATGCGTACGGACCAATCACAGCTGTTGTGGTCTGCATTGACGCGGCGTGTAGTTACATTTCTGGGGTGCTGCATATCGAGCTAGATTTATTCTTCTGTATTCCAGTCACTGTTTTGTTGGCATACACAGACTGAAATTCGACACAACTGACAAGACGTCGCGTTTCAGTGGTGTAATTATTGTAAATTGTAAAACGATGCCAACGCACCAGTGGACAAGTATAAATGCATACAGTGGCCTAGGCCTAGGAGTAAGTTGTGCTCCACTGCAGATTAATTCGACTGATTCATTAAACAACTTTTACGTGATCGTCAAGATAATTGCATTTCGTCCTGAAAGTGCTAAATCAAAGGGTTTGAGGTCCATCTGCTGGTCTGGTCTGCAGAGCTCCGTGTGTTAGATCAGGACTTAGTGTTTGACCTCCTCCTCTGAAGTTTTATGTGTGTAAACATGGCTGAAGCAGAACTCACTGCAGAGGGAATAAGGAGCTCTTTGTATTGGTGTCTGACCTCTAAGGGAGGACTTCAGCGGCCTCCCACTGGTCTGCATGGATATACTGTATGTGCCTGTGTCTGTGTGTTGTTTGCTGTCGTGAGCTGAGCCTTTTCAGAGTTGATTAAATTCTACATGTGATACAGCATGAGGTCATGTCTGGTTTGAGAGGGCACATCCACTGTTTTCTTGTTACACACCCCATTGTTATCCCCATCGCAGGACATGGTACTCTTTCCTAGTCTTTCCTCAAGCAATAAAGCACACACTCATTCTTTACACTCTTCCATGAATATAAGAAGCATCTTCCACCAGCTTCTAGCTGACCTGGTGTATAATAAGTTTGAAGTTTGTTTGGGTTTCAATGAACTGGAGCTGGTCAAGTCAGCATAAGTCTAAGTTGTGGTTTCACAGAAACAGTTGTGGAGGGAGGGGGGCACCTGCTGGTTAAAGTTAACACAGGTGTATGAGCAGCTGGCAGAAACATTTGACCCGATCCTGAGACAAAACACAAACTGAAACCTGTTGAAAGCTGTTGACCTCAGCATTAACGTCTCATTTTAAGAATTAATTTTAAATAGCTTTCTAATGCAACAAATTCCAAAATAAAGATTATTATTGACATTGTGAGCGTTTCAGCAGGTTTACATTAGCACTTGATAATAAAATTGAATTGAACTTGGCGTTACTAGTACTAGACATTTGTCAGTTTTCTCAGTATTTTATATACATTCACTTTCCAAAACATTAGGTATGCTGGTAAAAACGATGCATTATGATATAATGATATAAAGCTTAGCTTTTATGTTGAAACTATTTAAGGAAGATCCCATTCAAAACAGACACCGCCACATCACCGACCACTAATAGTCAAACATCCTTAGGCTTTGGTACAGTTATTATAACATATTATAACATAATAACTGCCTAACAAAGCTTTTTTGTAGAACCAAAAATGCTGAGGTTTATTGGTGCAAAGCGTTTGTTTTTTTTTTTTTTTTTTTCAATTTATGGATTGACAGATTGAACAGATGGCAGCGAAGGAAGAAAAGAGTGATCAAAATAGGAAAGAGCAGATGGATGCTGGCAGTGAGAGCGCGATGAAGAGGTTAATGCAGCAGAGACGGAAAGTCGTGTTCACAGGCTTGAACAGCCAGGCCGAGAGACTTTCCACTGGACTTGTTTACAAGGAGTTTTCTGCAGGCAGACTGCAGACCTGGTCATCTTCTGTGGCTTTTATTGAGCTTCACACACACACACACACACACACACACACACACACACACACACTCCAAGGAGGGGAGAAACCTTCCTCAGTCTGCAATTAAATACACTGCTCAGAACACCAAACACTTCAACTGGATGAATGGACGGGAGTGTTGTTAGCAGTCAGAGAAACTTAAAAATGGCAAATGGATGAAAAGGCAAACATTTGTATATTTGTATATGTATCTTGTATTTTTCTTCTGTTATGAATTTGGAATAGATTCACTCCTGATGTAGTGTAAATGTGTGCATGTCTTTGTATATGTGTGTTCTTGCTGTACTGAGCGATTGTCTTGTTCTCTGGCCTCAGCTTTGTCATTTAGACAGGAATGTAGGTCACACACACAGAGTGCATCTAAATGGCTGAGTTACTTTGGACAGTATGGACAATTCACCCCTGTCTCTCTTGGCTGACGTGTCCACTTTGTAATAAACAACAGAAACACATGTGAATCTCTCTTATGTTTTATGTGTTTCAGCCTCTCCACTTTTGTGTGTCTGTGTGTTCATGTCTTTTTTTTCAGACTTTGCTTATTGAATTTTCATTACGTAAATTAGTTATAAGAAAACAAGTATCAAGTTTTCATTATCATGTGATCACAAAACTGAAATAAAGACAAACAGTGTTCAAGACACTTGTGTATAAATATATAAACAAACAAACAAAAACAACAATATAACAAACAAATAGGTCACCTATACAAAATGAAGAATTAGGCAGTAACAGATGGCAATAATTAAAGTCACACTGAAGTGTATAAACACGTACATCCATAAAAAGCATGTCAATATAACAGGTCAGATCATGTATAGGGACTGATTGTCAGTCCCGGATATAAGGAAAAGTCAACTTATTTACATACTCAAAAAGTGGCCAGCATGTTTTCCTGAAAGCAGCAGAAGATCCCCTCAGTGTGCAACAGATTTTCTCAAAGTCAATTAAGTAAAAAATGTCTTTTAACCATTCATGACAGGTTGGTGGAGTCTGGGATTTCCATTTCATTAGAATGAGACATCTAGCTAAGAGCTTCTTATACTTTGGAATAGCAGATATGAGGGTGACTCCAAATAGGACAGTGAATGCAGATAGTGTGGTGTGTTAATGTCTTGACACAGCATTGAGCAAGCAACATAACACCAAACTTATTTCCAGACTTAGTCCCATGTCACATGTTGCATGGTAAATAACTAGCTAAACTAAAACTAAACTTAAATTGGTATGCATCAGAATTTTATTAACTACCTTAAATAACAGAGAGCAACAAAATCCAAAAAAAAGAGGATTTGATATGTATTTTAATGTTTAGTTTGGCCCAAGTCCCATCCTCTAACATGGAAGGGGTGGAGCTTATGACCTATACTGCAGCCAGTCACCAGGGGGAGCTCTACTTGCTTGGTTTCACATGTGAGCAGCTGTTCTTCTGTCTATCTTTATACTATATGCGAATAGCGACGAAACATTGTTCTTGAATAACTCAGTAACTGTTTTGTTGAAAAATTTATAAAAGGGTCTGTTCTTTTTTTCAGTTCACATTCAAGGTGCGCACCATTGGTTCACTGTCACTGGCCTGGGTAGGAGATGGATCAGGGGTGAGTTCATCAATAACTACAAAAGTATCGACTGTGAATGAAACAGATTTTGATTGATGTAGCTCCAAGCACCACTCTTTCCAGGTGCTGCTGGTTTTGACGACGTTTCACGTGCCCTTGTTCATGGTGCGTTTCGGCCAATCCAACCTTTACAGGAGGTGAGAAATGCCTCATGGTGGGCAGCGCACTCAGTCAAAAGTAGGTTGGTAAAAAAGTCGAACTGAGGATCTGACTGCAAACCTTTTTCTGTGTGTCAGTGAAGACTTTGGGAAGACGTTCAAGGATGTGACACATCTGATCAACCACACTTTCATCCAGTCTGACTTTGGCATCGTTATCAGTCCCGACCACTCAGGAAAGGTGAGTGTTGACGCTTGTGCAAACGCAGTGAAGCTCATTCCTCCATGTGTCCATCCTGTGGATGGACACATGAACATCAGTTTCAATTTTCAGTAAATCTTGTGATTTTCTCAGTCTCTCAAATGCTTGCCTCTAAAATGAAGCCACGTTTTTTTGTCACATTAATGGTCCGAACTTTAAGTAGAGAAAAGCAAATCTTTTGAAAACCCGACCTGAAGAATCTGGATTTAAATATTTCTGTTTTCTGGTTAATTACATTTCAATTCAATTCAATTTTATTTATATAACGTCAATATCAATACAAATTGTTACGAGATGCTTTACAAAAAGCATCCTGAAACCTCCAGAGCAAGCCTGGAGGCACTGGTGGCAAGGTAGAACTCCCTTTTAACAGGAAAAATCCTGTTAAAAGGGAGTTCTTCCTTGCTTTTCACCCATAGACAAAAGAGAGAAACAGCAGGTAGTAATAGAAATGAAATTGTAAGAGATTAGAGGACAGGAGCTCGGTGCCAGAGAAGAGTAGGTAGAGGATATGTCCTCAGTACATTGTCCCCCAGCAGCCTAGGCCTATAGCAGCATAACTATAAGCTTTTCCAAAAAAGAAAGTCTTAATCCTGACCTTAAACGTAGAGAGCGTGTCTGTCAGACAGTATTTCTACTCTGTGTCTTTGTTTGGTTTCAGGTGATCTTGACCAGTGACGTGTCAGATACCGGGGGATTCCGACTGTTTCGCTCAAAGGACTTCGGCTTGACCTTCGTTTCAACTGACCTGCCGTTTGCACCCCTCATTCATATTGTGTACAACCCCGGGGACTGCAACACACTCCTGACACTCAGTATCATGGTGACTACATCGAGTTTCTCGGTTTTGATTAATTCTGAGACTTCTGTTTCATACTATTAGGTTGTCAGTAATTAATAAAAAAAAATATTTTCACATACTTAACTGTTTTCCCTGCAGTCGGACCTGTGGCTGTCAGAGGACTTTGGCGCCACCTGGAGGAAGATCCATGACAGTGTGTGTTTGGTCAGATGGTGAGAATCGCTCGCGCCACCTTTAGCTGGCTTTTTATTAAATTATGAATACACACAGGACAGGTGTGCTCTTTTTGATACTTAATATGTAACAGATGGCATAATAGTCAGAATTTTTGGCTCTGATATAATTGCTGGACTAGCCTGGGCTGAACCTCGCATTTGTCTTTTTTAAACAACATACAAATGTTGAAAAAATGGTGTTTTCCCTCATTTATGTTCATAAATAAAAATGACAACCATTATCACTAACTGAGTGAAAGGAGCTCAGCCTATAGCATAGGTCGGGCTGTGCATTATAGTAAAGTTTAGCTAACTATTAACTTTATTTCTGTTATACTTCGGAATAATGAACCCCCATAACAACAGTTTATATGTGAGAAAATAGCCGACATGCCGGCATTTGTTTTGTAGCCTGTGTGTGTTCTCTGCCCATTGTTGTTTATCCAGCTGTCTTCTGCCCCACTCTTGTTTCATTTGAGCACTGGAGTTCACATGAAGTTGTGGTGTCAGCCTGTGGCTGTTAGCACTGCATTGTGGGAAGACTTTGATAGCTCTGTGTGACCACAGCTGTCATTTAAACCTCAGCAGAAATCGACTGCAGAGTGAGGGAGTTGAGGTTGCTGTCAGTGTGCATCATGAGTCAGCAGTGGCATTCTTGCTCAGGCCGCAGTCCTTGAACCAGAAGAATCTGTGCGACTGTGTGAAAACCCTTTGGCAGTGAGCAGAACCAGAGAGGGAGGGCCTGGAGTGCAGCCTGCTGGATTGCTGTGTGCCTCACTCACCCAGCGATTTAAAGAAATCATAACCATAATAATAATTTATGATAATAATAATAATGATGATTTCTATAAATTCCAAAAGTGGATTTATATTTAAACAAAGACAAGTCTGAGAACAATTAGATCTTGGCCTCCCTCTGACCCTTCACGGCGTCTTTTTCTCACACACAGGGGTCCAAATAACAGCATCTACTTCACAACTAACTACAATGGATCATGCAGTAAGTGAAGTGAACATAATCACCCATCTACTAACATGTTTGATATTTAATAATACATCTAATAACCTCACCTTTCATCCTGCCAGGTGACAAAGGAATGCTAGAGTTGAGGAAGACAGTTGACTATGGTAGAAGTTTCCAAACCATTGCAACAAGAGTTTACTCCTTTGTGCTGGGAGGAAAATTTGTTCTTGCTTCCATCATGACCGGCACGGTAAGTCTATGTTTCTTTTATTTGTCTTTATTGCCCGTAGGTGTGTTAATCTTTACTTTTGCATGTTTCTTTACATTTCTATGTTTGTTTAATGGCATAAATGGTCGTTGTGCATAATTTTATAGTATCTGATTTTAAGATCAGACTCAGGACAACAGCCAAATACAGATCACACGTTAATAAGAGGTTTAAATGTTATATTACTTCTTATATATTGAAGATTTGTGTATATAAATCCAAAAAAACACACGTCATACAGGCGATTTGATTTTGAGGAATCTATCTTGCTTTGCTTCACTTTGGTCTGTAACACAACACAGTATATCGATAAAAGAGTATAAAGCACAACACATTGAAACCATTCTGTACGTGTCAGGGCACAGAGCGCATGATCCATGTCTCAGTTGACGGAGGTGACGTATGGAACATGGCTCAGCTACCTACGGTCAACCACAACCAGTTCTACTCCATCCTGGCAGCCAATCAGGACATGATCTTCATGCATGTCGACGACCACGGAGGTCAGAACTAGTGTTGACAAATTGTACTGTTTCAAACCATGTTTGCTTGCATGTGTGCGTTGGTATGATAGAAAATGTGGAACACGAGAAGTTATTTTTATTCTTGTTTAGATTTATTCGTTAAGTTAGTTAGCTAGACAGACAAAAGATATTAAAGACCCTTCCTTACTATTAAAGAGACAAAACTTGCCGATCATTCGAAATTGAATCAAAATGAGTCAAAACTCATGGCGGTCCATTTTTGTTGGCATGACACGACGTGTGTTCACACAGCTGAAAGAATATAGTCACTAAGCTCACATGTGTCCTCAGTTCATCTTGGGTGTGTTCAAACCTGTAGTTAAAGTTTCCCACATGTGACCCAGCACACATATTAATACCAGTTCTGACCGGAGCCAAAGAGTACGGGATAATCCAAACCATGTGCTTTGTTTCTGTGTACGTGTGTACTGTGTGGATCAGACTCTGGCGTTGGAACCATCTACGTGTCAGATGATAGAGGAACTGTGTTCTCCAAGTCCCTGGAGCGCCATCTCTACACAACCTCAGGAAGTGACACAGACTTCACTGTTATTGCGTCCCTCAGGGGCGTCTACATGACCAGTGTCCTCACAGAAGGTGGGTTAACACACTGTTTTAAATCTACTTACCCTTATGCTATTTTTCATCTGTTTAATCTAAAAGCAAAAATCACTAAATCAACTAAATTTGAGTCAATTGTGTCAAAGGAGGAAGACAAATAAACTCTAAGGAATATCAATTGTTTTTTGTTTTTTTTGTAAAGCAGTTTCATTATTTGCTTTCCAATTGCATGGAGGGATTTTCCTTTCACTATGCATTTTTGGGAAACTCCACTATGAGTCAATGAGTTGGCTTCAAAGCAGCGAACACACAAAATTCACATTGTTATTTTTATACAGTCTACAAACACAGTCTAGAAATTAAAAAGTGTGAAGTTGGTTTCATTTATCTTGTCTGCAGTTTATAGGTTTTAACATGTAAAGTACTTGGATCTTGGTTGAAGTACATGTATTTACTTATTTCTTTGCAGATGATGTAGTGGAGACAGTGATCACCTATGATCAAGGAGCGAAGTGGCAGCCGCTGCGCACACCAGAGAACAGTCACTGTAACACTGACACCTCTAAAAACAGACCTAACAGAGTGAGACAGATGCAAATCTAAACATTTCTTTATTGGACTGTACAATACCATGCAACAGTTTTCAGCAGGTATAAAAAAAATGTTGTAAACTAAGAATAGTTTCAAAAATAAAAAGTATTCATAGTTTATTTTCATCAATTAACAAAATGCAAGGAATGAACAGAAGAGAAATCTAAATTAAATCAATATTTGGTGTCACCATCCTTTGTGTTCAAGACAGCATCAATTCTTCTTGGTACTTGCACACAGTTGTTGAAGGAACTCGGCTGGTAGGTTATTCCAAACATCTTAGAGAACTAACCACAGATCTTTTGTGGATGTTGACTTCCTCAAATTCTTCTGTCTCTTCATGTAATCCCAGATAGACTCCATGATGTTGAGATCAGGGCTCTGTGGGGCCATGCCATCACTTCCAGGACTTCTCGTTCTTCTTTACTCTGAAGTTAATTCTTAAAGACCTTGACTGTATGTTTGGGGTCTTTGTCCTGCTGCAGAATAAATTTGGGGCCAATCATACGCCTCTCTGATGATATTTATTCATTTATTATTAGATCCCCATTAGCTGCTGGATCTTAATCACAGATACTCTTCCTGGAAAAGTATTGCAAGATGGTTAAGTATCTGCATGTATTTGTCAGCATTGAGGACAAAATTAATCCTGACCAAATCCCCAACTCTATCTGCAGAAATGCAGCCCCAAACTTGCAGCAACCTCCACCATGCTTCACTGTTGCCTGCAGACACTCATTATTGCTCTCTCCAGCCCTTCAGTGAACAAACTGCCTTCTGCTACAGACAAATATTTCATACTTGACTCATCAGCCCAGAGCTCCTGCTGCCATTTTTCTGATCCCAGTTCCTATATTTTCTTCATAGTTGAGTTGCTTGGGCTTGTTATCATATCAGGGGTTTGGATTTTTGGCTGTAGCTCTTCCATGAAAACCACTTCTGGCCAGACTTCTCCAGACAGTAGATGAGTGTACCTGGGTCCCACTGGTTTCTGCCAGTTCTGAGCTGATTGCGCTCCTGGACATCTTCCGACTTTGAAGGGAAATAAGCTTGATGTGTTTTTCATCTGCTGCACTAAGTTTCCTTGGCCGACCACTGTGTCAATGATCCTACAAAATCCCTGACTTTGTGCAAGTGTACCTATAAGGATTGATGCTGGTTTGAAGGCAAAGGGTAGTAACACCAAATATTGATGTGACTTCGATTTTACTTTTGTTTGCTCACTTTGCCTTTTGTAAATCGATAAAAATAAACAATCATTATTTATATTTTTTTTAAAGCATTCTTAGTTTACAGCATTATTTTTCACACCTGCCTGACACTTTTGCACAGTACTGTACATGTGGTCAGCAAATAATTTTGATGCCTTTGCATCTGTCAGTAGACAGTAATTATGTCACCAAATATCCCTCTCCTCATTGTGTCTCTACAGTGCAGACTCCATATCCATGCCTCCTACAGCACCGCTATGAGGATGAACGTCCCCATGCTGCCTCTTTCCCAGCCCAATGCCGTGGGGCTTATTCTGGCCCATGGTAAAACACACAAACACACATAAAACACACATTACATTGGATGTTTGTTTACACCGTGTCTCTGTGCTCTGTGCTCAGGCAGCATTGGAGATGCAGAATC
The DNA here is from genome assembly GCF_022458985.1 of Mugil cephalus. Classification (NCBI taxonomy): domain Eukaryota; kingdom Metazoa; phylum Chordata; class Actinopteri; order Mugiliformes; family Mugilidae; genus Mugil; species Mugil cephalus. The sequence goes on along the minus strand of NC_061773.1, from coordinate 3,157,225 downwards.
CGCTCTCTACCCTAATGTGTACATGTCTGATGATGGCGGCTACTCATGGCAGTTGGCTCTGAAGGGCCCCCATCAGTACGCCATCCTGGACTCTGGAGGCCTGCTGGTGGCTGTGGAGCACACCAACTCTGTCAACCAGATAAAGTGAGAAAGACACTGTGAAAGATGCTGTTAAACAGAGACTTTGTTGTAGAACTGATATTGACGGCTATTGACGGTGTATCATTCTTTTTTGTGGGGTGGGACCTTTCCCGTACTCTGTCCCTACACCTTTCAGGTTTTCCACAGATGAAGGGCAGTGCTGGCACACATTCAACTTTACCAACGACCCACTTCACTTCAGTGGCATGGACAGCGAGCCTGGCTCTCGCTCCATGAACATCAGTCTGTGGGGCTACAGGAACGACTTCAGTAAATGGGTGGTGATCACTATAGACTTCAGGAAGCTCCTTACCAGAAACTGTGAGTCTGTGGGAGAAGTGTTTGTTTGGTATTACAACCTGTGTACTTTTACTTAGTACATGTATATGCTTGAGTGTGCAGGCAGTGATGGAGATTATATAGAGTGGCTGGCTCACTCTACAGAGACCAGTGAATCCAATGACGGCTGTGTGCTGGGCTATAAAGAGACCTTCTTACGGCTGAGGAAAGATTCAGTCTGCTGGAATGGGAGAGACTTTGTAGTCAACAAGAAACGGTCACCCTGTCCATGCACAGAAGATGACTATCACTGGTATGTCCTTCCTTTTCCCTTCATGCTTGAGGCCGAAAGTATACCCTTACTTGATTGTTTGTTTTTGTTTATCTAATCAAATTTTACAGGCATACTATCACAATATAACCATGTGGTGTACGATTACACATCCCACACAGCAACACAATATCTAGACTGATGAGAGGCTTTGTTTTTGATTTTTGCATAGAGCGGACTGATATTAGTTTGTCTCCTTTCACTTAAAATAATCTCCAAAATATAGGGGCACATTTAAAAAGTGCTGACCCTAGCTTTGTCCTACAGTGACTTTGGGTATTATCGGCCAGTCAACAGTTCAGAGTGTGTGGAGCAGGAGGAGATGAAGAACCGTCCTCTGGAGTTCTGTTTAAATGGTACCACTGAACAGCTGCAGACCAGCGGGTGAGAATGTCTATCATTGTATCAACAATGTCTTACTAACCAGAATAATTAAAGTACTGTGAGATACACCATACACAACATTATAATCGCCTTCCTAATATTGTGTAGGTCTCCCTTGTGTCTCCAAAACAGTTGTGACTCATCAGAGAATGTGCATGGACCTTATGCGGGTGTCCTGTGTTGTTAGTGAGGTCCTATGTGTTGAGGGGGCCTCTGTGGATCATCCCACAGATACTTGAATCAGTTTGGGGTCCAGTGAATTTGGAGGCCAGGTCAACACCTTGTGCTGCTGTTAATGTTTTTTGAGTTGTTCCTAAACCATTTTTGTGTGTGTGTGTCTGCCAAGCTGCATCCTGCTGGGGATGACTGCTAACTGCTGCTCAAGGAGTATCATTGATAGGGGGAGGGGGTGTGTAGTTTGGTCCAGCTGGGTGCTACATGTCTAAGTAACATCCACATGAATGAATACCAGGGCCAAAAGTTTCCCAGCAGAACACTAAATTATCACAAGATGCTCAATGTCATTCCCCTGTCAGTGGTTTTAATGTTGTGGCTGATCGTGGACAGTACTAGTTAATTTCTCCACCTTCTGACTCTACAGTGCCTCCTTTAATTGTACTCACTGGATTCCTCTCCCCGTGTATCAACAGCTCGCGCTTTAACTAACTTTCTCTCTGACTTCCTTCTCTCTCTCCAAGTGGAACATCAACTCTGCTTTTCAGCACGGCTCTTTGTAAATCTGACAGACAGTGGTTAGCACTGATGCCTCACAGCAAGAAGGTCCTGAGTTTGAATTCATCCACTGACTGGGCTCTTTGTGTGGAGTTTGCATGTTCTGTGTGTCTGCGTGGGTTCTGTCCGTGTACTCCAGCTTCCTCCCACCGTCCAAAGACGTGTTCTGTCTCTCTGAGTTAGTCCTGTGATAGACTGGAGACCTGTCCAGGGTGTACCCCCACCTCTCGCTTAATGACAGCTGGGACAGGCTCCAACTCCCCTGTGACTGTCCAGAGGACAAACGGTCACAGAAAATCAATGAATACACCAACAAATACAAGACATAAGAAAAAAAGACCCGTCAAATGATGTGATGTCACAGTAAGCCTTTGGTGCTGGTAGATGTTGGTTTGGTGTGTCTATTTTGTGCACATACTGTGTATCATTAATCCATGTAGGAAAGGGTTTGAAACACATTTGTTTTAGTGAGTGATAAAACCCTTCAGCATCAACTTCTGTCTGTGCTAATAGAGAGGATTTGGAAATTTGTAGCATAAATGTTATTTGTATTAAGCTGTATTGTCTCGTGGCCTTGTCAGTAAATTTTGTCATGGATGTTGCTACATTTTAGCTACCGGAAGATTCCAGGAGACCATTGTGAGGGAGGTTTTCAGCCAGAGAGAAAGGAGACCAACCTGTGGAGGATATGTACCAGCAACGCCCTTCATCCCAATTCACTGGTCAGTGCCCCTTATTCTAAGATGACACTACTGTAGGAAAACCTATGAAGGGGCATCTGAACTTGCATGGACAAGCACCGAAGGTGTAAAATGGTCTGCTACAGTTCTTTGCGTTTATTTTCAGGTTGCATGTCATCTTGTACGTCATCATTTGGCAGTTTGCTTTTACTGAAATGCGAACTTTTTTTTTTTATGCCATGTTTTAATGTGCCAATTCACCAGGATGAAAACACTCTTCTCAAATTCATATGAACTGACCTATATCAGTCACTGTCTCTATCAGTTAAGTGAATATTAGTTTAATTAATTGATACTTCACCTATGTCTAACTACCCAGTGTGCATTTACAGTTGAGGGACATAAAATATTTTTCCATGTTCTTCTTCACATGTTCATCCTTTTCTTTCTCTGGAAATAACAGACTGAAAACAGTTCACCCAACGCTGCTGTCATAGTGATGGTTGTCATAGCGATCCTCCTGACGAGTGCCTTCGTCGGTGTTTGGCTCGTTAAGAAATATGTCTGCGGAGGACGGTCAGTTCATTTTCACGTCACCACCCACACCCGTAGACATTATTTACATTCCTCCTCTGATTCTCTCTTTCTCTCTAACGTTGGGTTTTGTTTTCCATCAGGTTCCTCGTGCACCGATACTCTGTTATGAGGGAGCACGTTGAAGCTAACAAAATAGAAGGAGTAGATGATATTGACACCCACTACATGGAGACAGGAAAAACACAGTACAATGAAGATTCAGATCAGGTGATGCTGTGTAAAACGCCATATTTTTAAGTCAAATCTTCTGATTATCTATCAACTGGGTTATATTGTTTGTTTCTCCTCATAGGATCTCTTAGATTAAGATTTCTCTCCACTCAAAGGATTTTCAAGCCTAAATATAATGCAGTCTTTCACGATGCCTGGGCATTCCTGTTGCTCCCACATGCTGATTAACATCTGCTTCTCACTTCTCGCTGTCCCCCGGTGGCTGGAAGGTTCAGCAGCAGCGGGGCAACTTCTTCTATTGCTTCCTTGTACCTGTTGTGGCTCCCACAAATAGACCCAGTGAAGATTTTGGGGACTGGGGGGGTGAACCCACTGCACAACAGAAGAAAGCCTCCAGGGTCCCTGGAGAGCTTTTGTTGTCTCTGTCACAGAAAGTTCTGTAAAGACCGTTGAGTGTGAACACGTGCCCTGTTGTGCTCTGTATGTTTCTTTTCATGTTGACCCGAGAAGAGGTGGCCCTGCGCTGCAGAAGCACAATACAGACGCTACAGTTTGGATGTAAGGGCTCACAGAACACAGAAAATAATCTCTATTTTAGTCTGCCGCCTATAAAGTAATTTTTGTTCCCTGTACATTTAAAAATAAAAAGATACAGTGTTATTACTTATAGTGGGCCTTTTAAACATTTATATTTCATCAGTTCATCAGTCAATACTAATACTTGGCAATTGCACAATTTCTGTTTTGAATTCCTTGTTTTTTGCTGAAATATATATTTTTTCCCATTTAACAGTAACTTCTATAAGTAATGGTTCCTTTAGTTTCAAACCTTGAACAACTTAAAATAAAATTGTAAGCTATAGCTGTATTCAGAACATTAATATCAGTGCAAATGCTTGTTGTTAGAAATGGAACCTAATATTACAAGAAATTATCAAGTGGACTCTGAACAAAGGTGTGTGCAAAAAAATCAACATATAAATAAAGGAAAGACTAGAGCTGCATGCAAACAAGAACTGCACAGTGTAAAATGTAACTACCAAGACCACCAAAACAGTGCAAATGTCTTTTTAGCAACTGGTGAAACTTATGACATAAATGATAAAAGGGTCTGTCATTATCATGAAGATACAGTAGTAAACATCTTTTATATATTTTATATATATATGTATACCGTGCAGCTTAGTACAGCCAATTTCTTCCACTCTTCCATATGTGTGGTGAAAAAGAATGACTTGAATTATTGCCAAAGCACTTTTACTGTTTAGTGTTCTAATATTAGAGGTGAGGCTGGAACAACCTAACCCTAGTCTGGCATTATAGGAGTATGAAGGTAATGTTAACACAAGGCCTTTACTTGAACTTTCTGGTAGTTTTGCTTAACATGATGCAACAGTGTGTTGCTGTTCTTGTGTTGTTTTTGTTGTTTGTCTGTTTTGGATTTGGTTTATGCTTCCAATATCAGACCAGTATGCATTTATCTAATGATCTTAATGCAGGTGCAGGCATTACTCATTAAAATAATTGCACTGTTTTTAGAGAGCAGTACAAACTGTTCCATAATCAAAGTGATAATGATAATGGTAGAACCCAGATACATAGATTTTGCAAAATATTCACGATAATAATAAACCTGTCAGATTAGGTAACAACAAACATGTATTTTACTAAATTACATCTGTGTCTCTGATGAGATGCTGGTTGGCTACCATTTCTATTATCTGCAATGTGAAAACTGCAACCTTTGATACACATGCAGGGCTTTTGGCTAATGCTTGTATTTTCCAGCAGAGGCAATAATATTCCAGTGAATAAGCTATTGTAATAAACTGGCCTAATGTCAAGGCATATACTCAAGGACCGTTGGGTGGACTATGCTCAAAATGAAAGCAAATGCATATGCTTGATGCTTCTTAATTTACTCACCTGACAGCAAGAAACCTGGCTATTTACTGGATTCAATGATTTATTTGTGCACTGTATCTACAGATCTGTGAAAATGTTGCATTTGTTAAAATGTCCACAAATGTCCACATTTTGTAAAGTATTAGGACCAGGAGGTGTATCATTCTTTCCTTGTGTAACTGTTTTTTTAGGATATCAGCAATGAGTGTCTCTGAACTAAACTGTTCTGTAGCACAGATGTTTGATAACAATGTTTGCATTTGTTGAATGAAAAAACACCATCTCTTTTACACCTGTTCACATGTGTTTGTGTTTTACATAGTGGCAAAGCATGTTGAAAATACAGTCTACTACAACATAAGAAGTTGTTTGTCGTGTTTTCAATTGGTCTTATAATTTAATATACTATGAGGGCTTTGTAATATTGGCACATTATTGTCTTCTTTCTACAGTCATGATAGGACCAATTACCTGACCATGGTAATAAATGAGACTAATTAAAAATGTTTGCATGTCTATAATTTATATTACTACCTTTCTTCACTTAATGCAGGTATAACTTAAAATGAGGTACCATTTTAACTGAAATTAACTGTTTTGATCAGAGAAGTGGACAAAACACAACACTAGGGTGGCTGGAGTAAGACACTGAACCCCCAATTGCTCCCAGTGCATGGCACTGGCGTGTGCTTATTTTAACAAATGAGTAGATGTGTCTGTGACTGTAAAGCGCTTTGAGTAGGTGCTATATAAAAACTAGACAATTTACCAACACTGATATGATACTAAATGGCAGACAACAATGACCCCAAATCGCACTTATATTTCTTAAGAAACTTCATTTTTTAATTTGTTAAAATGTCCACATGATGAGTTCGACGCCCCTGTCTTAATGCCATGAATGTGTGCTATCAATGGCAGCTCGCGACGCCATGTGTCAAACACTAAGGGGCGCCACATTCTAACTACGTATCCGGAAATTGTATAGCCACACTCATCATTTTGAATCTGTAGTTCAGCTAGCAGATTCCCGTTGGTTAGCATCGACTGTTGTAAACTCATTTACATTTAGTTAGCGGCATATTTATAAGATGTGGACTAGCTGTTAAGGCAACGCTGCGTGTGGAACAATGTAGCGGCTGTGAAGGAATGTCGACTCTTTAGGGTGAGAACATATAAAGAACGCATTGTTAAGTAGCTAGCTAGTTAGCAAACGTTAGCCGAGGCGTTACGTTAGCTAACGCGTTTGCTACTAACGGCTATTTACCACCTGCCAAAATTCTACCGTTATGTTCCAGTTCACGTGTCCGTGGACAGCACTGCCTGCAAGAGTGCATTTTATTACAACCGGACAATATTTATTTGAAGACAATTAATCCCGTAAGAAGGGGGAAAGTACTAATGGAGTGGTGTAACTACTGTCTCTTGACTTTCTTCGTGCAGCTGTCTGCTAGCGCGCATGCTACATATCTTCGAACAAATTAGGCCAAAGACTTTTTACACGGCGGATTTTCTTTTCCCACCGTTACCCTTAACACAACTGAGTTAATGGTTAGACATTGTATTGATGTCGTGGGAGTAGGTAATATTTCAGTTAATTATTAAATAGCCGAAGTCAAGCTAACGATTATTGACGCCCACGCTCAAATCTGACTTGCAGGGAAACATTTTCTTATTTTTACATGACCTGTATGCTTCTCCAAACTGAAAGTGACAAAGACGCTGCGACTGATTTCTGAGAAATCGTGTCATCAGTTTTGCACGCATACTATAAAATAATGGAATGTTCTTATATCTCTTGAATGTCCTATTGGTTTATGTAGCAAGTCCTTTCCGGCCAGTAGAAAGCTATTGGTTATATATAAATTCACAATACAAATTTCATATTAATTCCATATAAAATTCTGATTTCTGCATTTGAAGATGGGTTTATACTATATTACATTACTTGTGTTTTTCAGACTTCCTTTGTTTACTATGAGCTCACTACCAGCCCAGCCTCCAGCGGCAAGCTCATCCTGCAGGACGCTACCTGGAGATGGGAATCAGGTGCGGTTAATCAAAACCTATTAAATCTTCACTTACCAGTTCATTAGGAACACCAGTGAAAATATATGTATTCTAAGAGTCCTTTGCTAAAACTTAGCTTAATGACAGGTACAATTTATTGCTGTGCTGTTGTCCACTCAGGTACAACCAAAAGCCCCTCTCCTGCAGATTCTGCGTGTAGCCGGAGCCCAGGAAGATGTCTTCACCCTCAAAGAGGTGGGCTGTCCAATAGAATGTCAAATATGTTTGTTTTTGCTGCTTGTTTCACTGGCTGATTGCAAGGTGCTTCGTGAATAGTGCTAATCATGTGCCATTATTGCATAGATCGTTTTTAATATGCACTGGGTTTTTAGGTGATGCACTACTTGGGTCAGTACATCATGGGGAAGCAACTCTATGACAAACAGAGGCAGCACATAGTCCACTGTCAGGATGATCCTTTGGGAGAGCTGCTGGAGGTGGAGAGCTTCTCCGTTAAAAATCCAAGGTATTCACTCACCTCAAAAAACAATCACTTTGCAACAAGTAATGTTGGTATGTATATGTATATATTAAATAATGATCTATATTGAGTATGGAAAATTATTCTAAATGTTTGTCTTCTCATTTTACAGTCCAGTGTATGAAATGCTCAAGAAATACTTGGTTGTGCTTGGTTGTTCTGGTAAGTGATATATTGATGTAACTCTTTGTCAGTTTTGTGTGAAATGATGTTTTGGTCAGTCAGAATAAGAAAATACCAAATGAGTGAATTTATTTAATGCAGGCTGCACATTATACATTTGTGATGTATTGTCATTCACTCATGTCTCTTCCTCTGAGTGGTGTGTTGGAGTGAAGCCTTGTGGAATACAGAGAATCTTTTTTTTCCTTCACATTCTTTTTGGATATTAATTGTGTGTGTGTGTGTGTGTGTTTTATTTATTTATTTATTTTTTTAAATTTTTACATCTCTTGTGGATGTGGGGATTCAACATAGTATCAGAAGAACACTTGTTCTTCAGATCCACAGGACAGGCCTTAGTGAGAGAGTGTGTGATACAGAAATTAAATAGGGGGGGGTGTCCTTTTTCTGTTACTGTGTCTTATCTGAAATGCAGACGCTGCAGAGAATCTTTCTGTGGGCCGTGAATGTGTAGAGGGCGGAGTGGAGGATCGTGGTCAGGTAAAGCCGAAGCATGGTGCTCAGAAGAAACAGAGACCCTCAGCCTTTCTTACCTCACTACACACAACAGTTTTTGACAGGACTGGCAGCCAAAAGACTTGTTTAGACTTTAATTTGGCCTATTCAGATTGTAAATCCAGAGTTAAATTGGTCACTTTCAAATTATGGTGTGGACAATTTTTCCTCAAGATCTTCTTTGCCTAGGATATAAGATGTACTAAAAGACCAGTGCACTAAGAGTAAGGTATGAAGTCAGCTTCCGTCAGTTTGTGTGTACTGGGGAAGAGGAGGTAAAGGCTGCTGTCTTCGTTGGTGTGCATTTGTACAGAGTGGCACCGTCTCTGTACAGCCCCATCCTTGGTTTGGTCTGGTGGTATTGTCTGCACCTTTTGTGACCCACCAGCTCCACCCAGTGGATGGGGGGCAGAGTCCCTGTCTCTGTCTGTGTCAGAGTTCTCTTCTCTGCTCCGAACTGGAGGATCACAGCTCCTGATCAGTTTCAGGCCAAATGATAACCCTAATCCTCCTCACCCTCCCCCCTTGTTCCTACACCCTTTCTTCCAATTCCCTCCAATATTTATCATGTACAGCTTAGTCCATGCCCTTTATTTAATACAGTTTTTCTCAATATTATTGACCTGCTGCCAGATTTGAGAATTTCTTACCAGATCAGTTGCTGTATTTCTGATTTTTGCATGCACTAGACCACTCCAGGGTGCTATCAAATTAGTTTTTCTCAAATATTTATATTTTCTTCTTTTATGGCTTTGATAAAATATGTTTTCTTCCTGGTTCATATTACACAGACCCTTAAAATCTGCCTCTTTGCTTGTGTTTCTTTGGTCATAAACACCATATTCTCTTTGCTTTATCTTGCTTTCTGTGTTTAGAAGATTGAACATGCCATATAACAATTACATCATCATAAGTTGGGTCCTGCTGCCATTGGATTAACATTGGATTCTAGGATCACAGTTAAATTATTACACCATCTTTTTTTTCCTCTCTCTATTTCACCCACCCACTAAACATTTTCAGTGCCCAGTTATGTAATAAGTGTTTCCACCTTCCCCACTGGCCCATACCCTAATTGCCCAGCCCCTTGTTCCCTGTACCACCTCTCCATACTCGGAGGCCATTTTGAAAAGGAGCTGCGAGTCCTCCAAGTATGCAGTCATGGCTCTGTGTCCTAATTGTTGTCTTTCACATCTTCTTCCTCTGTAGATTTGTGGAGGTGTGGTCAAAGCAGGTATGGAGCCTGGCAGTACTAGGCCTCACCTGCAGACCCCCTCCCAGAGACGACCTCGGGAGCCAGATGATGGTAATCAACAGTCTTTTATACAAGCAGCACTACACACAAGCCAGGTTTGTTATAAGAAGCTGAATTTAACTGTTCAAAACCTCCCCAGACTCTCTTGAAGGCCTCCCACGTTCAGCCTGCAAACGGCCCAAGCTGGACGTCACTCTGGATGAGTGGGACCTCTCGGGCCTGCCCTGGTGGTTTCTGGGTAATCTCCGTAATAACTACAGCCGTAGGAGCAACGGCTCCACTGACATCCACACTAACCAAGTAAGAAGTTTGATGTGTTGTTATACAGTGTTGTGACTGAAAAAAGTAAGGTCACACTTCTTTTTTGATTTCAGTCAAAAAAAAAAAAAAAACTGACTTGATTTAGTTTGAAAATGACATGAATTGTTGCATGACAGTGGTGGTCTGACTGATATGTTAGCTGTCTCCTGCGCAGGAAGAGGACACAGCCATTGTGTCAGATACCACAGATGACCTCTGGTTTTTGACTGAGGGAGGGAGTGAACAGGTGAGCGTGGAGATGAAAGAGGCAGCACTGGAAGAAGGGAGCGGAGGAGAAGGAGAGACTCAACTTGAAGATGATGATGGAGGGGGGAAGGAGGAAAAGGCAGATCGAGAGGTAGAAGTTGGTTTGAAAACTTAGGCTTTATTGTTTCCATTTAAGATGTCCACCTACCAGTTAAGATGCACTCCACATTTATAATCTGAAATACTTTCCATTTCTACTGTGGTATTTAGATGTCAGAGGAACCAGATGAAGACTCTCAGTGTCTGAGTGATGACACAGACACAGAGATCTCCACACAGGTTTGTATATCTTAGTTTTTGTGGTTGTTGAGTAAAACTACAAATGTCAGACTTGACTTTCTGTCTACCTTATGTCTCAGGATGCCTGGCAGTGCACAGAGTGCAGGAAATATAACACACCTCTACAGAGGTATTGTGTACGCTGCTGGGCCCTGCGTAAGAACTGGTACAAAGACGTCCCTCGACTTGCGCATTCCCTGTCTGTTCCTGACATCCCTGCATGTAGCTCTCTCAATACCCATGATGACGAAGATGACAGTGACACAGGGATTGATGTCCCAGACTGCAGCAGGACCGTTTCTGATCCCGTCATCCTGCCTTCCCACTCCACAGCTGATAGACCATTGCCTACTATGGTTATGGGGAAAGGTAAAGGCCCTCGGCCTTCCAGCTTTCACAAGGACGAGCAGCTCTCAGGAGGGGAGGGTCAAGAGAATCTGGGCATGGAGGTTGAAGACGTTAGGCCCGAGGCATTGTTGGAGCCTTGTAAGCTCTGTCGAGTGCGACCTCGTAATGGAAATATAATCCATGGACGTACAGCTCACCTGCTTACTTGTTTTCCATGTGCAAGGAGGCTACATAAATTCCAAGCTCCTTGTCCAGGTTGTGGAAAGATTATTCAAAAAGTTATTAAAATCTTCATTCTCTAAAAAGCCTGTAAACACATCTGTAAGGCTCTAAGACAGTCTAGGACCTAAACAAGAAAAAAAAATACAACACACACTCTAAAACACATTCAACCATTCACCTGCATGCTTCTAGAAACATACTAAATGTGCACCTTACCCAACATCTGTAAAGAAAAACACAAGATATAGCACTTGGTGAAGCTTGCTCTTGGCTGCATGGTTTATTTTACATCACACTGCCTCTGAAGTATTGCTGGGTGAAATCCCTTGGACTGTGGTGCCACTTAAAAATAAGGGACATACAAAAGAAGACATATTTATATATTTATTAGATCACATGCTGTAGGAGTGTACAGTTGGTGTGGGCCCTTATTTGATTTCATGAAGGTTTTTTTTTTTTTTTTAATGGATTTTTTTCTCTTGTGTTCTTGTTTGACTTTGTTTTGATATATTCACTTAATTCAACACCAGGACAAAAAATGGGGGTGGGGGGGAATTAAGAAGAAATATTCTTTTTAGTATCCTTTTTTCATTTTGTTTATAATCCCTTTTTGTATCTCCTTCGCCATCGTGACTTTGAGATGTGAGCATTAAGGATAAGATTAAAACCTAATCGGAAATTCAAGCTAATCTTGAAAAACAATTTGGTTTTCCACAGTTAAAGATTTAGGACAATATCTCAGTTTCTTTGTATAAGTTAATATTTTGTAGATTATAGTGTTGGTGTGTTATAGCAGTCCTGTTTCTCTCAAACGGTATTTTAAAATGTTGAAATTAACCTGCTCAAGAATGCACAGAAGTGTTAATTGTAGTTAAGTTGATGTTGATATGTATTCAATATTTACAAAATGCCAAACCAGTTATGTCTGCAGTAAGTTATGTTATGAGTTGGTTTCATGTTAAACTGACTTCAAATTCATCCCTTCCTAAACCCAAGTCAACCATTTATGTACATTTTGTATTTAATTTATTTATGATTATGTTTTAATTGTGATCACAACCTATGAAGCAGACAGGGGCTACACTTGTTACAGGGTTCTAATGTATTTTAATTTACATTAAACTTAAAGACAGAGTAAATTGGCCCAGTTACCAAATGCACCCACCGTGAAAGTGACTTATTGGGGGTCGGGGGTTTGACTTCAGCGTTACACTGCCATGTAATGACTTAAATGCTATATTATAGATTTTATTTTGATGTGTCTGCATTACCTGAAGATTGTATCGCAGGACCACAAATGTACTATTTCTTTTCAGTTGGTGTCAACAAATAAATACAGTATGTTCTTTTGTAATTTATGATATCCAGTGACAGTAGACATTTAACCCTTGGCTCTGAAAGTCTAAAGAGTTTATCATAGTCTTTAGATCTGCTGTTGACTTGCGCTTAATCTTTCTGCCAGCAGGTAGAGAGAAGTTCGAGTATTGCAACTTGCCAATGGAAACTAACTGTACAGTACCAGTGACAACATAATGAATATAATGTTGAATATATAGAGCATGCCTCTTGTCATGACTATAGCCAGCACTGAGCTGGTGTCAGAGCTTTATTAGCCATGTAAAAGATTAATGTAGCCTGTTGTATTTATCAGCATTAATGTGCATCAAGAGAAGGAAATCTCTACTAGACAGAGACCTCATATAAATGGTGTAGTATACAAACCAGCTATACTCGTTCAGATTGACCAACTTAATTGTGGCAATGACTGGCTTTAAGACTAATGTGCGCAGACATGGTACAACCAATGCATTTTATTTTCTACTTGTGATGAAATAAAAATTTGTTAAACAGTAAAAGAGTTAATGGTTTGATCTTGTTAACCAGAGGGACAGTTGCCTACTAGTGAAGTGTGTTTGTGTGAGTGTTTGAGTGAAGAATAAGTCATTGTGTGACAGGCCAGCTGTCATGTGTCTTCTCCTTCACCGTGCTCCAGCACCTGCGACTCTCCTTTGCTTACTCACTGTTCTTGTTCTTGTTGGTCTTATTTTTGTCTTGTTCTTGGGAAGTGGGGCAGACACCCTATCCTCTACAGTGTATATGTCGCTGTAACACTGATATGTAAATACTGCAGCTACTTTAGTTCAGCCACTTTAGACATAGACGTAGGTCATTCATTTGACTATGCTTCCCTGTTTGTGGAAAGTCCCCTCCGTCTGAAATTGCACTATGATCCAGTAAAGCACATGAGCCAGATATGACACAGAATAGTTGATTATTAAAATTACTGTGTTTGTATCCTTTATTATTTAATGAGATTTATGTATAAACCTTTTTATATTTGCAAACGTTGAATCAAATTATTAGATCCATGGCAGATTAAATGTCAGCTTTGTAAAATATAAAAAATAAAGAGATATTCTTACTAACATTTCCCGAAATTACATATTGCTTTTTCCAACCAGTTCTTTGGAGTTGTCAGAGTGGTTATTAATACATCAAGAGATCTTCTGAGATCCAACCTTGCCTACTGTTAAGTTTGATCAGAAATACGTAAATACCCAACTGAGTAACTCAGTTTATTTAAATAAGGCCAGTAAATACATTTATTTACATTAGATCACTGGAAACATTAGATATAAAGTATATATGTGGTGTGGACAGGTGTCAGCCTGTATTTTGCGCTACAGCCTTAAATGTTTGTGGCAGACATACTGAAATGCTTCCCCTCCCTCTGTGTCTAATTCAAGAATGGCATACTGCCTTGTTGTGGCGTCTGGTGCGTCACAGAACGTCAACGCAAAGAATGGCATAACACCCCTGGTGACATGGCACCCCGAGCTTGGCAGCTCCAGAATGGCACGGCCCAGCGAGTGGTGGTGGTGGTGCTGGTGGTGGTGGGGCTCTGCATGTTTCCATGGCGACACTATCTCCATCCCAACATCCGAGAATAACTTAACACAGTCTCTTTATCCTCTATGGTGTATGCAATACTTCCTACAGGGAAAAATAACTATTGGTCCAAGTCTTGTGTTTTTTTTTATTATTATTATTATTGTTTTATTGCTCCTGCTGCTTCTTGATTTGTCTGCTCGTGTGAAGCTCATTTATAGAAACAGTATATTTCTGTGTCATGTCTCTCTTCCTTTCCTGTGTCCTTCCCGCATACCTCCAGGATGGTGAGCCTCGACCTGCTTACCCTCCTCCACTTTCTTCTGGTTGTGTGTCTGGGCATCTGTAACTGTATCTGTGCGGTCAGGACCTTTGCTTTCTCACCTCCATACTGATACGCACATTCCCTCTGTTGTGTCCGACTATTTGGTCGCTCCAGAAACCAGGCCGCTAAATTTGTCCCACTGCTGACATGGGAGAAGGTCATTGGAGCCAGAGAAAAACAAAGACAGGAATACAGACGGAGGCATGTAGATATAGAGAATTTGAAAATAGGAGTATAAATGGGGGTAACATGGGAAATAATAGAGATGTGACGACGAGGAAAGGAAAGCAGCAGAGGTAGTCCTTCCTGGTGACTGCAGCAGGAAGACTGCTAAAACATGATACAGGGAATAATTTCCACAAGGCCATTCACAGAAATTCTCCACGGATGTATTGTCATTACAAACTGAATTCCACGGGCCATGTCGAAGTGTAAACTGTTCTCAGTTTAACCAGATAAAGTTTATTATTTAAGGTCTACACTGTCAGATTCTTGTAAAGCCTGTGGAGTCTGCTTTCAGCACAATGCAGCCTGTGGCATTAATGGAATATATGTCATGTAAATAATCCAGTGGTTTGCAGCATTGGAGCACAGATTATTTACAGTAAATAACTTTAGGGCTACCATGTGCTGTATGGTATGTTAGTGGGAAGTGGGTTATATACTAGAGTTTGTGTCTGTGAGTGGGGATGCCAGTGAAGGGAAGGGCAGCGGATGGCTCAGAAGCTCAGTCCATTCCTGCGATTTAACATGACACCACTTGCACTAAGACTGCAACAGCTGCATATGCACATGCCGGCCATTCTGTTTGTTGTAGGGGATTACTGTGCGATAAAAGCCCCAGTGAGCAGCAGCGTGGCTGGACTACAGAACTACTGTCCCCCCTCCTCCCTGACTTAGAAAGCTTTCTCCAGGCCTCCAGAGCCTTGTGAAAACACAGGTGGGGCACTTCATTCTGAACAGCAATGAATGGGAGTATTCTCCTGATGATTACCCAGGCCGTAGTAGTGTCACATCACCTTTAGGCATCTGTCAAACGCGACAGCACGGAAGCTTATGTAAGGTTCATTACTCAACAGAAATAGAGCGCACTGGTTCAGTAATCAGTTCTAACAGCTTCCATTCATTTTCCTCCACAACATTTGATTTGTTTGCTTTTATTTTTTTAAACTTACTGATCATTATTATTATTATTACTGAGGACGAGACTGCTTTGTCGTCTTTCACTGAAAATGTTATAAAATCTGTGTAATCTGGACGAGAAGATCTGATATTAAATTGTTCAGTAATGGATGGGCAGTTATCATGGAGACAGGAGAGAAACTGATGACAGATTCTCTTGCCGTCACTATGGTGACCATATCCTCTCCCAAGGGCACTTAACAGCTACATAATGTTGTTGCCCAGGCCTGGATTTCACACAGAGTACTGCTTTCCAATTTCCAGTTTCCAGAGTTTTTGCCTAAAAATTAGACATCATACGTAAAAATGTATTATTTTCCTGCTGCTTTTTCTCCTTAAAAATTCCAAATTGACTCCACACTCCTACCACAACTAATTACTCCTGTCTTGTTATTGAGCACGGTCAGGCTCACCTCAAACATTTATTCACTGTGAAGGATTACTGAGCTAATTACATCCCCGTAAATTGCTTTAAGAGAAAATATGTAAAATAAATAAAATCATCGCAAAAAATTAAGTACAGCTAATTACCCCTCCACCCCCACACACAAAAAGTAAAAAATTGAAAATAAAACATAATCAGAAACGTGTGTTTGAATCGTGTGTCCTGTATCTCATATCTTGCGCCCTCCTCCACTGTTTTGTTATTCTCCTCTTACATATCTGAGATTTCCAGACTGTGTTCAGATGACAGTTCTCCAGGTCAGCGATGATCATGAGACTAACCTGGGCTGAGGAGGACTGATCCCCCACCCCCTCCCTCCCTGCTCCCCCAGGCTCAGCTGTCCCACAATGTGCTGCTGCTTGTCACAGAGGAGAAGTGGACCAGTGTTGCTAGCGACGGGGCAATCCCTGCTGCATTCAGACAAACATGCACACACACTCAAATAGTTTGGCTTCTACATTTTTAAACAGTTATCCCTGATTCAAACTGGGTTTACTGCTGCCTCTGATATGCTCTGTGATGTGTTATTTATTTCCCCAATAGAAGCCATATTTAAAAGTAAATTCAAATCTGTCACAGTTATATATATTAAAATGGGTTTGAAATTTGTGGAGAGTATAGGCAATCATCTGTAAAGATTTAAAGTGAAAAATGTATCTGCTCTGTGTTCAGTTAGTCTCCCTTGAATCTCACACAATATCTGCAAATATTAAGCAAATACTCGATCTCCTCTGTTAAACTGTCTCAAGTGCTCACTTAAATATGCTGAGGGGAGACTTGTTCCTCCAACAAGTGTGTTGTCTGCTGCAAAACACACTCACACACACGCACACACACACACATTTCTCTAGTTCTGCTGACAATGGGTTAAGATGACAGAAGGTTATGAGTGACTCTGACACACTGCGGACCCCCTCCCGGCTGTACCCCTGGGTCCAACACAGGCGTCTTTGTACTCACTCTGCCATCAGTGGCTATCCATCACAGACTAACCTGACAGCCCACCGCAGCCCTGTGCCAAGCTATGGCTGCACACACTTTTGGCCAAACCCCAAAATCAGAGCCCAAACCTGAGGGCTAGACACCGGCGACCAGCCGGGGCCTAAACCCCGCGCTCAGTCTACTGTTTAATTTCATTTAACCATAAGTTACATAATTATGCTAACGTTCTGTTGTTTCTGTATTAAATGTTTCAATTTTAGGAAAAGAATAGGGCATTCTAGGCTCTAGCCAGTAACTCATTGAACCAGTTTGAGCCAGCATCACCCTTAAATGTAAAGCAGCTGCCATTAATGATCTAAATTACATCTGTTCTTTTCAGAGTATGACGCAAGACATGTGTCACTTCAAAATGCACCTATTAATGTGTCCTGTAAAATTGTAGTGCTGGACACCAATAACCATAAACAAGAAAGATTTCTGTTTAACAAGCTGCTTTCTATCTCCTAAAGATCACCTTACTTAAATTTACTGGCAAATTTCATAGTTGTCACAAAATTACATTGTGTTGTGCGGTAGGACTATTCTACCCCTGGCCTGTAGTGTTTATATGGAGCATTTTCATCCGATTTGGGCTTCTAAACTGATTGTAATCGGAATATATGGCTCCATGTAAACCCAGCTAGTGTCACCAGAGATTCAGAGAAGTTATATCTTACTCAATCAAAACAGGAAATGTATGAGTGAACGATGTGAGCAAACAGTACCAACTGTTGAAATTTTCTTACTATTATGTTATAATAAACACAATATATTAATATTTAATGGATGGTTTGGGACTTCACAATTGGGTGAGACTAGGCTTTGGCCTGTTTGACTATTTATAAAGCCTAAAATAAATACATGTGTCCTCAATTCTATGTTTTCTCCACACAACTTCTATTGAAGGTGGTACATTAGTGGTTAGTACTGCAGCTTCTGGGTTCTGTTCTGTGTGGAGTTTGCATGTTCTCCCTGTGTCTACATGGGTTCTCTCCATGTTCTCCCCAGGTATGAGTAACAATGGTTGTTTGTCTATGTGTTAACCCTAAGATGGACTGGCGACCTGTCCAGGATGTACCCCACCACTCACCCAATGACAGCTGTGATAGGCTCCAGCCCCCCTCCTGAGTACAAGTGCTTACAGAAAAAAATTAATGAATGAAGTTTTACTACAATTACTTACATACTTACTTATATTGCAGACTTCTTTTCAGAATCCATGGGCAGTAGGCTATATTTCTTCCGATTATATATTAGTGAGATAAAGAAACATTCAAGATGGTCAAATTCTACAACAAGGGAAGGAGGACAAAGGGAAAGCTAGAAAAAAACACATAATGCAAAATGTTTGTCGCATAATAATAAAAATAATTAACAAAATAACATCATATTTAATATAATTAGAACAAATCATATAATAATACAAAAACTAAGTACAAATATGGCTAGCATTGTACTGGGTCTTTTAGAACAACTAATAGAGTAGTTATAGAAAGGGAAAGGAAAACATGTGCCAAATGTCTGCGCTGACTTGCTGCGTCACTGACAGTGGTATGTACCACACACTAGGACACAGTGCATTTTATAAACTGTGGCCACCAATCAATAATATTTTTGCCACAATGTGCAATAGTGTGATAAACCGATGGTAGTGATACACAGGGATGCAACACATTTCACACTATGGCAATCATTGCAAGCCACCACTCTGCTGACCGAGGTGTGTGTTTTGGCTCCATGTCCATGCCAGCGGAAGCCGGGCCGAATTAGCTGGTGAGCTATGAGGTGAGACATGTCCTGGAAGGATTAACACCCGGTGGCTAGGCTAACACTGCAACTGGCTGGAAGAGGTCAGGACAACGAAGGCTGTACCCTTTGCGTGGTTGTCTCATTATTGTCCCCTTCATTTCCGAAAGTAATGTGAGCTAGTGTCAACTTGGCCCTTGACTCACTGAGCTGTACATTCAGACCTGTTCAGACCTGCCTGGGTCACTTGCGACCCACTGTGCAACCATCTTAGGAAGGAAACACAGTGGACACAAATGCCGTTACATAAAGCCTGGCACAAACTTTTATGTCAAACATTTAAACATTTAGTTTTGACCTAGCTGATCATTATGAATTGCTTTACGGTAGTTACATACATGTACAAGTGTTCATCTGTGACGTAGATTGTAGTAAACAACAATCTCTGGCCTCATGTACTTCCCATCAAATACACAGAGCCCAACAGCTTTGTGTCACTGCATGTCGCTGGCTCCCAGTAGAAGTGACAGCTGTCTCCAGACTGTCCCTACTAGCCCCCCACACCCCTCATAGCGGAGCACTTCATGTATGGTGTCATAGAGAGGGGACGCAAGTCTAGGATTATCTCATTAAGATCCCATGTCTTTGATCTGAGGTTATCTCTCCCATTTCCACGGCAACCCGATCACATCCTGGCCTCTTAAGACACACATCAGCGAACAAACCCAGAGAAGGGCACCAACACATACACACAAATGGTCCTTAAAGCCCTAGAGAGCATGGGCCCAACAGAGATGTGAAGTGTAGATGTGCAGCAACAGCTAAACGTCGTGTCAGATTTCTGGGGCTCGTGCTAAATTTAACCCTGTGATCCTGCAGCAAGCAGAGGGGTTTAAATGCCAGCCTACAGTTGCTCCACACCAGTTGTTCTCCACACGTCTTCCACTCATCACAAACTGAGGCCAGGAAGAAGACAGTCACATACAGTCGAACACACGTTCCAGACATAGGACCGAAGACCACAAAGTGAAGACCAGTTCCAGGGGAAGCAGGGATCTTTGCCCCTTACATTTAGACCACAGCGTTGTCCAGTATGGAGCTTTTCGAGACCAACGCTTACTTCTTTCCTGACCAGCGCTTCTATGAAGGAGGGGACAGCTACTTCCCCTCTCGACTGCCTGGGGCGTATGACCAAACCGGCTACCAGGACAGGAACTCCATGATGGGCTTGTGTGGGAATCTGTCTGGGGGTGTTGGAGTTGGGGTGACAGGTACAGAAGACAAAGCCTCTCCATCCAGCCTGTCCCCTCACTCTGAGCCTCACTGCCCAGGTCAGTGCCTGCCTTGGGCCTGTAAACTGTGTAAAAGGAAGACAGTGACCATGGACCGTCGCAGAGCTGCCACACTGAGGGAGAAGAGACGCCTGAAGAAGGTGAACGAGGCCTTCGATGCTCTGAAGAGGAGCACCCTGATGAACCCCAACCAGAGGCTGCCGAAGGTGGAGATCTTGCGGAGCGCCATTCAGTACATCGAAAGGCTGCAGGCTCTGGTGTCCTCCCTTAACCAGCAGGACACTGAGACGGGACAAGGACTGCACTACCGACCCACTGCAGGCCAGCCTAGAGTGAGTAGGACTTAGGTGGGATAAGGAGAGGTAGAAGGTCACTGAGGGATTAACTGAAAGGCTAACAGAACAGACAGGAAAAAAAATAAGCCCTCAATGGACTATTTAGAAAGTGGCAGCAGATGAAGTTGAATGAATGAAAGATATATATTGCATGTATGTAAAATGTGACTTGAGAGAATGACTGAAGTCTCTACTTGTTCTACTCTAAAACTAGTTTTGGAATAGATTGCTCTGGGTAAGTTGTGAGGTTTTACTTGGGGAAACAAGCTGGTGTATGTGTTTAGTCATCAAATGCACATAAACACATATAATCAGATGTTTTCAGTAGTTCTTAACAATCAACAAAGTTTCAGAATATTCAACAAACTGTTACAGGTGCTAAAACACATCAAGAAACTGACCTGTGTAAATGTCATAGTCCTTATGTTTTTGTTTTATTCCCGTCAATGATTTTTGATGGGAACGTCTTGTTTATGTTTTACATTTGCCTCTGAGGGGTCATATTATGTATAGATGGTGTATGTGTGTGGTATTACCCCGTACTGTAGTGTCAGTTGAGTTTTTTTTATGTGGGGTGGTGCGCTGTATTGTAACAGAGTGACTGACAGCAACTTCTGTGTGTGTTTCTCCATGGTAACAGGTGTCGTCGTCAAGCGAGCCCAGTTCGGGCAGCACCTGCTGCAGTAGCCCAGAGTGGAGCAGCACTCCAGAGCAGTGCACGCAGAGCTACAGCAGCGAGGGTGAGTAGCACCTTGTCTGGTTAGACAGCGAAATAAATCTATTCATGCACCGTCACAGATACTGAGCGTGTGGCTGGGTTTCTCTACAGAGCTCCTGAGTGCTGCTGAATCTCCAGAGCATGGGAACATGCATGCCTTAACCTCCATTGTGGACGGCATCTCTCCGGCTAACGGACCTATGGCCTTTCCTGTGGACATTCCCAAATAGACCCTCCAGTCAGCAGGCCCATAGGTGCACAGAGAGCTCTGAGAGAAAAAACACAATTGGCGATAGTGCGGACAACCAATCCTGAATTTTGTTAATTAACTGACTTTGTGCGTCTATTGACCTGTGTCTTATACTAAATTTTATGATTGAACAGTATTTTAGTATTGATCTAAGGGCTTGCTAACCAAAATGAATTCCTCCTGTTCACAATGAGGCCTTATTCCCTTTGTTAGCTGCCTTATCCCGTGGTCCAGAATGGTCTGTCAAAGACACAGGAGCTTAATCTAACTAGATATTTAAGGACTTTGCTGCATGACCCCAACAACTAGTTTCTAGAGTGGATCTCTATTAGGCTTGCGTCCAGAACGATAGAGCCACAGAGGAAAGACAAAGCCTGTTTTTTTTCCTTACTTAATTTAAGTGTTCCTCTTTTCAAAATCTTTCCCTGATCTTTCATTCTTTTTTGTGTGAGTTTCAATGCTTAAAAACCATGAGTTTATTTGTGGGGCCAATATGTACCGTGGCAGTTTTGACCAAGATCTGCTTAATTTAAACTGGTTATGAAAGCTAGTGATGTAAATACGTTCCCTTTTTCTACAGAGTGGTTTTGCCATTTTATTTTTTATTTCTTTGCTAACTTATTTTTGACTTTTATAACTAAGATTGTTGTGTATTTGTAGATGTTCTGAAAAGTGATATTTTCTGTTTAATTCTTGCAATAAATACCATTTTCGATACACTGTCTAATGTTGCCTTGACCTGACAGTAACTACGAAAGGAACACAACAGCCAAACTTTTTATAAAACAGCTTTACTTATGTCTATATAGTGTCATAAATACAGTACACTTTTTTTCAATAGCCAAATAATAAAATCTTGATTTGTCAGCATTGTTTCACACCTGGAATAAAGACACAGTACTCATAGCTGCCACATAGCACGTTACACCTTTTAGACACCTTGGAAAAACTGTCAAATAAATAAAATAAAAAAAGATTGTACAACCATCCAGCACTTCACTGGTTCATATGCTGTGTTCTCATTGGATGAGGAATTGGTCAGCCATGAGTACTGACTACTCACCGGCAAGTCTCCATGGCAACTAAATGGGAGGTGACAGACGAGAAGACGAGATGAGTCCGTCCCTTTGAGCAGTTTATGTGAATATCATTGGCTGATGTTGAGCAGCAGTTTACAGTTTGATTTGAGAGAAAGTAAGGAACCAAGAAAGAGGAGCTACAGTGTTCACACTACCATCCACAGAGTTAAATCATGGTCACATGGCTGGGGTCGACCTTTCGCACACAACCTCTCTACAAGTCTCGAGCAGACTCATTCGCTCACCATCACATCACACACACACACACACACACACACACAAACACACGCACACACTCAGCTTTCATATTAAAGGATTCTCTCTATTCTAGGCTACATAGTGTCATACAGAAGGCGAGAGAGGTGGAGAGAGGAGAGGTAACAGCTACATCGTGTCCAAAGAGAAGGAGGAGGGAGGAGGAAAGAACGGGAGAAGAGGAAAAGAGAAGAAGTTTGAAATTGGACCCATGAACCTGTGAAGAGTCCTTGTAGAAACGCACACCTCCCTTAGTGAGTCCCCTCCCACCAGCGTCACACACTTACAGCATACAGCAAAAGACACACAAAGGTCCGACACAGAGAGAAAGAGAAAGAAAGAGAAAGAGAGAGAACAGTCACTATCGAATACAGGGCATTGGGTTTCATACAGTAATATCATATTGTTTTTCCATATATATTTCCAATATATATATATATATATATATTTATATATAATATTTCTATAAAAAACATAGGTCATCCATTTTATGTACAGAGACGATAAATGAGTAGCCTAATACCTTGCATAACCGGTAGAGGGGTAATGTGCAGTGGGATCTGCCATTTATACAAGTATTCATCATTCCCAAATCCAAACCAATGACTGGTCACCACCCCCTCCTTCAAATGTTCAACTGTGTGCGAAGGACTTGATGACACAGGAAGATTGGTTTGGACCCGGCCATGTTGAGACTATTAGAACCAGGACAAAAACCCACAGCTGACCAAGGGAGCAGGAACACAACACCACAACAACAAGGCTACTGGGAGCACTGGGGTAAACCGGGAGAGACCGGGACGAGCCTCCTTTACAGCAGCGAGCGCAGCCAATGGGCACTCTCAAGAGTTCAAAGGTCAGAGTTGGCCTCTGTATTGCACGTGTCCGAAGGAGAGGTGAGAGGTGAAAGGTGGGAGGTGAGGCTGGGCAACAAAGGGGTGAAGCTTCCCCCAAAGGCACCCAGGTCTCCCTCTCCAGATTTGGCATATCACTCTCAAAAGGCCGCAAGCATATGTCCGTATAGGTAATGAGAATGCACTGGAAAAGAGACAGAAAAAAAGAGAGAAAATGAGGAAAGTGAGACAAGATACTACAACTATTGGAACTTAGTATAACTGTGGCATAAACAACACTAGCAGATATGACTTCATTTTAAATTAGACCATCTGCTGGAATATACTTTGAATCTTCGTGTAACATCAACTACTGAATCAAAATCTAGAGAAAAGAAGAGATTGTGTTAAATATGAGCCTTGGTATCTTGACGTATTATAGGTTTAATGTGCTCGGACAGCTTGAAACAATTCATGTCTTTTACTATGATTATCAATCAATTTCACCAAAAAGACTAAAACCAGTGGTTGTTCAACATAAAACAGTAGCCTGCCTTCTCTATGGCACTCAGATTAAAGTCAGTTTAAATCATCTGATGATGTAAAGGTTAAAAAGGTTAAGCAACATGCTAACAAATCTGGGCACTGAAGTTTGACCCAATATTGCTGAAACTGGAATAAACAGATCTATGGTGTATGTGGAATTGGCTTAAAACAAACTAAAGCTTTTGGGAGTTGTTGGCAATCAGGGAAAAAATATATTCTATTTAAAGACCATGTTTATATTCAAATGTCACTGTCCTTTTATCTCTGCTTTGGTCTCAACCAGAAGTTAGTGTCACATTCCTGCCACACAGCTGAGCAAAGCTGGTTAAAAGCATACTAACCTGATAGGTTTAGCAGTTTCAAGCAGTATTTTGTTAGCTTACCTGTTAGCATTAGCGCTCCTGTTAGTAAGTAGAGTGTAGTTAGCATGAATAGGTCCGCACTGTTGAGGGGTCGAGTCTCGGGGGCGCTGGGGGAGGAACTTGAGAGCAGGTGGTACAGTGGCACAGCAGGACAGACAGGACAAGGCATGCAGTTAGTCAGTCAGTGCGGTCAGACAGAAGCACACATACATACAGAAAAATACATAGGTCACTTTTGTTAGTGTTGGAACATACCTTCCGGCTGGAGCTGTTTCTTAGATGCTAAATTCATAGAGGGTGGTATGGACATGGAGGGCATTCGGAAGCCAGCAGGCAGCGTTTCCATGGAGCCCGCCATCATCCCCAGACCCGCTCCTCCCTCACGCGCCCGAAACCTCTTGCGCCATGATGGAGACCGTCGAAAAGACTTGTCATCTCCACCCTACAGCAGCAGAGAGAGGGAAAGCAAGTTAGCAGAGGTGGCCTCCCCCCCCCAACAATATCTTATTTGATCAAAGCAGCAGCTTGATGAGGTCACCTCTTCTAGTCGGCGGTCAGTCCCCAAGGCTAACAGGTTGTTGAACTCCCTCTCTAGGACCTGGCGTGCCTGAAAAACAAACACAGCGGCTGTGAGCAGAGACTTCAGTGGAACTGTGAAAAATACATAGAATACATAGACAGTAGCTAATGGCAAATATTCCAAGTTTCTGTCAAGCATCCAGTAATTAGTAGGTAATCTGCACTGAAGCCTGGCAAGGAAATACTGGAACAACAGAGTACTTTTGATCTGAGTGACACAGAAACTGAAGCAGCAGTGAATGTTGGCAGGCAGTGGAAGGAAATGCTGACTGCACACAAACAACTATGTCACCAAAAAGTAAATCAACCAATCCCATTAAAATAACTGACTGCTGGATGATGGACTGGTTACAGATACGCGAAAAGGGCTGATGTCAGCTTACAGTACGAGAACAAGGGCTGTGCCAAATGTGGGGGATGTTATTTAAAAAAAACCAAACACATTTCCCTGCTTTTAATTTGGAGTTTTAGTTAATTTTCTACAATTAATAATAAACAAAATTTTGTTTATTCCATACAACACTTGCTATCTGCCTCTTTGTAGTTTGAGTGTATTGCGAGTTGTGTATGTTCTTCCATCACCACCTGTGTGCTCTGCATAGGGATCTGCAGGATGAGTGCTAGGCTGCTGTAGTCGAAGGTCTCATCCAGAGAGATAAGTGCTCCGTGAACGCCGCTCTCTAACAGGTTGCCGCTATACTCCCTTAAACCAATGGACTGGACCCAGTGGATCACCTGCTCATTCGTCCACACCAAAACATCTAATGCGAAACAAAGAGATTTTAAATATGATTTAACATGGTCAAGAAACCGAGGCAACATAATTTAGAGAACGTGTATGAGAGAGAGGGAGAGAGAGAGAGATAAAGAGATAATGTGCATGTCCACATAGTGTCAACTCAGTGGCACACTCCCTTTGTTCATTTAAAGCGCAGCTGTCAGCCAGCTTTCCATGTTGGAACAGGCGGAGTGTGTGCGTGTGCTCGTGTGTGTGAACAGGACAGGGTTCTGATTTGGGACGACAGCTGAGTCAAGTTCATGTGCTGAACTCAAGGTCAAAAGGGCGAGAGGGCTGGCTAGACCTAAGTGTGTGTGTGCGTGTGTGTGCCTGGACGACTCTTGCCAAGTGGAGCTTTAGATCAAGACTGTAGGCCTGCTTTGGTTGGACTTTTGACAGTCGAGGGAGGAGCAGCTGGTCACTGTGTAGTCCAAATTGAAAATCTCAGATAAGACCACTAGGTGGTACTCTGGCTTGACGAGGCTGCCGATGTGTACATGCATGTGAACCATTGTCTAAACATGTCTTATACGCATGTGATGGCTATTTTCTTTTAATAAGCGTGCATGCATCGTGGTGTGTGCAAAGTGTACCTTTCATGTCATGCTGGCTGTCCTCTCTCCGTCGCTCCAGGTCTTTCCTGTCATAATTGAGTCTCTTCAAGCACATAATCCCATACTGAAGACTAGCCCTGTTTCACACCCGCACACAGACAGGCAAAGGCACATAATCATCATTAGCCTCCTAATATCTTTATCTGTTAATGTATCCAGTTAGTGCTTGGACATCACCATAGCAGCGAACCTATGGAAGCTGTCCACCATCTTGAGATGACTCCTCAGGTCCTTCTTGGTCAAGTGGTCCAGCATGCGTGCGTCCACCAGACACTCCATGAAGTAGGAGCGGTACTGAGGCAGGCCGAGGCTGGGCAGCCATTCGTTCCCTATCCACTCGTGATTCATGTCTCCGTACGCCAACGTCTATAGTGAGAATAGCATGAAAAGTAACTGATGTGTGCAACCAGAAAAAAAGACAGGCTCACAGCTCCTTTTGTACAAATGAATACAATTTAAGATGTGTTTATGTCAAAATGCACTGTGACACATGATTATCAACAATGATAAAACTGAACGGAGATCCAGAGGCATGCCGGCACACTTTCACGGCTTTCTGGGACACTGGGACATTAAAATAGAACAGGGCTGTTTTTAATGATAGGTAACACCTGTGCTTTTAGGTCTATGAAGGTTCTCTGCTTTTACATCAATGACAGGCCGTGTTATACCAGTATCTATAGATTATTGTGCAACTAGTCCCAGGATATTGATGTGTATATTCTGGCTAAACTGTACAGAGCAAACCAAATATTTTGCTTTCCAGTCTTTTAAACGCTCTTCACAGCTGATGATAATGAACATGTTGTTCTAACTGACAGGTATGAGAAAACTAACAAGAGACTGAAGGACAATGAATATTTTGCTTCTACCTAACAACAACTAGCTTTCAGAGTGTAGAAAGCTCAGGTTACGGCTCATCATAATATAAATCTGAAGGTGAGGTTGACCTTATTCAGGTAATTGTGTGTGTGTAGAGAGAGAGCTGGTACACTTTGACTGTGTGTGCCGACAGATGTTCAGAGATTAGCGGCCTCACCTGCGCCCAGCTGCCCTCCTCATTCTCCTGAGTGGCAGCATGGCAGGGACATACATACACAAGGTTAAAGAAACCGGGGTTGATCAAACACACATTCAGAAACCCACACACATATACATACAAGATTTTACTTTGCAACAAACCTCTAGTTAACATTAATTACCCATCAGCACTCATACTAATAGTTGAACTTAGTTGAATCAGCAGAAACAAAAAGCATATTAGTGTGTGACGGATATTTAAAGGGGGTCTTCCGGGAGAGGACATATGTGTATCGCGGCGGGGACGGCGTGAGCGTGAGAAAGTGTTGGGTGGGGGATAACGAGGAGGGGAGCACCCAGATGGTACTGACCGCTTTAGTGGAGGAAGCCAGGTTCTCCATCTCTTCATGAGTCACCCACACATTTCCGGAGGACTGCTCAGAGGACGAGAACACACCCAAACGGAAACATACGTACAAACACACGCACACCCAGGCACGCACCATAAAAAAAAAGAAAAAAAAAGAAAAAACACATCCAAGAATGCACTCATGTGTATATTTTCACACATACCATCCACACACACGCACACACAAACACACATAGACAAACATTGTGTTGAGTGATGCCAAGTGAGGGAGTGTATTTCAGGCAGGTAGCTTGCAGCTATATTTGGCACTATTTGTGTGTTGATTTCCCACAGTAACCCATGCACTATGATGAACTCTGTGGCAGGTGAAAAGGACAAGGCCTGAACAAAGCCTCTAGTGTGGCAGAAGAATAAAACAAAAAAGCAAAATAAGGGCGATAAGGCATCATGTGAGGGTGCAATGTGAAGGTTAATGCTAACAGTGGAACAGTGTGGGGGGTCAGTTGTTCATGTACTTGTTGTTTTTGTATTGTATTTACATGCTCCTGTAAAAACATGTCCATGGAGGTGAATTGGTTGTATCTGTTTACCGTTCTGGACGTGAGTGGCGCCGAGGGGCTGGTGAGGGAGACCATCTCCTGGATGGCCAGGCGGAGTTTGAGTCGGTGGAGAGGGTTGCTGATGCCAATCTCCCTCTGGATCTCTGTGTCGGACAGAGCTGACATGATGGCTCCGCTCTTCACGTTGGCACGACAGGCTGCCACATACCAGGCTGGCATACCGACCCACAGCTGGTGAGAGCAGTCAAGACATTCAGTGTCAGCACCATTGTCGCCATAAATGGTCGTAACGAAGGAGAAGGGGGTGCAGATCAGGCTGTGTGGTCAGTCCGGTATTTGATATTACTGCATTCCTCTGTATGTTATACACAATAACAGGTTTATAGTTTTATAGAAACGTCATGTTGTTAAGTGGAGTTGAATACCTCTAGCCATGAGACGACGGTGGGGCCGTCCCAGTGAGCAAATGCCAGACCTCTTTTTCTTGCATCTTCTAGAAGCTCATGTCTAAAAAGCAGATTTTAAAAAGCAAAGAGTTTAGTTCTAATCAAGGAAAACTGTAATATAAATGTGTAACAACAAGAAAATGTATTTTCTTTTACTTTTTCTTCATCCTGCGGTCCCTCTCAGCCTGCGTTCCCAGCTTTCCCAGAGTCATAGTGTCACCGATGCCCATCTCAAAGTCTAAAATACAACGCATATGCGTCAGTCTCTGCCTCTGTAAATCACAACCACACACAATGTACGGGGTTATGTAGCGTAATGTGTACCTGATAAGGCTGGTAGAGGCTGCCCCTCCCTACCAAGAGTCTGCTCCATTCGTCCCTTCTCTTTCTTCCCAAACAATCGGCCGATAGACGACTTGATTCCTTTCTTCGGTTTACTACAATCAATTAAAGACGACCAACAGAAATGACTCAGAGTTGGTATGGAGCACAGGCTGATACTTGTTAAAATGCAGTTTTTGTCCTATCCACTGTCACCATGTTTGTCACACTCTACTAGTTGTGTGTCTGTATTTACCCTCGTCCATCCTCCAGACTGCCTGTAAATTGGGCAAAATTGGTTTCCAGGCGTAAACTGCGGGGGGAGGAGGGAGGCGATGTCTCACACTTGATGGTAGCTTTGTCCACTTCCACTGGAGACTGAAAGAGGCACAAAATCCATTTAGCTCAGTTATGAAAGTCATGCTTAGACAAAACAAACCAAAAAACCTGTAGGACTTTGCACACTTACAGCTACTTTCCTCCTGTGTTTTCTCAAGTCACTCGGCTGTGAGACAGAAATCAGCACACTGTGATTAACAAACTCTTCCCTTAAAAGCATCACGTTTTTATGACAAAGTTAGTGTGTGTGCTCTCTGACCAGGGTCATGATGCCCAGATGGTGGCTGGCGTTGCGTCCGTGATGTTTCGGTGTGGAGTGGCCACTGGTGGGCGGGGAGGAGGACGATGCCAGGGACTGGGCAGTGGCGGAGGTCGGCAGGGCCCGGGGTCGAAGGGTAACGTTGAGGCCGTCCATGCTGCCGCTGTTCACACGAGACTCGATCTCGTCCGAGCGCAGGTCAGCTGACTCTCTCTCTACCTGGATCATCCTGCAGGCAAAGCCACACACAGTGCACAGCCTAAGCCTGCCGTCCTTCATTTGCATACACTCCCTGGAATTGTTTTAGTTGCTTTGCAACAAGCTTTTCTGTAATATTTTCAGCATCTGTAGAGCCATGACTGTAATGCTTTGACAGAGTCTGACTCCGCTGCAGCATAATCAGCCGCTCTTTTGCATTTTTTTTCCCGAAGCATATTCTGAGGTGCCACAAGAGGACCCTGTTAATGTAAACTGCAATAAACAGCGTCCTCTTCCAGCAGGAAACTGAGCCAATGAATAAAGGTCCACATGTGATAATGTAATATTACCATCAGTTATTTTGTGCAGTTTTCTGCCTGTAATTTCATTCACTGTACATGTACTGTGTACATGGAATGTATACATATGGGTTAGGTTAGAGTTAGAACATTAAACATTCAGATATACAAGAAATAAATAAGAGAGAATATTCGAGATGTGTTGAAAGTTATCTTATAATAATAATGATAATTTTTTTTATAAGCGCTTTTACATGGTACTCAAAGACACTTTACATTTTTTACAAAAATCATAAAATAGAGCAAGTCAAAAATTGTGATTATATATGACATTGTGGCAAAAGGTTTTCACCGTGTGACTGTTCTGTTTTGTTTTTAGAAATTATATTGCAAAATAGTATTTAATTTTTCTTTTATCCAGAAACACCTTAATTGATGTCCTATAAGATCCTTTATTAATAAGCATGTATTCATTTTGTTAGCGTTAAACTTACATCCTGGTATTTCTTCCTCTGTGAACACAAACAAGGACGTAGTTAACACTTTTCTCAAAGCATGTCAAATAAAGGTGCATTTACCCGAGCCTGGGTTTTAGAGACTTTTTATAGAAATAATTATAAAATCAATTTCTACTATCTTGCATTAACCCATAGTAGTTGGTCAAATCCTTCTCTCTATTTGTAGCTAGGTACCTGGTGCTTTCTTAAAAAAAACTTACTTATTCTGATTGTGCTATTTATTTAACCATAACCATAAAAATTAACTTTGGTCAACTTGATGTGTTATGGTATGTGACTTTAATATATTTTTATTGTAAACTGCCAGATTTGTTCTTAGTCGTTTTTGTTATATTGGAAACTGTGTCTGTATGTGTCTTTTTACATCTATTTTAACCAAGTATATTTCTATCTAATGCCACTATCAGTCCTTGTGCATCCTTTCTGGCCACAGGCCTTTATGTATTGCTTTAACAAGATGAAGCAGCAGTTTCTGTAGGATCTTCCAAATGTTCCATTTCTGGTAATTATTTGCGTGTTATCTTCAATATTCTCTCCTTGTATCCGTATCCTGTTTCTTGTTGCTGCACTGACCCAATTTCCCCACAGGGATCATGAAACTGTCATGTGCTGTAATGTAATGTGCCTGTAATATGCCACCTTATCTCTTCATTGATAGCGTCAAGCTGCTTCTGCAGCATGAGAGCGAGAGTCTGAGCGTCCGATTGGCCGCTGGGGGAAAGCATGGCTGAGCTAACGTCATCATCCATGTCGGACTCTGCATCGATGTCGCTGCCGAGGAGGTGGCTGACGCTGCCACGCAGAGATGGATAGTCCTGTTCGAACACCGCACACACCTAAACACATTATATAAACATGAGCTTTATGTTTCAAGTCTTCTTTTAAGAGAAACTGAACCAGAAGGCACAGCATGGATGAATTCTGACTAAATGCCTACATGTATAAAACATGACACTTAAATAAATCGGTGGAGAGTAAATATTTGTTATGAGAAGACATGGATGAACAGGAAACTTACATCACACAGCATGTCCATGGCAGCAGGTGAGAGAGAGACAGGAAGACAGAGAGGTTAGTAGAGAATGGGACGTCAAGCGTGAAGCACCGACACTTACTAGCAAAGCAGACATGAGCCTGGATTTAGCACTGGTAGGAGCTGCATGTGGTTAGAAGAATAGTGGAAATGTCCTCTTGTACATGGTTAGCAATCCTGACCACTGTATGTGTGTGTGAGTGTGTGTGTGTGAGGAACTGTGGAGTTGCTTTGGCCACATAAAAACATTATAAGCACCTTGTTTGGGTCATCTCGTAGCGCTGACAGTCTGCCCTTCTGTGCCCGTCTTATCACTGTTGTGCTGTAGTGGCCGTCTTGGCCCTCCACCATGGAGAAGCGAAGGTCGCTGGAGCTACCTAAGTGAGCCCTTTTTTATAACAAACACAGAACACATGACCATCAACAATGAACATGCTAGGGTGTAAGCAGAAATGTTATTGTTGGTACGCTTGAGCTGAAGAACTTCTGCATGTACCATGGGTGGGTTCCATCTCCAAATGCCCCACTGCGGCGTTTCAAATGGTCAATCTCGTTCCTCAGCTTCTCTATCTCTCCAATCAGCCGTTCCTAAAAGAAAGTAGAGGTGCATTCAGGGCAGTGGTAAAATTAAATTAAAGATGTTTTAATAAAGTAAGGTAAAAGCTATTTGGCACATACTTTCAGCATTGTATTGGTTTGTTAGTGCAGATGCATTGAATGAATAATTAGCCATTTTTGGAAATACTTTTTTTGACTTTCTTGCAGTGGTTTGATGAGAAGCTTGACACCACTGTCAAAAGGTTTTAGGTTTGCACAGCAAACAGACATAGACATTGTGTGAGACTTTCTTCTGTGCCTATTTCCGGTCTTCATGTTAAACTACGGCAACTAGCTGCTTACAGGTCTAAAACACAGCATAGAGATATTTTCCAAATTTTGGACTATATCTTTACGGTGTTACGGTGGCAGTTAGAGTCACAATGAGGCCTCTGTACTTTAGTTTTAGTTTGAAATACTCAATGTAAGGGTAAATGTAAATAATTTCGGTAAATGTATTTGGTTATGGGGGCATGTAAGTTGCACAGGGATCCTTGTCTTACTGACCCTGGTGTGGTGGAATTCCTCAAGCTGTTTCTGGCAGTTCTCGAGGTCTTGAATGAGGGAGTTCTAGACAAAAAAACAAATCATGAACCTGGGTCAAAACAAGTCCAAATACTTTTCATTTGGTCTGTGGGGCAGACCCAGCTGCTAAGATGAATGCATGTGCACAGGCCTTGCCTTGTCCTCCAGGGCGGCCATGCGTTCTTTCAAATGGAGCTGCAGTCTCTCATTGGACTCCGTGAGCAGACGATCCACAGTGTCGGATAAACGTTTGTTGTGTTCCTCGTTCATTTTCTCCCTCTGACGAGCCTGATGAGCAAGGGGTCCAGACAAGGGAATGACATGATCAAGTTTTTTCTTTGCTACACACTCCATGTGGGTGTATTTATGCAGCTAATTAAGCGTCTATACATGGATCAAAGGATGAAGTGTGTATTTAGCCGTGGATCACCAGCTGCCAGATATAGGTTGTCTTGGCCAACAATGGCTCTCGCTGCCAGGATGATTTAATTACAGTGATTTACGGGAGGATGAAAAACAGTTAAACGGCTTCTCTTAAATGGGGATCACTGTGTTTAATATGTGTTCTGCAGTAATTTCATTAAAGTAAATTAAGACCCACACATCTGCATCCTCAGAGAGCACATCCCACCTAAATATAGCAATGAGATCGCAGTGTGAGAGGGAGAAATTAGTCGTGCGTGAATTATTCAGAGTCTAAAGATAGCAGCCAATCAGTTGAACGGGGGATGGGGGATGGGGGTTGCGTTTGTGTATATATGTGGATTTGGTTAGGATTCATGCAACAATGCACTGGGTAAATGAAGAACTCTTCTCGTTTCCTGTGTGTTTGTGTATGTGCATGTATGCATGATGGAGAACAGAGCCAAGAGTCAAGGCGTCCAAATAATGTGCAGCATCAGCCCACACATACACTCATCAGAGGTCACAGAGACCCTGCAGGGCCAGGGCACACTCATGCACACACACCCTTCCCAGCTCCTGGTTCTTCTCCTCCAGTTGCGACTCCAGCTGTCTGAGCCTCTCCTCCACATTGCCATGGCGCTCCTCAGCCTGCAGGGGGAGACACCCACATATGACTTCAACTGCCTCAAAGAGATCTGTGCGTGTTATGCATCTATCTGAATCTGTGTCTTATGTCTGTAAATTAATGACTCCTATTTTATATTCGTCAGTGTTGTTTGCTATAACTTCCGCAGCTGTGTGTACATGCGTGTTACCTTGGAGAGCGCTGCCACTCTCTGTGCCAGTTCAGCTTCCACCTCTGGCAGTGTCTCGGCCTTCCTCATGGTCTGAGCCAGCCTCTGCTCTGCCATCTCCAGCATCTCCTGCAGCTGGCGCACCTTCTCCTCGCTCTGACACACAGACACATTCAAATAAAGAGGAGGGACTTTATTGCAATCACAAGAGAGGCATAATCAGTGTAGTGCAGCCAGCGCGTAGCAAGGACACGACACATGGGCACTCATTGAGGATGTTGCCGTGCATCCCTCGTGAAGCTGAACTCAGATTCACCCTGAACTACACGTGAACCTTTGAGCAGCATGTTCCTGCTCCTCATTCACTGAGTAGAACGACTCCTCAATACCTTAAATACATCAGTGCAGACAGCTGAAGCATGAAATATTAAAACACTGCCGAAGAAAAAGCGCAAAGAGAGCAAACATTAGCCTGAATCCACAAGTCGTATATCACTGTGCATCAAGACAAATGGGATTACTCTGGTATCACTTAACAACACGTTAGCGTTGTCACACAGTCAAAAAAGGTTGAATCTAGAAGAGTGATGAAACAACACATTTGTAAATGCCTTTTTTTAGCAAGTCAGTTTGTTACCATATCAATAAAAATACCAATGTGTTTGCTAGAAAAGCTGTTTTTCCTTCACGTTCTTACAAACACGTTCAAATATGACTTGGGTCATTTTGCTCTTACGTTAAAGAAATACCGTTTTTTGTCACTGATGTGTTGCTTTTCAGATAGTGGGGGCTCATTTATTTTAAATGAAATATGAGGGTGACATTAACTGAGACAGCATCAAAATTGAACAACTCATTCAATTTGTTAAACAGCTGACTTTTGAATGACTGTGAATTTACTATTTAGAATGATAATTACGCGCCCAGCAAGAAGTAAGGCCCATTGCATCCGAAGCGATCCATTTATTCATGTGTAATAATGAGGTGTGTTACCTGTCTGTGCAGGGAGTCCTTGGTGGCCAGTTCATTCTCCAGTTTGTCGTTGAGGTCGTGGATGTGCGTGGTCTCCCGCTGAGCTGCCAGGTAGCGTTTCTCTAATGTCGTTATCCTTTCCTCCATGTCTTCTCTCTGCGGGTGCAGAGACACACCATGAACAAGTCAAAATTATTTATTACAGTGTTAAATGTACTGGATATTTATGAATGCTTAAACCACCGTTTTATGGTTAACATAAAACATACTGTATCTTTATAATGTTTGACTGGCATACAAGACATTTTTTGTCTTTTATTGGTTTTGATGACAGAAAACGAAATGCACATCAAGCATGTTTTTATACTGGGTACAATCACTGTCAATCTGTCAAGTTTTCACCAAAAATATTTAGCCAATTTAAGCTAAAAACTTAACTTGGGTATCACAGTAGGTTGAGACCTTGAAGCTTTACTAAAGAAGGACCTGGTTACTGCTTATACATCTGTCCTGTCATTGCACATCTGTATTATGACTGTTTTTAAGCCCTTAACTTGGTAAATGGCCTTGTTTTTATATAGCACCTTTCTATCTACTGGCACTCAAAGTGCACAGACACATCTACCCATTTGCTCACACAAGCACACATAGCTTGAAATAGATTTATATAGTGCATTGTCAGTCCATCATAGCTCTCTGTTTCTGCCATGGCCATGTGTAATTAAATAAGAGCTAATATAGTGTAGTTCACAAATTTGAAATCTATAATGTTTTAAATTTTTTTTTTTTTTTTTTACCCTCAGAACCATGTTTATTCTGATTCGATCCTCTACTCTTACCTCTCTCTGTTCCCTCTGTTGTTTGATTGACAGCTCCTCGCTGCGGCTCAGCTCTCGGCGTGCATTGGCGAGCTCGGCCTCCAACTCGGCCACACGGGCGTTAACAGTGACAGAGTGCTCGCGGGTCTGAGCCAGCTCCTTATTGGTCCGATCCAGCAGCTCCTGAAGCTCAGAGACCCTGCTGCCATCATCATGGGCATCTATAGAGCCATTGGGCAGTCTCTGTAAGGTGGATGCATCAAATTAACAGACATGTACGCAACATGTATCGCAGGACTGAACTGCATGCTTATGTACACACTATTATTGGCAGAAGATATTGGGAGCTGTAGAATTTTGTGTGCCCCAGATTAAAAAGTGGTGGCTTTTGTGCACACGGGGATGGGTTATGTGAGGTTAGGTGGCCCTTTGTTGTTTTGAACTTGTTTCTCTACTCAACAGAGCTCAAAGTGCAGTTAATTCCAGAGCTCTGATTAAAAAAACCTTCAGGGACACATATTCAGACAGGCAACACAGTGGGCAACCAATGCTAGCAGGACCCCCTCTGCTCCCTCATGTTCTCATTTTGCCTGCTCATGAAGACCTCGCAGAATAATAAACATACTCAATACTGGGGGAAATAGGGCTAAATGGTGCGTGACTGTGTGATAAAACACATGTGGTGATTTGCTCAATTGTGTATATAGCCAGTTTGGCCATACAAACTCATTAAATGACTGTGGAAAGTGGATTATACACTGACAATGTGCAGTAATCTCTGGGTAAGACATGATCCCAAGTTGGTATTGGTAGGAGTTCCTGCCAACAACTGAGTATTTTCATTTGGTGGTGCTTAGGATAAAAATATCCCCAAAGGTTTCTACATCTGGGAGCAATAACTTAACACCGTGGTATCTAAACAACACTTTTCCTCCCAATGGTTCAATTATCTTCTCTGCGGCCATTTTTGATCATTGTGTCACATTTTCGCCCTTTCTTAACAGTAAGTCATTTTAAATGTCTTTTCATGAAAATAGAATGAGACATGACTCTGCTGTCTAATCATGGGGATGTTTGTTACTTGGGACAGACCCCAGCTAAATTTGTACTCGTTTAAAGCCTGCCATTAAACCGTGCAGGACAGAGCTGGAACTAATGCTTTCCTGTGACCTTTAGCTTTTTTACCACCTACTGTGTGTATGTTATATATGTGTGTGTGTGGGTGTGTGTGTGTGTGTAGATGTTAACATATAGGAGGAAGACAGAAAATCCGACAAATACTACAGACAGACATAAAATAAACCACAGAGCAGAAAAACAATCACACAGCCAGGAAGACCTTCCATGTAGGTTTGGATCCATCTGTTCGCTCCATTGAGTCACCGTCCTTCCTCTGCCTCGCCAGGTTCAACTGCAATATAGATTTTAAAAAAAGTACTCACAAAAACTCACAAATTGCCTCCGGTTTCTTTTCTCTTAATCAAACCAAGAAGAAAACCCTGACTCCTAAAATGAAACATGGCTTTCAGGCTGCCGGCATACTTCACAGAGGATGGAGGGATAGTTAGCTCCAGTGAAGGTCTGCTCCTCTTTTAAAACTCTGTGATGAGTGGAACTTAACAAGCTTTGGCTTTAAATCCCATGTTACCTGACTGCTGGTATTCTGCTTCAGTTGAGCCTGCTGTGAATATTTAACCTAAATATATCTTCAGATTTTTTCCCTCGATGACATTTTTATGTGTGAATGTTTTATGTGTGTGAACAGAGGGACTGAGAAGACAGGGCCTCTCACCCAGCGTGGGACTTGAAAGTGTATATGAGATCGGGCAAGAGGCTTCAACAGATGTCGGCTAGGGACTGAGCAGATGTTTCACCTCTGATAAAGCCACACATAAAGAGCGCGCA
Source organism: Mugil cephalus (assembly GCF_022458985.1). Taxonomy (NCBI): domain Eukaryota; kingdom Metazoa; phylum Chordata; class Actinopteri; order Mugiliformes; family Mugilidae; genus Mugil; species Mugil cephalus. The sequence goes on along the minus strand of NC_061773.1, from coordinate 3,119,517 downwards.
GTCACATACATGCACATGGCTGCACAGCTCACCTCTTGCGTGGTAGCTGCTAACTGTCCCTCCAGGGTGGCCACCCTCTCCAGAGCCACCCGGAGCCTCTCGCGCACCTGAGGAAGCATATCAAGACACTTGTTTAGTCCCGCAGCTCATTTCCTAGTGAACTCCTGTTACGATTAAGGGCCGCACAGTACAATTTATACTAAAAAAACGCTCAAATAATAACTAAACTACACAGTGTAATATCTTATTCGTGTGTAAACATATTGTCACATCAGATTTAGACTTGGACAGACTTGTCACACACTGCTAGCAAAAAAGAAATCTAGGTTTAAAATTAAAGTTAAATAAATAAAGTGCAATTGTATAAGCAAAATAAATAGATTTACATATATACAAATCTACAAGAAACAGAAGCAGAAGTAGCTATACACTATACATAGGAAGGATAAATATATCATATTGGTGCAATAATATGGAAATAATTGTTGTACTTTCATTTAGGTTGCCGTAAATTGTTACACAATTTCCTTATGTGCCCTACATTTGTCTCAAGTTAAAAGCATTTCAGCAACCATCTCTTCCATTTGATGGAGCGTTTTATTCCTGAGTTCCCTGAGTTCAAAAAGCAAAGAAGACCATTGATTGGAAGAAGTAAGAACTGAAAAGTTTTGGAAATACCAAGTCATGAAGTGAGGCAGTTATTTTATCTTCATTTGTTTTTAAGCACGGACCTCCGTCCTTGTTGAATGGGTGTGTGTGTGTGTGTGTCCACCTTTTCGTCCAGAGCCTTGTGGTGTTCAAACAGTGACTTCAGAGCTTTGAGGACCTCCACCTCACTGGAGACTCCAGGTGGCTGTCTCTTCACCACTGTCATCCTCAGACTGCGTTCGTGACGAGCCACCAGACACTCCAGGTGCTCCAACAGCAGCTACAGCGCACACACACACTTATATGAATTCATGCAGGGCCAAAGAGAATGCTAATTTCCACCTTCGAAACATTGTTTGTTTTCATCAGCATCACCACACACACACACACGCATACACATACCCTGGTGTTGTTCCTTTCAGCTTTCAGCTCCGATATTTCTTCCTCCTTCTCCAGCAGCTGCTCCCGGCATATATTCAGCTCCTTCGTCAGGGTGGCAAACTCCTACACAGCCGACACACGCATAACACACACAGACACAAGTTAGTACTGTTTTCACTGATAAACATAATGGGCACAACTTTTGTGCAACTGAGAATAAATACAGCTGCAGTCTCTCGGTGGAACCATATGTGGGTGTGTCCGGTCGATTTGGTGGCCAGACGCACGCACCAACGCCCAAGGTTTCTGGCACAGAACAGCCCTGCATGAGGAGTCTGCTCACACCTGTGTATCAGCAGGTGATGTTAAGGCAGTCTTAAATAATGTGCAGTCTGGGAAGGCTTCTTCAAGGAGAAAACTGTTCTTGTGAGAAAGATGCTCTCTGACGATAAGGAGGGAGGCTACTCCAAAACAAATTAGGGACCAAAATGGAACCAGGGTATCTGTCTCGCAAAAACTAAATCTGAGCTGTTCTCCCCTGCCTTCTTGTTCTCCATATATGATGCTGACCGATCAGTGCGGCCACTGATAAGATGACAAGCTATCTGATCAAGTGCGGCACCAGAAGTGAGACACACTAGGTGGAGCTGGTTGTCCAGCAGCCAGAGGGTTGGTGGTTCCAACCCCAACACGTGGATCACATGCTGTAATGTCCTTGAGCAAGACACAGAACCCCAAGTGTGAATCTTTGTACGCTTGTGTGAACGTGTGGGTAAATGTGAAATTGTGGGTGTGAAGTATTTTGGATGCAAATGTGAAGAAAAGCAAAAGCTAATACAAGTACATCTGGGATAACTGAGAACAGCAAGTGTCACTTTACTGTGTTTGACAATCAAATACATCCAGTAAATTCAGAAGAGAAAATGCTGTTTCTTTTTATTAATCTAAACAAATTATTCAAAATGAATTCCAACCACTGTTGGAAAAGTCTGTTTCCCTTGTGTGACAACTGGTTTATTGATGTTCATTCGTCACACTCCTATAGTTTTGACAGAAGGCAGTGCACTTTACCAAAGCTTTTAAGCTCTTGCAGCTCCACAGATGACAGAAAAACAAGACCAATGACTATGAGTGACTTGAAGTTGACCTGCAATGTTTTCTACTTGGTCTCTCAGTCTCTCAGAGAAAAAATACTGGAAGCACAACATACCAGAGAAAAAGCTTGGAATTTAAGGAAATGATTTGCTTTCTTGACAATAGTTTAACGAGAGGATTTATAAAACTGTCATTCATTCATTTTCTTGTCGCTTGTCCTCCGGAGGGTTACGGGGGAGCTGGAGTCTATCCCAGGGCTAACACAGAGAGACAGACAACCATTCACACTCACACCTACAAACAATTTAGAAACACCAGTTAACCTAACGATCGTGTCTTTGTGGGAGGAAGCAGGAGTACACAGAGAGAACCTACACAAGGAGAACATGCAAACTCTGTGTGGAGTTCTTCTTGTTGTGTGGCATCAGTGCTGCGCTCTACGCCACCCATCAAACTCTCATAGAAGTTTAAATTTGAATTAATACTAGAAACGGGCTTAACTGTCTGTGTCCAGTTTGCATCACTAACTCTGTTTAACCTGTCATGGCCTGTTTAATTAGTGCACTTTACTACTAGAATATGCTGTAGGTGTTTTAAGCTTTGCACACAGCATGGTTGTTTCCTACTATTCTCAGCATTTATGCTAAGCTAAGCTCATTAGTTTCTGGCTGCATCATTAGTGAATTTAAGAATCAAATTACCATTTAAATCTTGGCAGTGAAGTGAATCTTAAAACAAGAAAACATGTGTGTCTTACTTCATGTAGTTTCATCATCTCTCACACTACTAAAGAGAGCAGCACCCTGTTTTTACACCCCACCAGCAAAGCCTTATTTCAAACTTGATGGACATTTATGCTTCTTTGGAACTGTAAATAGATGGCTCCATTAATTTTAATAGTTTGAGAGAAGACTGAAATGGAGCTACAGCGTTTTTTTACGCTATATAAACTTTAAAGGCGTTTCATTTAGCAGTTTCTCATTTTGAGGTGAACTAGTCCTTTAAATGACAGTAGTAACTGACTACAAACTGATAACAGAGAACACAGTAATATGTTTGTTGACATAACTGACCATTTACTGCACCTCAACCTAATACAGTCAAATATTTTCTCTACGCTGATTACACTGGAGCAAAGATGGGGTGGCTGTTTGAGTACTCAAGTCCATGCATCTGTGTGAATGTGTATTTGTGTGAGTGACTTTGTGTGTGTGTGTGTGTGTGTGTGTGTGTGTGTGTGTGTGTGTGTTGTTTGAACATCTTTGGTGCTATGTTGGCATTTTTGTGTCGACTGGGCTTTTGTCCAAACCAATACACAAAGGCTTATGCTCTTTCTCACACACACACACACACACACACACACACACACACACACACACACACACACACACACACACACACACACATATTTTAAAGTCGTGGGGCTCCCTGCAGCTATGGCAATGTACGATGTAGTCTGACTGACTAAGAGATTCTTCCTTGAAGTTGAAATATTAAACATGTGTCTAATTGTAGAATAAGTGTAGCAACATATGAGAGGTGTTTGGACATATGTAATCTTAAGGTTGTTAAGAGTAGTAATAGCTAATAATGTAGTGATCTTAAGAGAATGTCTCATTTGCATTTTCCCACTGTGCTGAGTGGGCTGTGGTCATCCTGATGGGTGGGTGTGCTATGTATCTATGGTTGCACCATAGACTGTATCAAGATGGACAATAGAACAGCTCCTCAAAATAGCAGGAAAAATATCTCATCTCATCTTCTACTACCGCTTATCCTCACTAGGGTCGCAGGGGTTGCTGGAGCCTATCCCAGCTGGCATCAGGCGAGAGGGGGGGTACACCCTGGACAGGTCACCAGTCTATCACAGGGCTAACACAAAGACAAACAACCATTCACACTCACACCTAGGGTCAATTTAGAGTCATTATTAGCCTAATGAGCATGTCTTTGGAGGTGAGAAGAAACCCGGAGAAAACCCACGCAGACACAGGCACAACATGCAAACTCCACCCAGAAAGGCCAGAGCTGGACTCAAACATCTCGATCTGTGCTGGCTCCAAAGTCACAAGATGGTGCTGCCCATATCCTCGGGACAATAGTATCAGTTTAACAGTCTGTGGTTTGCACTGATATCAAAACAGAAAAGTCAGTGTTAGTTACAAGACAAATGTGTTATGTGTGACAATAAACTACAAGGCAAAGATGGATTATGTCACAGGGCATGAAAGTAGGATTGATAAATACCATGAGTTGCTATATAAATAATTTAAAATGACATTAATGTTGGAAATCTTATAAAAAATGTAAAGCATGTTAATATTGAAGTAAGCACGTATCATTCAACTGTGCTGAACAAGATACATAGAATATTTCCCGCAGCTTTCTTGACACAGCAGCATAATTAATAACATTGTTCTCATTAATCATGGTAGTATCAGTAGATACGTACTGATATCCACTTACGGAGCTAAGTTGCTGAAAATTCATTCATTCATTCATTCAATCATTCATTCATTCCATTTTTTGTAACCGCGAGAGGTGGGGTACACTCTGGACAACCATTCACACTAACACCTACGACCAATTTAGAATCACCAATTAACCTAATCAGCATGTGTTTAGATGGTGGGAGGAAGTCTGATTACCTGGAGAGAACCCATGCAGACACAAGGAGAACATGCAAACACCACACAGAAAGAGCCCAGTTGCTCAATTAACTGCACTTCAGATCCAAGAAAAGTGGCCACACGCAAATACTAAACTTGTGCAAACTCTTTGGATTTCTTTACTTTATTATTTACTCTGTGGCTATCAGCATCATCAAAAAAAAAAAAAAAAAAAAGGAGCAACCAGGAGGGAGCAACCACACAGGAAAGAGGGAGGAAAGGAGTGACAGGAGGAAGCAGGAAAATGGGTCAGCTTGTTCATTTTACTTTCTCTTATTCCAAAGGGGTGCACCAATAGACAGGAGCTCAGCCCAAATCCACCAACAGATGTTAGAGCTCACTGTCTCTTTCAATCAGGGCGAAAAGGCTCAACATGGGCCACCTCTCACGTTTCCTAGTTCCCATCTCTTCATCCCTTCATCCTTCTGCCTCTTAAAAGCTCTCAGCATATCCAAGGCTTCACTTAACGCTCAGAAAGCAGCAACCAAAAAACAAATGGGAAAGATGCGCTGACAAACAAATAAGATCAGCTAAAAGTATGAATACAAAACTAAGTGTTATATAACGGAACAGAGTGTTATATATAAAATATAACACATCACCGTTGAGACAAAAAGAACCATTCTACTTAATTTCTCATGAAGGCCTGTCCAATGTCTTCCCTCTGTGAGCCTCTACTGCATCTGTTCTCCAAGCACAGTATGCAATCCTAACCCTCCCACAAAACAACAACAACAAAAAAAAACATGTTTGCTCTGAAAAATCCCAGGCTTTTCTTTTTCAACTTCACACAAAAGTCAGACACAGACGTGGCTCATTGACAACAACGTCGACATCTGTCACAGAGTATCTCATACAGAGCTGGGAGAAGGTTCTGGGCGTATGGAGGAGCGCCCCGCTGCCTCCAACCACTACGTGAGATAGCAAGTGGTTACCAAACGCTGCTGAGCCTAGATATTGTAAAGGGATTTCTCTCCTCCCTTCCTTAAGCAGTTTGGGATTAAAGGATGGAAAAAATGCTGTGTGTGTGCACAGAGACAGGGAGGAGGAGAGAGATTGGAGTGCAGTCATATAAAAAAGAGCTAAAAATTGTGCATTCAGTCTCTCTCCCAAGCACAATCCAAAAAATATATAAGGTTTACAGTGAGTGTGGTTATACTTCTGTGTGTGTATGTGTCTTTGGCTGCATGATTGCAATGTGCTTTGAGGTCGGCACTATGGAGAATTAACCTACACCACACACCGAAGCTGTAAAATGATATGTATCATCCCAGGAGTAAAGGCAAAGCATTGCTACGTGGGCCAGATTTAATAAAAACATTTTCTTTCCCTTGTGGGGACTTTTAATAAACATAATATACGTGCAGTATGCTCCGCTGAAAACTCATATGCATGTACAACTCATGTTGATGTGAGAGTTTCTCAGTTATTTTCTTTTTGTTATTCAGCAGTAAAGCTGTGGCTGACGAGACTGTCTGTGAAGGCAGAGGATCTGCTTAGCACATTACCATCAATCAAACACATTACTTTTCCTCCATTCCTCCATTTCTAACACGCAGCAGTGGAATTTTCTCTTTTGTTTTAAATAGCTCTCAAGCATTCTAGTGAATGGAACAGTGGCTTTGCTCATTTCTAGGAGTCAATGTGCAATTGAAAACCCTTGTGCACCTTGATTCCACTTGGGAACTTAACCCAAGGCCCCTGATATACACCAATCAGGCATAACATTATGACCACCTTCCTAATATCATGTAGGTCTCCCTTGTGTCTCCAAAACAGTTGGGACTTGTCAGAGAATGGACATGGGTCTTCTGAGGGTGTCCTGTCTGTCTGGAAATGGAATGGTCAAGATGGTCAATGTTATTTACTTCTCCTGTCAGTGTTCATAATATTGTGCCTCATAAGTGTACATATACACTGTTAGCCTGGATTTTATATCTAATTAAAGATTTAATTGCAATACGCTTAAAAATCTAAGTTTGATGCCATAACTGTAAAATCTTGAGTGAATTCTACTATTTAATAGTAATTGGTGAATGTACAAATAATTTCAAGTCAAATGACCTTACATTTATAAGTTTTTGTCAGACCACACCTCTATTTAAAATCCACTGAGTTATGAGAGACCCCTGTAGTTGCAGAGTACTGGACCATCTGCTTTAAAAACTATAGGTAAGTTGTCCTTTTTTTTTTTTACTTTCTACATGGCTACACATACCAGTTCATACACATGTACATTCAGATACATAATACAATAATAAATAAATAAGTACTGCAAGAATTTTGGGAAATGATCATTTTTCATCACTCAGCTTTGCCTGCTTCCTAGTTTTCTCACTCTCGTAGCATTATGTGAGCAATACCATATCACTGTAACAGCTTTCACCGTCTTAGATCCCACACCGGGATCTCGACTGAGAGGCGACGGGGTTCAGTAAGGCAGGGTCTATGCCTGCCAGGATAGAGACGCCTTCCAGATGATTTTCTTCGCTTTTTTTTCTTCGAATTTGAAGCTAAAACTTATAAAATAAAACACAAAAGCAATGTCACTTTGTTTTTTCTTTTTCTTTTCCCCACTATTTAAAGGTTCACACAACACCTTATAGATATTAACTGGACTAACTGGGGAAATAACTGAATATTTCAAGTGAGTTTGAATTAAGTCAACCTGGACTTAAGTGCATTGAACTTAAAGATATTAAGTGTAATAATTGTACAAAACAATTGACCTTGTAAACTATTTATAGTTAAGTCAACTTGGAATTTATTTAGCTTAAAGATGTTGAGTGCAATAGTTGACCTTGCATAGAAAATTAAGCTGAGACAACTTGGCATTTAGTACCTTCCAGTTAGATGTACTTAAGTTTTCATTATATATTACTTAAAGTTTTTGCGGCAACTGCTTTCCTCAAATGTTTTAAGTAAATTCAACTTATCTGGGCTTAGAGTGTAGATTCATTTATCACAAAACTGTATTATTATCCATATATCAACTGTCTGTCTGCTGCATCTCATATACAATATTTACCTTTCTGCTTCTACAGAGACAATTGAAATGTCAGGAAGCTCACTTTGCTTCTCTGCAGCTTGTTGGAGAAATTCACTAACAAGTAGACACATAAGAGAGAGAAGGATGGAGAAGGAAGCTGCAAAACTGCACATTCCTACACTTTACTGTGTTGCCAAACAACTCCTGGATCTTTGAAATAATTCATTAAGTATAAATCGATGACAGCCAAAGTGAGGTCAAGCAGTGAGCGTCAGCTGGTGGGAGGAAAGGAAAAGTGGAAAATACATGACTAAGCATGAAAGGAAGGAGAGTGGAACTGCCATTAACTTGTTCACACATCGTATGATTCACGGGCTGGTGTTGGGTTATGTGATTTTGTTAATGCTAATAAGATAGTTTTGCATAATTGCACATCAGCAGCTCACAGCTTGTATTTTGCCAAACTAAAAACGGAAACGCACCCTAAGTAAAAATTTAATTCAGCATTTAAAAGGTGCCCGTTAGTAGGACATATGGATTTAATTTTTTTTAAGTTTAGAAATAATTAGTGGAACAAGAAATCCTCTGACAATGTAGCACAAACTGAGGAATTCATCAGATTTCAAGAACTCAAATGTGGCTGTGACTTCCCTTATTACAGTCACTAAACTCACTTAATCAGTATCGCTTTTTCTTTTTTTCCATCAGGAAGTACAGTCCACTCAAGTATCACAGAAAGGTATGACTGAATTCCTGCAAATAGAGCCAGAAGCCAAAAAAAGAAAGCGTCTACTCTGTAGAAATATGATACACATTCTATGAAGCGACTGCAAAATAAGAATCGATATTCACTGATGGAGTTTCATCTTTTCTGATTAAAACCACAAACGTGTCCATTTGCAGTGGGGAAGCAGAAACAAAAGATATTTTATTTTCATTTCACCTGGACGCACCAAAAGACACTAAATGTGCTCTGATGTGAAGCCCAGTCATTCACTAAGGAGCGCCACGGCAAAGATGAATGCGGGTTCAGGGATTGGAGAATGAGTGAGTCCCTGGGGAGATTCAGATATCACAGCTCTGTAACTCTTCACCACTGCAGAGGTGGCAAACAGCAGAGAGGTGGACTCGACCTTCCTCCGTCAGACATCTCACACACACACAAACACAGGCGCACACACACACACACACACACACACACACACACACACAAACACATACAAAAGGACTGAGGCACACGTCAACACACAACACCTTGCCTGGGTGTTGGCCCCATAAGTAAGCTGTGAGTAATCGGTTGCCATGACGCCACCTTTCACACTCCTGCAGATGCTATGGCAACGGCTCATTAGGAAAGAGTTGGAGCAGCAGACAAACTTTGCATGAACATTTCATCAGGCGAATGCAGATGTACTGAGCTGCACATCCACGCAGATGAAAACAATAAAACACAAAGATGAGAAGCAGCTCACAGATATGCACCCTGACAGAACTGAAAATTTTCCTGAAAGTTGTTTGATTTCTGGGCCAGTTAGTGTCAAATTAGTTTGAACAAACTGGCGCATAAAGGATAATGCCAAAGACGTGCCGGTTCTAGACATCTCTAAAACACTGGTAACAGAAGTATAAATATAACTCAGCAAATCCCACTTTGAACACCATGAAAGGGGGGATTTCTTTCTTAAATAGAAAGCACAACGTGTAGGCCAGAGCCCAGAATAGCATCCATTCATGTATCCAAGTTTCCTTCATCAAAACAAAACAAAACCTGCACCAGAAAAAAGGGACAAAAGCAAGAGAGGAAGGATGGGATGGGAATACTTCCTCTCTTTGGATGAAAGGAGCCGCACAAAGAGTTTTTGTTGTGCATCACTGGAGTCTGTCTCTCACACATGTGCTGTAATAAGCATATGGTGAGTCAAGTATGCACGACAGTCTCAGAAAAAGAGAGAATTCCCCAATCACTTGCATGACGGATATTTATCTCCATTATTTCCTTTCAACAATGGAAGTTGAAAACATGCAACTAACCGCATCAACCAGTGAAGAGCCTCATTGGAGGGGGTGTGCCTGCACTTCTAAACCGACAAGCTGTTTGCATCATTGAAAGGTATTAATCACTGTTTTCAGCTTGATTGAGGCACAGTGGTATGAAAGAAGGAGGAGGGAGAGAGAGGTGGAGAGGAGGCCGTATCTCAGTCCTGGAAAAGAGTCATCAGCACTGAAATCAATACTCAGGCAAGGACATGTGGAGACCGCAGAGAGAGCTATTTGAGCTGGAGGCAATCCTTCACTGGCAATATCCACAAACTGTACGGGTGCCGAGTCCCTACCTGATACATGTAGGTGTTAAAGTGGGTCCCATTCTGAAGGTGGATCTTGACAGTTGGGTTCATGTTGAATGCTAAACATATCAGATCCTTCAAATGGACACCCCATAAAAAGAGAGACAGACACAGGTGGCAGGTAAAGAAGGTGAGGACGGTGGAGAGAGGGGTAACTCCTCAGGATCCTGGCCGACAGTGACTGTAGCGGGGCTTGATGAGACTCCTGCACTGCTCCCTCTGAACCTTCGCTGGGACAACAGCACTCCAGGCTAGTCAGCCTACTCTAACTACAGCACGGGATGGGAGAGCAGGGAGAGGAAGGGTGAGGAGAGAGAGGGAGAAAGGGAAAAGGGTCGAGGGATGGATAAACACGGCCAGGCAGAAAAAAAGAGCGGGAGAGCCGGACTGAGGTAAACATGCATCATTTTGATGAGCGAGAAAGACAGAATGAGAAAGGGAGGACGAGGATGGAGGGAGGAGGAGTCAGAGCAGCTTGTTGGGATCAGCTGATGAAGGAAGGAAGAGGTTGGGTTATGAAAAGGACTTGGGGCTCTGGCCACCTGTTCTTGCACTTACACGCGGACGTGAAAATCCCGGCACTCAGAGCTTTAAAGTCATATTTAGTTCTAATGCCAAGAAATTAGCATGAAATTAAATGCTCTATTTCCTCCTAATAAAACTCCAGTCAGTGCTTACTCAACACAATTTCAAGAGACCCATTTTCCTCCAGCGTGACATTGTGCGTGCTGATTCTTTCTATTTATAAACGGTAGCCTGCTTCGTCCTGCTCTTGGTAGAATTCCACAGAGCATGCACTTCAGTCTGAAACCCCGTCTAGTTCTTTTATACAGTAAGAAATATGACTTATCATCACAGTGCTGGTTTGTTTTCTGCAAATACTGATGTCATTTGTTTGTCATTACGAATTGCTTTGAGCTCAGTGGTCTAATAAAAAACATACCTCATGAGTGTGGTACTTTTTTGGTGATCACTATATCTTTTTGCTATCTGCAGCATGAGACTAGAGACAGTGGCTTTGAGGACAGGAGGAAGAGCTGGAGGTGAAGATGTTGAGGTTTTCTCTGGGCGTGACCAAGATGGATAAGATCAGGATTGAGCATGTTAGAGGGATGGCTCATGTGAGGTGTGTTGGAGATGAGGTTAGAGAGGCCAGGTTGAGATGGCTTGGACATGTTCAGATGAGGGATAGTGAATATACTGGTGGAAGGATGCTGAGGTTAGAGCTGCCTGGTAGGAGGTCTAGAGGATGACAAGAGAGGAGGTTTAAGGAGGACATGAAGCTAGCTGGTGTAACAGAAGAGGATAAAGAGGACAGAGCAAGTTCCCAGCAGATAGGATGTATTGTCACAAGATGGTCAATGTCTCTTAACTTCTCCTGTCAGTGGTTTTAATGTTTATCTCACCCATCTAAGTTACACTGAGGCTTAAAGTTATGTATAATTAAAGGCGAGGCTGCTTTCAGTGCCAGGTGGATACTTCTAGCTACTTTCCTCTGTGTCACCTCCTTCCTTCAAGTCCACTCAGGCTGTAAGTCTTTGCCCACCTCTAAATTAAAAGGGGGTTAGGAGGAGTCAGGCATGGCCAAACCATTTGATAGGTTAACCTCCACTTCTGTAGCTGTACGGCCTTGTACATTTGTATTATATAAGCATAATGACAGCAACGACTTTGATCCTGACACCTATTCCACTAAGATGCATCTCTGTTAAAAAGGTTTGTGTTTCATTATTCACAGAGCTCACACAAAAACTGACTCTACACTTCACTCAGTAAAAAATATTAAAAAATGCGCCTTTGACATCATAACCACTGGGAGTAGCGGTGCATAAATGTAGAAAAAGACTGGAAAATGGTCCTTGTCTACTACTACTTGCTCTCACCTGGTTGTCAAGGAAACAGGGGTTCACAGGGGAAGAGAAATGGAGAGAGCAGAAGGTGACTGTGTGCAAAAAACAGGTCTCCTAACGTCAAAACATCTTTTAATGACTGTGGTTCCAGCACTAAGGGACAGCAGCTGACTGCAGGTTTAGGCCTCAGCATCTTTTTTTGAGTGGCCAAACACACTGGTCACCACTGATGTCTAGGTGAGTGGAGAGACAGAGACCCCTGCTGGCAGAGGAGGGTACACAACTAGTAGCAAACCAAACAAACTTACACACATGATCAGGACAAATAAGCACTTGACAGAAAACCAGCTTTCAGCAGTAGGCTTCCCTGAGTGAAAAAAGTCAAGTACTGCACATGTAATTCTTCAGGTCCTTAACTGAGAAGGAGATGCAGGAAAAGCAGTGTGACAACAAAAGCTGGTAATAATTTCTCCTTGACATCACTTCGAGACACACCAGGCAGAACCTGGGATTTATTGTCAGAGACAGAAACTCAAGGCAAATCAACACGCAAACACTAGCAACCAGCAGCAAGGAAAAACGACATATTTGAAAGAGCATTTTCTGCAGCATAGTTCCCAGAAGTGGGAGACCTCAGATTTCTTTTTTTTTTTAATCTGACAGCCTCTCACAATGTTCTCTTTTTCTCCTTTTACCTCTGCCTCCCCTCCCCTTGCTGCTGCATAACTGCACTTGATTGCTTCTTTCACACCCTCTCCTTCCAACGGCTTGCTTTCTCTCATCTCTTCTTTCTTCTCATGCTCTTCCTCTCCTCCTACCTCTCTTCCCTAATTTTTTTTTTTCCTCAAGCGTGGCTGATCTCAGCTGAACCTTCCCTCGACAGAGAGCAGCCATTTTACACTGTAACATACTGTAACATGGAGCAGAGGGCACCATCACATGTCACCACCTCTATATACACATTCAGTGCACTCCACAAAATAAATTCACAAGTAGGGACAAAAAGCAGGGTTAGGTTTTAGCGCCATCACACTGAATTTCAACTCCACACAAAACATGTTATAATGAAAAGAGACTTTCTTTCTTTCTCTAAAAATATAATGCTGTGAACATTAGCCTTAGTTTCTAGTCTACTCCAATCCTGAATCCGTAACAGTAAATATGATTTAACGCACAGACTGATCCTAAAAACCCTTGTTTCTAGTCTTTATGATGAGATAAGTGTTTTTGCACCACATTCCAAAGTTTTCACCCAAATTGCATGTAAATCAAAACATTCACATGATGAGGAACTGCACAAGGCTACTTTTTCTTTTTAATAAAGAAGACAACTACATTGACTTGAATGAAACAAGGTGCGTTCAACCAAAGCCATAATTTCTTCCCCTTTGTTGCCTAATCACAACCACAGAGAGTCAAACACTTTGCACACCTGCCATCCACCCTCCTCAGCCTCCTCAAGTCGAAGACGGAAACTGGAATTGGATAGGGAGGGAAATAGTCTGAGAGGCACAATAATGAGCATCTGGATTATGAAAACTGAATATTAGAAAGTTACAGCATAACTGTAGTAGTGTGGAAGTGATGGGTTGACATCTTTTCTATTCAGAATTAGGTGCTTGTATTCCCACACTGCCGTTTAACCCGCAGATATCACACACAAGATTTATCCGTCCCGTTTCATCGTCACCTTCCTCACCGCCCCATTCTCTTGCTCCTCCTATTCCCCTCATTTATTTTTTTTTCAGTCTCTTCCATCACCTCCTCCCTTCCGCCTCAGTCTAAAGCACCCGTGTCAGCTCTGCCTCTCTCTCCTCTGCTGTCCTCATCATTCAGTCGGAGCGTGTGGCTTAGCTCTCTCCGCCTCTCCTTCACCTTGCTCCCTTTAAGCTCCCGGCCAGCCCAGAGGGAAGCCCATTACTACCACAGTGCACACAATCATTGCAAACAGCACCGTTTGTTTATACGGTCCCTTCTGAACACTCCATGCAGCACCAACTATTCTGTCCCAGAAACACAAAATACAGCAGTTCTACCCTGTTTATTCAGAACAAAAATGTAAACTCTAATGAACTTAACTAGTTAGTCGGAGAAAATGCAAAGCTTTGGTCAAGTTTGACTTATTATTTTAATATATACACTCCTACTCCACACAAACACACTGACTAATTTGCTGAAAAATGCACAAACTAACACACACGTACTCCAGAGACCACGCAAACACACACACTGACTCCGTCCCAGCTGCTCTGTTTCTGCAGATGAAAGTGTATCATGGTTCTGGAGGAAAGCAGGAGATTCATCAAACACAGCTGTATTAATATTAATCTTCGCGCTCTGAGTAAATAAACTGCTCCAAGGGTACGTCCAGCATAATTTTCAATAATCTCCCCTCTTCCAGATCCCTCGTGCAGCTAAAAATGGCTGTGAGTAATGAGCAGCCTAGGTGCGTTGGTGCATGTTTGTGGAGGTCAGGAACGCTGCTCTTGCCCTTCACAGAGCGCAAACTGCAGTGGCAGGGTGTAACCCTACACCGCTGAGAATGTAAGTGTATGCACGTGTGTGTGTGTGTGTGTTTTTTAGGAACTGTAACTGTAATGACAGGGGCACAACAATCGCTTCTCCCGGTGTCTGAGAGTAAGGCACCACATTGCTGTCCTGTCTTCTGCCCTTCTTACTGGAAACACATGAATGGAGGCATATTATGGAATTGAATTAAAGAAAATGAAAAGATATGGACAGATTACAATGTACACCGATCAAGCATAACATTATGACCACCTTCCTAATATTGTGTAGGTCTTCCTTGTGCCTCTGAAACTGTAATAACTCATCAGAGAATGGACATGGGTCTTCTGAGGGTGTCTTGCGGTGTCTGGATGTTGATAACAGTATGATAACAGTAACGCTAACAGAATGTTGTCGGTGGGGTCCTATGGGTTGAGGGGAGGGATTACCAATTTTTATAAAGAGAAAAGTGAAAGAATCAAGATCAGAAGCAAGCACTGCGTTTTTCATGAAAACAGAATGTGGGATTTAGTGACATATAGACATGAGCAGTGTTGAGGATCAAAGGGTTACCTGGCCGTACATAATCAAATTAGAAAAAGTCTTGAGTGGTGGTAACTCAGAAAAATACGGATGCAGGGGTTCTTCAAGGAACTGTCTCTATGTCTATAAAACCTTTATTTAATTCTGAGCTTGCACTGCTTCTGATCTTCCAATCAAATTGAGGTGCATTGCACTGAACATTGTTGCATATGGGATATAATCCTGTGAAAATGTTGATCTTAAGCTACATTCTGTGTTAGAGACCGAAGCTTTCAGTGAACGTTTGTCCTCCTGATTCTGCAGAGATCCGGACATCAGGACATATAAGACTCACACACACACATACAGAAGAAGAGGCAGCAGAACACAGCTCTTTAAAAATGATTCGCCTCTAATCTGGTCTGTCCTAGGATGGCCATGGTATGAAGCATTACAGCACTGTGTGTGTGTGTGTGTGTGTGTGTGTGTGTGTGTGTGTGTGTGTGTGTGTGTTAGTGTGTGCACATCCATCACAAGGCGCTGGATGATTTATTTATGAAATGTGATTTTTCTTTCTGGAGCTCTTCAGCCTTGTAACTCAAGCTCACACACAAACACACACACACACACACACACACACACACACACACACACACACACACACACACACACACACACACACACACTGGTCACTCTCAATCATACTTTACTGTTACACTGATGTACAGTATTTGCTCTACCAAGAAATTATTTTGTTTATTTTGGGACATGAGGATTTAAACCCTCTGTGTGTGCATGCGTGTGTGTGTCTGTGTGTGTGTGTCACACATATTTTTTTTGATGGGAAGCAGACCGTTTGTGCCTCCTTTGTGTTTATATGTGCAGTTACTGTAGCAGTTCCTTATTTCCCCACCAGTTTAATCCTCCACATTCACCCCTTTCCTTAATGACTCACGCTGGCAGCTCATTTACACTGATGCTTTTTATGTCACAGTGTGTATGCACGCTCATATATTTCCAAACTAACCATAATCCTGAACTGCCTCAGGGTCATTCTAACACGGTCAAATAATTGCTTCGGTGTGATCAAGTTGTATGTGTTACACTCTTCAAGCACAATGGGTGAAAAAATGGAGGAGAGAGGACATATTAGGTGGGTGTGGCACATATTGCGTGAGTAACTTCTTGTGCCACTTTCTTTGCTTTGTGTGTGTGTGTGCGTGAAGTGAAGTGAAGTGAAGTGAAGTCAGCCACACTGAGTGACTGAGTGAGCTCATCTGTTCTGGGGGTCTATAAATATTGTAGATGCCATGTGCCTGCAGTAGACCTTCTCAGCAAGCTACTGTATGATGTCATCCTGGCACACCTCTAACCAACACACACCCACACAAAGATGTGCTGCAAAAGCCCAATATCCATGGCAATGCTGGGGTGTGGCAGATAGGGATGCACAGCTGTTTAATGACACCAACTGCTCAAACTTCTCATTGCTGCGTTCTTCTTCTCCTCCGGCCATTACTTCCTCCAATAAATTCCTTTTGATTGATTTTTACTTTTTTTTATTGTATTTGCTTTGTCTCGACCACCCCAAGAGTTGAAATTGTTGGTCAATTAAATAATAATCAGCAATAAAGAATGTTGATCATTGTTTAGTGATTGTAATGTGTTATTACTGAGTGTCACAGTCCTGAGTTCTGAAATATTAACAAAGTCTTATACAGCAATAAGTATGCAGACATTAGAAACCTGTGAAAATGAGAAGTCATTTTTCCGAACTGCCTGACATTTTAATAATGAATCAAGAAAATAACAGATAAAATACGTAGTGGTTACTGTCAGACCATTGAATATATGCACATCACAAATCAAGAGCTTCAGTGGTGTGTTTTTTTTTTTTTTGTCTTATCAAGGTCCGAAAGGAAAGATATGTAATTCTCTACGAAAGCCCGCTCACATATGAGCAATAAGAGCTCTTTTTTTTTCCCTCAAAGTGCAGTGTTGTCACCTCAGATTAGGAGGGTTCTGGATTCTGACCCATTGACCGACTAGGGCCTCTCTGTGTGGACTTTGCATTCTCTCCTTGTGCCTGTGGTGCTCCAGCTTCCATTTACATTACAGAGATGTGCTTGTAAGGTGTGAATGTCAATGGTCCCCCTGCATTAACCCTGTGATGTACTGGCGAACCCTGCTCCTGCTGGAACTGCCCATCCCCAGCTAGAACAAACTCCAGCCTCCTGCAGCCTGATAAGGTTATTAGGTAATAGATGAATGGATGAATTCTTAAATTAGTTTCTAATCAATGATTAATCAAATGTTTTTATATAGTTTGAAAGCTGTCAGTTTAAACTCCAGCCAAGTTTCATTTCCTGCGGAATGATTCCCACAGATGACACAACAAGGGGTTAGAAGATTTGCTGATGTACTTTTGAGTGCAACACAGGAGTGCTCCACAAAGTATACCCTGTCTGAAAGAATTAATTTGCCTGCCAAACCAACATGACTTGAAATAGAAATAGAAATAGCTCAGTGAAAGATTCACGGCAGGGGAAAGTAGATTAAAGGGTATCAGGATCCAAAGTAGCTTCTGCTGTTTGTTCTGTTACGATTTATCATTCATCCTCCAGCCCAATGAATGGGGGGACCGCCCCCCCCCCACAACTCACAAGAAAACTCACAACCCTACTCATAGGAAAGACACAGAAACAACAGCGGTAATGATTTTAAGCTCAGGCCGTCATGCTAATGACTTGAGGAAAATATGCACACGCATACACGTAAACACACACATATAGAGTCACTGATAGTTGGTGTCCTTTGGGACAGAAGGTGTGAGGAAGTAAGCATTATCCCCTCCCTAACCTACCCTATTTCCATGGAGACGAAATTTGAAGAGCTTTGGGAGGTGAGAAGGAGAGAGAAAACCCTGAGTCTGCACATGAACACCCACACACAAACCTTATTTGGAGTCAGACTGACCGATGTTTATTAGGTACAAGGACAGACAGGAACAGTGGGGATCTATATCAGGAACCCTTCATTTACATATATGCTTAAATGTATATGGGTAACTGTGGTGCCGTGAAGCACGTATTCGGTTAGGTCAGCATTAAACAAGCGCCAACTAGATAGTGGGTGAATTCCCACAGGGCAGTTGTGTGTACCACATGTTAGTTTGTGTGTGTAAGAGTGCACCTGTAAATGTGATAACAACAATCCACCATAGGGATGAAACACCATTTACACTGGGGAGGGAAGAAGAAGTGATATTTGCCAAATGACAGGAATACAGATAATGCAACGAAGACGGTGGCTGACGGATCAGCTGACATGGCACACATTACACACATTGTTTTTTTGCTAATATCCAGATACAAAAATAGTGTGTGTGCAGTAGTTATGGTAAGAAATTCAGGTAAAGAATAAAATCTTGCTTGCATAGCTGAGTTAAATTCCCCAGGCCGTGTCAGCTCAGATGCTCTAAATCAGCCTGCCTGGAAGGATTTAAGCAGTTGTTTATGGAGTTTTGCCAGTCAAGAGCAAGTGCACGTCTGCTGCATTAATTGATAACCTGTAACTGAGTGTTAAGACGGATGACTTGATGAAACAGCAGGAATATTAACCCTTACAGCTGACCAAAACTCCACAGCGCTGCAAAGAGAGTACATGCCTGACAGATGATGTCGACATGGCACATTCACAACAACATACTACAACATTATTATGTTTGTAGAAGATGAAGATGGAGAATAGGAAAGAAATATTTCTGTCTTTCATCTCTCTCTCTCTCTCTCTCTCTCTCTCTATTTGTGTGTGTGTGTGTGTGTGTGTGTGTGTGTGTAGGGCATGCTACAATTCGCCCACCACCCTGGAAGAAAGTCCACAGTCAATCTGGACCAATTAAAGCACAGATCTGTGGGTGCCTGTGTGTTTGAGTTAGTGTGAGCTCCCTCCAGGGTGCCCCCTCCATCACTCAGCTCACGCAACATGGCGAAGAGAAGAGAAGAGAAGAGAAGAGAAGAGAAGAGAAGAGAAGAGAAGAGAAGAGAAGAGAAGAGAAGAGAAGAGAAGAGAAGAGAAGAGAAGAGAAGAGAAGAGAAGAGCTTGTCATTCAATTCGGCTGACACAAGATGCTGGCGTCTGAGAGGACTGAGAGATACGGAAAGAGGGAACATGGGATCAGATAGGAGAAGCCGTAAATGAACAGATTGCAATGACAAAAAGATGCGACTGAAACAGGAGAAGGAGAGGCTGGAAATGTAACTCAACTACAAGCACTTCCTCTCTTTCAGTCTTTATCTCTCATTCACACTTTTCTTCACTGACATAGGACTGACATACTCAGCCAGTAAACCTTCACTTACTAACATTATTGTACATGGGGTTGCAATTTAAAAATGGAAGTTAATTTTATGCTGCCCTTTTGAAATTTCAAAAGGTACTGGGCCACAACTGTTACCCCTGGAAGCTTCAAGTAATTCATTATTTTGCCAAGTTCACGCATTCAGCGCTGTTTGACTTTGAGTTTTCGTAGCTGAAAAATACTATGCCATTGAGGCGTGATTGATGCAACAGTCAGAAGAGCTGAGCTACCGACCAAATGAAACAGTTTCAAATATCAAACTACTTACCTAGAACTCTGGGATATTCTTGGATCATTATGGTTAGAAACACTAAATTATGCTATTGGCAAAGGTGCCAGAGATTTGAACACAGTCCTGATCATGTTTGTGCATAAGCCAGGGAAGGCCCCTCTGTGTATACCAACCATGCTTGATTTCCTTGATAAATGCTGATCTTAAAAAATTCTCCAAAGTCTTAATTAGGAGACTTATGGTGGTTGGAAAGACAGGTTTTATGCACATACTGAGTGCTACTCACAAAATCCCGTGTGATTATGACCTGCTATTCCTTGATGCTGAAAAGGAGTTCAGTCATTTGGAATGCCTGTGCCTGGGGAGGGTTTTGGAGGAGTTTAGGTTCGGCAATAATTTTAGCAAAACACTTTAGTTGTTTTTCAGGGTATAAAGTCAATCTCTCGTTGGTTTGTGTTGAAGTTGATCAGTACAGGTTCAAGTAAGATTTCCTGACGTACTCACATCGGTGTCCTAATGGAGGTATTAAATTTGGCACCTCTGTCAATGGTAACAAAGACAAATTACTGACTAACTCTGACAAAAAAAAAATAGAAGATGATATTGGAGTTTGCCAAAACAAATGGTGCCAAAACATCTACGACAAATTGAACACAGAAATATGTACCCACATCCGGAATGAAGGCCTGGGACAGAGATATGACTGAAGTGGAGTGGGATTTGGACTGCAAAACAATATCCCATGATGTTTTTAGAGTTTTGAAAAACCCAAACCATCATCAACCATCGTATACCTCTAAACTTTTGTCATAAAGCACATTCAACACCGAAAATTAGACACCTAATGGGACTGGCTTCTGACCCATATTGTTCATTCTGCCCTCCTGGAACCATTGGCTCTTTTGCACATCTTGTTTGGGAATATCTGGGGATTGTTGAATTCTGTGTGTTGAATCTAGATCAGTGCTGACAGTTTCCAATGATCTGCAATATCTTTTAAATGATGACTCTCAGCTGTCACTTGTAAACATGTAAAATCTGGCTGACTGGCTTAACTGCAGCCAAAAAGATTATAGCTAATGACCCCCTAATGACACTTCCAGGACATTAGGACATTTCATATTTGAGTGAGTGTGAATGGTTGTCTGTCTGTGTGATAGCTCTGAGATAGACCGGAGAGTATACTCTGCAGGCTCTAGCTATTCCTCTAACAGAAAATGTTTGTGTTGCATGAAGGACCATCAGTATGCAAGGTCAGAACTCAACTATATCTCCCGTGGACAAGTCAGTGAAAAACATAATTTACAAATGGTGAGTGGAAGCTGAAGGTCTTTCACTTCCAACTTGAAAATCTTGGGTACTTGAACCTCTCTCAGTTCAGTTTTACGTACATTTAGCAACTGTAGGGGGTTGTTTTGTTACAGAAACAGCATGTGAAGGTGCTAAGAGTCTGACTGAAATCTTATCCTTGAAACAGCAGTCATGACTTAGTTGAATCATCACAGCAGTCAGAGCCATCCTTACTGCACTAACTGACTGAGAGACACAGGACCAAGGCTGAAAAAAACAATTATTGATAGTACTGGTTTATTCAGACTCTATTCAGTGTGTATTGACTTATAACAATAAAAAAAATGTTAAACTCCCCTTAAACACCTCTACTGGTACATTAGACAGTAGCCACAGGTAGCAGACAGCACACTGCGTAACCTGGCCTTATAATTGATAAAAGCATTTCACAAATGAGTTGCTCACCCTGTCCATTTAACAAAGCACTAACTGAGAGCCCCTTTACAGTTTTTCTCAATTGGTAAAACACTAAAAGCCATTGGCTGAACAAAGTTCGCAGTTGCCTGAACTCGTTTAGCTAATTGTGCCGTCTGTTCCGTCTGTTGTGCAGTCAATTTGCAGATCTCACTTAGACTTTTCAGCAGAACTCTGAACACATTGTCATTCTCAAAACACATTGTGCACTCTAATGCACATGTCATCCATACTGGGAAACACAAGTGGCAACAACCAAAACGTCATTGATTAAACACAACCACTCAAAATTGATTTCACTTGTTTCAAATCATGTGACACAACCAATATAAGCCAGGTCAGAGAGAAAACAGGTTGTTGAAGGTGGGAAGGAGAAAGCCTCAGAATGGATAAAGAAACAACGTGAGAGGACGAGGACGAGTGCGTATGCCAGGTGGCAAGAGGAAGAGGAAGACAAATAGTACTTGAAGCTGAGGTTTTGTGTTTAATGCTTTCAGAAAATGGAGCAAGGTTTCAGAAATTGTGTTTTAGCAACTGAAGCAATTAAATCGTGGCACCTTCATGATGGGAGCAGGATTTTCTCAGCAGGAAATTAAACAGAAACAGAAAATTACGTTTAATGTGCATACATTCTTACGACCTACATAAAAATGTGATTTCTTGATAAAGGAATAGTAATGATAATTATAATAGTTGCAGTCCAACTTAAAACCCAGTTTAAGTATGTTCATAGAATAATTCAGCAGTTATTGCGTGTGTCGTACACAAAAGAAGTCTCTTACAGTTTTCCTCAATTGCTTCAACAGCTTCAAGCACTATTTACAAAACAGTTTTACCTGTGCTCAAAACCAAACACTGCTCTCAAATCATAAACAAAGTGATCAAAATGATACACACTATCAAGCAGTCAGTACACAATGCACCAAAAAATAAAAATCGAATTGTTCAAAACATGTAGTTCTTAGGGAGTAAGTAAGTAAATTTTTAATCTCAAAACAAATGTCATATTTGTCCGTCATTGAAAACATGTTCTATCATAGTAGCTCAAAACTGACCACAAATTACTACTCTGCTTTGCAATTTTTGTTCTTCCTCCTTGTACCCCTATTTTTACAGTACTTTACCTTGCATCTCACAAAGCCGGCCTTTGTTTCTGTGATACTAGTCAATTAATGTTGCTCCAATTTCATCAAATATTTCTACTATTTGTCTCCTCGTCGCCGACCTCCTCTTCCTCCTCGTCGCCCACCTCGCATACGCACCTGTCCTCATCCTCTCACATTGTTCAGCTGAAAAGTCTAAGTGAGACATCTGCAAATTGTGTTTTACCATGTGAAATGGTTTAAGGTATTGGCAACAGACTGCACAATTAGCTAAACGAGTTCAGGCAACAGCGAACTTTGTTCAGCCAATGGCTTTTAGTGTTTTAGCAATTGAGAAAAACTGTAATTAGACAGGTATCTAATTCAGCCAGATTTAGGGCATCTGCAAATGAAACATACAGGAAAAGATTCCAGTCACAGTCAGTGTCTAAGTTCTTTCCATACTTGTTGCCTGTCTACAGTGAGACACGGATGCTGTTTGAAGATTTCCAAGAGGCTTGTGAAGGTACTGTCGATGAGTCTATGTTTGATCAATTTAAGTCTGATTTTATGTGCGTGGAAGAGAGATGGAGTGGGGGTGAGACAGCGTTAGTAAATGAAAGGGCTATTGAAGTGTGGAATTGAGGGCAAGAGGAGACATTGTGGGGCATACGGCGATGGGGGGGGGGCAGCTAAGTGTGAATGATTTTCTTTTGCACTGGGGCAGACCACGCCACAGCCCCTATTATTCTAATAGGGCATCACAATGTTTACTGACCTTCATCGTCGATAGACAGATCTGGCTATGGCAATGGTAGTGGATTAGTATGTATGTGTGCGTGCATGAGTGTGTATTATTCAGACAATTACAATATGGTATGGAGGGGTGCACTTCGGGCTACCCCTCATTGTAATTATATGTATCACACTGACTTTACAATGCATTTACAGAACAAATGGCGCCATTCAATTGCAATACATGACTGCACATCCATACATGCATATGTAGAAATACCCTATAATATGCATAATGTAATGTTTTCAGGCTACTATGTGAAGCGTCATTGGACTTCCTAGCTTAATGAGCAGATTTAGGTCAATTCAGCGCACACAAGCCATTGCTAGCGGACATGTGCACACATGCACTTCCACTCGATATGTTGTGCTTAACAAGCCCCCATAATAATACAAAATTTCATCCATCCAGCTTTGCCTCACTAACATGACGCCAGGTCGTGAATTCAATCACATCTAAAAACGCTGTGCATGAAGAATGTGCAGGTTTGAGAGCCCCAGTAATAACATCCGAGCAGCGGTGCTCCCATCTCGTGGCGTCAGAGCAAAGCTGTAAGTACAAAGAGGTAGCTGAGAGATATGAAGCATTATCTGACAGAACGATAGCTAACTAATAGACCTCTCAGCACACACGCTTAAAGCCATCACCGCTGATAAGACAGAGAGCAAGGGAGCACGAGCCCTTTGAAGAGAGAGAAAACATCAGTCTGTTGGTAATGTTAATAAACATATTGAATCTTCTCTGAGTCAGCTCAAATGGATTCACAGATACAGTGGCTGACTTAAAACAACAGGTTCTTGCGCTTCATGGAAATCAACGAGATTCACAAATCAATTAAACCGAAGGTGAAAGAAAAGAAGCAAGAGAACAGCCCAAATGCCAGTGAGAGTCTCTCCCAACCCAAGTGTCTGTGAATGGAGCTGGAACTAAATGAATAACAGCTGAGAACCGAAGCATGGTGTAGGTGGCTCTTTAAAAAAAATTGTCTTGATTTAATACAGAGACAAGAGGATCTAAGAGCTTTCTGTGGATGTACACGCACCAAAAATGTCTCATTAATTCTTCCAGTATGTACTATGAGCTCTCCTGCTGTTACAATCGGCTTTGGGGGAGGTCTGTTCTGTAGAGTAACGTCAGTGTATGTCAAAATGTGTGCTTTAATTTCTGGCCAGTACTCATGGTAGCTTTCTGAGCACGTGCATCTGTCTGTGAGCCACGACAAGTCTGAGTATATTGTTTGAGTTTTCATACTGTATGTGTTTGTGCATGACTGTGATGTACTGTATCAGCCCAGGAACAACGCTTCATCACTGGAACCATTTCCTTACAGCATTGCATTCATGGAACCATGGTAAACATGGCTAACTAACTCAGTGCTAGTGCAATTGCCATATTCTGTGTTTTACAGCCCGGGTCTCATTTTCTTCCACGTCTGCTGTGTTATTTATGCCATGGACGTTTTATGCACACACCTTATCGGGCAGGTAGATGGCAAGATGGCTCCAAATACATTTAAGATTATATATAAATCAATCTCTATGAGTTTAAGATCTTTGTTGCTAACTTCAAGTCTTCCTCAATACAGCATGGTGCTCATTTAGTAAATTATGGCCCATTTAGAGTCAAATAGATTCTAAACACAGCATGGCTACTTTGTGGGTCATACTTGAAATTCAAACCAACACATATCACTTGATGTAATTGGCATTTACAGTTGTGTTTAGAGCTTGGTGTGATGTCAGAAAATCAGTTAATTCCGGTATAAATATGTTTGTGAAACTTCTCATATTGATTTGCTATAAATCTCTGTCACATGTCACCAGACCTTACATCAACGACTTCTTTATAATAAATGGAAATTATGGTTATTTCTGTATAGATCTGCTTCCAGTTCAGTTCTGCTGCTCGCTTGTGGCACTTCATAAAGCCAGCCATTGTAGACATATCTGCGGTATCAAAATGTTTCCAGCAAGGATAAATGTCACTCAAAGATGATCATTTATTATGATTCATATCCTGAAACTGATACAGCACATATGATGAGCACGCATTATGAGGCAGGATGTTAGGTGTGGCCTGTTCATATAGCACGCAAATGCACACAGACAAATCCTTGACAGGAGCCATTAGCTTTAAATATACAGCAATGTTTGTCCTACCACTGTGTCCTTCTCCCAAATCCTGCATTTCACTTTCACTGCCATGCTCTCAGATCTGTGTGTGTGTGTGTGTGTGTGTGTGTGTGTGTGTTATTGACAGTCAGCAGCAGGGGGTATGTGCTGTGTTGCGAGACTCTGACAAGCTCTATTTCATGGAGCAGAAGAAGCATTTTGAAGTTCTTTAAATCCCTTTAAGGGTCCAGGCGGGGACTTAGCATCTGACGCCACAGCCTCTGCTGCTGCTTAAGTCTTTTGCTGGGAAAAACTGGGGTCTAGAAGATGGCCCCCCACACCCCACACCACCTACTGTGCATGTGTGTTTGAGCGTTTGTCTTTGGAATAAATTTGGTCTTCTCTCCTGCATCTTTGCTCATGCTGTATGTGCATAATTTTTTAGAGGGTATAACCTTGAAGTTTATAACCTCTGGTATCTTGACCCTCCCAGATTTTTTAAAACACACATACTCCACCACCCTTACACCCCAACCCCAGTTCGATGCTCATAACCCTTCCTGTTCACCGATGCCTTATCTTCTATTCTGAGGGAGTTGCAGGAAAGAAAGCGAACTGACAGAGTTCCAATAGTGTAGTTGTTAGACATGGTGGGGCCGCTGTGGGCTTAACTGCTTAACTGCTGCCTGGAAAACTTCATCTCACATCCCCCTTGCTCCTCCTCCACTTTCTCATTCTTTCTTCCCTTCCTCCCTCCTTCATTACTCTCGCCTTCCCCTCTGGTGGTCCTGCATCTCCAATCACTCTGCTCTTATTACCAGGGACAGGGAACTCACACACTCATACACAGACACACACAGAAATACACAGTGGGTTTTCATTCTTTCCATTACCAGAGCATGTCCCTCTCTGTTTGGGACCACCAGGTACATTTGATTCAGCTTTCCTTTACTCCCTTGCTGTCTGTCTTTGCTGAATCTTACTCTGTCTTTGTATATCTGTCCCTCCTTCTCACCTTTCCTCTTTCTTCACTCACTTTCCTTCTCTCTTCCATGCAGCCAGGGGGACAAATTGGCGCCCGGCTGAGCTAAATGTGCCTGGTGCTGAGAGCCAGATGGTACTGGCAGAGGGATGGAGGGAGCAAAGGATGGATGCTACTGAGAGATGGAGCGTCTAAGTCGTGGCGTGGCACAGCAGCGTGGGGGAGCTAGCTCTGCACACTAACAATCTATTAGAGCTCAGGGGCCTGAAAGCTGTGCACCGGCTCTTGCCAGGGGCCAGTGTGACTTGTCCACAGGAGGGACATGAGTCAAAACTGGACACCGTACGGGTTTGTGGAATCACCTGCCGAGGAGTGGAGGAAAATAGAGTGACAGATGATGCCAAGATGCAGCAGGAAAGGAAGAGAGGATAAGAAAAAGACAGAGAGAGAGGAGAGGAGTGATGCCAGTCAGCTGCTGGGGAGAGATATGGACTCCTCACTTCTAATTTGTTTCACTTTCTTTACAGATCTGACCACAGTAATGAGGAGCAGCAGCTCTCTGACTGTTCTCCCAGAACAGTTAGGCCAAAGCATGCAGTTAAAGCCTTTTTGGAACCAATTTGGATATGTTTTTTGCGCTTTAGTCCATCTATTAAATCAGTAATAAAGAATTGTACTGGCCAAGTTAATTGCTTAGATCTGGAAATGCATCAAAACTCATAAAACATCTAATAAGGCAGTGAGATGCTCGACAGTTTAAAACAGTTTAAATTAGATAGGCTGACAGGGAATATAGGCAAAGCATGTTTTCAAAGATAGAGTTTCATCATAGTAATTTATGCAGTGTACTAAGTTGGGCAATATTATTTAAGGACTTTAAGGATTAGGTTCATCAGATAATTTCTTTTTCAGCGCCTGCACTTTATGATGTGTAGCATTTCAGTAGTGGTCAAGGTTGGAGGAGGTTGTAGAGGTGAGGAACCAAGTGCAGGACAATAGACGAGGAAGGAACTCCAAACAAAAAGGTATTTAATAATTGACCAAAGGCGCTGCCTATGGCAGTCAAACCAAAATATAAAAATCAAAAAGGAATCCTGGACACGGCATGGAAATACATCAAACCTGGCATGGAGACATTAACAACGACTAGGAAAAAAAGGGAAGGGCAGGGCCATATATACACAAGGTACAGGGGCGACGCATGAGGACAATCAGCACAGGTGAGACAAATTAACAATCAAGAGACAAGGCGGAGGAAAATCTACAAGACAGGAAATCTACAACTTAACAAAATAAAACAGGAAACACAACATGACATAGACAGACATGACAAAACTACAAGGAGACATGACAGACAGGAAACTAAGAAACTAAAATAAAACAAAATAAAGCAAAAGCAAAGCAAAATAAAACAGGAAACTCTAAAACATGGTTCACAAAATAAAAGACAGACAACCCATGACAGTAGTTATCTATGTCCCCCCACAGAACACAAAAAAAAGTTTCACAAGAAATACCAAAATGTTTCTTGAATGAAATTCAAAAAATGAAATTAAATTCTCTACATATTAAGTTTAGAGAGGTTATTTTAATTTAGTTAAGACAGTGGGTGTCCATACCTTTAACCTCAGAGTTAAGACCATGAGGCACATCAGACTATCTCAGGTCGACTGTTCTGGAGATGGATCTGGCACCTTTTAAACTTCTAGTCTTGAGTGTGAATCTTTCAAGAGATATGTCATTGCTCCACTGTCTGTACTTATAATACTTATAATATAAATAAAGATGAGTAATGATAGGTCAGAGATAATAAAACATTTTGTGTAGTGTAAGGAGTGGATAGAACATTCACCTTGGCTTAGTAGGTAAGAACGTCCTATCTTTCAGTCTCATACCTCCCTCTCTCTCTCTTATTCTTTCTCCTCCTCTTTTCTCTCTCTCACAGCGTTTCTTGGTGACATTCAGCTGCTCACTTCATGCTCCATTTTCCTCCACATCAACCCAAATTCCACTATTTGGGCCTTACGTAACACAACAGCACAAGATTTCGGTTTCAGTAGCAGACCAATGGGATGTGGTAATTCTTCATCTGACTTTACCCACCGTCCTCAATATTCTCCTATCATGGTGCAAAAGGCTGCATCAGTCACCCATGCACAAGCAACAGTAGCCAGAGGCATGATCGCTCACACACATAGAAACTCACACACACGCACACAAGAAAAAAAAATACAAATACAAATAAAAATGTTTTATTATTTGTTGGTGGGTGAGTGCAAATGTGTACGACTGTTGCTCATTGTTATTAAGGACTCATCTACCGTTTACTTTCTTGTAGAATAAATTACTGAAATACCAAAGTAGATGTCCTTCGATGTGTTGTTTTGCTCATCCAAGTCCAAAATTATGAAGTTTTTGATTTTACTATCAGACAAAGGAAAATCCCAAGACACTTTGGGCATTTTTTCTATATAAACACATTTTAAAGCAACTGATTATCAAAACAGTTGATCAGTTTCTTTCAAATGACAAATAATTATTCTATAAATGTGAATAGGTGCCTGTATCTTGCTGTAACTGTGTATGGAAAGCTTAGGTTATTTCCAAATAGTGCACAAGAAGACCACAGACTTCCCTCATATTTTCTCTGCAGTCTAATGTATATTAACTTTGACACTCATTCCCTCTCATACTGTATCTGTAAGTATAACACACCTCTAGTAGAGTAACAATGATGGCACAGTACCAAGCCTGCAAGGCTCACTTCTACTGGCTTTGGTTCAAGTAGCAAACGCCCTTTTCTGTATTAGTTGATACATCTATCACCACTGGAACTGAAATATAAATCTATATATTTAGTCACTGCAAAAGTCTCATTGAATAAGGCCAGCAATCAGGTACTTTGTCCTTGACAACAGTGATACATTTAAATACATTAGAGATAACTAGTTTACATAAATAGGATGATCAGGCATAACATTATGACCACCTTCCTAATATTGTGCCTCCAAAACAGTTGTGACTCATCAGAGAATGGACATGGGTCTTCTGAGGGTGTCCTGTGGTGTCTGGAAACATAATGTTGTTAGTGTGTTAGAGTCTTTGGGTTCTATGGGTTGAGGGGAGGGGCCTCTGTGGATCATCCCAGAGTTTACTGTGTAAACTGCTGTTCTTCATGTTTTTTGAGTTGTTCTTAAAGCATTTGTGGTTGTGTGTGTGTGTGTGTGTGTGTGTGTGTGTGTGTGTGTGTGTGTCAGGCTGCATCCTGCTGGGGATGGCTGCTGCCATCTAGGAGTGTCATTGCTATAAGGTGGGGGTGTCTGGTCTGGTCTAGGTGGATGACACATGTCTAAGTAACATCCACATTAATGCCACATCCAAAGGTTTCCCAGCAGAACAATGAATTGTCACAAGATAGTCTTAGACTTTAATGATCCATGAAGGAAATTACTTTGTCACCATAGCTTTGTTGCCAATAAAAGTAAACACTCATAAAACCACAAGAAAGAAAAATAAAAAAAATTAAATTAAATTAAAGAAAAAGAAAAATGAGCATTCTAATCACAAAATGTACAGAATTAGCATTATGAAAATATGCAAAAGTAGTTGGTAAAAAAGTGTCCAAGGTGATATGGATGTTTGGTCAGTTGCATAGCAACAGTGGTGTGGATCTTGTCGTCATGGTGTTTATCATCAATGGTGTTTCCTTCGGCTGAGGGTGGATGTAAATTCAAATGGAGTATGTCTACCCGTAGAGTCCCAAAGCTGGGCACAGACGTACTGTGGTCCTATGAATCAGGTCTCCAAAGCACCTCACACAACATGCTCCCTCTGGGTCCCATCAAGCGCACACAGTCCATCGATCCTTCTGCCAAAGACCGCACGTTCCCCGTGAGTACAGATGGCACCGCCAACCCAAAGCTCTTTCTCCACTCCACCACCGCCAACTCCAGCCTGGATGGATGCCCAAATCACTTCTTCTAAAGTTTAGCAGGAATCTCAGGCCTCACTCCGGGCAGCTCAGGGTACAACGCTAGCAGTCAATAGCAGGAACACATCAACAGACACAACGGCCAAACTCCACAGCCAACGACCAACGACACAGCCAAAAACAAAAAGTAGAGAAAAAACAAAACGTTCAAGGTACAAAAAAAACAAAATAAAGGTTATTCTACATGGAGCTACTGGCGACATGCAGACACTCTTTGAGGTGCATTTAAAAAAAATCAAAGTTATTTACTTCTCCTGTCAGTTTTAATGTTGTGGCTGATCGATGTTAAGTCTACAGCTTAAAAAGCAGTTATAGTCAAAATCCATGTAATCAAAAGTAACGACTTATATAAAGGTATATAAAGGTCTCAAAGTTGCGGTCCTAGAACTCCAACCAAAATGAATAACCTAGCAAAATAAATGCCTCAATGAGGAAGGTGTCCATGAACCCATCTGACAGAAGCAAGAAGAGTACAGCAACTCCTCATCAATCAAGCCTCTGTGATAGAACACTTCATCAGTCACTCTTGAATAAAAGATATGCGCTTGTCTACTTGGAGTTCACCAAACTAAAATTATATTTGTGAAAGTGCAAGAGAATACCATCCCTAGGCTAAAATATGGTGGGTGCAGCATCATGCATTGGGAGGTTCGACTCAGCAGTAGGGACAGGGAGACTGGTCAGAGTTGACGAGAGGGAAGGACAAACCTTCTTCAGGGTGCAGCATGATTCAACCTTTAGCACAACGGATGACGCAACAAATACAAACCATGACAATACCAAAGGGGCTTCAGTACAATTCTCTGCCTGAGGGGACAGACTTCAACCTTGTAAGACATCTGTGGAGAGATCTAAAGATGGCAGTTGCCAAGCGCCTCCTATCAAATCTGACAGGGCTTGAGAAACTGTCCAAATCCAGGTGTGCAAAGCAGACTGAAACTGCAGTTGCTGTTAAAGAATCCAAATACATTCGCAAATGACAGTTTTTGGGTTTTAACTAATATGTATATGTAATATTTAATTTATTAAAAAAAAAAACTGAAACCATGGTTTGTCTTTGTAATAGCGGCTTACTGAAAAGCATAAGTGAGGGCTGTGTCTCCTTCCCTTCCAAATAGACTTTCTGCAGAAGTACTGATGTGTTAGATAAACAGAGACAGTGTTAAAAGAAGAGACACCTCAGTTGAGATGCATTCAGGAAATGAAAGAGATAAGTATCGATAAATGAAACGATGTGACAGTCTAAATCTAATTATTAATCTAATAACTATGAGATTATAATATTAATATAACTATTAATCTAACAGTTGTCACACCTAGATTTCGATGTAGAAGGCACAGCAATCTTGTAACACTGATCCTTGAGGCTGAGTAGGGATTCATCAAGATCAACACTTACACACACAGACTGGTCTGTGCTTTTGAATAGCAGCACAAGGCTGTGTGTGTCCATGTGTCTGCACAAGGGTTAACAGCAATCACTCCTATATAGAAGTCAAAGGGCAGGTCAGTGGTATATGTCAGGTCAAGTAAACAACATGACACAAAAAACCTACACATACACGTGTACAGTAGGCGTGTTGTAATGTGAAGTGAGAAGGTGGAAGTCTGACACAAGGACAATTGTTTTGGAAGGGCAGTGGAGTGTGTGTGTGTGTGTGTGTGTGTGTGTGTGTGTGTGTGTGTGTGTGTGTGTGTGTGTGTGTGTGTCTTTATCTCTGTGTATTTGTATGTTCGCAAAAATAGCTAGCGTTGTGTCTGACTGGAACAGGTGTCCAGCACGCACACTCACACACTCACATTCCACTATGAACCAACAAACCACTTTGAAAAGCTGAGTTTGACAAGCTTCAGATATGAAGTAATCTCACAGAAAGAAAGAAAGAAAGAAAGAAAGAAAGAAAGAAAGAAAGAAAGAAAGAAAGAAAGAAAATGATACATTTTAACAAACTCTGCTTTTAGTATGGAAATAAAATATAGACAGTATCAAACTCAAGAAAGGTGACATCCATCAAAGTGAATCATTTTACTATTTTCCAAAATGTCAAACTACTTTATGAAGCCATTACTTTCTAAAAAATAAATGGCTTTTTGTGTTGAAAAAAAGGTAAAAGGGGTATATCAATTTCTAAAGGAGTACCTTTCAAAATAATTGAACAGTGACCTGCTTTGTTTGGACAGAGTGTTCACCCACTATCTGCCACCTCTATGTCTCACACAAACACACACACACACATATGTACACACGCCTGCTTTACAACACATTTCCTTTGACAGCGTCAGAACAGTTTTCTTCACACGGATGAGGAACAACGTGTGTGTGTGAGCGTGTCTAATATAAGCACCAGTGCACAGCCAAGCATGCGTGTGTGTGTTTAAAACCTAATTTGTCTATGGGCCAGCCCATCTCTGAGGGCTGTATTAGAAGCATTATGTACTGTAATGGGCTGACATGTTAATCTGAAACTCTATTCTCTGTAGCTAATGAACATATCCATCCCATTCAGTGTGTGTGTGTGTGTGGGTGTGACTATGTATGTGTGGCAAAATGGCAATGTTGGCAAACATAAATTTGAATACTGACGCCAAGAGGATGGGGTTTTATGTTCTTTTTAACACTGACATCGCTGAAGAGCGCTGAATTTTGAACTGCTCGCACAGTGTGTTTGTACATGTGTGCACGTTTGAGTGTGCATCTTTGGAGGAGAGACACAGATCTGACATTTCTGGGTCAGACCAGTCCCATGGAGTCAGGAAACCAACAGAAGACATAGCAAAACACACACACACAGGCACACACATTTACACACACAAGTGATCGCAGAGTGGGTGAAGATGACAAATGTTTGTTAGGCAAAGAGAAAAAGAAGAGTGCTTACATTTGGGCAGGAAAAAAGGAGGCAGCTCCACCATGCCAACACCCATTCATCACCCTGCACCACAGGAGCAGAGTGGACTGAACACACACGCAGAAGGAAACTCACATACAGCACACATGTAGGCACCAAGAACTGGGGGACTACACAGCAGAGGCGGCAAGAGCGAACGCAAAACTGATGTTGGCACCAGCTATAGCCATGCTGAGCCACAAATCAGCCTAATTACCACGGACACATATAGGATCACGGGGTCAGGAACGTCTCAAACCACTACAATACTGCTGTCATATATTCATCAAATCCAAACTTCAGCATCAGACACAGTGTGTAATTTTTTCCCACACTTGCCCCTCGTCATCACAAAATGCACACTGCAGTTTCCAACAATGCATCAGGCAATCCTATTCCCTCCTTGAGCCGAGCAAAAACTCAGAAGGAGAAATCCATCGCATCTGAGATCACATCCACATCCACTCTATGGGAATGGTGTTCAAATGACCACTGGTGCGTTGTCCGTGCGTGTGTGCATGCAGTGCTGGAGTCTTGTTGGGAGGGAGAAATAGCTTATGCATGTGCAGGCCAGCCATAGGGTCTGCATAACATCTCTGAGGTCTGTGGCTGGATAACTAATACTTGTATTAATGCTAGAATAAAACATTACACTGAACCAAAGTGAGATTAGAAATACAGCATACAGCACCTTCCCACTCTCTCATCTCTCCCTCTACTGACACACACACACATTCACACACAGACATGCGTGTGTGGAAGGAAGCAAGCAGCCCAGGGCCATGTACACTAGCGAGCAGCCATGTTCCTTTCACAAGAGGCTGCAGCGAGCCTGTCATCGTCAGCATGCTACTCTTTCTCTCTCTCTCTCTTCCTCCCTCACGCACACCCCGTACTATGACATCATGCCACGCATTTAGAGCAGAGGGTCAGAGGGTAGCACAGCTCTGTGTGCTGAGGCTTCATAGTCGTCATGCTCGGTGACTGCAGCAGCCCTTTTTCAGCTCTCTTTCTTCCAAATACACGCTTAATCACACACATACTCACACACTCACACACACACACAAATGTCAAGGATATCCCGATTTAAAATCAGCTCCTTTCACCTCCATTGCCACTTACAGGCAGGTCGCCACATACAGAGGTGAGTTTGTTTCCACTCAGATAATTACAGGCCTAAGCTCTGCTGTCGTCACCTGCCAGCAACATCTGGCTCAGATCTCCAGAGTCAACAATCTTTTAGTGGGTAAAATCCTCCATCTATTTCCTACAGCCACCTTTCAAACATTACCTTTAAGCCTACTAGACATTTAGATCCTCCTTTTTGGCATGCCGCCAGTTACAAGCTTGTGAAGCTGTATGGGCCCTGTACAGCCCCATCATCTTCACAGCTGTCCTCACGGTGATATCTGAGGACATGGGGGGCTGATAGGGTTTCCCCAGCAGAGGCATCTGACGTTTTTTACTCAGGGGCGATTTCAAGATCGGACCTCACCAATTTGGCGCACGCTTAGTAAAACAAGATTAAGTTCTTAATTTGTGCTTTTATCAAATTTTACTTTGAATTTACACAGCCTGCTTGATACAGGCCATAGTACGCCCTGGTCTTATGGGGCCAATGAGCTCTGGGGGCCCATAACTTTGTCACTATTTTCAGTTGGTGATGATCACCACCTATAGTCTGATCTTCTCACATACCCTGCAGTGTCTAAAACAACGTCATACACTACCAAAAGAGAAACTTCAACACAAACTATGGTACTATGGTACATACTATGGTATGGTTTACTCCCCCTTGGAGTAAATCGTCACTAGCCCCACACTACATCCAAAACCCTCCCACTTCCTCGGCCGGCTTCTCCTCCTCACCTGAGGCAGCGCGGCGTTGATCTGCCGCTGGAGCACGTCCCTCTCGTGCAGCGCCCCCTGCAGCTTGGTCTGAGACTGAATGAGGGTCTCTTGTGTCTCCCTGAGGGATTCCAGCAGTTTGTCCCTCTCGTCCAGCATGTTGACCATCAGCTGCTCGAAGTTGGCCTCCTGGTCCGAGCCGTTCGGGACGCTGCCTGTGCCTCTCGGAGGACCAGCCGAGTCTCCTTCGCTGATGGTCGGCATCACTTCGCACATCATCTTCCCTGCTCTATGTTCTGGGCAACGCTACAGTGTCTCTGTCGGGGATTAAGAAGGGAAACGTGTGGGCAACACTCCCGATAGACAGACTTAACGATAACTGATAATAGGGCCTATTAACGCCTCCAAAGAAAAGACGAGCACCTTATTCCCATCAGGTTAGCCTACATTGTATTTCTCATGGATCAAGCGTGCATTCTCAAGGTTTACATCCTCATACCTGATCAGAGTGACTGAAATGATGAGATGGCGGTTGACCTTTCATCCATATTAACCGGCGTTCGTTCACCCAGTGAGCAGATCCGCCCTGCCCGGCGCGCCATGCACTCACATGTAGAAATCCCGGCGTGATATGATTGACAGCTCAGGGACGGACGGGTACGTTTGAAGGGGTGTTGCCCGCGAGCACGATGGAGATCATAACACATTGGCAGAAAAAAATAAATAAATAAATAAAAAGAAGAGAAAAAATATCCGAGTTGAGATCTGCGTCTTTATTCCCGTGGATAGCTAGAGCGAGTCTTATCTGCATCCGCCTCCTTCGCTGCCATCTCTCCACACCGCCACCGAACCGACTCTCACTCCTCCTCCCACACACACACGGTCGCTCTGTCACACACACACACACACACACACACACACACACACACACACACACACACACACACACACACACACACACAAGCGAATCTGCAGTTGTCACTACGCGGTTACAGTTCTTGAAATAAGGGACCAACTCTCCACGACTGACCTATAATAAGCCTCTGCGCGACACGTGCCCGCAAACTCTGAAATTTAGATGGCCATTTATGCCATTTAGTATAATCATAATCATGTTAGCACAGACTTGAACCTTGGCTGATAAAATCTAATCAACTTTTCACATCAGTACCACTAAGCTTGTCCCTGACCTGACGTCTCCTGGGACGTCCATCTGCAGCAGTTTGACCAACAGTGGTGCCTCTGACTGTGTAGCGCACCCTGCAGGATGTGAAATGAAGGCCGTGAGCAAGGGGCTAGGAAATAGGCGTCACCCTGAATCGTGTGGTTAGCTGAACAACTGATACTGAGTCACACTCCATTAAATTGTCTGGTTGTTGCAATTTAACTACACCAAGGCCCTGAGGTGTATCAGCTCTGTCAGTAAACAAGATCTACATCTGGCCAGGGGTATGTTTGCTCTAAGGTGTTGGGCACAGCTCCATCTCTCTCTCTCTCTCTCTCTCTCTCTCTCTCTCTCTCTCTCTCTCTCTATCTATCTATCTATCTATCTAGAGAGATAGATTTCACCACTTGGCAGACACAGAAACTCGCCCAAATCATGTTGTGTTTTCAGATCTCCGTTTATATATTGCAAGTCAGCTATAATCTGTGATCTGCACAGATACATGATGGTCTTGTTTTTATAGTGTATGGAGATAGAGATTAGCAGCCTAAAGAGATGACCAAAAAGAACACATTTATGACTGATTATTCCATAATCAGACCAGGATTTAAATGTACATAGGACTTTCTGTTGCTATTAGGCAAATTGATTGGATGTTACAGAGATAAAATCATTGGGGATTTATGGATTCTTTTTTAAGGAAACTGTTTTAGAGCAAATTCAAGTAAGAGTTCAGAATCAAATGCGTTCTGTAACCTATTTCCACCACACAGAGTAAAAAAAAAAAAAAAAGAGAGAGAGAGAGAGAGAGAGAGAAAGAGAGAGATCAGAACCCTTAAAAATATGTATATGAAACTGGTGGACTTTAGAGGCAGTTTTATTTCCCCAACCATTATAATTTGCCTTGATAGTTTTGGGTCCACATTTAAATGATACAGATACAGATACAGATCTGATCTGATCTGTTTCCTACAGAGTTTCAGAAATGTTAACCTTCTATGGACCAATATGGTGGGTTTTTGTTAAGAAAGTTTAAATTCACATGGTGTATATATGTACACATTTGCATATTTGCAAAGCGTCGGCTCTCAGTCTCGGTCACATTTCTGCCTTAATATGATTACAAAATTCAGTGGGATGGTAAAAAAAAAAAGTGACGGTTATTTGTCGCCATCTAGTGGTAGAATATGTTCACAAGTCATGCAGCCCGACAAAAACATTCGACCTTACCAAATAAAACCAGTACAAGTTAAATTTTAGCTCAGAATTTAATACTCTTTGACAGCAAAGTGTCAAATTAATGTCCTTTATTTCTTTATGTCTGGACTAAGTTTGTGTCCGCATGCGCCGGAAGGGGGCAGGGAAGCATATGTGCAGCAGCAGAAGAGGAAGAAGAAGAAGAAGAACACCAACAACTCTCGCGTTACCTTCAGCACTACGTCATTCCATGATGGCTGAAGATCCTGGTGGAACACTTTTCATTTTCTCTGTCATTTTTCTTTTTTTTTCTTTACCTCAGCTTGCCATAGAGACATGGCAGAAACCACAGCCCCGTTAAGTGTCCGCAGATCGTTGGTGTCGAAATGCCCAAGAAAGGGAACCGAAAACGGCTGAAGTTCAAGGCCGGGGACGTTTGTTCGGAATCCGGTAGGCTACGTCTACTAGCCATTAAGCTAGCTGGTCCGCTGTAGCGCTTCATAGTCGAGGGAAGTAGTTGCTACTTTTCACCAAATTTACGAAGTCAAAGTTAACTCTGTTACACAGATGTAATGACACAGGTATTAAAATGTCAGCACAGGCTGCGGGCATTTTAATCTGTAGTTGGATAAAAAATAATTTGGAGTTATGTCACAGATAAGCAGGTTTCGCAAGTGTTGTCATAATAGTGTGGCCCCGCCCCAAGCTATAGGAGCTATTGAGAAGTCTGGACGTTTTCCCCCCTAGTTACTGTTGCTGATTACGCTGATGCCGATCCAGCCGTTGTGAAGTCGGGGAGAGTGAAAAAGGCCGTGGCAAATGCGATTGAAAAAGAAGGTAAATCTATGACGGTGTTCACTCAGACTTATGCGAAACGGTTAAGATCGCAGTGTCATTTTGTTTTTCTTGTCGTAAAAAAAAAATATCCATTAGCTTAACTGGTTCATTGTTATGTATTTCAGTGAAATTACTCTGTGGCCTGGAAGCATCTCAGGGTGCTGTAGAAGAGGTCCTCTCGTCTGCCATAAGTGTCAATCCAGACACTTTGGGAAGCAGTGATGACCTAGACCCTGAGGAAGATGGTGAAAGTGAAACTAAAGCTGTCAGCAAAAAGAAAAACAAGCGCAGAAAGGGTATTGTTTTTTAATTTATGGGTAGATTGTGTTTTAGATTAAGTTTCCAGACAGCAAAACTTATGGTGGACGTTTGCTTGTTGTTTTCCACAGAAAGCATTGAGAGCAGTGATGGTGGGATATATCCTGTGGACATTTGGTTAGTGCTCTCCTCCTATATTCGGCCTGAGGACGTTTGCAGATTTTCTCTAATCTGCAGAAATGCCTGGACTGTCACTTGCACTGCAGCTTTCTGGACTAGACTCTACAGAAGGTAAGACATTTTTATTGACCATTTGTTTACAAGTTATTGATGAAAGTGTTGGTGCTGAAGATTAAAGTGTTATTTGGAGTACTTGGACCTTGGTGTAAAACACTCAATTGCACGTAGTG
Source organism: Mugil cephalus (assembly GCF_022458985.1). Classification (NCBI taxonomy): domain Eukaryota; kingdom Metazoa; phylum Chordata; class Actinopteri; order Mugiliformes; family Mugilidae; genus Mugil; species Mugil cephalus. The sequence continues at coordinate 3,080,589 of NC_061773.1, read as the reverse complement.
ACATCATTAAATTTCTACAGTCATTGGTTGAAGGTACAAATGTACACAGATGATTCAATCAAGAAGCTTAAGGAAATGCCAAACTCAGAGGCTCCTGCCATGTATTGCACAAGTTAAACAGTATTTCATAGGTTAGAATTTTTTTGCACAGTTTGGAATGAATTTGGACAGATGAAAAGAAATGGGAAGTGATATAATTATAATATTGATATTGGAACTATATAAAATATGTGTCTTGGAGTAATATTGCATATATATTGCATGTGATCATTTATACCATGCAGTAAAAAAACATTAACACATTGTATGTCTCACTTTTTAAAGGCACTACCGGATCGATGTTGATCTGCCGTTTAGGCTCCAGCCCAACTGCATCGATAGGATGCGCTGTCTACGGGCCTGTGTGATTCGTTCCCTTTTCATTTTGTATGAGCCGTTCGTCTTGCGTGTGTCAAAGGTTCCTGCACTGCCAGAATCCACGCCCACAACTTTGATCAATTCCAAGGTAAATAATTGTTGTTCCAGAGAGCTAAATATGCCAATTAATAACCAGCTCTACCCTCAATAGCAGTTGGTTTGTTACATAACGGTTCAAAAGAAAATGGATATTTCTCAGTGAGATCTGTAAATTTTACTTGAAGGAAAATCAAAAAGATGGAAGCAAAGATTGCATTGTTTGTAAAGAAGCAAAACTGACCTTACAAATAGCCTTTCACTATGAACATGCTTATAATTTTTTATTGCAGTGTTTACTGTTCTGGGTCAAAAAGGTCTCAGGGACTCGGCCAGAGTCCTTGTGGGAGTTCAGCTTCAAATTTATTAAGCAGGTAAAATTGCTTTTTGAAATGTATAAATGTATTTTCATTATGCTGACTTAACAGCTCTAAAATAACCTACTGTGGCTTCTACTATCATATTTTTTTATCTTAAATGTTTCTCTGTTCATCTCCATTCCAGCAGGGACACAGTAAGAATGGTTGTGCCAAGTCCTTGCGCATGCCTAGGCAGTATGAAGATGTTCATTTGAATCCAGACTCTGACTGCTATATGCTTCAGGTCACCACTCTCAACTTCATCTTCACTCCTGTGGTCATGGGCATGACGTTGACCCTGGCAAGTAACTCATGGTTTTTGGACTTAAACCCCTTAACTATGTGCTTGTGTTGCTCTGATTGTAATAGACAATCAAAATTTCATCTCAAAGCCACCTCTGCAACCTCACCACTAGATGGCACCAAATCTTATGCAGAAGTCCTTTAAGGCACCATATTAGGGTTTTGTTTGATCGTACAGTCTCATAACTAATCTGTCAGTTAAGCTAAAAGGAAGGTAAATCTTGTCATATTGGTAGAAGACAGTTTTATGACAAATGTGATAAACTGTTAACAAGAACAGTGATTGATTTACACGTAGTCTTTTAAAAGTTTTATTTATTGCTTTTAAATAGACCTGTTTGGACAGGTCTATTGACACAAAGGTTTACATATCAGGAAAGGTGCCACTTCCACTCTTATTGAAACACCAGCCTAGAAGACTTCAAAACAAACAGGATCCTCTAATCTGCACTTGTTTCCTTCTGCCTTCCTCATAGTTTACAATCAATGTAAGCACAGATATGCGTCACCACCGCGTCCGTCTAGTCTTCCAGGATTCGCCCCTCCATCGGGGAAAGAAGAGAGGAGATCAAGGTGGCATCCAGGTGGTGTTGGACCCTGTACAGAGTGTGAAGCTCATGGACTGGTGGCATCCACAGTACCCCTCCTTACCCTACACATAAGACTTCAGTTCCTGTCACAACAGAGGATCACATCGAAAAGCCCTGCTGTAAAACCAAACAAAACAAAAAAACATGCAGGGTCATGTTCAGTGACAGATATTTTGCACATACACACTTTGATTGTTAGATGTTAAAATAATAAAATAAGACTAAATAAGCCGAGATTGACTGTCCCGAAATAAGTCCTTTGTCGGTCCCATCTGAGTGGAGCGTGTGTATTTGGTACAACCACCCACAGCCCACCAGTATTTTACACAGGCAACATTATTGCATGTCGAACATACACATATCACACATTTTCCGGACGAGCTCAATGAGTGATTGGATTGACAGGATAGGAAATGTGAATTGTCCTCTCAGTGGTTTGTTTTTATGCTCACTTGAAAAATTACCCTTGTTTGAATTTTGACAATGTTGTATCAGCAAAGTTTTGTTAATCTTTTAAAGCAGTTTTAGTGTATTTACTTTAAGGCAGCCTTACTTAGTATTATGTGAAAATCAATAACTGAAGCGGCCAAAGAGAGGATTTACCTCAGACATGATTTACTGATGTGGGCAGGGTTTTCTTTTTCTTTGTTTGGCTAAAACATCTTGATTGTTTTGTTACTGATTATCTGAGCTGTATCCCTTACTGCTACCTTCAGACTTTCAGTTTCTACCTTGAATGACTTGGCTTATTAAAAATGAACTGTGTGTGTTGAACGCAAGTAAAATTGTACCTGTCAGCTAGCATTGACGTTTATTTATTTAGACATGGTCACAGTCATTTAATGTGGACTGATTTTGGCATTTACTGTGAAGGAAAATGGCATTAGATTTGCCACATACGCTTGAAGTAATACAATTTTAGTAAATGGTGCTACACCTTTGCAGAGGACAGATGGATGTTCTGGTTTTCAAACTTTTGATTGTTTTAGAAGGTGGTTTAGTTTAATCAATAATAACAATAATATTAAAAGCCTACTGAGCTGAAATAAAGACAAACTGCCCATTCAAAGGTCTCTGTTCTTGTCCATGAAATGTAGGAGAATAATTTATAATATTTGCCTCCCTCCTATGGACATAGTGGGTATTGCCTTTGTTACACACAAAAGACACACAGATCAGACATAACGTTATGACCACTGACAGAAGAAGTGAATAACTGGCCATCTTGTGATAATTCAGTGTTCTGCTGAGAAATGTTTGGATTTGGTAATCATTCATGTGGATGTTACTTTAACATGTAGCACCCACCTAGCTTGACGCAGACATTCCCACCTCATAGCAATGACACTCCTTGATGTCAGCAGCCATCCCCAGCAGGATGCAGCCTGACACACACACACAAAAACGCTTTAGGAACAACAAAAAAATATGAACGGCACAAGGTGTTGACCTAACCTCCAAATTTACTGGATTTCAAACTGATCAAGTATCTGTGGGATGATCCACAGAGGCCCCTCCCCTCAACCCATAGGACCCAAAGGACCACTTTAACAGACACCTCAAGACACCCTCAGACCCATGTCCATTCTCTGATGAGTCTCAACTGTTTTGGAGGCACAAGGGAGACCTACACTTTATCAGGAACATGGTCATAATGTTATGCTTCTTATGCTTCACATAACGGATAGTTTTTGGATTAGTTTGCTCCAAATAATCACGATTGCCTCCTTTACAGCACTTGTTTTTGTGATTGTGATTTTAATGTGCTTCAAGTATGTACTTTTTGGATTAAAATGCAAATGTCCTGAATAACAGTCACATGAGAATCTGGATTAGCGGTTAACCCATCAGAAAATCGTGAATTTCGTGATAAAATGGATTACCCATATGTGAACCCTAAAGAGGGTGCAGAAGACCTTACACACCAAAATAGAGGTCACCTCTCTATAGGGCATATAAGGAATTCATTGATAGTCAGCGCTGCACTGCAAACTTAACCATGAGCAAACACTCGGGAATATCTTGGGAATGTTTTAGCCAAACTTGGAGGACTTCTCCCTTCGCAGTCAGATGGCATCACGTCATCGCCTCAAAATACCGCCACGAGGAAACTCCATTTCCCATAAACCCATTTGCGCTTTGCCATTGGTGGTGACACAGGTGACCGCAGACGCTCTGAGTTGTGACAACATCTCGACCGTCAAAACGAAAACAAATTATTCACCGAAGTTGCAGCGTTTGTGCACGCCGTGTCAGTGAGGAAATACGGAGAAACTTACAGCTCTGTAACTCTTAAGCTCTTTTTGAGCGCTGCGTTTCTCCTGTTAGTTGCTGCTAACGGGTTTGGTATCAAATAGAAGTGAACACGCACTTTCCCTCAACCTGACTCATTACTTCGTTCTGTCTGACCTTCAGAGCGGGTAAGTTACATTTCGCCACTGCCACTGAAACGTAGCCTCTGCTAAAACTCCACTACCCCTGCAGGCACCACCGACGGATTTTTCAAGTGTATAGTCGTATATACATTAACAAATTTCTTATTTTCATGCAAGATTTTGCAATGTATTAGTTCTAAAATAAATTAATTAAAAGCAGAAAATGACAAGCATAATCTTGAGTTGGTATATTTGCTAAATTGCTGCAAGTAGAAACATGTCTGCCCTGTTTTCATCTGTGTGCATGTTTACAGCCACGTTTATCCGTAATAATAAAATACTGCACGTATCTGAAATCAGTGCACCATCGAGGACATCTGTTAAGATTTTATCTGTTGCTCATAATAAGTTTATTATAAGTCTGAGTAGAATAGAAAGGCTATATAATAGATATCCACATTTTCTCTAAACACTTCTACAATGAATTGTACTTTATTATGGAGACACGCTGTGTCAAGAGCAGCAACTTTGCTACTGACAAAAACCCCAGCACACTGGATAGATCATAACGCACCGCTTCCCCTTTTTACTGTCATCGACAAGTCTGCTGAGAGCAGCCCCCCCCCACCCCCCACCGCCTTGCCATTTATAAGCTGCAGCCAGGCCAGTATCAGTAACAACACCTCAGCCTTGGGGTATGCTGCTATGTATAAGCTGTGACTGTAAACTATACAGCAGACTGTAATACGCTGTTGCTTCTTTGCTTGAAACCCCTGCGTGGTGCCAACACCAAAATAATGAAGGCGCCACTGATCATTCATGTCCTCTTTGTCCCCTCACTGCGCACTCGGCCTTATCTTGACGCATATTATTAGTGTGTGTGCTCTTGTTGATTGCAAAAGACAATTTGTTGCTTATTGTCACCCAGTAATGCAATACTATATGTGATTCCAGCATCGAAATACAACGTGTATGTGGGATTCAGGTGTAATTCTACAATGAAATAGATATTTTATCTTGGTTTACGGAACTGAAACTGACTGAAGGTTGATGTTCATAGTAGTTCACACAATAGTACAGTCTTGATCACTATTCCCATGCTAAACTACCATGATCGATGCTCATTTGAAGACTTCTAGCTTTCTGACAGTCATAAAGCAGGACTGAGCAGACTCTTTTCAAATCCTGTTCCAGTTAAGTTCGAACTTTATTACCTTCACAGGTAGTCAATAGGCTGACCTACACATGTCCTTAGATCACTGTGACTGAGCCCCTGAGCAGTCAACTTCCTGTTAGGCAGCTATGGGCCCTTTTTTTAGGTCTGGCAATGGTCATTCCTAAGAATTCCTTTCATGCACAAAGTTTCCTGACAAGAACTTAAAAATATGTCCACCAACATCCTCACTATACAGCCGGCTACAGCCCACTGCTTGCGAGCTTCCTACCCATAGAGTGGGAAAGTCACGCAGATGGTTCATCCGATCACCTGCCAAGTATTTTTCGCGAGAGCTCGCCCTTTTCCAAGCAGTCTCCATTAACGACTTTCCATATGGTTCTGTGAAAAAAAACATCTGGTGCATCAGGTTTTTTAGACATTAGCATTAGCATCAATTAAGTGTTTATCCTGCCATGGTACGAAACATTTTGTTGACAACTAATAAAACATGTCACCTGAAATCGGACAGCTAGGGCTCAGGCGTCCATGTAAATTCATTCATGTATGATCATTAATGAGGCAAACTCTGATTCATGGGTTGTAGAGAAATGCAGAGATTGGAGATCATGTATAACATATATGGAAATGTCAACAGTAAATATGCTGGGAAGACAGAAGGAGATGAAATGTTTCTTTTAATTACCCTTTCCTTTGAATCGCTTCCAGTAAATTGAGTTTCACACTGAAGTTACACCAGTTCGTTGAGGTCAGTTTACCACACTTGACAGTTCATGTTTCCTGGTGACACATTAATTTATGTATATGGGTTTCACTATAAACAGAGATGTGATACTAGAGGATCAGTCAGCGTCACTGAAACACACAGATGAGTCTACTCTTGAATGGGGCTGAGTGTCCACACTGCAGGTCTGAGGAACTAATCTGTATGTTAACACCAAAATCTGAAACTTCTCTACGACTGAGTTTGATTAGTCCAGGAATCCATGAATGAAAATATTTATGTTGCGTAACCCAGTCAAAAAGATAGATTTACTGTGCAGCAGCAGCACTGGCACACAGTGTAGCTAATGTAGCACAACCACATGTCAGCAGTTTAATTGAATTTTTGACTTATAATTTTATCATGTGCCCTTTGGTGTGTTTACATAATGTTTGTAAGAATGCCTCTGAGTTCAAACCCTGTCAAAGAGCTCATAGAAGATCAGTGGAATTAGTGGAGATATATCTGAAGGATGCTGCATAACAGAGGGTCACAGTATTTAATGATGCTAATAAAGTGCAAGGGGAAATCAGAATCAGAATCAGCTTTATTGGCCAAGTATGTGTTCACATACAAGGAATTTGACTCCGGCCTATATCCAAGCACAAAGTTGTCTGTGTGGCTGTATAGTCCATTTCCTGCCCTGCTTTCAAAACACATGTGCGTGTGTGCACAGTATAGACTCGCAGCTGAGAACGAGACAGATGCACACAGAGAAACCAGTGGGGTTATAGAGTTTATGCAGTTTGAAGGGGCCAGTGTCAGTAAACACACTGAGCTGTGAGGTCACTGTCAGCAAGGTTAGAGGTCACTGAGCAGTATGCAGAGCAGGACTGACGCCTGAAAGACCGATTTGCACTTTCTCTCTCTCAAAAAGCACAGCTGCAACTGGCTCAGATTTCATGTGGATGCAAACAAAGCTGAGTTGAGCATGAAAGTGTCACGGGGAGGTACCTGCTCTTACCGTTTTAATTAAGAGCATAATCATAAAAACTACTTTTATTTGAGTATTTATTTTCTCTGACTTGTGTTTGTGGTTGTGTGTCTGCATTTTAGTTTCGCACACGTAAACCACACACACGTGCACAACACAGCCATTGGACCCTGTGAGTTGTGTGTATGGAAAACCGTGTGGGTCATGTTTTCTGCCTCATTGGCCTCATGTCCGCTTGAAAGTGTTGGTGATGGGATTAATTTTCTTCAGGTAAACAGAGACAGACAGCCGTACATACAGAGGCACACACTTAGACTCACAAACACACTGGCCTGGTTCAATGAATGTACTCTAGTGTGAAAGAGCACAAGGCGTGTGTCAACACAGCTTCATCCATTTGCCATATGGACGGATCTCTTGTGACCTGGATTGTTGTCTCACTGCTTTGTGGCTGGACCAGGAAAAGGCTCTAAGAGGAACTGTCTTGGTGGTGTACTGGATTTCCCTTAAAATAAAAGAGGCAAACAAAAAGACCACACAAACTTAAATATAAATTGACTCCTGAAGTCTGGAGATTTCCCGTAAATCACAGAGATGACCGCCTGGCATGTGCTGTGTGACAACATGACCCATGATCTATCAGAGGTGAGTGGGTGGGACAGATTAGTTCATGTGCTGAATGTGTGACTCCACTTCCTCATCTTATCTCCATTCCACTATTTCACATCCTCTTTTGACTGACTGACAGTAGTGACAGTTCTCCCAGTCTCTCTTTTCTCAGCACGAATGGCGCCTCAGCTGCATCTGTGAATCTCACAGTGCAGCTGCCCAGCTGTGTTTGTTTGGACAGTTGGCCTGATAGTATGAACTGCAGGGATCAGTTGTAGCTAGTGACTGTGGCTCTCTGAAACTACTTCTTTCACTGCCACATTTTTTCATCTCTCTTTCTCTTTTTTAATGTGTTACTGTTAATGTTGTCTTACCTTGTTTTTGCTGCTCTGCAGCATTAAAAGTTCAGGTTGTGTTTCTTACAAATTACATTAAATCTGAGTCCTCTGGGCACATTTTCCTCAAGTACAATTCATGAAGTTGTCTCACATGCAGTTTCGATTCTTTCAGGAAACTGAAAATAAAAACAGAATTCAAGGCTCAATTGAGCACCAAAGATGTAAGTTAGATGTTTTACTTAACTTGTGAAAGGAATCTTACTATTTTAGCTATCTGCAATGATGTTAAAGGTTATTGCAACTCTCTGACTTAATTATTAGAAACCTATAATCTCTGAAGACTGCCTCCTTAATACTATGTGTCATACTTGGGCTCCTCAAACTGTTTTTTTTTGGGGGAAAAGAGGAGATGTCAAATGAGCCACTAGTGAGTCATGACATGAATGTGCCAGAGTTATTCATTTAGGATTATGGTATACATTTATTTAGGTATGTCCAAACCTAATGATTGTCTTCAGTGTATGGTTGGTATTAATCTCCCTCTTAGCTTGTAGCCTGCTTAGTTCTTTCAGTTCAGAATCAGATTTCAATTGAGGATCAAAGAAAAAATCAAGGATTTTGTTTCCTCTGTGATACCAAGATACATAATAGATCAGACCTTACGAATGTCTCAGTTTTCCATCAAAACATATCTTCTGTATCGGTGTATACAGTATATCACATAAAATGTGATATGTCTGAAGCTGCTTGGAGTTGCTAGAGCTGTAGCCCCCTTAATCATTTAGTCTGCCTCCACTATTGGCACTGAATCCAATCCCTAAACCCATCTGTCTGACTTTTGTGCTTTTACTTCACCCACCCGATCCCTTTCAATTCACAATCGACATTAAAAAAAAAAAAAAAAAAACGTTCAAAACTTTGTTAAAGAATCCAATTTTCTGTCATTGCCCTTTCTTTTTCGTGTAGTATTACTCTACATAGCTGTTTCAGTTTCACCGTTTCAGTTGTAAGATGACTAAACGAGAACAGGAAAGAACAGGAAGTTTTTGAGGGTCTCCCTGTGAAATCCTTATAATGGAAATGATGAAGACCTGAACGACGGACGCTCCGACTTTAAGACGTAGCCAATGTTTTTCTGACTTTAAAACGTCTCTTACCTGCTGGGAGTGCAAGCAATGAAAATCACAGTTTTATTAGTAGCTGCTCTGTACTCTGCTCAGGTTTTTTTACATTTCTTTTGTATCTGGTAATCTCTTCCTCTTCTTTGTTATGATGTCTATGGCAGAATCACCTGATATACAGCGATACAGTGGTACACTGTATACAGCTGTCTGAGAGACACAGTATTCCTTTGTCTGCACTGTTTAATCAAAAATGGTCCCCTTATGTGGTCAGAGGTCAAGAAATACATGCTCATTTGATGAGCACGCGTGCACACACAAAGGAATTGTGACCCCGCATTGACCCTGTTGTGTTTTCAGACCTTTCTTACCTTTGAACTCACTCCTTTTCTCTCCTTCTCCCAAAGTCCGAAATCTGCACATTGTCTCAGTAAAGGTAAAAGTAGGGGAAAGAGAGTGAGAGGGTGTGGAAAGTTATGTAATGGATCAGGTTTTGGTGTGTGACAGAACAAAGTGAAAATAATTGCGTGTACCTTATCTTTTAACTCATCTTCCAGATGCCTTCCATTCCATCTGCCTAAACATGGTGGCTCTCGCCCATGCAAAAAAATGCTGTGTAGCTGGTTGTTTGGTTGCTTACTGCACTACTACTTCTACTACTTCTACTACTACTCTCTCTCTGTCTCTCTCTCTGTATTACATAAACATTGACATTGAATCCAATGTTGTTTACTGAGTATAAATAGATCATTTATATGCTTCAGATAGAAATAGGGTGCTGGCGCCTTATTGCATTTTGACTGGAACATTCTGACATAACTAGCTCCAAACTGCAATGTATATTTCTGTCCACGGACATGAAAATGGACACAGACAAAAATATCTTCAATTTCGTAGAGGTAGAATATACATGTTTGAACAATGACATCAGTGGCTGTAGCATGTGATTTGAATCTTTAAAGCACGAAAGCAAGCTTGATACTGGCACGCAAATTTAGGTCAACTCAGGTCATATGCTGTAACCCATATAATATGAGGAAGTGCTTCGATTTTGCTTTGTTTTTCTCAAAAGCATAAATAAGTCAAAAAGAAAATAGGTCAGAGCAGAGTCAATATTGCTACACCCTTTGGATTGATTTCTAAAATATCAGCTGTTGTTCTGTTGCCAAGGATTGTTTAAACTAGTTACTTGATTACCAAAGACACCAAACATACCAAACATGTCACGCTGATAAACAGGATAATGATGTGCATCGGGTCTGTTAAATATGTATTTTATGTAAAGCCTTAACAAAACATGGGTTGAATATTTTATTATTACCCATAATGCCACTTCTCACAGACAGAGCATACTGTCTATATGTGATGCCTAGCGGAGTCAGATTTTACTCCGATGTATCCGCACAGGTTATTAGTATATCTACAATAATAGCATATATATTTATTTGAAACACCTTGTAAGTCTTGGTAAGTGTTTTGGTTGCTGCATTCGTGTGTGTGAGCCAAAGTCTGTGTGTGTTCAGGCCCGATAGGCCATTGTCAGAGAGTACAAGGCTGTCTTGGGCAGTGATTTCCACTCCTACTTGAATGAGTTACGATTGGCCAGACTGGACAGGAGCGCAGCTTCCACCACCCAATGAGCATAGGTCTTTCAGGGGTCCTGCCCCTGGACCAAAATAGCCCAGTAAATACACTGTGGGCACTATGAGAACGGGAGCTGGCCCACCACTGGTGCATGCTTTGTGTACAAACAAGGGATTCTTGTCAGCTGGGTCGTGCTGAACGATGCTGTGCAGTGTTCTGCTCTGTTGTGATTGGGACAACTTGTTTAGTGGTTTGTGTGTTTACATTTCTTCTTTCACAGATTCAGGGAAGTGTGTAGATGAAGAGGTACAAAGGTCAGGGTTAGATATAGTGATGGCAGAGAGAGAGAGACGGGTTATTAATTGCAATTCTCTTGCCCCCAAAATGCATCACACATAGAAAATCCATCAGTGCGGCTCTGCCTCTGCACTTATTTACAGTAAATTTAGGTGGACGTTTGTATGCCAAATGCAAACGGATATGCTGCCTGTCATTTGGTAAAAACTAGTCATTGAAAATGTTGTAGATAATAAACGCTAATAAGGACCAGTCAGTGATTTGGTTGTTAATACTGTGGAGTGAATTAATTTAGCTAATATACAAGAACTCACCACAAGGAATCTTCTTGTAAACAATATCTTGTTGCTGTTGCCGGAAGGATAATGTGTGTTTTATTTATTTTTTTAACTTAAAGACATAGTTTCTTCAAGTCTTAGCTCATCAGATATTTAAATACCTTTGCGTTATTTATTAGGTATTTGCTATGAATCAGTGTTCTGTGGCTGTTTGACAACCCGGGGACATGGATGTACCTCCTACACCTATTAGATGAATAAGTAGATTCTTTACTTATCCAGAGGGACATTCAGTGTCCAGTAGCTTCATCACAGAGTGTAAATGATGAAAAGTCTTACAACTTAAAACGCTTTAGAAGGAGCCCTTTTTTTTATTATGATAAGACATCACCATGTGTGTTAACTAAACATTCAAGAGACACACACGGTTGTATTGGAGTTACAGAGTTTGGGTATGCATATGGTGTACATATGGTGATTCACTCTCTCAGGTTCAGAAAAACACATATATGACACAAAAATAAGGAATTGCCTCCAGGTTCCTCATGTGTTCTCTGAACGCGTATGTGTAGGTGTTACTATATGCAAAATCTGTGCACTGCTTTAGAAAGGAGGCTGGACTGAAGGAGGAGTTCCACATCACAGAGAAAGAGAAAGACAGACAGAGAGAGAGGGAAAGATTACCAGACACAGGGCTCTCCTTGTTGTTGATAACAGCTTCACGGCTAATTTAGGGGAAGAGGAGGAGAGCGGTGGGAAGAGAAGGACGAGTAGGAAGCTGAGCTGGTAGTTACGGGGGGAGGAAGTTGACTGATAGTGACTGCCTACTGTAAGTCGGGGAGGGAGGAGTGCCGATGCAAGCAGTGAACCAGCATATACAAGCACAACTGACTGTCTCTGTGAGCTACTGTCTGTATTAACACGTGCAGGAGCAGATTTCACCTGGATACACTATGCTGTCTTGGGGATAGTTGCAGATTGCTGGTAAGAATGTTAACTTTGTACATATTGTACTCCTGCTGTACTATACGTATCAGTATCGGTGCTTATTTGCTGTTCAATAGGTGGTGAGCAGTCCTTTTCAAACTTGTATGAAACACATTAAACCCCTTGTTACATACTGACCTTTTAAAAACAGAAATATGATCCAGGGGCATTGCTGTGTTGTTGAGCAATATATTGCTAGTTATTTGTGACTAAGTGAAAGCAGACTGTCAAAGTGTTGAATGTGTTTCAGTTTGGTGAACAGCCAGTGAAGAGAACTAGAGTTTCCAAATCTTTATTCGTGTGGCAAAATGCACAAAAAAAGGAGGAACTGTAAAGTTTCATGGTGATACTGTTGATAAAATCAATAGCAACATACCTAGGTTACCAGAGGCTGACAAAATGCGTATTATGGATGACTGAAAATGTGTGTGTTACAGACAACATAGAGTTTTTACTGTTAGCGTTCATGTCATGAGAAGTGACGTTACAACGTTACAAGCAGAAATTTTGTTTTAAAGCACTGCTCACTTCTAGAAACTGTGGTATGACAAGCAGGTTTAGTTTTTTCCCCCCGGGTTGCCTGCAGAGGAAGTTGCTTCATCACTTACAAGACTTGGAGTTGTGAAAACTGATGGAACGAAAGGGGAAGTGATTCACTGTGGTTATTATTGATGATGCTGGTCTATTGTCTTTCCTGTGTCTCTTTGTGTTGCACTTTGATTAATATCTCTGAAGGTGTGTTAGAGTCCATATCTTTTATCGTCCTTTTCTTGGTAGTTTCACCCTGTTTTCTTTACGGTCAGTGGAGCAGGGTGAGCTGAGGGAAGTGGCAGAGAGTTGACAGATTGTTCTGGAAAGGGTCTTAGTTGATTGACTATAAATAGACAGTTTAGAAGGTGACAAGCACAGTGATTCACACACAGTGTTGATGAGTTATGGTGATTCATTAAGATGACCTTCCAAATGTTGGTTACTTAGCAGAAACTCCTGTGGTAATTCCTGTCAGTGGGCACTTCCGGTGTCAATCAGTATACCTCAAGTTACCAATCTTAAGGCTGCTGACAGCAGTCATTGTGCATCATTAACAATGTTAAAATGTGGTGCAGTATGGAGTTTTCATATTATTATTATTTTTATTGTTATTGTCTTTCTGTTAGCTTCAAAAGAGCCGCAACATTTTCACTAAATGAAAAACAGTCAGTTCTTCAGAATGACTGATATCTTCTTGCCACATGTATTTATACTCAGGTCTAACATGGTCCGTTGATTCACTTGCTTCCGCCGTGGAAATTCTTCTTTTCTGTTTTCTTCAGTGTGTGTTGCACACCTGCAGCTTACCCCTCTTGAATACTTCACTGCCTCCCCTGCTGCTTTTTTTCAACTAACAAAGTCTCACTTTTAATTTTTTTCTATTTGTTTCATCTGTCATTTGTTTTCATTCTCTGATGATCTCTAACATTTGTTCTTTATTCTGTTTGTTTTGTTTCTTTCTTCTTTCACACTGTCATGGCTTCCTTCATCTCTCCGTCTCTGTCCCATGACTTCCCCTGGCCATCACCTCCCTCCAGCATCCAGACATGTAGTCAGCAGTACAAGCAGAGCATTTAACCTCTTTGTGAACTCTTTCTTCCTCTTGAACAGGTAACTGCACACGTGTCTGTGTATTTATGTACTCCCGTCTGTGTGCATTTTTGTGCGTGAGTGTGCCATTCAGCGATCGTGGAGCTACCCTCAACACAACAATCACTCACTACTTGAATGACTTAGAAATGAAAAAAGCATGATTTTTACTAGGATCACTCATCTTCTCTGGAATGCATGCACAAATGTTGTGTGCTGTAACATAATACATGTTTTTTGTTGTACTTTGTGTAAATGTGGGCTGGTAATGGGAAGTTTTTTATATCTAAAGCAGCAATTGGCCCAACAGAATGATCTGACTGTCTGTCTGCATGCATGTTCATTCAGAAGAATCTGGTGTGTTCTGTTGCCAAGTGACACAGGTGCATGTGTGTGTGTGTGAAAGACCAAACCCGAGAACAGGGGTAAGGATCCCATACTTCCAAATCCAGCTTTGTGTCACTAGTTGTCTGATCCTTACTCAGCGCGTGGGGTTTAGTTTATATTGATACTGTAGGTCTGGTTACATGTTTTGAAAGAGTCTGCTCTACAGGTGTCGAACACTGTAACAACAGTAACACATTTTACCCCTTCTGTATCTCACTCCCGCCTCCCCACAAACATATACACAGATGTATGTGAAAACACTCACACGCACATTTAAAAAAAAAACAAAAAAAAAACAACGCACCACGGCTCAGTGGAACAGGGTGTTCCTGAAAAGGAGAACAGAGAGCAGCGGTTTATTTTAGTCATTAGAGCAGGCAGACAGATACTGTAGCTTAATGCAGTAAGGGGCGTGTGTTTATGTGTGTTGACGTGTTCTTGAGCAGGGATGGAAAGGCTTGTGAAATGTCAAATTGGCAGTTCATTTGAATGTGTTGCCAAAGTCAAAACATCATTTTCAGAAGTCATACAAAGGCTACAGCATGACTTTTAGTTTTATCAAAACATAACTGAACTTCCACGTCTTTACCCTGCCATGACGGAAGTTGAAAAGCTCGCATTACGCTGGCCAGATTAAACTCCCTTCGTGTTGTCAAGCCATGTTCAGACATTTGTGTGACCTTGAAAGCCCCCGCCCCCACCCCCACCCCCACCCCCACCCCCTTCCACTCCCTGGTCTGCACTCATTCATAAAGGTTCCACACTTTAAAATGTGCCTGTAAATTCCCTTTCATTGTTGCCGTTATGCAGCTTTGGCCACATGCTTGTGAATACGTGCATCCACTTTTGTTAGAGGGCACCTGAGTGTATGCTTGCACACATCCCACATATACTCGGCCACTGCTGGATGCCAAAAAGGCCTCTTCTAAAAATACACGCCCCATAAATTAACACTGTGTCTCTGAGCACAGGTGCCTTGGCCTCACACTACCCGCCACATGTGTGTGTACTTTTCTGTGTGTATTGATGAATGTGTTGCACTTTGCACGAAAGGGAGGCTGTCATCACACAACCGTTTTAATATATCACATGTGTTACTTTGTGCATTATGTGCTTAGTGTTGGCATGTGTGTTTGTGACTAATATGTGGCACAATCCAGAGTTGGCCTCTGACCTGGGCTTCCTCCGCTCTGTGTCCTCCTACTGGCTGTCAGCGTTTGAAGTGAAGGGGCTGTGACATTACAGTGTCGGACACACAATGACTGCTGTGTGTTGTACTGCGTCACAAATGTCCCCAGTGGATGTCAGGCAATGGGAAGGCCCGAGTGGGAGATCATGCTGCCTGGTAGCAGTGTGTCACCATATGATATCAGGAAGTGATATCTTGTCCGTGTGTATGTGTAGATGTGTTTCAAGATACACACACATATATATATATATATGTCATGTATCACAGCTTACTCATACTTGTGTGTGATACATATGCTATGTGTGTTAGAAAGTTATCCAGTGAAATGTAAACACTGCAGCTTCTTCATCTGCCACCGTCGGAAGTTTTACTTTAAAAGCAGATGAATTTGGATTCTCTTTAATAAGACAACAATTCTGTGTCTTAGAGGTGTTGTAAGTGCTATAAATCTGTGTTTCTTTACAAAAAAGACAGAAAAAAATACTGATCTTTAATAAATACTCCCATCTCAGTGTTAATACTATGTTAAGGACTAGTGGTTATGTGTCTCTACGCCAGAGTAGTTTTGAAACTAGACTCTATTTGTTACTGTGTAGTTCCAGTTCCAGTGACCAATAATGTATTCTTGGATTTGAACTGAGAATATAAACAAAGAGGAATTTATTGCATGAGCCGGTCAAGTGTCGGCTGTATTTCAAAGAATGTGAGAGACAGTTTTCATCTTTGTTTGTAGACAAAATAAATTTCTTTTCGGTCAGTATATCTGTCTTTAGACCCTCTCATCACAGAGTACATGCCCTTCTCTGGCTGTCACTCCTATGGCACCTTGCCAGTTTAGTTTTAAGATGTAATGATGTAAAGATGTCCTATTTGCCAGACCCTATAAATACACAGTGCTACATTCCACCTTGGCTATGTAAGTAAACACCTTGATAGTTACTACTACTACTACTACTACTACTACTACTACAGGGGAGCTCTAGCAACTACCACACAAGTTGTTACAGGAGAATCAGTAGGTGTGAGCAGTATTTTAGTCAGTTTGTCGCTGCATGTGTGAAGTTAGCCCGTCTCAGAGTCTGCTACAAGTTTGAGATGGAATGTGTATGTGTGTCAATGTGTATCTCTGCATGGGTGTGTGTTTTTCATGTGGGCCAGCTAATGGGCACAAAGCGGGCAGTGTGTGCCCCCTCGGGTGCTGAAATGTACACTTTGGACAACAGGCGGCTTCAGTCCTTCTCAATAGGAGCTGCCCTTCTTATTGTACCTCATACACAATGAGCTTTTCTCTTTCTCTCTGTCTTTCTCTCTGTGTCTTTCTCTCTTTATGACCATATACAGACAGTGTTTCTGATGAGAGAGTGGAGGAATCAGATTTAGACTGATGCCGTCCCACCACACATCAGTATAATAACACACACACACACATTTGGATAGAGCAGAAACCTGGCCCTGCTTTCATCACACCTTCAGCTCAAACCAGCCTAGTCATTCAGGGGATGAACACAAGTCATTGCAGAAGGGGAACTATCGGCTCAGGGACTCCCCACTGCATGTTTGTTGTTGCATGTGTGAGTGCAGAAGAGCAGATGTTGTAAAGGGGTGGTGGGTGTTCCCCTCATCTTTCACATGACCACCCAAAACAACAAGGCCACATGACTACCACATGACTGCAACATTATAGAGGAAGTTATCCTCAATTTACCACAAATTAGGGGCATCATATTATTACTGCCCTGCGTTGACCATAATGGTAGAAATGACAGTCAAATAGGTAAAGTCAGAGTGACACAGGGAGAGAACAGATGATTACTTAGTAACTAGTAGTAAAACAGTTATGTGATATATGGTTCTTACAGATAGATTGTTACATCCAACTCTTATTACCCAGTTACATAACAGAGAGGCAGGCAGTTTGGTTTTTTGTTGATTTAAAAAACGTTTTGTGCACTGATGCAGCTTGATATGTCATAGAGGCACCCAACAGTCAGACATGTAGAAGGGAATTCTGTAAGAAGGCTGTAAGATACCTGTGGTTGTTCCTGCAGCATCTGGGGGCAGTGGTTGTCATAACTAATCGACATACTAAGTTAGGTAAACTTCAGTTGGACATCCTTTAATTTGTTTCAGTAGTTGGTATGTGTTGCAGGCTTGTGTTTATAAGTGTGCTTTGTCCATTAATGCTGTAGCATTGTAACTAACATAGACTCTTTTTGTGCTGATTATCTTACTCAAACTATTACTGTTAAACAAACGCACACGAGGCCACCCCAGCTGTAACATTAGGCGCGCCTAACCGCAGTTTACAGCTCTGTAAACATATTTTAAAATAAGTATTAAAGCATTGCACACTTACACATTTCCTCTCACATCCCCCATCGTACCACTAATGCACTCATTAACAATAATTAAATCCTTTGAATCTCTTTGAAGATTAGTTAGTGTTTATATTGCATTGTTGAGTACTCTTCTAGTATCCAAGTAACTACTGATGCCTGACAGTGGAGATTACTTTTTCACCGCTTGTTTGCCCTTCCTTTTCCCAGACTCACTTCTTCCTCTCCTATTATCTCCTCCACAGTTTCCTCTACCTCTCGGGCTGGACTGTGGTGCATTAACGGCGGGTCGCCCTCCCCTGCCCCCTCGACCCCCAGCAATGGCCACGCGCATTGGCATGCGGATGCAGGTACAACACAAACACACCATCCAGCATTCATTGCACATGCAAGACTTCCACTGTCTGTCTGTCTGTGGGTGTGGACTATGTTTGTGGTGTAATACAATCTAAAATTTAAGCCAGTTGAATATGCTCTTATTTTACCCACATGCAGCACGTTGTCTCGGCTGTAGCCGTTGTTTAAAGTGCTATATAAATACAGTTGAGATGAGTTGAATTTGGGTGTGTCATTTATTTTAAGGGCATGTATATTCAGCAACTGGCCTTGCTATTTGGCATGTGCATATATTCAGTGTGTTGCATAGCTTTCTTACAGAGGGATTTAATAGATTTGCTTGTCACCTGTTACTCTCAGCTAACAAGCAGAAGGCCAGAGAAAAGCCAAAAGTAGCATCACACATCCAGTTATTTCTTTAATGAGCATGCCTTCAGTATACTGTATGTTTGTGTGTGTGTCCAGCTGATGCGAGACCAGTTGCAACAGGAGGAGCAGCGTGAGCGGCAGCAACAGCAGCAACTGCAGCAGCAGCACAATGCATCATTGCAATACATGCAGCATCGCATGGCTGGGCCACCTGCACCCAGCCCAGCCATTAGTACACCACAGCATTACCAGAGCATGCAGGTCCCCGTGGAGGTTCTTAAGGTCAGTGGAGCCACAGCCAATGATTTTCATTATTGATCAGTATGTTTTTTTTTAATTTCTCAACTGACTGCTGCTCAAGAAACCTAAAGGAGGGAGTTGTGAAAATACCATGATGGTGTTGTTGCTTGCTATTGTGAGGATGTTCAATTTACGTTGTAAGAAAAAAGCAGTACATGATTTTTAATAATTACGTCAAAACCATAATACAGTTTTGTGTTGATACAATATGTGGATGTGTTACAAGACATTAGCATCAGCAGTTTTACTTTGTAAATATATTTTAAAATAAGTCTCAAAGCACTGCACACTTCCACATCTCGTCACACCTCCTACATCATACCACTAATGCACTCATTAACAGTTAATCAGGCTTCTCTTCAAAGATTAGTTAGTGTTTATATTGCATTGTTGAATACTCTTCTAGTATCTGAGTAACTACTGATATATAACAATATAATTTAATAAAAAAAGGCACCCCAAGGTTGGTGTGTGAATGGAAGCTGTGCTTACTGAGACTCGTCTATAT
The DNA here is from genome assembly GCF_022458985.1 of Mugil cephalus. NCBI lineage: Eukaryota > Metazoa > Chordata > Actinopteri > Mugiliformes > Mugilidae > Mugil > Mugil cephalus. The sequence continues at coordinate 3,061,379 of NC_061773.1, read as the reverse complement.
GTGCAGTTTTTAGGCAGATAGGACTGATTAGGACCTTCAGTATATCCGTGGGTTTATCTGTCCACTTTTACCTTTTCTAGACAAACAAATAGTAAGTAAAATGTCTTTGACCCACTTGTATTATAAATGCAAACACACCACAAAGACAAAACATCAAACACACCCTACCAATGGGGATAAATGGTTGCAACCATTAATCCAGTCACATGTTGCTGTAAGCCAACTGGACAGGAAGGTGCAGTAGAGGCAGTCAGGACTTCTCTAGGCATTGTAGCCTCAACACAACTGTGCTGCCACACAAGGAAAATTTAGGGACAGGTTTGAAAAAGGCAGAAAAAAAATGCAGTGGAGCAGCAAGCTGGTAGAGAGACAAGAAGTGGGAGATAAGAGAAGTTTGACATGTCTTGTGATAGGGCAGACAGGAGAGATGTAGATTGTCTGAGTCAGGCAGGGACAGATAAAGCTGAAGTGACATTTTGCCCGATTCCAAAGATGCCTGTTCGCGTCCTTATCTCTGATGGTGTGTTTGTGGGTTTATGCAACACTCCGTGTTACTTTGTGATGTTTTCAATTGTAAATCTGTACAATGTGTATGCACAGTTTATTGTATGGAGCATTTTGCTGTATTGACAGTTTACACTGTGTGCGTGCATATATGTGTTGGGTGAGTGAAATGGTCTTAGTGTATGGAGTCGTCATTGTCTGTCCTGCTGTAGATAAGAGGATCTGTCTGTCTTGTCAGGGTTAGGGTTAGGGTTAGTGTTACCCACCAGGCCTGTCATACCTCCTGCTGCGTGCTCCTTTGGATCCGGGTCAGATATTTTGAACAGTTATCCCTGAAAAGGTGTTCTCCTGGCTCATGTAACTCATATTTTAAGTGCATGCATTTATCCGAAGTAAAAGACATACATGTACAGAAAATATTACAAAGAAAAATTTATTTACAAAAATGTTTTTGGTTCATTTAATATAACCGTGACAGTTGTAGAACTGAGGGTTGTAGCGTCTGGGGGTTGAATCTTTCTTTTTCTGTAGTAATGGGGCTGATGCCTGCTATCTGCTGAGCTTTAGTCTTTGATGTGAAGGAATGAGGCCAGCCCACTGCTCTGTGTAGCCACACGAGAGGATTTGGTGAGGCTTTACTCCTGTAGGCATTACTGCTTAATGCTACTATGTCCCTGTGCCATAACTAAGATGAAGGAGTCTGAAGCACATACTTAATGTGTTCTCTGTTTAAGTGGTAGCAGTAAATGTAGCTAATAAGCTTATACAACACATTAAACATATGGGATTTCATTCAAAAAACAAACTGTGTTAAATGATGGAAATTGAGATAAACGTTACTCTGATTATAATAATGCAAATGCATCCTACTTATTTACTAAAAGCGCCTTGAAGTTGATTTCACATGCATAATTCATACAATATGAATAATCTATTAACACCCTTGTACTATTTGTCTATTTGTAATACAGGTAGAGACACACCTTGAAAATCCCACAGACTACCACATCCGTCAGTCTCGCAGGCAACAAGTGAAAGAATACCTGTCAACCACCTATGCCACCAAACAGGTCGGTTCATGTCTTTCATTTTCTCATTAGACCAACTCCAAGTGTAAATGGCTGTTTTCATCTGTCCGCATGCTATTGACTCACATTCATCTATAGCATGTCACACTGCTACACGATCACCACCCTCTTACTCTGTGTGTCCCTAGACGGTCCAAGCGGTAGCAGGCCTGATTCCTCCTTCTCCTCCCGCGAACATGGTTCCTACAGGGGGTTCATCATCTGCGCCCCCACCTCTTCACTCCCCACACATGCGCCCCGAACAGCTCATGTCTGGCAACAGTGCCCCCAACAGCCCCATGGCCATGCTCAACATTGGCTCCAGCCATGAGAATGAGGTAGAGATGCCTGCAAGCGTGGGCAGACGGGGGCACAAACATAAACCCATAAACATTAATTCCTTCTCCAGTTATATAGCACGATTTACAAGAACTACATTGAACAAATATCTCTGCAATATGACTTAATTGCACAACTATATAAAATTATGGGGGTTGAATATTACCCTTGAAGGGACGTTATCACTGTGACAAAGTGAAGTGACAAAGCATCATAATGATTTAATTGGCCTTTGGCAGGATGGAGCAGAGTTTGTAAATGCACTGCGTTAATGTTTTGTCCATACAGTAGATGCGTGGACGAATGTGTTGACTAACTGACAATAACTGTGACTGGCAATCAGTAGAGTTTAAATGCTGTATAATGGCCTTGCACCAGTAATTACAGCTTAACAAGTGATAGGGAAGCAGCCGAATGTAACAGCCTTTGAACCTGGAAGACTTTGACCGACTCTCTTCTTCACGGCCTCTCTTCTCTCTCTGTGCCTCCTGAGAGTTAGTAATCCAAGCATTTATCCTCTGACAGACAGAAGTATTTGTGTTTAATCCAGAGTGAGAAAATTTGCAAGGAGTGACAGTGTTCCCACTATGATATATTCAAATGTTGTGCCTCCTCACTTTTAAAATTAGATAAAGCAGTTATTTTAATGTGTCACACCAGTAACACTTGTTACTTGCTTTATTCTTGTTTTTTTTTTTTTTTTAGATGGAAGAGGTAATTGATAATATCATCAGTATGCAGTCCAGTTATGATGATATTCATGCATACATCGATCCTGTCCAGATGCCAAACACAGTAAGTTGAAACAAACCAATAATAAGCTAAGAAATTATTCATTGCCTTCTTTGTCTTTTCTATAATGTAGTAGTGTGAGTAATGTACTTTGCATCCAGTTAACTTCTATTTCACTTACATGTTTTGGGTTAAAATGTTACCAGAACTTTTATAGAGGACTGTCCTCTCATTGAGCTGAGGGTTGAACTTAACTGGCCATGACTATTTTTTTTTTGTGACAAATTTATCACCTCACCTGTGATCTGTTTATTTATTTATTTTTAATCATTTTCCTGTGATTTTGCTGTTGGCGTGGTAATTCTTACTCTAAAATCAAAACCAACATTCAGGATTCCTAAAACATTGAAATTCTGAAAGTCAAAAAAATGGCTGTGAATGCATCACCTTCCTCTCAAAAAAACATCTCTGTAAGTCTCTGAAAGCTTCGTCCACTTCATATTTTAATTTGGGCCCAGTCTAACCTAAAGGAGTCTTCAGGTTTGATATGCCAAGTCATCAGTACTCAGACTTTGACTTTTCACTAGTTTCCCTCGTCACTAATCACTGCATAACAAAGTCATAATTTTACTCCAAATTCTTTTTCCTGGTCCTGCACGTGCCCACAGTAAGCCGGAGATTATGTGTCTGTGTAGTTTGTAAACACAAACACAAACACAAACACAAACTCTCTGGTACACACACAAAGCAGCGTATAATTGGCTTAAACCCTTAAACATTCCATGCCTAAACCGTGCTGGAAGTAGTTAGGAACTTTAGGAAAGACATGGTGAGGACTGTACAGCGCTTTGTATTTGAGGGAACAAACTTAGAAAATTAACAATTAAACTACCAGCAGTTAGAGTTCAACTTGTTTACAAGACATTTAGAGAGGGAGGTGGAGAAGGAGAGGGGGAGGAAAAGAAGGGAGGAGGGAAAGGGGGATGAGGGCAATTTGTGCAAGGGGAAAACAGGCTGAAAGTCCAGTTAGGGGAAAGTTCACTCTTGTTTGGTGGAGAGCAGAGGTAGAAGAAAGACAGGAGCGGTGCTGCCGGGGTCATTCTCTCAGGACAGGGGCGGCATTGCCAGAGAGAGCTGCATGTGCTGCTTGTGCCCGAGAGAGAAGAAGAGAGCGGCCCACCCTTGTATGGGAAGGAGTAGAGGATGAAGGAGATGAGTAAGACATATGCCATTGTGGAAGTGATTGAAGGAGAACAGATTCAACTGGTAAGACAATGAAGTGCTCTCGGTTCTAAAACCTTAATGAGTTTTGTTTTAGAGTTGGAGCAGTTATTTTTTCTTACACTGCATACTAGTGATTTGAGCCACGGTTTAGACAGATGCAGCAGCAGCAGCAGCAGCAGCTCTAACTCCCAGCCTCAAGTCCCTGATTATCAGACGAGACACAGAGCGATAGGGTGGGGGTGTTTTCATTTTCTGCTTTTTTCTGTTTGTGTGTGTGTGTGTGTTTGCATGTTATGGCTATTTCTGCAAGACAAGCACTCAGGTTATGGCCCATTTAAGCTCATACTTGTCATCATGTTGGGGTTCACCATGTAACTGGAGAAGGAATAGTTGTAACGCTTGTGTTGTTTTTAGGGAAGAGAACCCAGATAAAGCCTGCTGTAGCTCTACCTGATACTGCTCTGTGTGGTTGATTGGTTTAATCACTCTTACACGTTCCCACACACACATATGCTTGTGTGAGATTGATTAAATTACCTTAGCCTGGTCAGTTTGGGAGAAACTTGCTCGATAAACTGAGAGAGAAACTCAAAGCACAGATCAGTGTGTTAATTGTGCTGCAAAAATTCCAGCTTTATTCCCGGCTGTCAGAACAGCGAGTGAAACTCACCTGCTAATCCTGATGGGGATTAAAGCAGCAAACTCCAAGGAATTCTTGGAATCTCAAAGTTTAGTAAAAGCCGGGAACACCACCGAATACCAGGCACAAGTGAACAGTTTGACTCTTAAGTGTTTGTGTGTGTGTGAGTGTGTGTGTGTGTGTGTGTGTGTGTGTGTGTGTGTGTGTGTGTGTGTGTGTGTGTGTGTGTACATGTGTGGAAGAATCCCAGACATGCTTGATTGTTAAATTGAATTAAATGGACTCTTGCTGGAGTCCAGTATGGAGGTGAGTTTCACAGTCAGACTGTTGTCCATGTGGAAGCATGGAGGACAGTGGCCAGTTTCTGCAAAAATCTTCAGATTGAGACATTTTATTCATTTTTATTTGGGGTTTGACACTTGCCAAGATTCATTTCAGATTTACTTCTGATTTTCTTACAAATAATATTTGGAGGAGATAAGGAGATTGTCTGAACTGCTATTGTTTATTGATTAATGTCAACTATTAATGTTAAGACATAATTTCAACACTTATGCAGCTTAAGGTGCAGCTACACCTGCAACAAAGTGTATCAGTATTGGAAGAAGAGTTTTAAACCATTACAAAGTAATTTCCTTCTTGCTCCCAGCCATCTATGCTTCATGCATTCTTTAGATCTTTTGGGAGTATACAGGTTATATGCAGAAAATGAAGCTGCATAGGTCTATGTGTATATTGTTGTGTGTGTATGTGTTTGATCTCACAGCTCACACAGTAGCCAAAAGATTAAGACAGCTTCTCCTTTGAGTTCGTTATCTTTCAGGCCTCATTAGCAGTGTCATATTTGCCCTTGCTTCCGGGAGTGTGGCACGGATGCTTACAAGGCATAAAAATTCCATCGTGCTCATTAAGCAATACAATTAAAAGGAGATCACATCATTTCAGAAGTCCGTGCAAAACTAAATCACAGTTGTTTCGCAACGTCTAAAGTACAAGAATTTGTGGAGACCACTAGACAAGTTTAAGTTCAGTAGCCGGATGAGACAAAGGAGAAGAGCCATAAAGAGAGATAAGATAGATAGCGTGATAGTCAATCATTGCTGTGGACCTGGCAAGCTGTTCTCAGGTGTGATGTTTTGCATTATCTCCTACTATCTGCTCTTTACAGCACACTAAACACTGAAACTGGCTGTATAAAAGACACTTACCAAAGTGTATGAAGTCGTAAATGTTTGTGTAAATGTGTTGTATATAAATGACCTGCACCAGCCTGACCTGAGTTTGACTTGTCTTTACTTTGGGAGTTCATGCATCTCCTTTTGTTATTACATTACAAGAATAAATATTTCAAATATTCTCCTGTGTTCTCAGATTAAACAATTGCAGAACGGAACACATAAATGCTAGTCTCGGCTACTCTTTATGTTATTTCGCGTTACAGTCACAGTTGTCATCAGCTGACATGATTTAGTAGAGTAAGGTTCTTTGATTTTGTTGTGTATATTGTTGCTTTTCTAAACGTGCGCATTTGTTTTGTGTACCTGTGTGCTGCCTCCTCAGCTCCCACTATCAAGCAGTCACCTGGACGTGTATACAGGTCCTGGGATGAAGGGGCCAGCCATTGCTATGACCAGTAACTCCTGTCCCGCCAACCTGACCATCAAGCGAGAACTGTCAGGTGCGAAAAGTATTTTACATGAAGAGTACATTTTTCATAGCTAAGTAACTGCTTATCTACCAAGTTATTTAGACTTTGTTTGTGACTGTATGTCCGTTGTGTCCATGGTGCTTTTACAGCCGTTAGTTAATCACTTTTTGTTTTGGCAAAGACGCAGAAGCCCGTGCGCTGGCGAAGGAGAGACAGAAGAAAGACAACCACAACCTCAGTGAGTCCTTGTGCCGACATGCTCTCTCACCAAACACGTTTTCACTCCACGCCTTCAGAAACATTTTCCTGCACTCGCACGCACACACAAGCACTCACCATACTGTGTTGCTTGCAAAAACTGTTTTATACAACCTTGTGCTGATTTAGCTGACATGGTGCAACTAGTGGGTGGATGGTTAACCTGGTCATTTCTGCTGTCCTGGCACTTACGTGTAATTGCCTGTGACAGTGTGAGTGTGTGGCTGTGTGAGTGTGTGCCAAAATGTTTGTCCCTTTTTGCCCTTTTTTGTATGTTTCCAATAAGCGCTGATGTGTGCTTCCACTATATCCACCATGATGCTAGACTTTCAACTTTGCTTGGTCACTTTTTCTGCTTGTTTTTTCGTACACAAGTTCTTTTTTTCTTCCCTTTTCCTCACCTTTGGTTGCTCTTCACATTGCTAACATCATTGTGTGATGTCCTCTGTGTCCTCATGCATTTGCCTGTTCTTTCCTCTGCAATAGTTGAAAGGAGGAGGAGATTCAACATTAACGACCGTATCAAAGAGCTTGGCACCATGATCCCCAAAACCAATGACCTGTGAGTTTATTTTACTGCTCTGTATCATTGATGTTAATAAAATGAAACCATTTAGTACTACTATGTACTTATGTATGAGCGATGCCTGTTTCTACTCTACTGTGTGCATAGTGACGTGCGCTGGAACAAAGGAACTATACTGCGGGCGTCTGTAGAGTACATCAAACGCATGCAGAAAGATGTACAGAGGACCAGAGAAGTGGAGAGCAGCTTTAAACGGATGGAGATGGCTAACAAGCAGCTAATGCTGCGCATCCAAGTAAGACATTTACATAATCACGTGTGCAAGAACATACCAAAAGAAATAACACTCATGATGTTGCTCTCCTCCAACCTTCCACAGGAGCTGGAGATGCAGGCTCGTCTGCATGGCCTGCCCAGTACCTCTCCCTCTGCCATGAACCAAACTGACATGATGGGCTCTTACATAAAACAAGAGACCAACCCAGAGGATAACCTTTCTCACCCCCAGGTACAAGCCCACCACCAGCAACAGCACCTACCCCATAACCAGGTTCACCCACAAGCTCAGCAGCACCACTTCCTCCCCCAGGCCCACCTCCACCCTCAGGGCCAGGCCCAGCCTCAACTTAGGCAACTGCCGCAACTCCCACAACACCTCCAGCCCCAGCCACCCATCCAGTACCCAGCTGTGGGCAGCTCCCAGCCCTTTGACTTTGCCCAGTCGCTGGACTTGTGCGATGGAATAACCGGATTCTCCGACGGCATGTCGGGGCTGGGTGACCTGGGCGGACTGGATGGTCAGGGGAGGAGAGGTGATTTGAGCTTCCTGATGATGGACGAGCCTTTGTCCCCTATGGCCGGAGACCCGCTCCTCTCTGCAATGTCCCCCGAAGCTTCTGTTGACTCCAGCCGCAGATCCAGCTTCAGCATAGAGGATGGAGACATACTGTAGACGTGTGTACACTCACACACGAGGTTGAAGTAAAAATACACACAGCACGTTCACTGAAAGGAATCAACACATGGTACAGTTTTAACACAGTGGCACTCATTCAGTTATCTTAGCCTTAATGAGCAGAAGAAGGTATGCGTCGCTCACACAGATCAATGCTGTAACGTACAAACATTTGCACACACATACACAAATGGAACGACTTGTGAGTTAAACTGAGGAGCTCAAAACTCTGCCTAACATACTGAGAAAGGTGTAAACCAACACTGCCAGGTCAGGAGCTATGCAGCTCTCTTGGCCCTGTTCCTATAAAGGTGGCCCTGAATCATAATTGAACAAGCGACAAAACCAGCAGTTAATTAGATTGACGTTATCAGATACAAGGACAACCGAGCGCATTGTCTCACGCGATAGAGGACGAGTTATTTGCCCCTCACACCAACCTCTTTTAGTAACCATAAATGATTGAATGAATGATAGTGTAGAAAATGGAAATAGCTTCATGGCTATGCATGCATAATTTATCCAGAGGGGATGCAGTCCAGTCACATCATTCTGTTCCTCGCTCTTGTTATTCCACAGTCTTTCGCAGTTCTGAGGTGTTAAGTGTCCACAGGAAAGGAAACGTTATAAAAACCCTGGACAAATAGAATAACAGGAGGATTTTCGGAAAATAATTTTCCCCACTTCTAGCTGAAGTAATTGTCTCCTCACAAACACGCGCACACCCACTCACTGCTGTCACTCCTCTTCTACACCTTTAACACTTGACACTGTCACGATCTCCACTCAGAGGCACTGTAACTTTTTAGAGCGCATAGGAAGAAAAACAACATTTGATGGTCTTCAAAACCAGCGTGTTATCCAAATTCTGTGAGGTGTCAAAATACTCAGGTACCGTAGCAGCATACACGGGGTCAGTTTCAAATAGGAGCAGATGTTAACCTGAGCTGTGTCAGGGCCCATAACCCCCGGCCTGTGTGCCTTTTGGTTTTTGCAGCCACTGCTCTTTAGGCATGTTTTTATAGGTTCCTTGAGTTAGATTCAATATAACGTCCAATTATGCCTGTAAATGCTTTACAGCATGCTTCAACTATACCACTGTTAGTCCAGGAGAAAATTTATATGTGTTTTTCTCTAGTAAGCGACTTTGTAGGGTTTGTACTGGAGGTCCAGGTGAAGGAAAGAAAAAAAAAGGTTTGCGTTTTTTTTTCTAGCTGACAACAGCAGTTGTATAGTCTTCACTATAAAAGCACCACATTATTGCATCACTTGCATGTGTTCACACTTACAAACAGGCATGCATTAAACACGCTCACCTGTTCGCGCATGCACACTCGTCATAGCGCTCACACACACAGATACACATATATATAGTGGATGATGCCTTGAGGCTGTTTTCAAATCAGCAGGTTGACAGCTTCGGTCTCTTCCCTCGTGAGTCGAGTGAAGCTGCCAGCTGCAGTGGAAAAGCTCAGGTCTGCTGCTCACACCGTCACCTGGAAGCAATTCTTTCTGTTTGGAACGAGTTGTGGTGGACATGAGCTGTGTCTCTGCTCTGGTAGACCTGGGGATTAGCTTTGATTTGATATAGCTTATGATCAGAACTGATAAAGTTTTTTTTTTTTTTTTTGATTAAAAGAAGAAGTGTTTATTATATAGTTTGTTGTTTATTTTATCTCCCAAAGCACTGGAAACTATATTATTGTTTTGACTTTGTACATGGAAGAATTATGGAATAAGATTTATTTCAGATGTTTTATGCCACTAAGCCACTTAAATGTATTTTATTTGTATTTGTTGTTTTAGTTCTATTTCAATTTTTATTCCAAAACGACCCTTTGTTCTCAGAGCCTTGTTCTCCAGAAGTACACTGTAAAGGCATTTAAGCCACCAACGTTTCGCTGGAGGAGGAACCATTTTTCTGAACATCCAGATCTCATCTGATTTTAGAGAGATGAGATTATGTACATTTATGATGCCATTTTTATATGCAAATTTCTAGTCAGACATAGATGAAAGGTGATTTGACTGAAACCTAATTACTCATTTGATGAATGTAAGGTTTAGCAGTGGTTCTGGTCAGACTGGCATAAGTCAGCATTTTCCCCCACCTGCCTGTGTCTTCCCTGACTTTGGTTTCTATGGAGACTGGAAGACGACTGACTTCACAGAAACTCTGAACCAGGGATTTGTGATTGTCCCAGATATGTCCCGCTGACTCTGCTTTTGTCATTGTTCAGAGTTGTGCCTTTTCCCTTTTTCACTGTCAGTTTGACTGTTGTTGTACCATCATCCAGCCAACACTCCAAAGAGCTTGTCAGGCCTCTTCTATTCTTCCACTAGAGGGCGCTCGGCAAAGCAAACCATACAGGGAAAAGTGGTTCTGAATTCACTGCAGATATAAAATGTTTTACCAGAATCCATTCTCTGTCTCTTTTGTTTTGTTTCTTTAAAGTGACACGACTGATGTGCGTGTGTGTGTGTGTGTGTGTGTGTGTGTGTGTGTGTGTGTGTGTGTGTGTGTGTTACAAACAGTTTTTCACATTATGGACTCACATCTTTTCCATTTTGGACACATATCTATTGTTGCTCCACTTGCAGAATGATGAATGTGCAGAGGTTCATCAATTCATGAAAAAAATGTCTCAAAGTGTGATACCACAGGATCATTTGACACCACAAATATTTGCCATCATTTAATCATAGTTCAATATGCATTCACTTGCCAGTTCAGTAGGTACACCTGTATTTTCATTTGGGGGCTGTGGTATTACAGTGTTATTGGACTGTATTGTGTTGTACCGACACATGTTTCTGTCATTTTGACAACTCTGTTTTAGTGAGAGGTCTAGGCTAAATTGCAGAGACACTTTAATCAAATCCAGTCTAACAGCACCACAAACTACATCCTCCAGAAATAATTATACAGTTGACATTTCTTACACTGTTTAAAGTACTATTTATAAAGTAAACAGTGTAGCAGTCATGAACGGTGCATGACTGTTACACTGGAAAGCAATCATTTTCTCTAGTGTACCCAATGAACTGATGAAAGACAGTACAACTTGAAGTGAGAGTGAGGTGGAAACTTGAAGCGTGCAGTGCAGATACTTAATTTGTTAGTGACGCATAAATTGCCTGGTGTCTAAAGGAAAAAGAATGAGTAGATGTACTTCATAGAGTAGATATGAATGAATAGTACATTTGGTTATTTATCAGTGACTCATTCTATTATTAGAGCAAAATCATAATTAGCACAAAATATCACTCCATGTACTATTTTTCTGTAGTAGTTCTTTGTTAACGTAGTGCATATCTCCTGCAAGTGGTTAAAAGTTAATGCAGCACCCTCCAAAGCATATAGAAGAAACATATAATAATATATATAACTACATATATAACTACATTAAACCACATTTAAATAAAAGTAAGAAAATAATTCCTTGCTGAGTGATGTGCGGCTGTTTTTACAGGCTTGATGAAGAACAAGTCCGTCTGAAACTCACAAAAGTACATCATTTGTCCACCAGGGAGCACCAGAGTCCTATACTACAGAGAAAAAAACATCCAAGCCTCTCCTCTGTGATTACTGCCACAGCAGTCACAGAGAGGACTGAGCTGCTTGTGCAATTAACCTTTTTTTTGAAAGCTACTTCAGTAACCAATCAAGGTTTATGCGTGTTCACAAATGGCCAGCAGAGTGTATCACAGTATTTTATTTTGCTGTTTTTTTTTTGTTTTTTTTTTTTTTTTAACAATGACAGGAGTAACTGTTGCTGGATATTGATTGCATTTTTAATTTTGAATTTTTTGCACTTGTTAAAAATGTTCATTAATTCTAAGCATAGCAGTGCATTTATGGCAGAAGACACAGGACAAAGGAAGTGTTTTGTGTCAGTTTGGTAATTATTATTATTATTATTCAGAAGTGGCGGCCTTCATAATTCATATTTCATATTTCACCTGGCTCCTTCTTTTGTTGGGCTCTGTTCTCCTCTTTTGCAGCTCTTTCCGTCGTCTCCTGATGTATTAGTCCGGGCCTGCTTCAGGATGATCCATAAACCGTTTAACAGCCTTTCTTAAGTCAAATCAGGGTAATCTTATTCCTCATCCTCACACACACACACACACACGCACGCACACACATCCATTGATGCCGCAGAGCATGTTAAAGTGTGGTGATGGTGTCCGCAGCCCATCCACAGGCCCATTCTCCTGGGTCTTTATGATGCTAATGTACTTCCCGGTCTAATAAATCCCTGTAGAGCCGCAAAGAGTAGATCTTATGGCTCACTCCGATCACCACCTTTTCGCCCATCTCCCCCTCCAACACACACACGAGCGCTGCTATTACTGCCACAGAAATGCCTGCCTTGCACTTCCACAGATACTTGGGTGGCTGTTTAGTAAGAGGGAGAGAGGCGAGGGGTCGAGACAAATCAAACATGAAGGTGCAATTTAAGAGATGTTGGCACGGGACTGCTGAGCCTGGCCCTGGCATAGGGTGCAGGGGGGCGAGTGAAGGGAGAACTGATCTTTTCTCTTTGTCTGATGGATGCGCCTTTTTGAAGTTTGGCCTAGCACCTGGAGCACCACCTTTCCCTTCAAAGAGATGCAGAGGAGGGAAAAGTAAAATAATAATAAGAGTTTTTGTTGCAGAGCTGAAAATGGAAACCAATCCTTCTTTTCATCCTGTCTCCTCCTCACCCCAACTTCCGTCTCCCCTCCTTCCCTCTGCAGTCTTCTTCTGGCTGATTTGCTAGGTGTGTGTGTGTGTGTGCGCGTGTGTGTCCTCCCCATGTCCCAAGGGAGCAGTGTGTCACTCAGTTTGAATCCCGCGGAAGAGAGGTGAAAGGGGGCTGATTGAGCTAATTTAGCCCCTGGATGGGAGAGCAGGAAAGGCCTCACCCTCTGCTAATAGACAGACATCAAAATGGAGATGAGGGGGGGGGGTGTGTGAAGGAGGTTGAGAAAAGAGGAAGGAAGGAGGGAGGGCCGTAAAACTGAGAAGACTTTTTGATGGATTTATCTCTTTTTGTCCGAGGCGATGTGGAGAAAACTTTTATGAACAGTGAGTGACATTGTGAAGTTGGTAAAGGTTTTATGCGTGTTGCCTGGAATTAAAACCTGCTGATATTACTTATTGATCCGTCCTCCTCCATTAAGATGCCCTCAATCACAGCCGTCTTTATGATCTCTCCTGCCCGGGCCACTCACCGTACATCCTCTTCCTGACAGGAAGACTGCTACTCGCACCAAAAAAAAAAAAAAAAAATACTGGCTTTTACCACATGGATGGAGATTGGAGACACTTTTAATAGTTCCTGTAGGACCTGATGGCCCGCTATCAAAAAGACTCTAATGAAGATGGCACAATGACACAACATTGATTTTAGACCCATAATTCAAAAACACTGCAGGTCCTAAAGTTTTTAGAGGTAACTCTGATTTGCACTCTCTTCCACTTCCACATTTTGAATTTTATTTTATGTATTTTGCAAAAAAAAAATTCTTGACGGTATATTTGTGTTTTCATTGGTGAGTTTCTAGCCGCATCCACCTGTAAGGTAAAACCTGGACAAAGACAAAGCCACCATTCTTTCCTTCTGTCCATCTTCATTCCCACTTCTCCTGCCCCCTCTTTATTCTGCCGCTCCTTTGTCCATCTTCCTCTACATATTTAATACTCTTCGCTGACTCCTCTCAACCCCTCGTGCCTCTATTCCTGAAAGAAAAGGAGCTCAAATTGGCCAGAGAGATGAATAATGTAGCCGCCATTAACGGTGACTTGGACAGATCACTCGTCTTCATGTGTGTAGAGGTGAAGAGATGAGCTGCGGGAGAGGTGAGTACGACTGGATGGTGGGAATGGAGATGGTGGTGGATGAAGGGTTGCTGTGGTCTCGGTCTTTATCATTCTTTCTAACTTTTGCTCAGACTGCAGGTGAAGGAAGTGGTAGAAAAGAGAGGAGGAGGAACGTGTATGCAGATGTACCCTGCAGAGAATGTGCTAGTTCTAGTAAAATTGGGTTGCTGCGTGCATATGAGCTTAGAGTCTCTGATTGCATGTAAATCCACTGCAGAAATTCAGCTTGAAATATAGCAACTAATCTATGATGAAACAGTTGGTTCTTTGACTTTTAGTTCTTAATCACAGATGTAATAAAGGACATTTTGGGAAAACCATAATTAAGATTTTTTTTCTCCTCTTAAAATCATAAAAAATAAATCAGCTAAGCATTGCTTCTCCACTGATGAAATTCGATTTTGTACCAAAATGAAGACCATGTATCGTGGGCTCTTAACAGCAGATCTGTCTCTTGCGTGGCCAGTAGGGGGAGTTAGTGGTCCACAGCAGCGCAGCACACACCAGAGGACACGCTAGGGCCTGAGCGACACTTCCCAGCGCTGAAAATGAATGCGTTGTTTGGAATTGCTGTGAATGTCACCCGCCGACAGAAAGAACAGCTGGTGCAACCTTTGTGAAATTAAGACACGGTGTCATCTCTTAATTCCACCAGAAGGCCGCCCGTGAAAATAATGGGCAAACTGTTGTTCAGCTGTTGGAATGATCAAAGATGGAACACAAATATTTCAACATCTCTCAGGTTTGAGGGGTTGTTTGAAGAGGTGCTAAATTAAGCTTATCATTGTTAAGATAAATAATGTGCCTGACACAGAATTTGACACATTTTGAAGGTTAACCACTCCATCCTGTTCTCCAGTAGTTGATGAAGTGACTGTTAAAGTGATGACTCTTGCATCATAGCTACAGACTCCACATTTATCTCCAGCACGATCTGAACTGATGGACAATATCATTGTCCTTGAAGACCAAAAAGATTACGAGCCAGCTAATGATCTGCTGCGCTGGATTCATTGTAAGCCCCTGAGATCTATTTGTTTTTCTTGCTGTGTTTGTTTCTCTATCTGCCTATCCATCCATCCGGCCATCCGCTCATCCATTCATCCATCCATCTTGCAAATCCTCTTCCATCTCGTTTGACGCCACTGTGAGCGAGAGGCTGTTTCCGCGAACTTACAGTCTGAAGGTTGCAAAGATTTGACTTCTTTTCCATACCTCCCTGAAAAGCAGCATAGATTATACAGCCTACAGCTTTTATCACATGTACGCCCTTTTTCAAGCTTCTTCTTATTCTCATCCTCCCGTCTCCTGCCTTTCAGAGACCTGAAGATAACGGCACGCCACATGACGCCATTGTCCTCCCTCTCTCTTTCGTAGGTGGAGATTTAAAGTTCTGTTTTAAAACTGCCACTGCTCCAATCCTACTTAACCCCCCCTCCTCGCCTTCCTCCTCATGTCTCCCCCGTTCCTCCTGAGTATACTACCTAACCCTTCTGAACTTCAGTCAGAGTTACTGAAGACCCGGAGTACACTGGGGAGTCAGCTACACCGCTGAGAGAGAGACAGAGATAGACAGAGATTTAGCTGCCTGCTATTCTACCACTCTCCCCGGTAATAAGAAAAGTTTCTGTTCTTTTCTGTGTTACAGCAGGGAGATAAAACTAGGGATAACTCACACTTGCATGCGCTTCAACACACACAGGTGCAAACACAAATCTGGCAAGACACAAAAAGGAGACATGGACAAAGTGGCACTCTCTCTCACACTCGAGCTTCACCCCAGCATATGAAGCGTTTTGCACAAAACTCCTACAGACAAAGGGAGCGGAAAAAGACGAGAGGAGAGGAAAAAGAAACAAGTTTAGTCTGTAAACGGCTCAAAAACCTGATTCGAATTAGAGGGCGATTTCCACAAAGGTCAATGTATTCAGCTGATATCCTGAGAGGGAGGAAATTTAATACCTCTTTTTGGTTGAATTAATTAATTATAATATTAGGCTAGCTCTAGGGGCCCTTTTCTTCAGTGATTAAGTGAGCACATATCTTTAAAAGACTGTGTTGGTCTCTTGGGCCCTGGGCTTCTGAACCTTGGGGTGAAACAGAGAGAGATGTATTATACATGAGAGGACGGAGAAACACAGACCAGTCTGCTCACCTCCACAGCAAGACACGCCGCGTTCCTTATTTAGACCTTCAATAGCACTTGTCGTTCTGTGCTGAGGCGCTTTTGCCGTCGCCCCTCTGCCCTCCTCTCATCGCCTCATTGTTCAGCTCTGCATGGCTTAAGTTTAAAGGTCTCGGGAAACAGGTGGTTTTTAGATTTGTGTCGATCCTTATCTCAAAAGAAAATGCAAAGAAACTGGCACGTGGATGCATGAAAGCATGAAGCTATTTATTCTGCAGAGTGACCCACTTTAAACGATTGACAATGATCTACAGCATTTTAAAGTCACAGGTCACCAAGGTGATGAATTACATACAACAGTGTGCATATTTTCTCAAAGTCTGTGTTTCTTAATGCTTTTATTTTAATCTCAGCAGTAAAACACGTTGAAGCTATTAAAACTATAAAAAATGCCATAAAGCTAAACTGAGTGTGTTTGCATTTTATATATTTCTAAAAAGTTTACAAGTTTTCCATGTAAAATTATTAATGAACTACATCGTCCGGAAAATATGTTGTGAATTAAAATGCTGTGAATTAAAAATATAACATTTAATTACATCTATGGCATGAGAACCATATACTCAAGTACAGTTCATCTGTTTAGTCGCTTTACAGATCCATATATGCGTGTATACATCCTTATGTACCTTATGTTTACATGTAGTTGTGTGTATGTATAAGCATGTCTGTCCCTTTGAATACACTAACCCTAGTGCTGACCCAGTGATGGGCGCCTAGCTGCTATTCATCTGATGAGTGTGTGTGCATGCATGTGTGTCTGTCAGTGTGAGTGACGTGTCTTTGACATCAAGCCTAAATCATAGTTACTTAATGGTCGTTCCCCTTTCTAACAGAGGTTGATGATGGTGACAAAGAGGAAGGGCAGTGATGACAAGGAAGTCATGACAGGGCGGAAGAGTAAATTACAGGATGCTGCTAGAGGAGGATGCGTGCAAGTGTGTGTGAGCGTGTGTGAGTTGTGTGGTATGAACAGATGCGCGTGGGGGAAAAAAAAGGGAGGTGTTCAGCCTTGGTGTTAACGTGCACCCTGAGTAATCTGATCAATTTTGCGTATAAGTGTGAACACTCCCAAGACACATTTAGGATGTAGACAGACACAGAGTGACTCTTGCCGTCTGTGTACTGCATCCACCTCCATGCAAAGAGGTTGTGCTGCAAAGTCAGTGAATTCTTCTAACACTACCCCTCCTCAGTATATACGCACACACACACACACACACACACACACACACACACACACACACACACATATACACATCGGCATCTTGCCCCCACTTCCTGACCCCACTAAACATTCAGGTACAATTAATTATTCCTTCCTGATCTAACGAACGCAGTGCACTGATTGGACACCCCGAGGGTACAGGGGGCACTATTTTAAAAACACTTTCTGGTCATGAATTTTAATCACTTCAAATGTATTGATAAATTATTAATTAAGTGACTTTAAGTGATGCCAGGTGGGCATAATTTCGGAAGGAGTAATAAAAATGCTTTTGGGGGTGAAGTGCTGTGATGTGAAAGCAGGGCGAAGAAGCTTGTTTTTTTTTTTTTTTTTTTCTTTAAAGCAGCTGTTTTATTTAAAAGGCATTTCTCTCAGAGTGTTCAACAGTCTACAGGGCTTATTTGGTCAGGCGGAAAGGAACCGCCATTTTGCAGAAATTAAGGCCGTTTTTTATTCTTTGTTTTATTCCAGCTGTAGGGCTCCAGTAGAAACAGCAGCAGCAGCAGCAGCAGTAGTAGTAGTAGTAGCGATCTTGATTAGTATATATAAATTTATTTTGGACATATAAGTAATTTTACGTCATTTAGCTGAAGTTTTGGAAAAATAAATACAGATTTGGTTAAAAGCCACAAGAGTCACATCCGTAGTCATAGCCATTTTGAGGTTGTCACCTCGCATAAATTCTTCATAATATTGCTAATATTAGGCTAATGTTTAAAAACTGGATGTGAATATGTTCACGAATCCTTCTGGCAGGTTCAGAGTAAAAATACAGCGTGTTTAAGTGTGGGTTCCAGTGTGCCCATGCTGCTGCTGTCTGTTCTGCATGTTCTATAGGTTAACCTGCCGAACAAGACCCATGCGGGAACAGCGCAAATTACAAATTACCTCCCTTATTAGGCCTGACCCCAAATTTCCTTTCATGAATATTCATTATAGTGGTCGCTCGGCACGCCAAGAAATGAATTTGCCCTCTTCTCGGAGTGGACTGTGAATAAGGAATGATTAATGGAATTCTGCGTGGTATGAATCCATCATTCCTGGGATGGAGGCTGGCCTGGTAATAAGGATCCAATTAGAGCCACAGTGGGTGGGACACAGCGGGAACCGTGGCAAGACAGACCCTGTAACACCTACACACACACACACACACACACACACAAACACACACACACACACACACACACACACACACACACACACAGGACTTACAAAACCCACTAACACACTTACGTCTTGCATTTTCTATCTCTACATTTCATTACAAGAAATACATTAATTTGTAAATTTACTGCAAAGCACAGCTAACTTTTGCCAGCATCGCCCTCTCTTCCCCATCCTTTGCCACTTTATTACGCCTGTAGCTGTGATCCGGGGCGACACAGAGCAGCTACCCCTCCACCTCTTTTTTCCCCAGTACACCTCTCCTCTCAGCAGGGTAGCTTTAGCTCTGCTGGCACCTCTACCTCTCCTGGTTAATTTCATGTTCCGGTGCATCCTGAGACAGCTCATCCTGCTGCCAAATATTTGTGTTGGGAGACCTGCTAATCTGGAGCAGGGTCCATGTTCCTATCAACACATACACACACACACACACACACACACACACACACACACACACACACACACGTGTGTGCAGGCCACTGTCACACAATTACCAGAGCAGAAGTAGGTAAGTATGTTTGTGTGTGCTCAACTTGTGTATTTGTGCATGTAATTGAATGTGGTGCTGACATCAGCGTACCATCTTCGAACCTCTTGACCAGTGTAACGCCCATTTCGCTTGAGTTACAGAGGATTAACGGTGCACCCATGTTTGCTGCTGAGGTGTAATTGCTGTGTTTACAGGTGAATGTATGAATGAAAATACGGTGGCATGACCTCACTGAAAAGAAGGGTTTCTTAGCTTCTAGCTGTCCTTCACAAACGGCTGGGACAGCCCCAGCTAAATTGGGATTTGTGCAAGAATGCTGTGCAAATGAAATATATTGTTCTGCTTAGACGGTGTTAATTGAAAATAACCCATGTTTCACCTGTGGCTAATGTAAATTCCACTTCCTGGAACATCTTTATTGTTCATTCATCTATTTCCCCGTGTCCTCTCTCCTCTCCCTGGCTTTAATGAGGTGTTCTGTTCCTCTGTCTCATAAACTAAAACCTTTCAGATGAATTACATCTCCTTAAGATTCATCTCCAGCGCCATGGCTTCTTTTCCCCTTTTATGATTGTATTTAATCCACATCACATCTTCATCCGAAACAAATACCCCCCTTATGACACCTCGCGGAGCTCGGGCGGGAGAAGAGGAATGTTTCTGTGAAGGTGTAGAGACGTGGAGATGTGCCAGCACAGCCAGCTCAGCCCGTTCTCTGATGATATCCACGATAAGACTTTTAGCTAATTACCGACCGCTGCCTCTGAATGCAGCTTCAGAGAAGAGAGAGGCAGTGAACCTGCCTGCTAGCTCAATAGAGAGGCAGCAGGAAAAAAGAAAAGGGACGCGGCTGTTGAAAGAGAGACAGATTAACATTTGTTCTTTTACATGCCTCCCTCTGCCACACACACAATAACTTTGCTTATACTAATTAACAATTAGCAAAGACTGGTTGGCTAATTGTGTTATTGCTCCTAATCAAGAGGCTAATTACCAGAATGTCAATTTAGATTTAATTACTAAGTGCTTTGTTAATTCCCACTGAGCATAAGTTACCCTTTCTCTCTCTCTCTCTCTCTCTCTCTCTCTTTTTCTCCCCCCCATTCCAAGTTGAACCTTTGGTGTGTTCACTGGTCCTGCGTTGGGTTGGAGGGGGGGTAAATACAGAGATAAATGAGGCAAGGTGTTTGAGCAGGAGGACCAAGAGGCACAGACATTAATGAACAGCTTTTACCGCCGGGCCTCCAATTAGCCAACTCTCTCCCGCCAACATCACAGAGAGCAGAGATCTGCTAAGATCCACTCAGCTCCCTCCCTCACCACCTCCAGTCCCTCACTGCTGTCCTCACACTCCACAGACATCCAGTGCACGGAGCCCTCAAACACAACCTGACTGACTATGAATCAGCAGGTGCACTCGAAGAATTTTTAATCTTATAGTTTTTTTTTATAATAACTCAATTAATAAATTATAGATTTTATATTTCAGTTTCAATTTTATATCATACTATTGCCACTTTTCTCTTCCTGTAATTCTCTCTTTTCTTTCTTTTCTCTGTACAGTGATAATAATAAAGGCTCAGTTACCGTTAACCCTGTCCTTTTTTTTCTGCAACAGAGGTTCCTGTTTGTAATGTGTTAATTTTAACATGATAATTGCAGTCATTTATTTTTATTTACTAATTTATCTATTTTCATTCCACATGAACAGTGGCCGTCCTCCCCCCCATAGTTCCCTCTTTTGATCTATGAGGCTCTTCTTTGCAGCTTGGGGTCTGGGACATGGATTTAATGTTCATTACTCGTCTTCCTGACTCAGACAAGGCAAGCAAACTACAATATATCATACACACGTGCATACCTAATCACATTCCCAATGAGTACTACATTTGTTCTGTCCCAGAAAGTCATTTATCTTACTGCGTTTTTTCTGTTTAAGTCTCTCTACACACTCCAGTCTTAAGTGGCATGTTGCCTGGAACAAAATGTTCAAACTCTGGTCTTGTTGTGAACGTTGCTTACCTGACGCCTGTCTGTTTTATGCAGGCATCTTCTTCAGCCACTGTTTGGTGCTGTTGTCTTACTATTATCCATCCTCTCGACCACTGCCGAAGTTGGGGGGGTTGAACACATACATGCGTGTGTGCACACACAAACACACGCGTGCACATCTCTGTCTCGAAAAGAGCAAGCGCTTTCACTCTCCTCTCTAACTGCCTGGCTCCTCACGCTCCTGCCAAAATACCATAAGACAGGGTATAATATATATAATTATCCCCACTTACATTAGCCATTATGCCAGTGGAGCATTGCCTGCAGAATGACACACGACCTGTCAAGACTTCATTCACGCCATTAATAAGCGTCATTAGTGTCTGCTTTGAATACCCCTCTTGCACACTGCAGTCATTTCAACATGTCATAGATTTTAATTTGAGGGTAAAAATAGCTGTGAGGATATTATGCACTCTCCCAGCCAGTCTTTGTGGTCTTCTGATGGGGAGGAAGTTCACAGTGTGACCTTGGATTTTCTCTTTATTGGAATTATAACCATTACTGTTCTTTAGTGCTGTGGGGCAGCTTCTAGCACCACGGCTGCTATGCTTAGTGTGCTCCGTCTTTTGTGACGCCCATCAACAGCGTTAAAAATCAGAATTTTAAACCATTAGTTTGTCACAAAGGACATTGAGGCAATTGACCGGCATCTTATGTAGGCTTATACAAAGTGGGTTGACTGCTCTAAATTATTTCAAAAACAGAATGCACTTAAGGACCTTATGTCACAATGGCCTGCTGATAAATGTCAGCTGTTCTCATCACTACATAATGAGCGACACATAGAAGCAGTTGATCTAATAGTCAGGTTCTTCACTCATCAATGGAGTATTTACAGAACAACTAAAGTGAAAATAGGTTTGACATATTGAACATACATATTGTTGACAGACACATATTTAGGAGATATAGATACAACACAGTATCTGTATAGTGTGTCATCTCATTCACCATGCTCAAATGATGTTCCCTGGTCACCTTAATACCTCAACACGCCAAAGTATTATGCACACAATATCCATCTTTGAAATATTCTAATCAATTTAAAACTGTATTCTGCAAACCAGTGATATAATTGATGTACAGCTGACTGCCAACAGCTTGAGGTGCAGGGGTACATTAGCTTAAAAAGAGGACACAGCCAGAGAACACTGTGCAGAAACTGAGCTTTACAAAGCAAACAGTAATTGATGCGTCTTTGCTCAAACTGCTGTCCAATGCCAACAGGGAATCATTCTGCTGTTGTGATTTTTTCAGTGTTGGCTGATTTGTTGGACTCTAGCGCCACTGCCAACTATAAGGGAGTGTGTCTGGGTTTGCATTACAATGCATGGACAGAGATATTCTGGAGATCCCAAGGGAACAAATTGGAGAAGACAACGAAGACCTGTATGACAAACAGAGCAGATGACCACTGCAACATTACCACGTTTGGCCAAAAAGGTAATAGCTTCAGTCTGGAGTAGCATAGACAAGATACAGCAACATTATATCAATGTATTTGTTTATGTTTCATCTGTGTTTTAGTCGAACTAGTGAAAGGATCATTATTACAGTGGCCGTTACTTTCTGAAAACCAGCCAGCTGGTTTAAAATTCCCTCTGAATCATCAGGACAGGTTGCACACAGGTGCATGTAAGCAGTTTAATAATGACTGAGCATGCAGGCAGCTATTGACAGTCAGTATCTCGGTATCTCAGTCAGTATTCTTCATATGGGGCAATTTCTTTCTTCAAATGAGTACATTACGATCAAGCCTAACTGCCTAACATGCACATAAAATTTTTACCCTGTTACCTTATCTAAATATGCAGTAAATGTCATATTTGGTCATTATTGTAGAAGTCTAAGTCCATAGTATCCCATTGTCCTATCCACTCTTTAACTGGAAGTACAATAACTTGGGTAACAGATGCTTTAGTCTATGTTACAATGTGAAACGCTGTTCCTCTCTTTTCAGTGCTGATCAAGTGTTTAGAGAAAGTGTGTGTGTGTGCACCTGCGCTCGCGCATGTGTTCTAACATATATGGCAGCATGTGTGTTCTCATAAAAAGTGCCCCTGTGTGTGAGTGTGTGGCACTTCATCCCAGGAACGAGAGACACTGGGGAATCTCCCACAGGTACTGTACTTGATGAGTGTGCGAGAGTGTGCGCCTGCGTGCGCCTGTGTGTGTGCGTGAGACAGAGAAAGTGAGTCTGTCCCACAGGTACAACCATGTGTGTCTCTGTGTGACTGTCCCACAGGTGCAGAAAGTGTTTGAGCCTCCTGACAGGCTGTGTCTTTGATCGTTTGGTGAGTCAGTCCTTGTTTGCCTCGCCTGTGCGCAACTGCTGTAGGGGCTAATTAACCAATGAAAAGACTTAATCACTAGAGCCTGCTGTCAACTGCACACCTTTGGCTTGCTTTCAGAAATCTTTAAAAAAAAAAAAAAAAAAAGGGTGGCTGGGGTTTAGGGTGGGTAGGAGGAAAGTTAAAAGAGGTGTTTATTTAATTTTTTTCCCTATATGATCTGTGTTCAGATAAAATGGTTATAATGATCTTCAGCTATCTTTAATTTCCTTCCATGGAAAGAGTACGGAAAAGGAATGAGAGAAATAATCAAAAAGACACAGCCATTAATCCTGATCGGTGACCCATCACAGCTTCCCTCTGAAAAAGAGAGAAGGAGGATAAGGAAAGGAAGAGGGGAGGTGAGGATAGGAGAGGATGGGTATGGGCGACTGACACACTGTGAACCTCTCCTCCATGTAAAGAGCCAATTAGAGCCAGGAGAAGCCTCTCCTGTTGTCCCAGTCACCTCCAACATGGTGGCCCCTTCTCCTCTAACACTCCCCTTCACTCACCTCCCATCAGCGAGCTGCCAGCCAGGCCTGTATGCTGTCATGGCTGCTTACCTCTGACCCCCGGTAAACAATCATTACATAACAAACACAAACTGAGGTGTGTATATATGTGTGTAGGACGATGACCTGCAAGTGGCCACTAAAGTTTACTTTTTTATTCACAAGACCCTGTAATTAGAGGAACAGCGTCAAGCACAGAGCTGAGTATTTTCACACTGGATTTGACCCTGATGTTCAGCGGAAAGAGGTTGTGTGTGTGTGTGTGTGACTGTGCTGTGTTGGTGTTTTAATTGGTTTTTGTTGTTAGTGTCATCTTGTCACTATCTCTTCATGCAGATCTCGCTGCCCTTCGTGGTGCCTCTCTGACTTACCATATTGAGGGTGTTGTTTTTGTCTCTAGGGTGATTTATTTATGTGATTTACATACAATTTATAAGTTATGACCTGGGCAATTGAGACGGTGGTGTTATATGAAAAGATCAGAATTGTCACATGCTATTTATTTAAAATGTATTTCCTTGGTGTAACGTAAAGTTTCATGTGTTGAATTATTTCCAATGTATTTTCAGATAATAACATGTAAATAAAAGAACCCGTAGATTCATAAATCAAAACAAAATATAAGGAAAATGTCTTTCTTCCAAACAAAGCCCAAAACCATCTATAAATGTTCAAATGAAAGCAGCGCATTTGGGAATTAAAATCACCACAGCAGGAAATTATGAACTGACCGTGAAAAAAAAAAGGAAAGAAAGAGCTTTTTAGGAAAAATAAAAAATAATCCAAATGCAGATTCCTATTAAAATACATCTCAAAATATTTAAACAACAAGGATTTTTCAAAGCAGGCACACACACACGTGAGTCGTTTCAGACAACGTCCCATAATTCCCTCGTCCCATAATCTTTTAAAAACACCAAGGACCTTTGGGACAATGAAAAGATCCCACCAAATTATATGCAACAGAAAAAAGAAATGCTGTGATGCTGTAATTTGAATAGTTATCTAGCCCCGAAAGTACACAAAGCTGCCCTTTCTCGCATGAGGAAAAAGAACATACTAAAACCTTGACAATATGCAGGCCGAGTGCTGTCAGTCCATTAAAACAGGGAGACAAAGGCAAACCTGGCAACCAACAGAAAAGCGGCTCTGAATGTAATCTGCATTTTGGAGCTATTGACTTCATGTCCTTGCAGAAAGCAGCATTATACAGACCTACAAGGACAATTATTACATGATGCTAGCCTCATAATGTGACATTAAAATCCTTGAAATGGCTCCACTTGAGAAAAAAATATATCTTGTTACATAACAGTAAATTCAAAGTTTGTACAAGTTAGTGAGTGCTGTTAGTCAGTTTTAGATTGTCTCAAGGATGTATTCGTATTATTATGAAGTGTTATATGGATCAGAATAGTATCACTCAAACAGAATTAGATCACTATTTAATGACCATGTTAAATACAATATAACGTCTACAACTGGGGGAAAATTGAGAAATAATTGTATGTTGCAGCACTCAATGCATAATGTGACCTCAAGATTTTTCATATGTATTCAATGATTTGATTTCATATACTTGAGAGAGAAAATTGTATGTAAACCAATTTTAATTTCCCTTCATAAAATAGATTTTTAGGTAAATAAAAAAAAGTTTTCACTGCACACATTCTCACTCTCACAGCAGCAGGACTGGCCTCATTCACCTGAGTGTACCATACCTACCTGTGTGAGCGCTCAGCACGTTGGCAAAGCACCGCAACTGTTACATGGAATGCAGCTGTTTTACGCAGCCGAAATATCAGCTGTGTAAAGAATAAAGTACGATGATGTTGCTCGTGTGTAGCACTCGAGAGAAAGTTCAGCAGAGTCACAACTTCCTGCCCCGAGACTTTACACTTTACTTTTGATTTCTGAAGCCAAACTTCTCGCCTTTCACTCTCGTGCGCCAGCAGAGCTGCGCCAAAAATCAGACTGTGAAACTTGGAAGTGAAGAGAAAGTAAAGAGGGAGCGGGCTGGTGGGATTTGCGAAGAGAAGCAGGGAGCCCATTTAGGAAGTCAGACACATAAGAACAGATGGTATAGAAGAGAGGACTAAGTGGGGAACTAATAGACGATGTGGGAAAGTGATGAGAAATGAGTTGCTGCCTAAATACCCCCCTCCCCTCTCCCTATTTCCCCTCTCTCATTCTCTCCTTCAGCTCTCCTCTGAATATGAGTGACTGACAGGGATGTTAAGTGCCGTTTGACACCAAAGATGGAGGTGACTATGTGAAGGTAGCTATCTGACAGAGAGGTTTTTTAGTGTGTGCGTGCACGCATGTGTCAGGATGGGGTTGTGTAATGAATTAGAGACATGGGTCCGATTAAAATGACTGGTAATTTCTCCGGGGAGATGAGAGCCTGGAGCAGCATGAATCAAACGACAGCCAGGATGACTCACCAACACCATAGCTTCAGACAGAGAGTTGGACGGAGAGAGGGCTGGAGAGGGTGGCCAGTGGGCTGAAAGAAGAGATGGGTGAGAGCATGCTGGGATGCAGGGTGAGAGAGACGTGAGGGGAGATGCAGGGTGTGTGTGTGTGTGTGTGTGTGTGTGCTGTCCAAAGAAGAAAGGGACATTGAAAGAGTGCTATTAGCGCTCATGAAGAAATATAGTGAGATTGAGCTGACAAGATGATGGGGAAGGGAGGGGTGATGAGAGTGAAAGGAAAGGTCTCAAGCATCACTAGTTTCAATCTGTCCTCACCATTCCCACCCGTATCTCTGGCCTCATTGCAGGTGACAGCAGCATGGCTAAATTACCTCCTGCTGGCACTCAAATTAAACAGGGCATATAGCGAGGGTGAGAGACAGTGAGAAAGAAAGGGTCCAGGGGAGAGAGGCTGTGAGTGCGTGTGAGATGTGTGTGCGGGGGATGCTTATGAAAAGAGTGTCCATGGTCACATTAATGCAATTTCTCTCTCGATCCCTCCGTTCCCTCAGCCCAGCCCTGGATAATGAGCTAGCGAACACTCTCCCTTCCCCCCCACCGGGCCTACCTGCTATGCACAAAAGGCTCTGAACGCTATTTTTGGAGCCCCTCTTCTCATTTATTTCCTTGATTTGGTGATGATAATAATCATTGTGGCTTGAGGTGCCATATTCAAATTAACTGCCATTCCTCCAGTGCTATCGGCCCAGCATCACCATGCCTGCAAAAGTGTCCCTGCACCTCGTCTGTGTGCCTCCTCCGTTCCTCCCCTCCCTCACCTCTCCTGGAAGCAATACAAAGACCATTGAAGCAGCGGCGCCTGATATGTTTCCTTGTTGAGCTTATTCAAATCAGGTGTTTGAAAACTAACCTTGTTTGCATTGTAATGTCTCATGGCAGAGCATCTACAATTGACAATTTACTGATACAGGCCTGTAAGAGGGCTGGGTGCAGCAGTGCTGTGAATATGAAATGAATTAGATTCCCGCCTGTAGTTATTCAGATCAGAGTGTAACATGATCGCTTACATGAGTGGCTTTGAATGGAGGTCTAACTAAATAAATTTGATTTGGAAAGGGTGTGTTTGGCAGATTGTGCCACTCACCAGGTGCTGCCACGGATAAAGCAAGCAGTTTATTGTACATAATAGGATGCAAGAGTCTTTACATATACATTAATTCTATTAGGAGTCGCTGGTGCTGGAGGGAGGCACAAAAGGCGGCGGCGTTCACTGAGAGGAGGTGAGGGAGCCGCTCGCATCAGTCTGATAAAGAGATTTGCGTGCGCGAGTCTCTCTTCCTCCGTGTTTGTGTGTGTTCTCCAACAAAAAAATAAAATAAATAAAAAAAGAAATGCCTCAGTGCTGTCACTGTCACTTTGCACTTTTTTAGGAACAAAGAAAATAAAGTGTTTCTGTGAGACAAAACACCTGGGGGATACCTGTCACCTGCAAGAGATTCTTCTCAGTACTAAAACAGATGTGTGTGTGTGCACATGCATGCTGCCAAGGCTGTGTGTGCAGTTCCTTACCTAGGGCTGCTTGAAACCTTGCCTGGTGTAATATTTGTGCAGGGTGCTACAGTAACAGCGGAGACGTGCGTTCTTCAAACGGCGGAAGTTTTCGAGAAGTAGAACAGGAGTGATTTCTCCCATCTGTGACACTTCCATATGTGGGCATCTGTGTGTTTTATCTACTTCAGCCTAGCAGCTGCTGTGGGTAATCTGGGCTGGTCAAGGCTAATGGCTGACTTGTTTTCTGGTCCAGCTGAGCTCTTAATTATATGATTGAGCTTGTTATAGCCTAATTAAAATTGCAAAACACAGGGCAGAGAGAGAGCGAGAGAGAGAGAGAGAGAGAGAGAGAGGAATGGATGAAAGAGAGAGCAGAGAGGGAGAGAGTTAGACAAGCATCACGCACTCTCTCCCTCCCCTTTATTAAACTGTTAACCCACAATGCCCCTATCTCTCCCCTTCCCTGCCCCTGGCTATTTGGAACAGGCCGTGAACTGCAGCCATAATCAGCGGGCCTACATTTCAATAACGCATTTTATCATTTAACCTCTAGTCACACACATCAAGGTGGCAGAGAATGTTCCATACGGGGAATTGAGGTGGGGAATTTGCGTCGATAAGAAAGTTAAACACGAAAACAAAATTACCAGCGAGTTATTACAAGGGCCCGAGGACAGAAGCAAAAAGTTGACAAAGTTTGGATCAGAAACTATAAGACACAAGAGGGAGGGAAAGGAGGGGACAGCGAGAGGATGAACAATGTTTTTGTTGTTCAGTTTTATAAGAGTATACTTTTGGGTCAATTAACAATAAAGATCAATTGATATCTCTTTATCCTTTCTTCTGTGATTTTTAGCCTGCAGTAATGAGATAAATATTTATGAAGGCAGAAAGTCCCCTGCCTCCCCTCCTTGTGTCAAATGCTCAGTATGATCAAAGGCTCAGCCCAAAAACACACGACACACTGAAAGCATCAAGGCTCTGTTGGCATTGTTTTTCTGCTGTCCCACAGCTCAAATGCAGAAAACTGTTCTGAACCCCCTCACCCATACGAGAGAGAGAGAGGGAGAGAGAAAAAAAATGCAGATAGGTTTGGGACCAGAACGCTGTCGCTTTAAGATAAAATATTCTATCTTCTACATCATAATTATCTCCTTAAGGTAGAAATATTAGCATATCCACCAATCTTATTATCTGAGAAATTGGCTCATTAAGTCGACTGGCTCCCCTTGCGCCCACCTTGTTCCTCATTGTCCATACTTCATCAGCGAGGGAGGATGCTGAGGGGCATTCTGACTGACAGGAGGCGCACAGCACTTGGAGCAGGCCTCTGTGGGGACCGGCCCGGGCCAGCATAGGCTGATGGGACAGCGCTCTAATGTCCTGCGAGGGAAAAAGAACAAGAAAGCATCCTCGCTGCTGCTGAAGTCACATCTCAGTCTCTCCCCTGAGACATGGAGAGACTGAGACGTGCTCTGACCTAGTACAGCTTCAATAATGCTTTGTGATTTCAGAACCTTTGAGCGGGGGTAATTCAGCGAAAATTGATCAACATTGCTTGTGGCAAGATAAAAGTTGCACAACACGGTTTGACCTTCCTGAGTTGTGCTTGACGCAGCTGGCTGTGAGGGAGACAGTGTGTGTGACCCTGCCTGGGGATGAGGGCTAAACCCTGGACAGAGACAGTGTTCAAAGTCCAATTTATGGTCTTAAAGAGCAAAGCATACATTTGCTTAGTAATCAGAAAGACAAGCTTTCCAAATTACATCTCCTGTGCTATTAGATATTAATGACATGCTGGAGAATAGCCCTGGCCTCTAATCTGCAGGATTTAATCCCTAGAATGAAACCTGACACCCGTGGAGGCTAATGAAATCATCCTTTTAATCCAGGGAAATGTCCCCCATAAGCCTGCAGCTTTAAGAAACCACGGGACGCATGGACTGTGCAGCGGACAACACGGTACGGGATAAGTTCGGGCTCAGGCGGAGGATTGCAAGGAGAGACACACAGCTAAAAGTAGGTGTTTTTAAAAGCACAATGTGAAACAAACAGGTGAGAAAGAAATGAAGTGTCTGCAAAGGCGTAATTATATTGTAGTTTTGGTGTATGATTAAAGATGAACCAATTTTTTTGACGTTTCTCCAGAACACAGAGATGCTTCCGCACAATACAAGAGCTCTCCCTCTCCCTCCCTTTCTCCTCTCTCTCTCTCTCTCTCTCTCTCTGTGTCTGTGGGTGTATGGGATTGAGTTGTTAATTAGAATCGTGGCCAGGCCAAATGAATTCAGACCTTCTTCCTTCTGTAATGGTGCTGCAGACCCCAAGCTGTGGGCTTTAATTCTCCTCTCATCAGTCTGATGGAAAAATCACCTCACCGCCATTCAGCTCTGCCACTCATTAACCAAGCCAAGAAAAGGTGATCGGCACAATGGACAATTTTTATTATGTTTTTTTCCCCTTATCTTTTTTTTAGGGCACGTGTATGCATATAAATCATCCAGTAACAAAAAAATGTGTGCATATGCATGTGATTTAAAAATGGGGAAAAGAAGAAAGGTAAATCACCTATGTAGAAATCAGACAGACGTTCTTCTACTTTCATACCAAGAGGCTGAAGATTTTTTTGCGAAGAATTGACTTTACACTGAAGTGGTTAAACCTGGACACTTATGCATCTACTTCCTCAGGAAAAAACATACAGGTGCATGTGCCTCTGCTGTATATGTGCAAGTCTAAGTGCCCAAATACCTACGAGGGTGCAGCTGCTCTGCTTGTGTGTATTAACAGGCCACGTGTGAGGCATGAGGGTCGAGTTGTGATATGCTTAACAGCCAATTTACAAAGGTCAGGTGAGTGGGATCAAACGGGTGGGAAGATCACACCTCACACTCCTAAATGAGAAACAATCATCCCTCCAAAGGTCACAGAGACACAGCCAAGGATTAGAATAATAGAGCAGGCCTTCTGCTCCTCATCCTCCTCCTCCTCTCCACAGGGGGTACGGAGAAAACAGCACAAGGCGCCTCTCTCCATTTATTTCTGGTTTTATTCTGATTTCTCATCTTCATTTCACCAGGTAATCTTACTCATCTGTGCGTCTGTGCGAAACTGACCACTGATATCGTAAAATGACTGATTATCAAACTCAGCTGGTCTCAGATAAGAACTTCTTTGCAGGGAGCATGTACTAAGAAAAAAAAGATATTAGTTAGTGTTTTTTATTTTATTAAATAATAAAGAAAATATATGACTATTATTCTTAGTTTTTTTTCTTTTCTTTTTTTTTTTTTTTTTTTACTAACTTTAAGATTAAACTAAGAATTTTGCATGCAACTCATAAAATAGATGAGCCTCCCACAAACAAATGTCCATTGCTATTGTAATGGAAATTTATGGTTGACTTGGAGATAAAATGTACACATATTAAACATATGACACGAGTATATATTCATCACTCTAAAAAACTAAATGGAAAAAAAAGTTTTTTTTCTGGTTTTGAAACCCTTTTGAACTATTGTCAAAATAAAAGTTTAATTAATTTGAAGATGATGATGAGGTTTGAGGCTGACACGTTGTAGGTCTGACGGGATGAGGATGGGAGGAAGTGTTGTCCAGCCTGCAGATACGAGCAGACACACAGCAAAGCAACAACAGGGGGCAGTGTTGGGTCACACTAAACACCCAACTCTCGGTCCACTTCTCGCTCTCTCTCTCTCTCTCTCTCTCTCTCTCTCTCTCTCTCTCTCTCTGGCCACAGTCCAGTCTCGCCACCTTTCAGGATTAATTACACTTTTTCAATTAATGTTCTAATGAGAGCTGCTGGTGCAGAAGTCTGATAAGGCAGTTAGGCAGTGAATGAGACAGAGAGACACGCACGAAGTAGAGACACAGAGAGATGTACTTACTACCATGATTGATTGGAGTTAAAAAATGCTGATGGGTCGATGCAGTGCAGTCAGTAGCAGAGTTCAGGGTGACCAAAATTAGTAGGTGAACAAACAAACAAACAAACACACGTGAGTGTGGGGTAGAGTGGGGGAGAGTGGTATTAAAACACACACGCACAGGCCTTGTGTTGTGATGAGGGTGTTCGTTTTGGTGACACAAACCCACACATCTGCACACTGGGTTTCCATGGTAATGAGCTCAACTGGTGCAGG
Organism: Mugil cephalus; assembly: GCF_022458985.1. Lineage (NCBI taxonomy): Eukaryota > Metazoa > Chordata > Actinopteri > Mugiliformes > Mugilidae > Mugil > Mugil cephalus. The sequence goes on along the minus strand of NC_061773.1, from coordinate 3,029,504 downwards.
AGGGGACCCCTCTCTCTTCCACACACATACGCGAACTTTGCCGGCACGCACCAGGGGACCTGTCAAATATAAATTAGTGCCGTTGATGTGTCACAAGATGCCCCCGAAGGTCATTAATTGGTCAGTGATTGGAGGTTGGCATGTCATTTATATGAAGATAATTTGCATAAGGCAGTAGACTACTTTCCCCTCAAAAGAGCATTTTACAGATACTATAAGCTGAAGCCCACTAACTAGGACTTCTGCTTCTTCTTCTTCTTCTTCCCCAAGTGAGACAATCTGCTTCCTCAGTGGCTGCAGCTTTAGCTTTCACAAAACAATCCAGAGCATCCTGTAATCCTGTAAGCATCCTGTAAGCATGCAAATTCATTTTACTGTCTAATCGGAGCTCATAATGCAATAAAATCAATTTATCTGCATTTAGTAATTCAAGGCCATGTTGTCCAACAGCCATTCAGATACAGATAATTAATGGTAAGGGAAAAAAAATAAATAAATAAATAAAAAATTCATCCCAATAAAAACATTCTCAAGTTTAGGAAGCTTTAGAATTTCTTAATTGTGTTATGGACAATATGATTTTGCATATGCATGGCTATTTTGTCAAATAGAATACGGTCATATTATCATTTTGAAATAAGTCCCTGAAAGAATAAGTACATTTCGAACGAGCGGAAATGAAAATCAATGGAGATATGATTAATCTTAAAGGGGCCCATTGTTAAAGAACCAGAAACAGATTGAAGGTCAAAGGGAGGGGGGGAAAAAAGAAAATCCCTGACTTTTTCCATGACATCCTTTTCAAAGTGTGGAAGCTGACTGTTCTGGGAGGACAAAGGAGGGGATAGTGTGTGTCTGTGTGTGTGTGTGTTAGCGTATGTGAAAGAGACTGAATGACAGAGGACACTGTAGAAATATAGTTTTTAATTTAAAAAAAAAACACTGTATGTAATTCTCACTAATCAGAGCAAACCATTACATTACATTTTACACTTTTAAAGATAATAAGAATTAATAGTGTCTTGTCTGTATATGCATTAGTCCGTATATGTATTAGTTAAGAGTTTGTCAAATTAGAATACCATTTCCTCTCATGTACTTACACAGTCTTCACCAAAGGAGAATATGAAAGTACGAGTGTGAGAGATTACTTTTCTCTCCACTGCTGCCGCTACTGCTGCTTCACCCCCCCACCACCACCACCACCACACACACAAACACACACTTATCCACTCACTTTCTTTCTCCCTCTGTTTCATTTTCTTTCCCTCTCTCTCTCTCTTCGTCTCATTGCCCCATAACCACAGAGAGATGAGTTCAAGCCACCATTAAAGCGTTAAAAATTTAAATATATATAAAAAAAAAATCTTAACGCTCTTTTTAATTAAAAAGGATCCTAATAATCCACATCATATTATACGTCGCAGATTCATCGGTCAATTTAATAACAGTGAGGCTTTTGGATCTTAATATCTCTGCTACCAGGTTTCCTTCATAACTGAGAGCCCGTGTTAATTACAGCAGAGCCTAATGGTGGGGAATATTCAGGGCCTCTCCATGTTTTGATAAATGGCTTTCCACTAAGATTTATTCCTAATTATCTCATTTGTCTTTCTCCATTACTTTTTATAGCTTAAATTTATGAAGTCATTAAGACGTTAGTGGGCCTGATAATGATTAGGAGAAGGAATTGTATGAAAGTGAATTATATGAAAATGATTATGGCTAAAGGAGTGTTTAAAATGAGGGCTGCGGAAGTCTGGATATGTGTGTGTCTGTGTCTGTGTACGTGTGTGTGTGTGTGTATGAGGTACATGGCTTTGTTTGAAGGTGGTTCATGCCACCCCATCCACCCTGTCACCACAGACCCCCACCCCCCACCCCCCACCCTCATCCTGCCCAGTTGATGCTACCACCTCTCACCAGTGGAAATAAGCATGATAAAACATCTTTGTCGCTCTCCTCATCCTTCTGTGTCTCTCCTCCCTGCTGGCTCGCTTCAGCTCATATGTCTGCTCCATCCATCTGTCTGGTCTGACTGTGTTAACGCGGGGCAATGTTCCCTCCGCGTAATGAGAGAGATGATCTCTTTCTGTAAGATACTTCTACAGATATACACACACACAGACACACACACAAAAGAAGATTTTTCTTCCACTGCAGTTGACTTGTGTTTAATCTCCTTTACCGTGGAAGATAATGAAACACATAAATACAGTGGCCCACTTCTGCATTTGGGTTTTTTATGCTCTCTAGTACAGTCTCTGCAGATAGCACTGTGGGAAACCGCACTCTTCCCCTTGGCCAGCACACTAACTGTTTGGTCTACAATGCACATGTATGTTTGACAATTGCTATTCTGAACTTAAACTAAACCTTTCATGCTGGGAGCCCCTCTTGTCATTCTGGACCCTCCTTGTTTCTCAGCAGCCATCTCCTCACCCTTCTGAACCTGTTCTCTCCACCCCGACAGGCTGTGTGCCAGAGATCATAAGAGGCAGTGCAAGCCCCTGCTTAATGAATTAATTATTTGATTATTTAATCATCCAGATGAAGAGCGTCTTTAACACTGGTGTTAATTAGCCAACATCTGGGCCAGTCAGCGGGCCAGCCACACAGAAACAGAGAGCACCAGCACACACTCCACCTCTCTGCATGGTGTCATCACCAGAATCTCTGTATCCGATATTCTACTCTCAACGATGTGACTGTAAGGAAAATAACCACCAATATACAGCATTGAAAAAGTTTTTTCTTTTATATCATATTTGATATGTTTTGTCTATGCCATATTTACTTGTAAATTTAAAAAAAAATGTCTAGGTAAGATAACCCTCTGTGTTAGTTTTTCCTCTCACCTTTACTTGCCTCACCCACATGCAATACTGCCTCTCGCCATTGGGAGGAGCAATGCCTTTTCTTTTGACCTCCCAAGACAGTCCTTGAGTTACTATGATTACTGATAATGCATGCAGGTAGGGTGCAATTTAATACTTTCAAGTGATAACAGCACGGGGCGCTCCAGCTGTAAACACATGCACTCCTGTCATCGTTTATTGTAACAGGCAACAATAACATTCTGTTTCACATTGTACTCCTTGTGTTCCGCTTGGTATTCTATGACTGGAATTTACATGTAAATTTAGCAAACCTGGAGGTCGTGTATTCTTGTCTTTCTCTTTTTTCTATTCGATCTTGCATAAACAGAAGAAAAACGCAGGGAGGATGCTGGAGGAAAAAGATGTTTGTGACTCCCTGGCCTGATTAAGACCACTTCAGTGTGGCTGCTGCTACTTCACACTAGGGACATTCACTGTCATTGGACGAGGAAGGACTGGAAAGGTGTGTGTGTATGTGCGTGTGTTTAGAGAGGGAGAGAGGGGTAGGAGGGTGGGAGCGGGATTCCCTTTAATTGCAATCATTCTGGCAGCACTGCAGGGATCTACATGCCATGCATACAATTAGAGAGGAGAGGAGAGGAGAGGAGAGGAGAGGAGAGGAGAGGAGAGGAGAGGAGAGGAGAGGAGAGGAGAGGAGAGGAGAAGGAGGCAGTCTTGCCATGACAGCACTTCCAAACCAACCCTAAACACACGACGATACTTTTTTGCCAGGACTCTTGTCTGCAGACAAGTCATTCTTTCAGTTGGGTTGGCAGCAGCATCCTGATTGTCTGTTTGTACATGTTTGTATGTGTGCTTTCTGTGTGCAGCCGGGGTTAATTGAGACACGCAACTCATCTCTGCCCTGATGAGGGTCAGAGCACAGAGGCAGATCTGCATCCCATTAATCTAACCCCAATTTATGCTGCCACACACTGTCACTCGCAACCGTGCCCATTAATTTAGACCCAATTTCTGTTGTCCTCAGCTGCTGTGATGCATGCATACACGCTCTGGGGTCTCGCAATCACAGTTGCCCACAATAACACTCACACACTCACAAAGGCAATAATACTTCATGCAGGGTTGGTATAATTTATCACCATTGTGCAATATGCAAGGTAAAGAGTAAAGCTAAATCAGCTGCTGCAGAGAGCGGAAATCAAAGGGCACCATGCCAGCACACACCTTTCTCAGCAACACCCTCGTTCAGTATCTCACATCAGCGTGGCCTCTATTATTCCTGCATAAGTTCCTCGCAGAACACTGGCCTGACAGAAGCTAAACCCTGCAGCACCCAGAAAAGGAAAGGCAAATTAACCAGCTTCACTCTAACACTGAGGGACCATTAAAGTCGAAACGCCTGATCTCCCTGCCTGGTTTCCCCTCTCCATCCTCTCCCTCGTTCCTCTCTCGTTTTCTCACTCGCCAGCAGGAAAGGTTAACCGTGAGAGCCTCTCAGAGACACTCCAGCAGACACACAAGTGATCTTTCCTTTAATTGGCTTTTCCACTCCCCTTCTCCTCCTCTTTTCTCCCTAGCAGGTCAGCACTGCCCAATGCAGGGCCCGACAGAGGACACACATACACACACACACACATGCGAGTGCACGCACAGAAACACACAAAGCCAGTCAGGCTGAACTGAGGACTTGATGCACTGGACAAGGTGTGTGTGTGTGTGTGTGTGTGTGTGTGTGTGTGTGTGTGTGTGTGTGTGTGTGTGTATGCGTATATGCCTGTGCGTGTGTGTGTGTGTGTGTGTGTGTTTAAATATCTCCATCCGACCAGTCAATCTGTCGTTAGTATTACAGAAGTAGCAGCGCTGCGTAATTGAGCTATCTTGCTCTCGGGCCTCCATGACGTCCTCATCCATGAGGCAGCTGACACTGTGGCTCTACTCCTCACTGTCACACAGAGAGGGCACACTGGAAATTCATAAGGAGAACACTGACAGGTGTGGAGCCATTATCAGCCATAGTGCAGTCTAGTTTTTGCCAGCAGTGAGTCTTAGAGGCCTCTACTTGCTCCAGAAAGAGAATTTCAAAAAATGAAAATGTTTTGGGGAAATACAAGTATGCTGTTTTAAGAAAAAAAAAACCTTTCAGGCAGACTTTAGTCTCCGTCAGAATGATAAAAGAGATGCATGTATTCTGGCGCAATGACTGCTATTGTTTCAGACTTGGCTTAGAGGCTAAGCTGAACTCTTGCCATTGAAAACAGAGCAGAGCAAAGTTATCCAATTCTATAACTTCTCATCACATCTGGAAAAAATACTTAATTGTGTTCTTCTAAACTCAGTCTGGCAGCCAGCAGATCTAGATAGGAGAAAGAGAATCACAGTGTGAAATGAGCTGCACGCTACAGTGACTTACCAGTGGTAGCCTAGAATCAGAGCAAGAGGACTAGACAAGGCAGTTCAGACAATGGCATCCTGGACTCACTTATGCTGACTATTCTGCCCCATCTCGCTCTATGCGCTGGGCCTCGACACAGCCATTATCCACAGGGTGCACTGTGTCAGAGGACATCATTACCAGCTGTCTGCAGAGCTGACTCTTTCCCCTATCTCCACAGACACCATCCTATCTAACGGCCCAGTCCGAGGAGAACCAGGGCAAGGCCGGCAACTGAGAACAGCCTCATTCCCACCTGCCACAGAAACAGATAGGACACTGAGATAGCTGCAGCCTGCTGGTGACTTTCTAGTCTCCGTTAGGCTGATAATGGAGTGAGGCTTGTGAATCATCAAGTCAGAGGTTCAGATGTTCAGTCCCCATCTCAGACAGTGTTAAAACGAGACTGCTGCGGTACAGGCCACCTTCAACCTGACTGAACCCCTCCACAACATTAAAGGTTCATTTTAAAGGATCTCTGAAAAAACTATGGTACCATTCCAAAATATTAATCGTATAAAGTCTTATTCATCTCTCTTTATTGTTCCTGCTGTGACCATTTTTTTTTTCATTTCCACCTGAAAGTTACAGCTATGAAACTGTAAGGGCAAAATGAACGCTCTCTGGTTTTATGGGTAAGAGACACATGAGAGAATTTTGTAATACAATTACCCTCCTTATCCCCATCCCCAGACCAGAGGGAGACTTGGAAAAAAAAAAAAACTCCAACAAAATTTATATTTTTACATCCGTCCCAATCAAACTGTATAACTAATGAAAATACCCATAATAATGAGTCACTGATAGTGATGGAATTGAATCTGCCCTGTAAATATTCAACTGCCACTCCGTCACATCTGATGCAACAAATGACGCACAACAAGATGTAGCAACATTGGTTTTAGTCATAGTGGTACGGCTAAATAGTCTCTGCAGCATGAAGAAGTGACTACAACCGTGCTTAGCAAATGTAATCAAACCTCTTATTGTGCTAATGTTGGTGCGAACACATAACACGTAAAGTGTGACTAAGACTTACTTTTGTAAAATAAATTAGTTATTTAATTTAGACCTGATCATAAATTCCAGTGAAAAGTCACAGACGGAACTGCCCATGATTCATCCTCAATGTGAGTAGTACATTTCACAGAAATCCATGTAATCTGAAGTTATTTTGCTTAAAAATAATAATGTTAATCTCATGGTGGTTCACCTTTGTTTCTATCCCACCTCCCTCTTTTTGTCTCTACTTGGCCGGCCTTGAGCAGACGGGTCCTCCTCATATGAGCTGGATCTACTTTATTTGCCTTACTGCTTACTCTGGAGGTTTCAGGCTCTGGATTCTCTAAAGCGTCTTGAGACAAATTGGTTTGTTATTAATGTTGTATAAATAAATGTATATTGAATTAAACAATCCTGCAGTTGTGTCACCTGGGAACCACAAATGGCTGTGCAACATTCTGCACCATGTTGAAATGTTGTACATCGAATGTTAAAAAAACTTTTACCTGCTGGTAGTACATGAGCAAAAGCCACGGGGATAACCTAATTCAGGAGGGCACCTCTGAGGGCATGAATGTCTGACCAAATATCTTGACAAGAAGTTAATTGATTATCTACTGTAACAAAAACAGTAGTTTGGAGTTTGGAGGTCATCATATAAGTTTCATGCAGCTAACAATAAAGTTGTAGTTTGTTTTTGTTTTTTTCTTACCCCTTACGAATGAAATGGAAAGCAGTGGCTGTGATCATGGTCCGTTTGATGGAGGCCTGTGATGTGCTGCAGTTGAACTGGGTGGACACAAGACAGCAGGTGGGCAGCTACACAAGAACAACAGGCAGCAAAAGGAAATGGCCTCTGAAGTTGTCATGGCGATCAGAGCGTTATGACCCAAACAGTCTACGGGATATTACCCCAACCCAGGCTGCTGTCCGTCTCCTGACCCCCCAACTCCCTTCACACTCGCTGTGGTGTAGGTCTTGCATCGAAGTGAACTGGTCCAGATCTTTCTGGTGTCTTGCCACCTCACCCACCCACACTGCTGTTACTGTGTCCCTTTTTTTCTTTTAGTCACACGTACAGACAATGGTCCAGGGAGCTCTGTCTGACGAAGGACAGGAAATAAATGTTTATACGGACGAGGCGCCCCTTCCTCTGTGTATGTATGTGTGCTTTTGAGTTCTACCTTCCCCTTCAGCATGCTAACTCTCTTTTTGAAAATCATTTCTCTCACACTTGATTCTCTTAATCCTCGCTGTGTCACTCCCCCTGATTTTCTCTGCTTTTACTGGCTATGGAAAACAATGGAGTTTTGTTCGTGGATTTTGCCTTTATGGGCATATTCATTTTTTTTCTTTTTCTCTCCAGATGATTCAGTAAATGTGTTCACATTGGATTTTTCAATTGGGTGCCCAGGGCTCCAGTTCTGCAGTAGGTCACTGGTGAAGTAGACAGTACTGTGTGTACTGAGGCCAAACCAGAGAGGCTGTTTAGACCTGTGAGATGTTGACTTGTTGCTGTTGCATTCTGTGTGTGTGTGTGTGTGTGTGTGTGTGTGTGTGTGTGTGTGTGTGTGTGTGTGTGTGTGTGTGTGTGTGGGTGTGTGTGTGTGCGGGCGTAGGGACAAGGCTCTGGTCTGTGCTCCCTATTTGCTTAAGGTGGCATGAGTCAGCTTGACTCAAAAACAGGAGTCTGTTTTCGTGTGGCTGGCCAACTGCCTGTCTGACATTTAGCTAGCTTTCTCTTCCACATTTTACACACACACATACAGACACACTCACTTACTCTGTGGCAAGTCAACATCACCGTGCAGAGCCAAACTGCTGGGTCTCCATCAGCCCAGTGCTCTCTTTCATATAAACATATATCTAGTTTCACATTTGAATATTATTGAATGGGGAGTTTCAAGTAGTAAAAGCATGATAATATAAGGTGAGCAATAATCCTCTAGCTAGTTCAATGCTGAGAGCCAGGCGAAGTTATGATGGTGATACTTATTGGACAGATTCGGGGCACATTGGCTGGTTCAGGCAGGATGGGGGTGAGCCGTGACCTTGGGAGTTTGTGGGGTTTGGGTCTTGAATGGGAGGGATAGGATGTGCTAGGAGGGCAAGTTTCCAAATCCCCTCCTCTTTTGCGCCCCTCACAGAGAAGCTGCCGCGGTTATGAGGAACTAGACGGGCCTGAAGTTGCATAATCATACCCTTAAACCAGTGAAGTACCATACATCTCCTCCCATCCTTTGTATCTTATTTCTCTTTACTTTTTGTCACCTTAGCTCTTAATCTCTTTTGGCTCATTTCTAGTTGCTCTTTACCTGCTTCACATTATCCATTATCCATGATAATCATGCATAGTCCATTTATTCAGTCCATCAGATGGAGCGTCCCTGATTATCCATTCATTATAGTTCTAAAGGGTTGACTGCTTCATTAAGGGCAAGCTTGTCTCATGATGATTTATTAATGTCTTTAACAAACACAAACCAACATGGGTTTTGAACTACAGCGCTAAATCAGTACACAGATAAGCATGTTGGGTTTGCCAGTCCATGTGGATTTGCTACTAAAGCATGAGACTGATAAATATTCTTTATGTCAAAAAATCCAACCAACAATCTGAAACAAACAATGGTCCTGCTGAGCAGTGCCTGTGCAAACCGAATACATAGGGTTCCTGAGAGAATCTGAGATAAGGACACAAAACTTTAAAATACTCAAAGACAAACGAATCCATTGTATTTTTATGGAATCAGTTGGGAACCCAATTTATGGGACAGGCTTTTGTTGGTTCTATGAAATGGTGGATCTTTGCATGATGTACAGTAATTGTTGAAGTAGATATTTGTGAGTTGTCTGTGAGTGCTGATGTTTGTAATGTTATGATCATCTTCCTAATATTGTTTAAGTCTCCCTTGTGCCTCACAAGCATTTGTGACACATCAGGGAATGGACATGGGCCTTCTGAGGGTTGTTCCTAAATCATTTTTGCATGTCTGCATCAGGATGCATCCTGCTGGGGATGGCTGCCACCACCAATGAGTGATATTACTATGGGGTGGTGGTGTCTATGTAAAATCCAGACGAATGCCAGGTCCAAATGTTTCCCAGCAGAACACTGAATTGTCACAAGATAGTAAATGTTATTTGCTTCACCAGTCATAATGTTATGCCCGATTGGTGTATATTCTGCCACACTCCTTGCAGGACTTGCATTAAGCATGTGATAGTCCCCACATGCTGCACTATGTCACTCCAGGTATTTGGCTGTGGACTATCCACGCTATTTAGATGAATGTGAAAAAAAACATGAGCAAATTAGCAAATTAGCACTGATTAATTATCAATTATTGAAATAAATTATAATGTCAGCTGCATGAGTTTTACTGTTTTTATAAGGCTGTGTATGAGTCATCAGGCTAAATACACAAGACTTACTCAAGACTTAAAGTAACAGCCAAACAGGAGGACTACTCCTAGCTAGCTGAGAGCCAACATTTAGGCAGTGTTTTATTGTAGCGCTGCCAGCCCTGGGTATCTGGCATCTCCCACCCACACAGATGAAAGCCAACTCTTAAGTGGCGATGTCTGCTCTGAATGCACCTCCCCTGTCTGACATAGGAGCGCTCCTCTTGAAGAGAGAGAGGAGTGCCAAAACTGTGAGGGAGCTAATGTGCGTGTGTGCATGCGTGTTTGCTAACATGGCGCTCATTATGCATTCAGTTAGGAGTTATATCTCCCCCATCTTTCAATTTCTCTCCTTTTATTGTTCGCCTTTCTCTCCCTTTATGCAGAATTCACAAGCAGCTGGGATGGATAAAGCATTTTAATCATCCCCGACTGATTTCTTTATGTATTTGCTGGCCTTCAAGTTGAGGCAAGGGTAAAGTTATGGTTGTGGTTGAAATTTGGAAGAGAGGTTGTGGTTGAATGCGTAGGAATGGGCTTTTACCTCAGATCCTGGAGTTCAGTTACGTACATTGCCACAACCATTTATGGAGTTTATTTAATACGTGTCAGACTGCTTTTCCAGCACAGTTGATAGTATTAGTAAACCAATGGATGTACAGATTTGCTATGGAACAAATTCTGCTTAATTGTTTTTTATTTTGACATTGATAGAGCAGCGAATATGCCACACATGGTCTTTATCTGAACTACTGCATGAAACTGACCAAACTTATGCCAGGTCAGCGTATCAGATTGATCATGAATTTCCTGCTGCAGTACAGGTATTCATAGCGATTAAACCAAATGACTTTACTGTGTCTCAGAGTGAAATCTTCCAGGTGATTCATCAGCGATTCATTATCTAACGGATGCTCCAGCTGCAGAGGGATCTAGCTCACTAGATTAATCTCTCTGTCATTGTCTTATAAGGAAGATGTATGGTCATTGTTCATCAGAGCAGAGATGAAGTAAGGGGGCGGGTTTGTATCAGCAATGGACATAGACAGTTGTAATGAGAATATCACTCCAACCACATACAGGGAGTCTGGGGCTTTTGTGCTTCTGTCCTTTAAGAAGAGGCCTCACACCAGACCTGGATGCTCCAGCGGCTGCAGAAAGCTTTTCCTCGTCTCGTCTTCATCAGCTGACGTCAAAACCCATTTCAGATGGTCTGGAGTTCTTTTTACGGCTCACGGATGCGAATGCTCATCTGTCCGCTGCCCAGTGTTCCACCCACTCTCTCAAAGCGCAGGCCCTACTGCTCAGCTGCTGCTGCTTCCGTGAGACCGAAGCAGAAACAAATGTCTCAGCCTTGCCAGCTCTGTGTGTATACATCTTTGTGTTTGTGCGAGTGTGCATGTGTGCGAGTGTATGTTCCATGAGAGCCTACTGAGCTGTGGTTGCCTCAGTAGTTCTGCAGCAGGAGTAATTCGATACAGCACACACACATTTTTGTTGCTGATCCAAGCTTGTCTGCCTGCCATGATTTTGGTTTAGTTCAACTTGTTGTAAAACACTGAGCACCATTATGAAAAGGAACATGTAATCTGCATCCAATGAACACAGAGTGCCATGTTATGAAATATAATATGTTAATGAAGTTGATTTATCGGCGTGGTCGGTTTTTAATGGACTTATGAAATTATATTTCATATTTTATCAGAAAAACTGAACCAAAAATATCTTTTGAACTTTGGATAATTTGTACAACCATATTCCACATGGTACACAACAGTCTCTGTAATACGCTCTTTCTGTCTGTGATTCGGCCACCCCTGACTCTCATGTAGGAAGAAAAGATGTTGCTTTGTAGGAAATCATTGGCAAAAGTTCCACTGACTCACACAGCTGCTCCCAAAGAGCTCTCCTCCCTCTGATTTACAGTCAGTAGTGCACTTACAGATATGCTATGTACTTGCACTTTTAGTCCATCTGCATCAGTTCCTGTGGATGGTGCAGGGACACTTTTATTTCTGATCTTTAGAGATCTTTAGTCGATGAGATGTGGCATTATTATATGTGATGGCCATGACTTGTGTCGGTGATCAATAAATAGCAAAGTTGCTTGACTAAAGGTTAATACAACATTGTTAGGAGTAGCAGTGCTGTTATGAGTCTCAAACTAGTTTTTCAGATGGTTAATTTTCTTTGGGTGTGGCCAGAGGTAGAGCAAATTCTCCACCTATCACAGTAATGATGATTCCGTCTGCAATTTGTCCCCTGGCAAGACACCGATGTGTCTCTCGATGGCAGGCCACCATCTTGCCTTACAGCTCAGACGCCATTAGCAGAACTTTGTAGCCACTGAGGTCAGGTAAGGTCTTTACATGCTCACCACTTCTTATTAGAATTACTGCAGAAAAATCCCCACATGAGTGTATGTTTCTAAATGTTGATGTTAAATGTGAAGGTGTCGAGGAGTCATATAAACACGTGTTATTCCAGAGTAGGAGCTGGAATTTGTCTCTAGGAGTGAGACAAATTCCAGCTCTCTATGTGTTGTCAACCAACTGTAAGTGATTCTGGATGTTTGGGAGCCTCCGTCTTAAATATATACAGATGATGTACTGATGAATGGAGCAAAACCTAGACTGCATAAATATTGTCCTGAAAACTATAAATTCAACCCTGCATATTGTAAATGTAACCCATTGTAACTGGCTACAAGTGTGCACGACTCTATGCAAGTCACCCAAGGCACAGAAACAGTTAATAATCTCTGAAAGGGAAGATTTTACCAGGCGATTTAAGTGACATTGAAAACATACTCCATTTTATGCTTCATTGCTCCTTACAAAGATTTAAGAAGTGTGCACTTCAGAAAAATGTCCTCCCTCTATGCTGATTTCTTCTGCTTGGATGATTATAAAAGGCTTATTTGCAAAGACTTAGAAATGAAAGGAGACTTACACTCGGGTGCTGGATGAGGCGAAGCAGTCAAATAGTTAGGTTAGGTTATAATTAATAAGTTTTTTGCATAAGTATTGTTCTATTTCCTGAAATCTGATAACCTGGGTTTCACACATGACACACGACTAAAACACAATCAATCAATTAATCAACGTGCACTATCTCTGTGTGATGAGTGACAACAAGTGATGTGTAAATTTATTCAAGTGTTTGCACATTTGGGCACAAATGAGTTCATCTGAAAGTCATTGTTTTAAGAGCCTCCAGTTGAAAGAAATCAGTGAAATGATATTCAAGTTTGCTACAGTATCCTATTCTCTGGCTCTCTGTGGTGAATTCCCCTGCCGTCTCCTGCCAAGCGGTGCATTTATGCCAGAATTACTGTTCGGATTCATCACAAAATATGTTGCCAAAGCACAGATGAAAGGTACAAAAATTGAATTACAGCTATACAAAGGATGCACAATGGCTGACATTGTAATAGTGGTCTCGTGAGAACACTTTAACAATAGCCCTTACAGATGTATCCACACATGAAGGTTACATGGTTGTCGTCTCATACAATAATCACATCAGAAAAGTGTCAGGCATATTGTATGAGTTCTGTGTGTGTTGTGGCATTCCTTTGACCCACTATTAATAATAAATCGAGTGTTTCCTTTTCTAGGTGTCTTTCTTACTTCACTGGAGGAAGAGAGAACTGTGTTTGGTGGGAGCCAAGGGCAGGCTGCTTGTCATGTCAGGAGTATTAATTTATGATTTCCATCCCAGCTTCTGACCTCATCACCTCCATTAGAATGCAGCCTTTGTAATTTCATGGTTAATATTCAATAGCCACTTGTCCCCTGCGTCTGCTTTGTGCATGTGAAATTGCTGAGGAGGGGGCGTGAATCTTTTTTTTTATTATTTGCCCTTTTGCACATGTGTTTGTGCATGCGTGTTCGTGAAAAAAGGAAACGAGGGTCGACTGCAGGATGGCTTTCTGCAAAACAAATGCAGATGTTCTGTGAAGTCCTCTGTGTCTCTACTCCCACTGAGCAGCTTGAATTGCGTCTCTGTCCGACCTCCGTCTCTGTCTCCCATTCACACATTCACATCTCGATGCATGAAGACACACACATATCGTACAGTAGTCGACCCCTTTGGCCTTGGGGCCAAATTCTAAGCCTCTTATCAGTGAACGCTACAAGAAATAGAGGCTGGCCAGCACCTCAAACCCAGAACAGCACGCACAAAAGTATGCACACACGCACACACAAGAGCTGAACACAGAGACTGTTTTCACGAGACATCCAGTAAGCACTGACCACAAGAGTTGAAATAAGGAGAGAGTAAAAAAGGCTGAGAGTCAGAAGAAATCTCAGTATCAGTGAAAAGTCCCTTCTCTGCACACTGATGTCTTGGCCTGGATGCACATTCCTACCGAACGACTTTGGCAAAGCTTTAAAAAAAAAAAAAACACATTAAAGAGTGCTGTTCTGCACGAGTCCTAATATCACTCTGTTTTCCCCCTTTTTCTTTACCCTGAGAGCTTGCAGACGGCTAATCTGACGTGCTGACGCTACATCTGCTGTTGGTAAAACATGCCGGTGACAATACACCAAGGGAGCATCAGTAAAACACAGCAGGAAAAAGAACAGTGTAAAAAAATACCACTTGCACCACACAATCACTTTGCGTTCTTTAGCCTCTTTTCTTCTCTTTCACATACCCTCATTGCCCAATAATACCACATTTTTGCAAGTATGCAAAAAATGAAGGAGTCTAAACGAAACAACCAAGGCCATCATGACCTGTATTTTGAAGGCTTTCTGTTAGTGCGATTCATTTTGTAGTCTTGTTGCATGGAGACTTTCTGTTAGGGTGGACTGTGCAAACATAAGGTAATGATTTCAAAATGTGTATAAGAATGAATGATACGCCACGCTTGGAGTTCACATTGTTTATTCAGTATTAAACAAACAGATGATAATGCGACTTCCAGGACAGCAACTCAAACCGACGTTAAATTGGGGTAGTGTAAACACAATGACATTATAGTGGACTACAGTCTAGTAACAATTCAGTCGGGGTAGGGTAACTTTCAGACTATTAACGGAGGTGACCAGCCCTTAAAATCAATATGACAATTCCATCCCAAAACAACACAATAAATCCATAAAGTCAACACTCTGACATTTCTGTGGTCCATGTAAGTCTAACAAAAACACTTCTAATACTGGACACGAAAATCATTTAAAGTAAACTTGAGTTTTCTTCCAGTATTACCATAATAGCTTGCGTGAATACAAGGGGATTATTTCAAAGTGAGATGACAACCTTTCTGGTGGAGAAACAACATCAGATCCACATCTCAAAATCTTCTTGAAACTCCAGAGATTCATCTAAGTGCATCAGTTCATCTGGGACCTCTCTATGTCCAACTAAACGGAGTGTACATGAATTGTAAATCAGCTCTCAGTCATAGACTGGAGTAGAATTGGACGACTAAATATAATTTAACAAATTTAATTGGTTTTGAAGTTTTTCAAACCAGACATTATACTAAAAAGTTGTCTTATCTTGTTTATTATGAATAGCACAACCAAACTTTAGAACTGACAATCAGTCTGCTGCAACCTTGTCATTGCACTTTACAGACCATCAGGAGAATTTTAGATTTTTTATTTATCTCCTCAAAGGGCTGGGAGAAGGCATTTTAAGAAAACAGCATGTAAAACAGGTTGCTTTAAAAACAGTTGCTTTTAGGCAGAAGATGAGCGAGTAGCCAAGTTAGCCAAGTAGCTTGAAAGATAAGATCCTGCAACTTATTACCAAAGGCTACCAGGAAGAGGACCTGTACTACCTTGCTGACATTAACTATTAGGCTCAAATGCACAAACTCTAAATTCATTAATTAATTCATTAAAATTCCTGTGCCCCTCAGTGAGGTTTATAAGCATGTGGTTTTTGACAGTCAATCAGTAAAGATCAAGGCAACATTCTCAGGTCAAATGTGGTTTACAAGATCCCAAATCAGCACTTATGTTCTAATGGTCCAAATACGCGTTTACATTTGTTTATCAATTAAGGGCAACGTCGAAGATTGTGAAGATTTTCACAAAAGTAAAGTCTTTTTATGCCTCGCACCACTCTAGGGCTCAGATCTTGAATTTCCAAGTATTTAAATCATGTTCATATTGCAATAGCACATTGTTACTTCTGTACATATCATTATATCGTTTAAATCAATTCTCCCTTCATAAAACTATTCTAGGTAGGCTACTCTTTGTAGCCTACTTTATAAAATCGCATCATTTTCCAGGGCTCTCCAGGATTTCGTTTCCGTTGAGTTTGAACATGTTGCATTCTGTGAACAATTCAAAATGGATCTTGCATTTTCTGCTTTGGCGATTGCAGCTGGGCTGCTGTAGTGTATTCCCATCATCAGTGTCAGATTCCAACCCTTAAAATAGAGTTAAATCTAACACAGCCACGTTAGCACTTCTAAGTACAAGAGGTCTAAAAAGTAAGGTAAGTAAGAACAAACTCTTCAGTATTTCCAAGAAAAAAAAATGAAGGTAATTCAACAGACAGGAGAGAGAATTGTGTCAAGTAATTTTAAAATGCACAACAGATCAAATCACATCTCAAGAGGTATTGGGTTGGAGAAGGTATGCGCCGGAGCATATGAGAGTGCAAGCCTGTTATCAAAAGTGTACCATTCATACTACGAGCATATGGATCTAACTTAGCATAATGTCTTGAGATTTTCACTCGAGGAATTAAATTAGATGTTGAGCAATGTCTGCTTTACAGAGAGAGCCCGGCAAAACCCGATAACACAGAAATGTGATTTTCACATTAGAGGAGAAATGCAAATATCTTAACTAAAATCTACAAAACAAGGATTAATACAGATTTGGTAAAGACGAAGGAACCTACTTGAGAATTCAGGCCTTAAGCTATAAGCCAAGGCCATTTGTTCACATAGCAAGATCGACAGAGAAAATTGAAACATATTCAAAAGATGATGCCTTCCAGTCCTTTACCAGAAGAGCAGGAATTCACTAGATACAGTCAAAATTCTCCAATGAAACGTAAAAGTAAACAAGACGTGAGACATTAAACCAGGAGAGATTTTTGATTAAGAATGCTCTCCCTTCACATGTTAGTGTTGCAGATGCTATCAACCATTCTCTCTGTGGTGTCCACGAGCTTTACAGTACTCATTTATTAGGACCCATCACCAGGTTGACGCGTGACTCTCTCATTAATCTAAATCTATCCATTAAGCAAAGATGCATATGAACAAAAGAGATCCATCTCCTATATTGCCACAAGCCACCATTTACGTTTTCTCAGATTTGTACAAAGCAACACGAACAGCGACAGCAGTGGGTTCAAAATCTCCCACTTGGGCTGTGAGTGTCACAAAGGCCACTGTAAGCAATAAAACTGGAAGAGTTTAACCTTGCCAAGGACAGGAGGACAGCCTAGGTTTCTACTGAGATCTGAGTGTCCATTTTCCCATTATGCTGCTGCTCTTATCTACAAAAACACTAAAATCCGGTTAACTGGAGCCATTTTCTCATTTGCCTTTGGAGGTCATTTTTCATGCTTGGGGAACTCAAGTCATTCAGATGACACAAGGGGCTCCATTTTAACAATATCTTGTTCGGAGAGCTCGCAGAAGCCCAGTCTGAGCAGCCCAGCAGACACTCATAGACCACAGCTGGAATTCACTGTGCACCAGCTTTGTAGGAATAAACCAACAGTAATGACAAAGCAGGGAAGATTGCTGTCCCATTGGGTGATCAATAAAGGTATGTCGAATTCACCAGCAACTGCTCTCAGCATCTTTTGCTTGGCAAACACTGTAGGAAACAATGAACATATCGCATGGCCAACTAGGCCAGCCAATATAATGTGAACTACTTCTTATCTCTGATAAGACGCTGGTTGAAGTTGTTCCTGGGCTCGTGGGAATTCATAGCAGGCATCTACTTTGCCCCATGTGGCGTTGGCTAGGGCCTCAGGAGGAGAAGCAAAGGCTGCAGCACTCCATACAGATCTCTAGGCAGTCTGCAGACTCACAGCAGGCGTCTATGATGCCACAGTCCATGTCACAGGGCAGGTCACAGTCACCACACTCCTCAGACGCACAGCAGCAGCAGAAACACGAGTCGTCCCCCGCACAGGAGCCACAGGTGGCACAGTCCAGCACAATGTTGCACAGAGTTAAGAACTCACAAAAGAGGCAGGCCAGAATACAGTGAACGCAGCAGTCTGCAGAGAAAGAGACGAAGTGAATTTCTTCATATTATTCTTATTTTATTAGTTTATTTGCATGGAAGCAAAGACAGTGTTGAAATCCTGCTGGCAGTAGCACACTGAGTCACAGTCTGTCATCTTAAGGGAGTTAAAAAAAAACACATTTCATGTCTAACCAAATGTTTTTTGGTAAGAAGGCTGTAATTTTACCCCTCTGCTCAACAATGTGCCTACTTCTTCTTCCCTTGGCTGAGCTCTCACTATTATAGGTAGTCATGTAGAAGCCATGACAACGTGTACTTTTGGGTCTTCTATTTCAAGTTAGTGAAAAGAAAAGGCTGTCCCCTAAACCAACACTTACCTTGAGGTAAAAATGACTGTACAATTTGAAGTTTGTCATTACTTTTCAGTGGTGGTGGATCAAGTCTGCTTGTTTTTAAAAACAGAAATGCTGACACAACCACTCAAACCATGATAAGAGGCTGTAGAATAAACCTGCATTTCAAATGAGACAATGGAGGAATGCTAATCAGGTTGGTTTTTGATTTTTAGTTAATCACTTTGCAGTTGGGATTAACAGCGAGGAAAGATTTCTATTATATTACAAATTTAGACTAGGTGAAAAGTACTAGTTTACAATAAGTCAGTTATCTTTTCAGCTGACTTTTTAAATTCACCGTGTTACAGAAAATATGCCAGGGAAGCTTCTGATCTTCTCCTCTCACCAGACAGTTGGAAAAACTCTCTGACGCTGAACCTTGCTATCTATTCCTGCCTCGCCTTCTGTTTCACACACTCTTAACGTCAGTATCTGTATCTCACCGTCCTGTGCCTCTGTGGGAATGTGGGAGCTGTTGCTCTTGGAGCTGCTCTTGCTCCTCTTGCTGCTCTGGGAGGTGATGGAAGGGTTGGACTGCAACTTCTTGGTATGCCTGGGTCCTGCTGAAGAGGACGAGGAGGTGGATGAGCCACCCCTCGGGAGGGAGCCCAGCTTAGGATGCTCATGGGGTCCTCCGTTCTTGACCCCGTTGGACTGGAGTGAATGTGTGTGAGGTGTGTGGTGTGGACAGTGTGTATGAGTCGAGGGTGTGTGTGTGTAGTTCTTGGCTCCGTTGCGAAGCTGGCTGTTGGGTTGCGTCCGGCACGGCTGGGTGTGGTGGATGGGCGTCGATCTGGCTGCAGGTTGAGCTGTGGACCAAAAGTGCATCCTTTAAAAATAGACAATAACCCTGTTTTAAATCAAGTCAAGCTTTTTTAGTGTTCAGCATGCAGACTGATGCAGTGTCGCAGAGACGGAGGCCCTGGGAAACTGAGTCCAATTATGAAGCCCACCCCATGGGCGATAGCTCATGGGAAGAGCTATGGTCTTTCTGAGCCGACCCCTGATCCTGCACGTCTAGACTCTTACACAACTAGAAAGGAACAGCAGGAAGTGGTGTGAGACAAGGAGAGGGGAATTCTTGTCTCTTGGAAAGCTCTGCAATAATCTATCTGATGCTTTCTAAGAATGCACTTTTGACACAACATATACCATATCCACAAACAGAAGTACTTTAGGATGGGCACATGGATTAATATTGACTCAATATGCTTACCTCCAACGCCTCAGCTAAAGAAAAGGAGGCAGGAAAGCTCACATTCACTGCCAAGCCAAACACGCACCATGAAAGTAAGAATAAAATGGAAGCCTGGTTTTTATATGTTATCGTAGTATTTAATCCCAACCTATTGAACCTATATTTTTTTGGTGAACTGGAAGCATATAGTGCTGTGAGCTGCGGTGCGACTCAACTATTTTTTAAAAATAAGCAGACGGACACATACAATTCAACGGCAGTAAGAGACAAAGAGAGTGTGATCCTGGTACCTACCAATAAAACAAGCCAGGCAGTAAAAGCAGACCTTCGATAACCACTTGGAGACAGATAACCCGAGCAGGCGTATTTTGATTGGCTGATGGCTTCGGTAACGCATCCAGTCCAGTGTTATTAAAGATTCTTTCATTCAGCGTTTTCTAACTTTGCTCCAGATGTTTGGCAGACTGCAGGGTCAGTGTGTGTGTGTGCATATGTCTGCATGAGTGTGTCGACATGCATGCATTAGCTCAGGCTGCAGGGCTGGTGAGAAGAAGACACACTTTCTTCTCTTAGGTATGTCAAAAGTCAATACCTGCTGCTCCCCTGTGTTATGTCTTTCTCTTTTCCTCTTTTCTTCCAAATATCAATCTCCTCCTCTTTCTTGTGGCTACCTTTTAGCACTTCGCACAACACACTTTGTTTTAACACCCTTAGCTGGCCAGGATGTCGGCCGGTAAGAGAAGAAGGGGATTAGAGAAAGGGGAGGGGGAGGGTGTGCACAATTTTTCACCATTCCCCTTAGTTCTGTATTGTGCTCCTGGGGATTTTGAGTTGTTGAGAAATTCATACTTCTTATGAGTTTGTGGTGTGTGTGTGTGTGTGTGTGTGTGTGTGTGTGTGTGTGTGTGAATACACTACATGGGCGGATCTGGCAGGCAGACAGACAGGGAGAGAGACGGGGAGTCAAGACTGTCTCCAAACAGAGCTTGAGGTTAGGCCCACTCACACACACGCACACACACACAAATATATGCAAGCAAGAACACGATTGGACACACACTCATGCACATGCACACACAGAGAAAAAAAAAACAAGGTCCCTTTGTCTGTGATCAAGAAAGTTAGGGAGAAGGATGGAGTGAGGAAGAGAGTTGAAGAAATGGGTTGATGCTTGTGCCTTTTTCTGTCTTTTTTTTTTTCTTTTTCTTTTTTTGGGACCAGGAGGATGCATGGGTGTGACTCATAAACACAATGATTCAGCAGTGGGAGCTGGTTAAAAATAACAGAAAGATAAAGAGCCAAATGACTGTGGGATTAACATGATGAGACAGGGAAACCACAGAGAGTGCGTGTGTGTGGTGCTAATACAGCAGTGTAGTCCAGTGTGGTCCTGCAAACTCTACATGGACAGTGTGCCTGTGCAGATGTGTTCAGCCTGGAAAGAGAATGAGTGAGTCACCATCCATTGAATGCTGCAGCACACTGCCATGCGTATACCCTCCACCTCTTCCTCCTGCTCCTGGCGGTTCTCAGCTACCCTGTACTTACACACCTCCCTCCCAGACCAGAGAATCGCTCTCTCTCTACTTATCCTTTGCTGGAATGAGTCAACATTAAGACTGTGAATCCTGTCTGTCTCTGTTCCAGCTGCTTCACCCAACTGTCTCTTCTACAATATGTCTGTGTTTCTAAAGTGTTGAAAAGACGGAATACAGACAGGAAAGCAGATGTGAATAAATACAGTATGCACCTGTACTGAGGGAGAAGTGGATGGATGCTGCGGTCACCTACAGACTTCTGTATGCTGACTTACAGTGCAAATGTATAAATGTATGATCTTCTGCAATATCAAGCAGAATACAAGAATCAGTGTGTCAATCCAAGATGAAAAATAAAGACATATGTTTGCTGAACTCAACTGGCACAAATAAACTGTTGAAACATTTGCACAACATTTCAAAATCCCAGTCAAACTGCTCTGAAGTGCCTGTAATTTGCCCCAGAACCCATATTACCAATCGACTCCTTTCTGGGATTTTCTTTCATAGCTGCATTGTTTTTAACTCCAAGCCAAAGCATAAGTGTCAAGTACTAAAACTGTGTGAATTGGAAAATGATATGCTGGTGCTGTAAAATGCTATTTAAAACTGTTTTCAATGAGACATGCCCACATTTTTGGCTGCTTTATAGTGCTCTAACCAACATTACAGTGTAAATGAGGCCTGTTTAGTTGCACCCAGTCACTACACTGAAACAATCATGTGACAGCAGAGTTCACAGCACAAGACTGGTGAGTCAGAATGAGAGGTGAGTAGGACAAAGTTGTGACTCACTTTTGGAAAAAAATGCCTCTGTGGATCATCCCACGGATATTTGATCAGTTTGGGATCTAGTGAATTTGGAGGCCAGGTCAACATCTTGTACTGTTGATGATTTTGAGCTGTTCCTAAAACATTTCGTGTGTGTGTCTATGTCAGGCTACATCCTGCTGGAGATGGCTGCTGCCATTGTTATGGGGTGGGGGTGCCTGGTCTGGTCTAGGTGGGTGGTACATGTCTAAGTAACATGTAATGTTGTGGTTGATCAGTGCAGGGACCCAAATTTAACATAAATGATAGATAGATAGATAGATAGATAGATAGATAGATAGATAGATAGATAGATAGATAGATAGATAGATAGATAGATAGATAGATAGATAGATAGATAGATAGATAGATAGATAGATAGATAGATGCTTTATTAATCCCACACTGGGAAATTTCACAATTTTATATAATAATCCTCATATAATAATGAGGAAAACCAGATACCCTTGAAGTTGCACTACTTCTATGGTGACAACAATTCAGTTAAGTATTTGTAGAAATGTTGAGTAAGTTCTCATTATGCTTGCAACCTCTTATTATAAAAATAGATCAAATAAAAATAGATACAAATATGGATGATGATATTGTCTAGGCCACATGGGATCAAACACTCTCAGCACACATAAAACTGACAGATAGCAAGTTGACTGATGTTTTCGTGCCACTGAATGTTTGCGGCAAATCCTTTCCTATACCACAAAAAACAGTTGTGGGTATGAGTCTTTATATTTTGTTTGCCAAGTTCTTTGATTTTGTGTTCCCATGAAAACATTAATTATGATGTGAGTTGATGCGAACAACAACAACTGGAAGAAGAAAGTTCTGGAACAACTTATCTTTTGACTCTTTGATTTTCATCAAACTATGACCAGAAACAGTGTTTTCTAATATTCGAAGGAGAAAGGACTGTATGATATTCAACAAAACTAATGGCTGACCTGAAACATCAACCAACCAACATGCACACACGACTCCTGATGTGACACCAAACTTCCAACACTCAGCTACGTGTCATGTTATCACCGAATGTTGTTTATGTGTGTGTGGTGCTTAAAACTAATTCAGAGGAAAGAACAAAGGCTGAGAGAGGGAAGGTGACTTCCAGCGTCTAGTCTCTAATTAAAAGAAATGTCACAGTTCTGTTAGATTCCCCAAAAACCACACCAGGCACACACCTCCCCTTTGACAACAAAATAATAACAAACAGCTTTGCTCAGCATTTCCCTTACACATTCACATAAATAGATCATGTCTCCTTTCTCATTTATGTTCATCCAATCTAGTGAAAATATTTAAAACCGCTAAAAATAAACAAAGTGGAAGTCTTATAAATGCTACTGTGATTCTGTCAATAATTAATTACACGTGTCATTGTTTCCAGTCCAAGCCAGTGTAAGCAGTTAAACATCTGCGAACATGTGTATCCTGCTGTGACTGTGACGTCAAACACAGCGTCGTGTTCATGACATCACTGACTCAGTGTGTTTCAGTGTGTGCTGGAGTGTGTGTGCGAAGGCTCGGGTCGTAACACACACTCCCATATGTTAGCAGATCTCGCTGCACATTGTTTCAGACAGCTTGTCGCAGGCTCAGGGCCAGACACATACTGCAGCTGTGATGTCATCAGTGCGAGACAGAACATATGGGTGGGAGATTTTTCTGTTTGTGCTTCTGTTTCCTCATGCTCTCGCTCACAAATACCCTCACACATGCACACATTTACAGATGTCACACAGCCATGATCTCACCACCAACCTGAGTCACAGCTATTTTATAACGGCAAACTCTCATTATGGAGCCAGATAAACAGATGATTGAGTCATGGGTTGCAGCTGACATATTTCACCTTCCTTCATGCTGATAGTAGGTCATGAGGTTCTCAGGAAACACACAAACCAACTCACACAGACAAAAACTAAACAGACAGTTACGACGGATAGATGTGTAATTATGTAGTCAAGCAGACATAAGCTGACAGTATTCACCTGTGAAAAGGATAGTTTGGAGACTTGCACTGTTTAATTTGTGGTTCAGGTCCTGTGAACACATGTGGAATTGTGTAAGTTGCAGAGGGAGGAAGCCATGGATGAAGGGAGGAGGCACATGAAGGCTAAACCAAAGCCAATGAAGACTGGTGTGAATGGCGGTACATTTTGTTCAGGCCTACTGTAATTGCATGACCCTCCCTGCACGGCATATGGAACTGGTGGATTTCATAGATTTTACTGGGATGTAAAATAAAGCAGAGTTAAAGAGCAAAAGAGACGGGGAGAAAATCAGGCCCAAACCTCTTCGTCTTCCAGCCTGGGCCTGAAAATAGACAGCAGACATAACAGGTACAAACATATAGACGGCAGACATTCACACACCTACTCATTTTGAAACACTGCATTCACCTACTTATCCGTTTCCTGTCTGAAATGCTGGTTATTCAGTTACCACAAACTAGCTATTACAACGGAGCTACTTTGTGTGTTCATGCATGTCACCCATAGCTGGCCCCGGATTCCGGGAAAAACGCTCACAGTTTTCTAACACACGCTTGGATGTCAGCTAGTCCAACCCTCTTCTCACCCCTAAATTCCTCCTTTCATTCATTACTCATTCACTTACGCCATCCCTTTTTTTTCTGGGAATGACAGGAAGAACAGATTTAAACCACTGAAGAGCAGTTTGTAGGTTAGTGGCCAACACTGAGACAACTAAGCTAGAATTTTGTGGGTGTTATTGTTGTGGAGACTGGTCTTCAAAAGGAATAAATGACATACTAGAACTAGCTTGAGAAATAGGTTGAGATTCTTATTTCAAAGCAGAGCGAAAGCAAATAAATGTGGTGTGGTAATGGCATAGCATGCTTGCGTAACCTTTGGCTTTGATACAGAGGGTTGAAGGGACTGCACATAAAGTAGAGGGAAAGAGAGTCCCTCTGTTCCTGAAACAGAAGCGTTGGAGTCTTAGCGTGAGGGAAGGGAATGGGTGGTGTCGCTGATACGAGGAAAGAGAACTTCTAGGTATTGTGATGCTCCTTTCCAGCCATACGCCCACTGTGCAGTGTAATGACTAGAAAGCTGAAGATTTTGGAATACAGTATAGACTTGGAGAGCTGAATGTAAACACAGCACTCACAACATGATCATCCACCCATTTGCAGTTTTCTTCCTCTGTCCCCACTGCCAAAAACCTATTTAATTTTACAGCAGTAAAAAATGTTACTGGCATGGAGCCGTAGAAACCGTTTCACAGATGGAAAAAATAGGGACATCAAACAAATTAAAACAGAACTCTAGGTTCTCCCATACAAATGAAAATAAAACGATTTGTTATAATGCAATTAGTTAAAATCAATCTTCAGGAAATGGTCCTAAATCTAATGTGGCATGAGTCAGTCCATCTTCCTACATAGACAGGCAGAAATAGACTTTCACAAAACAATGCACTGTTTATTCATGGTTTATTTCCCATTTCTATTTTATTCGCATCCCCAAAACTGATGGATGAACTCAACAACCTTGATAGAGTAAGACAAGTTCAGTGGCAAGCCATGCAAGTGGTTATGTGAAACCAAAATGTAAATTTCCCCTAATGTCTTTACTTATTATTGGGCTGTCTTTTCTGCTAAGTTTAGGCAACAGAACTATTTGGTTAGTGTCATAATATAATTCACGCTCCTTTCACACTGTCACTGTATTAGAAAGCCTTTCTGACAGAAAGCCCAGAAGACAAACTCTGTTCGCCATTAACTGCAGCTTTCTATCTTGCTTCTGACCACTAACCATAAGTGCACTTCAGGCTAAATTCACAGGGACCAATGGGCTGCAAATATGATTCACAATAACATGAGGTGTGGTTTACTTCAACTTCCTGAAGTGACATTCCACAGCTTCATCGTGTAATTCATAAAAAAATGAAAATGAATGATAGTATGCGACCAGTGAGACACAATGAAGCAGCAGTGCTGCTTAAATATTGAAACTGAAGTCAAGTGAGGTTTTAAATGAGTGGTACCACAATACCACAAGGGCAATACATGCCCATACTATTGTTGACTTACAGACTTAAAGACAGGTCGATAGAATTCGTAGACAGTAATCATACAGAGTTGTTGGGAGGGAACTTGGAGTGAATGGAACAAGCTAGCCTGAATGTGACATCAGGACTTTGGCTCTCTATTGACCAAATCCCAGAACATTTAGGGGGATTTATTTTGATTTGACCTACCAAGATGTCCAGTGAACCCTGAATAATCTAAGAGACTAGTAAATGGAAGCAAACCCCTCAGTGCCAGTCACACACATCTGTCGTATTCTCTGCGCTGCTCTTACAATCCCAGCTTCAAATAAGACAGGAACAGCAAGAAAATCAGAAGAAAGTGGAAGAAAAGGTGTTTCATTTCCAGAGTGTAGGTTCGGATGTAGACTTTGGTGTATTCAGAAATCAGAAACTTAACCTACTTAGCTGACAATGTAGATATTTCTGTCTGTGTGTATGATTACCTGACCTATTTCTTCAGGGTGTGCAAATTGTATTTGTTAAAGGTCAGGACAATGTGACTCATCAGATCAGTAATGGAAATAAAATCTCACCGGTCTCTTTGTGCATGTGTGCATGTGTGTGTGTGGTGGGCGTTTTACTCACATGTGATACTCTTGTTGGGTGTCGTGAATGTCGAATGTGAGCGGCTGTTGTTGTAATTGCAGTTGTCTCCATCATCGCCTAGCAACCTTTCTGAGGGGCCATTTGACCTCAATATGAGGGGCTCAGTATAGATGTGGGCCACATCTACAAAAAAGAAACACACAAATAGGTAGGTACAATTAAAACAATTAAGTTTTCAAAACATGTGGAAGAGCGCAATGTATAATATTCATGACATGAACTGAACAAATCTCTGTTTACACATTAGTAAAGTATATTTCACAGGTCATTCAGACTCCCCGTTTCCTTTTCTATTATCTGAAATCACCAGCAAACCATTTCCCCACTAGTAGTAGTCTTGTCTGCTCCCATGTCATTTCCCATCCACCAACACTTAATTAATTTGAACAGTTCTGCTGACTTCAACAAAGCAGAAGATTTTGTCTGTTGGTGTGCGCTCTGTCCTAAACTTGCATCTGGAAGCAGTTAAATCCAACCCCTTGTGACTGTTTAGGGGTCTGTGCATGCTTGTGAAACCTGAAATCTGTGTGGGTCTGCATGTGCATGAGTGTGTGTGTGTGTGTGTGTGTGCGTGCCTGTTTGTGAGTGAGAGCTGATGTGTGTTTTAAACGAACACATAAGAAGACATACACATCATATACATGCAGTAAATACATGTCTGGGTGTTTTATGTGTCCAGGTACCATGCAGTCCTCTAATGAAGCTGTTATTATTCAAACGCACACATATATACAGTATGCACACACACAACACAGAGGCCTTCAAAGCAAGGCAGGCGCGGGCCTCTCAGAGGTGCAGACTCATTCCTGGGCAAATGGGAGCCAGCTGGGCTTGATAAAAACACACACATGCTCACACACACACACAAACCAAACCGCGTCCTGTGCGTGGACTCAACACTTCCCGGCTGTGTTTATTTACTCTATCCACTCTCCCTCACTTCTCTATCTGTCCTCTCTTTCCTGTCCACTGCCTTTCACCCTCTTTCTCTCCGGTTCACATTCACTCTCAACTCCCACAAATAAATTCCTTTGCATATTTGGCATAATTCTCTGGATTAATTCCCACTTATAAGGCTAAGAATATATACTGTCTATGCAGTATATATGCTTATGCAAAGAAGCCAAAGAATCCAGTAAAAACAGTAAAAATAAAATGCTGATCTTTAAGAATGAGCAGAGTAGTTGACACGATCCATATTTTTAGTTCGACTAGTGTTTGTCCATGATTGATCAATGTTTTGTGTTGCTGATTTTGTGGAAATAAAAAAATACTAATCAATGCAAATGAAATGACGTTGGACACCTTTGAAATGAAGCAAAACAAAACACACAAATTCACTAAGTAGTCGCAAACATTACATAGAACAGAAACTGACTGAAATTTGTCATTCAGTTAAAGGATTATCTTATCTTAAGAGCAGTTACTGGCACAGTCTGTTAACTCTTGTATAAAACTGGTTAGAAAGATAAGGGATCCAGACTATGTGAGCCTGCAGAAAATTTCAAGATTTATCACATGGGAAAATGACAAAATTCTCAATTTCAAATGTCAGAAATAATGATTTTCCAGCCGCATCAATTTTTCCACTTCATTGATAATCACGTAAGTAATCAGTGAAGATTTTACTATTTATTTGTGAAACCTGTAGATAATGCTCTTCAATTAATTTATTGATTGAATAAAAGAGAGACAGTAACTTCACAGCAATGTTATTAGTATACTGACACCATCCATTAGCATGCCTGAAGACACACTGAAGCTGTGTTTCCTTAGAAGATAATGTACATATCAAAGCTCCTGGTCTCGGCCACTCTGTCACGCAAGTTGGTCTGACCCTGATGAGGGGGAACAGTGTCTTAAGCGCTGCAGGATAAGTGTTTACTTTTGCTTTTGTAAACTTGTGTGTCCAAGTGTATGTGAGTGTATCTTCACAGGCATTTCTGTGTATGTGAAGTCGTAAACAGGACCTGGTGGGATTCTAAGTGCTTCCTGGTCTTCCGTTCTATTGGACAGTGGTACACACAATCCCCACACCCATAGTGTGCACAAACACAAACATGAGACACCTACACTCATACCCAATTGTTCTCATATTTATCACTAGCTCTTATCACACACACTTTTGTCTCTCCTGCATGTGGAAGTGATTTCTAAGCTTCCACGCTGTTTCAGCCTTTAGATACGAAAGCCACTAGTAAGACCTGCTGTTGTCAGTACTAGTTTAGAGATATGTTAGTTGATTGTAGGTCATGTGAATCAGGGACAATCATTGTACATAGTATGTATATATGTATGTTGCTGTACATCCGTTCACCTGTCCATCATTATTTGTATAAACTTTTGACAATAGTGTTTAGTATGTGACGGTATCACACCATATGATCTATAACATGGACTTTAATGAGACGAGTTTTTAGAAAATATTCGTCAAAATAATACAAAATAATTTAAACAAACCTCCCTTTGTGGTTAATTTTCATCATGTCTTGTTCTGTTCTCATTCTCTGGAGGTGGATTTTGGGAGCAATTCAGATGTTGTGAAGGCTGCATAGAAGAGCAGCGTAAGCAAAATTCAGGAAAAGAAAGGGCAGTATTCTTCAGCGGAAGGTCACAGGACATCACAACAATAGCTTAAAAAAAGAGTCCAGTATCATTTTGTTTGAGAAATGTGTGACAAAAGCCAAACAGTGCATGACTACCCTTGTTGAAAAAAATGCACGTTCAAATCAAATTGTCTTTATTGGCCTTGAGAGTACAATGTACACAGAGAGCACACCTGAAGTAGTAGGCAGACATGCTTGGTCTCTGGGGAGCAGCTTGAAAGGTTTAGGTGCTTGTGAACTTAAGAACCGAATGCTGCCTCTCTGAGCACTTGTCCATATATAATAAATTCTCTCTTTGCAGCAGCCACACATTAATACACCATGAAAATACATTAAATGAATACACAAAGTATAAGCATATAATACACCTGTACATCCCTACTGAGTACATGCTCAATATTCTGAGCTCATGAGTATATCGATGCAACAGTGCACTAGTCTGTTATCTACTTAGACTTCTGTTACCCATGGAGTACTATGGGTTAAAAGTGTATGGGACTTGTGATTTAGCCAGTCAAAGCATTCCGTCTGTAAATCTACAAAACCACGATTGTTGGAACTAAACACATTCCCATGAAACACACAGTGCCATCCAAGCAGGCCTTCAACCAATCGTGTGCTGGCACCAGCATCAAACCACCAAACCGCTCAACCTCAGAGCCATTTTTGAGATCTGAGGAAGATGAGCCTCTAATTAAAATCAGACCAGAGCAATCAAGAGTCGCTGAAAAGATCTGGCTGTGTGTTTACACGTGAGAACGAGCATGTGTATTTGTTTGTAAATGCTTGACTGTGTACCTGTGCGTGTTCCTGTTCGTGCATGTTCGTGTGTTCTGACACGTGTCAGTGAAGGGGGGATTCAGAGGAATTTTCACTCTCCTGGTAAATAAACAGGTAACTATTAAAGCATCAATATATGGATCTCATAGGGTCGAGGCTATTTATATGAGCAGGCGAACGATATGACATATCCTGGATCACCTGAAGAGGCGCACATCATGCTGTTCCTCTGGGCTCGGTGCAAACTCAGAAGGGGGGGTGGTGTTGGTTCATAGAGAACAGAGAGTTTACCTGCTTCCTTTCAAACTACCTCAACCTTGTTTTAACAGCCTCACCATAACTTCTGTAGAAGCACAGAGCTCATGTGTGTATGCACAGGGACCTCTCTTAGGTGTATACATCCCTTTGGTACACGTACAGTGCACATATGCACTTTCTCATCACTAGCAGACAAAAGGAAAAAGGCATGCACAAATCCAACACATGAGGTAATAAAGTGCAACCTTCATCTCTGATCTCAAAACAGCTTTGTACTACATTTGATCATATGTTGCCCAAACACAATTAAAAGAAGCTTTATAGTAGTAAAAGATGAAGAAAAGAGAAAACATAAGTTTTCTATGATTTTCTTTTCTGTTGTGAGTAACTGCAGCCTTCCTTGAAAGGACTAAATTCTGGCCCGACGATAAAGATAAGAGTAGAAAGAATAGTAAAGGAGCAGAGTGATATAAGGTGAAGAGCAGCGGAGCAGAATAATGTTCAGCAGAGCAGAGTTAGTGGTGAAGATGCCATAGTAGTGCTCGGGATAGCAGTAATGACTGGAACTGATTGAAACCACACAAGTACACGGGGGTTCTGACCAAGATGCAGGATGATACAAAGAGAAGAACGTACAACTGCAGTAGTGGGTGTTTTTTAGCTCTAATCAGAGAGATAAACACATCTGTACATGCACACAAAAAGAAGGAAAGAGGCGAACGTTAAACTGTAATCCAGTCAACAGCAAGAAGCACACACACAGAGTGCTGCACTGGAATATGTCCAGAAACAGAGATTAGAGTTGCTGTGAGAGAATATAAGCTCATTAAACACAAAAAGTGTCTGCTGTTGAACAGGCTTAAGAGGAGTTTAATTGTGTTACTTTGTCTGTAGGATTTTTCGGGTTCACAGGGAAATAGAGTGGCTTTGCTAACTGTATGCTATACTGCTGCATCAAAGACTAATAAACAATGGGATTTTCCAATTAGGAAGACATATGTTAGAGATGTGCAGTATGTCATTTTTTTGTATTTATATTTATGATTTAAAATAAATCACTCATATTTGTCATGTGTCAGATTTTTTTTCCTACAATCAGAGAACACATTGGCTGTCGTCTGATGGCTTAAAAAGGCTTCATGTGTAGAAAACCTATATCCAGGTGAAAGATAATGGATGTCGGGCATAAGTTCGTGTTCTCTTCAATGTGCTCTCATTGTTAAGGGTCCAACACACAACTTGAGATGAAAACATGAAGCCTGAGTCAAGACACAACATCTATAGCCATGGACACAACAAGCAGACGTCACACAACCACCAGCAACTTGTCAACAGGGTACTCCCACTCATTCACACTCATACTACATATTTTGCTTGTTTGTGTGCAGATGTCTGTTTATAGCGATAACATGATGCAACAACTAGAGACAACAACAACACACCAGAGAGGGTTCACCATCACAGTTTTATCTTCACAATTTAATAACAGCTCCCTAACTCAGTTTTTTTTCCCAACGAGAGACAGTTTTCTGACAGTTTGTATGATCACATCTTGTCAACATTATCTGTCTGCAGCTTATGTCTAGCATCATGGGGATTAGAGACTGTACTCGAGCAGGCCACTGCTGAGAGAGGAAGAGAGAGCGAAGAATGCAGGCCACCAGAGGAGCAGTAGCCGATTCTCAAATGTTTGCGAGGTGGTAAAGGAAAATAAAGCATGCTCATTTTCGTCGTTCAAATATGCAGTAAAAATGCCTCAAACTGCTCCCAGTTTATTTCAACCTCTGTGAGAAACCAAATTAGACACAAGGTTCAACAAACCTCAGGGACCAAAAAGGGACACACAGGAAAATGGCTGCACACTGGAGCCAAGAGAGAGATAATATAAATGTAGTTCAGACTGTGACATAGACAGAGGGTTTATTTTAAATGACGACAGCACCAGACTGAACACAAATGCTAATCTACTCACAAAAAGGTATGAAAAGCAAAACTCACAGAAAGCAGACAATTACCTTCTATAACCTCGATTTCTGGCTCGTACAGTGGGGTAAACAACGTGTTTGTACCAAGCAGAATAACACACATACATTTTAACAAAACAAAACAAAATCTAATAAAAGGATGTAGGCACTTATTCTGTCTTGTTGCGACAGTCTATCAGTTAGACAACCATTTGCTGTTTAAATGTTTTGTTTACTACATATAGTTGGCACAATAGTTGGATTTTGTTAAGTTTGGACAGCCTGGAGGCTATTTTGTCATTTTTGCCGAATCTTCTCACCTAGCTTTTGAGGTGGTAGATATATACATATTTATACCTAAAAAGCTTACATGAGAAGATCATATTTCTTATTTTTTGGTCCTGACACGTGTATGGTACAAAAATTTTGATGCTTTCTAATGATTCCCATAGACCACTCACTGGCCTGATGAATTAACTCACACACTGAATCCTGATGGTCCAAATAAAAAAAGATATGCTCGAGATAAGGCCAAATCTACTGTGTGCTAAGAGCTTTAATCGTGAAATTCCACTGTTTATTTGCGGGATAAGGAAGAAGTAACTCCGTATTCAGCATGATGCTTTACTGTTAACGCCAAATGATATTTTCAGCTTAAAATAATAGCAACTGGTTTTCCTTCCTTCAGTATAGCTTTTCTTCTCTACACTTTAGATATGCATAAGGTTTGGCATGCGGAGATCAGTATGGCGAAATAACTGCCAAGGTTTTCATTTTATTTGGCCACCTTGAGAAATGTAACATTAATCAGCTGCAGCTGACTAAATTTGCTTTCCACAGTTGGCAAACCACTGGAAAAGGCCGACTAAATCTTTAACCTCCTACCTCTAAGACAATGATAACGACACAGCTCATATCGTGGCTCGCTTAAAATTGCATTTTTCAAATGGCATTTTTGGAATGAAACCAAATTAAAGTGTTCGCCCCTAATCAGGACAGTAACAGGAAGAAAAGACAACGACAAGGAAAGTGAGTATAAACGGATAGACAGAGGGAAGAAGAAAATAGAGTAGCAGTGGTGAAAGAGAATAGCATGTGTTAGTGAGAGGATCCTACTATATAAAAAGAGCCTCATTGTATCTTCATGTCTGAGTGAGAGCAACACTCACAACAAGAAGTGGCACACATCTGTCAACACACATATCGCCATTTTATGACCTTGTGATGACTGAGCAGAAATGATTCACATCTAAATATGCAGTGCATTATGATTGGCTCTCATATGCTATCAGGTTATTGCTTGTGGTAGTTAAATATTTTTTTTTTGCCACCTTGGAACTTGTTCTGTCTTTCTAGTAATTCACCAGTAGCCAAAAGTCTGATTCAGTCTCATGCAGGTCTATGCATGTGTCTGCGGAGTTGTCCGTAGCCTTGAAAGTACGCAGAGGGCTGGGTGAGGGGGAGTGTAGCAGAGCTGAAAGCAGGGCCTTGTTGCCTTCGGTGGTAGCCTGACCAAAGCTCTCCTCCACACCCTGGCTCACCTACCTACCTCAGCCTACACACATACGCGCAGACCAGACAACCAAAAGACATCTAACTTTAGTAGGAGAAGCCACAGTGATATGTTGTGTTGACCTACTGCTGAGCAAGTACATGTAGGACATGTTGAGGCACAAACCACCTGTTTAATAACTGTATAACATAATATATATATTTAGGAATTATCATTAGATCTACCCATTGCGGTAAACCGCAGTCAAGCCGAGAACAAGACTGTGTGCGTGTGGAGATTTTATTTTTTTCAGAATGAACAAAGTAATCATAATGGATCAGGTTGAGACTTGTCTTTTTAGAAATTTGAACAAAACAAAAATAATAAAAAAAAGAAGTCCATCAAACATTGAACATATTTGTGGCAGGTTCTCATAGCAACAAGCCACTTAAATCTTTGCACACTACCCTACTGTTAACCACACCTACACTAATTACCCCATAGGACCTGCCCTCTGATCTACAGTCAGTGCTGTTGTTTTCTCACTGACGTTTGAGGGAGTCTGAATCACTTTAGCTGATCCTGGTTGAGTCACTGAGACACAGAACTGCCTGGAGTTGAGTCCACGTCCTCCTGTTCCCTCCACAGGATCAGACAATCATTACCATGACCAGCCTTTAAAGGGGAAAGGGTCATGGGTTCATTCCCCAACTCCCAGGAGTGCCATTGTGGTATTTAGGCATTCCACAGTGCTGAATCGGTCCCGACCCTTCAGATCATCCAAGGTGGTACGTCCTCCGGCACAGACCAGTCTCCCATCACCTCAATACAACAGTTGTTTCTGTCACTGAGGAGGCCTCTGATCTAATGAATCACAACGACATCTAAGATACACGCATAGAGTGGGACATCAAGAATCAATACGTTTTTGTCACACCGTTTGCTAAGTTTACTGTTCTGTTCTTAAAAAACATTGAAGTAGCTTGCTGCTGAATCCATTTTAAATTGAAAACCCCAAAATTGTGTTTTGGTCTGGATGAGCACAAGAGGATACTTCTGGAAAAGATGACGCACGCACATAGATCTGCTTCCTGTTTGGGTCTCAGTTACGTTTCCTTGTCTGATTCGTCACGCCCCTATCAAGTGACCCTTTACCAGAAAATAACAAAGACATCAACCCCAACAACTACCAGAAGTTAGTTCAACACTATTGACTAATTGCAGGCATTGCTGACCTTGTTTTCTATGTCAGCAGCTGTTGTACTGTATTTTTTTTTCAAGTGGCAACTGCCTACATGCACAGAAAACCAGCTGTTATTTGAGTGATTTGCAACAATTTCAGTGTCCCGAACGGCGTTATCAGTCCTGCATGGAGTGGTTTGCATTTCCAAGAGTTATGGATAAAAATGATTGCTGGAATACATATAAAGTGCACATCTGGACAAGGATTGTTTTTGTATGAAACACATATTTTAAAATGGAAAAACATGTTACGACGAAGCCATAGTAGAAGTCACTACAACAGAATTTCTACTATTGGTAATTACTAATCATTAGTCTCAAAGTCTTAAATTCAACAGTGACTGATAATTCTTAAGCTGCAGGAAACAAACACTAACCTATGTAGAACTTCACAGTTTTGAATACAACCATTTTTATTATTATTTTTTTCAGTCTTATGACTCATAAAGAAAGACGAATGGATTACTTGCAGTTATGCAGCATTGTAAATTCACATACACACTGACCAACAAATTGGAGAAGCCTTCACTCTCAGCACTAATCCCACAGCTCCCTTTTTCATAATAAAAGGTTTAGACTTTTAATAGGGTAACTAATTTCTACTGCTCCATACAGAGGCAGCCACATTTATATACAGACGCCACACCAAAAACAACAACGGGGCCTTTACAGAGTTTGGTGTCAGCAGCTGTAAACATTAGCAAGTTTGAGACATGTTCAGACCCATCACACAACCTTTTCTACGGTCTTTTGTTCTTTCTTCCAACACATAGACACATAGAATCCCTTACTAATCTAAACACTGCTGGAATGAGGTGAATGCTCTGTGTATTTTCTGCTGCAACCTGTCTCTTACCTTCACTAGGACATGGCTTGGGGCTCGGGCAGCTGTCTTCTCTCTCCATGTCTGAGGTTGTGTGTGAACTTGGTTGTGGAGTTGGTAGACCGGGGTCTCCATCATCGGGTGGTTCTGGAGAGATGGCAGCGGCATTCCTCTCCTCGTCCATGGGAGTAGACCTGACTCTTATGGGAGGAGGTGAACGAGCCTGAAGCAGAGAGGAGACAGTATTAATACAGATTAAGGTACACAGGGAGATGTAAGAGATGTGTCATTGTCAAGAGTGATGTCAGAGCTAATGATATAATTATACTTTTAAATAATAGTTTTTCATGTCTTTAAATTTACATTGCCTGAATAGTACCAAAAATGGTACTTATAGTAGCAGAAATGTCAGTATTTAATTATATGTAAAAGGGGACTAAGATTAAACCATGAGATAGAGAGAAACAACAAAAAAGGCACAAGAAATGAATCAAAATTAACAAAGCATTTTATTCTATTTTTAAACTGAACAATACTAAATGTTAGATCCATGTCTGTTGAATTTTATAAACATGGATATGAATATTTCTGTCAATATAGAAATGACAAATTCAATAAAGCTGCACATTTGCTAGATGATGGCAAGTATTAGTTCATGTTTTGTTGCTATTCATATGTAATGGTAAAGTCACTGTTTGACATTTTTAAATTAGTTAGATGATAATGAAGATACAGCAAGAATAATACTCATCACTCTCCTGTGTTGTTTACATTCAGTGGATGCCACTCGTTTATATTTCAATACAGCTGTCATTTATTTTCTTGACTAAAGCAGTTTTTTTTTCTTATTTTTGAAGGTGCTTTTTTTAAAAAAAAAAATCAAATGATAGAACTTTTATAATAAAGTGATGTCTTCAACATGGGAACTTTGTGCTTCCATCCTGCCATGATTGTCATGTGGTACAGCTACCATGGGAATATGAATAAAGGCAATATTTTCCTTTTTTTATGCTGGGATCACTTTGGGAAAGTCATACAATTTTTGTTGAAAAAGCAATATATATATTTTTCTTCTGCTAAAACACACTTGAGGATCACTTTCAACTCGAAGACGACATGAGGGTTAAACAGACTGGCACGACGACAGCTTTACTTTATATCAACTGTTTGTATGTTTTTGTATGTATATAATCAGTTCTTGCCTCCTTGCTCTCTGAATTAGGGCTACCTACATTCACGACACAGCAGGTCTGATAAACAACACGCATTACAGCCAATCACATTAGAGCACGCGCACGTTCTATAGCTTATTAAGATTCAACCTATATACCTCACGTGCCAGTTTGTTTGGCGCGCGTCTGTCAAAGCAGCTCAGCTGGGCAGCTGTGTGCGCGCTCCCGTCTCTCGCTGCGCACTCTCGGCCCCCCGAAAAGTTTTGACAAGCCCCAACTTTATTAGTTCTCAAGAAAAGAGTTTACGGAGTTCACATCGCTTCATAAACATTTATTCGTCCTTAATGAGCCAAACGGGGCTCTGCTTAAAACCCCTGTAATGGTACGAAGTTTACAGAAGGTTCGATAACAGTCGCAGCGCACATTTAACAAAGTGCCAAAGTTTTTATAGTAAATATGGACTTATAATATAGGTTTTAGCCTACCTTTAAGAAGAAGGGTTCTTTGAAATTTGGAGGATGAGCGTAGTATATCTTACTGTTAGATAATAACGGGCGTATTCTGTTTACCTTTATTGCATGTCAGCGCTCTGTTTTCCCAAAACGAGTCCGTGCACGCACAGACCCAACTCATCTCCAGTGTGGGGATCCTTCTTTTCTGTTCCTGGGCTTATGCCTCAGACAAAACTTTCTGCAGCAACAACAACAACAGCGAAGGGCTTCTTACCTTCTCTCTGGCTGGGATTCTGTGCAGCCGACCTTTGCACTAATTCATTCTCTGATCACTCCAGGTGGACTTGAAGCCCTCCGGGACCTGTCCTGTCCCCTCTCCCCTCCACTCTTGTCACTTTCCACGATCGCCAAATCTCTCCACGGCTCATGCAGGTGATCCAAACTCCCGATTCAGTGCATTTTTCTCTCCAGCGGGGATAGTTTTCTCTCCGCCTCCAAAGTTTCTTTCTCCGGCTCGCCCCGTCCTCCAGCACACCAGATGTTGGGAGGTTTGACTCTGCAGGCAGCTCGCTGAAATCCCTTTGTTTGCGCTGCAGCTTTCCTCAGCATTCACTGCTATTCTGCAGCCACAGACCGAATACAGCAGCAAATCTGCCCAAACCCTTAGCAAATGAGCGGTAACCTATCCGTTGTGTGCATTCAGTCTCGCCTCTGTCCTACTCGCTCCCACTATACTTGCCTCAGACTTCTGCTGTTGGACAGGAAACAACAGTCAGCAGTGATTGTGCTTCCTCCAGGCTAGAAAGTAGTTGGGCTGAGCTATACTGTCATATAATTACCGCTTAACCCGAACCAGACACAGCACTAACACAGGCAAGCTTTCATCAGGAATTACGAGCTCAGAAACCATATGTCATGTCATTAATAATAGGCAAACAGTTTGTGAGAAGAACTTTTTATTTGCATTAGCACCAGTACAGTTGCTGCTGCTATTTATGTGCACTCACCGGTCACTTAAGGAATACATATAGTAGCTCTGGAGGAGGTATGTTGTGGTGCTGTTAAAACGCATGTAATAAACAAATAAGACTAAAATGGGGTTGCCAAATCACATAAGACAACGCAATAGCACTACAAATAAATTAATAGTCAGTAGATCAACAGGTATTTCAGTTATTTTAAACTAATGCTGAAAACCATAACTTTCATGAAGCAGGGATTTAGCGGAGGACTTATTCAATAAATGCATTCATTTCCCCTAGTGTACCTAATGAAGTGGCTGGTGACTGTTTCTCCAATCTATGCTGTCTATGTAATGATATAGGTTAGAAACTTACACTATCATAGTGAACTTATAGCTTAGTTGCTGATTTTGCCTTCTAGTACAAAAATATACGCCATTCAGGCATAGCATTATGACCACCTGCCTAATGTTGTGATGGTCTCCTTCTTCAAAGCATTTCTAACTTGTTCCACAGCATCAGTTTGGGATCTAGTAAATTTGGAGGCCAGACCTTGTGCTGTTCGGCATGCTTCTTTTTAGTTGTTCCTAAAGTGTTCCTGTGTGCGTGTTTGTGTCAGGCTGCATCCTGCTGGGGATGACTGCTGCCATCAGGGAGAGTCATTGCTATGGGGTGGGGGTGTCTGGTCTGGTCTAGATGGGTGCTACATGTCTAAAATCCTCAGGAATTAATGCCAGGTCCAAATGCTTCCCAGCAGGACAATGAATTGTCTCAAGACGTTCAATGTTATTTTTATTTGTGGTTTTAATGTTGTGGCTGGTCGGTGTATGAACACAGTAGTCATTAGATAAGATAAGATAAGATAAGATAAGATAAGATAAGATAAGATAAGATAAGATAAGATAAGATAAGCCTTTTGTTTTATCCCAGTGTTGTTACATAAACATTGATAAGATGCCAAACACATGGACAACACTGAGCGGATAAGAGCTGACCAAACATTTGTTCTTCTGCTGCCCTGTCACTGCTTTTAGTTTACGTGCTGCCGTGACTCAGAGTGGAAATTTCCCTCTTCATTCATAC
Source organism: Mugil cephalus (assembly GCF_022458985.1). Taxonomy (NCBI): domain Eukaryota; kingdom Metazoa; phylum Chordata; class Actinopteri; order Mugiliformes; family Mugilidae; genus Mugil; species Mugil cephalus. The sequence goes on along the minus strand of NC_061773.1, from coordinate 2,990,182 downwards.
TGGGGCGCATAGTGTCTTTAAAGACCAAACAGCTCATTTTGAGAATGATTCATCCTAATGATGGTAATACTTGAGAGCAATTACAAGAAACCAATCCAAAATACATTCCCACCTTGTAACGACATCGGCTTGCTATTACACTGACAACATGTGTCTCATTGTGAAACCGGTCTATCATCATTTGTGTCACTTCGGGAGCTGGATAGGTGAGTTGCCTTTTATTAAACATATGAACACTTCATAAGGTTATGATGTACTCCCTAATTCTGTACGTGATCAGAGATGTGGTGAATAAATCTGCTCTGGGAACACATTTATTACGTCAAGCTGAAATACAAATACTCAGTGACTGTTCTCAGCTACGGACAAGAAAGACTATGTGCAATATACTGAAATGAGACATTTTTTTTTACTGCCTCATAAATGATTACAAATTGTGTTCTCAGTTTTACACAATATCTAAAAAAAAAAAAAAATATTTCAGGATGTATCAAAAGACCTGTAAAATAAGAGATGAACTAATATCAGACACATTGGAACAAATTATGTCAAAGTATCAAAACACTGAAAGCAATAAGATAGGCTGAATAATGCCACACAACTGTTTAAAGCTAAGGCTATAAAAATGACAGGAAGGGACTAATTAGTTGCGGTTCTGGGGTTACATCTAATACAGAAGGATACTGCACATGACAGACACGCCTTGTCTGCTCCTGCCATGTTGACACCTGGGGGTTAGCTGTGTTTCCTGTGATTGATGTTTGCAGGTGTGACAAGGGCACCAGGTAATTCACGGCAGCAAATCTTCTAAGGCTTTTTGAGGCAGGCTCCATTTTTACTAACAACTAGATATCCTCCCATTGACTTTGTCTATGCAGTCACTCATCGGAGGCGGTCAGACTTTGACAGTGAAATATTTGTAGGATTTGCTCTCTGCTCATAGCACCTGTTTGGGGTGTTGCTCCAGCAGGGTTTTTGCTTTTAGTCTGTTCCTTCGATTTATGAAATAAATCCAGGTATGTTACTTATAGGACAGATTGAAGTTCAGGAAACTGACATTATGATAAAAGTATTTTGTTTTCACATAATGCCTATGGATGTAAAATTGAGACATCATTCAGAGAGGCTGCTTCCTCAATGTAAATGCTGCTTATGGAGGTCTTAAAACAATAAACCAGTGTCTGCAAGTCTCTTTGAGCTACTTCATATCAACACATTTTGAGTAGCTGCCCTCCCTCCCCACTGCTTCACATGCATAACTTACCAATTTGTCATCGACTGCGGGGGATTTTGAACAGGGGTGGGACGAGGGCACTCCCACATTGTATCATATTAAAATTCAGAGTTCATTTCCGTTAATTCACGGGATCACAGCGTGTTAATGAGGAAATTCTCGTCTCTTATCCCATGTCATCATGTCAGCGAAAAAAGGGATGGCGCACAATTACAGTGTTGAGACAGGCAAACAAACCGCAGCTTCAAAAGACCCTGATAGTTGTTGCTATTACACTGTGGTTGCATTAAAGTCTTGTGTGTGTTTGTACAAGATTCAGGTCCTCCACCTATTCCAGCGGTGAACAATGAGAGCCGGGAAATTATTTTGTCATCAGCTTCCGGAAAAAGCGTGTGCTCTCTATCCTTTAACTTCCGTTCGTGACCTACATCCCACTTCACCATTTCCCACAGCCGCAGGGTGCTTTACAGTCGAATGGCTTTCATTTTTGCACTTTGGTGGTGTTTACACAATTATTTGGCGCTAGCAATTTAATCAAGCTGTATTTAACAGTCATTTTATGCTATTTGAACACATTTGTCAAAAGAGTAAGTGGCAGCTGCTGAACTCCCTGTACGTGTAAATCTGCTGATTGATCCTTTGTTCTGCCTCTAACAGCGTTTTTTACTGCATGCAGGGGTGAACCGGTACACTTTGGATCCTCCGTGGCATTGTGCGCTAACCGAATGAATATGGCAGCACCCTTCCACATTCCTCACCTCCAACAGTGCTATCAAATCAGTTTCCAAATATATAAGAGAAGCTTTACTGCTGATGCACATGCAGGCATGTCCTATTTCTAAACACATAACTGTGCAGACGGAGGCATAGAAATAGTTGTTGTGACAACAATAAGATTTTCTCCCCGATTCTGAACAAATTACATGTGTTTTCTCGTTCTGAGAAATAATGTTGAACTATTCCTCGTTTTCTTGTTGAGACTAAAACAGGACAACATTTTCTCTTCTGCACAGTAAGTCTGTAGCTGGAGCCAACGGTTGACTAATTTACTTTAACACAAAAAAGGAGCAAGCAACAACAAGCATGGTCTGTCAAAAACAAAATGTGTATAACAACACCTCCAAAACTCCTTTATTGACACAGCATAGCTGGTTTGTCGACCAGACTTCAAGTGTAATGACACGCTCGTGCACAAAATACAAAAAGAACAATAGTTTATCTGTCACTATGTTGACAATATTTCTCCTACTATCGCCTACTCACAATGACATCTGTATTTTCATGCAGTGGAATGAGACTTTTAAATAGAGTTCTTTTCGGCTGGAACGATGGGGGCTAACGCTGTGCTGCAACTTTAGGTTGGATCTTTAACATCAATGCATAAAGCAAAGTTATTAATGATCCAAAGACAATGCAGTCGTTCTTAACTAAGTAGTGAAAGCACTTCCTCCTGATCGGTGCTTGGCTCAGGAATCTGGAGCTCTAGAGGCTGCAGAGAAAGAACAGGTAGCTGTTATAAGCTACACGCTGGCAGACTGGCTCCTAGAAGGACGTCTGACCAGACCGCACGGGATCTCATGTGATGGCAGGCCCAACGTTCAGACTGAGAGAGAGACAGGGGGAGAGAGAGAGAGCAAACGTAGAAAGAGAGATGTTTGTGTGTGTAGGGGTGTGTTCACCGGGAAGTGAAACTGGAGGACAAAGTATGAGCGCCCATCTCTGAGTATTATTCTAAACTTAACACAGTGATTGTTTCAGTGCTTCTGACTTGGGACTCGGAGAAAGAGACAGAGAAGGAGAGAGGGGGAGAGAGAGAGAGAGAGGGAGAGAGAGAGAGAGAGAGAGAGAGAGAGAGAGAGAGAGAGAGAGGGCCCCAGCCACAGAACAAAAGCATCTTTGTGAATGATTGGAACCACATTTTCGCCCTCCCATCTCTCTCTCTCTCTCTCTCTCTCTCTCTCTCTCTCTCCCTGTCTCTCTCTCTCTTTCTCTCTCTCTCTCTGCCACACATGAAGCTTCATCAACTTTCTCATCAGACTCATGGCTCCTCAGGGGAGAGACTAAACCATACCTGTGAGAAGACACTAAAAACTGGAGGCGAGGTTATTTAAAAAAAACAATGCAAACCGCTGCTTCGACTTAGTAATCTCTCGTTAAATCACTAACGTTACTCGTGCCTTTAACTTTCCAATTGGTTTGTGAAAGATCTGCAGACCATCCAGAAAACAACAGAGCTGCCGGATGCATGAATGAATCTCAGGAAGTTCCTTTAAACTTTGAATCAGTCACTCGGTTCAACTATTTGTTTCAACATCGGTGCAGATGAGCTTACACAGAGGATTGATGCAATTAGCAGCTTAATCTCTCAGTAAAGGGAACTGAAAAATGTTATTAATCAATTGGAAATGTAGTCAGTTTCAGAGTCGTCTTTACAGCTTCTCAAAGATTTTGTTTTTACTCGTTTGAAATATGGGTTGTTTGTAAGATATTTTAATGGCTAAACTATGGCAGCTTAGCTCAGTTGGTTAGAGCGTTGTGCTAATAAGGGCTGGGGCGCGAATTCGGGTACGAGCCTCATAGTTATGAGAAATTCCCCATATCTTATCTGAATAAAGACATACCTTAATATATGATATGAAAAGAATTTATTGATTGGTTGTAAAGTAAGGGTTACCTGCTTAATTGGTATGTCAGTGTACTTCCAAGGCAGCAGTGTCAAACTCATTAGGGGCCACTCTACACTACAGCCCAGTGTGCCCCTAAGCGGGTCAGACCAGTAGCATAATAGCATAATAACCTATAAATAATGACAACTCTAAAATTTTCCATTCGTTTTAGTGCACAGAAGCACATAATTAAAATATTTACATTTCATTTTCTATCCTAAACATTTTATGTTGAAATCTAAGAAAAAAAGCAATTTCACAATTTTGGCACATTGCTTCCATCTGTTTGGTTGTGTGTCTCAGTCTGCAAATTTGATTAAAACAGTCTGACAAATAAGGAATAGATGCTAATCTTATTCAGAAACTGCAGTTAAAGTCAGTGAAAATGACATCTATCTGTTTTATTAACGGATTTTCAAGGTGGAAATGTTTTAGTTGGATCAGATCAGATTGAAGAAAACAAACATTTCAAATGAAAAATGGTCATTTTACCGTCGTAGTCTTTACTGTACATATACACATAGAGTTGTAGAATCTGTCGAATACCAAGCAATGAGGCGATGGAGTCAACTTCAACAAGACACAAGGTTTTTATCAATTAATTGCACTCGTTATCAATCCACAGAATAGATATTAGAGTGATGCTTTAATAAATGCCACACTGCCCTTACTACGGGACCCACAGGATATCACTGATTTCTGTCCTTGATAAACTGTTAAATAATCCAGATCCATTTTTGTTACTGAATACATGAAACGATATAATAATGAAGGAATCCGCAACGCTGTAGATAATATACGGTTTGTTATTTCTGATATGATTTGTATTTGATCGAATTTTTAATTTTTTTATTTCTCTACAGTGTTCATGTTGTTAGTAACATTAGTGTGTTAATGGTGAATGCACAGGCGGGCCGTCAGTAAGCGAAGCCAAACTGAGAGTTAAAGCAAATCACAGCTTGGGTGTTAACTCGAATCAATTCCTTTTTTTAAATGGAGGGGGCTGGGCTAAATTTAAATGAGCAGAAGAGAAAGAAGCGTATTAGGCTGAATAAGCAGATCCATGTGGGAGCTTGCAGCGGCAGATACACAGCATGTTGTGTTGTTTTCAGTGAGTCAGTAGTGTTTGGAGAGCGGCCCACCGCTTCAGCCACAGACACGGAGGGGAAGAAGGGAGAGGGGGGAAGACAGGGTGAGTGAACTGGGGAGAGGAGGGAGATGTCAGCGTTGCTTCTCAGTAAATTTATTTTGTGACTCACAGGGTCTGCCTGGACCTCAGTGTGCTCCATGCTGTTGGGACTAGCAGCCCCTCGCACCCATCTGTACACTCAGTCACACACACATGCACACTGATTTAGCATCGCAAGTTAATGCAAAACAAACAAACGTGCATTAGTGTAAAAAACAAAACAAAAAAAGCTCCACAGGCTCAGAGAATTGCCTGATGCATGCTCCTATACACACACCCAGTGCTTGCTTTGACCAGATGAGCTTTGAGAAATACATTCAGAGGTTCAGACTCAGGTCTGTGCCAAACATTACTGAGCCACGCCAAGAATAACCTCTTTGTGTGTTGCCCTGCACCCTGGCTCACCTTGTGCAAGTATAAGGTACCAGGTTTCTGCTTAGTATTCATGATGCATGCATGCCAGTGAGTGTGCATTTGTGTGTTCGCGTATGTGTGCCTGTGGCTCGATAATAGGCTTAGGATGGGGTCTCTCCCAAAACCAAATGTCACAGGGATTTAAGCGTCAAGAGTGAGTTTCCTCCCAGTTGACTGACGCAGAGGTTCACTAAAAGCACAAGATTAAACGAAAAGTTTTGACTTTCCAGAAAAACATGCAGCCAGTTCCTCCCCTTTTTTTTCTCCTTGTGGCAACACATCCACGATGCAGAGTTGAGCTCTGAAGCTAATAGGTTGTGGGTTAAATGGGTTAAAGCCTGCGTGGGAGACAAGACACAGGTGAGGAGGGAGAAGGAGGAAAAACTAGAAGTAAAGATGGGTCACAGAGATGTTTCTCACAATGCAGCCCAGCTCATATCTTATAAACCCTACTGAGACTTCAGCCACCTGTTTTCTAGTCATGCAGTCCATCACATACAGGGCTGATAGCTCACATAGTTTTCCTCTAGCTTGTCCTGCACTCTCTGGCCCTCCCTGTTGGTCAGAGAGTGTCAGTGGATCCCAGGCATGTTTGTTGCTGGGTTTATGTTTGTGAGATGCTGCTTGTGTTGTCTGGTTTGTTTACTCCTCCTGGTGGACACTCTCTGTATCACAACACATGCTGACCTCGGCACAGGCCTGCAGAACTGAGGCTTCCGTTAAGGAGCAATATCCTTATCTTTCCTCAGGTAGGTTTGACTATTACTATTCAATCAGTTGACATGTTAAGTGCAAGGGAGCATTTTTGGTGGTGCACGAGGACAATAAATTCAAATATTTTCTGTACTGTAATGATCAGGTAGTGGTGGCAACACGCAACTCCGTTCAAATGCATAAATGCTTGGCTGCTCCTGAATCTGATTGAGTTCTGCATGAATATGTGGTCCCTGTGATAGGTTGGAGACCTGTCCAGGGTGTACCCCGCCTCTCGCCCAATGCCAGCTGGGATATGCTCCAGCAACCCCCACGACCCTAGTGAGGATTAAGCGGTATGGAAGATGAGATGAATATGTGGTACAGCACAGCTTTTTTATACACAAGCTTCTTTACATTACAGCTCAACCTGTGCAGTCAGACTCAACAGGACAATAATTTGGCTTCTTTAGTTCTAAAAGAGGTGTGGGGTTGAAGTTTCAAAAGGAACATCATCTTTGCTGTTATCAAATTCACTAATTTACAGGTACGCAGTTTGGCCGTTAATAGACCCTAGTTATTCCAACGGGCATATTGTGTAGGTCTCCCTTGTTCCGCCAAAACAGTTGTGACTCATCAGAGAATGGACATGGGTCTTCTGAGGGTGCCTCTGTGGATCATCCCACAGATACTTGATCAGTTTGGGATCTAGTGAATTTGGAGGCTCATTGCTATGAGGTGGGGGTGTCTGGTCTGGTCTAGGTGGGTGCTACATGTCTAAGTAACATCCACATGAATGAATACCAGGTCCAAACGTTTCCCAGCAGAACACTGAATTGTCACAAGATAGTCAATGTTATTAACCTCTCCTGTCAGTGGTCATAATGTTGTGGCTGATTAGTGTATATTGTTAATGGTTTGAAATAACTGACGAGGTCAGTTATTCTCTATTTAATATAAAACAATGTTTTTTTTAAAAAAAGAAAACAAAAAATTCCACTCTTTATGTTTGTATGTGCTAGAGAAGAAACAAGGACTCAGTATCTGACAGTGTAATAAGTATTTTATTGCATTTTATAATGCCATTGTCAATAATTAGTACAGATTACATGCAACTAGACCTACTGTACAGTTTTTTTATTGTCTGCATGGACAGACACAAGAAGATTCAGGTTACAAATACACAGATATATGTGTGTGTTTTTATACAGCATGAAGGAAAGGGCAGTGACTGGCATTACATGGCTACCCGGGGTGGAGGGTCAAAGGTCTGGGCTCCACTGTCTGTCTAAAGCCACCACCCAGTCCCTGTTCCCACCTCTTCCTCGGGTCACACTTTCAAATAACAAGAAACATAACAAAAACCAAAAGGATAAAGAGAGGTAAACTGAACTAAGAAACAATACAGAGTCACTGCTGAAAATGTACACACATTCCTAAGGTTTAACCAGAGGAGAGGAGAGAAGTGGTAGTTCCATCAGATTCTGGCTGTCTACTTGATAATACCATCAGGCAATGCTCTGCTTTGAGAGTCCCTTCCCCCTCACATGACACCTCAGAACTGTCCAATCACACATCAGGATTTGATATCTCCCTGCATCCTTTGAGTCAGTCATCAGCCAACGGGATGGAGGCTGGTTCTTCAACACTGGACGTATGAGAGATAACAGCTATCGGTAAAGGTGGTCAGTGAAGTCGATGGAGAGTTTTGGAAGTAGCTTGGGTTTTGTTTGGTTAAAGTTGTGGCATTGGTTTGGTTACAGTTTGGTTACAGTTCAGACATTTGGACTAAGCAGTGTTTGCTTGCAATGCCTTTGGTAGTCAGAGGATGAGCTGCATCTCTGAGAGCCATTCCACATTTTGGTCTTGAGACTACACAAGAGGAGGAGTATCAAAAATGCAACAGTGTCAGTCTTTGATCTGCCTCTGCGGGATCTGGGAGATGGGGTGTGTAGCTGGTCACCACCGGCCAGGTGCTTGACTCAGTGACACCCCCATGGCACCTGCAGATGATTGACAGCTCTGTGGGTCGGAGTTCAGCACAGGAATGACAGGGGTCAGGGGTCAGAGGGAGGGGTCACAGGGAGCAGGGACACATATTGGCACCGGAAAGGACCAACAGCAATACCTTTCTAGAGCTCTGCATTTTTTAAAGCAAGAGAGGGGCTACATATTCTCACATATTTTTTTTTTCCTCTTTCTCTTTTTCTTTTCAGAGGTTTTGGTCCTGTCTTTGAGAAAAAGTCCTTCTGAGGTATCAATACGTAATGAAGAAACTTTTTGTTTGTTTTCCATTAGTTGTTTTTTTTCTTTCCTTAAAAATGCATAAATGCAGTACAGAGACAAAAAAGTATCAAAATAGACCTAGCTAAGATAAATATACAAACAGGTGTTACCTAAACCACTGATCTAACTTTAATCTTTTCTTTTTTTTTAGAGAGAGAGATAATACACTTAAAAAATCCGCGTCCCAGACGTTTTATGAAGAACCGAAAACAAAAAGCAAACAAACGAACAGAAACAAAACTATTAAACCAAGATACCTGCAGCACTTAATATGATAAATACATATACTTCAGCATTAGCAGTACAGTATAGGAATCAGAGCTGAAAGCTTTACGATAGCTAAACAGGTGCAGAAAAAGGAAAAACCCCCAAAAGAGAAAAATCAAAGGACAAAATGGGAAAGAATGCCCTGGAGAGACAAGCCAAGCATTAATATACAAGAATACGTCATGTTATGCCAAGCTGGAGAAAGAACAGAAGTGTTACATGGTGACCTGTGAACAATCTACATCTTTATAAAACAGCTTTGTTTACAGGTGTACCTTAAAGCACGAGTCAGAGATCATCTATGTTCTGTATGCAGCAGTTCCTCTTGGTTTGGATATTTCTAGTAGTAGTAGTAGTAGTAGTAGTAGTAGTAGTAGTAGTAGTAGTGATGAGTGTCATTAGGTGTGTTAGTCATCTCGGTGTCTCTGTGAGTGGTTTGCTGCTGTGTTGTGGGTCTTTGGATATCTGGATGGTCAGAGACTGTGTTTGCACTAACCCATAGTAGCCCTGCTTCTACGCTCCTGTTTTTTTTTTCCGTGTGTGTGTGTTAGTGTGAGTTGTGGCACCGATATATTCTGCCCATCACTACCTCTGCAGCAACACATTAGCGTGCAGCTTCTCACCGGCAGAGAGCCTGATCACCAATATGCACACGTACAGCTTAAAGCACACACAGCTGAGAGGCCGTTGTCATGGCTCAGGGGTACGGTTAGTTAGCTCTACGCAGCTGACAGAAAACTGTTCACACACAGTGGAGCGCTTCACAACACACTTTTGAGACGCAGAGAGTGCTTTAGATGTGGTCTGAGGAGAGGTAGTCGTTTTTAATTCTATGGAAAGTGAAACGTCTCTGTGTTTTTTGGGCTCGAGCAGATGGGTTAGGGAGTCCAGATCAACAAATAGCTTTTTCTTTTTTTTCTTCTTCTTTTTTTTCCTTGTCAGTCATACAGTTAAGTGTAAGAATAATTTTGGCATTCATATTACTATCATTTGAGGAAGAATGGAGAAAAAATAATAATATTTAAGAGCGTTCAGTCTCCTATTGGCTATGTGTTGAACTCTTTTGAAAAGGAGGTAGTGTTATTTTTGGTTTTTATCTCGTTTCAAGATGCCTCTGTCTGCCACGTTGTACTTTGTACGAAATCAGTCTCTAATGTGACAGGAAACGGTCCTGTTTGAACACAAAGTCATATTGGAAAGGTTCTTTCATGAAATAAGAAAAAACGCCTGAAGTGCAAGAGACAAGTTTGACAAAATGTATGAAAATATGAACCAAACTTTAGATACCATGGTGTCCCTTGGTTATGTTCCTCTTACATTGGTATTTTTTTCTTGTTCCCTCTTTATTGTGGTATTATTTGGAATAACTCTTCCCTGTCCAGAGATGTGACTTCTCTAAGCAGATTACAGTACACTTCCTCTTCCTGTGAGCACTATGTACAGATGAAGAGGGCTTTTTTGTCTTTAAAGAGCTTTTTTTTCCTTCTTAAAACATCCAAATGTTAATTACAATAGCATCGGAAAAGTACCTTGTAACAGCAGGTGTTTGAAAACTAATATTTTTTGTTTCACTTCTCTTTTTGCTGGCACCTCAAATAAGTAACAACACACTTGAACTTTCAGGCCATACTGTCATAAGGGCCAGTTCTGGGATTGTGTTTGGAACACAAGTGAGCCTGAGTGTGGGGTGAGACAGGGTTGTTGTTGTTGTTGTTTTTTTTTGTTATTTTTTTAAACTCTAAGTGCTTTTCTTTTTCTCTTTCTTTTGTTTTTCAGAGGAACTGTGCGAGGTTTGTTAATAATAGTTTTTGGCCTCATACGTAACATGAGTCATTCATAACCGTCTCCAAATTCTAGTTGGCTTTACACACTTTGGTTTTTGGAATGGGCAGCACTGTAAGTCATGAATAGTTTTAACACAACAGTTTATATGAATACAATAATAAGAATTCAAACTCCTGGTTTGTTTGTCTTTTGGCCAGTTCTTTTAAGAAGGGGGGGGGGGGGGGATAAAACCATAAAGGGCAAAATAAACTACAGGGTTTTTGGTTTTCTACATATTTCTTTGGTTACCTGTAACAAAAATAAAATGGGAATAAGCAGATAATAGATTAAAATAAATGTTAAAATTTGGTATGGCACCGTAGAGAAAAGTAATGCTTTTATGCTCACGGAAAAACAAAAGAAACATGCTATTCCTTTAAAACAAACTCACACAGTGAATTGCAGATAGCTTCTACACAGTAACTATTACGACCATAGAGCTTTGAATCCAAGCTGAGCAGAGTTGCCGCGTTTGGTGTCCCACAGAAAAAAATCCCCCTTTTATTTCTTTATCAATTTTGGACACAGTTCCAGGTAGAACCTTTGTGGGATGAGGTATTCTCTGACTGCTATATATATATATGTATGTATATATATATATATATATATATATATACACACACACACATATATATATATATGTATATGTACACATACACATATATGTTTGTATGTGTATATATATATATATATATATATATATATATATACACACACATATATACATATATATATATATTTAAAGCATTACGGATAGTTCTCAACTAAAGTACACAACGGAAAAATCGGAATGAGAGAGAATTAAAAGAAAAGAAGATTCAGCTGTTAAATAATGTGTCTGGATAATGGCAACTTTAAGTGCTATTTCCAAATTTCTAGTCTTGCTACAGTTGGGACAGAAAGGGACAGAGGGGCTTGATGTAATTTGGGACAATACTTCTTCTTCTTTGTTTGCTTGCCAATACTCATTTGGAATGGTGTGAACAACCAGAGTAAATCAAACAAATTACAACGCAATAAAACAGAAAAACAGCATCCTTAGAAAAGGTATGTCAAAACAGAGCGCCATCTTGGAAATATTGATCCTCCCAGAAAAAAAATAAAATAAAATAAAACAATGATAATAACATCAAATAATAAAAAAGAAATGACAAAAAGCTACCACACATTTTTCTTGTTATATTCCATAATCATCAACAGTTTTCTTTTTTTTTCTTAGTCACAATATTTCTGTAGACACTTCCTCCGTCGTTTCTGCGCTGCTTCCCCTCTTTTCTTCTTTTTCTCTCAAAAGTGTTCCATGCTTGTCGCTCCATCCACAGATGGAGGAGAGAAGAAGGACAGCACCATATGGTCCTTTTCCTGCAGTCTTCTGGGGTTTGGGGAATGAGAAGGGATGCACTGTCGGTGGGGGTTAGGAAAATGTCTTCTTCTTTTTTTTTTTCCACTCAAAAGCAAAGAGTTTGAAAGACGTCCCTCAACAAGCGTCTTGCTGCTGGCAGAAGTTTGGGCAGGGGGGGGGGGGGGCTGAGCCGCCTCTGTTGGGTCAGTGCTCTTACACAGATGTGGACAGGAGCCTGCTCTGAGTACTGCTGGAGGTAATCTTAAACTTCCTTCCTCCTCATCTTAAAGCCCAAGAGTTTCATTTTGATCAAATAAAAAAAAAGAAAATGAAAAAGCAAGTGATTGACTCAAAGAGGGGGGAGAAGGAGAGGTATACTGCACAGCCCCTGGTGACTGCTCCAAATCTATATACACATGATCCTTGCGTGTGTGTGTGTTGTACTTTCTAACACACACACACACACACATCTGCGTCTTCTCATCTGACGGAGAGATAAAATGGCTAGCCAGGCAGCCAGAGACAACAGAGAGGAGGGTGTGTGCAGGGTGGTGGGACGAGGAGGAGCGAGTGTGTGTGTCCACGCCTCTGGGGGTCTCTACATAGAGGGTGATTTTTCCAGGGAGGATGACGAGACATGGTTTGACAAGTGAATGTGTGTACGTGTGTGTGTTTGTGTGAGTGTGTATGCATTGAGTGGTGTTACACCTCTGAGCCGAGTGTTGTGAAAGCAACACAAGGAGGTAAAGCAGTGCTCCACAGTCTTGTTTTTGCGTCTGAACGTAACGAAGGTCATCTAACCCTGTTTGGAGTTTCTCAATGTCTTAATTGAAATTTCTTAAAAATGAAAAAAACATTCTCTTTTTTTCTCTCTTTTCTCTGAAGTGTACAGTTGGTATATTTTTCTCTTCACTCCGGTGCGAGGGCACGGGTTATCAGCCTCGTCGGGTCCCGCCCCTCTCGCCGGTTTTCGGATCTGTTCCTACTCCAGCTCCTCTGTGGGAAGATCCTCCTCCAGGTCGCGCTCATCGCTCGGCAATGGCAGGCTGTGTGTGACGCCGGCCAGCAGGGATACGGGCCGGCTGTCCTCCTCCACCTCAGTGGGCTCCTCCTTCACGTGCACCTGGTGGCTGGATGAGACAGGGCAGTCTGCGGTGAGGGGACACGTACAGTCCAAGGGACACGCTAAAAGCTGAATGTTTATGTCGACATCACTGATAGCAGATTCATATTTAAGTTTTATTTATTTTTAAGTTTGATTTATTTGGAGCTGTTTTTGCAATCTACATTTGTTAAGGAAAAGGAATTTCTTCTTTTACTGTATTCACTGGTGAACTTACTGCTGACCACCCTAGAGCAGGCATTATGCTTCCAACTACACTGTGATTTCCTAGATATCCTACAGCAGCACTCCAGGTGGCCTTAGGCTTTGATGATGATCTGACCAGCAGAGGTTAAATTCTCCAATCAAACTTATGTATTCATATTTTTGAATTATGGTTCATCGGCTCCTTGAACAGAGGGAAGGTTCCCTTTAAATTTCTCACACATTAAAATGATACAGTGCACCACCATTAGTTTGAAATACTGGCCTACGGGAAGGGACGACCATAATGTAATAATAACAAAAATAATAGCAAAAAAAAAAAAAAATATTATAATAATGAAATAATACTTAATTGATTCCACATGGGGAAATGATTATTATGGGCTTAACGTTAAAGTCTGGTTTAAAGCTTCATGCTTGTGTACCTGTACTGTTGAGGGCTGAGCGTGGGGCTGCAGCTGCCGTTGCTGTTGACCTGCTCCACGGTAGAGCTGACATCATCGTGGCCCACGTGCAGCATGTTGAGGCTGGCTGCAGATGGAGGGGTCACCAGGGGAGGGCTGTTCAGCAGGGACAGACTGCTTTCAGCCAGAGCCGCCTGCACACACACACACACACAGTTGGACTTTTTATTTAAACTATAGTGTTGTCGTTTCCCAGACTGAGCAGAAGATGTTCTGATTTCAATCTGTGCCCCTGGGTAAGATATGTTGAAACATCTCCATAAAAATAATCTAACTGACTGTTAACAACCTTAAGGAATGATGGGGACTTCTTCTACATAAAGCACATGTGGATGCACTACTTCCAGTGAACACGGCAAACCACTAGGGGGCACTTATATACAGCCTCTTCCCCGTCAAGTCCCTGTCGCAAGTGTGAGTGTTGACACTAAAGTCTCAACAGGAAAGTTGAGAGGGAACGAGTCACACAAACAATGTGCAATCTCTGCGCCTGCAGCGGAGGAAGCAGCTGGACCGATAAATGCAGCTTCTGCCACTATTCTACGAGCTCACATCCAGATGTTTGATGAGACAGGTTAGTCGCTGCCTGAGAGACTCACCCCACCTCCCCTACTATGCATAAAAAAAAAAGACAAAAGGAATTCTCACAGGCTCAGAGGTGGATTTTCTGGGACAGGCGATAATTTTATGCAGTAACCTTAATTGACAACTACTTGACGCTATAAATCATCTCCGTCACAAAATTGCATGAGTGTGGGTCCGTCTGCACCGAGGTGAAGAGATGGGTCTAGTGTGCGATTGTGTGTGTGTGTTTGTGTGCATGGCGGTGTGAGAAAGTGAGGTGGGAGGTGAGAGTGTGTGTCGATGTGGGAGGAAGAGGAGGAGGAGGAGGAGGAGGAGGAGGGTGGCGGTGTGAATGTCGTTAGGGAATCGGCTAATTATAAGAGGGAATTGATATTAGTGTCCTTGATTATGACTGGCTGCTATGTGTGCGTATGAGAGAGACTGAGAGGGGATGGGGGGATGTGGGGGGGGCATGCCTTACCTGGTAGCTGGCGTTTAGGGATCCAAAGCCCAGGCCTGAAATCATATTTTTCACCAGAGTGGGACTTCTACACATACGCACAGGAAAAGAGAGACGGGAGAAAAAAGGGAGGGCGGTTGAGAATCACAGATTGCGCACACATGTGAAAAGATGTCACCTCACCCTGCACACTATGACAAAAGATGTTTGTTACAAATAGAAACATCCCCAGACTGTAAACAGATGCTGAAGCATACATGTGAAAGTGTCTGATGTCTGGTGTGCAGGTGCTAATTATCCCTGGGTTCTCTGGTGGTTGGAAAGAACATCTGTTTACATACGCTAACAAGGTTTTTTCCTGTCTCGCATCTCACACAGCTGGTTACTAATGGTGTCGACAAACAGGGAAAAACACACACGCACATACATTATGTACAGTACAACCCGGCAACCCCCCCACCTTAGCCGTACTTGATTCCTGACTCTGCCATTTGGTAATAATAGAGAGGTCTATTTGAGCAATCATAGTGCCAGGGCCCATAAACTCACACTCACATCAGCCTCAGCTATGCACCGAGAAAACAAAACGTGTGTGTGTGAGAAAACCTACCCGGTCATCTTTGGTGGTCTCCTCTTTTGGTATTCGACTTCATCCACAGTCCACACGGCCCCCTTCACGTTCTCAACACGAACAAAACACTTGTGCAGACTCAGGTTGTGGCGCACAGCATTCTGGGAGAAGACAGACGGAGAAAAGATTGAAAGCTTTAATATGACTCAGGAACAGTCAGCTACTTCCTGAACATTTTATTATTTCATAGTTAATTGGAACTGGTTAAATTACTTTACAGCGTTGTGCACCCTCACACTTTCTATACATAAAGTAGAATTTATTTATATTTTTTTCTGGTTTTAAAATTAATCTCGCTTGTAATTCGGCGAAATACTGGGTGGAATAATTAAAAAACACCTTCTGAATATTTCTGTAATAATGTTCTAGGTCTCGTTTAATATGTAACATGCATGAGTTACATCTTGTATTTTTATCATGATCACATTCTATACGTATGCGAACATGAGCTGGTTCTGCTCAAGCTTTCCTCTTGTTTTCAGGGCAGATTTTGAAAAGCATCTCGAGACATATCGCTAAAGAAGCTATACAAATAAAAATGAACTGAACTGAATCCTATCCTGAAAATCATTCATTGAGTATATGTAATAAAAAAAACACCTCTTAAATTCCAGAAGGTAGTGTGTACTTAAAAAGGAGAATTTGTCATTTCCTCAAGCTTGTACTCAAACAAAGGTAAGAACATTTGTTGTGTGCTCAGGACAAATAATGTCTTCCATCTCAAGTTGAAGTGATGTGGCCGAGGGCAGTATTCCTTAACTTCAGCTTCCTGTTCCATGTTAACACAAGGCAGCGGTTCTCTAGTAGCGTTATTTTATCTCAGAATGTTTCTAATCAGTCACCATCAGCGCACACACACGGAGACACACACATCCACAGGCGCTCAGACAGCCGAGCAGGCAGGCAGGCAGGCAGGCAGGCACACCGCTATCTTCGTCTCAACCCCCCAGGGACAGGCCTCCCTTTTCATCTGCTATTTGTAGTTTGTTCATGCCCAATTTCATTACCAATTTTAATTCGTCTATAATTAAATCCTGCATATTCTCTCTGACACGCTGTTCTAAGCCGAGAGGGAGGGACAGGCCAGGCATGCATCACTCCTTGCCGTAATTACACACGCAGATACACACAGGCACAAACACACACACACGTAATTACACAAGCCATAATCAGCGGAGGA
Organism: Mugil cephalus; assembly: GCF_022458985.1. Classification (NCBI taxonomy): domain Eukaryota; kingdom Metazoa; phylum Chordata; class Actinopteri; order Mugiliformes; family Mugilidae; genus Mugil; species Mugil cephalus. Next base: position 2,973,641 of record NC_061773.1, on the reverse strand, counting down.
ACCCTTTCTCCCCCGCATCCCCTCAACCCTCGAGCCGTGATGCTAAGTTTTGTAAATGAGTCTGACCCCAATCTCTGCCCGCCACCCTGACAGTGCAAACACACACACAGACACACACACACAGGCACGCACCAGACACCCGCGCTATTGCAGCGCTATTTGCATTCGTCTCCGTGATGAAAGCCTAATTCTCCCAGTTAAAACATTAGCAGTCATTTACAGTGGGTCACAGCACATGTGCCACTCATCTCCACTCCCTGCAGCTGAGGAGGGAGGGGGGCCAGTTACTAGAGGCAGAGATTTTGGAAGAAAAGATTAAATTGTGGACGGAAAATATTTAAAAATATGACAGACCACATCTGCTTCTTTCATATCCATGGACGTTATAGGAGGTGTTATTGCCTTTATACTGTAAATGAAGATTACTCTGATTAGTTCACTTGTGTTTCTTGTGTTTTCTGGAATAGGCTGTTGATATAGGATCCTAAATATTGATGCAAGGAAGCAGGTAAAATGAGAGCCTGAAGAAAATGGCAGTAATGTGAGGCAACCTGCAATTAGATGTGTGTGTACTCAAATTATTAAAACACTCATAAGGCAGAATATTTTATAGTGGATCAAGATTTTAAAAATTATAGGATCATATGTTTTATACTAAAAAAGAGAGATGAAAAAAAAGTCAAGTAGAGCATCAAAGATTAAATGGAAGTCAATGTGAAACATCTCAGGTCCACATTGTTCTGTTTTATTGGATTTTAATCATATCTTTATGCACTGGACCAACTTTCCAAAAATAGTGAATTGTACCTGGTGAATCTGCTCCAACCCACTGCCCGGCACCTTAACATATTACTTAACACTAATTTCTTCTCCTCTCTCAATCATGCTTTTCTCGTTCTCTATCTCATCTCTTCTCCATTCTCGGCCACTCTGTCTCTCTGATCAATGACTTCCCCTCCCCGACACCGCTGCTCTCCTCATGAAATATGACGGCTTATTAAAGGACATACATCTCCACGGCCCTATTTGACTCACTGAGCCGCTATATAAATACATAGAGCTATATTTAAAGGTCTGCGAGGCCAACGGCGCAGGAAGCAGACACCAGGCATTAATAGTTAAAATTCATAAAAGTCAGATGAGGAGGTAAAGATATTCCTGGCTACCCCATCTCTTAACCTTCTCCTCACCCCTCCCTCCCCCCCATCAGCCACCCCCATCCCATCCCACCCTCCTTGGTGAGGCCTATTAGGAGGAGGCTGTGGTTGCCCCCTTCTCACTCCTTTGCTCATTCCCTCACTCTCCCTCTTTGCGACACCCAAATTAGTGTGAGGTTTCTGCAGAAATGGGTCAGCACCTACAATGGTGGGATCAGGCCAGGTGTGTGCGTGCGTTAGCGACAAAGATGAAGAGGGAGAAAAGGGGGGACAATTCAGTGTGTGATCATGAGCAGTGTGTGTTAGCTCTGTATGTGCTTCCCAGTAATGAGGCTGTATAACAGCTAGATGTGGCTTTACTGGGCTAAGTGGGGCTGACACTCAGTATGCCGTGTTGGAGGTGAGAGAATTGTTTAGGACTGAGAGAGCTAGGGAGTGAGCGAGGGGAAGGATGGCAGTAGGAAAGTGTCTCATAAAGGACGGAAACAGCCAATAACTGTCAAATCAGTCATATCTTTAGGAGCGGGGCAAAGTCAGCTTTAAAGTTTGTGGGTAGAGGTGTGTGTGTTAAATTTATGTCTTTTCTGGTCATTTTTGGCTGTTTCTCTATGAACATTAAAAGCTGCCTACTAACGTTGCTTCTTTCATTGCGGTGTATCTGCTTTCATCTGCTTTGGTGAGGGCCTTCATGAGTGGGCTCACACCACAGTTACTTTGTAATAATCAGTCACTGGTGTATATGAAACTTTAGTGTCAGTCAAAACATCGTGTTCTCTGGGTCGGAGTCGGAAGTCCAAACCTTCAGTTTCTAAAAATGGCTCTGGTTGTTTTCCACATCGTGTAAACAGCTCGAGAGTGATGTGTTATTCTGCCTCATTTATCTCAACATCTTTCATGACTTATTTTGTGGTTTTATCGGATAATGTCTCATACAGAAGCCTCATCTTAGGATTGTTATACTCAGGTTGTTCAGAAGCAACGCAGAGACTACAAGTATATATAAAACAAAAGTGTGCCCTTACCTTCCATGTGGCTGTATTTCTCCTGAAATAGGCAAACTTCCGTGTAAACCAGTTGTAGATCTCATTGAGAGTCAACTGTCTGTCTGGAGACTCCAGAATGGCCTGAGGACGGGGAGAAACAAAAAAGTTAAAGGACCACACAGGCGGACGGAGGGATGGCGAGAGAGGACGTACGGCGGGGTGTTGACTTACATGACGTATAAGGGAGGCGTAGGTGAAGGGAGGCCTGACATCAGCGTTCTTGTAGAACTCACAGTTCTGAGCAAGCTCTGAAAAAAATAATACCCAAAAAATAGTTAAATTATCTGACGTCCACCTTCACAGTCTGTTGCACTCAAAAAATATATATCCGCAGAGAGATTGAAGCTACAGGAAGACTAAACCGAAGCGGTAATCAACACAGGGCGAGTAGCGTATGTATCATTAGTAACAGCTAATTTGAATCCACAAAAATAAATTAAATGGATTAATTATAATTCAGTGAGTGGATAATACATGCTAATAACATAAATGGGAAGGTAATGTAGTAATCAGAGGAAGGGGAGAATGTAGGTTTCAGTCTACCTGAGGCGATAGGGGTGCAGTACTTGTCGGAGTTGCGCCTACGTATTGGCCCAACGCCGTGCGAGTGGGAGTGGGAGTGTGTGTGCAGGCTGGAGGAGCTGATGACTGAAGGGCCCTGGCGCAGTGGGGTGATGGGGGTGGCAGCTGAGGTGGGCGGGTGAGGAAGACCCTCTGGGTAGGCATCGCTGTCCCGCTTTAACAGAGCTCCACTGGAAGCCAGGTTCAGCTAGAAAAAGACACAGACAGGGTCATTATTTCGGTTTTATGTTTTTTTGAAATGTATACAAAATAATAAAATTGTTTTCTTAAAATATCCCAGTACAACGTATGCAGGCAGTTTATTTACACCACCAACACTTGCTTGAGAAGGTGAGAAATTTGCACACTGAAAACATAAATTGACTTGTGTGAGGCTATTCATACTGATGTTTTAATTCAGATGTGAATTGTCCATTAAGTTCAGCTGCTTGGCCACACAAAGAGCACAGAAATGATCCAAACACACACAGACGGCAGTCCCACTTCTCTTCTGATAACTGAAAATTGTTCCAGCCGTTCGTTTGACATCATTTAACCTATCGCAGTAAAGGGGTGCTTTATTCACCAGGCGCTGCTGGTGTTCACTCACATAAAAAAATAAAGGCCTTTAACAGTCTCTGAATGAATATGTGGCCCTATCATTTGTGCAGAACCACAAACACTCGCACACTCCACACACGCACACATATATTTATACACACAGCATTGGCTGCAATTAACCCTCAGCTTACAAAAACAAAACCACACGACAGCATGTTTGTAAGAAGGGAACACACACATGCGCTCTGCGGTGGCGAAGTCTTCACGGACCAATTCGGCCCAATTAGGCAGAGCCTTGCACACACACACACACACACACACACACACACACACACACACACACACACACACACACAGAACCAGTGCTCCCAGTCTCTCTGGGAGAGTCGTCGTAGGGCTGCTAGTTTAGGACTAATTAAAAGCACTGTGTGTGTTTGTGTGTGTGTTGTCTAGATGTATGTAAAATGTGTGAATCGCCTCCTCTTTACTCTGCCCACTCTCTGTACCATTTAAGCTGACTTGAGGGGGCGGGGCTGTTTAACAGGTACTTCATTAAAGCTGCAACCCTGCCCCATCACCACGGCAACAGTCGAACACTGTTAATTGAGGCCAAGCTTTGTTTCCATTCCTGATGCTCCTCCTCTGCCCCTCCTTCTCCAATCCCTGACCCTGAGGCTCGTCTCCAGTGGTGACAGAACACGCCTCTTCCTGATTTCCCATTAGATGATAATGGCAGCTGATCCCCCTGCGATCAACACATCATCCAGACACACAAGCGCGCACAAACACCCGCGCACACACGTTGCCACTCGGCTGCACCCATTTATATCCTCAAATTAAGACACTCTACCTCTAATTGACAATTAATTTCAACATCTTCATATTTTAATAAGACTCCTCGTCAATCTGAATAATGAAATATTCATTAGATACCTAATAACAACCTCACCGAGCAGTTTGGACACACACACACAGGCACACATCAAATTTCTGTTCTATTTGTCGGCACTTTCTGGAAATTACAGAGTGAGACTGTTTTGGCTGATTTGTCTCACTGACAAGCTGAGAAATTGAAATTTGAAAATGCTTATAAAAAGTTAATTCAACTTGGACACTTTGAATGTGTGAATAGGTGCAATTTCTGACTTTTCTGGGAAACTAGAACATTATGAAAGAGTTGATTTCTGGGAAATAAAACACAGTGTGTCATAGGAAATTTAAGAGAGAAGGAAACTTACAGGAAAGACAGAACAGAGTGACGAATAAGAGAAACAGAAAGTTGTCCTTTAGGAGTTATAAACAATACATCAACCCTCATTGGTCAATAGGGGGCGTACATAGCAAGCTAGACAGAGGCAGAGGGATGGAATCCAAAGATGCATAGAAAGAAACTATGAATTAAGAGAAGCTTGTGGGTGAATACAAGATAAGAGTAGTGGTTTAGGGTTAAGATGGTAAAATGGATTCAAAGTTTGGGGTCACAGTGTGGACTCACAGGTTGGTTAAAAGGCTTTGGCTCTGAGGGGCGCATGTGCAGGTGGGTCATCATGGCCTGAAGTCGCTCGCTCTCTTTTGCCAGCTGTGGAACACACAAGAATGGATATCACACACAAGTTATCTAATTTCCTAAACCTTAGATTGATAATGCAGTATTGACACAGAAATTACAATTACATTTACACCCCCGGCGCAGGGCTGAATATGAGAGTCAGTTGTCTCGGCACCCCGAGCGCTCTCGCACACTTACGCCTGCAGACACACTCGTCCCTGTTTTACTTTGTTAACTGCTGTTTAATGGGCGCTGCTACAGCCCGTGGAAACGCTGAATCTTCCTTGTGTGTTTGTGCATGAGTACAAGCGTACACAAGTGTAGCCTCCAGACATAACAGATCCACACTAAGACAAATAGCACCATTAACATACTCACACACACTACAGCGAAGTGTGTCAATGCACAAATATGAGATATTTAAGCACAGTGTATGACCTGTATGTGTGTGTGTGTGCTGTGTGAGGGCAGAGCGGTGGGATGCCTGTGGACTGCTGAGGGATGAAGTGACATGTCAAGAAGAGAGGGACGGCTGTCCTGATGTGATGTGACACCAGCTGCCTCTCTGTCACTTTGTGTTCCCTGGTGGTGGCTTCAGGGGCTCAGCTAAACGCTGTTTACCACCGCTGCCAAACACAAAAGCTAACCGTAATGCTGGACAGCACACACACACGCATACACACACGGATGTGAATGCTGTATTCAGGAAACTGAATGTCAAGATGTGCGTGAAGAGACAGCCTTTGTGTTTCCACTTTGTTTGCAACTTTCCTACGTGCAGTACTGTTAGAGTGCAGCATCTCAGCTCTCACCCGGAGTTATTTTGCATTTGCTGGAGCATTCAGATGTTTCAAGAGTGTTGCGTGCACGAGCCACTTTGAGAACAAGAGACTTCTTGCAGCCTGGTCCTCTCTCTCGTTCTCTTTTCTCTTCTCCCCCTCCTCCCCTCTCGGCCTCGCTCTCTCTTGCTGGTGACCAGAGAAGCTTTATAATTGGAGCAGCGATGGCAGCTTCCCTGCTGACTGCTCCTTTTAAATTACAAGCTCCACTGCTCTCCATAAACTCTGCCCTGCCTCCGACAAGTTACTGCCATTGACAGGCTGAAACAGTCTCCATGACTTTGTTTGTGAGCAAATGAAAATTAAGCATGTGCGTGTGTGAGTTTAATGTGGCTGCATGTTTGTGCATGTCCCACCTGTATCTCCAGTTGCTGAACCACCTGCATCTGGACTCGGCACTGAGCAGTGCTGCGGTCATCGAGGGCGTGCTCATTGTTCAAGTGCCTAAAGGAGATGGGAAATACAAAAGGATCAGGATTTGTTCATTTCTGGGAAATAGCTTGATACCGACATATAAAGACCGTCCACCTCAAAGCTGAGCTCGTCCTAATTCAGTGAGGAATTTCAAGTCAACAGGATTATTATTAAATTGCTTCACAGGTCCCGAATGACGAAGTCACAGAACGCAGCTCTTTACACTGAGTAATGAGCTGTTTCAGTGCTACAAAATAAAATAAATCTTGGAAGTTTATTTTGTCTAGTGAAGGACGCAGCAGCTGTGTTTTGTGTGTGTATCCTTCATTGGTGCTCAGTGAGCCGTGATCCAAGAAAACCACCTGGATATGAGCTCATGTGTTATCGCACAGAGCCTTATCTTATGACTTTCTTTCAGCTTAACTCCACTTATTAGCACCAGTGGGCGTGCGCGTGCGCGGACGTTGTGTGTCAGGGAATGGTGGCACCGTTTGTTTCCTCAAATGCGGGAGGACCTGGGAACTTCTGATCTTTCCCAGAGCACCCCTCCCTTTCTCCCTTTCACCAGCGATTCCGCTTCCTTCTGTCATCACCAGGGTTATTCACAGGTTTTGCCGGAGCCCATCCAGCGTGTGTTCATATATGTAGTGGCGTGGGTAGTTGTGTGACTTCTCAGAGAGAGATATTTGATATCTCGCTGTGTTAACTTACTAAAAGCCACTTCTCTGACTTGTTTATTGTGAAAAAGTACGTTCCAAAAGACACGTCTGAATGTGGTGTATGATTATGAGAGTTTGTGTGGGTCTTTAACAAAGTGGAAGGTTAGGCAATATCAGGCAAAGACTTGAAATGAAACAAAAACAATGATGTCATGGCATGGCTAATCTAGGCAGATAGATGGCTCAACACAAGTGCACGATAATAATAACAAAAACATGATCTCACCCGTCTCTCTCTTTGCCCTCACTCTCTCTCAAGCTCTCTCTTCCTCTTCGTCACTTACACTTCTGTCCACTCTCCCCATCCCACTCTTCTGCCCCCGCAACTCCCCAAATGCCTATGATTCACGCTCATTCCAACCAAATCTGCCCCCAAATCCCTCCCCTCTCTCTATAGCCGGGCCATAAACAGTAGCAGGATTTTTTTTTCTTTTCTCGATGTGTCCCGACAATGAGGCTCTGTTTACTCCTCTGAGTGCTGGCAGACAAGGCTTTAACCCACATTACACCCAGCTCCGCCGACCACAGCCAGAGTATTATACCAGAGGACAGGGAGGAGGAGGTTAGGGAGGGGAGGTGGGAAGAGACAAGAGAAGAGAGAAGAAAAAAAAGACCTGAAATAGTTGAGTGTCTCCCTCCTCTGTTCTTCTGCTCTACCCTTTTCCCTCCTGGGGCGATGACTAAGGCCTGCTGGAAGGGAGCGCACTGTTGGACTGACGGCATTATCTGTCGCTGCTTCTATTTTTTCTCTCTCTTTCTTACACACACACACACATACGCTCTTTCACTCGATCTCTCGCTCTCCTTCCATCTGCCCTGGGGCTACGTGAAATGAGACACCAAACAACAGCTTTCCTCTCCAAACTTTCCCAGCCTGCCTGCAAGCTTTGATCTGACTGTCCGATGCCATCACAATCACTATAACGCGCACTTCTGTGTGCGCAAAGACGTATTTCATCACCCCGGCTTATTAATATCTCCATTGTTCAAATAGCTAAGAGTTCAACGTCGATAATGACTGTGAGTTTGTTTAAAGCTTCATTAGAGGCTGATGAAGCCTTCGTTAGCAGCTGTAGTGCCGAGGGGAAGTCCACTGTACTATGTGTGACAAAGGAGGAGGTAGAAGAACGCAAAGGCCAGACACTACGGCAACATCTGACTAGGACTCCAAACTGGACTGTAGAGGGAAGAGTCAGCGTGAAGCAGAAGGTAGCAGGGGTGGACTGGAAGTGAGAGAGAATCAGCTCGAACACAAAAACCCTAAAGTGACAAATAGGAATGACTTGGTGGCAAATTCTAAAAGAATGGATATGAGTGCACACGCACAGCCAATTAAATGCATTAGAGCTGAGGAATGAAAGAGGAAGACAATTCTGTTGTAACAGGTTGATCTAAAATGAATCCTTGAAAAGAAAGAGTGTACACACACATCAAGCAAATGTGGGTATCAGTGTGTTTGTAAGTGTGTGTGTGTGTGCGCGTACGCATGTATATGCCTCAGAGCAAATGTGATGTAACAGATTGCAACACATGAAGTCAGGAAATGCACAACTCCAGTAGTGTACGTGCCTGTCATGTACATGACTGGCGTTGCTTCATCTTTTACTCGTAGAGGTGATCTAAATCGGAGTAAGTTTACATTTCCTACAATTCTCCTACTGTCCTGTGTGGTTCTGCATTTTAATGATCACAAATTGCTTACCAATTGGTGTTAAAACTTAACAAAGCTTTAATGTGGTCTTAAACCTGATATTGCGAAGGTGTGGGTGCAGGATTATGACAAGACAATTCTGTGCATTACCAGCTCTACCTGAAACAATGCACAGTTATCAGTTCTCAACTTAAAAATAGAGGACTTTGAAATAGCCTACAAATACCGCTCCTCTGACCTCTGCAAGGGAACTATAGACACATCTCTAAAACATGACCTTTCAGTGCCAGTAAAAGCGTGTGTAAATGGAAAACTGACACTTGAACACATGTTTTGGTCAAAACAGAATATTTACAGCTGTGTCCTTTCTAGGCCACAGTGTTAAATATATACGGTGGCAGCACATAGCGCATGTTTTCACTTGTGTCCCTGCAAACGGACTGACATCTTTAAAAGTCTCACAATGTATTCATCACATCTTTGGGCGATTGTTGACTCACTTGATGAACTGTCCCATGTCCTCACACAGTGCTTCACAACCAGGCCACTTACACTCTCCATGGCCGTAGAGGGGATGGGAGCCGGCATGCTCCTCATGACTGCAGAGGAAGAGAGAGAGGCACACAGGAAGAGACAACGGTGAATAAAGCTAGAAAAATTCTTAAAATAAGCAGCAATATGTGTCAATATGCCGCAATTTCACAAGCACATGCAAAACAAAACAAAACAAAAAGCAGAGCAGCAGAATCAATTCAGCCATCTGAGTCTGGTTAGCAGTCATTAGTTTGTGCAGTTCACGAAGCCAAGTGCAGAGAGAGGAGGATAAGAGCAGAGTGGGGTCAGTTACAGAAGCCAGGCAAACAAGGGAATTGGTCCAGCAACCTCAGAGTCGCATTCTGAAGTCCACGACCTGTCTCTCTGTCCTTGGCGCGTGTTTTGCGTGTGCGTGCGTCCGTGTTAGTGTGTGTTCTAATATTTCAGGAGTTGACACAGAGCAGGCACAGGACCAACCAGCCATGACTGATTGGCGGTGGTTGCCGTCATGTGCTGGTTGTTCTTTTGTGGTGAGCGTATGCGTGTGTGTTATTGTGTGTGTATCCGTATGCACGAGTGTGCGCGTATTTGTATGACTGCGCGACGATGAAAGACTAGGCCAGGTTTGGTTTGGATCAGGGGTAAAATAACTGAATCCGTGTGCATGTGTGCATGTTTGTGTGTGAGTGTGTGTGTGTGTGTGTGGCAGGTCCAGTAGCAGATGTGGTTCAGACCTGGATGTTTGCCGGCGACGGCTGTCTCCACATATATTTACATGACTGTGTATGTGCGTATTTGAGAGTGTGTGCACAAATGTGTGTGTGGAGTGGAATGGGGATTCTCCCAAATCAACATCAGAAGGTTGTCTAACAAAAACCATTTGTCTCGCAGATGGAAACATGTCTCCCTCTCTCTCTCTTTGCTTTTTGACTCTTCCTGATCATATGTGGAGGCTGAGGTTGGAGTGTATGTGTGTGTGTTTGTGTGCACGCTGGCTGTGGTTGAGTCAACTCAGAAGCAGCTCAGACAGTAGACATGACAAACTGCTGGCAACCACATTCTCCTCCAGATCAGCCATGCATTAGCTTAGCAGGCTAACACACTAGCGCTACTCCGTTTGCACCCTTCTAAGCCAACCCTGCTGGAATACCCACAGCACCCTGTGGTTGTAATATGACAATGTGTGACACATTTGATCAACTAATACAAGCTTAACACTTGTCCACACACCCTGACCCCGTCCAAATCGAGGTCGCGGTCGACAATACCCCTGGTGCACGTAATGAATCAGTGCTAAAGGAGACCTGGGCAAGTGTTTTTTGTTGTTTTTGTTTTTTTTTTGTCTCGGTCCGTGTGTACATGTGTGTACGTGTATATGCTACTCACTGGCTGCTTGGAAGTTGGCTGCCTTTGGAGTAAAGGGGGACATGGTCTTCTCCGCTGTCTGCCTTGGTGAAGGAGGATATCCACTCAAACAGTCTGGCTCTTAAAGATGAAGACAAGCCCATGAGCAGCCAACACAGCCATGGGTCGACACAGCCCTCATACACAGTGTGTAGTACAAATACCCCTGACACATGTATCCCTGATAAAGCCCACAGTAGTCTGCAGACATCCAGCATCCCTCTACCTCTCCTCCCCTGAATCCACCATCCTCTCCTCTCCTCTCCTCTCCTCTCCTCTCCTCTCCTCTCCTCTCCTCTCCTCTCCTCTCCTCTCCTCTCCTCTCCTCTTACATGTGGTTGACAGCATACGAGCAGAACATAGTGAACCCAACACACCTCCCATCAAATGAGTTGAGGGAGTTTTACACCGTGGTGATGTGTGATATGCTGCGTGTGCACGTTTTGTCACTGTGTGAAGAACAGCTAAAATCTTGCAGTGAAAACCCCCAAAATGACACACAGAGAGCGTTTTTGATTAGAGAGACACCGAGTCACATAGAGGACAGACACACCAACAAAGTGTGGATATTGTAAGAAAGTGAGCTTTTGTACATTTGTTTTTACATCACTGTACCTGTCTCTCTTTGGGGTGTGGCTCTGCCCGTTGGGCAGGCTGTGCAGTGGAATGTGAGCACTGGCAGCTTTGGGGAAGGCTGAGGTAGAATTGGAGCTGTTGGTGCTCAAGTCCAGGCCCTCGGCCTGTTTCAGGGCCTCCTCACTACTCTGCACCCCCGACACTTCCTTCCACAGTTGTTGGAGGTCTGACGGACACATCGCTGCAGAGAGGAACACAAAGGTAAATTAGAACCCAGTTTCACATATTCAGTGCAAATGTGATTAGAGCGTATTACGTTAAGTTAATTCAAATAAAGCAAATAAAAGATGGAGTTGACTCTAAATCCGATAACATCACCCAAAAACAGAAACACACGAAAAAACACTTGACCGTTGACTGAACCAATGTCGCAGACAGACGCAGCTAGTTTTACACAAAACATACATGCTACTATTGTAGGCGCTGTGCTAAGATGAATGGTTAAAAAATGAAAGTGGGGCCTCCTAAAAAAGACACATGGCTAATTTCTGAATGTTTATGTTATCTGTCCACCTACCCACTATTCCGCACAAGTTTTCTAAACTTTTTTGGCAATTGCTACTGTCCACCACCACCACTACTACCACCTCTTGCCATTCCTACTATTTGTGTGAATAGGGTGGGTGCACACTTTGAGCCGCTTCTAGTCGCAGCTTTGTTATTTCTGCTCCAATTTCACAGTGAGCGAGACGCCTAAAATGCCACAACCTACTCCAATGGATCTTAGCGCACACACACACACACACACACACACACACACACACACACACACACACACACACACACACACACACACATAAAATCTGCACAAACGGAGACCTCGCAGCAATCCAAATATTATGTCTGCTTTGTCTGCATTCTTCTGCGGTCCCGCCAAAACAAAAGTTCTCACTCTGGAAGAATGAGGTGGTCGGTGCATAGATTTCCATGTATGTGCGTGCGCATGCATGTATTATCCAAGAAACCTGACCAGTCTGTGAAAACCATCCGAAAGTGAAAGCGCAAAGTTCTTATTTATTGTCATAGAAAGTGGTTTCAACCACATCAGTCCAGTCAATTAAAAAGACGACAAGAGTGTAATGTGTGTAACTGGGGAAAATCTGTATTTTACTGATGAGTGCAAGGTAAACAAACTTTGACTCTGGCAGAAAGCCGATGAGAGGCTGCACAGATTTGTACACAGCATTAGGGTTGCAGCCTTGACTCTGCCAACCACATTGCAGTTTACTTCAATGTGGGTCCAAACTCATGAAGACTTTGAGGGAATTTGCGAGATATTTTCTCTATGATGTCATAGTAAAGTTAAACAAAACAAAATGTCACTTCATAATTTTATCCAATTAGGCATTTTGGGAAATTGCATCAATGTGCTCTTGAGATATCGCGTTCACAGAAATGGCATGGACGTACACAGAGAGAAGGGGGATGGTGGTACAACCACAAAACGTAAGGCCTCGGAGCACGGTTGTTGTCCGCGTGGAAGAAATAAATTCCAACTAGTGTTGACAAATGAAGTGTATTTGAGAAGCTATGTGTGATCCTGTTAACAGTTTTTGGCTAACTCATTTCAAATGTGTACGCATCTATCCGAGTTTCTTTTTATTTCACACAGATGTCTGCAGATAATGAAACATGCTGGAAAGTCTGAATGAAATCAAATCAAGGTAAGTCATTTATATGTTACGGAGAGCTAAAATAGTTCCGTGAATTGTTCAAATTTGTTTAGTGCCATGAACTTTTCGGAGAGTTTTCTACAGGCTGTTGTTCTACAAAGAACAGCATCATACTGCAGTCAAAGAAATAAACAAAAACCACAGCAAGACCCCCTCATGTCACCCCCCTCCACCAACTACACACCACACACAACAGCCCTTTGAGGTGGGGTAACAGTGTGTGCATTTGTGTGTGCGCATGTGTGCGTGTGTCTGTGTGTGCGTGTGTTTATGTGTTTGTGTGGCATGGCTGGTCAGAGGAATGCACTGGCTCACGCCTGGCTGAGCCGTCACAATGGACCAGCTCTTTCACACTGCAGGGAAATTCCAGTCCGATACGGAGGAATAGAGAAAGAAAGAGAAGGAGATGCCAAAGCACAGTGTTTGAAACTGTCTGAAAAATTACACTCTTAAAAAAAACACACAACAACTGTAGCCTCTGTCTTTTCAGCTGCATTCGCTTGATATACAGTTGTTGTTGTTTTTGACCCACTCTGTAAACTGGAAAATCCACTTGTCTGCAAATGCACGCACAAACAATTACTGCGAGGTTACAGGAATTATTTTGGGTGTTGTATTAGATTTATTAGAAATAAACTTTTCCAGAACTCGCCGAATTCGGTTGAATTGACGTTTGATGCTTACAAGTGTGCGTTTGTGCGTCGCTGCATGTGACCGTGCACGTGAGAAAAAGAGAAAGCTCAGAGAGATCAGACAGACAGAGGCAAGGAAACTGGTCTGTTTGGTCAACTCAGTCAGCGCTTTAGCAATGTTACGGCCACTTTAGAGCCCCTAAAGCATTCTCTGTGAGCGAGAGAGTGCGTGTTAAACGTTGCTGCGCAAGTACACAAACAAAGCTGGACCCAGACACACATGCTCACTAAAGGCGGGCCAGTCAACAGTCAACATTTATCATTTTAAATCTCTGCTGACAAAATTAAGAGACTGTGGGAGAAGTTACACATAGGAAAGGGAAAAAAAAATCCAGTGGGCAATGCAATAGCAAAACGATGATGTTCTTGTGTCTGGCTAATCTCAAGTACACACACATGCATGCACACATTCGCCCGAGCACATGCACACATCTCTAAGCAGGGGGCTTAGTGGCATATTTTACCTATTATACAAATGAGTACTTTCCACAAACCCACAAATACGTTCCCTTTTATCTTTTATGGGTTGATTAACTTAACAGGCTTCACAGGCAGCACTGGGTACAGGCCTGTGGGTGCATGCAATTATGCCTATGTGTATGCATGTTCGTCAGGATTTGCCTGTGTCACTAGGAGTTGTACGGTTCGGCCACTGCGTGCACACATACCTTGCTGCAGAGACTGCATGGCAGCAGTGGGCTGCAGTGGAACCAGGCCTTGTCTCTGGAGGTTGAGGATGTGCTGCTGCTGAAGCTGCTGCATCTGGATCAGCTGCTGCTGGAAGGCCAGCTGCTTGCTGCCTAACTGCTGGAAGTAAGAAGATAGGGAGACAGTGGGTAGAGAAGTTAGAAAGGAAGGTCCCATTCATTCCGTAATAGTTTGAAGAACAGAGTTTCATTGTGAAATGAGATCACTACCACCAAAATCTTGCCCACTGACCCATAATCAGATCTTCTTCAGACCAGGAAAAATGGGAAATTTATGGCCACAACAGAACCCTGGAGGTTTGAATATTGTATGCGTTGAGCATGTCATTTGCCGAAATCCCAAACAACTTGTTCTGCTATGACTTCAGTTTGGCTGCTTTTCTCATTACATCATGCATTTGTAGCGTATTCAAGTTTATTGAAGTCGAGGAACACAGAAACGGAATAAAAATGATCAAACAAAGGTTAATTGCTTGTTGCTCAAAAACAAAGTGAGAACAGTGTGCTATAAATGTAGTCCCACGCTAAAAGGAAGGGGAGCCTGATGGCCAGCTGTGAGGACCCTGAGGATGTAGAGAGGGGGCAAAGGGATTGAGGGAGGTTAAAGGCAGGGTGGAAGAGACTACATGGCGTGTGCCGATAATGTCGGTGTGTGTTACGGTGATAAATGTCCCCTTTCCTGCTCTCACAGTCTGGGGTAGACAGGGTCTGCGCTGCGCTATTTGAAGCCCCCCCTCATCCTCCAACCAACCCCTGAGAGACATGGACTTTATCTCCCTTAGATAACTAGTGGAGAGGAAAAATAAATAAATACAACTGCTCATTGTGTGCGCATATGTGTGTGTGTGTGTTAAAGAGAGTGGCAGCCTGAAACTCTTTGAACAGAGAAGAACACACAGGAAGGGCAAATAGGTCATTTCCTTTTCAGACTTGGTGCCTGGGGAGTTGAAGTGTGGTGGCGGTGTGTTTGTGTGGTATATGGGGCTGTTGGTGCTGTTGTGTGCACGTGTGTGTGGTAGAGGAGTGAGCACAATTGTTCATTACATGGATGTAAGGATTTTTCTCGTTTAGTAGCGGTTAAGTTAAACCATACAGTGTTGTTTCCTGGAAATGTGGGAACTGTTTAACAAGTGCAATTTGCAGTCATTTCTTGCACACGGAGACATGTTTAATAGATGGCTGTAGTTCCCACATGTTCAAACGTGCCAAATGCAAATAATACAAATTAAGTATTATACGTCAATGAAGACATTCTAAGGAACAGGGCATAAATGTACATTAGTGAAAAGAGATAATTCCATGAGCAAAGATAAATCCTCATTTCTTGATCTGCTTGTAACTAAACTGAGGCTGCGTTATCCTGCACTTAACTCTAGTCCTGAAGTTTGTTGTTTGAGAAAGCATGCGTCAGTTGTATTTTACCAGTATAACTGGAAAACAGCCTTATCATACGCAAGAGCTGCAGTGATCATTGACAAAATCTGTGTCATGCTTACATACTTGAGCTCTTTGAAGTGAATTGCCAACTTCTCATTAGTTGCAATAAATGGTTTATCAGGATCAGAATGTCCTGACTGAACTGTTTCCTCCCTCTCTTTCCAGTCCTCCTGCCCCTCCTTTTCTTCTCGTCTGTCCATTTTTATTTCTTCCACTCCCTCTTCTGGCTCTCGTTCCCTCCTGAGATATGGCTAAGGTTTTTTTTTTCTTTTTAAACACACATTGTGTATGTGTGGTGTGTGTATGTGTGTGCCTGTGTTCTGTTTACATTAGCTGTGGCTGAGTGGCCAAAGCTAGCGCAGTAACAGGCTGTCAATGTGATTTATGAGCACATCACACACTGTCTGAGCCTGCCAGTCACACAGACACACACACACATACACGCATAGAAGGACACAGAAGATGCATACACACACACACACACACACACACACACACACACACACACACACACACACACACACACACACACAGTAGCTGGACACCCAAGGAAACACACACACAGCACACATCTCTTGTGATGGTGAGAGTCACTTCATTAAGCTGACTCCTGACCAGTCCCAAATGCTCTGGCGACACACAAAACACTAACTCGACGCACACATACACGCTGGTGCTCTCAACGCATCGCTTCCACGCAGACAAGAAAGTGAAGAACTGCAGAAGACAGGGAAAAGGGCAAAAAGTCAAAGCTACTGGTGCACAATCAATCCAAAAAGGCAAAAGAGAAATATTCATTTCTTGTTCCTCCATCCCCTCTCTTTCTTTTCCTTTATCGTTCCCTTTGCTAAAGGCCTGTGATGGTCTGGATGTAGTTAAAACTACCAGCTACCGGCAAACTAATTACTACTATTACAGCATTTTTTTAGCGTATATAAAGCATAGCATTACATCTAAGTGGAGGCTTATGTACAGCTTCTAAACTGTGGGATACATTGTTTGTCTCAACATCTTATCCACCACCCGGTGTGACTAAAAAGGTGTTATGGTGGCGACTGATGCCTCACAGCGACTGAACAGCAGTGGCTGCTGGAAAATGGCCTTAGTCTCATCAGTTGTATGCAGCTCTGCAGAGACGCATATTCCCCCAGATGTATGTGTTTGTGCGCTGAACCATCACACGTCAAGCCTCTCTCTCTCTGCATGTATGCCTAGCTGTGTGACCAGTGTTTGCACTTGTCTCGTTGTTACAGGACAACAAACCTGAAAACTGGGACAGTGGCAGAGCGAAGGGAGAAAAGGGAAAACGGTTCAGGCACCCTCTCAACATGCGAGTCAACCACAACTGGTTTGCTTTGGTCATGGTCGAGTTGCTTGACCGCTGTCGGCGAGGAGTTTTTTGTGGGGTGGGAGGGAGGGGAGGAGAGGGGAGGAGGCTCTGCCCACTGGGAGAGGGGGATGAGGGCGAGGAGGAGGAATCTAGGATGTGTCTCCTCATGCATTTATCAGAAAAGTCTCGTGAGGTCTTTCTCCTTAAGTCTGTCTCCTGCGCGCTCCTCTGTGCACGTGGACGTATTTGAGCTAATGAGCGCTCACGCATGACACACTTTCACAAACACACTCTTGCACACACGCAGGTTATGACGGTAATCTCCTCTGATCAATTCAGATCCTCTTTGTTGTGCCACGATGTGATCCTGGTTGATCCTCTGTTATCCTACTGTATCACAGTTGCAGTTCATGCATATTTGTGTGTGTGTGCGCGGGAGAGCGGGAGAGAGAAGAATAGAGAGCATGGGAGGCTCCAAGTGTTGGTGGGGTTAATTGACAATTAAAAGAGTGGCAAACCCCTCCTACAGAGAGATTTCCCTTCAGTCTTAGAGCTGAAGGGAAGCAAATGAGTCCTGTGGCAGGGCAGAATATGGCATAGCACAGCTCTCCTCCACTGCCCTGACACAGCATCGCCTTCTGATGGAAAATAAAAACTCAGTACATGCCACAGTAAACTAGAGAAAAGGAGGAACAGGAGGAACAGTGAAAGAAAGAGAGGGGAAAAGAAACGTACACTGAGTATACATTAGACCCTCTATGTGCTTTTTTTCTTTCTGCTTATTCACATGTCAGCCACTTTTACTACATTTAAGGGCACTTGTGTACTTCAGAGTGTGCTTGAGCTGAGCGAGTGTGTACTTGGTTCACCTCTTTTGCCGCTTGCTTCCCAGCCTGCTGTTGTTGCTGCTGCTGTTGCTGCTGTTGCTGCTGCTGCTGCTGCTGCTGAGTCAGAAGCTGGAGATGTAACTGCTCCTGCTGCTTTTTGTAATACTCCTGTAACTAGAGACCGACACAGAAAGGAGGGGAGGGAGGCAGGGTGATAGGAAGAAGGGGGTGGGGGGCGTTGAGAAATAAGAGGCAGGTAAGTCCCAACAATCTTACAGTTTTTTTAAACAGTGCAATCATCCACTATAGTCAGACACCATAACCTGAACAAGAGTCTCAAGGAACTCTTTTGATTCCCCCTGTTCTCAGCGAAGGCCACAGTTTATTGTTGTGGTGGTGTGTGGTTTATTGACAAACCACATGTAACAAGCAAACACAGACCTGACAAAGGAGTGACTGTATTACGACAAAGGTAAATGTATACCGCTGGGTTTATTCGCAGGCTCTATGTGGAAAGGTCTGATTGTGGCACAATGCCGCCACACTCAAGGGCAACAAATGTACACCTGCGCTGCATCGCATTATGAAAGGTGAAGGTAACGTGACTAGAAAAGATAAAATCTGAGGATGAGCGCTGGTGGCTGGCACACGCACTTAAAACACGCACAGCCTACAAGACTGAACAGGGCTCCTCTGAACCGACAGGCTAAAAATGCACATGGAGATATTCTTCAGTGGAATATTTTGACTGCATTTAGAGTGCTGCTGTCAAAAAACACCTGCTGGGTCCATGTGTGTGTCTGCTCTGCACTGAAAGGGCTTTTGACTCAGTAAATCTTAAATAGGCTGGTTTTTATACCACGTACTTAAGAGAAGTGGCCCCAGGTTATGTAGGGTTATTTACAGGCTGAACATCAGTTGCATGGTTATGTACCGACACATGCAATTTCTTCATAACATTCTTATCTCATGTAACTAAGAAGATTATCTCTGAAATAAAAGACTGCAACACTAAACACATAAAGGCACAGCAAAACTACCAGATGTGGCAATGAACACGTGACTCACATACCGTATTTGCACACACACACACACGGACACGTGCACACGCATAAGTTCCTCTGATTGGCCACAGCTTGTCTGTTTGTTTGAGTTGGTAATCATTAATTTACTCAGGAAGCTCCATTAAGATTATAATCTTGCTGAGAGGAGAGCGGAGCAGACAGGAAAACTCACACTGACCACAGTGTGTGTTGGTCTTTGTGCGTGTCCGTGTGCGTTGGGGGAATCCTCTTGAGAACAGCTTGTGCATGTGTCCGTCTGCAGTTTGTCTTTGTTTCATGGTGCATCAAATGTTCAAAGAGGCTTTTCAGCGGAGAATGACTTCACAGCGCAGCAGTTGCTTCGGCCTCTCATCCGCCTGACCCTGCAGCGAGACGACTACACGCCACTGCCCATCCTCGCCACACAAGCCTTTGTGCAAAGCTGTTTTGCATTTTCTGGTTCAAATCTTATTCCAGACATAGTTCCATTTTTGCATAAATCACTCTCATAATTTACTTGCTTTTGTACCATGATGTTCATACCTGTCCCTAATTTATTTTAAATGCAGGACTCATTCGTTCTTGCAGTTCTTTCTTTCTTTTCCATCTGTCTTTCCGCTTTTTTTTATCGTTCCTTAGGCGGAGTTAATCTCTGTGTTCTGCGTCACTAGCTCTGATCACCTCCTAATCACACAGACAAATGCATATGCAAGCGCACACGCACACACTTGGCTGGAGAGTGGTGAGTTGAGGGAATAATTAAGTGATAATTAAGGTCTTTTTAATGATTTGATTCAGTGGCTCTGTGCATTAAGAGTATGTGTAAGTGAGGCACTCACCTCTCCAGCCTATTACCATGACCTTGACTTTAGTGAACACACCAAGAAAAAAAAAATAGCCAGAGCAGCTGTAGCTTAAGTAAAGGTTAGAGGAAACTTAAAGGTTAGAACACACGCACACAAACACATATGCAGACCACAAACCAGTGCAAACCATACAAACTCTCAGCTGCTTTGTAGCAGTGGGCTGTAAAACTTATTTCCACACTCTTACACAATGCACTATTGCCATGGGGATATGAAATTTAATGCTCCAGTGAGTGATATGTTGGTTGATTGTTCTGTGTGTGTGTGTGTGCGTCTGTGTGCAAAAGTGCTTGATTTGCAGATATACTCTAAGTGCGTAGTCCATACTGTGGTTAATTAAGTGGGAGAGCAATGTTAAACTCAGTGGTTTTATTAGCGGTGCACTGAGTGAGTGTGCATTATCAACCCCCTTCCCCCCCATCTCCTTTTTCCTCGTTATAGAAAAAAGAGCTGGTGAAGAGGTTCTAAGCCATCTGCATGTCTGTTTCCAGAAAGCCAGCACATTTCACATTTCCATTATGATACATGTTGTCAGATCTTCCCACTGCAATTTATACTCGCCTAAAGCTACCGCTTCTTATTAAATCTACTGTCTGTCTGCTCTGCCCTTTTCTGAGTGTGTGTGTGTACGTGTTTTCGAGACATCCCCTACTATGCAATTACTTCTCTATTGCTATTGCCACACTGTTAACTGTCTTCTTCACAGCCTCTAAAAGGTAGCATGTGTGTTTTTGTTTTGTGGGTAGGAGGTCATCGGTTGGTGTGACTAAATATTGGACAAATCTGTTTCAGCTGAAACATGTTTATTGGTTTGTGTCGACATAGCAACGCCTCTATCACCTGCAGGGCATCAACACACCTGAATCACTATGATTCACGCATTGATTCTAAAGAGTGTCTGTGTGTGTAGGTGTGCACATGTACGCCTGGAGGCGAGGCATGCACATTCTCCAACAATAATGCTAAAGAGGAGGTAGTCCAAATGACAATGTGTGCATAAGTGTAAATATGGACGTGTGTTTATCTTCAAAGACCTTGAGCGGTGAATATGATACAATCACACCCAGTGTGTGTCAGCACCTACTGAAACAGACACATCCAAACATGCCAGCTTGGGACTAGGTCCAAACTGAGTGTGCATGAGTGTGAGAATGCGGGTTTTACCTGCTGTAGCATAAGAGCTTGCTGTTGCTGCAGCAGGGCCTGGAGCTGTGGGGGAGACAGGATCTGTTGCATCTGCTGAGGAGTGATCATCTGTGGACTCATCATTGCCATGGACACGGGCACCTAAAGACAGAACATAAACACACATGCGTTAAATTCCTTACGGAGTTACATGTCAGCATGCAAATGTAGGAACATTTTGTATGAAAGACGCAGCCAGTGCTGCAAGCTTTAAGCATGACTGTGCCTGCAGCTCGCTGCTCAACACAAAACAAACAATGAGTGGAAGTTATAGTGTGTGCTGGAATAGACAGGCAAATCAAGAGAGGTGCATTGTCTCTTATTTTCTGTTGTCAGTCACCACTAAGAAAGGCTGGCAACACCAGACAGAGATAAATAGACAGACGCAGTAAAACACACACACGCTGTTGACACTTCACTACACAAAGCTGGCACTGTTGAAAACAGGCAATTTCTGAGGCAACAGTCAGAGATGAAAGCACGGATATGTAATCTCCCCATAAAATATAAAATCTTATCTGCTTTTATAAACACATGATTACGACTTCCTCTGATTCTCTTTCTACAGAGTCAAGCCTGGCTAAGAAGGAAGGAACAACAAAGTGGATATCTGATGAGATGAATATCTCATCAGATAGACCTGCAGGCAGCTAAAGAAAGAGAGAATGAGAGGACTGGGAGAGCATCAGTGATTTCTGCAAATGTGTTGTGCAAGCACTCTTAATGCAGATGCACTGAACACAGAGATGTGCAGAGATGCTAATCTGATTACAAAGACTGCAAAAGTGAAGCAAACTTAGCACATAGGTCTGAAAGGGAGAGACACACGTGCATGCATAAATGCAGACACAACATGAAAAACCACACCAACAGCCCTGCTGACAACGCGCTTCTGCATTTATTAACTGCTAGAGCAAAAACAGTTAATAAATTCAATTAATATAGAGATAAAGACACTGAGAGATATTTGGAGGGTGATTGAAATTTGAATTGACAGCGGATCTTCGACTGTTTACAGAGTGAAAGACGATTACCTCTTCTTTCACTAGCTACACATCAATAAACCATAATGCGTTCTCAGTACAAATAACCACCACATCTTAACATGTTAACACGGAGAGTCATCACCTCTGAAATTGGCTATTCATCTCTATTCACTTGAAATGAAATATTCATCTCTCTCATGGTCAGGCCGTTTGTATGCGTGCAGCTATGCGTGACCACGTGTGAGTGGCTGTGCACAACTGCCAGTGTGAAGAGAAGTCTATCTATTTACCACCCGAGGGGATAGCAGGTAGGGGGGGTGAGAGGCTGGCCCGAGCTTTCACTGGTAAATTAAATTTGTAAAGAGCTGATTTGACTTTGTAAACAAGATCGCCCATAAATACTAACACCCTCTTTCCCACGTGTCCTCTTTCTTCATCCTTCTCCAATCATCTTTCTCCTTTTCTGTGTGTGTCTGTCAGTGCTCTATCAAACCAGGCGTCCCCACCTGAGCACACTTCCAAGCACGCATAACGGTGTAGGGGTGTGAAACAGGTAGCAGAGGGCAGGGAGCAGGTGTGTGTCTCGGGTTGGGAGAGTCGCAGGGTAGAGCGCCGCGATACGCAGATGACGCCACCGTAGCGCAAGAGTGTGAGTTTACGGCGAGAGAAAGCAAGGAAAAGAAGAAGAAAAGAAAGAGTCAGCGCGGGGTGAGCGAGGGGAAGGGTGACTGTGTGGCAGTTGGTAAAGGAACAAGCAAAGAGGATGGGGGAGGTGGAAAAGTGAGCAAGATGGGAGTGGTGATGGGTGCCGCTTGGCGTCATGCCAGCTTGCCCCCGCCGCTGGGCCTTGTCAGTCTAAGCTGCCAAATGAAAAGCTGTAATTAATTGCTCTTGTGCATCCCATTCTTCCCCCCTGACAACTCATACATTCTATTTTATACACACCGCCATCGACATTTTGAAGTCACAGGCGTAATAATTACAGGAGTTATAGCACCTTTCTGTGTGTTGGCTGACGCTGTGATGCCAGAACTGAATATGCGTGCCTGTGTGCGAGAGTAGATATAATGTACTGTTTGTGCGCGTGTGCAAATGTGCACGTACGCATGTGTTTAGAGCTGAATGTGTGTGTGTGTGTGTGTGTGTGGCAGGCTGAACGCTGAGTAGTTAAGGTTTGACGCCATTAATTGCCCCTATAATCTAATATCACAAAGCGTGGTGATTACGGGGCATGCGTTGCCACCGCCATACGACACCGCCAGGCTGAGAGCGCCGCCACAAAACAAAAGCCTCGCCATTAGCGATTTGACGGGCCAGGACAAAAGCGCCTCACAATGCAGAATTATATTTTCATTCGGCTTTGTCTCTCCTGGTGAATGATTTCTCCCCTTTCATTGGACTGTGAATAGGGAGAGTCTGAAAAGCCGGGCGATTTGAAGTCAGCCATTTATTAAATGCATTTAATTTTTTTTTCCTGCTGTCGTCCAATTTTTTTTTTTTTTTTCATGTTGCATGTTAATTTAAAAGTGAGAGATGCGTGGTAGATTAGTGGGAGAGAGGTGACTCTGGGTGTGTGTATGTGTGTGTGTGGGGGGGTGAGTGAATGGGTGAGCAGAGAAAGGGGAAGGATACCATCCACATAGTGGAAGAAAGGGAGAGAGATAGGGAGGAAGGAAGTAGTAATGTGAAATCATGGTGGAAATGTGTGTGAAGAGTCATACAGAAACACACACCCACGTAGCGTACATCAATGCACACGAGGAGTTCGCTGAACATGAAGCCACTAATAATTAGAAGATTTTAAAAATGTCCCTCCTGCGATTAACATGCAAGAATCCGTCATGAGTAGACACATAAACACACACACACACACACACACACACACACACACACACACACACTGCTGAGGGGTCAGGGGCTGACAGAGGTCAACCGCTGCCATGGATAGAGGGAGATGGGGGAGGGAGGTAAGAGAGGAGAAGCAGGAGACAGTCCTGTCGTTTACAGAGAGAGGAGGAGTAATTAGAGGGGCTGTTTGAAGAGGGAGTTTAACTGATTAACAAAGGAAGAGACGGAGCGAGGGAGCGCCTGGAAGATGGGAAGGAGAAGGAGGAGAAAGGCATGAAGTCCCAGAGGAGGGAAGGCAGAGAGAAACAGGGGAATGTAACTTGCATTTCAATGAGGCTCCATCCCTCTCTCCTCTCCTCCCTTGATGACTTTTCATTCTAGCAAGAAGGAAGCGCTTTCCATTTCAGATGAAAACCTCAGGAAGAGAAGAAGGGTGGCGACTGATATTAAAGCAGCGTGCAGCCAGGGGACTGAGCCCAAGGCAGCAGAAGTGTGTTTGTATAGAGACATGGCATCGCCTCTAATTTAGGAGCCAACTTTGGATTTCACACTTCTCCTTCCTCCTAATTGAGGTCTTGGGCTACACCCAAAACGCGGCACCCGTGAAACATTTGTGCACTAATATTATCACATTTGAAATTTAACACAGACAATCTTTTCAGGCGGGTTAACACAAATTATTAAATTGAGAGAAAGGCACAAACACTGTGTGATGCTTTCTAAAAGAGCAGCAGTCATCCAGCCTTCAGCACTCCCCCGAGCTTCACAGCCAGACAAATTTACTTCTGCAGTTATTCGCCTCGCCAAAAACTGTGCAGCCAATACATAAGCGTGTGTGTGTGATTGTGTGTGTGTGATGGCAGCGAGAGGTGAGAAGAAAGGAGGCTATAATCAGAATCTAAACAGGCTCTCAGTCTAAATGATGCAGGCCCTGCCTCTGGGCCTATGGGGACACACAGGAGAGAGGGATAATTGAAAAAATGACAAGGAGAGAGCAAGAGGAAAAGAGAGAGGCTGACACGGACCTCCTCCTCCTCTTCAACCCCCTCTTGGTAGGAGCAAACCCCAGCGCTGTTTATCCTTGTCACTGAGCATTACCACCTCACCTTGGAAGGGACGGCTGCCTCTCTAGTCAGACACCTAGGGGTGCAGAGGACTGGCCTCTGTCTTCAGACGGTTTACTTTCCACCGTTTTACTGCCATAGTGGTTTTATCGGCATCTTAATTAAAAAATTATAATTGTCACGTCACATCACCCTGTACGAAGCACAACAGCACATGGAACCCCCCCCGAAACTGCACCCGTCCATCCACCCTTCCTCCTCCTGCTTGTTAGTTCAGAATTTGTTTATTCACCAGCTATCATCAGCTTCCATCTTTCAGTCCCTGCAGGTGAACAGCCTGCCTGCGCTCATCACGCAGAGGGATGAGAAGAGGAGGAGAAGAGTTCAAAAAGAGAGAGAGAGAGGGAAAAAGAGAGGACCAAGGAAAGAAAAAAGGCATTTGTGAGTGAAGGAGAGAAATGGAAGGAGCGCCCACTGGACTGAGAGTGTTGTTTAGAACAGGCCTCTACTACAAGTAAAAGGGCCCCATTGTGTGTGGTGAGTACCCCTCCTCCAGCTAATCTGTAGTAGGGCCAGGGGCCACATTACTCAGGGGGGAAACTGATGAGCGAAGCCAGGTGGGGATGATACGGGCATCTCACAGCTCCCAGCTTCAAACCTTTTTTTGCTGAGTAATGTTTCTGTATGAAATTTCAACGTTCATGCCTGAGTTTACATTCCAGACAACATGGTATCTGCAATTTTGAATTCTTAAACTTAAACTTAACTTCCAAAAGTGTAATGTTAAAGATGAACACTGTTTTGGTACTACTACGATATGGTTTTCACAGGACAGCGAGAAATATTTATTATTTTATTATAATTTTAAATGTGACTTTCTAGAGGTTTATTTATGTCAGAGTAACTCACAGGAATAGAAACATCTATAAATGTGGTAGCTTCAAGACTCAAAATGTTTATTGTTTATAGGGTGTTATTTTAAAGATCTGAAGGTGTAAAATGGGTCTTCCGATTTTTCTTGGAGTAAAAATGATGCGCAGATAAACAAAGATAAACAGGGGAGGGACAGGGAACGGTGAGCATACATCGGTCCTCTGGACTCTTCCACTCACACACAAACAGTGTGTATGTGGAAGCGTATAAAACACAGCTCTCCCTGACAGGGGCCAGACAAATGAAAAAAAAAAAAACTTCAAAGAGGACAGTGAAAGACCAGCAAGTTCAAGTGGATAATCCCCCCTCCCTCCCCCACCTTCTCCCCCCTTCTCCTCCTCCTCCTCCTCCTCCTCGGCTGCCTCCCTCCATCTAACGCCCCAGTGCTTCAGAATAAAAATGACAACACATTTCCAGAAACACACGCACAGACATACACACACCCGGGGCCCTTCATTGGGAAGTGTGAGGGGCCGTTATCGACCATATTTCATTACTGATTTCACTCATGTTTCAAATCACAAAATAAGAGTTTCACACTTCAGTGGCCAGACCCAAACCTTTCCTCTCCATCCCTCTCGTCTGTCTGTCCACCCTCTGCCCAGAGCCAAACCCCAATCCACTGGCTGCTCGGCCTCGTCCCATACACACTTCACAAACTGTCAGGATCCCATACCACCACCCCAACACACACACACACACACACACACGCTGACCTGCACACAGATGCGTGAACACACAGCCACAATTCCCTCCACATCAAATAAGAGAAACTGCCAACTAAGCACTTTCATTGAGTGGACAAAAGGAGTGCTTTGGGAAAAACACTTTGAAAGGAAATAAAAGAGAACGAGAGAAGGAACTGCTTCAGTTCCGCAGACTCCGGGGGGCTTAACGCTCATCTTTCCACATACTTCTGTTGATTAGTTAAAAGACTTTGAACCCTGCTTCAGTCTTTACGTTTAGTTTTTCCACAAATCTACAGCCTAGTAGTTCAAATAAGGCAGCGCCAAGAAATCACCTAGCAACGTACAGAAAAATACTGTGAGTTAGGGTTACGAAACTGATCAAAAATAGTTGGAGCTCTAACAGTGACATGACTCAGTTTCCTCCTCTCCTGTTTCCTGGGTGACTCCTTCCCTTCCTCCGTCCCACTGTGCTGGTGTCAGCCCTCTCCAGAGACAGAGAGGGAGAGCCAAGCTAATTAACATATCTCTAATGACTCTTTTCATTTTTTTCCTAATTAAACGAGCTCCTCAATAATACATGAAAACAGGACACCACACTATTCAATTACATACGTATGGGCCACGGCCAAGCACGTGCGTTAATCTGTATGTGCGCATGCCAAGTGCCAGTGTGTTAAGTGTGCCAGGCGTGTGTCTGCCAAGAGGTGCATATGTGTCTGCTTGAGCCTGCCCAGTGTGTGAGTGTGTGCCAAGTGTGTCCATTGTAGACAACGTGTGGCAGGTCAAAGAGACACGGTACGGATCATGCTGGGTAATCCTGGCTTGTTAACTGTGTGCCCACCAGTTCTCTCACGGTCACTTGTACCACGGCCAGTGAAGGTTTAACACCGACCAGAAGCACGCACCTCAAGTGTGAAATTTCCACAGAGTAAAGATATCTTTCAAGTGTAACATTGAGTGACTGCTCCATTACTAACTAATAGAGAGGGCAAACACTGATCAGGCATAACATTATGACCACCTTCCTAATATTGTGTAGGTCCCTTGTGCCTCCAAAACAGTTATGACTCATCAGAGAATGGACATGGGTCTTCTGAGGGTGTCCCGTGGTGTCTGGCAACACAGTGTTGTTAGTGGGGGCCTTTGGGTCCTATTAGTTGAGGGGAGGGGCCTCTGTGGATCATCCCACACATACTTGATCAGTTTGATCAGCTTGTACTGTTCTTCATGTTTTTCTGAGTTTTTCCTAAAGCGTTTTTGTGTGTGTGTCTGTGTTTTAGAGGGTGGGGGGTCCTATCAGGAATATAATTCTTAACAAATACAATTTGTTCCTGTGTAAAATTCAGCTTTTTGGGACAATTGTTTCTGAACTGCTAAATAATCCCTTGTAAAATATATTTGGTGCACCTCAGCAATTCTGCTGCACACAATCAATTTTTCCCGCAATTGCCTGTCTAGAGACTTGAGCCATTGTCGTGACATGTGACGGCGCGACACACACATGCACACGCACGCACACAAAGTGGATTGATACCATCTCACACAGCCAGCCAAACGCAGAGACTATCTCCGAACAACCAATCAAAAAGCAGATACAATCTCAGAGTTTCTTTTGCTCTGCGCTCAGATCCTCCCCTCTATTATAAATAAAGAAAAGAAAAGAAATATGATGGGGAAGGCGTGGGGAGGAGGGGGAGCACGGGGCGGGTGGGTAGGTAGGAAGGGGGGCGGGGGGGTGGGGGTGTGCTTGTCAAGGCGGACCAAGGCTTCTCCCGGAAAGTCAAGACACGAAAAGAAGTCTTCCCGCTCACCCTGTCTGCCTCTGCCGTTCTCCCTCAGAGAGAAGGGAAAAATCTAATTATCGAGCTCCTAAAGATCTCATTATTGGCTGAGGCTCATTTGCATGTGTGAGAGCAGCCCAGCAGGAACCAACCTGAGGACGGCCATTTTGTGCCTTATGTGAGCCACTGTACAGTCTCTTACTGGCACCTTTAGAAATGACCACATTAAATGTCCTGCTCCGCTCAAACTCCAGTGGACGGCTGCCTTTAATCAAAGCAAATGAGCACAGTTGCTGTGATTTAAAGAAATGACAGACAGTTAGGAGCTGTAGCAGGTTTATTGTAAAGTCTGGTAAACAACTAACACTGCTGCAGCGCCTAAGTACACAAACAACAACCGGTTTGTACTGTGCTTTGGTGTTTGCCACTCTGTTGACCCAAGCACAGAAAAAACACATACACACAAATGTAGATCAAAGTGTGTCAGCGTGCGCTGGCAGGATGTGTGGGGCCATGTGAGCTGACAGCTCAGACAACAGAGATGTAGCACGGATGCCCTGGAGAGTATAGAGAAACTGGCTAGGCCGGGCAGCAACAAACAAGACAAACAAGACAGAGATGGAGAGACTTAGAGGAGGGGCAGCGTCGTCTGTGTGTGTCTGCGTGTGTGTTCGATATACAGCGAGAGCAGGAAGGCAGTGGAAGGGTATACTCCTTTCATATCACAAATGTGTGAATAAAGTAGGTCGAAGGAATGCGGGTCCGACACGCGTTTTAGCCGCGTGTAAATGCGCGTCGACATTCAGAGAGATGCGACCACGGTTCTTCACACACCACCGCCTAACAACAGATTTACATCACATGTTAAACTCTAGGCCTCACTTCCTCACACATGCTCACTTTCACTCACGCGCCCCCACACCTTCTTAAGATGAGTCGGGAAGTGAAAAGCTGTAATATGAAATTGAAATAAACCCCCAGCCCACGTGTGGTTTTAAGCCAGAAACAAAAGTCATATCAGTTTATATTTATATCAGTTTATCTCATGTGCAGCATTTTACGTTGACTTACAGGACTCATGCCATGCTAATCTTGAGAGGATCTACACAGTTCAAACGTGTAATGAAACGCTATTTATTTTATTCTCTTATTACTTAAAAGTCATCGTCTAATTTCCACTGCTGACAGTTTCTATCCCGAGTAAATAGAGTGGTTCTGGTTCCAATTCAGCGTTTGATTAAAGTGTAATCTTTAAGATCACACTTTTTTTTATTTTATTTTTGACATCTTGAGTTATAAAGCAGTCATTAGTTCCGTGGCATTTTTGTACTTCCCTGAGGTCACTTGGCAATTAAACTGCGAGGCAGACACTTCCAAATCTTTACTTTTACACTTTATATTGCTGATGTTTCGAGATTTCTATGATATTTTTTCTCTTTTATGCCCCATCATGGAGGACTCAGCTATTGTGCACATTTATTTTTGTTCCCAAAAAATATAATGTAAAAGGCTTTTTTTCTCCCCGGACACTAAATATTTATGAGAACAAATGAATGTGCTTCCACGCATTTTGCATTTAATTTACATTATCTTATCCCTCTCTTACTTTCAGATATACTGTACACTGCACATAAAAAAAAGACATTATCCTAAGTTTAGTGTCTCACTTCCATCTTTCTCTCCCTTCCTCCTCTTTCTCCTTTTCCCACATGGAGATATTCAAGCTGTCTGCTCATCATATGGGTTACTAATGAGAAGAGCAGTGCAACAGCCAGACTGCTTGCTGCTCTAATAGACCTATAATCCCACTTTATTGATATGAGCTGCAGCTACAAATCACACTTCTCCGCGCTGTCTGCACATTATATAATTGTAAACAATTGCCAGAAGTAATGTCTTGTGTGATATCTGTCAATATACACTGGTAGTAATAATGCATATGTCCTGTGTGTGTGTGTGTGTGTGTGTGCATCCCGTTCAAGTGTCTTCTTCTGCACTGCATTCTGCACTCCAGCTAACCCCCCTCACTCTGCGCACTGTGGAATTCAGCTCCAAAAAACAGCTCACTACCCAATCACTACAAAGGCTTCATTCACTCACATACTAACAATCACACACACACACATGCACTCTCAGAAAGAGAGAGACAGAGAGAGAGAGAAAGACAGAGAGAGAGAGAGAGAGAGAGAGAGAGAGAGAGAGAAAGAAAAATGTGCGCCTATATCATACACTGTAGTTGACGTGGCAGGTTGGTGAAAACAAAGCTGCAGCAGCCAGCGGCTTAATAACATACAGATTCTGACGAAGCAACATTTGGGTTTGTGCATCTGTGTGTGTGCGTGCTCTGACCTGCACAGGGCTCTGTTTGACCTCGTTGCTGCCAGGAGAGTTGAGTCCAGAGGCCTGCTGGAGGAGGAACTGTCTGGCTGCCTGAAGCGCCTACAAGAAAGAAATAGCAATGATCAGATGTTCATGGTACATGCACATATATTTTCAAATATTTTCCGTATTAAACAACAGCATGTGAAAGTACTGCAAGTGGTATGTCGCTTTTAAAATGTAAAAGAATGCGCGTAAATGGACATGTAACAACACAGTTATTAATAATAATAATTAATGCTGCCTTTCATTTGCCTCTCCCCATCTGATTTCCACCACTCAGTGCGTGTACCTACCTAGTTTGTGTCTCTAGGAGTTTCAACTCATTCCAACTCATTTAAAACCTTCTTCCTTTTTCTTCTCCGAACTCTGACTCTTTCAAGTCTTTCTTTCTCTGCCCTGCCCTCTGTTTTAAACTCCCTTTCATCCTCCGTTCTTTACATAGGAGAGTGAAAAGTGGGTTTTCCACATCCTCTGAGGCAGAAGTATGTCAGCAGATCTTCATGTGTGTCCGTTGAACTGTGTTTGTGTGTGTCAGACGGATGCAAGGAAACGTTTGCCCTGAAGTGCCTTGAAGAGATGTGACTAACCACCCCCACCTCTTCACTCCCCCTCCCCTTTCTAGTTCCTCTCCCGTCTGCCCTCCAGCGCTGTCCGACTAAACCAGTGACACCATCGCTTACTAGCTCTGTTTCCATTCTTTCACACTGCTTGAGTGTTGCCAATTCATCCTTGCGACGCAGCAACCCCGGCCATCCCACATCCCATACCGCCCCCCCCTGCTACCTTCCATCTCACCTTTAACTGTCTTTGTGTCACTAAATGTTCTCTCTTTTCTTTGTAGTGCTGCAGCGCTGAAGAGTGAAGCTCTCTATCATCAAGACAAATCAGTCCCCGAGGAAAAGGCATTTCTGTTGGAATGTTTGAACTACTCTGAAAACAAGAAAACACCCATTTCAAAACACAAGCGCCGCCTTTCACTTACTGTAAGCACACATACACACACACACGGACACACAGACACACAAACACAACCTCATGACAGAGGGTTAGCGAGTGGAGACAGCAGGATGCACATTTGCTTCCTCTGACTCAAAGGGGAAAGGTTCCTTAGTAAATATTGATTTATGAAAGTCCCTGGGTGTGTGTTTGTGCATGCGTGTGTGCGTGTGCGTGGACGCGCAAATTAACCGCCAGAACGAGGGATGGTCTTTACTGTGGAAGCTCTTACTCAATCACGCAGCGCTAGAAATCTGCCCTACTGCATCATTTCACAACTACATAAAACTGTAACTTGGTGAAACGGCGCGGAGCACACACACTTATTCAGTGAATTGTCACATTAGAAGCTCTGGTACATTAAGTAATGTTTAATTACGAAAACAGAGAGGGGAGATTAGAGGGGAGACGGAATGAGAGAGACGTTCTCTGAGCCGTCGGGGTGATGAAAAACAGCTGCATCCAGCACACTTGCTACTTTTGCTGAGACCGCAATTAAAACACTCACACGGACGTGGCCGTGGATGTGCCTACACACACACACACACACACACACACACACGAATTTGAACACTTTGACAAAATTTTGGGAACCCCCTCCCATTTACTGGTTTGACCTCAGCATTAAAGCAGGCGCAGACACACACACGCACACACACACACACACACGCACGCACACACACACACACACACAAGCACACACACACAGACGCACCGAGAAAACACAACCGCCCAGTTTGTTGGCATGTGGTGTGAATTACTCCTTGAACACCCTGTCTGCCCAAGAGTGAGCGTGTGTGTTTGTCTGTGCATGTGTGTGTTGGCAGGAGTTGAGGAGGCATGTCTGGCAACAATAAGGGACAATTCCACCCAAATTACCACCCTGATTACCACTATATTAAAGAACCATTTATGGCTTTCATAAACGCTACAACCAAGCAGAGGTGATGTCTGTCTCCTCTCCTTCGCCTGTATCCATGGATGTATGAGTATATCTGAAAGACTTCTAAAAAAAAAGGGATTTAATTCTGTCCGCATTCAAACTAAATATGAACGCAGCTGTGGGGCAAACTGTTGGAAGTAGCTACTGTAAAGATATGATTTACAGAAAGATGTTTGCCTGGGAGGTGTCCTGTAAGACTGTGATTCAAGGCATCTTTGACTGAGTCATTTTCAATATTTATTTGAGCTCTAAATCAATATGATCATAACGTCATGCTACAATTCCATTGAAAGACCCGTTTAAATCTAACACAGGAAGGATAAGTCCCAAACAGTAATTACATCCCTATGCTCAACACGTGCCTGTGTCTTGTTAAACTGCAGGTAATCGTACAAACAGTTCTTCTGTAGTGCAAATTAACCATAACTTAAGACCAAATACGTGTGTAGTGAAAATTATTGCTTTCTAATTCAACAGCCCTGTATTAATTCTTAGCTTCATGGAGGTTATGGTATTCAACATTTGTTTAAAATAACCGAGAGAGCTGTTGATTCAACTGCGTTTTCCTTTTGGAGGCTGTGGTTTGTAGTATTATCAGATTGTACTTTGTTGTACCAACACATGTCTCTATTATCTTAACAACTCCATTTTAGCCAGTGGACTAAATAACGGAAACACTTTACCGTTTAATTCAAACCAGTTTAACAGCACCACAAACTGCATCCTCCAGAATGCTCATCCAGCTGAATCACCACCTTTTCTTATGCCGTTTCAACATAAACAAAACTGTCATGAAGATGGATTTAGTGCAGGATTCTAATTATATTAGATTGCATTCTTTTTCTTTGGTGTACCTAAGAGTGAATGTAAAAACAGAGCTTAAAAAATAGTGGATGACTATTTAAACACTGCTTTCTTCTTTTACCTTGTGTAAACACCCTGTTTTATGAGCAATGATACACCCTGAGGTGTTCCATTATAGAAAAATAATGATCTCACCTAAGGAAAACATCTCACCCTCTTTTATCATCAGGATATGGTGTTGTGTACTATGATAAACTCACCCTGGTTCATTAGTTCATTGTGTGATGGACTGTATTAAAGTGTCTATAAGTAACGCACAGAAGTTTGTTTTCTCTACATCTATGGTATCTATGGTGTAGTGACGGGTTTTTACTATATTTGGTCTGTAAACATGTTAAAGCGGGGAGCACTGAAAATTCCATTATTTTATGGATGAATAAATGAAACCATGTACTTTCAATGACTCGAAAAAGAAGGCCACAGGTTTTGTCCTCACACACACACACACACACACACACATACACAAATGCCATCAGCAACCAGAGTCAGACCCTCTTGTGTCTTCTTTGTCAAGAAGCACTTCTCCTCGTTGACCCGTCTCTTTCTTTTCTACTCTTCATACTCACTCCTGGCCTTTTTCTTGGTGTGACCTGGGTGAGCTGTAGCATTGCAAAGCACCCCCCACACCCCATAACCTACCCTCACTCACTCTCTCACTCGCACCAGCTTCTCCAGAAACCCCCCCCACACACACACACCCCAACTCTCCTCTCCCCCTGTGGCATTCTTGGGGGCGCACTGCACCTTTAAAGAAAATATGAGGGAGGCCTAAGAGGGAGGCCCAACAACAGAGTCTTTGTGCTGCCGCGGAGCGCACACATGCACGCGCACACGTATACACACATCAGTGGTGTCAGACAGGTTTTATTAGAGTGAGAGAGGGAGGGAGGGAGGGAGGAGGAAGGGGAAGGAGGGGTGAGGAGGTCACTGCTCAGCTTGGAGGCCTGAGAGCGCGGTGTGAGTGTGCAAGTGTGCATATCAGTTCAGTGTGTGAGTTCTTCTGACTTGTCATCGCTCCCCTCTGTAAATCATCGCCTCTGACACAGCCTTTAATAACAGTGCATTTTTTAATTCTGCAGGGTCACACACACACTCACACTGGCACGCACACACACTCACACACACACGCGCGCACACACACACACACACACACACACACACACACACACACACACACACACACACACAGAAACAGCTACTTTCTCTCCTTAACGGGATTCTAAAAAAAATAGCTGACAACACTGACATGTTTCATTGAGGGCTAGTAAGTCTGTTAGAGGACCCATTAGAAGAAAAGATAGAAATGATTTTTTTTTCTACATGTGTGATGATTTTATGTGTCAGTGTGTATGTGGGGGGTTCTCTGTGTGTGTGTGTGTGTGTGTGTGTGTGTGTGTGTGTGTGTGTGTGTGTGTGTGTGTGTGTGTGTGAATGAAGACATGGACTCAACCTATCAAGGCTGAGATGTCTAGCTGAACTGCCTGATACGAACAAAAAGGTGACAACCGTCATGTGGCAAGGCTAGGCCGCCTTCATTAGTGTGTGTGTGTGTGTGTGTGTGTGTGTGTGTGTGTGTGTGTGCGTGTGTGTGAGTGTGTGTGTGTGTGTGCCTGGCTCAGGTTGCTAAAGCAAACAGGTCTGTGTCTGCATGTGTGTGTGATGAATCTGGCCTCTAATCTGCCCAGTGTGTTTGGGTGACACAGGGAGAGGGAACGCAGGAGTAAGCAAAGAAATCTAAACAGAGAGACATAGCGAAGGAAAGGGAGGAGGGGGTGAGACGGAGGGAGACGGAGGGAGACGGGGAGAGAGAAAGAGACAGGTGGGTACCATATGTTGGAGTAATCCGTCAGCGCTGACTGAGGTCCATTGTTGACGGCCGAAACGAAACAAACCCGTCCCCTTTCTACCCTCTCCTCCTCATCCCTCTCTCCCCCCATAGATAAACAGCCTCTGGGGCAGACAGTGGGCTGTCCTTGGGGGGAGAAGGAGCAGGAGGAGGGGGAGCGGGGTAGGAAGGGCAAAGGGGGAGGCAGGTGGTATCAGATTTCTACGACCTCAGAACCAGAAGTACAGTGCACAAGAAAACGGAGCGAAACAGAAGTTCCATCTGACCGCAACAGAGCTAAACTAGGCTCGACTAAGCCGGTGATTCACATGTTTTCGGTGACGTCTGAGGCAACAGATCTCTACAACATCAAACAACTATCCCCTGCCTGCCTTACAAGCTCAGCAGCCGGGGAAGGGAGGCTTGTAATGCACCTCTCATCCTCTATATGTTCTCCTCCCCAGGAGAGAGCGATAGAAGGAGACATGGGCAGATAGATTCAGGGTGAAGACGGAGGAAAGCGCTCGTCACACCCAGCTGCTTCTCCACAGGTCTGCATGCTTTCTGATTTTGGATCAGGGAAAGAGACTGCGGTTTGAGAAAAAAGCGTTGGAGCTTCTTTTTTCTTCTTCTTCCACACTTCCCTCTCTCTCCTTTTCTGGAGTGCTGTCATTGAAGCTGAAAGCCAAGCTAAAGCTGTGTCGATGCTGCCATCCTCATGGGTCACCCCAGTGATCCCTCGTATCCACTGCTTCTCCTCAGTCTGGCACCAAAACCTCTCCAATAACCCCCCCCCCCCCCCCCCCCCCCCCCCCCACCCCACCACCACCACACCACCACCACCACTTTAATTTACTCTCTTTCCGTCTGCTTCTCTGCTACTCTAGTAGCTTTTTCTGCCCCTAAGTCTTTCTTATCTTTGAATCCTTCTCTTTCTTTAGAAACTCAGAGGGAATTATGATCAGAGAGAAGATGAAAAAAAGCCTGAAAAGATGTAACACAATCTACAAAGCATGTAAATTTGTTAAAAGGATGATGATACACAGCATAGTAACAGCTCACCTGTCTTCAGAGGACGGCCCACTATTTACACCCACGCACACTGTACACAAAGTGAGATAACTGAGGAGGTGACAGTGAGTGGGATTGCAAGA
Source organism: Mugil cephalus (assembly GCF_022458985.1). Lineage (NCBI taxonomy): Eukaryota > Metazoa > Chordata > Actinopteri > Mugiliformes > Mugilidae > Mugil > Mugil cephalus. The sequence goes on along the minus strand of NC_061773.1, from coordinate 2,937,348 downwards.
TGACTTTGGGGCATCTGTGAGTGAGGGCTTGGTTACAGCTACAGTGGAATCTCACGTATCAAATGCATCACTGTCAGTCACCACAAAAACCAGATTGCTTTCCCAGATCACTCCTTTATTTCTGTCTGCCCATATCACCCGATCTGTCTCCCGCCTTCACTCCACCTCTCCACATAATGTACAACTCACAAAAGTTTGTCTGGCATTTCTCCAAGGATTCTGTCTTTCTTGTGCCCTGACCCAGCCAGCCCCCACCCCTCCCCTGTCGTCTCGAGAAATCTGTTACCCATACCCTTACTCACCACAGTAAATTCTGAGAGCAGACATGGGTTCGACAGAGGCCTAAAATAGATTGTCCAGGCCTACCCGTGGAAGCCAAGTCCTGTGAATGCAGCTGTTGGCCTTATGAGCAGACACTGCGCCTTCAAGTGATTGTCAGACAAAGACCACTACAGAGGCGGCTAAGTGCTAGCTAAAGGTAAAGCTGCATGCACCGCGTCTGAGAGGAAAATATTGAGGAAACGGTTGTAATAGATTTATAACATGTGGCTTTTTAGGTACCTATACCGTTTTGCATAGTTACTATAAGCTTTCATAGTGCTGACATCGCCATCAAGGACATGGTCTGGTAGTTCACATCCCAACCAAACATTACAGCAGCTTATTTCTCCACGCTCATATTTTCCCACCAGACATGAACATTAATGGGAAATTTGATTTGTTAACATGGAAACATAAGAAATCTACAAAGTGTCTACAAGAAGAACTACGAATGATTTTTTTTTTGTGTGTGCGTTCCTCATCAAGGCAGCCATTCCTTAATTTGTTTATGGGAGATAGAAAAAGGGAGTGGCATATGTATTTAGGAAAGATCAGGGGGTTCCCAGGGGGTAAACATATATGTAGAGGGAAGGGCCAGCTTCAACCAAAAGCCTTCTAAAGCCTGCCAATTTCACGGTGGGTTACATATAAACTATGCTCTGCCAAGACCTCACCCCTTTCCTCTGACTCTTCCTCACGTACACCGTGCAGTATTAATCAGGTCCTTCCTCCCTCCCTTCACCAACTTTCTGGCCACTTTTTTTTCCTGCTTTTACAAATGTGGACTTCAAACCAGTTGTCCACCAATACATCTCAGCTCAAGTAGCGCTGAACACCTCAGTCCGCCGAGGATGCCGCCGAGCTGGAACTATGTGGGACACCTTCGAAACAACCAGCCAGCGGCAACCCTGTTCAGCTATTTAATGTAATGTTTCCGCAATATAAAGGCACCATTTGAGAGCTGAGGTTTTAAAACGGCTGAAGCAAGCTTCTCTGGGCCCAGACTGACCATTAAAGAGAGGAAAGACCGCGTTCAAGAGCCAACGCAATAAAAAAAACTCACAAACTCCAAAAGAACTTCAAAATATGCCGTAATGTTTGAAAACCCTGGCTGATTTTAGTTTTTTTTTTCACATACTATTTTTCACAAAAGGGACCTGTTCTAAACTCCGGGGACCCTGCCGTTTTCCAGATGGTTCTCTTCAGTTCAAAACTGTTTCGTGAAACGAGAAAACCTCTCCCCTTCAACTATGTCCCTACACTCATCTAATGTTTCTATTGATTCACGGGGGGAATATGCATGGTCATAAAAAGGAGCTGACTGAATACCCAGGACTGCTTTATATCATGACACAATTCATCATCACACACACATCTTGAATTCACACAGTGAGAAAAGTCCTGAGCTTCCTAAGGAGACGTCTTCGGCTTTTTTTTATTTATTTATTTTTTTTATGTCTGTTGGTGAATGGAAAGAGCATCAAGAAATAGACAATTAAAGATAATGATGAGGTGAGTGGGGACAAGAAAAAGAGAGGAACTCCTTTCCAGAGAATATAAAAGTAGCTCATTCGGCACTGTAGGCCTCATCTTAGTCCAGGCGGCTAATTGATGGCAAATAGCTCTACAGCAGTTTCTTTACACACACACACGCACACACACACACACACACACACACACACACACACACACACACACACACACACACACACACACACACACACACGTCATACATTATATACACATATGCAGTTTCCCTGCGGTTTTCAACACAGCTCGTTTGGCAGGAGAGGAAGGTCTCACTCCAGACAGACCCAGCCCATGGAGGAAAACACACAAACACACACACACAGACGGACAATGTAATATTTATCCCTCATCTTGGGTAAGGTAGGACAGTTAAGTAGTTTTGGTCATGCTCCTGGGAAGACGAGGCCACTTAGGTGTTAGGTCTCATTTGGGTGACCTTCCGAGCTTAAGCTATTTCTCCTACCCGACGAGAGTAGCTTGTGAGAGGGGAGACTGTGCGAGGCCAGTCAGCCCATGATGAGGATAGCACTAGCCTGGCAACCAGGCCTCACATATGGAAACCGTTTAACTCTTATTATTAATAACCAAAAAGAAAAAAATGGCAAACTAATAACACATGCAAGATTCTGCCAAGACTCAGCTCAGGAGACAGAGGGAAAACACATACATACACAAACAGAGGCTGTCTGCCATGTGCACGCACACACACACACACACAACAACGCACACACTCAGACGCCTATTGGTTAAACAGAAAAACACGTTCCTCGTCAGTGGCCTGTAAAAGTATTAGCCCGCCTGCCCACTTGGATGGAAATAAAACTCTTTCATGTTTTTGGTTCAGAGGGTTTTTACACCTGGCTGTGGCTGCTGAGATGGAGATAGACACACCCTCACACCCACCCATACCACAGGCACATGCACAAACACCGGAAGTGGGCAGGCACAACAAAGACTTGGTGAGGCATAAGAAGTTTAACCTCCAAACAAGCACAAAATCTTTAACTTCCCCAAATAAGAAGCAGGGGTGGAGTGCGTTTTAGAAAAGGGAAATGAGGAAGCGTGTGTGTGTGTGTGTGTGTGTGTGTGTGTGTGTGTGTGTGTGCATGTGTGTGTGTGTGTGCTGGACTGTGTGATTTAGTAGGAACTTAATCAATCCAAAGGTGAAAGGCACATTTTTTTCCGTTTAGTGTAATACATGTACAATCCCATTTTAAAAAAAACATGTTTGCTAGTTGGTTTGTTTTGACATTTGGACATATGGTTTCCTGATACAATTCATCTGTACTAACTAAAACAATTATAAGAACGTTATGAGCCAAGTTCTTGCATAGTAAGTATGTTTTCAGAGCTCCTCCCAGGTTGAACTTTATTTGCCGTTCTTGTTACCTCCAATAATTGGTTCAGATAATAAAGTTAAAATGAAGCTCAACTTGTCTGTTGTTTTTATTAACGATAAAAAATAATAATGAGTTGAGTGTATGGGAATTTGTTTTTCTCCTGCAGAATTGTGGACAAAGAAGCTGTGTGAGCATCCAATTAATTTTTCATAACTACGTTTGGCAGTATTTTGGCAAAGCCGCTAAGACAGAAAATTGTAGGAATTTGTCATTTATTCATGCTGCTTTTTTATGATATACTTCACTTTACATATAAAAAAATTACCTTTCCTAATCTCAAATGAAGTTTCACGACACTTGCACTACTATATTTACTTTCTAAACTAACAAGACAACAAATCCATTCTGCCTATCAGGTGAATAAGGGGCCTCTGTGCACTGTTCCAGAGCTTGAGAAGAAGGCAAACAAGAGAGAGAGAGAAGAGCTACATTCCTCTCCTCCTCCCTGTTGACTCTAATCTCTTCTTTAAAATGGCTCGCACAAAGAACCAGCGCAGACTAGCTAATTAGCAACACTTTAGGCCTCTGCAGCTTTTGTGTGTGTGGTGTGTATATGTGCGTGCTCATTGTGTGCATCTTGGGGCTCTCAACTGTTTCCAGGGTAACTGCTTGCCTAGCAGCCTTGCAAGCGTTGCACATTTTGTCTTTACTCTACTTTCTCTTGTTCCCCATCTCGGTGTCCGTCTATTTCGCACGAGTTTGGAGTGGAGGAACGAAGGGGTGAGGACTTAAAGAAAAAAGAGGACGCTATAGGACCTGGATGGGAGGATCCTGTGGGGGTGGGTGGATGGATTGCTGTTCTGTAAACGAATGCTTTCTCGTAAGAGTCGCTTGCCCCTTATGAACTTTGAAACAAGGCACCTGAGCACATGTCAATTATAAACAATTATGGCTGCTGCTCTTTGATAAAGGAAGCCGTAGATGGTGAACACGCACCCCTACACACACAGAGTCCCAGCTCACCGTCACTGGCCAGTAATAGTAATGAGGTCATTCAGCTTAGCTCAGTGACCTGTGACCTCTTAAATAGGCCCAGTCACCATGGTGATAACTTCTGGGGAGTGAAAGTCAACAGTCGGCTTTTTCACCCCACGGAAAACATAAAATTCTCTGTGAGCGGAGGCCACCCCGGCTCACGCGTGACTGTGTGCACATGCGTGTTATTTACCTGACAGCACAGCCAGGCCTACCGAGTTTAAGTGCTTCCAAACACTCCCATGGCAACCAAACCCAACCTAGCCCCTTCAGGTGCCCAGGTATGTGTGTGAGTGGAGCCGGCGGGACACACATTTCTTCTGCTGCTCGTATCTGTCTATTTTTTGTCTTTGAGCCTCTTGGCTGGGTGGGTCAGCCAACCGTGACTGTGTCCATGCTGGCTGATCTCGCCTGCTGGACCATGTCTACTGCCCCTCTACTCCTCATCCACAAGACCCGTAGCCTCACAGCACATTTCTGTGAAGCATCCAGACAGTAAACCTCATTGTTAACTAGATTCTGAGTTCAGCTCAAGGCAGTCTGAAAATGATTATGACGTATCTTCCGGCTATGATTTTCGAGACATTTTAAACTACATTTGACCGTTTTTGTGTAATTGTAGAATGTGGTTGATTGAGGAACACAAAAGCAAAGGAACCGAAGAAACGGGGGTAGTGAGAAAAAAAAAAAAAAAAAACCTCACTTGGTGGATTCTCCACCATTCAATGGCCCGGCTGGAAAAAGCAGTAAAAAAGTTTAATGGGTGCTCATAAATACAACATCTCAGCATCTCAGAATTAGGTCCCAATGTGTGAAAAAATTACTGGATGAGAAATAGGAGGAGGGGGAGTCATGTGAAAGTAATTACGCACCAGTGAGATCTGTATGTGCAGGTGTGTTTGTTGCACGATGTGAGTTGACATGCGCGGAGCGAGGGAGATGAGAACTGTGCAGTCTCTAATGTCCTGCAGTCTCGATGCCTCGAGTATAACTGTCCAGCATGAAGTGCACAGTCTTTATTGATTACTGCAAGCAGGTTCTGATGTGGAGAGATTGTCGTAGAAAGAAAAAAGGAAGTAAAAGTCAAAGAAGATGAATAAAGAGAGCAGCTAGTGCTTTTAAGACTCCTAGAGGAAGTTAGTGTTGTATAGGTCTCTTTGTATCGCTGCGGTTAGAGCAGTGGGTGTTCTGCGATGCTAGGCAACCCTACTTGCCCCTCCTCTGTCTCAGCATGACCTCTGGTGACCTGTGAACTATACTGACCTCGCACATAAAGAAGAAGGCCTGGCCCAGACCGAGGGAAAGCTTTTAGGAGGTGACAGCACTCAGAGAGAGGCCTACGACTGATTTACTGGTCGGCACACACGACCGACGGACACATGCAGACACTCACACTCGGGTTACGCATGCATGCGGACACACAGACGGGAACAGGCACACAGTGAATACAGCCTGTCACACAGATTCACACATCACAAGCATAATTTTACCAAATAAACCCAGAAAATGTATCTGAAAACATCTTCACCTCCTACTCCTCCTCCTCCTCCACTTCTCTAGCCACCCCTTCACCTCCATCTCCTCTGCACCCCTGACCTGAAAGTGAACTCAGTGGAGAACTGGAGGTCAAACAAGACATAACTGTCCCAGTGACCAACATTCACCCCCATTCACTCACATAATTTAGCAAGGCCTTAGCAGCCAAAGCTGGGGAATCACATGTGTCACAAAACGTCCCCGCCTCCATCCATACAGGCCATAATTACCGAGTCTAGCCTATCTAACAGGAAGCCATACGTTATCTGAATCACCCAGCATCTCTCGTCGTGTGTTAACATACACACACACCGGCCTCATACATCTATCCGCAAAACGCTCCCAGCATCAAACCCATATGCACAACCTCGCACATGTGAATACACACAAAACAGCTATCTTTCATCAGTGTTTGTGTATATCTGAGATCTGTATCGGTTCCCCCTGATCTCCAGTCATCACTGTGGCTCCTTAATTACACCCTTCATTAACTCGCATCAGCTCTGTGCATGTGTGGAAATGCCTGTGTGTGTACGAGAAAGGGAGAGAAACAAGGACTGCTAGCATGCGCGTGTGCACATGAGAGAGCAGGAACCAGGGAAGCGCTGAGGAAAAACTAGAACATGACAAATGGGAGTGTGGATCGAAGCTCCAAACCAATTTCTTAAACTGTCTTTTTCTCAACCAATGCTCCTTTTAAACCCTTGGGGAAGGGAGAGCACGGCTGCAGTCTGCCTCTCACTTTCCATTTGTGTGTAAAAGTGAGTTAAGGGTAAGAGAGAGAAAAAGACAGAGAGAAAGGGAAAAGCCTTCCCTGGCTGGCTTAGCCGACCCACCGATGACACCCTCAAGCGGAAACGGCACCTTTCTGCCACCATCTCCCCCTTTCTCTCTCCTCTCTCCGCCGCCTGCCCTCCTTCTTGTTCCTCCCATCATCACCAGCAGCGACTACTGTGGCAAGAAGTGACTAATTGATGGTGAGGAAAAAGGAGGAGACAGAAATGGGTGAGAACAGGAGAGAGAGGGGGGAGCAGCAGCGCTTACAGTGTAGGCTCCCAAAAAAAAGAAGAAGAAAAAAAAAGAAGCGGGTATGAGGGACTTAAAGAAAAGGAGAGAATTGAAGACACCTGGTTCTCGTCAGAGCACCCTCCGCCCAGCCATACACACACTTTGAGGTTTGTTAGGATTTATCCTGCTTACATTTCTCCTCTGCTATGCATCATTTCATGTCCACACCCGGCACCTCAACAAAGTGCCATACACTCTCCACCGCACTCTCACTTTTCCTCCTGTCCTTCCTCTCCCTCTGTAAAGCCGCTCATTGTTTACCCTTCCCTCCCCTCCCCTCATCTCTCCCCTCGATGATGGGGCAAAACTGGTGTTCACCCCCTCTTCACTTTCTTCTCTCTTCTTCCCTCCTTCCTGCTCTGTTCTTTCTGGGGAGGCAGACAGGCCACATTCCACAGGGAGGCCCAGGCGCCCTTTTCTGACACGTCTCAGCATTACACCCCTCCCTCTTCCCTCTATTTCTTCTTTCCAGGCCGCAAATGCCCCCCACCCCACCCCAAATGTGCTGCTTCTCTGCCCGTCCTTTTACCTTCATTCCCTCTGACTGGACGTCCATTCTCAACCATCTCCCCATCTCCTCCGCTGACAATGTTCTTCTTTTTTTTGTTTTTCTTCTCTATCTATCTATCTATCTATCTATCTATCTATCTATCTATCTATCTATCTATCTATCTATCTATCTATCTATCTATCTATCTATCTATCTATCTACCTCTAAGGGAATCTTGGACGGGTTTGATAGCTGGAGATGGCTGTGATTTCTCTCAGGTTCCCAAGGGGTCTGAGGAAAAGACGGGTTTGTGTTCTGACAACACCGCGCTGTCAGGAGCTCCGTGTCTGTGTGAGTGTGTCTTTTCTGCTCGGGTGCGCACTGGCATGGTGTTTAAGCACAAACACTGGTGAGTACTGCACCTTCAGGTGAGAGGCTCCAGCATGGAGGAGAAAGAAAGTACAGGTGGATACGAGGAGCAGGAGGAGGATAAGGTGTATATATATATATATATATATATATATATATATGAGAGATTCAGGTGGCTTTTATGGCTTTTAAAACACCCATATACATTTTTTATTCAGTAAGACATTTAAATAAAAAATAAATCTAAATAAAAATGGTCAGTGTGATAAACAGGTCTTTTTGTGTGTGAATTGTTGTGGACAATTATTAAGGTATCATAAAAGCTTTTCTGCACGAGGTTGACATGTAACACTAAAATTTATTTGCACCATGAAATTTAATTCCCCAAAAACACATGAATATGGGTCCGTGTCAGCCCAGCTCATTGTTGCCAGCCTTCATTTTCCCCTCACACACCTCTCTGTTCTCCCCCAACAAACAAACTCATATCATAGCTCATCTTTTCTCCGCATTCCTCATATTTTCTTTTCATTTGTATGATTAAACACTTATTAAACACACTTCAAAAAATATCTCACCAAATAATTTGGTACAACAACATGCGTAAATATTACATTACTATACAGACAAATGAGTGGGAATATGCGACGCACATTTGTGGATATAGCCTTTTTTTCATAAGGTGAGCGTTGGGATCTGGAGGAAAGGTTGTGCTTGTCTTTCACGGCCCATAGCGGATAGAAGGAAAAAGAAGTACAGGGAGAAAGAGGAAGAGAAAAAGATGGAGAAGGAGAGGGAGCTATGTTTGTGGTTGGTAACCCGCTCAAGAGAGGAAATACCAGGGTGCACACACACACACACACACACACAGGTGCAAAAACATAGAGAGCATAGACACGTCCAAGAGAATAAAGACCCGCTTTGTGTGAGCTACAGGTTTGGTGTTTAAGTGTGTGCATGCGTGCATGGCTGTGAGTCCTCAGCTGAAGGTTGCTGAGGAAGCAGGGTGAGGATGCAGTCAGAGGAAGGAGGGGGGAGGGATTTGGGGGGGGCAGGAGTGAAGGGCTTCAAGTGTTCTTCATTCACCTAAGGCTCCATCATTATAATTAGAGGGAATAATTTTAGCAGCAGGGAGGAAACCTTGATTTTTTTTATTTATTTTTTATTTTTTTATCCCCCTCTCACCCCCTTCGGTTTCCTCAACTGAAACCCAGCTGGTCTTGGGCAGTCCAGAACTCACACTGACCCCACCGTGATGGCTGGGTGCGCAGGGCAAGCGCTACAAATAGTCCCTGTAAACTTACATACTTAAAATATTAAAGAAGACGAATCATCTCTTTTTACCTCTCCATCACTGAGCTTAAAAACATGAATCAGCAAGTTTCCATCATTAAATGACGCCGCAGACATTTTTGTGAGGTGATGGACAAATGACTAATAGAGGGACCACTGGACAAAAAACTGTTGAGGAGCTCTATTTGTGTGTGTGTGTGTGTATGTAGTACGTGTGAGAGAACAGGGTCCTTTGGAGAGTAATCAGTCGAGAGTTTATGTGGATTTTGGGGGAGGAGGGGATGAGAAATAATGTAGAATTTGATCCAAGATATTCCGGGAAAAGTTTAGAAATTCCATTTGACGCAGTGGCGAGTGGGTGCACGTGTGGGTGTACTGTGCATGTGCAAAGTCAGGGGTGGCGTGGTGGGATAAATAGCTCGGCTGCAGACATTACACTCTGACGTGTCAAACACACATAAACACCACTTCACGGGTCAGTGAAAAAAATGAAACACACAGACTTCACGCCCACAACTATGACACACACACACAGTTTGAGTATCTGAATCCTATATGGAGTGTGTGAATGCCATGTTAATACACTGAAACTGGTTTATTTCACCTAGACAGAGCACACCTTATATGTGGCAGGTAGGTTTTTCTCCCAGGAACAACATATCTGTGGGAATTATTCTGGTGAACTGCTTCCCAGTGGAATTAGTTGGCACATTATGAACGGTGGATAATTAAAGCACAGACGAGCCAACCTGTCAGAGCCTTTCACTGCTCGCACATGCAAAGCCTGACAATTACCAGAGTCTAGCCAGCTGAGTGTTGTCACATCTGTACATTATGTAACGCCCGGTGTGTACATGCTGTTCTAGACAATGTACTGTACATACGCGCATGAGTTGCACAAGTGGGCGGTGTTGCAAAACAAGTCTCATGAGAACGTATGTGCAGGTAGATATGTAAACATCACGTCAAACACATGCACGGAAGCGTGCCGTGGCCCATAAACACACACGCACACAAACACACACACGCACACACCTGTTGCTGCTGCAGGTGCAGTAAGTCAACCGGGCTGATCTCTCCGTTGGTGTCTCCATTGGATCCACCCTCTCTACCTCCCCCTCCGTCTGATTGGCTGGTGAGGCTGCTGACTCCGTTCTGGTTGGACGGCGTCGTTCGAATGGTCTCAGAGGCTGATTCCACCATCATCACTGGCACCTGAGAACAGGAGGGGGCAACACACAGGTTTGAACAAAAGTGACCTGGGCAGTTTGAGCAGAGCGTGTTCTCCGGCCTGATTAAACAGACCAAGTGACAAACTAAATACACAGAGAGATAGAGAGTGTTTAAGTGTGTGTGTGTGCATGTGAATGAATAGTTTCTATAAAGGGCTTTTGGTCATGAACCATATGTACAAACATGCCCAACAAAGCAGCACCTAAAGCAGACACTTTTTTGTCTGCATGTAAATGTGCGTCTAGGAGCGTACACACGGATTAGGATCAGATGTGCAGCAAATCTAAACTGACAAGGCTGTTAATACTCGGCTATACAGTTAAATAACACACACATTTCTCCAATAATCAGAGGTGGCAAGTGTGCGCGGCGTGTGAGCCGTGAGCAGGTTGGTCTTTGAGGAAGATCCGTTTGATGCACCTTCAGAGGGCCTCTCTAATTAGAGCGTGTTCCTTCCACAAAACCCGACAAAACGAGCCGTTCCTGGATGTGTTGTTGTTTTTTGAGAAACAACGCCTCGCAAACACACAGGCGCATTTGCCATCGTTAGGAGCTCGAGCGTGGGAGAGAGGAGACGCAGAGGCACACACTTGCACAGAAACACGCACACACTAGCGTGCAGAACACACACAAGGCAGCGAACACAAAACAAAACAAACCTTCATGCAAGCACGCAGGCTGTGAACTCCTAATGACAAGCTCAATCTCGTCTTTCTGCCTCATCCAGTTTTAGAAATTAACACACACACACACAAGCGCATAGTTTTTAAAGGGGAAAGTTCTGCTGCTTTTATGGTACACAAAGTGGGTACACAAAACGCCATCGAGGCATTCTACCCGCCGTCTACGTGCGACTCTGGGTGTGTGTGTGTGTTTCTCAGAGGCGTACAACACATGCCTTCTGGGGAAACAATAAAAGCCATTTCATGAGAGAATCTAACTTTTCTTTTCCTCTGAGGCAAGAGCAGGTGAATCTGTGTGTGCGCACACATTTTTTTTTTTTTTTTTTCTCTGAGACTCTGACAGCAGGTGAGCGTGTGAGAGATCGCTGTTGGCTTTGTTAGAGGAATGCTGCCAAATGCTTGCAGAGGGACAGGGAGTGTGTGTGCAGGTGGACGGGCTGATGGGAGTGCTTGTTAAAGGGTCAGTTCAATCACATAAAGAAAATATATCTTTTCTCACTGAAGAGGTGTCCAGCCATACAGATAGAACTTTAGGGGTCTCAAAATATCTGAACAAGGAAGAATTCCTTTTTTTTTCTACTGAATGTATTCTTTTTTAATTGTTCTTTTTTTTCTCTTTTTTTTTTGCAAATAAATGTGGATACTCTGAAATCTCGGAAATTAAAATATCATTTTTCAATATGTTCCCTTTACCAACACGGATCTGGGAGAACGTCAGATGTTCTGGATACAGATTTCGGTAGAATTGCTGAAATTACACAGCACAAAATCTACGTTTTATGAGCTACATGTCATTATGAGCAAAAATAAATATGCATTTTTTAATTTTTTTTTAGACTGGAGGATTTTAAGATAATACTTTACTGATTCCCATTGGAGAAATTCAAAATTCAAAATTTTGTCCATTAAGACATTTTGAAGCACCCAGAATGACAACTGGTCCCCGACCAATCTGCTGCATGGACATTGTGGTGAGATATATATATATATATATATATATTTCTTAAATTTATGAAAGCTAAACCTTTAAAAGCGCAGTACGGACATATTTCACTTGTTTAATACCCCCCCAACAAGCAGCCCCATTTGAAAACCACAAATCACACTGTAGTATTTTTTTCCTCCCCATTGACTCTCCCCTGTCTTCCTTCTGGCACCCATCCGCCTGAGAAGTTAAGAGTGAGAAGTAGAGCGTTATTGTGACATTTAAAGATAGTCACTTAATCTCCAACCTCACTCCTCTCCCTTCCTCGTTCTCCCTCCCGCCTTCGTCCAGACCCATGCTCGGTCAAACTACTCCCTGAGGTAATATTATGAAGCAAGGCAGAGTGCTGAGTGATCAACAGATCTCCTCGGCGCACAGTCCACTGACTTTGCACTGCAGTAGAAACTCTTCACATCATCACACATTTCACTAAGCATGAATCACTGGCCTGCTATCTAGCCCACGCTTTACTGTGCTGCGCTGTAATGTACTGTACACCCATCTGCTTCTTACTCTTCCTCATTGACCTTATTAGCAACGAGGGGGAAGAGAGATAAAGACAGACGGTGAGAGAGATGGAGCTCGCAGGTGGACAAGGACCTAATGGGAAAGTGGGGAGTGTGTAAAGACGTGAGCGCATGCCCTTCTTTCACACACGCAGGCAGTGTGGTGGTATGCTCGTCTAAAGGGTGTGTACTCTGTCATATCCTGTAATGGGTGTATATAAGCTGGTGTAATGGAGGTCGGGAAAAAGGCAGGGGCATAAATCTACCCTGAAGTCTCTGATTAGGGTTATGATACACACACGTTGACACACACACACACACACACACACACACACACACACACACACACACACACACACACGTTGACACACACACGCGCACGCAGCGCTTTAAGTGTTTCTGGCAGTGAAGAGGAGCTGCCCGTGCAGAGGCCTGCCTCAACCCGCTGCTCACTCTTTCTGTGTGTCTTTTTCCTCGCTCTCTCGCTCCCTCTTTACATGCTCAGACCCTCTCCGGTTGAACCCCTGACCTGAGAGTGTGTGGGGAGAGACATTCCCACTACCCCGAGGGGACCCGAGCGAGGGAGGGAGGAGCGCAGATCAGAGAGATAAAGAATGTGTTTGGAAGAAGAGGGAAATAAAAGGCCTCCTTTGCCTTTTAATTGGGATGGAGAAGAGAAGAGGGGAAATGGGACTGAACATGTTTCTGATGACTCTGATGTATATGTGTGTGTGTGTGTTTGTCTAAGAGACTGACACCTACCTTTGTACTGTAATGGATTAGCTCACTGCAAACGCTAGGTGCATGTGTTTATGTGCGCGTCTGGTGTGATTGATGAGTGGAGTTGAGAGTTAGGATGAGTCCTGTTTCGACACGCAGCTTGTTCAGATGTTCCCAAAAAATTTTGCACTAATAATAATCAGGACTCTCTCCCCCGTTTCTTCCCACTGCTCCGGGTGTGCGTGGAGTTCAAACGAGCTGAGCCAAATGCCCATTGAGCTGGCTCACCGCGGCTGATTCTCAGGGCTTTGTCCGGGGGGATTGGCTCTGTCAGATTCCTCCTGGTCACTACGCATCAGAAACATAAAGGCCGGGCCAGCTTCCCTCTCCGCGACTGTATGTGTGTTTGTGTGAGAGACGGAGAGTTGTGTACGAGCGTGTATTTATGTGTTTACAGCAGCTTAGTGGGATAATAAGTCTTTATCATGTTATGCCTCATGTGGGAATATTTCCAGCAGTCCCTGAACGCCTGTTCTGTTTCCTCCGCCTTGCATCAGCTCACAGGAACGCTGCTTATTAGGCAAAGAACTGAGGGAATAAGGGTGGGAGGGAAAGTGAGTCGAGGAGGGAGGGGGTAAGGGAAAAAATGTCTGTACCAGTATCTACACTCCATCATCTATCTACTTTCATCTGACTCTTGAATTATCTCTCCTGCTCTCTCACATGCCGTCTTTCTCCCTCTGGTTACGCCCGGTAACTAGTGGCATGTTCAACCCTGGAAAACATTAAAGTTTCCATCCTGAAATAGAATCCACATAGGTTACTTCTATGATCTCTGATAGTTCAGTCAATATTTGTGAGCAAAAGAAACGCTCTTCCGGAGACAGAATATGTGAGGAACAGGAAGTCTAACCTGTTTTGTAATCAGGAAACAGAATTTGGAGGAGCCTCTGTGGCAGTGAGTAGCTCTGTGGATTCATACAATATTTGGTTAACTGTCACGCCCAAAGGCGCTTTATTTCATTAGAACTAAAAAAAAAAAAAAGTAAGAATAATTGCGGTTGTTGTCAATGTGTCCACAAAATGTCCTATTTACTGTCAACCACTGTGCAACGGCTACAGGATTTGTCTCATCGTGGAGAGTCTTAGCTGCTCTATATCCGTGCTTTGACAGGGACATGAACACTGACATTCAAAGATAGATCTCAATTTACTCAACGCTCACACACCCACATTCTCACACTCTTGCACCCGCAAGCTGGCAAAGATTCCTTGGCTAAATAAACAGTGACACTGGCCCTGAGGGAATCTGATTTAACCCCAAACCCCAGAACAAACCCAACTACCAGATCCGGGGATCTCACTGTATGTCTACTTCAATCCTTTCTTTGGTTCATATGTGAGGAACACAACCAGAAACACAATAAAAAATAAATGTCAGGTTCACTTTGTGGTATAATGCATACAAAAGGGAGCAAAAAAAAAGTAAATATGGGTTGTATTATTAATGTTCTGGTAAATAGTGACTGCACTTATTGGAACAGAGACAAGGTTTCTGTATAATCACACATTGCTTTTACAGCGTATCCTGCTACCAAAGCGGCTTCCGCTTTACCTTTTCATGCAAACAGATAATTAACTGTTTAATTAACAGAGCTCTTCGTATGCGTGTAAAGACGTGTTTTTGGAAGAGCTGTTAGGAACAGTGTCATTCTGAATGAAGCTAAATGAATTACCGTCAGACCGGTCATGCATTTCGTGGAGCATTTTCACTATGCTGCATTACTGTAACTTCCTCTATGCTCTATTTTTTTTATTTTACCAGCGCTCCTATGAAGTGAGACAGCGTTGCTGGCGGTTTGCTAAGAGGCATTAGGTTTTGTCGCATCGAAACGTAGCAGTGTGATCTATGCTATGCTGCCATGCTCCAGAATTCTCTCCTGCTTTTAGAGGAATGACAAAAAGGAGAGGGAGAAGAAAAGGGATAGGAGGGATAGCTGCGTGGCATTTCTGAGCTGACGTGTATTAGCTTCAATAAAAGAGAATGAGGTCAGAGGAAAGCTGAGGAAATAATACACAAACACTGACACCAGTGCGCACACACAGAGACGAAAACACACTGCGCAAATTCTTTTTCCATCATTTCCCTGTCCAAGTTTGGTTGTTTCCTCAGCAGCTGGCCGTTGCTATGTGCTACTCAGATTTGCAGGGGGATGCCAGGTACACTTCCACGCAGAGCTAAAGCTAGTGGCTAGCAGCTTGCCGCCCCGGGCTACTTTGGCTTCCAGCCAGCGCTAACAGGTTGGCTAACAGCGAAGGGCTAATGTTGGATGTCTGTGGCTGCCCTGGCCCTGCTCCAGTGCTAACAGGTGAACTCCATTATCCCAGACAGATAGTCAAGCAGATGTGGGCCAATATCTACTACTGGCTGCCTTCAAAGAGCATCATCGGCCCAGAAACAGAGAGAGAGAGAGAGAGAAGCTAGCAGCACTGTAGTGCTGGAGTCTGATCTCCAGCGTGCCGTGCAGCTGGTTAATGAAGAAGACAGTGCTTTTGTTGGGGAGTGGAGAGAAGAAGAGAGGTGCTCAGAGTGCAGATGATAAGAAAATCCCCTGCTATGTAAACACGGGCAATATGGCATTTAGTTTGGCTGAGCATTTAATAGAGTGTTTGCATGTGCGTGTAGCCCGCTGCACATGCAAATGTGTGTCGCTTTAAGTAAAACTCCTATGCCTGTCCCTCCTCTTCTCTTCTGGCGTCTGTGTGTGCATGCATGTGCGAATTGGTTGTCGGCCTGCCCGTCTGCAGTTCTCTGAAGACAAAGTCCTGTTTACAGAGCCCATAAAGATTAGCCTCCCTCCGTCAGGTGGGTTTTGGAGCCATAGGTAAACACACAGCACATTCCGCTCCGATGAGATCGCTCCGTATGTGTGTATGACCGGGGCAAACATACACTCCTGCCTTCACCTTGACCCTTCTTTTTAGAGTGCAGTAAGTGATTTACCAGCTTGCAGACTGCTGTCTGTTCAAAATACTAGAGACAGACACAAAGATACACACAAATACATGCACACAAATATTTGTAGAAGGAACGGACTTCACGCACACCTCATTTATCTGCGCCTAAAATCACGGGTTGTACATTCCTGAAGAGGTATCGCTCAAGCGTGTGCGCGTGCGTGCCCTCATTTGCCAGTTGGAAATCATCCCGTGATCACGAAGGTGAAAAATCCCTGCTTTCACCTTCTCTCTTCCCCTCCTGTCCGGAGAGGTAATGAAGGCTGAGGTCAAGCTATGACAGTCCACGTGGATATTACTCAGATTGTATTTAACATGGTGGAACAGAGGTGAAAGGGGGAGGTGGAGGAATGCAGGGCAGGAAGGAGAGAGGCTTTTGAAAAAGGCAATGTGCCTTTATTTGGATCTGAAACCAGCTAGAGCGCCGCGGAGCAATTAGCAGCTCTCTCCTATGAGAGCTCTTTATTAGAATGACCTTCACCATGAAGGAAGGGTGGAGGGGGGCAGAGAGGGGAGAGAGAGAGAGAGAGAGAAAGGTAGTAGAAGAAAAAATTTGAAGAATACAGATGAAAAGGTGTCAGTGGGGAAATGGACACATGACATGAAGGTGAAATAGATGAGTAAACTGAAGCTTAAGTAGACTGAGATTTAATTTTCGTATTTGATCAACAGATGTGACGTGCGAACGGTGTGTGGTGAATGTGACCCATGTGACCCCCAGGGCTGGAATTCATAAATGCACACACGCAAACGCAATTTCAGTCTTTTCAAATCCAATGGAGCAAAACGTGCGCGCCTGTCTGTGTCTGTGCACGTGCAAAATCTCCTTCAATTAATATTTAGAGAAAACTCGCCATTACAGAACACGAAAGTGATCCATTCCTGGCAACGATAGCGCCTGCTTTCAGTGAATAAATTACCAAGTTCCTAATTTTAATTACACGGGACACAGGATTTGTTGCAGGGAAGGAAAAGAAAGAGAAAGTGTGTTTTATGAAGAGGTAAATGTGCTGCCTTTAGGTAAGACATGATTTTCATTTATGATCATTGCTAGGTTAAAAAGATAGAATATTTCCTATAAAAAAAATGGGTCATGGCGACTTACAATAATAAAGGGTTACAATGGATTTAAAAAACAGTAGTGTAAAAAAATTAAAAAATAAATATCAAAGTGGACATGATATAATTTTATACATCGGCTTTCAAGTCGGGCACTTTGCATTTCCTAGTTAATTAATAGATTGGATCAGAGCGAGTTTAATCAAATATAATTGAATAAGTCCACAGTAAAAACAGGCCAGACTTTAAAAGGAGACATGCAGAGAAAATGATAGCATGTCCAGTTCTCAAATTAATTGAATTTTAGTACTTTTGAACTTGGTCCAAGCTGTTATAGAGGTAATTAACTCACATCCTATCCAAAAACTGCTAAAACAAAATGATATCCCTGAGCATTGTATGGGTGGCACACACATGCACACCAACATTTGCAGTTCTTCTTCTTCTTTTTTTTTTTTTTTTAAAAAAAAAGCTAAATAAAAAGCAACACTGTTGCACTGTTGCATACCAATGAAACCCTATAACATATTCCGTATTGTTGTTAGGTTTTTGTTCTTTTTTTCCTCTTTTCTCCTCACTTTTGTCTTACAGGCCACGACTAAAATATTAATAATTTCTCAGGCAGTTCTCATTGTATTAAAAAATGTCTCCTTTATAATTTATCAGAGAAAGAAAAATCTTTGTTATAGTGACAAGCATGCTAATTAATAGAAGTAGCAGGAACATTGAGAGAAGTCATACTAATTTGGACCATGCTAATATTAATAGAATAATTTATGGCGCAGTATAAATAAATTAATAGAGTAATTCGTTTGAAAAAGGGATGCCTTCAATTCAATTTGGGAGAAAAGAGCAAAAAAATAAAAATAAATGTCTGCCTCTCGGACAAGGACATTAATAACAGTGCTCGATCACAAGAACAGGAAAGGAAGAGACAAACTAAACATGCACTGTTCACTTTTAAAACGCATCAATATTTCAGTCAGTTAATGAAAATTGGATGAGCAACACTTGTATTTCCTGCCTAGTTATTTTCATTTGCTGTTTAAGGACTTTTTAAGTGGCAAATTTGCGCAGAATCTGCGAAAGCCAGCTACATCGTTTTTTTTTTTTTCTTTAAATGAACTTATCCCATTGGGTTCGTGTGAACCAATAGCTGTGTGCCAGGCAGTGGGCAAGAGATGCAGAGAAATAGAGGGAGTGAGTAACAAAGACAGAGAGAGAGAGAGAGAGAGGACTGGGTCATTACCATCCTTATTACTCCTCATTAAAATACACCCATCACAAAGACATTCTGCTGTGTGTGTGAGTGTGTGTGTGTTTGCATGTGACCCAGCATGTGCATGCGCTCGCTTTTGGTGTTCCTGATGTGCACATGTGCGTCCCTATGCAAAAGTGACAAAAAAAGAACAATATAATTGGAGAAATGTACGCAGTAATAATAGGTATTCACAAAATGATAATTCATATTAAACAGGGTGCACAAAGTCAGCCTCATTTGCATGTTTTAGATTATATGCATTTCAAAAGTAATTTCCGCAGGGCATATGAATGACATTAATTCCCGGGCGGGTTCTGCTATAGACCTCAAACTATCAAACACTCAAACATTTAACAGATGAAAAAAAGAGGGAGCTGGTGCCTTAGCAAGGGGAGATTTCAAGGTTAAAGTATTTGAATGAGAATTTTTAAACTTCTGTCTTGGTTTGTTTAAAGTTGCTCTACAGCTAGACCAAGAATTCCATTAATTTGAAGATTCGGGGAACAGCAGATGTGTTTTTCCTTTTTGTATTACTCAGCTGTGCATATGTGTGTGTTTTCCTGTACCAGTCTGAGAAAGACACCTTTCCTCCTAATCCACAACCATTTCCTCAGCAATAAGCCTAAATTGGTCTGACTCACTTTGTGAGTCATGTGCTTGTGTCACTTCAGAGGAACAATCAAACACAAAGAGAGAGAGCTCCAATAGCCCACATTAACGGACTCTAACTGATGGAGGGGAAAGGAAGAGTGATGAAATGGATGAGAAAAAGGATGTGGCAAGGGAGGGGACGGGGACAATGGGAAGAGCAGGGAGGGAGACAGAGGGTTCCCTCTGCTCGTGTGTTGAAGCCGAGAGGAAGACCCCGGGGCAGGAAACAGACTGGATGAATGTGTGATTCCAGTGGAAAACTCTGGATGCCTTGGACAACATTCTTCTCTTATTAGAGAATCTGGTCTGCAGCCACATCATATCGCCTGTCTCATTACTGCGTATGTGTCTGTCTATCAGACAGACTCATACTGTGCACACACACGCACGCACGCACGCACGCACGCACGCATGTGCACTATCAAGATGTTCCCCACCTGTTATTCTCACAAGTTTTTGGGCCAAGGTGAAAGTCCTTGCTGGAGAAGAAGTGGATAACAGTGAATAGAAAGTGTATATAAAACTTAAAGGGCTCGGCATGTCTGTGTCTTGTTTGTGGTTTGTCTTCATCTTTAAACAGAGCTGCTGCTCGGAGCATGTTAGCATGTCATTATCTCATTAAGAATTGATGGCTTCTGCGCTGAGGAATCAAACTGTTTTGCTTGTGAACGTTCAGCGACTGATGTTGTACAAACACAACAACCACCAAACACACATTTCCGACAGTGCAGACGCACACGGATGCAAACGGATGGTAGCACACAACTCTTAAACACATAAACAGCATCCCAGACAAATTGTGTGAATCTGGAAAAACACATTTAAGAAAGCAGGCAGAAGTGTCCTTTCTCCCACCTCATTCTTTCCTCCCTCTCTTGCCATCATGTCCATTTGCCACCTTTTTTTTTTCTTTCGCTTTTTTTGTTGCTTATGCTTAAGCACTCTCAATGATGTGAAGCATTCTGTGCAAGGCTTCAGGGAGTGGCGGAGGGGGGGCATATCTAGAGGCGATAAAAGTGGGCTAATTGGGGCCTGGGAAACATGTTTGTTTTATCACTTGTTCTTTTTCCCCTTTCATTTTTCCCCAGCCAGTCACAGCAGATCTGTTCATCCGAGAAGGACGGGTGGAAAAAGCAAAGAGGATTAGATTCTATAAGACACTAATCGTTGCACACACATGCACGTATAGATGTGTAATTGCACTCACGCAGACACATGCACAGTCCGATTTAATGTGCCACAAGGCAGCCGTGGGGTGCATGTATTGAACAAGGTCTGTCTGTCTTAACCAAATGACCAACAGGGTGCAGGGCTCTCCACTGGTCCTCTCTGCCCTATCAATACTCCACTGGTCGGCCTATTCAGCAGCAAAGAGCTTTCCTACGGCTGCAGTTCAACACTGGATCAATGTTATGAGCAATGCAGACAAACTGCTGCTAAACAGACTGGCCCCTGCCTGGAAGGCCCGCCACAGCACCAGCTCCCTCAGGCTCAGATCGTTCCACTAATGGAGGTCTCCGCCGAGGCCCCCAAGGACCCCTAACCACCAAACAGGCCCCCGAGGATTCACCCCCCCCCCTTTTTTCACTCTCTGTCACTTCCCAATCTCTCAGTTATTTCTCCATCCATCGACCTACACCTCTTTAATCAGGACTACTGACTTGTGCCCATGTGTGCATTTGAGTGCATTCGCAACATCTCTAATAATAATCTATGTATGCAACGGCTAAGTCCAAATGTGCAGCTTGACTATTTCAGGTGGTGGAAAGGGGAAAAAAATTCCCCCTTCCCGCACCCTCCTCCTCAGCGTTGCTGGGACCCCTCACGGCATGACTTCGGACTAGTCATTCTCCTGCATTTGTCTTCTGTAATAACATTGAAAATAGCGAGAGTTGAAAAAAAGGAGCGATGGAAAGAACCTGCGTATTTGTCATTTCCGATTGTTTACCTTTTTCACGGCAAATTGATTTTTACATCTCCTGTTACTGGAAGCTCTCCGGGTTCGACTGCCAGGCCTGTCTGGCTCTGGCCTCGGCTGCCAAGCCTGTCTCTGAGCTTTATGACCTGGCTCTGGGGAGGACGTTTAAGGCTTTCAACTCACAAGTCATTTCAGTGATACAATACTGCTTTTGTCCTGACCACCTTTGTTGTTTTCTTTCTCTCTCTCATGCCTCTCAGTCTTTCTTTCTTTTCTTCAATTTTCATCTTTCAGTCTAAAATCCTTTTTCGCTGCCTGAGTGCCTGAAGACCAGGAACTATTTCTTGTCCATTCCTGTATGTTTACAGAAAAGGTGGGACTTGTTGCATCATGAAGGGCTGACTATCGAACAGAAAAGACGTGCTCTAGAAAACACACGCTCAAACCCTCCAGTTGACATTTATGTCTTGCTGTGGGGCGAGCCTGGTTGAAGCAGCTAGAGTTTCACTGTGGTGGCTGGGCGGTGCGCTGTGGTTCAGATCTTCCTGGATTCTGGTAGGACTGAGGTTTGCCTGCAGGGACCTCCAGTGAGCCAGGCAGCAGGCCTGGGCTAAACTGAGGCCAGAGCCAGGAATAGTCTTCAGTGCAGAGAGCGGGCCTAATGGTGTGTTTGCAAGGGCAAAACCAAACAAACAACCTGCAGTTTGAAATGAAGGACTGAGCGGGGCTCGGGCCAGATGCTGTCGAACGGGAGAAACACACACAAACATGTACAAACACACGGAGCAAATGTGTATAGAGAAGCAAAGGCTGAAATAGACTTGTGGCACAAAAAAAAAGGTGCACCACGTAACTCCAGACGATAGTCCTGGATCAGCCTCAGGACGGCGCACGTGTGTGGACTTCTGCCGAACGCTCGGCGCATGCTAACCAAAGATCTACCATTTCTCTTCGTATTCGCACTAATGAGAGAAAACGGCCAGAAAACCTTCTGTAATTACTCCCAGAGGAGCAAGGTTTCAGCATGACCATGGTGCATAAACAAATACACACACACTCGTGCATACAGAAAGCCTCAACAGTATGAGGCTGACATTTAAATGTGTTCACCTGTTGTGTACGGGAGCACGTGAACACAGGAATACTAACAGTAATAATATCAGATCATTAGAAAAGGCAGGGACAATGGTTAATTAGAGCCCTGCCAAATGTCCAGTTTGTGTGTGTGTCTGTGCATTTGTAAACAAACATTAACATTACTCACCTAACAATTAGACCCTTCTCATTGTCGCCCACACTCTTGTAACGGCAAATCTAAATAGAGCTTTGCCTTAAACGTGCTAATCTTACGTGTAGTGCGTCTGTGTGTTACCGCATGTGTGTGTCTGCGTGTGTGGAGGAGGCATAATGCGATGTACATGAGGTCAATGTTTTCATGAAACAGCTTTCTTTGTCACTCTGCATCAGTTCTGACTTCTCTGCAATTCATGGAGCTTTTAATTCCAGCAGTACTGGGTCGCAGCAGCTTTTAACATCTATAATAGTCCTATTCAGCACACACACTCACACACAGAGTCACGCACACACACACACACAGTCCCACACACTACCATATTTTAAAACCTGCTCACACTCAGACAAAGAAGCAGCAGATATACGACAAAATCCAGCAATCATTTTGTCTGTCTGAGAGCGAATAGTTGAGAAAGGAGTCTTTGAGGCGCGCGCGCGCACACACACACACACACACACACACACACACACACACACGCTGCCTGCCCAGTGTTTGTGGTGGCGGAGCACAGCTGGTAACATCTGGATGTATTTTAGAAGTGTTTACATTTCCAAAATGCTGAAAAACTACACAGAAAGGGAGAAAGAGGAGAGACAGAATTCTGAAAAACACTGCAGGTGCCAGAAGAGTAATAAAAAAAGGAGCAGTCCCAAAAGACGATTGTTTAAAATCTATCACAGTGGAGTTAGTCCACTTACGCACACACATGCTCATAACCGTTGGCCAATTGCAGTTATTGCCGTAATTCTAGTCCAACAATAACTGACATCTGGTGCGCTAATTGGCAGACTACAGCTTCTCCGTCTGAGTTTTGTCCCATCAAGCTTCCCTTACTCTGGCCGCTCAAATGAAAGCGGAGACTTGCGCATCGGTTTCTCTATGCACGGTGCTTTCTGCTGCTTACCAGCTGACAACCAGTCTTACGCACTCACCGCCACACACCACAAGGCAATTTCCTCCGACGTGCACACATACACACACGCACACAAAAACAGCTGCATTTCCATTTTGCTTCCCCTAAATGACGAAAACACAAAAACAGTTGGACTTCATTCGGCCTAATCAAACCTGACGCGGAGAACAGCTCTGCGAGGTGACGTCAACAATCAAGACACACAGGCACAGAAAGAGAGTCCATAGGATGTAATTTCAGTGATTGGGTGTAATTTACCAGTGTAAGTTGAAACCACACAGGGCAACCGGGGTGATCCCGGAGAGATAAAAAAACAACAAAAAAAAAAAACAGGGACCATACACACTTGGGTGGAGCACAGTACACACACAAGCAGAGGCATACCTTCAAGGTGTGCTCATCTTACAGTAACTTTAAATAAAAAGGTCTGAGGTGTGTGAGTTACAAAATGGCAGTGGAAATTAGTATGTGAATGTGTCCCACGGAAAGCGTCCTCAGGATCATTCTAATCCCCTCAGGTATGCCCCTTTCCCATGGCCCACCCTAACCTCAACAACACACACACACACACACACACACACAGGGGAGATTATTAAAGCGACCTCGTGGCACATGGAGGTTTCTGATGGATTTAACATCAAGTATGATTGTTAACTTTTAGGACTAAAAAGGCTTGGAGTAACTCCTGAGAATGAAAGAAAAAAAAAAAAAACGAGCTCTTAGCCAGACACACGGATCACATGACAACTGGACCGCAGCAAGCGGCAGCAAGCAGGGACCCCTGGGAAAACGGCACATTGCCATCTCTCAGATCACACAGACGCAACAGCCGAGCGGTAATGACGCTGTGCAGATATATCATATTTAGGTATGAATATACCATTCACGTGCAGAGGGCTGAAGTGGATTTTGCGGTGAATATGCGCATAACAGTCAAGTGGTTAGAAAAAAAAAAAAAAGATAATCACCGTGAAATAAATTAAACCTATTAAGAGGAACGTATGCTCAAGGTGACAGAAGAAATTAATTTGGCTCAACTATTGAGACCCATACCTCCACCCTGCTATAGGATTTCAACCAAACTAATTATCACGCTCCACTTTCAGAAATAATAAGGAAAGTACTTAATAGGTTAGGATTCACCCCTGCATTCATATGTCCATTTAACATCCCTGCTTTTATGCCCACACACTCCTGCTTTAATGCAATTTCCCATCCATGATTTAAAATAGGGGAAAGAATTATATTTCAAGTGGTGTCAGGATTAGAATATACAAGCGGGCGATATTAAAATACTGTAAGGTCTTCTGTCTGTGTGTGTGTGTGTGTGAGCTGGGCCTTTCTGAGTGTCTGAAGCGGAGGTAAAGATGTTAAATAATGTTTTTGTCACAGTTAGCATGATGGAAGAATTACAATGAAACTCCAGATCTTTGATTAGTCTTCTCTTGCTGTATATTAATCCCTCCCTCCCCCCGACTCACTCTCTGTTTTATGCCGGTTAGGAGTTTAATTTTTAAACAGAACACAGATATGGAAAGACCCCCAAGTGCGTGCTCCTACACCAGCAACAGAAGTCTGTTTATCTAGGCAGTCATTCGCTCCAATTATAGCAACGTCCACACGCAACTATTGTTTCATCTCAAATAGTCGTTAAAATTAAAATCAGTGTTTATATCCTGCTTAATATGCACTGCGGTTTTAGTCTTTTAGCTCCGCGGGCTACGGGAAAAAAGTGCAAAGTCAAAATGCAGGTTAGGCCAGTTTTGTTCGTTATCTGCGCAACAATAGTCAGACAAAAAAAAAAATAATAAATTAAACGTGCAAAAGGCTCGATCGAAATGACGTTTTTTTTGCCTGAACTCGAAGGCAATGAATGTTAATTGTGCATTTGTGAGGATCTTAATTAGTTCTTTTTCTTTACGGATACACACTCCCGGCTTTTGCTGCGATTTCTCTCGCGTGACATGTGACAGGGCTCTGTTATTTGGAGCCATGTGAAACATAACAAGGTGCTAGAGAGAAAAGGAGTCAATATCCTGTTGAAGGTTGAGGGGATTACTGCTATATGTCACTTCTTCAGAGTCCAGCAGCATCCGCCTCAGAAAACAGCGCGCCGCATGTCTCCCGGTGCATCAGCTGAGATAATGTCGAAAAAATAAAATATTAAGAGACTGAGAAGGAGAGTCTATTAAGTGCTGTGGTTTTCTATTAAACTCTAGTGGAGGCGGGGGAGAAAAGGGGAAGAGGAGTTCACATTATCTAAGCGAATTCCAATTAACACTCTCCCCCTCAGTAATTAGCTACTAAAATAGCTAGCGAACAAACCCAAAATCCCAACCCTGACGCCACAGCACTGCCTAATTAATTCTCCAATCAGGAGCATCTGATTCAGAAAATAACCTGACGGTGGAGAGGTTCGAGCGGTCAGAATGCACCACGTGGAATCGCGCTCAACAGTAAATAAAGAAGAAAATCTGCCTGCTTTAGGAGCTTGCTATTTTCATTGCTCATCATTTTCTCGTGCTAATTTTATTCCAGACTCGTGTAAAAACAAAAAGAAAAAAAAAAACAACAGCAAAAAAATCTAGAATGACCTCATTTAGAAAAAATGTTAGTGAGATAACGTAGGAGATTCACAATAAAAGACTTCTGAGTCATCCAGGCTGAAGAGAATGAGGTAAGACAAGCTGTGACGAGCGCTATGGCCAGAAAAACAGATATCTTTTAGCCGCCTGCCGCTCATTTGCTCCTTGGCCGGTCAGTTCTTCCACTCTTTAATGCAAACACATGAGGCCTTTTCTCGCTCTTTTTCCAAATCCTGTCTTTTTAACAGTGGCTTCTTGGCCTCTGCAGTAACGCCAGCACGGCGACTATTAAAACAGCATGTGTCCCAGACTGCTACACACACAGAGGCGCACGCACGCACACACACACACACACAAAGCAAGGACCTCTGCACTTTTTTTAGTGAACTTTTAACCTCTTTCTACGAAGTGAAATTTAGAGCATGGGCGTTAAGGTATGCCCCGAGGGCTTTGCGCGCGTTGTCGTGTCCGCGTGTGCAACAGGTATGCAGATAAAAAGTTATCGGAGGTGGGGATCGGCACGGCCTGCGGTAAGATGTCGTCTATCTGCAGCTCCTATCGGCTATCGGTGACCAGTGCTGACTGATAACAAGGCAGAGATAAACTGAAACAGCCGACAACCTGTGTAGCCACTGGGTGGGCTGGAAGGTCTGGCTCTAATAATACGAGCCTAATTCATCTGCTTTTCAATATGCACACGGTGGCCTGATACAACTAGACACACATATTAAGACGCAGCCTGTGGAGAATACAGTACTTCTAGCAGTAACCTTTAATATGCTGAGATACCAATCATTTAGATTTTACACCGATTTTTGCAGCCAACACACATGTAAACTAAGCCACACACACACACACACACACACACACACACACACACACACACACACACACACAGTGCCACATTATAAAAACACGCTGTCACATGCTGATCTCTATCTGGACAAGTCAAACTGTGATAAAGTCACTCTACAACTACAGAAATCGATGGAAGTAATTTATTTACCTCACCAGGCAATTTCTGCTCTGTCTTCAGAGAGCGGGAGAGAGAGGGAGGAAGAGAGGGAGACAGAGGGAGATTTGGCAAGCATGTGAGTGGTGTGTAAATTAATCTAGCAGCAGTGAGATCCAGAGCCATGTATAAGTCCATAAAACAAGAGGAGGTTAAAGCAGCTCACATCACACACACACACACACACACACACACACACACACACACATCAGGCAAAGGTCCAACACCAAAACCACTTCTTTCAGAGAGAGAGGAGATGCGAAACGTCATCTCTGTTCCATTAATGTGATGTGCTATCCCTGGATGCCACTAAAAACTAAAAAGAGGGAAAAAAGAACAGTTAAGAGTTCTTTCTCCTATTTTTTTTTTCTTTCTTGCCTGCTTTCTCTCCATTCAAAAGCAACACACACCGGAGAGAGGCCTGTCCATGGCCCTTGACTTTAACTCGGTGAAATAAAAGGCACTTAACTAAGCCTCAATGATCGATACAAACACCGCTGCTGGCTGGTTTTCACACACACACGCACACATGCAGACACACACTTATCCCACCTCCTCAGATGCTCATGCATATGCATGTCCATTGTGATTTATGCGTCCTGGCGGGGGTGTGAGCCTATCTGAGCGCAAGGCCAACACACAGGTCAGCTCATTTGTAAATCAGTTGCCTATTTATGGATGTGTATGTATTTGTGCGTAAACGTGCATGTCTGTGGATGTCTGTGCCTATGAGTCTGTGTGTACGAATAGAGGTCAGCATTGGAAACAGGCTCATAATCACTGCAGCGCCTTCATTCATTATATTTATTGAACTCTTTCCAGCTTCTGCACTTGGCTCGTGTAACTCATACAAGTTCTACACTGTGGGTTGCCGTCCGTTCCCTGTGTGTGCCTTCCAAGTCATGTCCACTGAGTGCTGACTATTTCTGCCAACCAGCGCTCTGACCCCGATCTTTGCAGCAGGAAGTCACCCAGCTTTGTGACCTCTCTTATTATTCCCAGGGAAGGTTGGGAAAAAGTCTTTAAGAAAAACATCTTCCATCAGAGAGGCTGTCAGTTAATGGGGTCCCCATGGTCTCCTCTGACTTGTGCACTGGATTGTGGGTAAAAAAAAATAAGACATGATCCACACCTGAAGAAGAGTTGGGGGTTAAATGTGCGTTTAGATGTTGCATAATTTGTGAAGATAGACAAAAAAAGTGGGTGTTCTTTCCTTTGTGGAAATTCAGTGGTGCTGCTCCACCCTCCTCCCACCTCTGCTGAACAACAGATTTGGGCTAATAGGGCAGCTGCTTGTAACCCCCCCTCACCAAAAAAAAAAAAAAAAAAAAAAAAAAAAAAACACTATGCTGCGCCCCTTGAAATCCTTCCACCCTGTCTCCATTCCCAAAAAAACATCCCAGGAGGAAGCCTGTTGTTTTGTTTTTGACACAGCCGTAAATGGAAAAGTTCAAACTGTTGGAACTCTCCACCCAGAAAAAAAGGGTTGCATTATTATTTGTCCTGCTGTTTTTTTTTCCTTGAGTGCTGCTCAAAACATTTTGTGTGGCAGTTTATCCATCTATCCATCTATGTAGCTGTCTTGCCATTTCCCTTCTGTTGTGCTACGTTGTCAACACCGTATCCCAGAAATAAACCCCACTTTCTACTGGCCAGCAACCGTGGTTTGTCAATCACCCGCACGGCTACGACAGCTTGTATTCTCCAGGATGAAAAATAATAACAATAATTTGGAAAAAAACCTGCCTGGGTATACAAAAGAAAAAAAAAACATGAAAACATTTCAAGCTATTGCAACATAAAAAAAAAAAAGATAACCAGGGGAAACACTATCGAGATAAAACCCCTCAAACGCACACAATCAATCCCTTGTGGTGTGTGTAAGTGAGCTCATAGAGACGTTTCAATGGACTGAAAACTACTCTGTGTGTACATGTCCAATCACATAAGACAGCCCAGCCTGACCTCTGTGAGTGTACGTGTGTGGAGGTGTTTGTTTGTATGTGTGTATGAACATGTGTGAAAGCGGAGCCAAACTGTAAGCCATATGCCACATAAACCGCCCGCCCCCATCCACACACACACACGCCCCCTCATAAACACCCTCGCATGTGCACACACACATACACAGGCTTCCCTGCATAAAAAAAAGAAAAAGAAGGCCCTCCACTTCATTAGGAAAGTAAACACAAGTGCTGTCTGAAGTGG
Source organism: Mugil cephalus (assembly GCF_022458985.1). NCBI lineage: Eukaryota > Metazoa > Chordata > Actinopteri > Mugiliformes > Mugilidae > Mugil > Mugil cephalus. The sequence continues at coordinate 2,908,320 of NC_061773.1, read as the reverse complement.
CTAATTAGAGACTAATTACTCCCTGCTCGTTACTAATGCAAATTAGATTATGCTGCTTAACTTCCTCGTGTCCACAACGCTGCTGTTAATTGAGGCCTTTTGAAATTAAATTACCCGCTAATTAGCATATCAAAACCATTAATTCTGAGCAAGGAGGGGGAAAAAAACAACAACAAATGCCAAGTTTTGCTAATGAGTTTTGCTAATTGAATATGTACGCTCAATACGCCGGTTTGTGCCAGGAATACCTATTCAGCTGATCAGCACGCCTGTGCCCGCACGCGCGAATGCGTGCATGCGTGTGTGTGTGTGTGCCAGACAGAAACACCACGCATCATAAGAGCAGCATATAATTAAAGGAACCGTTCCATCTCTCCAAACGCTTTGTCAATATTTCCCTCTGAACACACGACTCCACTGATGTTCGGCATGCGGGGAGCAAGGGATACAGCAGAGACGCGGGGAGAGAGGAGTGGGAGAGGGGACGGATATTCATCTCATGAGAGGCACTGGATGTGGAGTGTGTGTATGTTGCGGTGCCATGTGAGTATGGTTAGCGTTTGTCCAGCCTGTAAGCCTCCTTTGAAGTAAAGAACTCTGCCTCTCTGATGATCTCCTAAAGCCCCAGACCCCCCGCCAGCTCTTTCTCTGTGCCCCCCTCTCTCGCTTCAGCTGGCCCCTCTTCACCTCTTCTACAATACCTGTCCAATTAGGGAGACACACACACACACGCACACACATACATATATATTTTAATGCCACTAGCAGGTGAACAGACAAATATTTCCTTCACTCAAAGATGAATCATTTTCTATCTCTTTCTGTCTCTCTCTCTCAGAATTGAATTGATGATTTCAAACTTTGCGGATTAGAAATGGTGAGCGCATTCATGGCTGAGGCCCACCTGCTTCTGAATGAGAGGGATGCGCACAGTGAGGCCGGGAGCTATTAGCCACTTTAATCTGCTGACGAAATAAAAGAATCCTACATCTGAAGATCCATCTCAGCTTCGCATGTAAAACTAGCAGAAATAATGTCATTCTGAACACCTCCACCTCTCCGTTCCTAAATGTCTATCCAATCAGGGCGCGTGAAAAGCCCCATTCAGGTTGGCCCCTTCTGAAAGTTTCATCTTATTACACTTTCCAACTCTCATTTCATTATCCCTATAATGGCAGATGAAAAAAAAATGAATGGTAAAATTGAGAGGTAGCCATACAAAAAAATTAAATAACCATGATAATTAGATGTAAAGATATTATAATTCCTTTAACAGGATGCATAGAAACTGCTGCTCGACAATATTTGCCCTAATTGCTAGAATTATCATATTAACCAGTTACCATTTGGGTAAGTTGATTAAAAAATTGATTATTCGTCTATTTCTTTTAGGAGTTTCTTAATCAAAATCTAACATCCTTGAAAAATTAATTTGAAGCCGTTTCTTATCAGTTAATTAAATCGGGTTGGAAGTCATTTTTTTTCTGCGCGGCATGATTAGAACGGTTCTGTTCTCTTCTGTTCAGACACCATGACGTTAGAGGGGGAACTTTTCACTGTCTCATCAAACATTCACAACCACAAGAATAGGACTTCTTTGAAGGGCCCGCCGCCTTTTTTTTTTTCAAACCTCTGCCTTTCTGATAAATTGTGCTATACCCAATAGATCTTTCTTTCTCGTTAACACATTCTCATTAACGGACAGAGAAAGCGAAAGGAGAGGGGAGGGGAAGGGAAAAGGGAAAGTGTCGTGGAGAGGCAGAGGGAAGCGAGAGGGTGTGGGTGCTGGAGGAGGGAGGTGGGAAAGCAGGGCAGAAAAAAACTGAATCAATGGCAGAGATAAAGTCAAAAATAGAAATGAATACACTGAGAAATAGTAGCACACGCTGATGAAAACTAAATAATATAAAGACAACACAGACACACACATGCAATGTTGCCTGGGTGACAGCCTTGGGCTGGACTGAGCTGAGACTAAACAACTAAGCCAGGAGCTAAAAACAAGATCTGCTGTTATTACAGGAAGCAAATGACTCTATAACCACATTCCCTCTCTCTGTCATTTAATTTTCTCTAACTGTTAACGTTATGTGTCGTAACAATCGAACGTGAAAATGCTACAAGGCGGACGGTGGTGGAAATCGATTTCCCTGACATTTATATAATAGATTTCACTTCATTTTGTATCGATTCAAATTAACAGCCTTAAAAACTACACATCAGAGGTTGACTTCACCTCAGAAAACTAGTTTTCTATTTCGGGAAGAAGACTAATTATAAAGCTCTGCCCCTGGGAAAGAAAAGCCCCTCTTGGAGGAGAGAGAGAGACAGAGAGAGAGAGAGAAAGAGAGAGAGGGAGAGAGGGAGAGCCCATTCAGCGCTGGCATCAGTGGAATATAAGTTTGTCTCTCTCTACTTCAGTAGGCAGCAGAGCAGAACGGAACAGATACAGCGCGCTCTGCTCATCTGTCCGTCCCAGAGTCCTCAGGGAGGTATGGGAGGACTGGAGAGGAGGAGGAGGAGGAGGGGGTCAGAAGGAGAATTAAAAGCAGAATCAGTGAGGATGCCGAGTGGTAGAGTAAGTCTCTCTGATTGGATAATGAATTGAGTGATTATTAGAGCCAGGCTAGTAAAGTTACACAGAAATCTCAGTTCATCAGCCAATCAGCCAATCAAGCGGCTCCCTCATCAACCAATCAAACCCCCACCCGGGGGGTGCTGAGGCAGGGGTGCGGGGGCTTTTCTATTTGCTCTTCCATCTGCCTCTCGCACCATATTTTTCTCTCTCCTTTTCTCTTACAACACGTCATTCTGTCTTCGCTACAGCTGCCCTCATCTTCCTCTGTGGGAGACAGAGAATTCTCAAAGCCACAATTACTGCACAAAACTATCAATTTCCCCTTCAATTAACCCTGTGGGAAGAGAGGGGACGAGGGAGAGGAAGGAGCAAGAGGAGAAGGGGAAGAGAAATTCAAATTGGGGATAAAGCGGACCAGCTCAGTCCGTTTCTCCTCCCTCACGGCCTCCCCCCAGGGTGCAGTCATGTGTTTGGGCTGAGAAGGGAGAGAATTACACCTCCTCAGGACGAACTTGACCCCGCCACCAGAGGTCAAGGAAGTTACTATACAGCCCGGGCCCCCGATCCTCATTACCAGCAAATAGGCCCAGCCAGTGTTCCACTAATGCAGACTGTATGTTAATAACCAGCACAGATCCGTCGAAAGCTACGACAGAGAGGCAGAGCGGCGAGGAGGAGAACGGAGGGAACAAGAGGGGAAAGGAAAAAGGACGGAGAGGAGAAGGGGAGGGATAAGGAGGGGGCGTGAGCCAGGAGTTGTGTTTCTTAGATCAGCGACTAAGGGCCTGTGCCCCGTAACAACGGACAACTATGATGGCATGCCTGCTCTCTGTGCGCTGCTCCCCTCTCCACCTCTTCTTTGCATTCTCGCTTCCTTTCCCACCTCCTCCTCCTCCTCCTCCTCCTCCTCCTCCTCCTCCTGCTCCTCCTCCTCTTCCCCTTCCACCCACTCTCTGAGCGAACCCCTGGGGGAGCTGCTCAAACCAAACCCAGCCTTCAGCAAAGTTTCGCAGGCAAACTTTTCACAAAGCCCCAAGAAGCCGTACGCCTGCCTGACACCACAAAGCACACCAGGGTTTCATTGCCACTCACCCTCCCTCCTGTCCTCGTTTTTGTACTTTAGTCCTTCGTTCCTCCCTCGGTCCCCTCCCTCGTTTATGCTAACTACTTTCCGAGGCTAATGCACTGTTCCTGACTGACCTTTAGACAATGGAAACCTGCAGCAGCAGAAGTTGCCGATTAGGGCTACAGGTTGCATACAGCAGCACTGACCTTCAATGGGCAAATGGGCATTGTGGCATCTGCTAATCTAACAACTCAATGGCCACCTTTTGAAGCTGATAATACATGCCCAGTCTTTGTAGAAAAATACCCCAGAGACTGCGGTTTTCTCTACTATGTGCAAGTTTATATCAGAAGCATCATTTAGGAAATAATGAGAAAAATACAAACTATAAATCTGTGTCTTTTCTCTCTCTCTCTCTCCCTAGTTTTTAGACTCATGGTTAAAGGCTGTTTACACTTGTGAGTTTTTTTTCTTTTTTTTTTTTCCCAGGGACAAGTAGGTGTGCAAGCAAAATACTGCAATCACATTTTACCACAAAAAATGGACTGAATAAAATTTATAAAAACATATTTCAAAACATTTTTATTCCAAGCTGAATGTAATTATTTGAAAGGCTAAAAGTTTATGAATGAAAATCTGAGGAACATGTCTGAATGTGTGACAGTGACTACAGCTGCCTGGCGCTCTTGCATAAAATTTGCCTGTATTCAAAGCAAGCAAAATATTTTATTTAATAAATAGATTTTTGTTAAGACTTTTTTTTTTTTTTTTAATCTTGAAATAATGTTTTCAATTTGTTGTAATATAAAACCCGTCATCCCGGCAGTCATTTCAGTAATACAGAATAAATTATTCCCATTGAATTGGGGCCTGAGCAGAGGTGGCGAATGTTGGAGGTAAACTGTGATGACATCTTGGATGTAATGAGGAAGCTGAGGGAACACAGAGCTGTGATAATTAGAGTCCAGGCATGAGGACGAGAGGGGAGCACCAGAGAGGGAGAGCGCAGACGAGAGGAGAAGAAGTAGATGGACAACACGACAAGAGGCAAGGAGGAGAAAGGAGAGACAGCAAGTGTTGAGTCCTTCACACTGAGTGACTATTGGAGCTCCAGCAGGGAAAAGAACGCTCCCCAACCAACCGCCGGCCAGAAATGAAGGCAGCCCTGGCAACTGCAGGCACGCATGCTGAGTGCATGTGTGCAGCCTCATGAGTGACACAAGCGTTCACCCCAATACATTTGTGTGGCAACTGATCCAGGCAGCAGTGAGAAACAAAAATTTAATACAAAAGCAGAACAGACGCAACTGCCTGTTTATTGCAATCTAATTTCATTTTATTTTTATTTTATTTATTTATTTAGTTTAAAAAAAGAGGCCTGATTAAATATTCTTTTTTAGTCCACATATGTCTTATTAAAAGTCTAGAAAAAAAAATGTCTGTGTTTAAACATTGTGTTGTGCCTTTGTAGATATTGAGGAACAGTAAGAATGTGACAGCGGTTTATTTGAATGATGTCTCTCTCTCTCTCTCTCTCTCTCTCTCCCTCTCGCTTTCTTTTAATCCAGGGAAATTAATTTTAATTAATTTTTAAAAGAAAAAAATGTGCTTTTTTTTGTTTAGTTTTTTTTTTTTTTTTTTAAACTTGAGTTGATGTACTGAAGTTGGCGGGGGAAAAAATCCCGTAGGTGTAACAAAATAAAAAACAGATTTCTTTCTTTAATTAACAAAAACAAATATGTGATAACAGTAAATGAATGGTATCTTCATCCCCGTAATCTGAGAGTGATCTTAGTTTGAACGGTGAGCCGGGAACTTCAACACTGTTAAAAATCAAAGCCTAGCTACTCTTTCCCTGCTTTTCGCCTTTTCTTCTTCCTCTCTTGCACGGCTCTCTGCTTTGCTTTCCTCTCACCGCCTTGTCCAAGATCCTGCCGGCTAACAGTTAACGCTGCTTCACAGGCCAGCGGCCCACAACGCAAACACACCCACCTACACTCTCTGCCTTCCCTCTCCTCAGGAACATGAGAGCTGGCTCTAATTCACAGGCTGGTAAAGCTGTGGTGGACAGCAGTCTTGATCTGGCAGGATTAGGCTACTTTTATTTCCCCGAGAGCCACGGGGAAGAAGGGAGGAGAAGGTGGAGGGAGGTGAGTGTGCGTGCGTGGGGGGTGCTCAAATCCCTCTACAAATGTCAGACAACGACCGGTGACCAGAGGCCGCAGAGGCAGACACACACACACACACACACACACACACACAAAAATCACACACTCATAAACACTCCCGACAAAAAGCCTGGTGTGCCACCCAGAAAAGAGACTGATCACTCTCCGTCTCATCACTCTGAGGAAGACATGATGTGGGGGCAAGAAGGGAGCAAAGAGGAGGAGGGGGGAGCGAGGCAGAGGAGGAAGGAGGGAGTAGAAGAGGGAGGGGAGTGAGGCAAGGAGGAGGGGGTGTGTGGGGGGGGGATTACACAATTATTCAGATAACAGCTGGGAATAATCTAGTGGCAGATGTCTCTCGGTCAACAATGCCCACCACACACAGGCGTGCATGTGTATGTGCGTACACACTAACAGTGTTTCAATGCTCAGCCAGCAGCCACAGAGTGAAAAAAAAAAAAAACGGCCGCTGATGAACCAACTACTCAACCACACAGCTCCCTCAGCCTGTCTGAAAAAGTTTTTTTTTCTGGTATAAATCAGTCTCTGGTGTGTATGAATCAATCTATACAGAAAAAAAGACATGTTTTCTCCTTATCAATGAAAAAAAAAGGGAAGAAGGAAGAAAAGGCTGGAGTTGGGAACGTGAGGACCTGTTTGCTTTTCTTTCCCCTCTGACAGCGGTCTGAAAAACAAAACCCAAAACTTGGGGAATTCTGTCCGAGGAGGAGAGAGGTGGAGGGTCAGCCGTTTGATTGACAGTTAATTGCAGTGGGATGTGTGCACACCCAGACGTACGCACACAAGCATGCAGATTCCAACAGCATCCCTTCGCATCTAAGAACAATCTCCCGACGGTGGCTGAAGCTGTCACTATCGGCCCCTTCACAGACGCCACCGAGAAAACGCTGGCACAGTCTCTTCACCTCAAAGCAGAGAGAAGGGGAAGAAAAATAAAGGCGCGAGCTGTCAGAGACACTGAGCATGAAGTCTTCTGCTGCTGGACAGATCATATTATTCATCACACTAAAAGAATATCCCTCTAATATTTCTTCCTGGAGTTTTTGAGGAAGTAAATTCCCCCTCGAACATGAATAAATCTTGGTGAGAGTTTATGCGCAGTTGGGAAGGAAGGAAGGGGCGGCCCAGGCAAGTGGCGAGAGGGAGCTCTGTCAATCCGTCAACCCAGGCAGCCTATTGTGATTTGGTTTAACACTGGTTAACAGCTCGTCCTGTCAGGGGATGGATCATCCCACGGCGCCTCACATGCTAATAGCTTAAGTAGGCATCCCATGTCCCCCGGAACTAATACCACAAATACTAATACCATAAAAGAGCGGTGTGCGCCAACGCTCCAGCCTGCCTTTCGCCTGCGTTAGCCAACATCTCGATACTTTACGGATTAGAAAACATAATGAGATGCATTTAAATGGTTATTACCTCCCTGGTCCTGGAACCGGGACAAGGGGAAACGCTCCATTGCTAACTTCCTATATGCTAATCCACGCTGATCGCGGTGCAAGTAATTCAGTGACCAAAAACTGAAAGAAATGCTTGAATATTGTCTTCATATTCATCAAGCCAACTGTCCAACAGAAGCACACACTATGATTCGTGGACCTTTATGCGAATCCCTGCACTCTCGCAGTCTTGTGTGAATCTCGGGATTTCATCAGAGCGTTCACCCATCCGCTCGGCCGACTCTACCGTCACAGCACTGCACGGACAAACGAGCACTCAAGAGCTGTGTAATGCTCTCTCTACAGTCAGATGCTTTATGAAATGCGTAAAAAAAAAAAAAAACTGTGTGTGTGTGTGTATCCATAACGTTCGAGGTCTTGTGCTTCACAGCTGTCACCTACCCTTCACAGCCATCCTTTCAATACACATTAAAGCGAGGCTGCAGAAAGTTTAGTCACATTGTTGTTCTGAGTGAAGCTTTCCACCGCTCCGCTCCCTCGGTTACCCGCTCGATTGACGGCTGCCCTGTCAGTTTGTCGCAGTGCTTTAGAAAACACCAACGGCTCTCTGATGAAGTGCTTACAAAAGGTCATAGGGTGGAGGCGACGGAGAGGAGGGGAGCCGACTACTGAGAGAGGGAGGCAGGGGAAAAGGAAAGGGAGACGGGATAGAGTGAAGGAAAATCCATAACACAAATACAGCTGTCAAAAGCAATGCAGAGTTAGCAGGGGACGCAACGACCGATGAGAGCTTTTTCAAGAAGATGCTCTGCTTGAGCACAACAGGCGTTCTCTCAGATTCCACACACACCTCGGCTCAGTTATTCTCTGTTTACGCTGACCATCTCGAGAGCTCTACCTGATCTGATATGTGCCGCTGACCTAAAGATCCTCTGGAACTCGTTCTCTTTGTCTCTAAAATCAAACTTGATAGCCCCCACTACTTCATGGTCCGCTCGCAGTCCTTCAGACTCCACAGCCCCTTTCCTTCAGCTCCAAGTTTCTGCTCCAGCAATGCTCTCGGGTGCCAAGTACACTCTGGAGAGGCTGATCTAATGCTTCCTCGGCTGTAATAACCCATGCCTATAACCCCTCGCACCGATGTTTCCCTCACTTTACACAGCCTTTCGGTCATATTTTCTATCTGTATCCCTGACCAGTCCCCACCCCCCACCACCATCATTACGCCCATAGGAAACAGTCTCTTCCGCCCCGAGCCGATGGGTCACTCCTTCCCACATCTATCAGCTGTTAATGGGCCGGTGCTCTGTAGAGGTGCTGAAACATCTCTGTTTTAGCCTGCATCCCAGCCACCTTACACATAAAAAGTAGAACTTAGAAGATGTTAGACGCAAAGACATGTTCATGGCCACAAGCTAAACCATTGTCAGAATAAATAATTTCCTTATCAATCAGAGCAGATAAAGCGGTGTAAATTTTAGATAAATTATGCCGGGGTCTTTCAAAAGGCTCGAAATGCAAAATACATTTTTTCTTTCTCACAGGTGGTCAATTCCCAAAAGACCGCAGAGAGCATCTCCCCGCTCTCCTCCTCCTCCTCCTCCGATGTCCTGCAACTACACCGCGCGACACCGTCTCCTCACCTCATCAGAAAAAACACATCTCATCCTCAAAAAATGTGTGGGATTTATTATATGCGCACACCGACAGGCAGACACGCACTTTTTCGCGCGAGCATTCAGCCCTCTCCTAAATAACAGGTTCAATTAGAACCACATGTTATAATCAGGCCTCAGTCTAAAGCAATGTGGCGGCAGTTTCACTGTGCAGTCAATCACTTCAAAAAAGAGCACACCCCCACTTGCGGGTTGTCCACGCACAATAACGCCTTCCTTTAACCCATTCATTTGTCAGTTACATTTCATTTACAGTTCCGTAAAAGAAGTAAACAAGCAGCGGCAGCGATCACACCGTCATTTCATTTTCTATCAGCTTGTATCACAGGAAAGGAAACAGAAACAGAAACAGAAAAGGAGGAACTCTATAAAAATCTGCAGTGCACTAAATTAAAACCTTTTGCCATTTTAATAAATAATTTCACACTTGTTTTGACCTGTAGAGTATCTTATGTCCTATATTTAAACACAGGCGAAAAATGTGTGACGCCCTGGAAAGCTGTCAGGCTCAGGACCAACACACGAAACAATCCCATTTAAAAACTCTTAGAAATATATATATACACACATATACATTTATATATTTTTGCTTTTCTCAAAGCCCATCTAAAAGATATTGAAAATTTAACCATTTCAGCTTTTAAGCAGGTAATACACTAAGTGCTGCAATAGGAGTCAATCTGTGAGTATCTATCAACGGGTCAGACCCTACATGTATAGCAGTGTCGCATACGGGTGCTCTTCAACATCACTTTGGAACCAAAAGCCCACTCAGACTTGTGGGTTTGGGATAGCAAGAGGGTTTTAATGAAGAGAGCGCGAGAGATGTAGACACGGACCGACGCACAGGACATTTAAAACTTCAAATACTGTCCATTTTCACTCAAGCAGGACAGGTGAATTGAGAAAAAAGCACTCTGGCACACACGCTCACATATATACGCTCTTCCACACATACGCTCAAACCTGAGGTAAGGACTCTCTGAGTGAGTTTATGGACTAACACAATCATGTTGGTGGCTTTTAATCCCACTGGAGGGGTTTTAAAGCGCATCAGATTCACAACCATTACTGCCCGTCTCTAGACCGTCTCACGCGTGGCCCCAGTCACAAGCCAGGAAAACACTCAGGACCAAGCTGAAAATCATCATTTCAGAAATGTGTCAGCAAGCATAACAGAAACAATCGTCTGGTGGAGAACCGAGTCTGAATCTGATAATATCAGCAGTACATGAGCAACTCTTGCAAACAATGAACCAAAACAGGACATGGAAAAGACACAGCTGTTGAGAGGAGAAGGAGGGGGAAAAGAAAAAGAAAGCAAAGACGGAAAAGTGTTGGACCAAGTCAGACGAAAAAAGGTGGCAACGCAGAGGCAAACACGCAGACATGGGTACACAATAGCCGACAGAGAGCAGAGACAGTCAATCTGTCTCTGACACCTCTGGCTTCCTGCACAAATACACTCCTTTTCTCTTTAATAACTACTTCTGCTCTTTTGTTTCATTGTCTGATAATATTTTCATTAAAAAAAAGCCTGTCACTGATATCAACAAGCAAAACACCAGGTACAAATAGTAAGTGGGTTTAACGATTTCTAAGTCCTAATAACTGCTGCTGTGTTCCGAGGTAGGAATAATAAAAAAAGATCTTTTTCTCTTTTCTTCAGCAGCGCCTCACACGTCAGGTCTGCAAATGAGGCCATTTTAAAATATAAATGCGACTAAATTGTCTAGTAAGTGGCATCCTGTAAACCATACAAGTTCTAAAATATTTTTTAAACTGAGCCAACTCAGCTAAAAGGAATTAGGCAGCAGCTAAAAGAAGAGGCAACAGTGAAAATCTTTTTTTTCTTTCTTTTTTAAAGAAAATTAACCGCTCAAATAGCTGTCTTATAATTTAGAAAACAGTTTTATATAAAAAGAGGCTGGCTGTAGAATTTGTAGTCACGATTTTAAAAGCAAAACACGTTCACTCTATGGGGTTAATAAATCCACAAACATTAAAAATCTGCTACACAACATAAGAGTGAGACAAAAGCCAGTGCACATTAAAAAACTTGAAGCTAAAGTTGTTGTGTAACAGATGCAGGTGACATCCAACTTGTTATATTTTTTTATTCTAAAGGCACACAGTGAACCAGGGCCTCCGAGCCGCCACAAAATACCTGCTTCCCTTCCTGACACTAGAACTGTGACAAGGTCATAAAACGTGATTAAGAGCTTTTTCATTCCGGTTGGATCTTCTATTAAAGTGCAATTAAAAGTGTGTCACCACGTCGCGGAAATGCCACCGAGGAGGACAGGGTAGTTGGGGGGAGGATGGGGAGGTGGAGGTGGTGGTGTTGTTGGGGGGAGTGGGCACAACAGGAGAGGGAGAAGACACAGTAAATAAAATTAATTATGCCAAATGCCCCTGCGCCCATCAATCACGGGGCAATAATGCCCGTGTCAGGGTGTGCACCCACACGGCCTGTATGCTTTTCTCTCAATGACAGACAACTAACACCAATTAATTGTCATTTCATTTCTCCTTTTTTTTTTTTTTTTTTTCTCTCTGCAGCCCTCAAACGTGATGGATCTGAGTCGATCTGACAGGCAAGAATGTCCCGGCTGATATTTGATGATAGGAGATTTATATTAGGAAGAAAAATTAAGGGAACAACTTGTTTTGTTTTTTTTTTTTTTTTTTTTGTTGTTTGTTTGTTTTTTCCAATGGAAGGTTGCTGCGCAGTGGTTGCTGAAAATCCTAATTTAAACGGTTTATCTTCTGACCGTATACTTTAAATTAAAAATATATATATACATAAACTACGGGGTTTCCTCTTGGAAAAAGGAAATATATTTATAGATACTTTTACGTGCGGTGTAGGCCTACTTTGTGTGTTTTTGATGGCTGCAAAAAGAAGGAAAAACCATCATCGTTGAGAGGTTCAAACTTCACCTCCCTCTATTTCTATTTTTTTCTAAACACCGTCTGTCACACCTTAATGTGAGGGAATATGTTTTATCCTCATGCGTATGACACTTGTATTTCCGTTCATCCGATCAGTCTAATTTATGTATTATACAAAAGCACTGGAACACACCAATGCTGTAATGTACGTCTAATCACTGCCTGCACATTTGATCCGTTTAAAATTCAAAAAATTTCAAAAAAAAAAAAAAAGAAGAAGAAGAAAAAAGACAAAAAAAGGAAGTGAAAGTTTCACCGTGCAGGGACACCTTTTTTCCACCTGATAAACAATTCTTTAAATTTAAAGTGATTTATTTAATCCGATTTAAATATATATGTATATATATGCTACGGGTATTACTGCAGACACGCCGGTGAGGTCACACAAAGCGGTTCCAGTTTCAAAAGTCAAAATGGTTTGAAAAGAAAGTATTGTCCTCAGACCTATTGACCATGTCAACAAGAAAGCTTTTTTTCCTCCTTAAGAGAAGGGATCTATTATCTACAGGGGGGTGTAATGCCGTTTTATAATTTTGAACGTTACTGTTTAATTGTCAGAAACATTATTTTTCTATTTCTTTTTTTTTCCTTTAAAAAAAAGACAAATTTTAGTGGCTTTTAGATGACAAACGATTTTAAGACGGCGTGCGTGTGTGTGTAAAATCTTCGGTGTCTATGATCAAATCCCTTAACAATGGTTATTAACGGGGAGTTAAAGTTTACTTCTTCCATTCACATCCACTGCCGACATCTTAGTTGGTCTTAACGCGAGGAATAAAGAACTTTTTTGTTGTCTCATAAACGAAGCCTTTAGGACTTAATACTTAATGGACGTGCTTGGTTATCCACGGAACTGTGCATATTATATATAAATTGTAATATCCTATTCAAATCAATGGGAATTTAAAGAAACTGGATTCGGACTCTATGAATGTGACACTGATCGATAGAAACTTTTCTTTCTACTGAGGATGAAAACAGCTGCTTCAGAGACGATGTTTTAAAAAGTGTAAAAAAAAAAAAAGTTTCAACGACTCGAAGTGAAACAGACGAAGAGAAGAATGGAAGAGGAAAACCCCGAATGTGTCCGCTTTATCATCTGATAGCTTCCTCTACTATTAGGCTGACTCGGAGGAGTTTTCACAAACAGCGCGATGGAAAGTTGAAGTTGGGTGTTTTTTTTTAGCGTAGAGAGAATAACGCGTGTGTCAGAGAGTTTCAATGGAAGCACACGGCGAGAGAGCGACAGAGGTAGGAAAGGAAAAGTGGGGAAAAGCGAAGTGTAGATAATGCATCAACCTGTTCTCTTGGTTTCTGAAGAAGTCAACTTTCACGCCAGTGGTTGGACCATGTGGGCAGCCCGCTTCTGCTCCTCAAACCCCGGCGCGTCCACTCTCTCACGGCGACAAAAGGGGGACACAAACCGACGGGACGTAAAAAAATAAAAAATAAAAAATGAAAGAAACAGAGAGGAGAGAGAGACAGAGAAATCTAGGATCTAAGACCGCAGCACCATTACTTTAAACGACAAAGCGTGCTCGTTAGTCCTTTCCTTTTCCCTTTTGTGTGCGTCCTCTCTCCTCGGAGTGGCCCCTCTGGAGTGAAGTCAGAACAATACTGCCGCTAAAACTCTGGCACTGAGCGCAAGTTGCCGCGGAGAAACAACGCAGCTTCTCGCCTTGTTTAGTTGCTTCTGCTTCCCCCGCTATCTCTTCAAGAGGCTTAGTCAGCGCGTATAACCTCTCCGCCGGTCTCCACTTTTTGGCATCCCGTCTGTTGCTTGCTCGTTCGCTGGAAATCAGGGTTGAATCACTGGGGCTGCATGTGTGTGTGCGAGTGGTGGAGTGTGTGTATGTGTGTGTGTGTTGCGGGGGGACAGTTTGCTGCGCTACCGTAATGCCTCTAAAGCAGGTGCGCGTTTGCTTTGCTGCCCTATCCTCGCAAAGCCCTGGCGCACAATAAAAAACAGCAACCAGTCAGAGGTATCTCTCTCTGACGCTCCGTCCCAGTGCGTGTGTGTGTGTGTGCGTGTGTGCGTGTGCGTGTGATTGTGTGTGTGTATGTATGGATGAGGGGAAGGCACTGATCTTTTGACCTCTCTTTGCATCCTGGCTCAGTTGTGCTATTGTGGAGGCAGAGAGGAACAGATGTTAGCCTGCGCAAAGTTTGAGCACAGAAAACCGCCAGAAACAAAGCCAGATCACCCAAACAAAAAAACAGTCTACGTCTACACTCGGCTTTTCTACAACTCTACACTTAAATTATGTTATTTATTTATTTTTTATTTTTCTGAAAAGAAAAAGGAAAAAAATAAATAAATTATGCAAAAGACAAAAAAGCATTCTACAAGTTTAGCGCATAATAAATAAGCTGTAATAGTTTTTTAAGTATACATGTCCAGCCTATACATTTTACTTTTAACAGAGCTCATTGTAAAATAACTCTCACACTTCTACACTGACTGGCACTCCGTATTGATTTCTGTCACAAAGATTTATGTCACCCCAAGAAATGTTGTATTCTACAAATAAAAACCAAGTATACAATCTGTTTAAGTGGGTTTAAGTCTTGTCACACACCTACCTCCCAAACAGACAGTTATATTGTGATTAGATAAATTTTACTGTCTGCCTGCCTCACTGTGTCCTTTATGTATTTTGGAAGCTCGTCAACTCCTTTGCACAGAGTTATTACCCCCCCCCCCCCCTTTTTTTCTTTCCACCACATTCATTTACTAATTGACAGCGTAATCAGTGTTGAGATTACTGTCTCTGATGAAATTTGGAAATTACATCATACCTGTCGCTGCAAAAAAAAAAAGAAAAAAAGAGAAAAAAGAGAAGAAGAAGATGAAGGAAAAAAAGGGGGTAATAACTCAAGAGAAGATCCTGGAATAATTTTTGCTTTGGTCGTTAAATGGGATTCTGCCCTCGTGTCTTTGCTCTGTCTAGAGCTTTTACCTTTGGAAAATGATGGCAGTCCATCACAGCACCACCCAACAATGGGCCGGGACTGCAGTAAATCACAACACATTCATTAGCGCGATCAATACCACTAAAAAAATGAGTGTCTGTGCGTGTACGTGTGCAAATGTTTGTGTGTGTGTGTGTGTGTGTGTGTGTGTGTGTGCAAGCGCATGTACCCATATATTTTTTTTTACCTACTCACCTCTCCTGTGAGCCTCACAAATTTTCCCTGGAAACACTTTGTCGCGCATCTACCATGATTCTCCAGAGAATTGCCAAAGTGAGAACTGGAAGTTGATGACTGATGTTTTTCTAAGTGGCTGGAGGGTGCAAAAATTAGACAATGTTATTAAAATAAAGTTTAGACAAGGACCCACAGCAGTTGTGCATGGTTAGTTATTATCCCAAACAACCTGCAACCTGTTCACAGTCGAGAGCAAAAAGACTGAATCATTCTTGTGCACGGTGTTGTGTAACTGCTGACATTTTGACTAAAGATAAATCAGCCACCCCCGCCTGCTTGCAGAATCATGATTTGTTTGTTGTTGTTTTCCTTTTTTTGGCTCATATTAGTTGAATCAAATCAGGAGATTATAACAGACGACAGGCTGACCTGGAATAACTGAGCCAAGCCAAGTGCGAAACTAGATCAAAATAGACCTGGCCTGGACGTCCAAGTTCAACACCCTCAGTCTTGTTCTTGGTGAGAGGAGGAAAATGCTGCTTGGCCCTCTAACCCGTCTCCCATCCCATTTAGGAACCATTCACTCCCTGTTAATCAGGGGGAATAATTATCAAAGTGGACAGGTAATTAAATTAAAACATAAGTGGCTACATGAGCTGGGTTGGCTGTACTACAAGGTTTTCCCTGGCTTAATTAAAGAGAAATATGGGAGTGCTCACCCACAGTGTCACAGAGCTGGTAAAAACGAGGAAAAAAAAGCTCCTGCCACCAACTCGAATAACTCAGTTTGATCAATACAGGATTGATAAAAAAAAAAAAAGAAAAAAAAAAGCAGCGGTGATTCTGCCCTCTGTGCGTAGCGAGGATAAAATCGTCTTCACTGCTGAATCAGTTCCCCTCACTGTGTTGTTTGTTTGCACATGAAAGCAAAAGCACATGTGCGGTGGCGAGCGCGAGCTGAGAGATGTGTGGTAGACGCATTAAAAAACTGCAGGCTTTAGCAGCCATCTGGGAATAATGTCGTAAAATAAAGCTACAATAAAATAAAACTTACTGATGTTTACAAACAACTCCCACAAAATCCCCACAATGCCTTGAAAAAGCCAGCTACAGGCCCCACACACACGCACACAAGCACACATATACAAATAAACAGAGCCAGCGCGGGAATGCAGCGCACGGAAAAAATTATCCAAACATTCACAAACACGGTCATATGTGCCCACACCCACTCTGGTTAGCATATGAGTGTGCATGTTTACAAATAAAGACAAAGTGGGAAGACAGCAAATACACACATAAACACACACACACACCCAGACATACCGCTGCCGCCTCTGTGGCTCTGCAAAGACAACAGCAGACCGTAGCTCAAGAAAACAAGCACTGTAATAATAAATGAGCGAGGGCATCCGCACACACTCGCCAGTTCATTAGGCACACCGGTGAAAATTAATGCATTATAATGTAATAGTCCTGCACTAAATCGTTACTTCATGGAGGTTATGGTATTCAGCGTTTGTTTAAAATAACTGAGAGAGCTGTTGATTCAACTGTGATTTCATTCTGGAGGCTGTGGTTTGTAGTTTGCAGCTCAGTGTAAACTGAACATTATGTAAGTCACAAAGGGAGATTTAGTGCAGCACTGTTGTATGAGATTGCATTTATTGTCAATAGCGGACCTAATGTTTTGGCAAGTGAGTTAATATATTTGCACTGTAGACACACATATCCATGTACACTAATCAGCCACAACATTATGACCACTGACAGGAGAAGTAAATAACATTGGCCATCTTGTGACAATTAAATGTTCTACTGGGAAACTTTTAGACCTGGTAAATTCCCCGAAACACAAAAATGCTTTAACAACAAATAAAAAACTAATTTGGCCTTCAAACTGACTAGATCCCAAACTGATCAAGTATCTGTGGGATGATCCACCTCCCCTCAACCCATTGTGTTTCCAGACACAGCAGGACACCCTCAGCGGGTCCATGTCCATTCTCTGATGAGTCACAACTGTTTTGGAGTCACAAGGGAGACCTACACAGTATTAGGATGGTGGTCATAATGTTATGCCTGACTGGTGTATGTTAGTAGAAGTAGGCAGAGCAGTAAAAGTTGTGAGTATTGCAGTTACTGCTGATGTCATGTCTGTATATGCACAGCGGGACAGGGGAAACGGCCTTTTTTTAATGCCTTTTTATTTTTTATTAACGTGTACCTAATGAACTGGTAGTCCCTCACTCAGTCCAGCACCTGCGGACAAACTGCGTTCGCGTGGCCTCGGTGCAGACGGTGGCATCTGCATGAACACACTGATTACTGGGAGGATCGCAGCCAATCACCACCTGCTTTCCATTAGTCACTCATAAACATGTTTACTGTCACAGCTGCTCCGCATCACACAACCACAGGCTTACACACACACACACGCAGCGAAGTGCACAGAAAGAGAGAGACACGCCGCGAATATGTGTTTATCACTACTCTCTCCTCGTCTTGGCCTTTCGTTGGAAGGGAATAATTAGGGAGTCCCGGCCAAGGCAGTGGTGTACGTGTTAACAAGCTGTTTTAACACACACTCACACACTTCTCCCCATATGCAGGGGACAGCCGGAGAGAGAGAGAGAGAGAGAGGGAGAGAGAGAGAGAGAGAGAGAGAGAGAGAGAGAGATAGGATCTCATTGGACGCCTCAAGGACTCACTTCATTTTAAAGCTCTCCAGGATCGAGGCTTTCCGGCTGGCTGCTGCGTGGATCTGACGAGTGCGCTTTCACTACAACCAGATTCCACAACAACACAAATATTAAGACTGTCCTTGGAGAGTTAGAGAATGAGTGACAGAAACTTGTCATCCTCAAACATTTGTCCATTTGAAATGAAATTTTCCGAGCGTAAAAATCCTTTTTTTTTCTTTTACATGAGGAAAAGAAGAAATGTGTGTATGGGAGAAGGGCTGAGCGTGGGAGGAGCTGTTGAATCAAAGATTTCAATTGTAGCTCCTTTTAACGCACCCAGGGAAAGTCAGCATCGCTGTCCTGTCATTTTGAATCCTAAGGCCCGGAGTTCATTTTTAATGAATGTCCTTGTGCTTTTCTAACAGTAACACTATCCTGACATTTATAAAGTTATCTCAAACACTTTCCACCTTTAATTTGGGGTGAGGACATCAGCCCGCAGAGAGAAACAAGATATTTACAGCATGTATTTGGGTTAAGGTGGTATATGGCTCAATTGTATATTTACTATATTGTGTTACGTTCTTTATCCGCCTAAAATGTGTGATCACAAACTATTGTAGCTCTTATTTTACCTGTTATGAAAAACTGCAGTTACATGAATTTTCGTAGCATGCTTCACTAAGGTTTAGAGGGAAACACTGCACATTTTACTCAAACACTCATCTGAGAGCTTGTTGCTTACTTTAAACACGTAGAAGTTAGCAGCAAAATGCATCCTAACATATCAATCTAATGTTCCTGAACTGGGAGCCCCTTCATGTGTTCACTTTTTTTATTTCGTAGCGGCTGCAGCAGATTTTGGTGCTACAGTAAAACTTGAGCCTGTGTTTTAATAAACCCTGCATTAAATCTGAGCGAATAGCCGCAGTAACACCGGATGAAAACAATGATGCTGATGCTGGGGATCTTTGTTAATGTGCGCGGCATGGGGCTCCACGTTCCTGCGTGCGAGTTGCAGAGCTCCCGAGCCCAGACTATGACGGAACTGTGCCAGTCTTCTGCTTGTAACTTAATACAAGGCATTTAGGAAATATCCCTGAAATCCTACCCCTTCATCTGGTCACGTGCTGGACGAACAAACACACTGTCAGAAAGGGCACACACACACGTACACACACACACACACACGTATGCATCTGCAGAGCCCTCCATTCACTCCCTTGGTGCGATCTTGTATCAAAGCAAACAAATGACATGCTGTCTTCTCCTCTCTCTTCCCCCACTGTCTTTTTTGATGTGTGGTTGTGTAAAATGACACGCCGTATCTCTCCAGCTGACATTATCACTCGCCAGCGCGCTCACATCTTCCGGCCGCACGCCTTTCCCACAGGACTCCCTACAGCAGGGGTCTTTGTCTCTGAAAGCATCGCGCATGCACACACACACACACACACACACACACACACACACACACACCTAGAAAGATGTGGAAAAGCCTCTATGATTTTACCTCTGCATTGTCTGCTGACAGTGACTGGTTTAAAAAATGAGAGACAGAGCGAGGCAGAGGAGAGATGGAGAGGAAGGATAGGATAGAACTGGCTTTCCTGAGCAACCTTTCTGGTGTGTGTGTGTGCGTTTTGGCGATCGTGGATGACGTGTGGCGTTTCCCCGCTGCACTGGAGATTTTTAACGCTACGGAGAGAGATGTAACCCGGAGAGGCCTGTCACATTAATGTGGCCATCATTGCTAAGCTGACACATCCAGCAGCCCCCGATTCAATAACAAGCTCGAGACCAGATAGGCTGATAGACAGCAGGAAATGCGTTCGGTTTACAGGAGGAAATCAGAAAATAGAAGATACACATTTTTATGAATGAAACAGTGCGAAGAAAAACTTTTTACAGTGCAGTGTATCTGTGTGCCAGGGAGAAAAAAGCACCGAAGGTTGCAGAAATGTCAAAATGGAAAGAAATAAGTGGGAGTCGGGGGATAATAATAATAATAATAATAATTATTATTATTATTATTATTATTATTATAGTACCATCAGGTCAATGCAGCAGCCGCAGACACATACACCTCCAGAACTCTTGCCCTCTGACACACACAAAAAAACATTATTTAGTGAACACACAGTGATGTTGTTGACATTAAAATACATAGATGTCCTTTCACTTGCTTCAAACGAGCCACCTCTCCCTGGACAGTCTCTGGACCTCTCTCATCAGTAAAGAGTTCCCTCATTTCCACTGGATCAAAACATAATGATAAGTAGAAAAATGACAATAATAATAATGTGTAACATGTATGGTCGTGTAGTCGGTTGTTTTCACAACCTTGGATGCGTCAGATAGACAGAATGCAGCATGCTCCATTTTTTTATTTGTTTGACGCTGGATTCACTGAACTGCTTATTGACATTTACAGTGTCTGTTTGTCTGTAAGCGCTGTGGTTGTGAAAGGCTCAATGATTTCTTTTGACCCACACGTCTCAGTTCCCCCGGTCTATTCATCTGATCTCCTTTAGCTCCTCTGCACAGCTTCATGTAGTTTCACTAACAACTGTTTAGGAATATAACTAGCTTTATTTTGTAAAGAAAAAGATACATTGCAAGAATGTCCTTGTAATTTGCTGTAGACTGTGGACACAGGACACAATATGAGCCATTGATTTATTGAGCTTCACTTTCTGTCCGTATTTAAAGCGTAACATCCAAACAACGACGTCTTATTTAAAAAAAAAAAAAGGTCTTGCAGAAAATGGGTTTTGCTGCTGCATTAGATAAAGATGATGCTGAAATTAAACTTGAATACTTTAGATTTATGTAACTGTTTAATTCTCAATAGTTTCCAAACAAATATGAAATAATAACAATAATAGCAATAAAAAAACAGCAGAGATTTTGGCTTTCTTTTTGAAAAAAATCAGAGAAGGTAATTAGTTACCTTGCAAAAAAAAATTACACATTCATTACACATGTAAAAAAAAAAAAAGAATGAAAGAAAAAAAAGATTAGATTCTATCAGTGTTTCATGATTAGGTCACTCCATATATGTGTGTGTGCACTGCAGAGAGGGAAAGAGACGGTGAAGGCCATCAAAGGTCGTGAAATTGCCACACCGCTTTTTTTGTCCTGTCAAACGCTCATGTGAGCCAGTCTTGAGTGAATTTCAATAATCATCCTGAAGGACTTTTCTTCTTGGGCTGCATTCTACTAAATGTATCTCTCTCCTTCTAATTCCCCTTCACAATACGTCTGGCTCAGACTACTCATCATGTCATTGGTCCCCTTTCTATTCCCCTGTGTTTGATTCTGACAAATACATGGATTATCGGCCAGGGGGATTTTTAAATATATGGCTAATGTGAGCTTTCATGCCTGTGCTTTAATCTGCTGAGTATTTAAAACCAATCTTAAGGACGGGAGAAAACGCAGAGGTCAGGCTTTTTCCGCGCCCGGGCCCCCGGAGAAAAGAGAGAGAGCGAGATTGAGGGTGGGAGACGGCGTCGGAGTGAAAATGAAAGTGAGAGAAGGGGAGTCAGAGAAAGGCCGTCATTTCCCTGCTATTTGAATTCTAACCAGGATTAACTGAAGAATCGCAGGTATCAAACCTCATCTGGCAGTCGTCCCTCAAAGGAAGAAAAAAGTTGGGGTCCTCACTGTGGTTATGTGTGTGTAAAAAGACTGAAAGAGAGGTAAGGATTCACGAGGTGCTGCTTTTTCACTTATCATGTGCCCGACTATCCTGTTGGGCCTAAAATGAAAAAGTACATCTCTCCCAGTCTCAGTTTTTTAACGGGGCAATGACACAGTACGCTGAAGGATGAAAGTTCCGTCATGTGTCCGGCTGCTCCGCTGTCAGAGTGTCGTTTTCTCATTTACAATTCAGACACTTTCAACTCCTTATTACTGTCTTTCTCTCACCTCACCTTTCATCTGCCTTCTTGTTTCCCTTCGTCTCTTGTCCACTCGTCTCCGGTGCTCTTTTCTCTTGTCATTTTGAGTGCGTGTGAAAGGCAGACAAGACCTCTGGCTGCCAAAGGGCTCTCGTGTGCGTCTGTGATGGTCTATAAGACTAAAGAGCAGCGTGTGATTTGTGGCATTACATCTGCAGCTTTAAACTGCATCAAGCAACTTACAGACCTTTTTTACGACTGCAATATGAGGTACTTCATGTGTCGCTGCCATAAAGAGCAACAGACGCGGGGTCGAGGGGCTTGAACACACAGGCAAGCACGCATATGTACGTTACTGCGAGGAGAACCCACGGTGCAGCTGGAGACAGATGTACTGTATGAGCCGAGTCTAGTTTTTAATGGTACAGACTCGTGTGTCTCACCCAGGACAGTTAAGTAGGCCAAGGCTGATATCATCTGATACACTTGTTTGCTCGCCAACCATACAATCACAGTCCTTCCCTGCTGAGGAAGCATTCAAACTGCTGTTTGAACATCAATGCAGCATGCAAATAACATTCACCACCCCTTTTTAAATGAGATAAGATAACCCACAATGCCTCTTACGGCAGCACAGAGATGTGCTTCGCATCCTAAGGCTACGCTGCTGTTGCAAAACATCATAAATGGGCCCTCTCGGCAACTTCCCTTGGAAAGGCGAAGCAGAGGAAGGAGTTAGCGAGCGTCCACGCACGGCATGTATGTATGTGTGCGTCTCTGTGTGCGAGCGTGTATGAGGGAAAGCGAAAAGCAGCTCAATGGTAGGAGAGGGAGATGGAGACAGGATTAGAGAGGGGAGTGGAGGGGTGAGGTGGCCCTTTAATTTGGAAAGTTTGATGTGAATGACGCACATCTGGCTCCCCAAGATGATGGATTCTGCTACACATGCAATATGGGAAAGTGATCCATCCTTCTATTTCTTTCTCTATCGTCTCCCCTCCACCCACATCCCCGATTTCTTACCTCAGCCTCCCATATCATCAACAAGCAACTAAATTTTTCCCCTCGCCGTCACTCATGTTACTTCCTCCTTCCTGCTTCCCTCACTCCTTCTGTTAGCCTGGGCGTACCGAGCCGCAGCACAACCTCTTGGCCAGACGCTCTCCTCTGATTGGTGACAGTAAATCTGAGCTCGGCTTAGCACGCTGTACACACACGCACACGCACACACACATACACACACACACACACACATAAATATACACACGTTTTCACCCTTTCTTTAGACTCGGCAAGATTTGCTAATTGATGTTTCACAAGTATAAAAATATATTTGGAAGGAGAACGCCCTCAAGGGTCAATCATGCCTCTACATTTGTATGTTCATTTGTATATATTTAACAAGATTGGGAAATCATTTGCAAGGTCATATAATCTCATTTCCACAATACACTTGTGGATAATTGGGTATCACCCCACCAACGGATTTACACTGATTTCTTTATAATACCCCAATGAGTCATTGTTGTATCATTGTTACCTGATTGATGATATTGTTTTTTTTTTGTTGTTGTTTTTTTTCAATTCATCATAGTTGCTTTTATTTATTTTGTGGTGCTCTGGAGTGGAACTATAGCTGTGCTCGTGTGGATTTGTTTTCATCAGGTTAAAATGAGGAAGTCTTTCATTGCTTTTGAATCTGCAGTGAATAGATTTATTTTATGCAAGGTCCCTGGATGTAGCAGCCATTATGATTGTTCATTCTGTTGTAGGATATACAGCACCAAGCGGCGGCAGGTGTCTGGATTTAATAAGATGATTGTTTCACATGATTAAGTTCATTTGTGTTTGTGTGTGTCTGAGAGAAGTTCTCACATCACTTACTTGAGTGAGAGCAGCAGCAAGAAGCAACGACAAGCAAAAGCGCAAAACTGTCAACATTAACAGGCACTTACGACAATAAAAGGGGAAGTATACATTATACAGGACTGCCCACATTTTATGCCATACCATGATTATTAAAACATTTTAGATTTTTAAAGGTTTTATTGTCTTTTTTAATTTTTTTTTTATATACCTTTTCTGCTTTTATTTAACTGGTGGACACAGAAAGAGGCAGACAGTGATGGGGCTTCCCACCACACACTTGGATCTGGGAGGACGTTTGCCTCGTGATCAATAAAATCTGATCTTATTATAACTTTCATCAACACTTTTTAATGTATTTCTTCATCATTCGGATTCTTAATGTTATCATTGTCATACCTTTATTAATTAAAATCAACTAGTAATTGAATTGATCAAACACTGTATTTCACTTTGAACAAGAGTCACCGTGTTCACATTAATGCACAATCAAATGCAACAGGTGCCGGTGATTCCACAAACAATAGTAATTCATAATATGTGAGAGTCATGTATCGCCTATGGGACATACAGTATAAAATCTTCCACATATTGCAGGCATTTGCTCATGTGTTACAGTTAACTTTCTAAACAGTGGCGCTGGCTGCGTGCTGGTAATTGCTATGCATTGAAATTCATTTCATAATTGCTATTGTTATCAGTGAACCAAAGCAAACTCACATACATGTTATGAGGGAGAAAGGTAAACACGATTATATGTGTTTGGATGTACATTTAATTTGTGTGTGCACGGATTTTTTTGAGCAATCTTGACCCGTCAGTTCTGTCATATCAATGTGGAGCGCTTGTTATTCATCACCTGAAACAACCTATTGCTCTGTCTCTGTGCTTCTGCAAATATATATTCATATGTACCATATATGGAGAAAAAAAGAACTTTTGATGCATTTTTCCTAGCTCTTCATATCAGTGTATTCATTCAAAAATATACAATTTAAATTGAAATTGGACTTTCCTGTGTTTTGCAGTGAAACAAAGCTAATATAATAAAAACACTAATTTTGACTAATTTGCTGTTTTACTGGTTGTCCCAACCAAGTAAGGAATCCTTATTGACACCTACAAGTGATGTATTGATTCTGCATGCGTCAGGATAAAGCGTACAGTATATAAGAAGCTACGAGATGTGTGATGTGTGATGATTATCATCATCATTTACAAAAACTAAAGTTGTACAAAAGTTAATTCAATTCAATTAAATTCCATTCAATTTTGTGTTCAATTCAAATACTGGGATATGAATTAACAAGAGCACAAAGCAAGGGCGAGTAGAGTAGTAACTTACCTAACAAGTTAGGTAAAACTCATAATAAAAATTTTTTAATAAATTAGTATATTTGTTTCAAGATAAATTTAGTAGTACTACTACTACCAACAATATGCAAATATATACAAAAACAGACAGAATTCTTGGGAATTCTTTAAAAACAATTCTGCCAAATTTTCACTATAATGTTAAGAAATTTAATTTCTTTGTCATTCCCTTTTCTATCTTTTTATTTTAATGATATACCAGGAAGAGTTCAGTTCCAGTGGGAGTTCAGTTTGGTGTACTTTGGAAGTGTTAGCATTATACGCAAATGCTAAGGATTTTGACCTTTTTTTGTGTGTGTGCTGGTTTTGGTCTGCAAACACAGTTAAGAGTTGAGTTTGTCATTTCATTTAGTGAATGTCACAAAAACTAAGCTGTACTGCTATTGTGTTCAGCAGGACTGGGTGGATTTTTTTAACACACTGGTACACACGAACACACACAAAAGCCTTAGAGACTGTAGAAAACAGACAACAGACAAAAATGCATGTTTTTTGAATTTTTGACAACCTACCTCAAAAACCTTCGATAGGGGTCGTTCTAGTGAATACATGTATTGATATCTTTGTGTATGTCCTGTTATTGTAGGACAATCCTTAAAGTGGAAAATAATGTCACTAACAAATAAGAAACAGACTTCAGGGAAAAAGTAAAGGTCTCTGCCGGACTGGGTAGCTATGAATGGGACAACTTTAAAATAACTTGAACATTTGAGACTCATTTCAGTGTTTTTTTAGTACTTCCTGGACTTAAATGCTGTGATGGAAATGCAGAAATGTGTGAAAATTGTGAGAAGGAAATATCTTGAGAAGTTTGCTGAAGAAAAAAAAAGACTGGCATGTGACCTGTCAGTGTGTATTGTCACATTGGTAACACAACACACAATGCGGATGGAAAGGCATTCAACCGTCACAAAATGTCTGCATAAGGAAGTTCCAGTCAATAAATGTACCATGACCTTGGAAAGTTTTTCTGTCTTTGCCACAGTGATGGACACAAATAAGCACACAAAACACATCGAACACATGTACACACTTATCACACTCACAAACAACTGACCTCCAACCCTAGTACATGTTGGAGCGTGTTGTATTAATTATCATTCCACATTTTTAGGAGCTACAAGAAAAACAGTATTCTTGAGCAGTGTTGAGAGCGCTTGCAAGGTAAAACGTTTTTGAAGATGCATTGCACATGTACCGTGATTCCTTCAAACACATCTCTTCACAATGGCGGTCAGGCTGGTGGGTGTACTTGAGCCGCGATAAGCAACCGATAACAAATACAAATGCATGCTTTCATATGTCGTTGAGGTACCACAAAGAGTGTGGAAACATTTTAGAGGATGTTGCTCCTCTAAAGCTCGAAGCCTGGAGAGGGCTTAAGTTGTGGATTTGTTATGTATGACTGAGACAAGTAAACATTCGCCAAGGATCCACTCAAGACTCCACACAATGAAACACTGCTGTGCTTTTTTGTCTCTAAAGACAAGTTTTTTTTTTTTTTTTAATTCACCAACCGACCTAGCTCGACACAGCCCCCATCTACCAGGACTGAAAGAAGAAAGAAGACCTCAGTACGTAAATATCAGTATGTTTAAAATATTTAGCTAATGTTCTTTATGGATGCATTTCAGAATAACATACACAAATTTCCATCTGGTCAGTGACTGATTTCTTTTTCACAATTCCTGACTCAAAAAGCTTTTCATAGTTGGCTCTTGGTTGAACAGAACCATTATAGAAATATTATTTATGATAGTGACACATCATGCACATAATGTTATTAGTATTATATTTTCAATGAAAGGGGAATATATTTGAAAGCAAATATTTGGCTACAAAAACTGAACAAAAAAAAGGTCTATTTGACCTGAGGAATGGTTTGCTACGCCCAATACGTGGCTCATGGAAATAATCTGGAAATGGGTAAGAACTTCAAAACATACTTGGCAACTTCATTCTGTCAGATTGATAAACCATAAATTATGATACAGCTGTAGAATACCAAAGAGGAAAACAGCATGAATATGAAACTTTGCACATACACTTTGCACATACACCAATCAGCTACAACATTATGACCACTGACAGAAATAGGTGTAAATAACATTGACCATTTGTGACAATACATTGTTATGTTGGGAAACTCTTGGACCTGGCATTCATGTGCATGTATCAATATACCACCTGAGCCTAACCCTAACTCTAACCCTAGACCAGACCAGGCACCTCCACTTCATAGTAATGACACTCCTTGATGGCAGCAGCCACCCCCAGCATGATGCAGCCTGACACAGACACACACACAGAAGCAGTTTAGGAACAACTAAAAAAACACTAAGAAGAGCACAAGGTGTTGACCTGGCCTCCAAATTCACTAGATCCCAAACTGATCAAGTATCTGTGGGATGATCCACAGAGACCCCACCCCTCAACCCATAGGACCCAAAGACCCCCACTAACAACATCCTGTTACCAGACACTACAGGAGACCCTCAGTCACAACTGTTTTGGAGGCACAATATTACGATTATGCCTGATCGATGTAATCCCTCTTAGAATCAGCTGCCATCACAACTAAAGCATGTGAATAGCTGCCAGTATTCTGCACAAGACGCAGATTAGTCTCACACTTCAGCAAGGTACAAAATAAACTCTCACATCGACTGGGACTGGGACAACACTGTAAGAGAAAGACAGAAGTGAAACTAAAATTCACTTCAAAAGTATTTTACAACTGTTTATTTTATAAACATCTCGTACTGAGCATCATACAAAAATATAGGAATGGCCAAAGGCGTGTAAAAAAGGCAAATGGACTTGTAGAGTTTCTTTAAGACATTTCACTGCTCATCCAAGTAGCTTCTTCAGTTCAGAACTTCAGAGTTGCCTTTTTTAAACGCCTTTTGGATTACCATGACCTGGATGACTGAGAACCTTCACAGACATAAAGGAATGCCATTAACAAATATAGTATACTACAGACAGCAAATAGTGAATCCAGTGCTTCTTGAACGGGTATCCCACTAATGATGAAAAGACCCATGTCTGTGGACATCTTTTGAGGGTAAAACATAGTTGTAAATGACGTTGCGTGTATTTATGAATAGATTTTCATCATGCCCACTGTAACCTCGTACGCCTCGCCTCATCTTGGCCTGGACAGGCTGCCAACGGAGTAAATTGTGTGATGTCCACAAGCTTCTCTGTCAATCTCCTGATGCCTGGCCTTGAAGTCAGTGTCCATTTGGCACTGTGTCCACACTGATAGATTTGTAAACATGAGGACCAATATTGTCCATGCACACCTCCGTATACACACACACACACACATACAATTTCTCCCTTTCCCACTCACTCACTCTCACACCCGTGTCCAGATGATTATGGGGCCATAAAGTGCCCTCTGACTCCATCAGTACAAAGGTAATCCTCTCGCTGCAGACAAGAATCACAAGGCCTTTTTCTGCTTTCTTACTCAAACATAATTCTCCCCATTTGCCATTTTGACATCATATCTTCAGTCGCCCTACTACCGTCCTCTTTCTCTCTACCCGGCCAAATCACAGCCACAATAACTTTATTTTATTTTTCCTCCCTCGCTCCACTGGACAACATTCAACCCTTACCTCTCTATTCTCTTTTTAATGTGTTTTTTGTCCTCCCCTGCCTTTCTTCTTTCTTTTTCTCTGACTTACAAGGTCAGACAGGACAAACAATGCCACTGGTGTCTGTCTGAATGTGTCTCACTACCCACCACCGCCGCCACTGTTGCCTTGGCAACGCACTAACCATTAATTTTCAATTAAAGCAGACAAAGAGATGACAGCTCAGGGTCCATGGAAGATGTCAAGAAGCAGTATTAATATACGACAAGTGAGCATAATTGTGTGTCCATTTTCCTCAGCTCTCATCTATGCTATCAGTGAAATGTGAAAGCAGCAGATAATTTGAGGGTGTGGGAGACGCTGGCCACTGTTTTCTTTTAACCAAGACGCCTCTGATGTATCTTTCGGGGAAATATGGCATTCATCATTACCTTTATGAATATTTTGTCAGGGATGTTATTATTTTCATTATCACTCTATCTAAAAGATGCTATTTCACTTGCGATTCAAATGCTGACATGCACACACACACACACACACACAGACACACACCTGTAAGCCGTCTGTGGTGCAAGGACACACTAGTGAGTGTACTCCGTAGGTTGTTATTTGATTTCCATTAACCAGCCATTACGATGAGACCTCCAACTCATGCAAATGTGCGAGCCGTTCTCCATCCCTTTGTCTGGTTCTGCAGAACCAACAGTACACATGTTAATGCACAGACGCAAGATCACACACACAAACAAGTAGTAATACAACGCATGCATGGGCAAGGCCAGTACAGACGGCAGACTTCAGACAGCGTGGGACCTTGGAAAGTGGAAAAACAGGCAGGACAATAACGTGTTCAACCTTACAAAATATGTGAAAATATTTTATCAGTGATAAGGTGACTGAGGCAGAGCCTGGTAGTGGAGCAGTGGCAGACCCACATCAGACACCCAGTGAGATCTTGATTCTATTCTCCATTTTAGAGCGAGGCAGTGATGTGTATGTAGGTGCAGCCTCCACTGCTACCTGCCTTCTGCGTTTTTCCACAGGCTTTGCCTGAATAAAGGCCAGCAGGGTTAACCTTGCATTCACACAAACGCACAAATATGTGCTTGTGAAACAAACTGTGCAATATCTGAACGGACGACATACAATACGTGTGTGTTTTTTCTTGCGTTTATTATGTTGTTGGGGCCAGATCTCCCTTGAAATATTAACGTTGTGGGGCCGTGTTGCTCATTTTTCTGGGCCCCACAACTTTTTGAGGTTTAAAACTGGCAATTAGGTCATGGTCACGGGCTACTTCATTGTGTCAATGGAAAGTCCTTTCAAAGATAGTAACCTGAGTTTGTGTGTGTGTGTGTGTGTGTGTGTATGTGTGTGTGTGTGTGTGTGTGTGTGGTGTACAAATAGGTTGCAGAGGAAGTGTGTCTGCCACAGCAGGGTTGAGTAATATGCCACACCAGATAAGGCGTTAAATAGTGTGTAAGCAAAGCTATTGTGGATTGTTTTCCTTGTGTGTGTGTGTGTGTGTGTGTGTGTGCCTGTTCTGTGGTTTCGTGCAGTTTGTGCATGCTGTATGTCAGAACAGTATTGCAAGACATGAGGCGAAAGCAAGAGTCTGCCCACAGGACAAGGAGATAACATGTAGAAAAAGGAAGTCATCTTGTTGGTGTGATCTCTGCATTGTCTTACAACAATTCCTCCTCATCCTCACTCCCTTTCCTACCTCTCTCCTTTCTATTCTCCGGTAACAAAAATGACAGACCCCCTACTTTCATCCTCACACTTTGCTTTCATCCCCAACGGTCTCTCTGTCCCTCCTATCCTCCCTCTCTCTGTAGTGCGTGCCCCTTAAATCACAGAGTCCCTAAACTGCCCCATAAAAGATGGCAGGTTCTCCCGTGCCTCCCCCCCCTCCCCTTCCTCCCCTTCCCCTCTGTCTCCACACATTACTGCTTTAATTAAGGTAATTACTTTCAGAGTAGTACTAATCGGATCCTCTTCTCTCCTGGTGTACACACATGCACGCACAATTTACCGATACTCACTCTCCTCTCTTCGGCGTCGTACATACGCTTCCATATGTGAGGAGCGAACCCTTATTTTAAAGTCCACGGCCAGACTGCAACTAATGATAAAATCTACGACGATGCTTATAGTAGCACCTGTAGTGAGCATTATAAAACGTTTTACTGTAGATTAAAGCCAAGCAGAAATTCAGGGGCTGCTGCTCAACTGCACTCTTTCTTAAATACTATGAATTATTAAACACCTATTAGCTCCTTTACACCATACATCTAATTAAACCTGCCCCCACTAGACTGTTCCTTTATTATAATATTATTTGACTCGCACACTTTAAGAGCTCTCCTATCCTTCGTTCTTTTGTTTGAGCCATTAGACATTGCCAGTGAATCAGCAGTCGTGCAACATTCGTGTGCTCAGTGTAGATCCTTGTTTAGTCTGCTATTGACTTGGGCATGGGAAAACAGCCGAAATCTGGTAAAATAATCATGCCGAAGAAAAATACTGAATCAAAAGGCTGCTCATACTGACAAACATTCAGATGAAAACTGAATGACACAACGTGTCACTTGTCGGTAGACCTTGATAGCTGGTGTATTGACAGCTTCATAACAGGGAGGGGAAGAAAAGAAGTTGCTTTCTACAAAGTGTCAGCAATTTGGAGTGATTGTGGTCTTTACTGTGTTAACAACAGTCAGTCAGAAATATCATCCATATAATGTTATTTCTGGGTTTCAAAGGTTTTTAAATGATTTAGCTCTCTCTCTCAAAATGAGCAGTGTAGGGGTGAGGATGGTTTTGTTGTGTGTGAATGTCAAAAAAGGAGATCATCTCTGAATCAATCGCGCCGTTCAAGGGTTTTCATGCACCTGAGCGAATACGTGGTCACTGCACCAGTGTGCATGCACTGATTCTCAAATAATTCATCCAACGTTTGATTATTTTTTTTAAAAGAACCAAAACAATGAGGAATCTGACATTAACTGTCTGTAAGTTTAATTCAGCCAGATCTCTGGATGTACAACTGGTCTGTCACAGGAGACTCAGGAATCCTCTCCTTCTAACACCATCCCCCTCTTTGCTATCCCCCCCCAAAGGCACCTTCACTGATAATGAGAGAGCGAATGCAGGTATGGCTCAGACTCAGGGGGGTTTCAATTAACGCCCTGCAGATTAATAAAGAGTAATAAGGTGTACTGCATTTATGTGTGCGTATGTGCATGTGTTTTTTTTTTTATTCTTTTTTTTTTATTGTGTTTAAGCGCATGCGTGTCTGTGTGTGGTTAAAAGACCCCTGTCGCTCACTGTGATGGAGAGAACAGAATAGGACAAGGGCTGTGAAAAAGCTGCGGCAGACTGTGGAGAGGAAGACGCTCAGAGCCCGTCTCAGTTTGGGTGTTTGGCCGAGGATTTTTAATTGGTCATCTGCTTCATGTCACCACAGTCAGATTAACCAGGAGCAGCAGGAGATCTTTTTAACCATATGTGCAGAAAGACACAAACACACACGTCCATACAGATGTAAAATCTCTGTGGTGCATTAATATAGTAATTATCTTTAAGATGTTCATGAAATCATATTCTCATAAACAGCCTTTCGCTGTATTTAAAATTCACATGCACATCTCTGTAGTGTTGCCAGATACGATAATTATCATATTTATAAGATTCAGGGGCTACACAATTTAACATGACAAATAATTGACAGCTTGGCAGACCCTCTGTTTTTTCCTTATTGCAGATTATTGCAGATCAATGTACATACAGTACATGCATGTTTGTGACACCTAAATGTTTCAGATTTCAGATCATCAAACTAATTTAAATATTAGTCAAAGATAACACAAGTAAACACAAAATGCAGTTTTTAAAAGGTTTCATTATTAAGGGAAAACAAAACCCACATGACCCTGTGTGAAATAGTGATTGCCCCCTACACCTAATAAGTGGTTGGGTCACTCTTAGCTGAAGTTTTGGCCCACTCATCTTTCCAGAATTGTAGTTATTCAGCAACATTGGAGGGTTTTCCAGGATGAACCACCTTTTTAAGCTCATGCCACAGCATCTCAATAGGATTCAAGAGTCAAGACTTTGACTAGGCCACTCCAAAGTCTTCATTTTGTTTTCTTTGGCCATTCTGGGGTGGACTTGCTGGGGTGTTTTAGATCATTGTCCTGCTCCAGAACCCAAGTTCTCTTCAGGTTGGGGTCATGAACAGATTGACAGACATTCTCCTTCAGGATTTTTTGGTAGACAACAGAATTCATGGTTCTGTTTATCGCAGCAAGTCTTCCAGGTCCTGAAGCAGCAAAACAGCCCCAGACCATCACACTACCTCCACCAGGTTTTACTGTTGCTATGATGTCCTTTTTCTGAAATGCGGTGTTACTTCTATACCAGATGTTATGGGACACACAGTCTTGGGGATCATCAAGATGTTTTCTGTCAAAACTGAGATGAGCCTTGATGTTCTTTTTGCTCAGCAGTGGTTTTGGTCTTGAACTCTGCCATGAGGCCATTTTAGCCCAGTCTCTTTGTGATGGTGGAGTCATGAACACTGACCTTAACTGAGCCATGTGAGGCCTGTAGTTCTTTAGATGTTGTTGTGGGGTCTTTTGTGACCTCTTGGATGAATCATCGTTGTTCTCTTGGGGTAATTTTGGTCAGTCCGTAGCTCCTGGGAAGGTTCACCACTGTTCCATGTTTTCACCATTTGTGGATAATAGCTCTCACTGTGGTTCACTGGAGTCCTAGAGCTTTAGAAATGGATTTATAAACTTTTCCAGACTGATAGATGCCAATGACTTTTTTCTCATTTGTTCCTGATTTTTTTGGATCTAGTCATGATGTTGAGCTTTTGAGGGTCTTTTGGTCTACTTCACTTTGTCAGGCAGGTCCTTTTTTAAGTGATTTCTTTAATTGAGAACATGTGTATGCAGTGATCAGGCCTGGGTGTGGCTAGAGAAACTGAACTCAGGTGTGAGAAACCACAGTTATGTTTTAAAAGGAGAGGCAAACACTTTTTCACACAGGGTCATGTAGGTTTGGATTTTTCCCCCTTAATAATAAAACCTTTAAGTGCATTTTGTGTTTATTTTGGGTATCTTTGACTAACTAAACTAATTTGTTTAATGATCTGAAGCATTTAGGTGTGAAAAACAGGCAAAAAATAAAAAATCAGGAAGGTTGCCAACACTCTTTCACAACACTGTGGAATAGGTTTGATGTTAAATGCACTGTCCTAGTGTGTGACTTTTTTCAAATTGTTTTAGTATGTACGATAGTTTGGGTCAAACTATGATCATTTTAAAGCATCCTTATGGTATTTCTTCTTTCCCAACAGGGAACGCTGCTGTATTTATTCATTTAATATTTCTGGCTGATGGCAGTAAGGAGAAGAGACAAGGGAAGGACAGCATTTGATTTAAGATGTAGCTCTAGATACATGATACAGTAACCGACTTTTTCAAATGTAATTTAAATACGCTCTTCCTCTCTGGATTGTGGTTGCAGCAGAAATAATCTGAAAACGGTGGTCATAATAGCATAACTGTCCCCATGGCTTACTACAATTAGGAAAATATGTTTTGTAATTTGAGTGAAATTACCCTTTAAATAGTAGCCTGTCTGAGAACTATGCTGTGCTGTTTTGTTTGTCTGGAGACACTCCCTTTTGCATTTCCCATGGTGCCGCATAGAGTCTAAATAAACAGCGCACAAACAGACCCACACACACCCTGTTGTCTGTCATTAAACAATGTTTGTTTTATAGAATTCATTCGAATGAGCTCAACCAGTTTCACTGTGACCCCAGCCACTGATTACCTTGTTCTGCTACTCTCTCTTTTTTTACTGCACGTGGAAGTCACGTTTTAAAATTGCAGCACCACTTTCAGTCTGTTTAGATTAAAGATCTTTAGATTTTCGCAATCATGCACAACTCACAAAAACAACAAGACTTTTAAAGTGCAACACTTAACTTCTCAAGACTGTGTTTGATTAACAAACAGACTCCGCTGACGGTTTAACACCACATTTTTTGAAATCATAATTTTGTGAAAACACACTTCCTGCTCAGGCCTCACACTGCAATGCACCTGCATTCTTAGATCACAATGGAAATCTTTCTTGGCAGGTTTGGGTTGACTACTGGCAGCTACAGCCATGTTTTGGGTGTGACAACGATGTCGTTGAATGTGACAACAGTCTGTGAGAAGAGACTGGTTAACTGGAAACATTTGATCTCTGACTTTCCTCTAAGAGACAGAAATCGACTAGTGGCATGCTAACTACAAGTCTGCACTGACTAATCATTTGCTTTTAGAGTTCCTCAGAATTGCTGCTTGTATTTCCTTGAATCAGTAGTTCTTATCAGCTTCCCTTAATTGTTGACTGAGTGCAACTCTGGATTGTCAAAAAACTCTACACGTATCCTAATGCTATGTGAGTGATACAGTTAAAATTCAGTTCATTTTTACATGGATGCAGATCCACGATACGTTACTTGTTTGAAATTAGGAAAATATATCAAAAACAAATAAGTCTCATAAACAAAGTCGATGATGTAAGCTCCAAACTCATCAAACTCCAAGTATAACAGCAGCACCACACATACACAGTGTTAAAAAAAAAAAAAAAGTAATAGCATCATAACCAACCCCATTTGAAGAATTTGTTCTCTTACATTTTGCAGAAGAGCTGCTGTTTTAACCAGTCCAATATGATTTTGGATGCATTCAAAAGCCTTTTCTTTGAAGCGAGGGTTTCAGTCTGTAAACTCACCCTGCTGTTCTAACTTCTCTGCTAATAATTTCAGCTGCCAGCCGTTGTAGAAATCTCACAGTAAAAAGACAAGAATGTCACTTGTGTTTTTTTTTTTTTTTTTCTTGGTGGTGAAAGTTAAGACACTGTCTTCACAGCGCTTTCATAATCACAGGTTGTGTTTGTTGTGTTTGTTGTGCAATAGCAGAGTTTGTGAAAGGTTCATTCTTTCATTGTCAAACCAGATCGACTTGGAACCTTTTGTCTCCACCACGTAGCACGCATTGACTATCTCAAGCATGCAGGGCAAATATTTACATTATCAAAGGCTGGATGTGAGGTGTGTTGTTATTGGTCGATGCAAAGGCATTTGTTGTATTTACTGTATGTGTCTGGGCGAGAGCATTTTTATGTGAATGTGTGTGTGTGAAGCTCAGAGGAGCTACACACAGTGTACATGCCTGAAGATCTGAAAGAGAGATAACACCTGACATGTGTGGTGTGTGCGTGAGAGGGGCTTGTCTGTGTATGACTGTGTATGGCGCGTTCTTAACCGTGATTTATGGTATAGAGTGTTTTTTGCTCTGCTATATGGTGCCGTGAGTGAGTGTTTGGGGGTGAAAAGGACGCTCTCAGGTACCCTGCGGCACGTACATGTATGTGAAAACAAAGTCGTGGGCCCCTGGGACAAGCAGCTGCAAGAATGATTGAGTGACACGTGGCTCCACCCTGATGCATTTCACACTGTCATATATGTGAATAAGGAATGTATAAAGCAAAGTTTAAATGTCAACAAATATTATAGCATAAGTGAACAAGAAAGGCTGCAGGGAAGGCTAGAATAATAAAGGATGCCACGGAGCAGATGTGTCTTTTACTAAGTAAGTTATAAGTAGGCAGGCAGGCAGGCAGATGGATGTACTGAAAGAAGGCAAACAATCAGCCAAGCCAACCAGTCCTCCAGTTGAACCCTAACACATACGCATTTTCTGATCATGGCTAATTCACCTAGTCCAAAACCCAACTTCGTAAAGTTAAGAAAAGAATGTTGTTTAAGTAAGACAGAAATTGTGCTTTGGGCTAAAATCTTTTCTTCACAATGAACTTTTGCTTGTAAAATAATATAAGCTGACTGCAGGCAGTGGAGAAATAAAGTAAAATAAATGTTTTGCTGATCCGTCCATCCAACCACGTTCCCACCTGCACTTTATTGCTCTTTAAGAAACTCAACTGTCTTTTTGCTCCTGTCGTAATTACCACGGCTGCCAGAGGCCTTTGTCACTTGAACATATACATATGTTGAGAGACTTAAGGAAATGACTAATGCTGTCATTTCTCCTGGGAGGACAGCCTCATCAAACGGACCACGACCGTGTCTGACTGGAAGATACCTCACCTCAGCTGTGGTGAGGTCTAAATCTTCATATTCTCAGAGACAGGGGGCCGTCCTGTTAAGACAGAAAGATAGACAGCTATACAGAGGGGGGAAAACTGAGTAATGACAGAAAAGGGGAATCGAAGATGTCACAACAAGGACGACAAAGCATGATGGGCCGGAGTGCGGAAGAGAGAGAATCAATCAGTCTTCAAGGGTCTGTTGATTAGACATTCTGCAGCCTTCTCCATCTTCGTTAGGCTTTAATTAATTCATAATACTGAAACAAATTACCTTTGCACGGATGAAAATTACACCTAAATGTGGCGTGGCAGTTTGGCATTTGGTGATTAAATTATCTCTGAAGATAGTAGGAGTTTGATAGAGCAGCGTTGTCCTGATGGAGTCCTGTAACATTATTAAGTCTGAAATAACAATACTCTCTTTTCCTGTGCGGGACCATTTGTAACGAAGACGGAGGAGACATGAGTTTGGAGAGGAGAGGAATCTGAACACAGGACAGTTCCTCCAAACAACACAGAGAACGTATTGAATTTTTCTACCAAAGTCTGGTAAAACTTGCTGGCTTTAGATAATGAGCAAAACCCTTTATGCTACTTTTTAAAGACTTTATGGGTTTTGGCCTTTATTCTGTGGACTGCAACTTTGTGAGACTGAATAGATTGTGGCATACACAGTTTTTTTAATCCACTTTTCACTGAAGACTGACTTATCGCACAGAAAGGGCAGATAGTGCCCCATCAAACTCAAAATATGCCTTTATCAACCCCCCGTCATTGGCTTTGTTCACCAGACCACCACTGTGGGGAATTCTTTACAGACAATGAAATATAATAAGAAAAAAATACATACAATAAGAATTCTTTCTCACGACAATACAATACAATAGCCCAAGAGTAGGGGGGGAAAAGCAGGAGAGCTCAGCTTTGAAAAAAATGATAACAGAGTTAAGGAATAGAATGGCCAGGAGTCTTTTCATCTCTTTTTATAGGTTATAGATTATGGTAAGCAGATAGCCGCACAGCTTCATCTTTGTCTGAGCTACTCTGTTGCTACTTCAGTTGGGGGCTTAGAAGAAGAAATGCAACAGCTCCTGTATAGTCTCACCTGCCTTTCTCCAGGTCTGGATGAAAGGCAGATATAGTAAGAACGTACATGCAACTCAGTCAGTGGTAAAACTATAATGTGAGGATGCAATGCCTTTTGGGTGTTGTCTTGCACATTTTCTTGGATACACATGTTTAATACACATGCATGTCTCCTCAAGGAAAACCACAGTATCAGTTATTTAATCAATTACCCAAAAACACATGACATACTCTATGCTTATGTCCAAGTAAAGCCCTACATTTGTATCTTTGACAAGGGAGACATAATAAAATAAAATAAAATAAAATAAAATAAAACATCAGACTTAAACAGGGAAGGTTATAGTTTGTTCCTCAACCCACAGGACCCAAAGGCCCCCACTAACAACATCCTGTTATCAGACACCACAGGACACCCTCAGAAGACCCATGTCTATTCTCTGATGAATCACAACTGTTTTGGATTCACAAGGGAGACCCACACAATATTAGGAAGGTGGTCATAATGTTATGCCTGATCAATGTATATTCTTTCTTTCTTTCTCTACCCTAACCATAGCCATGTGATTATTGCAGCCATGAAACAGAAGGTCATCTAACAATAACACTGCAGCCATTTTTTACCAAAACCTTTATTTTTCCTTGAAGCTCAATCAGTCTTTGTTGTGGGCAAACCTAAGCCATCCTTGATCATAAATGTATCACTTTAACTATTAAACCAATTTCAACTGTTGTTTCACCAGGAGAATATGCTGTTAGGGCCAACCAAGGGGAAATTTCAAATGCTCACGACGAGAGGTTGAGGTTGTCAGTTTTAAATGGTACAGAGAGTACAAAGGGGTGAATTTAGCGTGAGGTACGAATTTTGACAATACTGAGCAGTGACATACAGCAAATAAACCAGTGGGGGCTGCAATTGTCCAAACCGTACCTAGTCTGGAGGAAAGACGATAAACACGTCTGATCAACGTGAGAGCCCATGCTGCTTTAAAAAAAAAATAAAAAAAAATGAAGAAACAAATAAAAAGCTCTGTTAACAGAAGTTGGTAAAAGAAAACGGTTGGTGCACCTTCCATTATAAAACAGAACTTGCAGAAAGAAAGAAAAAAGAAAGTTATAACACAAGCAGTCTTTTATTACTTCAAATCAAAGCACCTTTCAGAATGCGAGGAAAGAAGAAGAATGCATTCTCCACAATCGCCGAGTGACTCCTAGAGCAGTTTATTTTATTCTACTCATTATTGCAGTTTTGCACAACAAACTGTTTTACTGTGAAATCTGTCCAAGTAATGCAGTCAAGAGTATATCCTTGGCCACCATGCCATTGCAATACCACTTATCCTAACTTTAAACACAGGTGAATACTCTGTGAAATATACAGTTGTGCTCCATGCTTCAGATTATACTCCCATACTTATTTAGGGGTATGGGCCTCAAGCCTCAAAGGTATTGCTTCAGTGTTAAATGAAATGGTCCTGGCTCTATCCTAAGCTTTGCTAGTTTTCATTGTATTATTTTTAGTGTTTTGCATTTCATTTGACTTTGCATTTTTTTTTTATTATTACTATCTATGCAACATTGTGTGAGGGCTGACAAAATACAGCAAAATCAGTCATTCAGTTTAATGGTCGAGCAAACAGAAAGGTTAAAATATAAGCCACCATTGGCGTCACTGAACTCAGTAACTCAGTGTTTGTTTGACATTTCATTTTCAGGGCCGCATGCCCTAAAGTTAAGCAACCAGTGCAGATCACAATACCCCACACAAACAGAAGAGAAAAGCTGTTTGCTCAAACGCAGCGCGAGTGTGCACATGAATGTACTGTACATGTGTTTGCCAGGACGTGCGTGTTTGTTCACAGTGTCTTGTTTGCTCCCTCACTAAAGGCATTGCACAGAAAAAAAAAAAAAAACCTCCTCCGCAGGCAATAGGAGCTTCCGTGTCAATTATCCTGCCCTGAACCTGCGATCTCCTCTCTTTTCTCCCTCTTTCCTCTCTGCCTCCCATCATCCTCAGCTCCTCTAATAGGCCCTCTCTCAGGATGATGAGAGGACATGCTCTCCTCTGATGGCAGCGCAGCACAGCTCACAATGCTCCGAGTCGGGACAAGATTAAGACAGGGCAGAGGGAAAAACATTCCCATCAGAGTGGAGGGCTCTGTGTGTGTGTGTGTGTGTGTGTGTGTGTGTGTGTGTGTGTGTGTGTTCTGACAGGTATTAGAGTATCAGGTATTGTTGCCTTCTCAAAGGGAACATGCCAAACACGGGGGTGAGATACTAATAAACACAGACATGAATACAGGCCTCTTTACTACAAAGTGAGCATGCACACACAGGATGAGCAGAGGGAGCGCAGGAGAAAGAAAGAGAGACACACACACACACACACACACAGGAAAAGAGGGGAAAAAGAGGGAGAGAGATGTACAAACTGTCAACACTGTCACGGAAAATGGCCCTCAAATTAAGCTGAGCGTGTGGTTCTACAAGGGACTCTGGGAAATTGCTTTTTATCGCTTCCCAAACAATGGGCCGTCTGACAGCGCTGTGTATGATAACACACACACACACACATATATGCATGCACGCACGCAACTCAGCCGCTCACTATTTACATTATTCTTCCACCAAGCCTCCCACCCTCTGTCTTCTTCAGCGACTTTTACTGTCCTCGGCAGCCGCGCGCTTTCATGTGGTTAATATCATGCAAAATAACAGCTTCTTATTTTGCTGCTGCCCCCCCGCCACCACCACCACCGCCGCCGCCGCTGCCGCCGCCACCACCACCCGCTCCCTCCGCATCCCATCTTTAATGGGGGCTAAGCGCTGTAAGCTGGCTGAGCGCGAGGGCCTCTTATACACACACTACTGTGGTTATCTCTCCTCTCTGTTTATCATTGTTATTATTATTAATGCTCTGCTGTAACCGCAGAGCCCAAGACGAGAGCGCCGGAGAGGAGGCAAGGAGAGATGAAGGGAGGAAGAAGAAGAGACGGGGCGGCGGAGGGTGAAAGCGCTCCTGTGATGTGATGCTTGTTAAATAAACTGTTATTTACCACCGTGACAGGGAGATTATTTACAAACACACACCATTACGCCACCGCCACCACCACCACCACCACCCCCCTCCCCCGTCCTCGCGTCTGGTTCTCTCATCCCTCTCTTTTCCTCTGTTCCCAAGTCATCTGCTTGATGCTCCGTGAGGGCCGCGCTGGCCCGAGGATTATGACGGGTGTCAGTGTAATGAAATGCTCGCCTGCTGTACTGTACAAGGATGACAGAGCACCCGCAAGATGTTGTTATCTGAGGGGATTTGTAATGCACTAAAGATGGGCATAATGAGGGAAGTGTTCATCAGAGCCAGAAAGCCACTGTAAACTGTAATCTCACACGTGCACCATTCTTATAGAACGACTTCTTGACGTCGTCCTCTTGATTTCTCAATCAAACTGAGCAGCTCGGTTAGCCAGTTGGCCAGACACAAAGCCCTGCCTGTAGACAGATCAGCTTTTAATAGCACTCTGGATTTTTGATTTTTAAAATGCCGTGCAAAAACACAAACCTAGATCGACCTGTTAAATGGGAAGCTTGACACAAAAGAAAGGCTGTGAAAGATACGGTGAATGTAAATGAAAGTGTACTTTTACCATTCAAGCTGAAATTCCCTTTGAAGGCACACAGCAGCATATTGCTATCGCACCGACTAAAAAGAGCGCTCACTGTGGTAAAGAAACTTCGTCCTACGTCTTTGTTTGGATGGTGCTGCCTGCGCCACTACTGATATTTAACGTATTTTTTCATTTGGGGATGAAGGTGAACAACAATTCAGGTAAAGGTTGGGAGAACCTTTAAAATAACACAGAGAATGTCGCCATTGGTGCGCTCTCAAACCGTGCAAAATGTCATTTTGTATTGTGTCAGTGACATTTTCAATTAAACCTCGCAGAGGCGGCTTTGAGCCACGTTCTTGCAACATTCAGGAGATCACAACAAGCCATCTCACCAGGCTTTAAGCTTTACACTCGGGACGGATCCACAGAGGTGAATCAGCGTCATGTGAGGAACTCCTGGCAGAAGTGGGCATGTTTTGGGTGTGTCGACAGCTATTTATTCACAAATTACCATTACGACCCACCAACATGCTCACTACCAAGCTAGTTATACTGACTGCACTTTCATATTATTGTTACATTTAACTAATTAAAATAAGTGAAGGATTTATTATACACCAATCAGGCATAACATTATGACCACCTTCCTAATATTGTGTGGGTCTCCCTTGTGCCTCCAAACAGTTGTGACTCATCAGAGAATGGACATGGGTCTTCTGAGGGTGTCCTGTGGTGTCTGGTAACAGGATGTTGTTAGTGGGGGTCTTTGGGTCCTATGGGTTGAGGGGAGGGGCCTCTGTGGATCATCCCACAGATACTTGATCAGTTTGGGATCTGTTTGTTCTACATGTTTTTTTAGTTGTTCCTAAAGTGTTTCTGTGTGTGTCTGTGTCAGGCTGCATCCTGCTGGGGATGGCTGCTGACATCAAGGAGTGTCATTGCTATGAGGTGGGGGTAATCTGTGTCTACTTAAATATGTCTGATCAATGAGGAATTATTCTAAAACTATCCTAAAGAGGATGATTTGTATTTGTCCATGCACTGTGTATGACTGTGGGCCTTCCTAGCTGGGAATAACACTGTACAGACCACAGGTTGGGCATGAGGATGACAGAATAGGATCCAAGAAGCAGTTTGAATAACAGATCAATGAGTTTGAGCACACATTCATTTATAAACTCTTACAGAGGATTTTATAATTGTCTTTTATCATCCATTGTGACAGCGGCCACGAAACAGTAAAACGAGGCCTTTCTTATTATGAAGTAATAACACGAGCTTACTGTTCGTACTTGATTGCCCGCACAGTGTGCTTTAAGATGATGTGGAACAGTGGCCCTCTGCACTGGAAACTCTCACCCAAAGGCCCACTGGAAAACAAAATGACAAAATGACAGATCAGGGAGCCAGAGCAGGGTGGAGGTTCCTGAAGAAGTTTTATGAAGGCGCTGCACTTTGTCTGAGTGTGTCTTATCTGGTGTGACTCATTTTAAAGCTTTTTCATTCAAAAACTATTACATTTAAGCTTATTAAGATAATTAAAAAATAAGGTGAGGTGCTGTTTTAATTTACTATCAATTCTCGCCCAGCAAGGGAACTTGAATGTCTGG
Organism: Mugil cephalus; assembly: GCF_022458985.1. Classification (NCBI taxonomy): domain Eukaryota; kingdom Metazoa; phylum Chordata; class Actinopteri; order Mugiliformes; family Mugilidae; genus Mugil; species Mugil cephalus. The sequence continues at coordinate 2,865,381 of NC_061773.1, read as the reverse complement.
GTCACTGCACACATTAGGCAAATTAAGGAGAGTTAGGTGTGATACTGGAAATGTTATAATGTTACACTGTAGATAGATAGATAGATAGATAGATAGATAGATAGATAGATAGATAGATAGATAGATAGATAGATAGATAGATAGATAGATAGATAGATAGATAGATAGATAGATAGATAGATAGATAGATAGATAGAAAATATACAGTAGTATCTGTGGTGACCACAGTTGTTGTGATAAAAAATTGTGTAACTCCCATTTAATATATAAAGTCTAATAATTCATGACACTGGATTTTGGTAACACGTTAAATAAATGTTTGAATAAACCACCATGATCTCAACTAAGTGCAGTAAATGTCTACACTTAACCATAAAAATGTGACTTAATTAAAATTACAGCATTTCCTCATTATGCCCACAATTACGGTCACAATTACATTTCCTACAAAACTAATTTGCAGCTGCACTTGAGAGTTACATGAAGGCAATTCCTACGAGACACAGTTGTCCAGCGAGATGCTTATGTTTGAAAACTCCTAACAAATATGACTCCCATTCCACCGGACTGCCATGATGGTCTTCTCTCCCTTGGGGTCTTTTAGGGAGGGGTGTGTGCGTGCGTGTGCTTGTGTGTGCCTGGAAAGAGAGAGCAATACAGCCTCAAGGGCCTTTTCTTGACACCAGAGGGGATGAAATGAAGACAGTGAAAGGAGGAGAGTGGAAGGAAGTGAAGGGAGGGGGTAAAGGGCACTGTGGAAAAAAACACAGTTTGAGTGGATGATGCCGACAGTTTTATGTGACCTCCTGGGCTGGTGTGGCTCACACACACATGAATGCACACTCATACACAGCGATTATTAACGTGATACAAATAAAAGCATCAGATACGAGCCGAAGCGCTTATAAATTGCCGCTTTGTTCAGAAGAGTTAAAAGTGTGTGTAAGGCCGCGTGTGTGTAAGGCCGCGTGTGCGTGCGTGTGTGTTTGTAATGTGAAGCCGATGCTAACAGGACTATTCATATAGCCAGTGGCTGGTAACCTATACCCTGTGTGTAACCTGAGTGTCAAGAGGCAAGATGAAAGCAGAGACGTCTGATCTCAAAATCACTACACCCAAACCTCTGTAAAAGACACACACACGCACACAATGGCTCATTATCTTATGCGTGTGTCACCCTGGTTGTATGAGCTCCATAGAGCTTGCGTTCGGAGCATTGAAAGGAAAGCCTGAAGCAGACTGGTGTACACTTCTTTACACGTCTTTGCACTCGTCTCTCCTCCCTCTCTCCCTCCCACCCTCCCCTGCTGGGACCATTAAAGACCTGAAAGTTTATCAGACCTAATGTAGCGTTAGCATATACAGCTTTTGCCCGTACCACGAGCGTTTCTCCCTATCTCTACCGCTCACTGCGCATAAAGCTCACTAATACTATCTCTGCCATTCACAGCGGATGGGCCCCGCTATCGATGCTAATTAGCAAGCGAACACAATGCACGCTTCATCTCCCCTCCCACCTGTCAGAAGTACATGCGGTACAGCCTCAAAAACCAGAGAAAATAGCTTCCTTCTCTTCTCCTCCTCCTCCTCCCCTCCGCCACATCACTCTTTTGCGTTTTATGTTTTGTTTGGTGTTGCTGTGAAAACTCCCAGAGAAACTTTGCTACCTGTGCCCGTGTGTGCGCGTGCTCCCTTAACTGACATTTTTAATAAGAAAACGGGGCACGGGATGCGACACGCTGGAGCAGAGAAACAAGAAAGACCGAAGCAGGTGCACGACACAAACACAGAGAAGAGAATGTGAAAAGTTACCAGACAGAGTTACTGGGCAGAGCAACAAACACAGCACCAACGGCAGAGTCGGCTGTCCACCTAAACCGGACACCAGACCCCTGTAACCACCTTCACGCCTCGTCCACACCTTGAGGGCATTCCTCAGTTCACCTCTCAGATGAAAGGAGTGAATGTAGCCTTTCTGATGCTAAATAGAGTGGTGTGTTTCTGCTCCCCAGAGGATGCAGAATCCTGTTTCATCAATTCATCCAGCTGCCCACACATGCAAGTGCTTGTTGAGTGTATGTGCGTGGGTTAATATGTGTGTGCGTGCGTGTGTGCACAACGTATTGTGTAAGTGGTGGTTAGAATGCTACCGCAAAAGCTGCTCTCTAAAATGGTACTCATACTCTGAAGGGCCCACAGGGCTTTAGTGGCGCTTGTTAACGAGGCATTCATACTGATCCATTACCGAGTGTCACACACTCGCACACACACACAGATATGCCTACAGTATATACCTATATCTATGAATGATTTCCTTAAAAAAGTTACCCAGTTATAATTAAGTGCATATGTATATATTACAAAGCTGGGAAAATTAATGTGTGAATGACATATGAACTTTCTTTTCCGGCGACAAATTTTCTTCGAGGCAATATTAACGCTCACACCTTCAACTATAACTTTCAACAGCTATACCTATTGTGTGGCTGGCCTATTCTGGAGTATATTTCAGATGTTACAAGTCATTTACATACTGCTAGCATGTTTGTTCACTTCCATGTTCACAAGACTTTAAAACAGACTTTTTGCGTTTTTGAGTTAATTAACTTTGGAAATCTAGCGATTAAATATGTTAATCTATTGACAGTCTTAAAATGTGCAAGTATAGCATGATATAAATAAGATGTGAATAAATACTATATATAAAATGTGAATATTTTGAAGGAGGGAACATTAAGTTTCACTGCGAACACAGAACATGTGTTTTCTTATTTGTAGAACTGCTGAAAATATGTGCCATGCTCTGCTTCGCTCCTCCACAAACTGCAAAAACAACAAAGAAAAAAATTTCTTCTTCACACATGTGACTGATCCAAACCAGTATTTCCAACCTGAAGAACTAAATATTCAAATGGAAAGTGTTGCAAGGCCAGTTGCAAAGTAGCACGGTGAAGTAAAGAGGCGGCTAAAACTTTACACTGGCAGAAGTGCACCAGAAAGCCATTTACTGTAGGCTCCATTAGACGTACAAGCCTTTTAAAACAGAGAAAACAAATATAACAAAATTAACAAAACCTTAGAGGAACAAATTCCAAACAACTGCTCTTAATATGCTCCATTAATGGGAAATAGTTGAAGCAGTTTCTGGTTTTTACAGAAACAAGCCTAATATGTCAGTTCTGTATGGTGCAGAGTTCTGTCCTCTATATGCTCATACAGTATATACATGGGGTCTGCTCACACACTCAAACTGTGCTATCAGATCATTAACAGGTAAGTTGATGTCATTCTAGCACAGCTAATTTCCACACAGGTGGATGTAATGGATGTAATGTTTACATTAATGTATATACATCTTATATTTTATCAAGGTTTACCAGTGGCATAGCCAACCGTTTGGATTTCATTACTGGGCATGTTCAGGTTGATAAAGAGAAAGCTCTGCAATGCAAAAACCAAACTGCTGTAATATCCCCAAACGATTGCCACTTTTTCAACCATTTCTGAAGCAATACGGGTTTTCAAAATGGACCCCGTATGTACCGTGCATGTTCATTAACATGTTCTTTAATAACTGTTTCGGAATCAATGTCAACTTTTGCAACAGGGGGAGGGGGGTTAGTTTTGAACGTGATTTTTCTTGCCAACAAGCTGCAGCAGTCTTTAGTCTAGGCTGAACAACAGAAAGCCTTCAAATATGTTTCTGTTTGAGGATGGACCAGTTTAATAGATTCCTTGATGTAAGTTATTGTTTGCAGGTATTCAGAGAGATAAAAGGAAACTGGTGTCTGTATTCTTGGTTTTCTATGGCCCTGGGTTGTGGTATTCAGCTGTGGATTGAATGCTGTCTGCCCAGCTGCTACAACCAAAACCATTTCATCTACACATATAGCCATACACACACACACACACACACATATATATATATACACACACATAGGATACTCCTCAGAGTGACACAGTTTAAAGTCAAAATACACTGACAGTTTAAACATAGTAAAGGTTAACTCTTTAACTGTGTAAGATGTGGGAGGTGTACTTTGTTGAAATGATCCACAAACTGTCATGCAGTGTATGTTTGCCACTTACTGTTGTAGCAATCTGCTCTGTGTTGGACATTCATTCATTCATTTTTTGTCAACACTTACAGTATACTCTGAACAGTATAACAGTATACCTGGACAGGTTGCTAGTCAATCACAGGACTAACATAGAAAGACAGACAACTATTCACACTCACACCTACGGCCAATTTAGTTACATCTTGGTAAACCTCCACAACACACCACCAACATGATAATATCTAGATAAAGACTGTGTCGCTGGAGATCTGACAAAACTTGTGGACAGCTCAACTTTTTTGGGTGTCACTCCAGTTAGTCAGAAACAAGCATTGGCCATCATAGGTAGTCTGATCACATCAACAGTACAGTAGTAGTACTGCAGAAGCAGCATGTAGTACAGTCCTGTTTGACTGATCCTGATAACGTTGCAGTTTGTATTTTAATATCAGCAATAAAAAACTAAAAACTTTGACTATCACCACAATTAAAATACTATTACAACTCCCTGACCTGTCCCTTGCTTACAATTCAACTTGGTGCTAAGCCAGATGGACAGTAGATTTTGCAATTGCAGTAATTTTACATAACCATAGACTGATAAGACTGATGATCAGGAGCACTCCTCCTCAAGAAAGTTTTAGTGGGGACAATGGGACCAGCCCATTTGTGAGGTTTTAAACGCTGTTCCCGCAAAATAGTTTGATTCCTTTCACTACAAGGTCAAGTACTTTGAGTACAAACAATGACTGGAGACTCACAGCAAACTCATAAAGTAGCGCAGCACAAAGATTCTCTCTTTTTGTGCTTCGTTACGATAGAGTGTGCGTGAGAGACTGTGCTCTTTGTGCCTGTATCTTTGTGTCTTTCTCTATCCTTTTAAGACATTGATTTCTCCTCATGACGGACAGAAGGCTTTAAAAAGGGACAAAGATGGAGTGATGAATGGCTGCTGTCCTCAAGAGGGATGCTTGTTGTCTCGTCTCTCTTTGATGAGGTCACAGACAAGACACTGGGTCACAGGTCATGGAGCCTCATAGATTGACATCAAAAAAACACAAAAAACTCACTTTACTCCGTTCAATAGGTCTCCAGCTGCAATTACCTATAAATTGTTGCCTCTAACCATGTCAACCTTCACATAAATTCTAATATACACATAGATGTTCTAAAACATATATACACACATCTATATACTGTAGAGGACAGCAAATACACACACACACACACACACTGTATGTACGTAGCCAGAAGTAGCTAACAAAAAGCTGACACAGAGCTCAGTTCAGCAGCACAACATCCTGTCTGACTGCGCCTAATGTTGTGTACTGTACAACGTAGAAATCCCCACATTTGATTGCGTGTGTGTGCATCTAGAGGCCAAGGGTCAGCAAATGAGGGGTTGGAGAATGCTCGCTGTTAAATTCCTGCTAAACAAAGCTCTGTCTGTACTTTTCACAGCACCAAGAATATGGGACACCCTGATAGGTAAAAACACTGGCTTACAACTCAATGCCTTCAGATGTTGGTGTAAGGTGGAAAGTGGTAGTAGTAGTGTTTATCGTGTGTGTGTGTGTGTGTGTGTGTGTGCGTGGTTGTGTGTGTGGCCCCTGGCTCTGGAACGCAGAGGTCAAGAGGAGCTGACCTCTCTTGAGGCCTGAATATGGTGTGAAGGGGGAGGAGAGAGGTGAGAGCATTGGACACACAAAACAAACATGCACACAAGGTTTTGCTATACTCCAATTGATGTAGATGCGTAGAGCGGCAGGCACATATGTTCCCCTAGTTTAAGCATTTCTTTTTACAAGCTCAATACACTGTTAAGTTTTTGTTTAAATCAGGTGGTCACTACAGCCTTAGATCTCAGCACTAAAAGCACTGGTCAGACTCCCAGAATAAAACAACTCTCCAAATTTATGTAAGCATGCAGTACTTGCTTGACATATCATGCAGGCACAAACACACTCATACACACATTTGTACCAGCTCTCCCCTTCCTCCTTTTGTTATTGAATGCTTTAATTCTCCTGGCCTCACATTTTTTCTGCCCCCTCTACTCCCTTACACTCGTCTTTCAGACTAAACAAATGTAAGTTGGCTGAGAACAGCTCTGGATCCAGATGCTGTCTCTCTCTCGCTCCCTCGTCCTTCACAAGCGCGCCCACTCCTACCCCTCTTTGTTGACCTTTGCCCCACCACCGTCCCCACCCTCTCTGTCTTGGGTGGACGACGAGTGCAGCAACACCTCTCCCCTCTCTCATTCAACAACACTCATTTATTTCCCCTCCACGTCCATGAAAGTTGAGGGCTGCTCCTCTTCTCTGGTCAATGCGCTCTTTTCTTAAAGGGGCTGGTCATTGCTTAACCACCGAACAATTTTGATAACTCTGTTGTCCCTACTTTCACAAAACCACGAAAGAGAAAACCCTACACTAAATGAGAGCGTCTACCAAGCTAAGGGGGACACGGTCAGGCTGGCACACTTGTCCAATTCTTCTGCCTTTCATCACATACTGTGAAACACTCTTACAACCGCACAAAAACAATTGCACCAAAGCGTTGGGTTTCTTAGTGCACCTGCTATTTTGGCTCCTTTGGGACGGTATGTGCAGTGGTGAAACTTGATAAGGGCTCGCTCAACTTGAGTATAAATTAAAGAGAGAGCGGTAATTAAAAGTAGGGACGCACTTTAAAGAACTACAGTCAATGGATGCTGATGCGACATCACGACATGTCTGAGCAGAACATTTGCATTTTATCAGCTTAAAGACTACAGCCAACGACCAGTCATTGCCGAAGACCTGGAAACCAGAAGAGCTGCCAATAGCTGGGAGGCTAGGAAGCAACAAAGAACCATAAACCATTATACGGCGCAGGCCTCATTTGCATCTCTCTTGGTTGGCCTACAGATAATTCATGCTAGACGATCATGTCATTGTGAATATATTCCTGTGTTTGAAAGTTCAGATGAGATGTACATGTGACTTTTTGTGCATTGGTCATTCCAAGCTGAACAGCCAGTTAGAGCGATTTCTCTCACCGACTCTGTCCAATGCTGAATTCAACATGCTAACGTGGCTGAAATTCCTGCGTCAGGGGTCTGACTGATGCCAAGACCCTCGAAAAACTGAAGCGACAAACGCTTGTCAATGGAAATTGATGAAGCCATTTACATGACTGCACACGAACTATTACAATTTCATCTCTAATGCTAATAATAAATAATCTAATAAACCTCTGCGTCAATTTTGTGGTGTCAGCCCCTTAAATCATCGCATGCATGAAGGTAAAGACACAGTGGGTGACCATGCGTAATGGCACTGCAGTTTGACAGGTTTGTCAACAGGCTGTATGTGCCCTGCTGACTCAGACGGTGAGAGGTAATTTATAAACTGAAGGAGAAGCTTGTCATGCAGTATAAAGTAGCAGTGGCCAACATTTTATTTCACAGGACAAGGACAAAACAACCCATACAGAACATCTGCAAAACATACAAAACATGGAAGTTTCATTGTAGTTGTGGAATTGTATACAACTCTACTCTACTGGAAGAAGGTATATGTATGCAAACAATCACAAATATCTGATGTTCCTGCTTGAAACATGCCAATTTAAACCATTGGCTAGAACATGCAAGAACATCTCATCTCATCTTCCGTACCGCTTAATCCTGCACTAGGGTTGTGGGGGTTGCTGGAGTCTATCCCAGTTGGCATCAGGCGAGAGGCGGGGTACACCCTGGACAAGTCGCCAGCCTATCGCAGGGCTAACACTGAGACAAACAACCACACTCACACCTAGGGTCAATTTAGAATCACCGAGCACGTCTTTGGAGGTGAGAGGAAGCCTGAGTACCCGGACAGAACCCGCGCGAACACAGGGAGAACCTGCAAACTCTACCCAGAAAGGGACTCGAACCCAGACCTTCTTGCTGGGAGGCATCAGCGCTAACCACCGAGCCACTGTGCCACCCCCAAGCAAGAACATAATGAGCAATTTTTTTTCCTCTAAAATACTAAGGCCTCATTTTGTGCTGCTTCAATTAAAAGGACCTCCCACCTGTTTGCTCCTCCTCCTACCTGTGCGTAGTGCTGAGCCTTATAATGCAAAGAAATTACTGTGGAGACAATGTAAGGAAGCCCCTCATTAAAATGTCAGACATTGAGACATGGACCAATATTATCTGGATCTCAAGCAGATCTTTTTGGGTCACCCTGAAGGATCAGCAAAGACAACTTTTTCTTTGGACTATGAACTGAGGTCTTTCAAATCGAGGGCCCACCAAAGAGAGAGACATGCACATGCAGACTGACAGAGTGAGGGAACTTTTTAAGCCTCATGGTTATATTTCCCTTGAGCTTACCCCAGCTTTACAACTCCATTAACTGCTCTAGTGCGGATTTCAGCCCGCTTCAGCCCAGATCTGTTCTGAAATAAATCAAAAATAGTGGAAAGGGGACCCAAACTGTGGGTCCCTGAGCACCTTTGGTATAATTCCTTCCACTGACCAAAGGGACAGAGCCAAATATTAGTACTACATCTCCCACTCCCCACAGCCTAAAGAGGGCCACCCCAAAATGCAGGCCTGACCCTCTCCGTTAAACACCTTGACTTCTTCCCCTTTCCCCACTCCTTGGCTTTAGCAGCAGCAGCAACATGTGTGTTTGTGGTTGTGTGTGTGAGTGAGTGTGCATGGCGAGATCTCCCGTGATTCCTTGAACCCCGCAGCCAGACTCATTTCAGCGCTTTTCTAAACATCACCTCTCAAAGCTCATTCCCGAATAAAAGACAACATGGAAAGAAAAACAGGACAGCAGCAGAAAAAGGAGGAAATGTTATTTAAAAGGTACCAGACCGCAGCATTTTCCACTGATATTATATACTCCCTGCCCCATCCAAAATATATATGGGCCGCGGGCCAAGAATGTAAAAATAAAACACACAGACTCAACATCTGGAGCAAACTGAACAAAACCCTCATTTAATCTGCCCTCAATACTGCATTCTACCATTCTACCCCTGGCCTGTCTCACTCGCTGACACACACGCTCACTTATATTCAAGCACATATAGTGTACACGCACATACCTATAGTATGCACGCCTATTGACTGCAAACAAATGCATATGGAGTCCTAAAAAGGAACCACATCCAGAACGTCTACCCACTCATCATTTCACTGCATCTAGAGTCATTTAGAGAAACAATGCAAAAGATCCAATAAAAGCTGGTGAAAGATTTTCTTAATGGCATTCTTCTTCTTTTATTTCCACCAGTGGAATCAGAAGAATGCTGCCACCCAGTGTTATACACACCAGCTCCAACAGAAAGCTAATAAAAATAAAGTATAAAAATAGTGGCAGAGCACATAAATGAATTCATGAAAAGAACATAAATGCCATATTAGGTGGAAAACTGCAATGAAATGCCCTGACATACCAGAGGTATGTCAGGGAAGAGTACATGTACAGAAGAGTTTCTGGTGCTCTTTTAATTATATGCCCTTGTTACGCTCTCTTGAGAATATTCAAATAACTCTAGTTGATAGAATTTCACTTAAAATTTGTACAACATTTGGTTGGAAACATACTTTCAGAGAAAGGAGAGGAATGACAAGAGAAAGCCAGTGTGTGTGTGAGAGAGAGAGACTGTGCTTATTTATAAGGATCAACTGTCCCCACAGTGATATTTTGCCACTCCTTATTCATTTAGGACTAGGTTTTCAGTTCGGTGTTAAGAGAAAACTCAGTTTACAGTTTGTTTTTTGGTGTGAAAGCAGTCATCACTTCCTCCAGTTGAACACAGAAAAGATTGAAGCTCTCTAATTGCTCCTGGCCATTCAGTTTCTATGATTAAGCAGTCAATGGGCTCTCTAAGTGCCTACTCCAAACATAATGTTACAAACTTAGGTGTTATCGTTGACCAGTGGCTGTCCTTGGACAAACATGTTAACCATCTCATGCTTTTTTCATTTGAGGAACATTGCAAAAGTGAGATCTGTGGTAACCAAAACTAAGATGGAGATGATTGTACGTGCTTTTATTTATCCTTGTTTAGATTACTGCAGTGCTCTTTTTACCTGTTTAATCAATCCTCCATGAACCATCTCCAGACAGTCCAAACAGTACTTATTTTATTTTATTTCTACTTCATTTTTATATGCTATTATTTTGTGTTCTCATTTTATTCTTAATCTCGCTGTGATTTTTTTTTTTTTTTATCTGTGAAAGGTGCTACATAAATAAAGTTTATCTATTATCTCATTCTTAAGTGCAAATGCAAATTTATGTGTCAGCATGATGTGTGCGGGTCAGCAGCTCTCAGGAGTTCCTACAGCTGGCCAGGCTGAAAGAGCTGACAGCCGAGCTAAGAGCTGTGTAAGTTGTGTGTTTCATTCCTACCTAGGCCAACAAACCACCGGGTGAGTCCACGGAAGCCATTGTTAACCCTGCTGCACTACATGCCTTTCCCTGTGCCCATCATTACAAATGCATCAAAACCAAAGACGCTTAATTGAAATTCTAGGCAATGGTAAAGTTTCTGAAGACAGAAAATGAGAAGCAGCATCAGAGGAGAAAATGATGCAACGGGTAGCTAGAAGCTCTCCATGCAGCTGTCAGGAAGAAAAATAGCAGCTAAGCTTTGATTATATCACTGAATACATCTGCTAAAGACAAAAAATAAATCGCATGTATGCAGAAAAAAGAGTAGGTAAAAGTGTAAGGTTGGGGTTGAAGAGGATCCACGCTGATATGAGCATTTATTGCTAAATGTATTGTAATGACAGTTTGTCACGGCCTAAGGAAATGTCCAGTGAAAATCCACTTTCTTTTAGGGAAAACGGGAAAATGAATCAAACCTCAACGTTGAGCCATCCTCTGTTAGGCGAAATGATGCACAGCAGTGATTCTGTCCTTCCAATCCAACTGGACTAACTCACAAACGTACATTTAGGTGTGAGAACAACGGACAAAACAAGACTGCTCACACAGACAGAACTGTCAGGGCAGGTTTGCAAGCAGAGCATCTGATAACCTATAACCCGCAAACTCAATCTGGCTCTGGAGTGACAGCGGAACATCTACACACGTCAAAACCGAACCTCTGTGACAGCTGTTTATATGCACTGCAACCCCTCTATCAGATGAACACACAAACACACAGGATTACAGTGTGAATAACCAATAACCCTCGGGCCCCACCATGAAGAACTAGTTACAGAGAATGAAAGCTGACATCTTGTATTTGTGCCTTACACTGAAATAATCATTTGTGTCAATACAAAGTGATGTCTGGGACAAACACTGCTGTTGCAGTTATCAACAAAAACTGAGAAAGAACAAATTGAATTCATCAGCTAAAGATCACTTGCCATGTAAACCTTGCGCAGTGTTTTGCTGCATGTTCTCAGTGGAGCCCAAGACAGTGTAACCCATTTCCTCCAGTATACACAGTGTCAACTGCAGTGCTGCCGATTTATGCGCTAGGCTTTCATTTGAAAAAAAAAAAATACTTCTGCACATTCATTCTTTTAGTTTAAACATTTATAGTGCTTCTAGGGATTTTTACATACACACACACACATATATATATAATTTTATTTCTAATAAAAATTATTACTTTCTAATTTTATTTCTAAACTCTGACATTTTATTTCACCAGTCTCTAAAAAACATATTTAGTTCTCAGTTTATTTGTAATTCAGGAAATGTCAATAAATCCTATGTAATCTTTTATTCATCTTATTAAGAATTTGAACTTTGCTGTAAATTCCACTTGAAACAGACTAAGACAGTTATTTTTCCTAAAGGGACAAATTCTACATTTTTATTTTGTTTCTGTAAAAGCCACAATGTTATTTACTCAGCATATCTCTGGTTGTAGGAGATAGATGGATTTAAATAGGCACACAGTGCAAAACTGTTGTCAGTGCAGCAGGCAAACAATGAGGGAGCTCTGAGTTATGAGAAGGCTGCTAAACTGTTTCAGATTTACCAAACTTGAAATGATGTTTTTATTTATATCTAATGACTTTTAATTGTACGAAGGGTGGCCTTGCAGCGGCTCTCTGGTGCACACCGCACACACTTTTGGGGTCACTTCTGTCCTCTTAAGCACATGAGAGTGGACGACATGCACTTAATCTATGCAAATCATGCCTGCAGTCATCTAGAACATGTTCACCAGTGGATGATCAGTAACTCAGGGATATAATATTTGCAAATGAACACTGATGCCCAATGATTTTTACCTCTAAAGCAATTACATAATCATCTCCAGGAGAATATCTTTGAATTTTTCATTAAACTAATTGCATACACACAGCTAATTAAAATGTACTGTTCATCTGGCCAGCAGCCCAAAGTATAGAGCCAGATGTCTGCGCAAACCCCAGATATCACACAAGACTGCTCCCACCCAGGCTGCAGCCTCTTTACACTGCTTCCGTCTGGGAAGTGCTACAGAGGAGCATTTTTTACCCAAATCAACAAGTAAGCTAAATGCTTGTGTCTCAATATATGTCCATAAAAATAAAATAAACGATCTACCTCACATGTTCATTCCTGCTGCTTTGACCTAATAATTCATGTCAAGTTGCTGTTTGAGACGTTTTTTTTTTATTTTTTTTTAATTTTTTAAAATATACTGAGTTTTTTATACTGTCTTCATTGCTCTTACATTAAAACCACAGAGGAGATGACTTTCACCCTCACCATGCTGAGTGCAGGGGCAATAAAGGCGTTCTAATTCTGATTCTGATAATAGCAAACTAACAACAGGAAAAAAAAAAAAAAAAAGAAAAGAAAAAAAAGAAGGAGCTTTATGTCTTTTCTGTTGATAGGTGTTTTGACCCCGTCTGTCATGAGTACAGTATTTTAACTATATAACCCCACTATCAAAAGAAAGTCTTGGAAATAACCTCACATGCGTCAACCTCATGACGAACACCCTGGTCTTTCCATCTTCCTGTTTCATATCCTGTCGCTTTACCTCTTTCTCTCCTACATATCTATTTGAGGTGGGAGCTCCTCCATCTCTCTCTCTCTCTCTCTTTCTCTCTCCTGTCCACCCCTCCTCCTCAAGCTTCAGTTAATTCATGAACAGCATCATGATTGAATATTAATAATTCACATCAGCTCTCCCTGATGACTCATTACAACCCTTCAAATGGAGAGGGAGGGAGACAGGCATACACAGATGACAATATGACACACACACACACACACACACACACACACACACACACACGCACACACACACGCACACACACGGTACCATCCAAACCAAAGTTTCGTTTTCTATTCCTTTTCTATAAATTTGGCATCTACTCCCACACATATATTCACACCTAATAATTGCATATTTGAACCTGTTGAGGTTGGGCCATTGGTGTGAGGACTGCAGCGTGGGGGGAAACGGAGAGAAATAGAAAAGTGACAGAAGCAGAAAGGCCTTTAGAGGAATCTTTTTGGAAGTGGAAGAGGATACAACTTAACCTTCGCCTTCAGAGTGAAAACAAAAAATTCAAATCGACTCCATTGTGTTGGCATGTCTGTGGGAGTGTGTGCAGGCCCGTATGCGCACATGTAAAGTACTGAGGGTGACATTTTCACAGAGTCAAGGTAAAGTGAATGATTGTTGGTGACATGCTTTTTATTAAGCCAATTATTACACATGCAAGGAAAAAACAGTCGCATTAACCAGAGCAACCTCTGAGACCTCACAAAGCTGAGACAGACTTATGAAGACTCAAAGAAAAAGCCTGGCTCTGGAATGGTGAGTGATTCTTTTTCAGTAGGACTTTCAGTTTTTTGGTTTTACACCAACTTATATCACTAACTAATAGAATCAGAACACAACTACATGCTCCCTGTACTGCTCTTGAATAAAAAAAAAAAATGAATTTACTCTTTACGCTTCTTAAAATAAGAAACTACACAAGGCACACAAAGCGAACATATTCGCACACACACCGCTGCACAACCATTTAGCCCCATTAGCGGAAAGCAGAGCTGAACACCTTGCAGACTGCGAGGTGTGTGTCGATCGATGGAGGTTAAACCCAGGGTTCAAATATAAACAGCTGGATAAGTCACAATCAATAGAGCCTATCCCCTGGCAACTGGTCAATACTTCCACACCTCGGCCCAGCCAAAGAAAAGAGAGAGACACAGACACTGAGCTGGGTGGAGTTTCCGTGTGCCTGTTTTGCGATAAGGACGTTAATGAGTATATACACAGCCACACACACATTTCCCTGCATTGATAACCTGTTAGCAGAGCTGTGGTAACTCAATAGACAGCCGCTCTGATGAAAAAAACACAACCGTTCTTATTGATTTTTTTTTTTTTTTTTTCTACCGTGCCTGAATACCTTCCACTGCTGTGCACACGCACGCACAGGCCTTTGGTTATTAATTTAAGACAACTCCTGCTCATGACATAATTTCTTGTAATGTTACCCACAATATTTCCCATCTGTCTTTTTATTGACCCTCTTTTTTTTGATTAATTATTTTTGTCAGTACTGTACCAAGCTAGAAACCATACATTTACACTAGCAGGCCCAAAGTGCTAGGTAGAGAATATGCTTTCTTGTGTGAGTGTACACGTGTTGATGCGGTGTGTGTTCACTAAGCGCTAAGCCATAGAGGAGATGGACTCCATATGCATACTGTTTTCACAGCCCTGAAGGAAATCATGACCATAGCAGAAAACCCACGAGCTATTTCACTAAGGTCTCATTTGTCTGTGTCTTTGTGTGCGTATGCCTTGTGTATGAGGGTATGGTGTGTGTGGGCATGTGTGCATTATTTGTTTAAGGCTGTGTGTGTGTGTTCCCTGAGTGATTTTTTTACCTCTACGCTGGCACGCAAAGAGTATCACACCCACATATCTTTGACCAGCACAAAATAAAAATATACCTTGCAGTCCCAGAGTGGAGATGTGTGCACATTTGTTTTAAAGCGTGTGTGTGTGTGTTTGTGTATGTGCTTCCAAGGGTGATGGGTGGGTGTGACATTGGTGGATAAAAGCTTAAAATAACAACCCTCTACCTCAGCAAATGGTTGTGGTGCTGTATGTCCCACACACATACTAAAGAATTATTAATCTTTAGCCATATCATTTGAGACCAAGTTCAGACAAAAAGTCAGACAAAAAAAGCTGAAAAGATCAAACCAAGGGTTGATCTGTCTTAAAGATTTTGTACTATAAAGACGGGATCTTTTAATTTGAACTGTTGAATGTTTTCTAAAAGTTTCAGAGCCAAAGGCTGCATCTCTCACCTTCCCTCTGTTCTTGATATATCTTGTCCTGGTTATCAGAGGCAGGCATCGTGGGAGAGCGTCCTCCTTCAGTTCTCAACGTACTCTCGTATCTACCGCCATACGCGCCATGACACAAAACCAGAGGAGATGGGTTGATTGTTTCTAATGCCAGCTCTAGCGGGGCTTTATCACAGCGATAAAGTTGGCAGCCAGGAGCTATCAGTAGCGGCAGCCCGGCTAATACAGCTCAGCCTGAGCCAGGCTAATCATTTACAGCAGCAGCCTAAGCAGGCCACATGGCTCTATTAGCCCGCTAGCATCATAAGCCTGATTAGAGTGTACTTCCTCGTTTGCCGCCTGTCTGTCTGTTTGCTTGTATGTAAAAATATGAGGACATTGAAGCTTTGGCGAGGACGGGTTTTTAGGGAATTTAGACAACTGTGAGAAAACGGTCAAGAAAACCAAGTGGATGACGTGGGGAGAAGTTGAGGCATGAAATACCAATGCCAAATGTGACTAAAAATTTAGATATAATGAGTTTAGAAAGTGGCAGAGGCCAGGTGTGAGATATGAACTTCTCAAAGTGCCAGAGAAGGGGAAAAGCAGGGCTCTGTGATGACCTAAAGAGCCGTAGACTCCAGAGACAGCCGGTCTTTATGATAGAATCAATAACCATTCATGGTCGGCTGCTTTGGAACCAGCAGTTTTTCCTCTAACGCACACAGATCAATACAGGTGATTATCAGAGTTAACCCTTCACTTTCTGAGTCTGATCTGTAGATGGTAAGACATTTAGTTCGACACCTTTAGAAAACAAGCGGAACGTTAGGACACACACGCGCAAGCGAGCCGTATGGTCGTTAAAAGGTGTTAGTTGGACAGTGTACCCGTGTGGAAGGAGAGAATTAAATTGAAAACACTTTTCCTCTGACTCCAAGTCCCTTGATAACCCTCACCAGAATTGATTTCAGTTCTGCTCTTCTGTACTTATGTTTTCCTTTTCTAAAGGTTAAGCAATAAAATTTGGAGCTCCTCTGCAACAAATCGCGGGTGGTGGTATTGTGTTTTGTATGAAGATGCCCTCTTTGCCCCAGTTTTGAGTCTTTGTCTAAGGTCGACCCCACTCTCTCATTAGTTTTGACCCTCTGCAACCTCCTCTCATCTCCGGTGGCACACGGGTCAAACCAAAGCCGCTAATTATGGGGAATCTGAGGTGGAGAGTGTCAATGTTTATGTGCAAAAAAGCAGAAAACAATCATTAAAGCGGGGTAAACATAATTCATAATTCAACCTTTGTAATATTTACCACAATGCCAAATGATAATATAGGCCAGAGTCAGGTGGTAGAAACTTTAGATACCTGACAACAGGTGGACAACATATGAACGCACATCAATACACATGTTTGCATTGACATCCAAGGGGCTCATGTCTAAAATAAGTACACACACACAGAGACACAAGCACACATATGCACACAAGCCTTTGCACTGCCAAAATTCTAATTCCCCTAGCAAACTGTTTTGCCCTGTGTCTGCCTTATGGACATTTATATGTCTGCTCCGCCAGACGCACTCCAGTCCAACAGCGCACATCAGAAAACATCTGATTCTCTTTATCGCCACAGCTTCTATTTCACACTGATCCAAAATAGACATACTTTGAGAAACACAAACAGATGCACACAAGAATACACACAATCTACCTTTGATCCAAAATACCTCCAGAACAAACAGAAAACAATTCCAGGCATTTTTTTTTTTTTTTTTTTTTTCTCAGCTAGATCTCAGCCGCCAGCCAGAAACACCAGGCGGAATGGGTTATGTAGCAGAAAAGAGGGAAAGTAATAGCAATAACTGCACATGCATGTGCACACTGGCTCAGTGCACGAGCGTGCACACAAATATGGGCATTCATGCCATTTCAATAAGGTTCTTAAACCCCTGACGGCATACTAGTGAGTGACGTGCAGAGAAAATACGAGGCGAGAAAAAAAAAGAGGAGAATGACAGAAGTGTTTTGCAATTCAAAAATCACTCAAAAACAATGTATATTCTGAAACAGTATGGCGCCACTAAACAAAAGCGTGGGGTAGGCGGCGGGAGGAGAAAAAGAGGTAAGGAGCACGAGGAAGACAGAGAGGGGCTAAGATAACGAACCATTAAACTTGGCACTGCTGTCCAAAATCCTGAGGAGAGAGAGATAGAGCATCTTTAAACACTGTCATTTGACTTTGAACAAAGTGACTTTTGAAGTGAAAGAAGCCGTTTCCCCCTTTTTCCTTTTTTCCTTTTTTCCCTTCCCTCCACATTTTAATGCTCCCTGCTCTATCATGTAAATCCCCATTCAAATTAGTTGGGCATTAGAGCCCTCAGCAGTAATGTCAGAGAGACTGAATGAGATGGGGGACTTAAGCACCTAACGAACAATGAAATTCCCAAGCCTTGGGACAGGACAATTAAGAAGCAGGCTTAGCCAATGATGAAAATTTATTGCTATCTAATACATATTTCTATTTTCTGAACACTAACCAATTTGAATGTGATTAAGGGGGGTGGGGCGCTTCATTAAAGAGACGCTGGCTCTCAGAGGTCGCTGGGAGAGGAGCCTTTTGATGTTAAATTACAAATACGGAGGAGAAAGGCACCGCCATTGTCTTTTTGGGGTTCTAAGTATTGTTTTCTGTGGTTCCCCTTAAACGGGTTAGTTAACCCCTCGCTGTCCAGGAGAGATGCTAATATGAGGGGCCTGGGGGAGCAAGAGGAGGGGAGACGGGAATGGAGAGGGCTTTTTAGCGGGATAATAGACAAAATAAATGCTTTAGCGTTTATTCCTTTCATCGGAATGAAAGCATCCATCCATTCATTGTTTCCTACTTTTTCCTTGCATCAGTCTGTCTGACGCCCGCACTCACAGCGGGTGTCTTCGCCTCTGTTCAGGACACAGGAAGCTCGTCTGAAAGGAAAAGCACAGGGATAAGACTAACAAGCCCATTAGAAAATAAGACAATTCATGGCAGACTCAAGCGTATAGCTGCCAATAAAGGTTTAAGCGTGAGTCAAACACGATAAAATGCTACATTTGTCCTAAAGGCACATTAACCAAGTTAAGGTTCTGTATGTTTGTGCTGCAGCTCTGAGACTTTTGCATTAACAAAAAAAAAAAAAAAAAAAAAAAGTAAGATGTTTTTTTCCTGTCATAAAAGCTGACGACGCTGTGGTCCATCCTACACACAGAAAGTTTTCCATCCAATCAGGTGACAGGAGTTGGCTGGTGGTCTGTGCACAGTCCAACGGCAGAAAGAGGAGAAACGTCCAAGCTGCAAGCCAAGGCATCAGCGTCATCTCTTCTTCTTCCTCTTCTTTTTTTTTTCTTTTAGTTTTTTTCCTCCAACAGATATAAAGCTCTTGGAACGGTTATCCAGAGTACTCAGAAGAACAACGCTTCTTTTGTTATTTAACTGTCCTGCACAGAAAGATGGACCATAATTCAGGTCGGGGAGGAGAGCAGCAAACTGTGCATATATCTTCTCCCCTGCAACACGTACCAGGGCCAGATTAATTTGAGTTAATAGATGCGTTCTCAGGCCTAGTTTGGAGGGGATAAAGGACATTTTCATTAACTTTCTTTATATTTAATGTTCAATTAGTTGCGGGTATAACCGGACCATAATCAGATGGAAATATGGGCAGGAATTAATGCCCCGGCAGGAAGAAAGAAAGACCAAGGGATTGGTATGCACCCAATGCAAGCTGTGTGTGGATGTGTGTCTGAAAGAGGGTGTGTGTGAGTGTGTGTGTGTGTGTGTGTGCTTGACTTCATGAGGGTGTGAAACCCAATGCTCAGCATGCATAGTATTACAGTACAAAGGTATTAAATCTCATAAATATATTTAGAGAGATTAGTTGAGATATTTACATGAATACACAAATATGTTCTGTTGTGTCAGGAGCAGCGCCGGCGGGGTAGACAGAGACAGAGAGAGGGAAGGAGATTTACAACAGCATGAAGAGAAAATGAATGACACGGAAAATAGAAAAATCAAACGCTTTATTGTGTGGGTGAGGCATGCTTTTATCATCCTGATAGGCAGTGTTTAGTGTCGTGTGCGTGTGTGTGTGTCTGTGACTGATGCAGCGTGTTGTGTTGCATGTCACGCTGAATGATAGGATTACTCATTTTCCCCTTAGCAGAACACAAATCACTCTTTTATCCGCCATCATTGAATCTTTCCAGGGTTAAGTGTTTATGTTCACAGCTTCTCGCGACGCCACACGCCTGTGTATGTGTGTGTGTGTGTGTGTGTGTGTGTGTGTGTGTGTGTGTGTGTGTGTGTGTGTGTGTGTGTGTGTGTGTGTTTGTCTCTATTTTGCACGTTTTGTGTGTGTGCTCAGCAGAATATTCCCTCAGCCTTCGGCAGAGTTAAATGGCAGAAACTAAATGACAAGCTACAAACAGTGACATCTTGTCTCACTTGTGTTGAGGTGTGTGTGGGTGCACGTCTCTCTCACACACACACACACACACACACATTGAGCAGTCTACAGTATGAGAGGCTGAAGAAACAGAAAAGCACTTGGAGGAAAAGAGAATAAAAAGACGCCTAAGAGAATACGTGTGTGTGGGTGGCGACTATTTGTGTGTGTGTGTGCGGGTCAGGAGGTCAATTATGAGGTCACTGTCTGAGGATTCATGGCCCGGAGTTCTGCAAAGCTCAGACGACGCTGACAACTCACTCTTTGCCTGCAAGGATCAGGGAAAAAATCTCCACTCGCTGGTGGTTAAATAGGATAAACTTTGACAGGCAGATTTTTATCCCTTTCTGTTCGCTCCGACTCCAGTATTTGTCAGACTTCTGGCTGAAGAGGAGGTTGCGGCAGCCAGTTGTTTTTTTTGACACCTCTTTCTCCGGCGCTGTCACACTCTCACACGCATACGAAAAAGCACACACAAGTTGCAAGTTCCAGGAAGGTAAGTAGGTTAGGACGACGTGCAATAGAAAAATAAATCTGTGAAAGAAGCGGCACTATCTTCAGACAGAGTGTGAACAGTAATTCTGGGCCTTCGCACCCGGCACACTGAGAGAAGATGAAAAGAAAAACTAAATAGCCTGCAGTCGGACGGGTCGCAAGGACAACAAGGGATCATCTGTCAAGGTTACGTTTGATCCTTTTTTCTAATAGATCTGAGACGTATAAATGTTCATTCTTTAATGAATAATAACAGCCAAGACGCATTTGAGGCTTTTGTCTGCTGCTCAGAACTTCCCATTAAAAAACTACACAGCTTCTAGACATCGACCACATTCTGTTAATTTATTTTCCATTCAATGATTGGAATATGTTATAGTTTGGCAAGGACAGCTGTGGGATGATTTATCTCCGAGAACGACGGAGGACAACATAAAGACTCTTACAAGATGCTTACTGCCTGTTTGCAGTGTGCTCCACTTTTGTATTAATTAAATCAACATGGAAAGAAAAACTTCTGGTAACAGTATGTGCATTTCATTAGTCCTTCATGTTTGAGCCACAATAAACTAGTTTAAAATCATCTTGGGTCATAGCCAATGAAATTTCTAGTCACAGTGAACCAAAAGTAGATTTACAAATCCAATGTCCCCTCAGCGTGCATTGGACTCGGTGTTTGTGCACTCCATTCAAGTGAATTCCTCTCCTACTTTCAAACAATTTCATGCTCCAATTTCAAAGTCTATTGCTTCAAAGATAACGCGGAAACACGGAGGAAATTCAGATTATTTGGCTAAGATCCCCTCTGAGTTCATTAGCTGCCCACATTAATTAAAAACAAACAGGATAAATTGACCACAAATGGAAGTTTGGGTGGAAATCTTGTCAGCAATCCAATAATGATGTAGAAAAAAAAATATCATTTCAATTACAGTGTAAGCTGTCTAAGACTGGGGTCAGATCTGCCTCTCTCCACTGAACTTCAGGGCTTCCCAGGCTCTGTCTTGGTGAGAGCATCCAGGGACTTGAACACAGACGATTACTGAGGTAATTTGGCTGAAAGCCCACTTGAATTCGCCCAGACCCTCGATACTATCAGCTTCACAATTAACCAACAAAAACAGATAACCTCCAAATCTCTGCAAGTCGTTGGAGCTATAATAGCGCACCAGTCCTGCCCCACACACACACACTGCACATACACCCATGCGCATTCTATACATATACAGATACAGTACGGAACAACACACTCATGAAGTCACACACATGAATGTTCGCGCAAAACCCAAATACACTGCAGGGATTTCTGTCCAATTAACATGCATGCAAAGCAATTTAGAACCCAACAAGATGTTTTTGTCTGACTGCTCCAGGGTAATTTAGCACTTCTGTTTCCACACAAGCCCGCCATGGAGGGAGGAGGGGGTGGAGCGAAGACGGGGTTAGAAAAGTGGAATGGATTTCTTGATTAAAACTGGCCTTTCCCCCCCTCTCTCCGAGTATGGAGGTGCGAGGCTGCGGCTACACGCACGCAGCAAACATGCAGCGAATCCATATGCCCTAATACAGAGACAGCATCACTGTTAATTTCCTTTGTTAGCTGTCTGCTCTCCAGGCCGATTTAATTTGTGGTGGTGTTTTAGTGAGCGGTGGGCACGAATTGAATTAACACACATTCGTTCAGATGTACATTCCTCTGTCACCCGTCTTGTTGTGTGTGTCAGTTTTACATACTGTCCAATAATTGAACTGAGATTACTGTTGATGTGAATGCATGATCACACTGATGCCTCGCCGCCACAGTGCAGCGATTGTTAGTGATTCATACCTAAATTATTTCTCAGTGAAAGAGGGGAACAGAACAAGGACAGTATGCAGATAAGAGACACCTCTGATGTTTGATGCCAGTCACAAATCTGCCACATATTGTTGTTGGTGACAAGCCTTTTCCAACATACAGGAAAAGAAAAAAAAAACGCAATCCGGCCCTCCCACCTTCACAGCTCCTTCCTTCACGTAATTAAACCTATAGTCACTTTCAATTAGCTAGCTTTTCTCCCCCCTGCATGCTTTCATGCAAAAATTAATTAGTCAATTAGCCAATTAACATGTGAGCAGGTCTTTGTGTTAACGAGGCTTTTACAAGCTGTGGCAACCCTGCAGTAATGGCAGACAAGCAATAGACGCCATGGGACTCGTTCTACACAAGCAGGCTGCTGACACACAGCCATGGAGCACATATGACCACACACACATATACTCCCATTGACTGCAAACTCATACTCTGCACAGCAGATGGACTTGCTTGCTTATTTTACCCGAGTTCGGTGATTAGATGTCTTTCATTAGGTGAATCAAGTATGTTGGGACTGGACTGGAGCGAAGCCAGGAGTCCCTGTGGACTACTTATGCTGCCATACCGAGGCCCGGTGCTGCACACTCTTCCTGCTAAAAGCCGTGGCCCTTCCTCTATTAGGCCCAGACCACAAATCACAGCAGTTTATTTTTACTGTGCATTGTACACAGACACACATCTCCCACCCGAGTCACATAATATGCATGGCCTCTCTTTCTCACTCTCACACAGAAATACGCACAGACAGAAACACGTGCACAGTCCAGTTGTATCAGGGTGCGTCTGTTCTGTGTCTGTGTATAAATATGGCCCAGAGACAGCAGTAATGGCTCCTGCTTCAAATAAACAGAGAGCAGAGAAGCCTCCCATCCCTGCTTCCCTCTGACCTAAATCACGGCTGGACAGACACCCCACTTCCTCACGCTGGACGTTCTCAAGGAGACCAGTGCTCCGCTACCAGATCTGCGCGGGTGCGTGTGTGCACGCGCGCATGCGCGCGTGTGAATAAGTGCGAAGGCTAGAAGGAGAGAGCCAGTGAGGCTTTTGATATATTCCACATGTTGCTCGCAACCCAGACACAACAACTCCTCAGCATTAGGAGGAGTGTTATGAATAAGCTAAGAGACTGGGAGAAGTTTCTGCTGGCGAGGTGAGGGAGTTAACGTGGGTATGAGCTAGCTGGCGGGAGGTGGGGTAGAAACAACACCCATGCTTTCAGGAGAGGGAGAGAGAGAGAGAGAGAGAGAGGGGGGAGAAGAGGAAAAGTGTGAGCTGCTTTTCATGAACTGAGGTAGAGGGTAAGATTATGAGGGAGGATGGCGTAGAATAGGAAGAAGAGAGGTCATAGAGGGTTCAGGAAAGATCACCAAAACAGGACCCAAAAAAGAACCTGTCATTTTAGTCTCAGTTCACACAAACACACACCTACACACACACACACACACAGAGTGCTGGTAGCAGAGATCTCTCTGTCAGTAAAGAGCGCCGGCCTCCTTGAGAACGTTTATTTTCCCGTTCCGTCAATCTAAACAATCCCTTAAAAGGGATCGCAGATGTTTATGGGCCTTAACAGAACAAATGCTGCCTTTCTGACCTGCAGATACACACATTCACTGACATACACAAACACTCAAAAGCATGCAAATACACACACACGCACACACTTGGCCCACAGCGGAAGAAACGGAGGCAAGAGCTCGTAATGAAGGCACACGCTATGAGAGAGAAAGGAGGAGGATGGGAGCAGAGTCAACAGCAGCCCCCAGCTTAGTGTCACCGGCAGGACCGACACATGCTCGCCCACGTGTCATGTTTCGGGATGCACAGTTTCAGCAAAACACACAGGTGATAATAAATATACTGATTAGCACTTGTCAAAGTGGAAAGTAGTAGTAGTAGATGAAAGAAAGCGCTGTGAGGACTCTTCATAGAGGAAATGGAAGACGAGGACAGGAAGTCGTGTGTGTGTGTGTGTGTGTGTGTGTGTGTGTGTGTGTGTGTGTGTGCGTGTGTGTGTGTGTTTGGCTGTTTTTTAAAGGCTTGTTAAAAAAGCTGCCCGCTCCGCCTGGGCTCTAGAGCCACTCAGACGAGCGGTGTTTTAGTGTAAACACACACAGTGGTTTTCCCCTTACATGGCCATGTGCTGCCAAACTGTGTTTGTGTGTATCTTTGTGTGCTGAAGATGGGTGATTATGGTTATTATTAACCTGCACAGTGCGTGCGTGTGCGTGCGTGCGTGTGTGTGCGTATGTGTGTGTGTGTGAGTGTGTGCTCAGTGAGATCATTTTAGAGCAATATTGTTTATACTTTCAAATATTTTATGTCACTGACACCGTGCCACACTACAGGGCAAACATAACTTTCATCTCACACAGACACACTCCATGCTTTCACTCTGTTCACATCCGAAATATCTGGTGAGCAGAAGGAAACGTGAAGCGTGCAGTGCGGTGCGCTGCAGTGCAGAGGAGCTATCCTGTCATCTTTATGGGACAATATCCTCTGGCTCACTCTGCACTAGTGGTCAAATAATTTTCAAACTGGCGACTTCAAAAAACTTTATCCGGGATTCCTTTTTTTCTTTTTGATTGCTCTGACACTTTCCCGTTTAGTTCATTAGCTCTATCTGTTGCCATATATGGCAAATAATGAAGTTTGAGTGTTTTTATAGCCTTAAGATGGTGCGGTCTCCTATCAGGAGATAATGTGTCTTTATGATAGTGACTATTATAACTTTGGGCAGTCAGGCAGGGACACAGGGGAGTGTGAGGGATTGGGGTGGGGGTGTTGCGGGGGTCCTTGTAATGAACCTCAATTCATCTCTCCTTCTTCACACACACACACACATACATATGCACATACTCAAATTGGCCAACTCTAAGGGCGCCGAACATTGCGATTATGACCGGCTGGCCATGAAAAATTAACAGGTTTATCTCCTTCCTCTTTCTCACTCCATCTCATCCCCTCTCTCCTCTGTGTCTCTCTGCCCCTCTCTTTATGGTAGTTACTCTTTGTACGTCCCCATCCCCCTGTTCTGTCCATCTCCACCCGTCCCTACCTCCAGCCCAGCTATACTTTTCCAATTTTCTTTCAGTGTCTCCCACTGAGCCCAGGGGAGGACTGGGGGAGAATGGAGCTGTGATTAAGTTGATACATTCTAGATAATAAAAGCAGAATGGCTATCATTCTCTCCTCTCTCTTGTACGCAAGAGTGCTTCAGACCCTCCGCCCCACCCCGCACGCCCCTTTTCTCTCTGCTCTGGGCAGTTTGGACACTGATAGACGAACCATATGTAAGGACAATGGATGGCAGGCAGCGCAAGGATGAGAGAGAGGGGGACACACAGCGATACGTTTCGCTTTCTTCTCTTCGCTTGATATCATGCGTTACTGCGGCACCGTTCCACTCTGCGATGTCACACATTTTAGGAGCAGATATGCTTAAGTTCTTGTATCTCTTAAAGCCACCGTCTCTCCTCCTGCCCTTAGTGCCTACTCTGCAACTTGTTCCACTTCACATCCTGTCTTCAGCCAATATCCTTCAAATGTCCGTGTGTGTGTAACGAGTTCTTGCGTTGTTGCTACTGTTGTGTATGAACATTAATGACAACACCTAGAAAAACACTGTAAATCAAGACAATGACACATTTGATCATGTTGGATATACTGCAAAATTACTAATAATAGAACTGTATATTTTAAAGCAGTTTCCTTGATTAATATGTTCATCCAAAGTCCTCAAATGTACTTTTGTCTGTACACAAGGCACCCACACTTTTCCTTAATTAGATTCAGTGGCTAAATTAACAGTTAAAAAGACAGAAGACACCAGAAAAATGTCAAAAGAGGTCAATTGTTTAAGGAGGATTACAACAGCTGACTTTTATGTGGTTGACCTCTTGTGGCCGTGTGAACAAAAATAGTAAATGTACGTCTCTCAGTCAGGGTGGCACTCGTCCCCCTGGTAACCGAAAAAATGAAGGAGCCACTTCTACAGACGGGACAAATTTTCCTTTTAACATTAACACTATTTAAACCTAACCCGGGATTTTCTAACCTAGTGGTATAGTTTACTAAATCCAACCAGAGATAAAGATGGAAATCAAGCCCTAATCTCCTGGATGAATGTCCTAATTTATAACACCATCACATTTTCCATCTCTCCAAATATGGAGATCCAGCCTCATCTACCTGCAAATTTTCACTGGAAATTTTCTGCAAACAATCCCGCACGTCAGTCTGGGAGTCACTGGAAGTGACCTTTCTAACGCATTCTTATACGTCATTTACGAATAAGGATGTGTTAGAAAAGTACAAATGTGAGGAAGCGGTGCTAGTTCATGGTACTTGACAGTTTGAAACAAACCAAAAAAAGAACTGAGTTTAGATACCCACTACTTAGTGCTAAAAGGCCTCTGTGTTTGTCTTTATTTTTATTAACATGAGCACTGTTTAAAGTGTGTTTTTATGGAACATACACAGAAATCTGACACCAACAGAAAGCACGAGGACCTCTTGAATTCACTCATATCAGTAAACATTTGAAATATTCAGTAAACATTTTATCTCCTTGCATGCCGTCAGCCTGCAGCACACAGGCGAGTATGTTCCTGTCTTTACGTCTTAAACACACCTTCTACGAAACACTCGCAGGTCCACAAACATAAAAAGTAAAGCCGACCGCATATAATAAGTCAGTGAGTGACCTTGTCGTTTATGGTGGTTTTAGAGACCAAAGTAATATATTTTTATGTTAACCTTCCTCTAGCGCTCAGAGTCTTAATATTAAAGTACTCATCTTACAATACGCAAAGGGAAGATCCCCTAAAAGTTGCGATGCTCAAGCTTTAATGGCACAAGAACTGGCCTTGACTCAGTCCCAAAACACACACACACATAGGCGCACACACAAAAGGGTCCAGTAAAAACAGACCAAGGGGAAACGGACAGTCGAGTGCTCTTCTGCCAACGGAACACTTTGTTCCTCCAGAACGTAAACATACTGATTTATCTCAACAGCTCTCTTCAAACATAGCCGCCTCTCTTCCTCTCCTCCTCTTCTCCTGTCCTGTGCAACCTCTCTTTCTCTCCAGCTCAATGCCCGGCTGCACCCCGCTGCCCTCTCCCACTGGGAACTTGTGATGTCTGTGTTAACGCTCACAAACACCGGCAGCCCAGACCTCACCTCGTCCTCTTTGCCTCTCTCTCTCTCTCTCTCTCGATCGAGCTCCCGTCTGTATTTTAATGAATTTCCGTTCCTGTGCAAAAACAGTGCTTTCTCTCCCTAACACTCACACCCCACCAGCCCCTGTGTGGGGTGGAGAGATGCTGAGAGCAGCTTTGGAATAAAATGGAAAATGAAGCCCTCCAAACTAAGGGTGACCACTACTTTACCTAGCATGCACTTGTGCCATGTTCCCCTTCCTCCCCCTTTTACGGTTTGGCTAAACACATGCCACCTTCTTCTCCTCTTTCCTTTTGCCTCCCTCTTTTCTCTCAAAATAGAAGTTTGATGGCTTACACTGATTCCAACATCACAGTCAGACTGACAGTTGACATTCTCTCTTCTTTAAAAACCTGTCCTGCCCCTTTATTTCCCTCGCTCTGCTCAGATTGCCAGACTATTGTCAGAGGTATAGCACTGAGGAGGGGGTGGGGGGGCAGGAGGGAGAGATAGCAGCTTTCATAGTCTTCTGATTGTGTGATTTCAGAGGTTAGGGTGAGCGAAAGCACGGTAGAGCAAAAGTCTATGGAGAGAATGGGAAGCACAAAAAGTAAGTGTGAGCAGATCACTTGCTTTCATTCATTTGTTAATTTGGTCTACTTGCTTTCCGCAGCTACACTGACCAACAGAGCATCCCAACATCAGGGAAAAAAGATTGATCAGACCAGATGATTGGGACGAATGGCAAAGAAAATCTGTTGGAAGTGACATACAACCGTGTAAATGTCCTTTTCCCCCACCTACTGTTAGTTCTGTGTACACTGTTTGCTTCCTCTATGACTTCCTCTGCTCCTTTTTGGGGTTTTTTTTCACCTCTCACGTGGAATGATTTCCACAACAAAAGACATGACTGCTGTAATTGAGGTTGTCCATGTGGAAACGCAATGCAAGACAGAAAATACTTAATGCCTGGTATTTTGTATACATGTCAGATCGGATGAGTGTAAATTTAAATTGGGGCCTTTTGCGCATTGTGTGTGAGAAAGAGGCTGAGGAGTCGAATAGAGGGAGGAAAAAAGGGAGAGTTTCGGGAG
The DNA here is from genome assembly GCF_022458985.1 of Mugil cephalus. Taxonomy (NCBI): domain Eukaryota; kingdom Metazoa; phylum Chordata; class Actinopteri; order Mugiliformes; family Mugilidae; genus Mugil; species Mugil cephalus. The sequence continues at coordinate 2,836,964 of NC_061773.1, read as the reverse complement.
AAGAAGCGGCACGGCGCATGAATGCTCTACACGGGCGCGGGGAAAGCTCGCTATTAAGCAGGTGTTACAGAAAATGTACGCTGGCACCTAAAGACTGTCTTTGACTGGATTACCCAGAATAATCTCTGAGCAGCTGCAGTAAACTTTCAGCCACTTTATTTTGAGACACGTATGCTTCACTTGAGTTTTTTATTTTCATTTTACATCACAGCTGTTCAGGGGTAATATTGCACGTATTATCCTAACTACTATATTGCGGCAACTGTATCACTAGCTATTCAAGATTTTACACATTTTTTGGTCTCAAATATAACAAAAATTGTTGTTGGGATCCTGTCGTGATATTAGTTTATTTGCATAAAGGGTCTGAGTGGACCTGTCTGGGAAGGTTATTTAAAAAGTGTACTTTCCTTTTTATTTAATCTTAAAATATAAGTATAATACATAATATATGTAAAATATTTAATTGCTGTCGCATGTAGTGATAAAACACATGAGAAGTGACCTAAAATGCTCCTAATAAAAACTGGTTAACAAACTGAAACATTACAGATGAGTAAAATTAAAAATGAAAAAAAAAAGAAAAAAGAAATGCTTTTTTTTTGTATGTTTAGGCTGAAACAGGCTGATAGTTAGTAATGAAGAGTTGATATTTGGTCTTTAACCCTAATGAGTTACATACCTAAGATAGGCAAATGGAAAACCAAATGTTATTTTTGGTAAATAAAAGCAGGCATACAGGAGGTTGAAGGTTCAAGCCAATGGCCTCTCCTTTTCTCTCCTTTTTTCCTCTAAAGAAGCATCTCTCCTCTCAAGCCCCCGCTCTCTCCCTCTCTCTGCCACTCGTCCGTCTGTGTGATGCGTTTAAGCCAATCCCATAATAAAGGATGCAGCCATACATATTCATGATAGAAATCTAGTAATTAGTAATCCCCCCCCCCCCCACACACACGTATGCACACACACAGGCTTCATGCATATGTATGTCCCTGGCAAACAAAGGCGGTGGCAGCGTGGGGCATTCTCCATTAACACACACATCCACGTGTGATGGCACAGATAGCGGCCCTGCCACTCACTCACACATGCACAAGTGCAAACACATCTACGTGCATGTACACGGGCGCACAAACTCCTATCACACACACACACACCGGGAGATGGCAATGTGGAGGTGGGAGGAGTTTCCTGCTCTCAGCAATAGAGAACCTATAATTTCCTTCAAAGGTTAAAAAAAATCTTTAAAAAGATGCTCAGATCAGCACTGGATCCCAACTTCTCACTTATTCACTCTCTGGCACACACACACACGCACACACACACACACGAACACACGCTGACAACCCTGCATCACTATTGCATCACATTTAACAAAAGACAGTCAGGCGCGTTTAAGAATCCAAACCCTGGTGCTGCCTCAACTCCCAACTCTCTGCAAACACACACACTAATACTCACTCCCTGAATGCTATCTCTCATTGAAATAAAAAAAAAAAACATCTGAATGCAAGTGAGAATTGGAACAATCAATTCAAACTGATTGCATCATGTGAAGTGTGCCTCTTGCTTTGAACCTTAAAGGGTTGAGGGGTTTAGCTTTTGTGGAACATGGGTTTTATACCATCTGACATCCTGAGCCTGCCAGCAGAAAAGTTTTCTTCCAGGTTTTGCTGAATTGGATGATACAATGAGTGACAGGTGAGAATGAGCTCAAGGAAGAGGGAGGATTTGGCAAACAGAGAAAGAGGTTGCAGGGTGGGTGGTGAGTAAAGGACTGTTCAGTCATTTACAATTTTTAAAAAAACAATTTCTTACCTTTCCCAAGGTAACTGTCTGACTCCTGGTTTGCACTTGAGAGTGTTAATAGTCCTGCACTTGCACATTGTGTGTCTAACTCTCACGGTCACCGAAGGCGACCAAAAGATTTACAGATTGTCCTATAACTCTGCAAATCTTTCTGAGAAACAAGAGGCTGTGGAAATGAGTGACTGCTCCCACTGGAAAATTAATAGAGGCAAGTTTTTAAAACTGTTACATAATATGTATGATGTTTGTTTATACAAATGAAGTAAATGTGTCCTCCATCTATGTCCACCACTTTCAATGTCTAACGTCACAAGTTGACTTGAGCGCTTTCTTGTCTTGTCCAATTTTCTGTTGTGCTGAATATGTGTACAGTCGAGGGGAAACAAATCTCCCTTCTGGGACAAATAAAGTCTAAAGTCTAAAGCTCATTGTTGGTTAAGCTGATCCAATCAGGTATGTTATTTAGAGCAGGGATGCAGAGTAACAAACACACTAGGGACGTCTGACTCAGTCTTACCAACCAGGTCTTACCAAGACTGGCCACTTGGCAACAACAATGGCAAACTTATTCCATCTTTGTTGGAGGAGAAAGATGGCAACAGGGAGCACAGAAAGAAAAGGAAAGTAGGTCAGAAGGACTGCAGCACTGCACACAGGAGACAAATGGATTATTTCTTCACTTTGTTTCACACAAGAAGCCAGGACACTGATGAATGAATTACAGTAAATTAATTAAAACATCTGGCGTGGACTCTCCTCTAAATTTAAAAATGTGACGGTACAAAATGACCCGCTTTAAGCATACATGAAATAAATGTTGGGCTAGATAGAACTAATTTCACTTGAGACACTCAGACTAAAAAAAAGAAATGTTAGTAAGCTGAAACTTTCAGAGGTTTTTTTTCCTTACTCTGAAGGTGATAAAATCTTCTTCCCAAGAAGGACAAGATTAGAAACCGTAGAAGCCATTTTTTTTAAAACAGACAAAGGAACTACCTGTGCTCAGGTAGCCCTGGACCCATGAAAGTATTCGAACAGCACCACCAACCAAGAGTGCTCTCTGTCCTTATTATCACATCCTCGAATGTACACACGCGTACACACACAGCGAAACAGCCCGACGCTTTCTGAACAGGCTCATCTGAAGTTGTAATGGGTCAGGTATAAAGGGCTTTTTTGTGTGCGTGTCAATCAGAGAAGTATGAAAGCCTATGAGCATGCAGAGAAAATGAGCGGTTTGCCACAAAGAAACATTCAGTCGCCTAAAATAATACTGCTCAACAGCCATTCAGGGAGTCTCTCACTTTAGCATATGAATCATAGTGAATAATCAGCTTTCTAACAGGGGAAAGGCCTTTAAATTAGACGACAGCAGCATTGAGAGGCGCAACAGAATTAAATGACTAGCGATAAAGATCTGATGTTGCCGTGTTCAGGTATTTGCCAGATTTCTACTACGTCCAGGGAGGTTTATGAAACGTTGATGCACCTGCCTCTACTGTTTTGAAGTCAAATCAGAACAGGTTAGAAACCCCCTTTCCTCACATTTGACATACAATGACACCACCCCCACTAAGTCATTTTATTTGGGGGGGGACAGGTAAATAACTCCAAATGAAGACAGCAACGGAGAGAGAAAGAGATGTATGCGGGAGAAGGAGGAGGAGGAGGGGGAGGAGGAGGAGGAGCAGGAAATGAACTAAACTCTGGTAAACTGCACCTGCAGGGATCTCCTCCTGTGTATAATGAGAGTGTTTAATGAGTGCACACTGCTTAACGCCGCCGTGTGTGAGTCTATGTGTGTGTGTGTGCTTGTGTGTGTGTGTGACTGAGTGCGTGCATGCATGCAACTGAGTGTGATAATTGAATAGAGACCCAGTCTTCATTCCAGCCCCCAGCGCCCACACACTAAAAAATAACTCATGAATAGGTTCCGTGCGTCCGTTGCATATTTCTGTTGTTCAAGTTGCTCTCTCCTGGTTCCTGATGATGTGTATATAGAGAGCCCATTGACAACTGGAGGAATAATATTGCAGTTAAGTGGCCTAATAAAAATTGGAAATATGAATAATTAAAGCATATTACTTAATCTAAATGCAGGTGGAGTATAGCTCTGCGACGTGAAGCCCTAAATAAGCCACCAGGGCTGAGTGAAAATAAGCCTCTATGTTCTGGGAGTTGAACGAGGCTTTCTATCAGCTTAAACACATCAGTGTGTGTCTGCGTGCGTGGGTTTGGGGCATGCGACCATATGAACAGAATACACTGAGGCAGACGATGCAAAACACGAAAAACGGCAGACAATGAACAAATATAATTAAAAGTGTGACAGTGTAATGAGATGTTTATTGCATGTACCAGGACATGAAAAAAAAGGGACGTGAGAGAGGGATAAACGGTGAGAGAGGGAAGGAGGAGGTGGCAGAAGAGATGAGCAATTTATCAAACTCCTTTGCTAGGAGAGACTAATTAATTTGTTTGTCTGATTGCTTTTCTACACACCGTGCACATAAGGACTGACGGGAGCCACTGTCACCTAACCTTAACACATAAACAGTAAATTTCTCCGTCTTTGTCCTTCTCAGTCTGTTTCCTAATATCGTCACTACTAAACTCTTCACTTCCTCGCCTTTCCTTTTGTTTTCTTCTTTTTAACAAACATGAATTTATGCCAAATTAAGCTTTTTGATGATCTCTCTGCCTCGTGCTATCTCTTCCTGTGTTCCAGAAGTTTGCTGAGTGAACTGTATTGAGGCAGCTCTTATTATGCCCCACCACAAAAGCAGACGCATTCAAAACAAAAACCTTGAACCCTTCCCTTGCATAATATCTGAAAGCTGAAAAAGCAGGAGTAAAAAGACAACAACAGCGAGTCCTTTGTTTGCTTCACTGCTAAAAAAAAATTAATTTCAGAGAAGTTAATAAATAAATTCACTGGCTGAATAATTAAATACATAGAAACCAGATGGAAACACGTACATGGCCAACCTGAATTATGTGAATGACACAGAATCCCAAACACAATAGTTCGATTGAGGCATTCATACCATTTACTGCAACTCTCAGCAACCTGAGAGTCAGAGAGTTCTTTTATTCTGACAAAGTTAAGGTGCAAAAGAATACTCCACAAAGAAATACATAAATAAGGGAAATAGTTAAAAACTTACACCATAACCCTAACCTTGAATAAAAAAACATGACCTTTAAAAACAACAATTTGACTGTTAGTTTAACTTTGATGTATGTAAGATATAAAGGTGAGATATACTACAGTACACATTAGCTAGTTTACAAACCTTAACCTTCATGGCAAAAACAGCGATAAAATCATCATACATGAACATTTTTATCACAGTTTCAATAGTTTTCAATGGCCACCTAATGATTGGAAATATTTTTACCAAAAGACACAAAACCTGAATTATATTCCATAAAATAAACAGTAGTTGAATGAGGTGATGATCAGAGTTTTAGATATGTCAAAGATTAGCAATAAAATTGATTTGATTGCATGAGTATTTTTATGTAGTGTCAGATACTTCCTCTGGACTCCCTATGTACTTCCATTCAAATCACATTTTTTATCTGACTGACATTACAGTATAACACCAAACAATCTGTAAAGTTAGCATTTTATTTAGAAGAAAGGTAGTGATACTTGAAATTTTTATATATTTGATCCACCATTTTCCCATTGTAGGTCATTGTAGGTTCTTGTAAATTTGCCATTTATGTAATGGAGTCATGTGACTACCAGGGACCCCAAGTGTGTGAGTGAGTGTGTGTGTATGTGTGTGTGTATGTGTGAGAGAGAGATACAGAGAGAGAGAGAGAGAATGTGCCTGTGTGTGTGTGTGTGTGTGCGCACGCGCACATGAGGTAATCATTTCAGGGCTTTTGAGGGATGTATGCTTTTCATGCTTCTTAATTTTTGTTCCTTCTCTTCGTTCCATGTCTTTCTATGCTCACTAATGAAATGTTTGGCTGTGAAAGCAGTTAGGTACATATACACACTAACTTGTTTTTGTTTTTGAGTACAGCAAAGGCAGGAGGCCATGATTTTACTCAAGTACCTCTTCAAAGATTTGTGAAAAACTTCCCTCAGATGCTCCTTTATCAACCCTGAAATGATCAGTGCATGCTGCAGATTCACACACACTGTCTCTCTTGCACACGTATACACTCACACATGCACACACACACACACACACACACACACACACACACACACACGTGTTAACAAAAAAGTAAAATATAAATATGAATGGCAAATTTACAAGAATTTCATGCATGGGAAAATGGTTGAATTTGATCACATAAAAAAATGCCACTACTTTTCTTCTAAATAAAATGCTGATATTAGAGAATGCGTGGTTTATACTGGTTTATAGTCAGATACAAAAATGTGGTTTGAATGGAAGTTTCAAGGGTTTAATTTTTGGCCACATCAGTGTCCAGAGGGAGTATTGAATAAAACAAATTCAATCAAATCAATTTTATTGCTAATCTTTGACATATCTAAGACTCTAATCACCACCAAAGCCTCATCCTCCTACTGTTTATTTTATGGAAAACAATTCAAGTTGTGAATTAAAAAAAACAAAAAACATTCAACACTTCATATGTTCAGAGTGGTACTTAAAATGACCTGCCAGATGAAAACTGGCAGGTCTGAAGTTGTTGAAGTGATTTATGGGAAGAAAATCAGAAAAGAAATATTGATGTATGGGCTTTTTGATGAGGTTATTTTTTTCTTGTTTTTTCTTCTTTGCTTCCTGTGACAGAACTCAAACAGCCAACTGCCAAAATTAAAGATTATTAAAGTAAAATAAAATTATGAAATAAAATCATGAAAATTATATTTTTAGCTCTCCTATTAATACTTAATTTATATTAGCAACTTCTGCATTACAATCCATAAGCAGCTTACTGCTTCCTAGCTTTAGGCCAACACTGAGCAAACACTAAGACTTTTGCATTATATTGGCATTTAGTTCATATTAGACTAAGCTTTTTATATCACAATAGTTTCTTTCCCATAAACAGCTTAACACCTTTTTCATTTATTGTATGCATATATTTAATTCCAATTTATTTATTCTATGTTACTTGTTTTAACTGAGCTTTTCCTTTCAGTTTTATGTAGCTGTTGCCAGTTCTGTGTGCCCTTAATTGGCCCCTGGGAACAATAAAGTTTTCTGAATCTGAATCTGAAATTATCTAGTAGCTCCCACTAACATTCACCTAGCTAGCACTGGCTTTTAATACCCAGTAGTAACACTTTTATCTTATTTTATATTTTCGATTTTGTTGTATTTTATTGCTTTTCTCTGTTCTTTTACTGTTTTTAATTATTTTCGTGCTTTACAGCAGGCTTTACATTTACATTGTATTTAAGTTAACGCTAAGCTACAGTTTTTGAGCTGAATTAGCTTTTTAACTTATTAGTTTAACTGGCGACTTTCTCATATGAATACAAAAACTGCTGAATACGTTTTAGCTAGTAGTTAGCTTGCTGCTAACGCTGATGTGTAACTAGCTAACATTATCTTTAACAACTGCTGCCATTTTTGACCTGTATTAGCTTTTAGTTCATAGTAATCTAAATTAAAGTTATTATATTTAAATTATATTAGCTACTTACCTGTAATATTATGACCATAGTAGCTAGTAGTGGGGTAACTGCTACCAGTAACATTCACCTAGCCAACATTAACTTTGAGCTAATGCTAAGCTACAGTTTTTGAGCTGTATTAGCTATCAGATCCCATTTAACTCATTTAAAATGACAATTGATACTCTCCAATAATAGCTAGTTTGGTAGTTGCTAACACTGTTGTTTACCTCACTAATATTACATTTAGGTAATTGCTAAGATAAAATTTCAGAGGTAACATTATCTTTAAACTAACAATAAATTCCAATTGTTAAGCGATATTAGCTTTTAGTTCAAAATTATTAGCAACTTACCCCTTATAATATGAAAACAGCTCAATATTTTTTACTGCCATTTGACTTGTGTAGGCTCTTAGTCTATGCTTCACAATGTTTGTAAATTACCCATGGCACAATATGAACAAAAAAAAATCTCACTACATATTTGTGGTACAATATTTTGGGTTAATACTTTACTTGAAATGTGTTTGTAAACTATTAATTTCATGAATACATAAGGTGGAACAATCTTACACTGAGGTAGTTAAATTCTAGTAGTTAAACTCATCAGTTTGATTAACAGCAATACTAAAAGTATTTTGACACACAAATTAAGAAGACATTTTCACAAGAAAGTTTATGAATTAAAGTGAAGCACATGTGTTATTAATAATAGTAATGATGACATATTCAGGTGGAATATATAATTACATATATATAATATTTATACCATTAAAAGGTTTTATAGTGGGCAACACTTACTTTACACAAATACATTTTTTAAGTGATGAAAGAGGTTTTGCTATTTCCTGTCATTTATTTAACTTCACTGAGTAACCTCTGTTGTACACGTGGTGAAAGAAACCAATTTGCTGAGTCACATGGAAGAAGCAGGCTAAAAAAACCAAGGTTACTCTGATAATTACCGTATGGCAGCCAGGAATTTAGAAAACTGGTGTACAGCTTTACTTAGTTTCTATAAATGATTTTAGTGCATTTAAATCTGTGTGTCTAAGGACTGCTGGAGATAAAAAATTGCTTAAGATCTGGTCTGAGCTAGAGACAGAGATCAGACAACATTTCAGAGTCAGCCAGGTCTTCAGCAAGGTTTCAATAGAGACCAACTATGTAGGTCACTGAACACCTACCAAACCACACCACCCACCAAGCATGCAGACACAAACAACCATAACACACACAATAACCAGAAGCCCACCACCTCCCCACCCTCTTAATCCTTTGCAGGTGACTGTTGTACCCGCTGGCTAGAGAGGAAGAGGCAAAGAAGGGTAGATTATTTGAAACAGGAGAGGGTGAGAAACGCACTAAACAAAAACTGATCCACATATTAAACTGCCAGTGTTTCTAGTTAACATGTCCAGAATATGTAAATAAAATGTATAATATGAGAGACACTCTTTAGTTTGACTGGTTGGGAAGATGAATGGTGTGATTGTGGTTATAATGATGATAATGATTGTGATATCATTATTAGCATGGATACTCGGTGACATAATGTTATAGGAGAGATACATTTTTATCTTTTTTACAATAGTTCAACCACTTGAAACAAAGACAATGGGTTGTTTTGTGTTAGGGGCCTATTTAGCAGAAAGCCTTGAGTTCAGTAAGAGCTCTGGTAGGATTATTCTCTGTAATGGTAAAATTTCTTTTTCTTGTTCTCACTAGTGTGTTTCAATTGGATATGCCCACTATAAGAAAGATAAACAGCATAGCCACAGAGTTGCAATAACCCAGCAAGCTGGGAACTTCCCCAGTGATTCTGGGACTCACTTCTTTTCTTATTTTTTGATACTATTGTTAACTGCAGTTTCACTGGATGTTATAACAATATCATAACCTTTCAGGAGAGAGCACAATTTTGCAAACTGTGGCAATCCAAAGTGTGCTTGCAAAAATGTGCTGATGGTGGCAAATTCATTTTTAAGCAGTTAATTGTTCTTAAGTGAGTAATTTTGTGGAGTGGTCCCGCAAACTACCTACTCCTGAATGTGGACAAGACCAAGGAGCTGGTCATTGACTTCAGGAGGAAGAGGACACCAGTGGAGCCCATCAGCATGCAGGGCCTGGAGGTGGAAGTGGTGGACCACCACAAGTACCTGGGAGTCCACATGGACAACAGACTGGACTGGAGGGACAACAGTGATGCTGTATACAAGAAGGGCCTGAGTAGACTCTACTTTCTGAGGAAGCTCAGGTCTTTCAGTGTGTGCAGTGAATTACTAGAGTCTTTCCACCAGTCTGTTGTTGCGAGTGCCCTGTTCTTTGCTGTGGTTTGTTGGGGGAGTAGTACCAGCAAAAAAGGTATGAGTAGGATCAACAAATTGATCCGAAAAGGCTGGACATGTGATCACTAAGGAGTTGGAGTCATTTGTCTCAGTGAGGGACAGGAGGACATTGGATAAACTGCTCTCCATTATGGACAGTCCATCCCATCCACTAAACCAAACATTAGAGGATCAGAGAAGCTGATTCACCAGCAGAATGATTCAGCTCCGCTGCCATAGTGAACCTCACAGAACTCCTTTTAGTCCATATTATATCCAGCTGTGTAACAGCTCATCTTTTTGTGACAATGAAGTAACTATGATCAATTAATTTCCCTTGTGGATCATTAAAGTCTGTCTAACTCTGAGTCTAAGTCTAAGCCTTCCCAAAGCAAGCATTTACGTTTGTCTATGAAAAGACATAAAATTAAAGCTTTGATCCCAAAAACACCTGGGAACCTGGGCCGTCAGTTTTTGGTTTCAGGCCTAAGTAGACCTTTAAGTGACACGTGCTGTGTGATAACAGCTGTAGCTTTGATTCTATCTACATCTACATTTTTCTCTGCCCTGAACCACTTGATCAGCACTATTGCTGATAAATGAAGACTATGTTAACACACTTTTGGCAAGCCTGGGCACTAAAAGATGGATGGGAAAGACACAAATATGCACATGTGCTTGCACCTGTCTAGAGTGGATTGACGTAGTTTTGCCTCTGGTTACAGGTTAATTAAACTGCACATTATTATGTTCCCCCCAAGCAAAGAAATTGGGTTCCTCTCAAGTTAATGGTAGTAACAACGGAAGTGCCATCTTGCCTTTCACTAGTTTTGGTCTTATCTTCCTGTTTTTGTCTGTTATTGTTGTATTTCTCTCTCCCTCTCTCTCACACACACACAGTACTAACATGCTAAATCATGTAATGTGCAGAAGTTTTGCCGCGTGGTCTCCTCTTCAGTGCTCAAGTGTTATTAGGATTTTCCTGTGGAGCAGAGCAGTGTGTCTTCCACTGCTCAGTTGGAACTGCAGGGTCAACACTGGAAAGCTAAAGCCTCAAGCCTCCTCTCCACTTTAGATGGACCACTTTTTATCCTGACCTTCAGGACGCTCAGCGAGGGATAGGTCACAGCTCACAGAGGTCTGAGAACTTGTCAATTTAACTAGTCACTGTATATATGTGCATTCACGATGCCAAAAAACAGCAGTGCCAAGACCTTACTGTCTGCCTGATGTGGAGAAGTGTGGTTTAATAAAAGCAAAGGCTTTATCTCAAATCACACAAACATACACCCACACAACTCACTATCTCTTAACTGGTCAGACAAGCATAAAGGCGTCTGGATCACTTGGCTCCCAGCCACAAACAAACTGAGCGTTAACACACACACATTCAGCATCACACACCTCTGGCCACCGGTGCCTGAGTTAACCGGAGGGACAATAATTGAAAGTTGGCTCGCTTCAGAGAGCATGACACAAAACCAAGAGGGGAACCAAGAGCATTTTCGCACTGTTTGTATGCAGGAGTTTGTAAGTACTTGGGATAGGACAGAGGGGGTGTCTGGCCCTGCCCAGTGGCTAGGCTCTGGGGTGGGGTAAAGGCATACAGGGGGCAGGGAGAGGGTTAAGTCCTGGCTGCCATGGCTAATGCTTCAATCTTCTTGCCCCCCTTGCTACAACAACACGGGATCAACAAAGACAGGATCAACAAAGCTCCAGCCAAAATCCTCCGACGCACTGACACAGAAAATTCCCAGTCCTCCCTGGGCCGCACAGGGAACAGCAAACACACACTTACACACACACACACACACACACACACACACACACACACACACACACACACACACACACACACAAATATCTCCGACTGCTTAGGGAACAACAAACAAAGGCGGTAAATACAGCTGCAGACGGCTGGGCAGATAACAGCCAATCCCTATCCCCAACTTGTTCCGTGGCTCAGTGGCTACTGACTGCCCTCTGCAGATCGCTGCCTTGGCCATGACTTCGACACAGAACAAACACCTGCTGCTTAATACTTCAGCTCATTCAGCTGCAGGCTCACCCCGTCAAAGTTTTTCTTCCTGCGGCCGCACGGAACTCCAATTTTAGCTGATCACTTTTTTTTTTTTGGTGACGTCCAACATCTCGCAGCCTTGTATGGCGCTTATGATTAATGGCTTGACAGACACACAGACACAAAAACACAGACACGCACCTTATCACACACAAAGAGGCTAGAAAGAGGCCATATGGGCCTGTGTTTCAGCGGAGTAGACAGAGCCGGACATTGCTGTGTTTGTGCATACGTCTGGATGGAAAGATGGAGAGATAGACTCCCTGCAGAGGAAGAGATTGAGAGAAACTGAGGGATAGAGAGAGAGAGAGGAGGAGGAGGTGGGAGGTTCAGCTGCCCTGCTTCCAGAGGGGTGTTTGATGTAATCCAGGAAGTTAGTTCAGTAACTCCATCCCTCCGTCCCTCCGTCTTAGTGAAGGACGGGAGAAGGAGGGATGAAGGAGGCCCTTGTCTAGAGAGCCAGGGGTTTTCCACATCTGTCCTCCGCATTGTAGCCAGCCTCTCTAAACAGCCCAGGAGTCTGTTATGGCTGGGGGAGGCACTCACACACACACGCACACACACACACACACACACACACAAGCTATGTCTGAGTGAGCCTTGTGGAACGCTTTAACACTGATTGCAGTTAAGCGTTAAATCATCCATACTACAGTTACCAGTGAGAGAAAACACATCGGGGCACAATTCGTAGCTAGGGCAATGTCTGTGTTTGGTGCATGTGTGTGTGTGTGTGTGTGTGTGTGTTTATGAAACGCCAGTCACGCAACACTGCCCGGACTGCTGAAGGGATCCTTGTCTTTCTTTTTTCTCCCCACCCTGCCCTTTTTTTCCTCTGGAATTCTCTCCAACACGCACTCATCTTTTCTTTCTTAAGGATATTTGAGAGGTTGCCCCTACACCCTAACCCACACTGTATCGCCAACAAACCGCCCCCACTGCTGCCACTGAGCTGTAAAATGCCAACATCCTTCATGCTTTCAGTGTGTAGGTGCCAAATAAGCAGCGCATTCACCAAAACATCCCACAGCATAACTCATTCACAACTCCGGCTACACGATCTGTAGGCCCGAGGCCTTAGCTGAGAAAAGGATTCATTCATATCTGCTCAGTTCTGCCCCTTGTGGTTACAAATGATAACAAATATAAACCTGTGTAATGAGTAGAAACCGGAATCGGATCAGGTCACGACATTTCAATTTTAAATTCTTAGTGTAGTTGCCAATTTTCAGCTTGGATGCAATTATAGCGTAATGTAATTATGGTTTAATGAGAAACCAACAGCAACTTTGAAAATTTCAACACAAAGATACACATTACACGTTACAAGTGAGCTTCATTTTAGCATGTCATAACCAAAGCTTATTAAATGGGAAACTGTGAAATGCTCTTTATTTCTTGCCTAGAATTTGTTCTATGTCAGTTTCTTAGCAAAGCAGTCACTCAACATTATTTCTTTCATTCTCTCTATTTCACCCATTTTATGCCCATCTCAGCAGGCTGACATGTCATTGTGGTGGGCGTTTGACAGTCAAACACATTTCAATGTAATTGCCACCTCATAACGTCATAATTACCATAGACGCTACAGCCCTCACTTCTGAGAGGCTTGACAATAATGGGAAAGCTGTAATGATAGGTGTGTATCATGGCACACACACACACACACACACACACACACACAAGCCAAAACAACATTGTTCCCACATGTCTACCCTGGCCATGGCCCTGATTTTTTTTTGCCATTTCTCTTCATGTAGATATCTCCCATTTAATTCAATTAAAAATTTTAAACAACCTAATTGGAAACAACTGCCTGGAAAAATTAAATTACATAAACAAAACTATTCTGACAGATTACGTCTAATATTAGGCATCTGGGCCTTATTAGGCTCCAGTAATAACAGCACCAGCGCACGGGGAGGACAGGGGAGCAAGCCATTTTCTGCTGTATTAGCTTTGACTGGACACGCAACCACAAGGTGTGTTGTGCTTGTGTGTGTCTGCCTGTGTGTGTCTATAGGAGCTGCGCGCTGCACAACAGAGCAGCGTTTATTTATTCTCTATTAGAGCGGGAGCGGACATTAAGCCCAAAAAGGAGCTGAGCAAACCCCCTCTTTCTCCGTCGACTCCTTTTTCCCTCCCTCTGGCCCAATTAAGACCATATGGAAATGGGACATGCTAAAGGTGAAAGAGAGGGGAGGGGGCGTCTGTGAAGTGCACACATGTGAAGAAGTGTCAGGAGCTATGTGTATGCCTTCCTTGAGGCTCTAAAGCACAGCTCTAAAAGCCTAAAGTGTATCTTTAGAAAAATGCACAGTATATGGGATGCACATCATCGCTTTTGCATGCTACACCCCGTCCATACAGGGTGTTTCTTTATGCCGCCTTTCAGTAAACACTGGGTGGGCTGAAAGCTTGGCAGGGGCAGGTAGAGACTTGTATGCTGAACCATCAGGATGGTAACTATGGTCCAGTGCCGGCCCACACTTTTACGAGCTTCTGCTGCAGCTGTTGTCAAGGTCAACTCTCTCTCTTAAACCTCGTTTCTCAAACTTTTTCTCTGATCTCCACCTGACACCCAAACCGCCTCTCGTTGCCTCTCCCTCCCTCTCCCTCCCTCTCTCCTGCTCTTACTCCCCTGCTGTGGTTTCAGCCCATGTCATCACATCAGAGCCGACAGCTCTAATCACTGTGTAGAGCGGACAGGCTGTAAAACATGGCAGGGATTGACAGCAGGGCTCAACACACACACCTTTCATCTTCTGTTACCAACACACAGACTCTCTCACAGACATCCCCACATACTATACACAGACATGTAAAATGCACATGGCCAAACATACGTTATATACGCCATTATGCCATGTATTTGCATGTGTAGGGAAAAACACGGCGTGCGCAAATTCAAGGAGACCTAATTGTTCTCTGTTATGTTCTTGTCATAGCTTCCCACATGTGTTGTTCCATTGCCCCAAACATGGTATTGTTCGAGTAGCAGGCATGGGGGGGGGGATCTGTCAGTCATTGTCTGATCACCTAATCCTCAGGTAAGACAGGAGCTTTACGGCGGAAGACTGTTGCAGGCCAGACACAGTGACACACACACAAACATCTGACCCAACACAGCGCTTCACGTCTTTCTTTACAATCTCAAGTAATTACATGTGTCACTGGTGAGGATTGGTATACGTTATATGTGAGCTGACTCGTATATACAGAGGAACTTTGAAAGTATCCAAACACTTTTCTTTCGCCATGCTTTATTGTGTTACATATTATTTTACATTTTTTTTTTCTTTGACACTTAAAATTGTGGATATGGTAATCCTGTTTGGTTCATTTCTATCGCTCTTCATCCAGACATTATTGACAGTATTGTCCAGTTGAATTGAATACGGGCCTTGGTCATAAAGTAACCAAAAACCATACAGCCCATACACTTATAAAGTCATTTGCTCTGTGCTAGTAGCAGTATTGTAGTTGGCAGTTAGTTGCCAGTGGATGTCCTAGGCTCTGGTTGCCTAGGCAACCCACTCTTACAACAGTGAAACAAGCTAAACATAAAAATACTGCTAGTGTATGAACGCAGCTAGCTCTATTTGTCGTCACCATAGAAGCAAAATTACATCTTGGTTCATCTGACCAGCCCACCCATAGTGAACTTGGTGGTAGGAACCAAAGCTGTGGACTGTGTTTTCCTGTGGTTAAAGTTTAGGGAACCTGTGCTTGCTGTGCTTGTATCATATGTCAATCAACCATATCAAACCCTCTCATTGGTCACGGCCTCAACTGAACTGCATCAATGTCCAGATCAGTAAAACTATCTGCAGTACTGTAGCTGATGTCACCAAAGGCTTTTTCACTTGTTACTGCTACAAGGTTCTGGTTTTCAACATTCTCTCTGGTTTTGGTCTTCGGCTACCAAGTAATTATCCAGTGTACCAAACCGCAGTGATGTGACACTGTCCAAAGGCAGTTGTGATCAGTAAGTCAAATCTGAATTAAGGCATACAGAGTCAATGAACAGTGGGGGTAATATGAGTTTAGATAAAGAAGAAGGTATGGCACAGTTCCCATATGATACTTGATTAACAACAGGAAAATAAGTGTTACTCTCTGGTTCAAAACATTTCATCAGTATCAACAGGATCGTACAGACTGAAACGTTTAACGTGTCTTGCTTAAAATTCATGTTCTTCATCAAAGGCCATGATGAGTCTTGTCTCGTTGCACAATTGGCTTCTTCAAGAGGGTAGTCAAAACAGCTTCAAATGAAGCTGTACAATAAATCAAAGCTAAGCCAGTCTCACTGTTTATCTTTAGAGAGAAGATTTGAATGAATGCAATCAAAAATGTTTGTGTATTTATGAATTTCATTCAAAGTGAGCACATTTTATTGAGTTATATATGCATTCAAATTATTTTTTTAAGCTTGGATGAGGAGGAGAAAGGACCAGTGCCTCACAAGGTTGGTCTAATTGTTGTTGAAGTGGGTCGGTGTCCTTGCACTGTCCAGTCCTTGTATTTTCTCTAGTGTTTGTGAGGGGGTGTGGGTGTGTATGGTTTGTGGACATGTCTGTGCGCGTGTGTCCCACACCTTTGCTTGCATGCATGTACACAACAATAAAATAAAACATTTTTTTTATTGACAGCCACTGCACTCCTAACACAAAAGATGCCTGAGTTCCAAGTATGGAATTCATATTCAGCAAGACAACAAGATCAAATGGTGAACGCAAGTTGCACGCTTGACAAGTTCAAAGCGTTTTACTCACCCAAACCCTTGATAAAATATTCAAGTGGACACAAATAAATCCTGCTCCTATATCTTATCGCAAGCACAAATAACTGCATTATTCAGAAACATTTTATATAAATCATAGAAAGGATTACCACTGACAAAGAATGGAGCTGGTTAAAGCATCTCAAAATTGGGTGTCCTTGAGCATTATTTGAAGTACAGAATGGCATCGATATTTTCTTCCAAAACATAGCCATGAGGAAAGATTGAGATCTTTGAACCACCTGAGCACCAGACAGAATTTCACCAGCTTATAGTGACTGAAAACATGTCCTAGCCTCTGCTCAATGGTAACAATGTTGAAAGTGTGCCAGGTGCTCCGAGGGCGGAGCAAGGCTACTTTTATTCCGATCAGTTAAAAAGACGTAAGATGACAGTGTCGTGTTTTATTTCTCAATAAGTGACCGTTATCAAATTAAAATCTATTGATTAGTAAAAAAAAAAAAAGAAAAATCTAATGGCAAAAGTGAGTTTTAAACCCAAATTTTAAAATGGGAAAATGAAAAAAATCTGAGATGCCCCATGCGAGTCAGAACCATAACAGCTCTACTGTAATATAACGCACATAGGGGACAGTTTAAGTGATGTGCGTATCCTTTTCATTGTCGCCCTAAGGGTTGAGTGGGTAAGAGGGAGTGAGAGGGTGGAGCTGTGTGTGTGTGTGTGTGTTTCGTGTGTGTGTGTGTCAGGAAACAGGATGGCTTCAGAAGATTTATCACTGCTTGATCAGGTTGCGAGTGAGTTACTACTGTTACCCCTCCCGTCTTCTGCCCAGGGGCCAAGGTGGTATATCAGCCTCTATATGACACATGCGCCACACACACACACCCACACAAACACACACACATGCATGCACGTGCACACACATAGCAGGGCCGTATATCAACTGGTCCGCGACAGCCTCTGTGTGCGTCTCTCCCATCATCTGGCCATTAGACAGTAATGGCTGAGAGAGGAGAGTAGGGTTTCCCTGTGGGCTCAATACAACAGCATTTATTATGCACAACAGAAGCACCATCCTGGCCCTGCCACTCACCGGAGAGCTTGAGGAGGAGGACGGCAAGGGTTAGGGAGGGAAAATAGGCAGCTATAAAGAGTAGCGTGTCAGGAGTTCAGGGTAACTTTGCGTTCTCTATTATTTAGATCTATATCCACATCTGGAGGAAACCGTTCTGCGTGCATGGAGTTAAAACTCTCCAGATATTCTTTACTACTACTTTTTCGAGTTTCAATAGACCCCATTAAGTGCTCACTCCATGGAGGTAGACTACAATCGAACAAAAGACACATGGGAGCAGCAGAACATGTTGTCTTTGATACAAAATGGCAGCTGTTAAGTTCTTCACGTGAAATGAACAATAGGCTCCTTTTCTGAGAACGGGTCAAATGAAAACAGGTCTGTCTGTGTGGCTAAACGCACCTTATTTTCTCTACTTCAGAACGCTGAACTCATACACTTTAACATTTTCAGAACTGATGACTCATAACTTACTGCTCACTCTGTGTTCAGTTAACTAATTTTTAAGGCACCAGGGACAAGCTGAACAACCTTCAAATTATTTACAGCGCTTCTGTAACTAATAAAGTAAACGCAGGCACTGCGCCCTGTTAAGTCACACAGCTTGACAGAGAACCAAAACCAGGACCTTGAAATCGAAGCAGCTCACTGGAATCCATCCATCATCAATTTGTTTAATGCTGTACTTTTCTCTGAGATGTAAAGTCAAAATATATATATTTAAAAACTCTGTAGTTTTTCTGCTTCATGTCTACATTACCTCTGATATGACCAGTAGCTTCTGGTGACAGACATTAGCTAAGCTGTTGGGTTATTTCAGAGCCCGTTTGCTGAGTTTTTGCACAAATTTTGTTGTCTTTGCTGGTTTTTACAAAATGAATTTGTAAAAAAAAAAAAAGGTAATAAGTAAACCAAGAGACATGGGAGAGAGAGATATGAAGGGATTGATAATGTCTGTGTGTTAAGACCTTTTTACTCTGTGTGATTTTGAGCTTAAGTACCAAAGATTTATACTGGAAAAAGGGGAATGTGGTAAGATCTGAAATTGATATCACACCGTGATATAAATGGAAACCAAGAATTTGTTAGATTCACCTTGTAGTGTGTAACACACAATAAAGCTAAACAATCAGTCTAAATGAACTTTTTAACAAAGAGCTGGGGTCTTGGTATATAGGATGCTAACTTAGCGGGATGTACTAAAATGAAACAAAAATGTCTTCCAGGTTATTTAATCAGCTTCAGAGGTGTCTTTAAATGTATTTTTAAGCTTTCTTGTCTTTATGCTAAGCTGAACATGTCCTATGTACAGCTCTGTATTCAGTTTGTAAATGATATTGATCTTTTCCTCAGATTTTCAAAAAAAAAACAGCAATAACAAAGAGAAAAGGCTGAACATCAACAATTTGTTGGTGAATTCCATTTTCTTAAGGTATTAGACATTTAGCTGCTACACACGGGGAAGGCTTCACTAATGTACCGCATTCCTTTTAACCTGGTTACACTATCAGACCTTGCAACATGCTGTGAAGTAGTATTAAATGCTATAGATGGAGCTGATTTATATAGGCTATACTTATCTGCAGCGCACAGCACATAGTGCAGGAGCTGTCTGTTCTCAGCATTTGTATACAGGTCAAGAATATAGATTTCATTGTTGGAAAGCATTACTTATGCCTTGACTTGACTTTCATCACATAATAGTCGACATTAAAAAAAAAATCTGAACGCAACCCCTTATAGGCACACGCAATCACTATTATGGAATACAAATATTACACAGGAAGAACAGCGCAAGACGATATTTTGAGAAATAAAGGAATATTACAGACTGTTGGCAGATAATAGATTATTCCTTCCTGTGCTCCTGATACTGTTCAGGATCCCCTGAGTGAGTGTCCTCAGTAACCCCCCCACAGCAGGATTAAGAGGCGTGAAAAAGAAGGGTTTCACATGTGGGACACAGGGATCTACATCATGTTAGCATCACACAAAACATGAGCGAATGGGCTGTAATTCCCCAGTTTAAGTCCCTTATTTCCATTTTGTCATGTTTGAGCGGCTGTCATGCTTTTGAACAAACATTGACATAATTAAAATGCAAATGCAGTTTGGTGGTGGAGGAGACAGGGAGAGATCTCTGAGCTGATATGCACACAGATACAGACGCTCAGAAGGAGAAACACACACAAACACAAATCAAGTCCTACAGAAAACACACACACAAGCAGGGACGCGTTGCACCAATATAGTAAACGATGATAAAGGTTTAGAACAAATTCGTTGTCGGAGCAAAAAAACAAACAAAAAAAAAACTATAGAAGACCACGTAAGTGGGTTTTTGTTCTGATCCTGTGAGTGCACTGCTGTATATGTCAGTGAGAGTGTGTATGAACGGACACACAAACACAGAGGGCTCCGTGGGTTTCAGGCTCCCCAGCCTCTGGCCTTTATTAAGAGCAGTTGTTTGATGAGAAAAGGAGCCGGCCTTCACTCCAGAGCCCGGCAGAAGCCTGGGGAGTGGGTAAGTGGGTTAACCCAGAGGCCCAGACAAAGCCTGAGGAATGGATAAGTGGGTCACCCGCCCTCAGCTGAACACTCAAAGGATCCACTCTGACTCCTCTCCCTTTTATTATTAGAGTTGGTCTAATGTGTGAAGGGACCTCAGGAAGGAACACAGCACTCATGTCGGCATGAGCGAGTGAGCTTGTGTGTATTGGTATGTGCTCACATGTGTATGTGTGTGTGTTCTTGCAGTGAAAACACAAAAAAATGCAATGGTCCTTGAAGACCCTGAGAAATTAGACGTACCAAGTTCAAGGCTGCTACGCTGGAAATTAGAGCTCTGACAGTGGGAACAACACAGAAGAAATTGATGCAGAAAAAATGGCATCTGATGTGAGGGATGCTCACAGCTTGGTCACAATCAGGTGAGGCATGTTGGGAAATGTAGCCTGGAAGCAAGACCAACTTCCCCTTCAACAAACATTTTGAGGTGGAATGTTGCTCTGGGAAGCAACTACACTCAGGGAAAGATCCACCGGACCAAATGAAAGATTTGGGAAGTTGGAAGAATAACAGCAACGTACTCGTCCACATCATCTGAGCAGTGTTGAGTTGAATTTGTTCACAATAAAATAACTCTGATTGTCGGCCTATCCAATAGCATGCAGAGCTATTTTTGTCTCTGATAGTCACATAAGAAGTGAGTGTTACTCCAGGTAACAGAAAGGTAGTCCAGAAAACCCATGTTGGCATTCAGTGCTGGTAGAGCTACAACATTTTGAAAATTGTATTATTTGTGTTTTCCTTCAATGTATCTTCATGATACATATGTACCATGTACTATGTGTACCATAAGTCAAATCTGGAACAGCAACAGTAATCTGCTTGTCACAGAACAGCTGGAGCAGTTCAGAGCTGTCCATTAAACTAGTTAGTCAGCCAAGTTAGCATATCCATAAGTGCAATCATTTAAGTTCCAACTGAATTACCTGAAGGCTAGTGTGGCCTTACGGAAGAAGAATGATTTAGGACAGCATTTCAAAAGGTTGCAGGAAAGCTGTGAGTAGCCTTTCCACGTTTAAACAGATCTAGACACCTGAGACGTGAAAGAATTGAAGGGTCAGTTAGCAACACAGGAGTCAATTTTACCAGGGCAAGGTTGCAACAATAGCATCGCATCAGTCATGTTCTTACTAAACACAAAGAATGTTTCAAGGATGGAAAAGTTGTTAAAGAATCATTTGTCAGTGCTGCAGACGTGCCCTTCTCCAATCCCTACATAGAAATGAATGGCATTGGCTAAAGATGCTGAAGAGAAGGCACTGACTACTAAAAAAGAAATAAGCTGCCTCCTTCCACCGCCACCGTCCCACTGAAGTACAGACAAAGATTTCCTATTTTCCTTCCAACTTCCTTCATATTTACATAATTAAGTATACATCAATCAGGCATAACATTATGACCACTTTCCTAATATTGTGTAGGTCTTCCTTGTGCCTCCAAAACAGTTGTGACTCATTAGAGAATGAACTTCTGAGGTGTCCTGTGGTGTCTAGTAACACACTCAGTACGTTTACATGCACATGAAAAAAAAACAAATTATAGCCTTAATCGGACTATAACAGGAGAACTTAACTGCATGTAAACGCGTTACTCCAATTAAAATTGGAGTTCTCATTATCCGATTGAGACACCCAGATAATGCGATTGGAATTCGATTTTCACCGCCATGTATACGGTAACCTCAGTTTTCCAATCGGATAATGTGTGTGCACATACTCCGCGTGTGTGCCCATACTCCATAAAGACACATATCGCCACCTAGTGTGGAGGAGAACAGTTATTCGACTTTCTTGCACTGCATGTAAACTGGGACAAGGACTGTAGTCAGAAAGTCGAATTTTGAGCATTGCACGATTAAGCTCTGAATGTAAACGCACTGACTGTTGTTAGTGGGGGTCTTTGGGTCCTATGGGTTCAGGGGAGGGGCCTTTGTGGATCGTCCCACAGATACTTGATCAGTTTGGGATCTAGTGAATTTGGAGGCCAGGGCAACACCTTGTACTGTTTGTCACGTTTTTGAGTTGTTCCTAAAATGTTTTTGTCATTACTCTGTGGTGGGGGTGTCTGGTCTGGTCTAGGTGGGTGGTACATGTCTAAGTAACATCCACATGAATGCCAGGTCCAAAAGTTTCCCAGCAGAACATTGTATTGTCACAAAACGGTCAATGTTATTTAGTTCTCCTGTCAGTGGTCATAATGTTATTCCTTGTGACTGGCTCCTAACTGTAGTTTTTGTTTATGATGTTAGTATGTGGGTCAGGGTCAGGGTGGGTTTGAAAGAATGAGGACAAATTAGTGTGCAAACAAAAAACTCTTCTGAAATAACTGTCCTCAAACAACCCAAATAAACAGACTGCTGAATACAAATATGATGAAAAGACTCAAATTATAACAGAATATTTACAAAAGAGTTTGTGTAATGCTGTTTTCTTGTTTGGTAATTTAAGACCATTCATGGAAAAGGGCCCTGCTCATTAATTTGAGGGGTTCACCTACAGTTCAGATGATTGAGTGTTCATGTCATCAACTGAAGCTAGAGGCTTTGACACTTGCCATGCACTTTCTGTCATCCAATAACTTCCTATCTCTCTTCACTGGCAGAAGAAAGGGTTTCATTTAAAAAAACAAAAAAAAACAAAGTTGTGGCCGATGCTGTTACCATCCAGTTGCTTTTGTATTATGTCAAAATCAGTGCTGAAGTTCTGCTATTAAACTGTGTGTAACATATCCAGGATGTAAAGCTGAGCTACTAACAGTTCAAAGGAGTCACCACAACATGGAGCTGCATGGTGCACAATGCACAAATTCACTCTCTCTCTCTCTCTCTCTCTCTCTCTCACACACACACACACACACACAAAAGCACATACTTCAGAAGGGAGATCAGCAGAAGGATCAAGTGTAAAGTCTCTTGTGCAATGGAAAGGGCCTTTGATGAAGAAGAATACAAACAGGGTAACCACACCAACACAACACAGATACACACATTCTTTCTCTCTCCAACACACACACACACACACACACACACACACAAATTCAGTGATTTCATCCTAACTGTAATTATGTTCTCACCACAGTCTCAATAAGATTTACTTTTATTCGTCTGGTAGCATCTAGTTTCCTGTCATCTGTTAGGGTGGAGCAAAATTAATGAATGACTGTTAAGCCACTAAGTTTGAGTGACAAGCAGCACGCACACACACACACACACACACGTGCAAACACACGTTGGGTTCCCACATAAACAAACAGAGTGGGCCTTTGTATTCCGCTGCACATCACCACAACACAGATCAACAGTCCCTGAGGTAACGGCCAAAATAAAGATCTCATTACTTTACTCATGCTCCCTCTCCCTCTCTCTCTCCCTCTCTCTCTCTCTGACTTGTCAGCTGCCAGACCCTGACGTCTCCTTTCATGTTGGCCAGGCCTCTGAGAGGAGCTGAGAGATGCTTAGAGGCGCAGAGAGCCTCCCAGGGCTTTGAGCAGCGTTTGATTCCTGGTAGATAATAGCTGGTTCACTGTCAGCCGCAGGATGATCAGTTAAATCCTTAATCACTGCCTGTCCACTTGCATGACAGTTATTTTAGGGCTCCTTTCTGGACCTTCTCCTCTATCTTTTCAGCACTCCACCTCACTCCCTCCCTCTGTGAAAAGTAATCCTGCGAGAGAGGCAACAGAAAAACAGCACGCTGTGGATGGGTTTAAGGATGCAGGGATATGAGGACAGAGTGGGCTGGGGGCTGCTTTATTTCTGCCAGCAGTAGTTGCACTAAGAAGAGACTAGACTCTAGAAAGGGGTAAAAGAAAAACAGAGACAGATAAAAAAAAAAAAGGGAGGGGGTTGACACCGAAAAGGGAAAGTAGTAAAGACCAAACTGAGAAGAGCCCGTCTTTGACCTGTCAGAATGAATACAAAAAGAAGAGGGACCGCCCTTTCCCCCCTCCACACTCCTTACCTGCCTGTTTTAAAGGACATTCAAAGGCCTGGATGAGAGACGGTTAAGGCGTTGTCTGTCAACCTGTCCTGTAACAGTGTCACAGGCTGAGCGGTTTGGGGAGATGAGTGTTCCATGTTCATGTCCAACGCAGGGCCTTGATCAAGGCTGCTTCATACCAAGGCGCTGCCTCTGCTGACAGCCCCCCCACCTGCCTCCGTCTGCATGATGGAGGGCGTTGTACTCTGACAAAAGGCAAAAGTTTGGGGCTTGGTGGGGCAGTTTGACTACAGAGGAATCATGGAAACTTTTGGACAGTCTGAACATTGATGTCGCTGCTCAAAGGCAGAGCTTTGGGGTATTTTTTTTTTTTTGTGAAGTCTGGAGATGTGGGGTTACATTTTAAGAGTCATGTATAAAGTGTGTGTTAATTTATTTTAAAATAATTCAAATCAAAACTTCATTTGCAGTCTGGTACAGTTTTAGGATGTGAAATTGTGCATTGTGTTCTACTAAATTATTTGCAATCACAATAAGTTGTGTTTGTTTCATTTTATTTAAAAGTGTAGTGTATGGCAGACAAAAAGCAGACATGCACCTCCCCAGAAATTTAACTATGCGTCATGGCGACACAGACTGCAAGAGCAATGACTAGTCCACTTGGTAGTAGCGTATTTCCGGTTTTGTTCTCCATCTGCAGTTTTTGAACTGTTTTGGATCAATACAGATGGTCCTTGATTAAAAGAATTCAAACACCCAGGTTCTTCAAATACATTTCAAACAGAAGACTCATTATGTTCCGCAACTGCAGGGTGTAAACATTAACTGTTAAGACAGATTTTCTAAATATTACAGTCAATCAAACTTTACAATCAAACTTTATTTATAGAGCACTTTTCATACAGATGATGCAGCCGAAAGTTCTTTACATAAAAATACAACAAAAACAAAACCAAGAAGAAACTAGACCAAGAGACCACACACATATATGCGCGGATGCACAAATAAACAAATTGAAGACATTGAGGAATTTAAGAGCAATGAGGAAACGTTATCCCCCCTCACCACCTTGAAGTTGAGAAAACACTACATAAGTAAATTTCAGTAAAAAGTCAGACAAATATGATAATATATATATATAAAATTATAAAATAAATAAAATTCAGTTGAAGGCAAGACTAAAAGGTAGGTCTTTAGTTTGCTTTTAAAAATGTCCACATTGTCTGTTTTCCTCAGGTCCACATGCAGGGACAATGGTAAAAGGATTACTGATGAGCTCTATGAACACTTGATTTCACCCACAAATAAAGTGACATAAAACTGGTAGTACTTCAGTAACAGGAAGCAAAAACTATGACAATATTATCCAGGTTGTAGAAAACCAGTAGTATGTCTTTAGACTTGAGAGAGCTTTGAAAAAGCTGACTTGTCACTCCTGTTCTACTCTGCAAAAAAAAAAAAAAATTAAATTTCATTTCTGGCTCTCTCTTCTCTCACATGCCCGCTATGCGTTCAGAAAGACAGTATTGTGGCTTTCTGTAAATGGCAGACCATACTTCATTGACTCATTTCCACGAGTCTCGACCCCCGACCCCTTGATTCTGACTGGCGGCACTTTGCTGCACAGCACAGGCAGCCTTTCAGCCAATAGAATCAGAGCCCAGCTGGAGGTCAGCGGGTCACAGACACACCATGTATGGAATTCCATAGAGCTGGAGAGATCACAGGTCACTCTCAATCACAGTCAATGCAGAGCAAAGAAGCATGAGGCTGCAAAGCCACAACACAACAATGACAGGGAGAAAAAGCTTTAGGAAAAGTGAAACGGGTATGTGATTGTGATAGGCTTGTTGAGGTGAGGGACAATGGTCCGTTAATACACACAC
This sequence comes from Mugil cephalus, assembly GCF_022458985.1. Lineage (NCBI taxonomy): Eukaryota > Metazoa > Chordata > Actinopteri > Mugiliformes > Mugilidae > Mugil > Mugil cephalus. The sequence continues at coordinate 2,810,921 of NC_061773.1, read as the reverse complement.
AAATTACTGTGCTATTTGAACTAGATGGGCGGGTGGAAGCTGGAATTGCCCAGAGTGGGACAACCCCCTGTGATCTGGCATTATTAGAATCATTTTTTTCTGTGATGAGTGTCATTCCTTTTACACTGATGTTACTGGTAATTCACCTAAGCAGGGATCATAAAAGTGACTACAAGCAGATGGAAAAGATGAGACTTTCCTCCTCTGAGGATACATCTGTGACCGTCCCAGTCTTCTGAGTCACGGCCTATGTAGGCAACTGGACTTTAGGTTGGGCTGGGTTTTCCTCAAGACGTTTTGCCACTCATCCAAGTAGTTCCTTCAGCTTAGGTCAACTGGAGAAGCCATTTGGGTGAGTGGCAAAACACCCTCCAGAAAGCCAACAACCATCTCCTTTGCTTCAGCTTTGCTCTTTGGAAAATTGAAAAATCAATCCCATTAAAAGGTGTTCTCAACACGGCGGTGTGTGTGATGGCGGTTTAGACTGAAATCTACCGTCCCATCTTAAACAACTTAAACACTGTCTGACAAGCATGGTTTGGAAGGTGTGTGTATGTATGTGTGATGTATATGTGTGTGTCTGTGAAGAGTCCCAGTGGTGCCCTAGCAGCCTAAGCCACTTCTACGGATCTGTTGAAATATCATCAAGAGACTTTTTTTCAATCTGTGTGTGTGTGTGCGTGTGTGTGTTGTCTCTATGGGAGCATTCTGGCTGCGTCTGCTGCTTAACACTCACTTTCATCACGCACACGCTCAGAAGTGACAGTCCCTGTCTCTACAAAGGGATTTAGAATATCACCAAGAGACCTGCCATCTCTATCCTTTTCTCTCACACACACACGCGCGCACACGCGCGCACACACACACACACACAAACATGCAGAAATACGCACACAAAACTGGGTACAAGAGGATTCGTGTAACTTAGTTCCACATAATTTCCCATTATTCCTCCTAATGAATCTTAAAACAAGATAGTGGCTGTTAAATTACTCTCCTCTTCCATCTCCTCCACTCGTTTTCTCCTCACCTCCACTCATCTTCATTTCCTGTCATCCCTGGCAAATCTCCCCTCCATCCCACTCCCTGCTGACACGTATCCCCAGAACGCACAGGCAAATACCAGGCCCACAAAGGGCTAAGTGCCTGAGCTAACAACCGATACACAAAAACACAACAACAAAGCAGTTGTTGTCAGGTTGTTAAGTCCCTGCCACTGTTTTCCAAGGGCCAGGGAGGCGGCAGGCAGACAGAAAGAGGGAGAGAACAGGATGAGATGGGCTTTGGAGAATAAAAGCCGGCTAATCCCTGCATTTGGATATGAGAAACGCAGGCCCGCAGGAGAATGCATCAAAGCCGCTGCTAAATTAGCCTACATACAGAGAGTTGGAGTGAGAGAAGAGATGGAGTGAGAGAGAGAGAGGCCGTTGATTTGAGACAGTGTGTGAGGAGCAAAGAGAAGTAGTCTCCTAGGGCCCAGATTAGCAACACACACTCATTATTCTCTAGCATCGTCGCTACACACAAACACACATGCACGCACACAGCCATGCACACAGATTAGAAACATACACTTATTATTCTGTCTCAGTGGGACACTAAACCCTAAAATCCAGCACGCTCACTGGGAGTACTTGCACAGAGATAGGCCAGCGGTGTAACAGGGGCCCCAACACTGTCTTTGTAGGTCTGCATCGTTAGCCACACTGGGCGCTAGCACCTCATACGGAGTGCGTAAGTGCACAAGAGTGTTTGCGTGTGTGGCTGTGTGTGGTGTGTGTGCGTGTGTCAACGAAGGGCTCATGAAAGCAGGCAATTAGGACTAGAGGGGTGTGCTGGTTCATTCAGCTTCACAAGTGGAACCATCCAAAGCACATTAAATAAGGAAGTTAGGTAGAGACGGTGTAGGTTAGGACGTCTCTTTGTGTGTGTGTCCAGGGGGAGATTTAGAGAGGAGAGAGGGAGAGGGATAGAAAAGCATTCCCATGGTATACAGACAGAGCAAGGGGGACAATGCAGAGGCGTGAGACTCAGTTGGAGCATTCAAGAGAGTACAATTGAAAAGAATGTTTTGTAACATCACCAGTGGAAAAGGTTATTTCAGATCCAGCTAGATCTGATCTGATCCATGTTCTGGCTACTGATACGTCTACACCGGAGTGAATGGAGGCGAAGGACATGGAAGTGAATCAAGGCCCCTTCTGAGCCTGGCATTATTTCTTTGAGGTCTATCCAAGAACAACGCGCAACAAACGGTTCCACAAGAAATGTTTACTTTCACTCTGAATCATCGCGTCTCCTGTCCGAGCGGAGTAGGGGGCTCTCTTTTTGGAAGTAAAGCACCAATAAATGAATGCTCTCTGTCAGCACTGTGTGGTGTCACTGCATCTGATGAATATAGGGATATAGGAAGTAAAATCAAGGTTTTTCATTGTGTCTGTGCTGTATGTTGATATGCTTTCCTTTGCTCATCCTAAACTGTATATTTAACATTATGTTAAATATAGGTTTAATTATGTTGTATCGACATGCACTGTATTGTCAATGTTTCTGCATTTTTCTATTTGACTCTTCTTAATAACCTTGGTAAATGTTATATTTTTACACTTTTTTAAGTTGCAATATATTATAGATGAAATAAATCTTTCTGCAAAGGGACACATACAGAATTGGACAGTGGTGTAACCATGTAAAAAAAATGCACTTTATTGTGAATTTCTGTGTAGTCTCTGGACTCTTATAATCATCCTCTTTTCCTCATCCTCATCCTCATCTTCTTCTTCTTCTCCTCAGAGGGCAGTGGTCCATGCTGAAAGCTGCCACGTTACCTAGCAGGCTGTTCAGCCTTCCTCTCTCAGTCATGTGCGCACGCACAGACACACACACACACACACACACACACACACACACACACACACAGTAGCAATTATGGCAATCAGCAAGCCGACCCAATTAGTGTTTCCTGCTTGTTAAGCCCTAGGGGTTGGCTGCCTGACCACCTCACTTTGCATAACTTAATCTGCAATGACAGGGTGTGACACCCAGACTTCTGACCCTACCACCAGCTTGTTTGTGCATGTGTGTGTGTGTTTGTGTGTGCGTGCATGTAAGTGTGAGACACTGCTAGTTTCCCTACACATGTGTGGTTACAATTTACATTCACCAAATTGCTCCCAGGCTGAGTCGGCTTCAGCCGGGCCTGTGAGCTGTGGATGCAGAGGAGGAGCACTTCATCTGGGTGTGATTCTGGAGCTGCCTCCCTTCTCCTGTGGGTTTCTCTTCTGTCTCAGCTGCTTAAAGGCTGATGGACAACTTTGTTAATATGCAGCTTGCGAGGAAAGGCAAAACAAGGTCTTTCCTGAGGTTTGAGGTACACGTCGGCCACACATATATGAGCGCACATGCACTTGCACCTCTCCATTGTGTGTGGGCAGATACGAAAAAACTAACTCCTACTGCCATGTTTAAACTCAGCTCCTCCAGGCCAATGCCACGATAGTAAAATTTGTTTCATGGTCAAACACTTGTGCTGTTATGAAGTGTATCAGAGGCCCTCCCTTTCTCAGTGAGTGGTTGCCCCGTGACACATGTTGCTAGGCATTAAACCTGACAGAAACCATGGTTACTGAACACAAAAGAACTATTGTGGAGGTGTGTTTGATCTCAGCCTGTGTGTGTGTGCGTGTGTGTGTGTTTGAACTCGGTGTGAACCACATGGAGTCTGCGGAAGCTTTCTGCAAGGGGAACAAAAGCACAGCGGAGTGTGCGAGCGTGGCCATCACCCTGATTGCTCAGAGGAAGCAAAACAACAACTTATATCTCCCTCGGCTCTCAGAGTTTCTCTTGTTTTAATTCTCTGTTTTCTTTCTTTTTCTCTTTCCTTGGCTAATTGTTTTTTTGTTTTTTCTTCTTCTTCTTCAGTTCAAAACTGACAGAAGCGAGGAAAGCGTAGCGGGGTGTGTTTTGTACGAGTATCTCTCTGGTGCCTATTCCATTAAAGGCGGGCTGATAAACAGGCTAGGATAATTAAAGGGGAGTGATAAATAGTTCTGCCTTAATTAAAGGGGAGTGATGAGGACACGTGTCGAAATGTTTTGTTAGCGGGCCGACGGACAGATGAAGGAGGAGAGTAATTGCTTTGGATTAATTATTTGGATATGGGCGGCGAGAGGGTACACACATCTCTAGAGGGCTCTTTCAGGATGGAGGGATGGCGAGGAGGGGGAATAGAGGAAGAGTGCAGGCGAGAGGGCTGGTTCCAGGGAAAAGATTCGCCGTACGGCATTCATCTCTCTCAAGCCAAGAACCACCGTTTTCATGATTTCATCACCCATGAGGGTGGGAAACAGGGGAGCAAATCAAAATTAAAGTCATGTTTACTTTGGTATTTTCATTTTTATTCATCTAGGGGAAGTTGATTGAGCGAATCCTTTTACAGCAACACCCAGTCTCACATTTACACAAGCACACTCTTTCACACCTGAGACTTGCCCAGAGGTACCACGTGCTCCAGTCCATGTCCACTGAGCCGCTGTCAGAGATGAATCACCTGATATTAGCTGCAGGTATAAAGCGCATTTCACTCCACTGTTTTTTTTTTTTTTTGGATGCATCTTAAATTTGGTATCACACAACAAAATAAAAACTAGAGATATATTTTCTTTAAATAACCAGAAAGCTCAAAAATAGCTTGGTCGAGATGAACGAGAAGCTGCAAATTAAACAACCTGTGCAAAGTTATCAGGAACATGTGGGACTGGATGTGGGACTCAAACTGAAAATTACAAACAAATACATTTCCGTGGAGAATCATATACTGCAAAAGGATGGAGGACAGAACACTCTTCCAAAGTGAAGCCAAAGCAAGAAGAGCTCCCCCTGGTGACTGGCTGCACTATAAACTCCACCCCCTCCATGTTAGAGGATGGGACTTGGACCAAACTAGGGGTTTCCTTTGTTTTAGGTAGTAAATATAATGCTGATGCATGTGTCAATTTTTCTGATAAGTTTCGTTTTACTTAGTTATTTGATGCTATAGAAACAGGATGTGACATCGTGATGACGTCAACTTGCCATGCCAACCACTCCATGAAGAAATCCAGTAAGACCGAACATGAGAGTTGGAGAAAACAAATTAAAAAAAAAGTAGCAGAACAGTGTATAATCCACAATTATCTTGTAACTGGTGGAGGTAGAGCAGAGCATAGTATTAACTAAACAAAAACATGAGTGAGTCTGCAGGAAGTGTGGGCAGGTCATCAATATTGTGGTTCCACTTTTGGACCATATTGCAGAGACTCTGGCTCCAAAGTCACAAGATATCCCCATCCATAAAAATAGCATCAGTTTGGTCAATGCAAGGAAGTGGGGACACATTCAGAAAAAGTGACATTCCACTGAAAAATATAAATGCAATTTTTTATATTTAAGAGTTCATAAATAATCTTTGATTGCATTATACCATTGTCTTTTTCCTCAATAATAAAATAGCAGCTGGTCTGAGAACTGGCACAGCAACAGTTTATCACAATGCGCTTGATTCATAATATTTATAGAAGAGCAGAGGACTGAAATGTACTTTAATTTGCAGTTTGCAGTTCTTATTTTCTGGAAATGTAGTTATTTATTATGCTTTCTACAAGACTATAAAACCTCTACAGTTAACTCTACGTCTTGGTGCTCTGGATTAAACGCTCGGCCAAAATTGCAGCAATTACATTCAGTAGAGAATGCTCAGGAAGTAGTCTAATTGCAGAGCATGAATATAACACCAAATATAAAACATAATTGCTCATAACACAACATTTAATGCAAGTAGTGAACGCACACTCTTGTCTATGTCTTCCTCCTCGAAGGCAAGACGTTACATCACTGCTATGCAAGTCTCATTAGAAGCACGTGAATGTGTATGTTACTGTGGTTCAGTGGCAGATCTACACCACAGTTACGGTGTAGATACAGCATACGCAGCTCTGTACACTATAGTCTGACGTGGACCTCCCCAGAAATATAGCCAAATGTTATGGACATAGGCTGCAACAGCTGTAGCTGGTCTGAATGCACCTTGTCCATGACTCTTGGAAAATCAGCAGCTGGACAAGCACAGACAATTAACTCTGCTCCGTGTCCTACACAGCATCTAGATAGACAGAAGACCGCTCATTTCCAGACCCCACAGGCTGAAGTATACAAATAAAAGCAACGCAACAGCAAGTAGCCGACTAGTGTTTTAGTTATGTGATGAAAGAAGTCAACAAGCCAGCACACAAGTATAAATGCTTACGGCGACAGATGCTAAATGTAGACGATTTTGAAGGAGTACAAACCAATCAATCGAAGAAACACACAAGATGTGAAACAACCACAAACATCAAATCAAAAAACAAGCAGATTTAACTTCATTCACAAGCAAAATAGGTGAGGGTTAATGTTATAAGCTATGTTTTTATCATACATTTTTCCATTTGTCCCATTTCACAAGCTGACATTAATGCTCTTGTATTTATGGTAATGGATCGTATATCTACAGTGTATTTACAGTGTTGCCTTAAAGTATTTTCACATAAGTGCTGTAACAGAAATTTGCTAATAATTTACCGTTTCCACAACAAGTACAAATACTTTTAAGCAGAACTGTATATAGTGCTTTTCTACCCATTGGAAGAGCTTTACATCCGCAATGACACACCTAACCATTCTTTTCACATAAGCACACACACATTCACACCTGTGTCTTCGTCATGGACGCTTCAGCATGTGGTCTGTGCACCGGGGATCAAATCTAAAACCTCATGTAAGGACAAACCTGATCAGCCAGGGAAGGGAAATAAAACATTCTCTAACTATTGTTTTTAAGAATTACCACAGGGTATCAGTAACTGAAAGAAAAAATAATCTGTCAAAGTGTGAATGGCCAAACGTATCGTGCACTACCAGGGACAGCTCACGTGACCCGGCAACAGTGTCCACAACAAACATGATGATACATACTTCACATTTTTTGTCTGATTTGTCCAAAAATCGCTCCCCCAGGACAAATGATCTATGCAGTCACAGTGATGATGGTGGGAGCAACAATACTTTATATCCTTGTGCTGGTGGTGGTGATGAGGTGACGCAGAGCGCAGAGCATGATTGGGTCATTGATATCGAGGCTCTGCGTGGCTCCACTTTTGGATTGTTCTGATCAGGCTCTGGCTCCAAACTGGCAAGATGGCGTCGCCCATATCCCCAGGAAACTAGCCAGCTTGGCCAATGCAAGGAAGTGGGGACACATTGTTTTTTGGGGGGTGGAGCACCACGGTAGTCAAATTTAAACCCACAGTGTATCCATAGCAGTCATTAAAAGATCATAACACATTAAATCCCATGCCAAAACCCAAAGTGAGTACATTTGTTTTACAATACGCAGCAGATCATTCATAACCTCAGTATGAGACATGGGGTGAAAAGTTGAGGCCAAAGTGTTTAGACAAATAGGGATCTATTCGTTTTCTCACATGCCTTTTCCTTACTTGTTAAGCAGTTCCTTTTAACCAAGCCTCGAAATCAAGCATGCGTGACCTCTGCTCCGCGCTCCAAAAGACCTGACTTCACCATTTCCTTTTAAGCAGCGGCACTAATGCCTGAAGTGTACAGCACATACACACACACACAGTGCACAACTCATACGCACACATATACACACACACACACAAAAAAAAAAAACACCCACCTCACTGCTCCACCTCCACGCTCTATGTGTGTGTATGTGTAGCTAGTGTGTGTGCAGGTAGAGCCATCTGTAATGTAGATCACAGCCAGATGTCCCAGGCTCCGCCACCAGCCAGATCACCTTACATAAATACTTTACCATGTGAGGGAATCATTTAGCCATATTAATTGATGGTAAACCTGCCCTGAAACGAAGGCCCCAGACTCCTGCAGACACACACACACATGCACACACACACACACAAACCCACAGTCCTGCATCACAGGTGGGTTCCTTCACTCACAGGAGCAGCGAGTGGGTAACCGGTGGTAACCGGACTCTGATCAAAAGGAAGATTGACATAAATAAAGAGCCTGCAGGAATGCATTGTGCAAACAAAATATGAGCTGGGCCCCAAAACATTCCCTGGAGGGGAGGGTGGGGGAGGAGGAGGAGGTGGGGGGGAGAAGGGGGGCAGTTGAGCAGTTCTTTTTTTTTTTATTCCCTCTTGCACTCGACTCCCCTGTCTTTCATTTTCAGACATGTGTCTCAGTATTCAAAGGCAGATTACAAACGAGAGCAGTCCAGGTGAAAGTAGCACAGGGGGAAAGGGGGAAAGGCTACAGAGGCAACCGACGTGATAGATCGTTTCTTTGGCAGCAGCAGGCCCATCAAATTTAAACTGGAGAGATTAAAACACAGGTTCTTCGGGGCATAGCGGACTGGGTTTCGCCCCTCTAGTGACAGTCTAATGTTCTGCCACCTATTGTTGTCACTCCCAAACAGGACCCAACCTTCTGCAGCAGGGGAGTGATACTTAATCCCCACTGACGGAACCTTTGATATGGTAGCCTTCACCCATGGGCCTCTAAGGTCTTTGTACGCTAAGACACAGGATGACACACACTTATATGCACACACAACAAAAAACCTGTCTGGGGAAGTTCCATGCAGCTTTCTGGTGTCTGTTTGTCTCCATGTAAGGCTTTAAATCCAGAGGAGGGAAAACAAAGTGGCATATTCCGGGTAGACGTACACATGGCCGTAACACTACCATAAGAGGAGTTTACAGCTGGCATGTCGGGTCACTTCTACCAGCGCGGGGACATTTTTAGTTTTTCTTTCCAAAACAGAACCAGCGACTGTATCGCTAAAAAAGAGTGCTGCTAAAATCGGCAGCAGACGCACACAAACAGAATCACAGGCTGCCATTTGTTTTCCGGGGCCTATACAATGAGATGGTGTTAAGGCTTGCTTCTTGGTTGGTATATTTCTGAGTATATTTCCAAATCCCAAGGCGTACAGGATGAACCGCTGAGGAGCAGAGAGACGTAACGAAAGGAGGAAACGCTTAAAGACGGCAAAACAATAGAGAGATCGCAACATCTCCCTTGACAACATGCTCGCATCCTCGGCTCTGCTGGGAAAACACACCCGAACGCGCCTTTTCAACCGAGACATTGCTCTCTCAGCAGGGACCGTTCACGAAGCGATGTAGCGGTGTGTTTGTGTTTGGGGGATTTGCCTGTGTACGTATGCCCCACAGCAAGGTGTACCACCCCTCCAGGTGAGGGTGACACACCTCTCAGGTGGGGTGAAGGTGCTGAGGAGGGGGGGTTAGACGGCAGGGCCCGCTGGCGAAGCTCTGGGAGGAAACACGGGGCACTGCTATATTCTCATGAATATCAGGGACGCAGAAATTAAAAACTAAAAAGAAACTTAACACTTAGTAGCTTAGTCGAACACTGAAAACCACTAGTAGAAAAATATGCGTAAGAAAGTAGAACAACAATAATGAAATACTAAATGGAATAAATAAAATAGTAGTGGGAATAGTTAATAGTATGAGCAAATAGTATTTGCATATGTACAAATGTATAAGAAAATATACAGTATATTTATAGGAAGGATAAACAAGGTGCGTTAAAATGGACGGAGGAGAATCGACATGAATAAGATGGAGTTATCAGTTAAACATATAGGCAAGAAGATGAGGCGGAGCTTGAATACTTCCACACTTCCCTCTGCGCAGGCCGCACACGGAAGAAAAACAGCTTCGATGGAAAAAGAAGTGAAAAGCAGGAAAAGGGCGGAATGACGGGAAAGAAAAACAAGGAAAGGTAAATCTAATTACAGACGGTGGATATGGCATCAGTGTTAGTTAAAACTGAGACAATAAACACCACTCCTGAGCAACCGCACTCACTCTCTCTGTGTGTGTGAGTGTGTTTTCATGTGAGTGATAGGGACCAGAGGAGGGCAGCGGGGAAAGACGAGCCCCTGTTTGTTTGTACATGGCTGTTTCTCAGGCCCTTGACACTGGCATTCCAGAGAAACGCACACACACAAATAGCAGACATAACCGGCAGAGGTCAGGCCCCGGCACACACCCTGTGGCTAACTCAGGCCCTCGACGGCACACTAAGGCCCCAAAGAGGCATGCAAAGATATCGATGAAGGGCGCGCACAAACTCACACAGAGGAAACACAAGCCGACGCAAGCCCCGCTTTCTTGAAATGACTTTCATCAGAGGCGTTTATAGCTCGTAGCGATGGCAAGAAGTCACGGAGATGAATCCTGCCAACGTGCCGGCCTTGACATGCAGCTAAGAGTATCAGTGGAGAAGGTCTGGAGGGTTTTAATTGATGCTACGCTGTGTATGGTGGAATTACAGAGCTTAAGCAAGAAAAGGAGTTAATACCGGCTCCACATATTAATTAACATTGCTTTGAAACATGACATTTCCTGTGCGTGCCCACTACGCCCGCACAATGCTGCATGTCATCTCTTTCTCTAGCCCTCACACTCATTCCTGCCTTGAATGCTCGGATGTGATCACAGCAGGTCTTCCTCAGTAACACCTGCCTGCTTTGTGAGAGCGTGCGTGTATGAATGCATGCGCGTGCGGACCCCCGGTGTAACCTAAACACTTGTGAGAGGAGCTTTTTATACATCGAGACATTCAAAACAAACCTCAGCCACTATCTGTCTAAGTAGACGGGTGAGGCATTTTTCTAAAAGGTGCTTTTATCACACATCAGAATGCCTCGCAGACTTGGCCATCTCGTCTGTGCACTCACAAACACACACACACACACGGAGTCCGCCCACCCTTGGTACCCCATCCAGGAGGTCAGGAGGAGGAGGGGGTGATGGGTAGCATGCCGTTGTATTAGTGCACTTTTACCACGGATGAAGAATGGCCATAAAAGGTAAAACCATCCTGCTCAGACCTGCTTACTGTAAACAAGCAGAGAGGAAAGTGGAGCGGGTGAGAGATGCCGTCTGGAGAGGTGCAGAAAATGAAGAAAGCAGAAAGGAGAGGCGGAGAGAGGGGGGTGAGGGGTGCGTGGCAGGGCTGGTGAGGCCGGAGTTAGACACTTTGTTCACTTGGCAGGTCAAGATGTTATTTAAGTGGCTAGAGAAGCCAACTTTCAAAAATACAAAAGAATATCATTTTTAACAATCAATTAATTCATCATAGAAACAGAAAACTGCCTCCATCCACATTCCGTCAGCTTTCCTCTTAAGCTCTATCTTCTGTTAACTCAATTCAAATCTAAAGAAGATATCTCATTTCATGTAACAGAACGAATCATTTTTTACTCATGCACGATGAGTTTGTCCACCTATAACCATCAAAGTTATTTCTTATCTGTTATTTTTCCACTTCACAGCCATAGGAACTTTGCCTGTAGTACACACATGTCAATAAACCTCTGTTCTTTTACACATTTGAATTTCCATTGTGATAAAAACTCAAAGGTCAGGGAGAATGCGCTGGAAAGCCCGCTTCACAACAATTCATTCTGTAAACAGAAAGTCATTCAAGCTGTGGTATGTATTTTCTTCTTATTGTGTGACATACTTGCTTCACCTGCTCATACAGGGAGTTCAATAAAGCACATGAATGGATTTATTTATTTTTTATTACTACTGTTCCATGCACCACAAATGCATGTAGTCCTCAAGAGTTGCATAAACATTTCAAAGAACACCACAAGCCTTTATTGTAAAGTGCTGAAACTTTCCCGGGCTTTTGAGAAAACTTAAACCATTGTAGGTTTTCGTCATTTGTACAACTAAATAAAGTGAACACAAAAAGAACAAAAAGAGAGAATAACTTTGAATTTCTTCTTAATCCCAAAGCTAGCACAAGCAATTTTCCATCTTGACACCCTGTAAGATGTTGATTTTATTTTATTTTATTTTATTTTATTTTGTATTTTTTTATCTAATTGTATAGGTGTTATTTTTTTTACTGACATTATGTCTTTTTAATTTATCTTGTATTTATTGTGGTAAGTTGGATTGGCTCTAGATATGGTCAAATATGCAAAAGCCAAAGATCTTTGAGTCACATCACCTTTTCCATTCTGAGACAGATGGAGATGGACTAGTTTTAATATGCCATGTGCCAGTTATGTGCATGTGTGTATTCTTTTACCAAAGCAAAGAGGGCTGTCATGAGACATGTATTAAGGCGTATAACTCTTTTCCTTCTCCGAGTATGTTTTTACTTATTTTGAGAGACAGACAGGTTGACTCAGGGTGCAGTGGGATTGTGGGATAATAATGTGCGTCTTTGTTCACCAAAGTCTTCTTATAGTTATAGTAGTCTTATCCTAATTCATTTCACAGGCACAATTTCACCAATTTCCCCTCTTTCATGGTGATAAATACAAATGACTAGATAGAAAGATAAATAAATAATTCCCCACTTCTAATCATGAAATTGCATTGACCAAAAGCATTAAATTTTAGAGGAGTAATTGCTTTTAGGGTTGTTTTTTTATATATATAAAACAGTTGAAAGCACCCGGACGAGATATTTGTATATGCGCATGCACACACACACACACACACACACACAGGTTGGACAGGGGCAGCGTAACAATGCAAAGTGGAAAAACATGAGGCTGGCTGTTGAGCGAGGGAAAAAAAAAGATGTCTTCAAATGAATAGAGTAAACCGCAGCAAATGAAGAGATGCATCAAGGTGGAGGAGGATGAATGAGAGATGAATGGAAGCAAAAGGGGTGAAACAGGGAGAGGCTGATTTGCGTAATCCCATCGTGGAAATTGACTTTTAAATGCAATATTCAATTTTCACACTCCTGAGCGAGAGAGAGAGAGATGGAGAGAGAGAGGGAGAGACAGAGTCTGGCCTTTTTGGTTAATAATAATAACAAAATAATGTACTTGAGACATAAAAGCAAATAGAGAAATGAGAATAGGCGAGCTTTGGAAGGCAGCGACACATTTCTGCAGCACGCAAACAAAGTGCGACAGCCTTCACTAACAAGGTTGAGAGAATTAGTTCCACCTTGGCCTCTCACGGTTTACAATCAGAGCACAAAAAAAAAACACTCTGAATTTCAATAGGAGGACAGCAGTCACCGCAGATATGCAGAATGGATGATGGTCTATGAATTTAACCAATTCAAACTGCAGTTGCTGTGTTCTAGGGTTCTGCCAACACCACCAAACAGGAAGGTGTGTGGAATCAATCTGTTCAAAGTGATGCAAAGGGCTCAGTCCAAGACTCTCTCCATGCTGACCAATAATTGCTTATAAAACATAATCAGCTACTGAAAGTTAAACATAATCACTCTCAAATTACTAATGCACCTCTCTAAACACTCACCGAGCCCTGATTATTGTTTAGATAGAGTGCACAGCATAATTCCTGCTGCTGGACGGTTATTACATATAATTCATATAATTCAGTTTGATAACTCTGCTGCAGTTGGAGTAAAGTTTTTCAATCACGTTTAGGCCACATGTAGTTTGATAATTCAGTTTGTTAATGCTGACGTAAACAAATCTGTCAAATATTTCACTTAATGAAGGAGCTTAATGAGGGGCTGTCAGCATTAGCTCAGTCCTGCCAAAGTCCACAGATCAGATCAGCAAAACAGAGCAGAACAGAAGTTAACAGAATGGAATGGAATGAAACGGAGCATGGAATTGAAAGGAATGGACTGGAATGGATTCAAATCGGCCTAACACAACAGAAATGGAATGGGATGGAACTGAACGGAACAAAACCAGCAGAATAGAATGCAATGGAATGGAACCATTCCACTCTTTTCTACTGGTTCCATTCCATTCAATTCCACTCTGCTGGCTCTATTCCATTCCATTCCATTCCACTCTGTTTTGTGGTTCATTCCATTCCATTTTGTTGGTTCCATTCAACTCTCTTCTGCTAGCTCTATTCCATTTCATTCCATTTTGTTGGTTCCATTCCATTCCATTCCACTCTGTTCTGCTGTATCTATTCCATTCAATTACACTCTAGTTTGTTATTCATTCTATTCCATTTTGTTTGTTCCGTTCCATTCCACTCTATTCTGCTGGCTCTATTTCATTCCATTCTGTTTTGTTCTTCATTCCATTCCGTTTTGTTGGTTCCATTCCATTCTATTCCACTCTGTTCTGCTGGCTGTATTCTGTCCCATTCCACTCTGTTTTGTTGTACATTCCATTCCATTTTGTTGGTTCCATTCCACTTTGTTCTGCTGGCTCTATTCCATTAGATTCCATCCCACTTTGTTTTGTTGTTGATTCATTCCATTTTTTTGGTTCCAATCCATCCCATTCCACTCTGTTTTGTTGTTCATTCAATTCCATTTTGTTGGTTCCATTCCACTCTGTTCTGCTGGCTCTATTCCATTAGATTCCATCCCACTTTGTTTTGTTGTTCATTCAGTCCATTTTTTTTGGTTGCATTCCAATCCACTCTGTTCTGCTGGCTGTACTCCATCCCATTCCACTCTGTTGTGTGTCAAATGGTCATATCTAACCCAATCCAAATCTACAGTATTTCTTTCTTTTCTGGTGATTTCATTCCAATATATCCGATTCCATTCTGTTATTTTGTTTTGTTTCCACTGAGTTCCATTCAATTCCATCCCATTTTGTACTGCTGTTTTGGTTCCATTCCATTAAGGTTCTCTCTGTACTGTTACTTTTATCAGATCCTTTCCATTTTATTATCCTCTGTAGGTCATATTCCATCCTGTTTTATTCTATTTCTCTTGGTACTCCTGGTTTTTAATGTAATGCTTTACACTGAATTCCAACACAGAGCGCTGCAGAGGGTGGTAAAATCAGCCCAGCGCATCACCAGGTCAGAGCTGCCAGCCATGCAACACATTTATAGCCAGTGCTGCAGGAGGAAGACACAGAGGATCCTCTCTGACCTCAGCCACCCCAACCATAGTCACTATCTACGCTCCTACCTTCTGGAGTACCTGCACACAAACCAACATGTCCAGGGACAGATTTTACCTACCAGTCATCAGGCTAAAGGACTACTGAACTGCCACACATACACACACACAATCTCACTTTATTCTGTTTCTATATATATTTAGAACCAACCAACAGAATGGAATGGAATGGAACCCACAGAACAGAGTGAACTGGCCTGGAAAATAATGAAACCAACAGGATAGGATGGACATGACTGGACTGGAATGAAATGGAACCAACAGAACAGAGTGGAGTGGAATGGAATGGAACACAACCAACAGGGCAGAGTGGAATGGAATGGAACCAACAGGACAGAGTGGAATTACGTGGAATGAAATGAAACCAACAGGACAGAGTGATAATGGAATGGAATGGAACCAACAGAACAGAGTGGAATGGAATGAGATGGAATGGAATGGATCCAACCAAACAGAGTGGAATGGAATGGAATACAACCAACAGGGCAGAGTGGAATGGAATGGAATGGAATGGAACCAACAGGACAGAGTGGAATAACATGGAATGAAATGGAACCAACACAACAGAACAGAATGGAATGGAACCAACAGAATTGAATGGAATGGAATGCAACCAACAGAACAGAGTGGACTGGAATGGAATGGAACCAACAGGAGAGAGTGGAATAGAATGGATCCAACAGAACAGAGTGGAAAGGAACCAACAGAGCAGAGTGGAATGGAATGGAATGGAATGGAATGGAATGGAATGGAATGGAATGGAATACAACCAACAGGACAGAGTGGAATGGAATGGAATGCAATGGAATAGAATAGAATGCAATGGAGCAAACGTGACAGAGTGGAATGACATGGAATGAAAGGGAACAAACAGAACAGAACAGAATGGAATGGAACCAACAGAATAGAGTGGAATAGAATGGAATGGAACCAACAGAACAGAGTGGACTGGAATGGAATGGAACCAACAGGAAATAGTGGAATGGAATGGATCCAACAGAACAGAGTGGAAAGGAACCAACAAAGAAGAGTGGACTGGAATGTAATGGAATACAACCAACAGGACAGAGTGGAATGGAATGGAACCAACAGAACAGAATGGAATGGAATGGAATGGAATGGAATGGAATGGAATGGAATGGAACCGACAGAACAGAGTGGAATGAAATGGAACAGAGTGGAATGGAACCAACAGAACAGAGTGGAATGAAATGGAATGGAATCAATAGAACAGAGTGAACTGGACTAGACTGGAAAGGAATAGAACCAACTTAAGAGAGTGAACTAAATGACACCAACGGAGAAAATGTAATGGACAAAACATAGTGGAATTGAATGGAAACAACAAAACAGAGTGGAATAGAATGGAACAGAATGCAATGGAACCAACAGTAGAATGATATGGAATGAAATGGAACCAACAGAACAGAATGGAGTGGAATTGAACCAACAGAAGAGAGTTGACTGGAATGGAATGGAATGAAATAGAACCAACAGAACAGAGTGAACTGGCCTGGAAAAGAATGGATCCAACAGAACAGAGTGGACTGGAATGGAATGGAACCAACAGGAAAGAGTGGAATGGAATGGATCCAACAGAACAGAGTGGAAAGGAACCAACAAAGAAGAGTGGACTGGAATGTAATGGAATACAACCAACAGGACAGAGTGGAATGGAACGGAACCGACAGAACAGAATGGAATGGAATGGAACCGACAGAACAGAGTGGAATTAAATGGAACAGAATGGAATGGAACCAACAGAACAGAGTGGAATGAAATGGAATGGAATCAATAGAACAGAGTGAACTGGACTAGACTGGAAAGGAATAGAACCAACTTAAGAGAGTGAACTAAATGACACCAACGGAGAAAATGTAATGGACAAAACATAGTGGAATTGAATGGAAATAACAAAACAGAGTAGAATAGAATGGAACAGAATGCAATGGAACCAACAGTGGAATGATATGGAATGAAATGGAACCAACAGAACAGAATGGAGTGGAATTGAACCAACAGAAGAGAGTGGACTGGAATGGAATGGAATGGATCCAACAGAACAGAGTGGAAAGGAACCAACAGAGCAGAGTGGACTGGAATGGAATGGAATACAACCAACAGAATAGAGTGGAATGGAATGGAATGGAATGCTACCAACAGAACAGAGTGAAATGGAATGGAATACAACCAACAGAACAGGGTGGAATAGAACGGATCCAACAGAACAGGGTGGAATGGAATGGAATGGAATGGAACGGAACCAACTCTGTAGGTCATATTCCATCCTGTTTTATTCTATTTCTCTTTGTACTCCTGGCTTTTAATGTAATGCCTTACATTGCATTCCAACACAGAGCGCTGCAGAGGGTGGTAAAATCAGCCCACAGATCACCAGGTCAGAGCTGCCAGCCATGCAACACATTTATAGCCAGCGCTGCAGGAGGAAGACACAGAGGATCCTCTCTGACCCCAGCCTCTGATCCCAGCCTCTGACCCTGACTCTGTTCTGTTAGTTCCATTGCATTCCATTCCACTCTGTTTTGTTGGTTACATTCCATTCAATTCCACTCTGTTCTGTTGGAAAGGAACCAGAAGAACAGAGTGGAATGGAATGGAATGGAATGGAATGGAATGGAATGGAATGGAACCAACAGAACAGAGTGGTATGGAATGTAATCAACTGAACATGGTGAAATGGAATGGAATCAACAGAACAAATAGAACACATTGGAATGGAATGGAACCAACAGAATACGGTGGAATTAAATAGAATGTAACTGGCCAAACAGAGTGTAATGGAATGCAATGGAACCAACAGAACAGAGTGGAGTGGAATGGAATGGAACCAACAGAACATAGTGGAATGGAATGGAACCAGCATAACAGAGTGGAGTGGAATGGAATGGAACCAACAGAACATAGTGGAATGGAATGGAACCAGCATAACAGAGTGGAATGTATTGGGATGGAATGAAATTGCATGAATGGAAGAGAATAGGAAAGAAAATAACCTAATGCAAAGTTATCAAAAGGAGGAAACAGGAATAAACACAGACACTAACGGGGTTCTTTGCTCCTTCGTAAAAAATAAAATAAAATGAAATAAAATAAAATAAAATAAAATAATAGTAACCCTTAGTATATGCATGAATCCAAACATTCAGAGTTATTATAAACAATTCAGTTCAGACATTCAAATGCAGATTACCACGTTAGTGGAAAAGATGCATCCATTGCCAGCACTTCTATATTCTATATTGAACTCGAAAAAATACATATGCCTTTATGGTTGAAAGGTAAAGGTAACAAGGTCGGAAATGGTGAGAGGTTACAAAGCTATTATTTCTTTAGGGCTCACTTCAGATGGAGGTACTTAAGAGTAAATTCACTATAACATGACACTGACGTTTAGTAGCTATTTGAAGAGTTTCCACATACTCCGAATAAAAGTCAATTTATACAGTAGCCATTCAACCTGCAGTCACTCCATAAAAGCTCTAACAACTGCCCTCATACAAATGAAGAGTTGGGTATGTGTAAAAGTCTTGGAAACATCAAGGGAATCAATAAATGTGTAAATGTGTTAACAGACTACGCTGTAAGCTTGAACAGGAAATGGGAGATATAAAACAAAATACTAAAAAATACAATTTTAAGAAAAGAAAAAACACACTTTACTTTCACAGCACAAACACAAAATTAAACAAATAAGACCTCAATATAACCTTGGCAGCTCCGAAACAAGAAATAACAAAATAATCAACAATCAACAAGTAGTAAGAATGTGTTTAACAACAAATTGGTAAGATAAGATAAGATAAGATAAGATAAGATAAGATAAGATAAGATAAGATAAGATAAGATAAGATGAGAGCTAGAAAGCTGATAAAGCATCTTGGTCACAGATTTGGTGAAAAGGTGCTTCTGGGTTAGATGAAGAAATGAGGAAGAAATCTGAGCACCAATTTTCATACTTCAATTGATTATTTTTACAGCAATCACACTTATATCTAGTCAATATTTCAGCCATTTTCCCTTTGAAAGCACACACAAAACAGAACCACCAAATCTTTCTGAACTTTTGGAACAGAGAAACAGTAGAGGGAAAACAACCCTGCCGTTTGGCGGCGACATTTGTTCAGTAAATGTGGGATCTGGATTAGATATTAACCTCTGGTCTCCAAGTTAATCTCTGCTGTCAAGAAAAAAAAGAAGTAGCTCATAGGTTCACATTTGGATGCTATGTGGGACATGAAGTTATCCCTCACTAAATTTAGACCAAAAGGTAAATACATCATTAAATACTTAAGTGTCATGACTCTCCAATGAAATTCACATTTTTCCAAGTATGGTGATTCTTCTGTTGAATGATTATATGTGCTTTTATGTTCTAAAAAAATCCAACAGAAAAAAAAATCCCCCACTGTTTAGGCTGATGGAAAACCTATAAAAAACTAATAAGTATCAAAAAAATAAATTACATTAACGAAAAAAAAAAAAAAAAAGCTGTTTCATGTGCATTATTCTCTCTGGATCACAGAAAATATGCTTCTACAAGTACTTCTTAAATGTGTTATTGACCAGAGAGCATGTGGCACATAAACAAGGTCTCGACCATCTAAGTATCCTTACAGTGGAACAATGACTCGCAGGCCAACGTCAACAGTGTCAAGGACGTGTGTAGAGAACATTCCTGGCCTTAGTCACCGCTTAATTAGATTCACTGTGAAACAACTGTGTGTACGCGTGGCCATCAGAGTCTCCGGATGCAACTTGAATGGTTCTGCACCAATTATTGTACCACTAAGTATGACACAGAGTGTATTTTCAAAAGAGAAATATTTGATTCAATAGTTTTCATTCGGCTGAAAGAACATTTCATCACACATTTATCCAATCCTTGCCCCAAGGGCATGCTGTCAATTCAGTCTTGACAGTAATGGATATCAGAGTGTGTTAAACTGACTGGTAGGTGTCTCTAAGTTAATCAGACATTCTTAGAAAGTCACTTTAAAAAAAAAAAAAGAAAAGAGGATATGAAGTAAACATAATAGATGGACTGCTGAAAGATGCTGCAAAGTTAACACCTAAACACAGGTGCGCTCACACACGAGTACACCAATTCACAAAATAAACACACACACACACACACACACACACACACACACACACGTCCCATAGCTCTAGTTGTAATCAGCGTGTTTATACGGAGTGTCAAGAGACTTGGGTAGCTCTGACAAAAAGCACCGAGTGAAATGTGGAATGCTGAGACAACGCGCTAAATGGCGCAGACTTCATCATCCGCCTTAAAACTACATACACACACAGAACGTTGTCCACCACCGGTCACTGACGAGGACTGATAGAGTGAACGGAGATGAGGACAGGGGAGTCAAACAAAAGGAGTGAAATATGAAGACAGGAGGAAACAGAGAGCCAAATTAAGAGAGGAGGAAGCCGAGGGATGGAGCACAGGATGAAGATGACAGATATTAAAACAGCCAGAACACATGGAGAGAGCTTTCTCTTCCTGAGAGCTAATATACAGAGATTAGTGGGGGGTGGGAGAAAGAGATGGAGAGAGAATGACTTTCTTAGAACATGAGAAAAAAAAGCTTAAAACTGCATAAAAAAAAAACTCAGAAACTTCTTTAAACTCCTTAACCGCCCTTATCAGTTAGTCTTTCCTCTCGTCTCTCTTTCAAATTTTCTCAACTAATATCTCATAAAACACCTGCTTGTTTAAATGGCATTCGGCACTTGATTTACCTAAATGTATTTTAGGATGACACTAAAACGGGCAAAATTATAGATCACCACAATACAGTCGTAGCTACAAAATCCCCCTTTTTAAGCTGCTGTGAAAATACGGCCTCTTTTTTTAAAGCGCACCTCCAGCCAACAAATAAAGGCATAATTGATGTGCAGCGAGTTGCCAGTTAGAAGTTGTTTTATGTCTCAACAGGACGTTCACAGGAGCGGAATATCGCCGACTATTTTCACTGGTTGTGTAAGCCTCGCTCGGGGACTGGAGGTAAATTTGAGACAAGTCGAAAATGTATCTTTTTTCCACTGGCTAGCTTTGCTGCCGCACACATCCACAGATCGAGCACGGCAGAAAAACACATACACAACCCGGGGCCTCCTCCAGTATGTGTGGGTGGGGGCAAGGAAGGTGGGGGGGGCCTAATATTTCTCTTGAGAGAGATTGATGTGATCTGTTCAGCACTTCATTGTTTGAGGACGATTTGAGCGAACAGCCTGTTCTCAGCAGACCTGGCCGGCTGTCTGTACGTGTGTGTGTGTGTGTGTGTGTGTGTGTGTGTGTGTGTGTGTGTGTGTGTGTGTGCTCGAATGTGTGTAAGTCAACAGCAGACCATGAGCATTAAGGAAAGAAATTGCTCTATTATTTTAGCGACTGCAACAAATCAGTTGCTTCACCTTTGTCCCTCTCAATTGTTGGAGCGAACGTGGACAAACTCAGCCTGCACACATGGGACTGCCTGCTTGTTCGTGCACTGCATAAGCCCAGCCAAGTGAATAGACCCTTTCACATCCACAGATAAAGGGATGAAGGGTAATAAAATGTGTATACTTTAGTCGCTAGCACACTTGGGCTGTCTTTTCATGCTATTCACCCGAGCCATCTCTGAGGGAATTGGCAACATGTTCACACTCACGGTGAATTATTAATGTAACTGCTTAAACGCAAGGAAAAAACTCCTGCTTGAAGTGTCGGTTCGGGGTGCTGTCGTTATTTAATCATAACTTTATCTCATCAAAACTGGCCAAGCAAAGGTTTGAGAGGATATTCTTTGTGGCAGAGCATGCAATGAGGCTTTAATAATAATATTCGTCCTGGTATGGCCTCTGTCCTAGTGTAAGTTTTTAAAATGCTCAGGAGTTGCAAAAAGTCAAAAAACGCAGTAAATAAAATTGTATAGACCCCTTCGCATAGGGCGGAGAAAACACGTATTTTAGAGAATATACTAATACACTCACTCCTGGAGACGGTGAGTGTTATTTTAAAAAGTTGACTCAGACTGATGGGACTACAGTACATTCACTGACCGCTACACTCTCACTCACTGGATGGACGATTTGACAAGACTGCCCACCATGCAATGGCCAGACATTTACATGGATCGAATTGAGAAACTCTCCTACAAAGATATTACAAGATGTAAGTGGAACCACTGTGGAGGGTGTAGTAAATGCAACTTCTGCCTTGATACCCTTGAAACATACAGCTAACATCAGCACAACATGATGTTATTTCAGTTACAATTTAGTCTGACGCATAATGTCACCCCGGCTGGAACTGAGGATCTTACCTGATAAGAAGTGTGCGCTGTAAACAGGAGCTGTTGTGAGTCATCTTCGACTGTCAGTGGCTGGTATGCGAGAAAAACTTCAAGTTAGTGTTTTTGCTTTTGGCACCCAAAAATACTCAAGATGACAATTTCTCAGGTGACAGTTTTTGCCTCATGCTTCCCTCTGTTTTGCCTCCAGCTAACGTCGTGACGTCACAAAGGGAATGCACGTGACGTCACATTACAGCTACTGTGGCAAAAACTTGAGTAGCAGCGTTAGGTTCAATCACAGGCTTTATTACCGCCTAAACTTAAAAACTACATAAAAAAATAAAAAAAATTAATTTAAAAAAAAAAATGGAGAAGAGCTGCTGTGCAGTAATTGACTGTACCAACAGATCTGAAAAGCAACCGTTAACCGTTACATTAAATGACAGTTTATACATCTACATACCTGTCTACAGATAACCAGAATATCCATCGTTGCTCTTGTCACGACTGAAGTACGTATGTTCTCGGCGTTCAAATCAGGTCCATATAAATGTCAGGACAATTGATTTCTGGCAACATGTCAGTGTTCGTGGACAATTTGTTTTTTAGGTCGTACGGGAGTCAAATTGTTTTTAATTTGATTTGATAATCCATATTTTTCTGGTCTCGTTGTGTTCACTGCTACATTTCGCCATGTTGACGCCAGGTTTGTTTTGATTTTGCCACTCAGGCGGGCGTGTCCTGGGGCGGAAGTGACGTAAATGAGAACGTTGACACAGCACTACAATAATAAAGAGAAGATTATTCAACACTTAATTAATTTGATCATCTCACTCGCAAAATTTTACATACACTAAACTAAATGTCCAAAGGTCGTCCTTTCTTTCAAGTTTTTAAAATTGAATTTCAAAACTGCTATGAATGTATTAAAAGAATTGATAACAAAAAAAGGTATACATTCTGTCAACATAATTCAGGATTTTTTTTTTCCTCCTGTACTGACATTTGCACTTTATCTACTTTGGTTTATATATTTGTATTTATTCTTTTAACTGAGATGCCAGACTTTATTTGTGTTATTCAAGGTCGATGTTTTGACTGTATTTGAAACTTTTCAATAAAGTTTGAAAAAAAATCTGAAAGAGCGTATGTGTTTTTTTTTCATTAATAAACGAATAGAATAGAATAACTAGAATTCTCAGCTGCTTCTGGGTTAAAACTCAATCTAAATGTGAAATTTTATGGTTATTCCAAACGAATGTTCAAACTTTATACATTACCCTTGTTAAAAATGTGTTACATATCCTGGTGTTCATGTTTGTAAGAATGGCATGGAGGGACAACTAAATTTCTCCCCCAAAATGAAAAAAAAAAAAATATATATATATATATATATATATATATATATACAGTATATATATATATATGTGTGTGTGTGTAACTATATTTAATTTATGGCTTCAAAGAGATTTATCAATTTTAGGAACAGATCTTTTAACTAAAGCTGAAGGTGTTTATAGATTTGTGTACCCAGCACTTTCCCTTAATGTTTGATACGGCAAATTAATAATATGTAAATTTTGTTTGGGAAAATAAGCACCATCATCAGAATAAATCCTTGCTCAGGGAGTCCTAAAGCCAAATGATGCCAAATGACCTAAAGCCAATGATGGTTTTGATCTACTGGACTTTATAGACTTGAATTACACATTTAGAGTGAAATGGCTAAAGGAATGCTTAAAAAAAAAAGAAATCCAGATTATGAACAAGCTGTTTTAGCCTGGAAACTATGTTATTCACATAACTTTTTTCCACATAAATCATCATTTGGCTAATGAATGCATTAGTAAAAGGAACAAATCACTCTAACTACAAAAGTGGATCAACAAAAATATAATTTATCTAACAGACTTATTTAGTCCTAATGGCTAACTACTTTGTTATGAAGATTTCCTTACACAAAAAGCATTCCCTATTAAAGAATTTTACTTAGTAATAAACTCCAACATACCACTGTAAAATCTCTTTATATATTGACATCTTATCTACAGATGCACTAATAAACTCATCAGAGAATGTTTTTATAACGCTAAGAAAATTACACCACATGGAATTTTCTTTTGGGATGCTATTTTTACAGATATTAATTTGCTCAAGGCGTGGCTCATTCCTCTTAAATTTTGTGTCACAAATAAAATCAGAGAATTACATTTAAAAATATTACATAACATAAACCCATCTAACACACATATCTCAAATTTCCTTGACACTGATAACAAATGCACCTTCTGTAAAGCTGAACCTGAAAGTGTAACTCATTTGTTTTATGGTTGCTCATATAGCAATACAGTTTGGAAAGAACTTGAAAACTACATACTGTGCAGAACAAGATAAAAAAAAATTGACATTGATGGATAGAACATTATTACTTATTTTGAATTCAAAGAAAAGAATTTATATACCATTGTTAATCTTTATATTCTGTTAGGAAAGTTTCACATCCAGAAATATAACTTTCAATAATCATCTCCACTATTTAAGTTGTTTTTGATCGAAGTGGAGTATTATTTTAAATCTATTAAGTTAATTAAAAATTGAAAATGTGTAGCTTTGATGAATATCCATTCTGAGGTTTTCAAACAATAAGTGTCACGCAAAATGATGTAGTCTATCATATCAGGGTTTTATTTTTGTTTTTCTTGTGTTTTTCCCCCCTTTCTTTGTCTCTTATTTGGTGATGCTGTTGATAACCCATGTTATTACCACGATGAACTGGAAGGACCGTTTTGTTTTGTTATTTGTACTTTACAAATCTTTGATAAAGTTTTTCCAAAGTTAAAAAAAAAGAGTTATGAGAACATATGAGGAACAGGTGCAGAGCCTTGTGTAAGACAGATTTGAAGTCATGCAGAGCTACTCTATGGGAACAAAAACTAGAATAATAGTGAGGTCGATCTAAATGATGGTTTGGTTTAATTTCAGGAAGGAAGCTGTTCCCACACATTCTGGTATCTATTCTATGCTTTTGTTGCTCAGTTCTCTTCGTCACTTCTGCTTCATTCTCTTTATTTCCATTTCCTCCACCACCACTAGTCTCTACAATTATGTCTGAATGCCCTGCCTTAATCTGGAATCTGCTTTCTGATATCACTTTTCATCTTATTTTAAACTGTTTGATCTTACTTCAACAAATCTTTACTTCATTACTCCAAATGATCTACAGAAGAGTCTAGATTCTCTGGGGAATATCTCAGCTGGACTCAAAGAGTAAAGAAGAAATAAAATGAACAGTTGCTTCGGTGGCAAGATGTCTGCAACCATCTTATCCTTTGAGATTTTATGCATCCCGTAGCGAGTGAATGATGTTCTGAGCAATGTGAACAACATACTGAAATCAAGCTAGACTGGGGTGGACATTGTAACAATGTTTGGATTTGCCATTGATCTGTAGACATACATGATCAATTTGTATTGTGTGCAATAAAAATATAATATTTTACCACATATCTTCTTATCTGTATTTACTGCATTACACACGGCCATTATACACAGCCTGTCAAAAGAAAGCTGCCAACAAAAAAAAGGTCACCCACTGTAATATTTAATTGAACTACATTTAGCTGTGATTGCAATGTCTTTCCATCCAAGAATTGGATTTCACCAAGATCTTGTATTGATGACAGGAGAGTCTGACCACTGTTCAAAGACTTCTTCAGCACATCCCAAAGATTCTCAGTGGGGTTAAGGTCTGGAGTCTCTGGTGGTCAATCCATGGTTTCTCCCTGAACCATTGTTTCACTATTTGAGCCCCTGAATTCTGGCATTGTTACCTTGGAACATACTTATGCCATCAGGGATAAGTCCATTTAAGTCCATAATAAAAAGTCCATTGGTGGAATAACCTGGTCGTTCGGTATATTCAGGCAGTCAGCTGATCTCATTCTTTGAGCACAGTGTTGCTGAACCTAGACCTGAGAAACTACAGCAACCCCAGCACACCAACAAGTTAAACCTTTTTTGCCCTGCTGTACAGCTGTTCAGTCCTGTCCCTTGAGTTCCCTTTGCATATGCAAATGCTCTTATTTTCACTATTAAACATAGCTCTAAGTTCTACTGTTATTTTTTTTCAATTTAATTTCACCAAACATTTAAGTGATCGCTGACCATGATCAATCAGGATTTTTGTCCAACCACATTTCTTCCTCAAAGACAACGGTTCCCCACTATCCTTTTAATAATGTCTTGGGCGATTCTTAATCCGATTTAGTAGCGTCTGCTTCAATCTCCCCAGATGTTAATCTGTTCTTTTTGGAATACTTTCCAAATGTCTTTATGAACTTCAACTAGACCAAATCGATCCACAGCTTACATCCTCACCTGAACTCCCTCTTTAGACCACATCTCCCCAGCTCCACTGGTTTCCTGTGAAATTCCACACAAATTATAAGTTCCTGCTACTTTTCTTCCAAAGCCTCTCATAAGCAAGCTCCATCATATCTGTCTGATCTCTTCCAATTATATATAGCCTTCTATGTGCTCAAATCTTCCTCTACCATTCATCTCGTTACACCACCTGCCCGACTGTCTGCCATGGGTTTCAGAGCACCTCGTCTCTGCCTCCACAACTCTCTCCCACCTGGCACTCAAGAGTGTTTAGATCAGGAGTGTCAAACATACGGCCTGCGGGCCAACATCAACCCATCAGAGGGTCCAATCCAGGCGACAGGATGAAGTTACAAAGTGTGAAAATTACACAGAAGAGATTAACTGCAGATTTTCCATAAGATTGACACGTATTCCTAAATTCTAAGGGTCTTGCTGTTGTGACAGGCTGTAATTTGTGTTGTTGAGTTGTGGACGTAACACAACATTGAGACCCAAGAACTGTGTGACATATTCAAGTTGCGCGCTTGCCTGCTGATTTCATGAATGTCTCTCAAACAGCTTGCAGAATTAATTCACAAAACCACAAATGCAAGAAACAAGTCAAGAGACTGGAACAGAGAGAGTAAATACAAGTGAATTGAGTAAAAAAACCTTAAAAAAAAAAAGCACTATTGGGGTAAAACAATAAAAATAAGCACTGCTTTCTAGAGGCTTGTTTCTTTTGTTTCTTTTCTGCATCTTTTTCTTATTTGACAAACAATGCTTTTATCTTTACTGTATCACCAGTCATTGTGTGTGATCACGGTGGCGTGGTGGCCAAGTTTGCTGCGGCAGCGTGTTTCAAACAAAAACCTGTTTATCCTCGAGTCTCCGCGGCACAGCCTTCACTCCACCGGATGGGACGACGCAACAAAAGCTCCGTTAATGAGTAACAAATAATGCTACAGAGGGTATGGTGCTTTTTACACATCCGTAACCAACGCGTGGACTGAATTAAACATGCTCTCTTAGGTGGTATGCCAGGGGACGAAGATAGCAAGACAAAGCTGCTGATATGATGAACAATGAAGAATATAGGTGGAACGTGTTTGTGATAATTCAGCTTTAACAATGAGGACAAAGGGTTTTTGACTAATTTCAATCTATAAAGATGCTGAACACCATTTATTAAACACATATACATTTTAACTTGTTGAACTTTGAACAGTTTTTAAAGTCAAAAAATAAAGTCAAGAATTAAAGAAGAGGACTTAAAATGCATGATTCACTGCTACACCCTCTGCTTTAACGTCCTGAGACACAAAAGAAAAGAAACTTGACTTGAATGGAACTGACACCGGATTTGTTAGCACTTTGAAAGAATTTTAAAATGTGACGTGCCACCACGATGCTTCATAATGCCTTGTGCAGCGCACTTGAGGCCAAGTGTTGGTACTTTGTTCTTTTCTCAGACGTGTCACGGTAATGAGAAGCGTCAGGTTCCATCAAGCAGAAGAGGACAGGTCCACATTACAGATGCATACATCACTGCTCTCATTTCAATGTAATAACACCTGTCAGGCCTGATGAGGGGGGAGCTATGATGGCTTAGTCTGAGAGCAACCAACACACACACACACACCCATAGGGACTGATACATGTGTGCACACATGGGCACAACATAATCAAATCAACAAAACACATGTAACACACTATTTACCTGGATACCAATTGAAACACATTACATTTGAGAAAAATGACTGTTGACCGCGTCCTCTGTCTGTAGTGCATGAAGCTTCTTCTGTATGAGGGGGACACTCATTCTCTGATGTAATTTTGATTCTGTGAAACATCGTCAATAACACATGTACAGGACATGTACAGTAGGACTTTAAATGAAACAAATGCTATCACGTTGCTTGACAAAACATCCCCAAATCAACATAAAAGACCTCAGTGTTGTAGTGTTAGGAAGAGATTGTGGTCAGCTGTTGTTTTCATCTCTGTTACTGCCAGCGAACTTCATAAAACACCGCCGATATAGCAGCACAAAGTGTAAGGTTTTGCCCATGAATGCTCCATAATTTACTGGTAACCTGGATGCAACTGCCACACATATTCCAGACAGTGTGTTAGCACGTTAATTTCATGAGCTAGTCAATGGGATGTCTCAAAACACAGTGAGACATCAATTTACAAAACCACAAAATCAAGAAGCAAGTCAAGGGCTTAGAACAGTCATGGCTTATACAAAATAAATAAATGACTTAGGGGGTAAAAAAAATAAAAATAAAAAATGAGCATCGATCTCAAGATTGTAGCAACAAGTGTTGGGGGGAGACTGTGATCAACTGTCCTTTAGTCTCTGTTATTGCTGCATAACTTACAAAAAAAAATGTCACTTTTCCATAGCTGTTTCATTTGAATTATGTTGCTAACTTCACAGTTCACTTGACTGCAATTCAACATTTTCTTAACGAAACTAAAACCTTAACTCCCTCAGGGAGACTGTGATGAGGCTACAATATCATTCCAAATGGTGCCAGATCGGGTATTTTCACGGCAATGTCTTTGTAAAAGTAACACTAAAATTGAACTTTTTGGGGGTCATTTTGGCAGTTTTAGAAATGTTACTTTCTCTTTATTCCTTTTAAATGGTAATCTGCGACAACCCCAAGGTGCATTTGCCTTTTCCGCAACTGTATGTAGGTATGTGTGCATGAGTGCACTGAACTCTGCTTGTGCAAAGAGGAAGATGCTGATTGTGTTGTCGTTAGTTTGTCTTTACACAGGGGAGATTCATTTGGTTAAAAAAAAAAAAGAAAGAAAAGAAATTGCATTTAAATGAGAATGTGAAGTTGGGATAACAGCAGTGTCCCAACAAACTTTAAGATATGAACGTCAATAAAGATGGGCAACCCTACCTAAGAGACAATATTATTCTATCGCCTTCGTCCAGACCATGCAGACTCTTAGCAGAGAGGCCAGTTGAAGAGGATAAGTCTACGAGCAATCAGAAATGCAAACACTACTGCATTTACTTGGCATTTATTTAGCTTACAGTCGGGGGGTGTCATACCAAATATAGCAATGCAACAATTAGGAATTACGGCCTGTCTGTAAATATGTGATAGTACAATAAACATGTCTTCCCAGTAACTGTTAAGAAAGCGCATCCAAACCATATGCTGTATTGACGCAGGGTTAAGATTATATCTCGGACAACAGGGTCAGTATTCAGAAAGATTTTCACTAGCTTGTACCTTGAGTAATGTAGGTGATGGAGTACCTTAAACTGAGTCAAACCATGTTACAAACACAGTGAAGAGTTGTGAATGTGTGGCTCTCTGAAGACAAAAGGGTTGCTGGGTATGTTATGGTCCTCCTTCACCGTATCAAAAGAAGACCCGCCCCCTTCTACGCTGTGCTGATTTATTATTTATTTTTTTTGTCATTTTATCACAGACAAACCTTCAAAAAAAAAAAAAAAATCACTTCTTCTTTTTAGCAGTGCTTGAGCGTGATTTCATGCTTCAATTTAATTGTATTTTGTATTTAGCTACACTAGTGTAAGCAGTGTGAGAGGTTGCTGTACTAAACAACATGGGCCAAGTTTTTTAGCAGTTTTGGCAACACTTTGTTTCAGGAAACGGCCATAAGTTATTGAAGATATGGTCACCACAATGAAATATACACAATAGCTGAGCACACAAAATGATATTTAACTGAAAGATTTTTTTCTTGGCACCACTGCCCTAGTGCTTGCTCTGACGGGTTTCAGACTTCTTCACAGTGTTAAGAAATCATTTTAATCCTTATTGATAGAAATAAATAAATATGAATTGAATTGAATGTAATCATTATAACTCATTGTTTTGTTATGGTCCATATGACTGTCAGTCTGCATACAGTGACTTGTGAAGAATATGTGGGCAGGAGTCTGTGTTCAACTTGTTTTTATGAGCCTTGGCCAAAGAGCATCAAAAGAGGAAGCAGAGGAGAATTCAAACCCATTATTGTGCTCCATTACAGTAAGCTCGAGACACATCATCTATGATTTTAATGTTGAAATCGAAATGTAAATTACAGCCCAAATAACATGTTGGTCTGCAGTCTCTATCCCTGTCAGAGTTTAAAAGCAATTTGTGTTTTGTCTCAAAGTGCAAACTAAGACCCGTCTAAGACTGGTAACAATGTTTTTTTTGTTTGTTCGTTTGTTTTTTTACATTTCCCTTGTGATTGTCAGGTAAAGGACAGCCCAACTGTGTTACAGCTGCCTGCTCATCCGTCCCTTCTCACTATTATATGAATGGACTGTAACGTTCAGTGGAACATTACAGATGATTTGTAAAATGCAACATAACAGACAGAATCCCGCTGGGAAAGACAAGTCATAGCTCAGGCACGTCCGCTTATTTAACTTATAGAAATTAAGTTTAATGTCTAGGAAACATGACACAATACAACTTCCAACGAGTTAATAGTGTGCACATATTTCCAAGGGTATTGGCCACCTCTGTCTGCCATTCATTTAAAAGGGCATCAACATCAAAGAATGTACAGAACAAAGTTCTATGAAACTATAACACATACTCTATGCTTCATTATTCAAAGATCAGATCTCTGGGTTGAAGTCAGGCAAATGGAATGAAACAGAGCTGGTTTGCTAATGGACTTCGTACTGTGGCATGTTGGTTCAAACAGTCATTCATTCCTTGATGCTGTCACAGGTTTTAAGCTTTTAACCAGGCTGTAAGCACCGGGAAATAAAATGCCCCCCGCCCCCCGACCCCCCGAAAGACACATCAGAAACCAGTAAAATGTGTGCAGTACTCCTTAGCAGAGGAGTAATACATGCACACTCACACCTAACACTCACGGACTCGTACACACAGCAGAAGCAGTAGAACAAGGCATTACCATAAATTCATTAGAGTGGTTGGGCAGTATTTATAAACACGTAGAGATGTTGTTTACAGCGTCTGACTGGATGGATTACACGTCTACATAGACTAGTAAAGGAAAACACTCCCGATATACGCACTGTTTACACTGGGAGAGGAGAGAGAGAGGAGAGCGAGAAAGGGGGTTTGAGTACATGGCTCCACGAGGTCCCTGAGTGGCATGTTTTACAGAGCGAAATAAACATCCAATAAAATAAACACCACCCGGGCTGCACTCTGCTGCACTCTGCTGCCATGTTCTGTACCAGGACGGGACAGGGAGACCTCTGTGGGAATATGTGTCTCCACAGGTGTGAGAGGAGAGGAGAGGAGAGGAGAGGAGAGGAGAGGAGAGGAGAGGAGAGGAGAGGAGAGGAGAGGAGAGGAGAGGAGAGGAGAGGAGAGGAGAGGAGCGTTGCTGATGCACATGCATTTAGAAATGGACTCTCCCCTCTGACTACTAATTGATATGTAATTTCTATTCATTTCATTCTCAGTAGCATCAAGGAGCTATTTCTGCTGCCATCAAGGAGTGTCACTGCTATGGGGTTGGGGTGTCTGGTCTGGTCTAGGTGGGTGCTACATGATCTCGACCATGATCTCATCTTGACTACCAAGATTTAACTGGTTGACAAAATATAGAAAAAATAAATAAATAATCTGAATGATCTCATGTCTAAAAGTGTATGTGTATGAGTAGACAGACTGTAGAATTACAATTTCCTATTTGATTATTGTGAAAAGTCCTACATGGACTATGTACTCCACCTCTGACGGAATTCATAAAAAGAAACTCTGACAGGAGCTTTGGGACAAAAGGTTAAAATGGAACAAATTAGATAAAAGAAGGTCCAGGTTTTAGTTCAACTTAAACATTGGATCCTACACAGCCAAACCTGTGAGCATTTTGAAAGTTGCATGTGGGTCTGTATGTGTACGTGAACTTGTAGGATTTTATACATGCTTGTACATGTACAGTTTATTGATCTTTTGTATTGTACTGTGTTGACCCTTTTTTTATGTTTGTTGTTAGGGGGCAGCAGATTAAATCTAGCATGCAGTGCTAACTCTGGAATATTTCCAATACATCATGTATGAACTGTCCGTTAATAGGCACTGACCAGACAAAATAAACCAATAAATAAATGAAAGGGCATCTACATGGAAACTCATACTTGAGGTTCTTGATAAGAAGCGTTTTTCCCAAGTGAAACTTTTTCATTGACTGGTTAGCATATTCTAGGCCTCGTAAATAGCATGCAGCTTATTATACAAATGAATGGCATTTTTCCATCAAAGCCACAGCGTTTTGCCAAACAGTACCAAAATGCAGCAGTTTTGTTTGAATTACTGGCGGCGGCAGCAGCGGCCTTGACACCGGGCAAAATAATAAGCAATACAAGGGCAACGAATGGCAGAATGGATCAGAGGACAAAGTGATAAGGGTGTTGATGGAGACAAGGAGATTTGGAGAGAAGACGATGAATTTATTGCTCTGTGGAGAAGCGTACGTAGAGGGGATGCAAGGAGGAGGAAGAGGGGGTAGGGGCGGAGGAGAGGGAAATCAGACAGGTTGGACTATGAGAGCACACACAGACGCACTCTGTTTAATGTCTCGCTGACATTTCTGCTCTCCATCTCCTCCCCACCGGCCCTCTCTCTCTCTCTCCCTCTCTCCATCTCTCTCTCTCTCTCTCGCTCACTGGAGACGAATGGGCAGAAAGGAAAAGCCCGAATAGAGAGAAAAAAAAGTAGGGGGAGAAAGACGCTCTGGCTGTACTTCACTCAAGGTCACAAGCCCCAGACAAAGTCAAGGTTCAGGGTTCATGGGGGGGCCAGCCAATCAGGGGGTGGGAGAGTGTGGGCGGGATCAGGTTTCACTGCCAAGGAGTCTCCCTGATGGTTCTGCCAAGCACCAGTGAGCCTTCCTCTCCCATCTCTTCTTGCTTCGGCAACTTTCTCATCGTCTCTTTGGCTTTACTCTCTCTTCTTCCGTCTATCTTCACACAATTCTTTCATCCTTGCATCCTCGTGCGCTTGTTACGAAGCTGTAGATGCATAACAGTGGTACCTCTTGGACTTTCTGTGGGGCAGTTTTAGGGGCTACCTAATAGCGCTCTCCCCGAGTCCTTGAGTAAATTCCTTCTGGATTCCGTCACTCCATTAGCCTGAGCAGTCAACGCTGCATGTATGTATGTATGCGTGTGGGTGTGTGTGTGTGTGTGTGTGTGTGTGTTGGTCTGTGTCTGTGTGTGTCTGTGTGTGTGCATGTGCATCACTGAGGCTTTCGTTCACTGTCACTGCTCCGTGTCTGGTGCTCATTTCATTGCTCTAAACCAAACCATCTGTGTATTCAGTGGGTGGAATGTTCTCCGCTCACGCTGCTGCCTAAACACCTCCCATCCACTGACCCAGTGCTAAATGGTGGTGTCCGTATCAACAGATGAAACATGTTAGCTACCAGCTCCCTTGCTTACCCTCATATTTATACATTTACCTTCAGCCGCGTTTTGCTTTTTGCAGAGCAGTAGGTAGGAAGCTGGTGTTCGACCCGTCCCGAACATGTATCAAACCTCCACCAGACGGTAACCAACAAAAATCATTATCTCTGCCCATTTATTACAGGTGGTTTGCAGGTGACGAAGCATTCCCCCTCCGCTCGTCTGACCGGACCATTTGGCTAGAGCCGTTCCGTGCAATGATCGACATGGACAACAGGCAGCAGTGTGCTGACTCCTGGCCAAGTCTGAGAACACTTCACTAACCTGATCAGCACCAAGACAAATAGAGAGGTGATTGCTTCCCCGTGGCCCATCTGGCTTCTCTTAAGGCGACTGGGGCGGAGAAAATGAGGGTGGGCATGTGTGCTTTTGTGCGCGTTCTTAAATGCTGCCACTTTAACGCGGGGTGTTTCAAACACACTGCCGACTTGCCGACCAATTACAGCCAATCGCCGCTGTCGGCCCGACTGATTTCGCCCGTCAATAAAAAACATTTCGGT
Source organism: Mugil cephalus (assembly GCF_022458985.1). NCBI lineage: Eukaryota > Metazoa > Chordata > Actinopteri > Mugiliformes > Mugilidae > Mugil > Mugil cephalus. The sequence continues at coordinate 2,776,374 of NC_061773.1, read as the reverse complement.
TGGGACTGCTCAGCCCTTTCTGGACTGCGGCCCGGCGCACAAACAAACGCCTCACTCTGAGCTCTGACAGTCCAAAACGGAAGCGTCAGAATTCTCGCACCGGGGAATAAAGAGCTCAGTAATTTAACAGCGGAAACAAAGGGTGACTTCAGTCCTGGAGAAGGTGAACGGGGTGAAAAATGAGCTGACCACGTAGGTGTGAGTGGGTATGTATGACACATGGGAATGTTTCCATGCAGTAGGCGTGCGGCTTCCTTATGTCCTCTTAGTGAAGTAAAGCTTAAACGACGAGGGCCAACTCAGTTACACAAAGTGAAACTGAGCTGATGGATGCTTAAAACTGAAGGCCAACGTTGGGTCAGAGTTGTAGCAGGACGTCCCGCTCCGTAACTGCCTGCTGCCCACATCCCCACCTCCTGGTCACACCGAGAACAACGGCCGAGGATAAACATTAATGTCCTCGCCAGTTCCAGGCCATTACCTAAAACACATGTTTACTCTAATATAAGTCACTTTGTGTATCCGCTCAGCCCCACATCTGCCTCTCACTTTTTGCTGTCTCTGTTCTCCGTCTCCCCTCTTTCTGTTTCTCCTTCTTTAAGCTAATAGTAAACAGAGATGCTGCAGGCTGGGAGCTGTCCAAACAGCAGGACAATAATAACTGTTTGTTGTCACCACGGATACACACTTTCATTACTGCCAACACATACTAGAGCATCTGGCTTCTGTTAACTGTATCCCAGCATCTTGCGTGTGTGCGCTTGAGCGCGTGTGTGTGCGCATTTGTGTCACAAACATGATGTACGTGTGTGTGTGTATGTGTGTATTGCGTACATATTTGTCTACAAATCAAAGAGACTGGTGGCTAAGACACTCTCCAAACTGACAGTCATCCACCCACCCAACCCCCTCTCCCCCTCACACACACACACACACACACACACACACACAGGTTTATAAATGGAAAATGAATGGACACACCTCCCATACGAGAGCAAGACCTTCAAGCTGTTACCACCTGCAGATTACAACACAGCACTCAAAGAGTTAAGATTGTGTTCTTTCAGCTCGGTTTGTGTGTTTGCCTGTAAGTGTGCGTGTGTGTGTGTGTGTGTGCGCGCGCACGTGGGCAGGCTGAGGAATGCCCCGGTCAGAAAGTGGGGGCCCAAGCTGGGGGCTTTACAGAGGGGCCCAGAGTGTGTGTGCATGTGTGTGTGTCTTTATATGTGTGTGAGTGAGCCAGTGGGAGCTTAGCAAGGGGCCCTGTGTTTTGTTCTGTTCCACATCAATGGGACGTCAAGCCGGGTTTGGGCCTGACAGCACCCGGATTAAAGGTTTTCTACCAGACACTCTCTACCGCCCCCACCCCTGACAGACGCACACAAATACACGCACACAAACACGCACACACACAGTGGGCTGGAAAAACATGGCCTTAACTCTCGCAGTACTAAATTGTAATTTGCAGATGGCTACAGGCAGTGGGACAAGCCCTCCCAATAATTAGAAAAGGGGTTAAGAAATGCACGTCGCTGTGTAAAAAACCACAACAAATCAGCACAAATCAAATCTTCAGACATCGCTACTAACTACTATCTCAGGTGGTCTCCAGTCGTGCCAGAAACTGCTCATTCGTCCAGAGCTCGCTTTAGGCTGAGGTTAAAAGTACTTGAATAATTTTTTAATAGCTACGCCACGAGAAAGAATTACAGGATAAGCGTCACAAGAAGCTGCGTGTTTAGAGGTACTGTATATTTAAACATTTCTCATCACGCAACAGACGCCAGATGAGGCCTTCACAGAGCTTCAGAGATTCACAAAAGGCGTACACTGTAGAAATATAAAAGAAGTATCCAAGAATGATGCAAACAAGAAATGTAAGAACACACAAAGGCCGACACAAGGACAAACGACAAAACTAGCAGCATGAAAGGAAGAGCCAAGAGAGGCCAGGACCAAACTTTCTAAACTCAATGTGTGTGTGTGTGTGTGTGTGTGTGTGAGTGTGGCTGATGGTCTAGTCAGTCATTGTCATCAGCTTGACACCTCACTTACTGATGCACACATGCACAGCTTAGAATTTTCTTAAACTTAAAATGATGCACACATGTGCAAATACACACACACACTCACACACACACTCCATTTCATGCGTTCAGTCTATTCAGTGTCTACCGAGGTCGTACAGCAAACAATGACGATTCATTTGCTGCTATTCACAGCTCTGATCATGCAGCATCTCCATTTAGACATAGTAATATCCATTTTATCAAAACTAAATTTGCAAATTAGATGTAACATGTTGACACTGACCCGAAATGATAAGTTCACAGTTTCACTGTTTGTCTAATTTTAAATAGAGTATTAGTCTAAATGTTCATTCTGTCATGTTTTTATTTTTTCCTTACAGTGAGGAAACCTTTTAAATTAAATTTATTTTTCATGGCGACCATCAAAATTAGGGTCAGATCAAAGGTTTGGTTTCATTATATTAATGTGTTTTTGTATTTTACATAGTCATTGACTGCATTTTCTGTCAGACAAAAAAATGGCATTATGCGCAACTTTTTATGCTCTTCCACTAGCAGCGAGTTGGAGAAGAGACAAGAGGAGAATAGACAAGCAAGGCTAAGAAGCCGTAGATTCTGCTGTCCCTGGTGGCTCTGGAGAGCCAGCGGTTCATGCCTCTACCGGACATTCAGCTGACAACAAACACCTTTGATGCTGACTGCTGTTGGGCTCTGAAAGTTCCCACTAAACCCCCATGGTCTGGGTGTTGGGGAACACATCCAAGCCGACCGCCTCAGATCCCCCATGACTTAATTAGTGCTCTCTGATTCACCGCATTAGTTTACTGTATAGGAACAACTTTTATCCTTAACTGTAATCAGCTTGCCCAGAAGAATAGAACACAATAAGAAGCCTGTTTGAAGTTTTCTTTGTGTTATCTCCAGCACTTCAACAAAAGCCCAGTGCAGCCTGCCTCAGAGTATAATGCTGGGCCAGTAGGCAGCCCAGTTGTTGAAAACCTGCACTGCTGCGAATGCCACCTGCAGTTTTCTTTCCCCAGACTACGCACGGAAAAGCAATTGTTTTTATTATCCTATAATTATAAAAATGAGTCTTCTCAAGCTTAGGGGCTCATTAGTTCCTAAAGGATTTGTTGTTTTTCGTGGGTAAGTGATCACATTACATATAAAATTGATTTAGTTAAATTATTTAAGAACTCAAGCAGCCCGGACTACCAGCCTCACCGAAGTTTCCTGTCTTGATTAAAGGGATTATTCCTAAAGTGAATAAATTCAGCCATTTATTACCGTTTGCCCTCCTCACCCGTTGAAAAAAAAAAAAAAAAAAGAAAAGATTTTTGTGATGAATTCTTGAGGTGTCATTAATATGCATAATCAAGCAAAGCTGGACATTAGTCTAGCCTTTTAGGTCTATTATCAGGAGATGACCATGACAGACTGCAGAGCTTTTATGAACCTCCCTTATATTCCTTATAAAATATTCTGCTGCCTTTGATGATCAAGGTGACCGCTAATTTGATGGCGATCCTCTTCATCTGTCTCAGCAAAGTACAATAATTACCTTTACTCAGACCTTTTCTGAAATGCAAAATTATTTATTCCAGGCGTAAGATGGAAAATTAAGTGTTTTGAAAATGGCTTTATATCAAACATGCTGGAATTTTGAGTTTTGCAATAACAATAAAAACGAACACATCACACTTATTACAGGAATTAAAATTAAAATTTTAGAGCTTCCTCTCGGTCTGGAATTAAACTACTGTTGTTAGGGATGCAGCAAACATAAATTCCAAATATTTTCAGAGTAAATTAGAGATCTATTATTCTGATACGTTTCTGTGACACTGAGGGTTTTCTCTCCATCTCCACTGTTCACTGGAGGTCTTCATTAATGGTACCACTGCACCATCTAGTGTCATGAATCTAGCCCCTAAACTCAAGAGAACGTGATAAAACTGTGACATGTGCTGCAGAAGCTGGGCAACACGGAAACATTTCTATGTTAGATAAAAACCAAAAAGGTAAGTAGAAAAAATAATATAAAATACAGAAAAAATATGTAAGTCATGTGAAAAAAAGCACAAGAGATAGAAGGTGGAGTAAAAACTATGGACAGCATGAATATCGTGATACTGGTATCAGATACTGTAACAGGAGTACTGCACTTTAGAAAAAAACAAAAAAAAAACAAACAAAAAAAAAAACAGAATAACATGTCATAACAAATAAGAACTGCTGAATTAGGAACAACTCACAAAACATGAAGAACAGCACAAGGTGTTGACCTGGCCTCCAGATTCACTAGATCCCAAACTGATCCAGTATCTGTGGGATGATCCACAGAGGCCCCTCCCCTCAACCCATAGGATCCAAAGACCCCCACTAACAACATTCTGTTACCAGACACCACAGGACACACTCAGAAGACCCATGTCCACTCTCTGATGAGACACACTGTTTTGGAGGCAAAAGGGAGACTTACACAAAAATAGGAAGGTGGAAGGTGTTACACCTCGTCGATTATACCAACATTAACCTACAGCTTAGTGGTCAACAGTTGCAGTGGGACAAAAATCCTTTGGTAGCCCACGTCACTGGAAACACAATCATTGTGTTTTCAAGAGAGAGGGAGAGGGGAACCTCTGGTAACCTCTGTCACTGTAGGGGCTGCAGTCCCTGAGTAAACAAGCTACCAAAGGTCCCATCAGTCTCTTACAGGTGTTGAGTGGAGATGTTCAGGACAGTTTAGCCATCATCTTCCCCCCACCCACCTGCTCCGCTGAGTGTAGAAAAGAGCCCAGGACAGAGCTGACCACATCAGCTAGTCCAGTGTTTCTTGTTATGACCTGACATCTGGTGGCCTGTTTCAAGGGAAACACAAGGGGAACACTGCATTTGTTTGGAAATCGGACGATTTTTCAGTTTTGCTCCGCAAACCCTAAAGAAATGATCGATGGCTCAAATGTGAGTTCATTGGTCTTTACACAGAGGGACTAATGACAAAGCAGAACTACACTAAATCTCTTAATTATCATCAAGTGAAAACCATACATACAGTCTCGTAATTCTGTCATCTCCATCCTTTACTTGCTGGTTATTGGGTATTGTATTATGAAATACAATAACATAGCATTGTACTGTTTGTATTTTACTAAGTACACTGCACACAGTCAATGTTGTGAATGTTTCCATTTAATGCTGGTTATTATATTTCATACAAGGTTAGTCAAAGCATCTGGATGCCTTTTTTCTGTCAAAACCACTGGTGGATAACAGAAAGCTGCTGTCCTGCAGTGAATGTCCTAACGTCTTCTAAGTATCTTTTCCTTCTTTTTACTTTATCCATCATTCTCTTTATAATATTTTTAAGGATTGTGTTCCATTTTATTGCTTCCTTTCTTTTACAATTCAATACAGTTCCTTTCTTTTACAATATATAATACAAAAATAAAGTTGACTTATGAGACACGTTGTTTTTTGGGGATATTTTAAGAAAATTTCATATTTTATGTTAATTAATACATGGATTTATTCTTCCTCAACCTTGGATGTCCAGAGGAGATGACCGGGATGTTTGGAATTACATAATTATAACAACCAGAGTTTCCGCCATAATCACTGTGAGGTAAATTAAAAATCAGAGGCTGGCATGAATAAAATAACAATTTCTACAATTTAATCTGAATCATCAATTTTATAATAAAAGTGGCAGAATCCACAGAAGCTAAGTGTGCGTCTAAATTTAGCTGCGTTTACAGGCTTGTACCTTAATTTATCTCTTAAACATTCTTACAAATACATTAATGTTTCCACAAAATGGTGTGCATGGTGTGCAACAATGCTTAGGAATGTGTCAAATTATCATCCACACGAGTGGCAGAACCTTGACTGATTTAACTCTGGTTCCTACCTTGTTCCTACCTTGGACCACTTTTGTCAGTACTAACCACTGTGGACTGGAAACACGGCACATGAGTCACAGTTTTGGAGACTCTCTGAGCCAACACATCTGCCTAATATTTCCCACCCACGTACAGGTGCCCTGGTAACCAGAAAGTCAGCGTTATTGGCTCACTGGTCATGATGTTATGGCTTATTAGCTGATTTTTGACCAAATTATTATTATTTAACACTTTGTGTGGTTGTCATTCACAAAAATTTCAGTTCAGTTGTTTGTGATGGATTATTTCCGGTGCATGTCATTACAGCTCAGGACCAACAGAGGGAGCCAGAGCACAAGTGTTTGAGATTTTCCACCTGAGCATGAGCTTCACTGTCACACCAACCAGTTCAGTTGCAGTTCTTAGGTAGTTGTATCTTTCACAGTGTAAGACATAAAAGTCTTGGGGTCTTGATTCCAGTCTCCATTCAACTTCAGTCTGAGAAGTCTAGTCAGTCAGTTTATTGAGTTTACTGTTAAACAGGAAGCCTTATGATATGAGTGACTTTAGACAAAAAAAGAAAAAAAAAAAGACTTTGGATTTGCATTTAAATAAAGATTAATCTTGGGTGTTTATGAATTGAGCAACGTGTTGAATTTATACCCGAGGCTCTGAATATTTGAATGGTAGAGACTGTCAAGTCACAGCAGGAAAAGCAAATGAATTAAAAAAAAAAAACATCCTCCTCCACAAGGACAGGTAACTGGATCTATCTCTATTTCTGTTTTTCTTGGAGAACCGTTCTTTCAAATCCATTGCAGTTACTATGTAAAACTGAGCTAAACTGGTTTGTTGAATTTAAAAATGGGTAGTTGCTGTGTTTGTGCTGCTTCCGTCCCTGGATTAGACTCCTATCCTTTAATCACATGATACATATGTCCAATGACTCATTCAGTATGAAAACCATCCAGCATTCAGAACAGGTTGACACATTTTAACGCACAGTATGAAAGACGCAAATTAATCATCGTCAGTGTGGCACGTGGCGTATTTAAGCCGACTAAACCAAGCAAATGAACTGTATGTGTTCTCTGTATTTGTGCATCTGCCTGTGAACCTATAAGCAGATCTCTGCCTGATCACCCACAACTGCTCACTGAAGCAGTCACTGAACACTGGATTCATTTATCCATTATTATTTGTCTGGAGGAGCCAACGCATGCATTCTTTTACCAAGCAACGCCCTTCAACACATTCGTTCTGCATCTGAAAAGCGCACACGCACGTACCTGAAAGCTGCTCTGAACAATTTGTCTTATCCCGTTAATCTACGGGTACTTAGTACCTATGTGTCAGTGTTTCTCCTCTGCGCCACCAATGGTTCCAGGAGTATGGTCACGTTGAACAGGAATAAGCCGTGTTGAACGAGAGTAGGACATACGTACTTATGTTCTGTGAAATGACGAAATTAAAAACACAAACTAAAATATAAAACTGTTGGTTTAGACGTGATTTTTAATTTGCACAGTTGCTCCAAACATGTGAAAACAGGACAAGCGGCAAGACTGATCTTTTCTGCACTACCTCTCGTGCCCTGTACATGCCCCAACAGAGTTGGAGAATGAAGGCTTCATACGGAGGCATGCAAAAACAAATTCCAAAAGTTCAGTCAATTCATTCCAAAAAAGGGACCAGTTTCCCTGGTGCACATGTGGGGGTTTACGAACACAGAGCAGGCGACTATGGATCAGATAATGATATTATTCAATCCTGGTGGATTCACTCTGATATGACTTTTATTTTGAACATGTGAGAAATTGGTAAGTTGATCTACATGTTCAAAAGGGAGTAGGAAGATGTAAATACTTGTATATGGTCACACCCCCTTAGCAACTGACCAATGTCAATAATATTATGTCTGTAATAATCATGTTAACAGTAATGGTGACAATGATGATTAAGGCTAATGACATCTACAAAGACGACAGATGAAGTTATTTTTGTTGTACTCTCAAATGCCAAATAAAAAATTGTGGGTGCATCCTAAGTAATGTAAAGCACCATCTAGCTAGATGCTAGATAAATAGATGCTTTATAGGTCTTTAGAGGTCTTACTTGGACATTTCACAGTTGCAGCAACAATGCACAGGCACTTGTCACCATTCATACTATATATGCAATATTTACAAGAATCATGAAACAATTGTGAAGTGAAATAAGTGAATACAAAAACAGGAATGTCCACAGTGTTCTCTGTCACATACAGATGAGGAATTGTTATCCAGGTTATCCATGATTGAGAGCAGTTTTAGTGTCCTCCTCTCCACCACCAGCTCAAAAGTTTCCTGAGTGCAGCCAATGACAGAACCAGCCTCCCTGATCAGTTTATTCAGTTTGTTGGCGTCACTGGCTGCAATGCTGTTCCTCCAGCAGACCACAGCAGAGAAAAGGGTGCTGGCCACGACAGGCTGGTAGAAGATCTCCAGCATCTTACTGCACACGTTGAAGGATCTCAGCTTCCTCAGAAAGCGCAGTTTAACTATACCCAAACAAAGTCCAACCAGCCTACAACGAAGAGCTCAAAGTCATACACAGCTTTGCGATGCATCGTCTTGATTGTAAACTTTTCTCAGTGTGCTGACACTAGCAGATGTTTTGCTTCACGGCAAATCAGCATTTTCAGGAGCACACGATCTGCTGAACACACTGGTTGTGTGGAAGGAATTTCACAAGTTCTCAAATTTTCTTCACTCTGTACTTGTTTATATAAGGCAGCAATTTCTGTAGTTTTTCCTTCCTTTTCACCCCATAACAGGACTCTGCTTGACAACGCAGGCTGACATAAGTCCAACAGAATTGCGAGATCCTCAGAGATAAACTTGAGATTAGTGTCTATAAATAACGTTTCATTTGATGAGTCCATCATCAATCTTGGCGTTGATATCAGCAGTGCAAATTAGAGAGAATCCAGGGTCATGTTTTGATGACGGTGTATGTGGAAAAAGCCAAGCCCAACGCATGACTTCACGACACAAACATTTGGAGCATTTCGCGTTGACATTTCTTTCTTTCCTCTCACTCGCACAACAGGGGCTTTGCGTGCACCGCAGTGTGGCGACGAGTAATTAAAACAAGATGGAGGCGTACTAAAATGATTCGCAAGACTTCACCAAAACATTCTGCAGATGCAGATTGAGGTCACGAAATGTCAGTTTCTTTCCACATGAACTTTTTCTATTTTGGGGATCCAAACTCAGGGGAGGGAGGAAAAAAATAACATATCAAGACATTTTGAAAAAAAAAAAAAGTTTTTTTTATTAATTTAACAAGCATACAAAACAACAAATCTTTTTTTTTTTTCCAAACTACCAATGCAGTTTCAGTGCAATTCCAAAATATACATTTTCAGCAGGGCATGTTAATCCGAGTTATTCATGTCAGAAACAGCCATTTAAATAAATCTTCCGATTATCATTTGTCAATTGTCCTAGCCAGAGGAAGCTCACAAGTGATACCTTCTTGAGGTAAAACTCTACACATCCCATCTTTAAATGTACAAAACAAAGCACTACACGATGAAATATTAAATACGTGAACAAAAACGTAAGTACTACAACACAATACAAACCGAAGCATTTGTAAACAGAGTTTGTAAACGAAGAGAAGAACGTGGTTATATATTATTTGGTTTGTGGGTTTAATAAATATGTACTTGTCGCGCTCTATCCGATCCACACTGAGGGTATTTGGTGTGAAAATGGAACGGACCGTCAGTTATAACTTTAAACCTGGACTAGGCTCCCTTCCTCTGTGTTTTTCCACAACTGAAGGCTATAGTGGAGATAAACGTTGAGGCCCAATAACGTTTAAAAAAAAAAAAAAAGAAAAAGAAAAAAAAAAGATAAAAAATAAAATAAAAGGTGCTACTTTCTTTATCCTTTTCCTTCAGGTAAGAAGTGTGACATTCAATGTTTTTCTTCTTCAACAATACAGGCAAATCTCATTCATTCACAGAAAGTTTTTAAGACAGGATCACGGTATTAATGGTATTATTAGCAGGGCACAGCAGTAAAACAATAATACGAGCTCAAAGACGGCAAAAAAAGGGACTGCTTTGAGTTAAAGGGATGGTTTGGTTGTGGTGTGGCTGTATGAGGTACTTATCCACAGTCAGCGTATTACCTACAGCAGACGGTGATTGGCAGGTCCCCTGTGTGCATTTACCTTGCTGTCAGATAGCCTTTTCATAAGGGAATATGAAGCTCTTACATTGATCCGTTTCCAGGTCAAAAACACTACATTCCACTGACAAAAACTGACATTTTACCTCACCATGTAACATTTTCTGTGTGTTAACATGTTCGATCGGATCCAAATTAGAGTGCTGGTCTAAAAATTCATTTCACTGCTGATCCCATTCACAGCAGGCTTCCGTACCGTTTCGCCTCTCTGTTCCTCCAGACGGGTGACATGGCAACCACCAACTACTGAAGGGGCAATAGATAAGGACTTCATATAACCAGACTTCAAAGAAGCTAAACTATCCCCTTGAGTCCCTTGTGACTGGATTTTTTTTTTGCTTCCAAAAGAGAAGGCCTGGTCAGTTGATGAGGGCCAGTTAACATACAGCATCGACCTCACACCTACAGCTTGACTGTTTGGCTACAAGAGCTTTATAATTAGATGAATTGTCTAAATCCCAACCCCACAACAAACTATAATGAAAAAACTGAAAAGCTCTTTTATAAACTGGCCCCAAATTATTTTTTTAAAGGGGAATCCAGTCTACAGGTTAAATACTTATATGTCCCAGGACTCTTTGGAGTTGATTTTTTCCTTCTCTATAGGTGCTACAGGTACGCTGCTACATAAAACTGAACAGTGGCGTGACAAAGACAAAGCACGGACACTGACATCCATGTAGAGCTTGTTTTTTGTTTGTTTTTTTCTCCGTAATTTCGCTTAATGGACCACGTTGAAAAGTGTGTCACAAATTGAGTCTAGCTTACTGACGAGGGAACTTTTTACTTGATTTGAGCTCTGAACTTAAACTCAACTGGAAATTCAGCGTCTCCCGGGTCGTATGAACGAACTCTCTATTCATAGATTAGTATGTTAGTACAGGATACTGCTACAGCCATATTCAACTGGGTGGTACACATACTGCTGCTGTCAGAAGTGTGGCAAACACTGTGTTAGCATATCAAAAACCTATCACTGATATACAGTCAGATCGTAAGGTAACCTAAAGTATGCCCTTTAAAAAGAACTTTTATATCTATATATATATATATATATTATACAATATTTGTGCTATTTCTCCAATATGAGGGATTCATAAAGCACTCAGTCAGCACGCAGCCTCGCAGCGAGAACATAAGACTTGACAGTTAATGAGTTTTTCTTATTACAGCATATTCAATGTACAGATTATAACTGCCATTAAAGTAAGATAGAGGTGTCAACCGTGTGAAAAAGCACAGCATTCACTGCTAAGTTCCAGCAACTTATCATACCACACGCTCAACTTCCCATGATGCTGATCAAATATGAGCTCAGAAAGAGCAGCGAGGCTGAAGAGTCTCACTGTCAGTTTACCTCCGCTACGTGTTTTGTAATTAATCACGCAAATATAGAAAACAGAGGGAAAGAGTGAAAAGAATGTGTGCCTGTGCTTTTAACAGTGGATAATGAAAAGGGGAAGGCATGGTCACAGGTTAAAAGGTAATTCAGCTCTCAATCACCAGGACCAAAGAGATCCCTCTATGCTGTTCTCCGTGGGTTCAAACTTTGGAGAATGAGGCATTTGTGGCCACACCCCTGCCAGTGATGTCACACCAGGTGTTGTAGGAAAAACACCTGCTGGGACGTACGTTGAGGTCTAATGTTTCAGCCCACGCAGAGTGGTACAGGAGAATTTGTAATCCCAGTGAGATTCAGTGTTCAATTACCCTTTAAGCCCCCCCTCCCCCTTTTTCTGTCTCATCCCAGCGTGGTTTGTACACTCTTTAAGCTCCACCTCTCAAATGTTGGTGCTCCGGGTCTTTTCACATTGTCCGTCTCGCTCTCTACCTAATACACTCTTCCTCTGACGGGCTTTCCGATTCTTCATTCTCGCTGTCGTCTAACTCAGGGAGATCTCCCCACAGAAGCAGATTCAGACCTGCACACACATTTTGAAAGAGATTTATGACAGCTTAAGAGCACATGGTTAAAATAAATTCCACCAAAGGGGACCTTATACTGACCTGTCGAGTCCAGCCTGTTGAGAGTAGATACAGCGTCGCTATTGAACATCCAAAAATGGCCGTTGTTACAGGAGAGCAGGCAGGGTTTACAGGGGGCAACAACATGATAGCCCACAACGTTGCCGCTGGGGGAGAAGGGGAGAGGGAGAGGGGATAAAGAAGAAAAGTGAGTCAGCGCTTTACTATGGGCGCTTCTGAAAAGTGCAAGCTCAACTAGCAGGAGTCAATTATCTGGCAGATGTTTGTTTTTGCCCTGTGTACAACAACAACAAAAGCCTGGGAATACAAAAGAGGCTCACACACAAAGCCTCAGTGTAGCTCCAAACTAGTTACAATTATAATCAGAAATAAAATCATTACAAATACATCTATAAAGAAGTTGTTCTACAATCATTAGAACAGTGACTGTCAACATCCCATCTGATCAATCATCAACATTGACATGAAAACCAAGGGTGAAAACATTTAGCCTTTGTACTTGGGCTGCTGGATACTATAATAAACATGTACGTGTGTAACAACAACTTGTTTGCCGTGCTAACATCAGCACACGGTGTTCCTAAAGCAACCCCTGGAAGGTTTATATGTATATATAGTAGAGCTTTACAAACCATTTGAGACATGCGATGTCTCTCAGTTTGCATTTGCAGCTTTCAGTTGAGTAGCAGCTGGCCACAAAGTCAACAGTTCTTGGGGGAGGGTGCGTGCAAAGAGAAACAAACAGAATTATGAAAGGATATAATTAACACTCACTTCGCATTGTTATGCTTCAAACTATATGATTATCACAGTTTTTGTCGAAAATTGAGTATTTACTTCCTTGAAAGTGAATCGTTAGAAGACATCTGTCTACAGCTTTGTCATGTCCCTCTTACCATGCTAACAACAACAGACATAAACAAAGGCTAGCCGCACTGCTAACAAAATTAGCACTTACCTATTGGGAGGTATATCGGTCGAAAAAAGCTCCACTTCGGTGTCTGCGAGAAGCACAGCCTTCATCCCTCTCGTGCAGAGCAGACTCTCGCAAAATATGCAGTTCACCTGGGTCACGCACTTGTTTTTAAAATTGGCGTTGGATGTAGACATTGTGGTTGGACTAAAATGGACGAACCCTCTCGCTCTTTCTGCCTCCACAAAGCGAATGCAGCTGAAACCGAGAAGCGGGTACTGGTGGCGCCCACTGTCCGTTTGGATCGACTGAATAATAATCGATTTGAATTAACTCTGCAAACGATAACTCTAACGTCCTTGCGCGAACGTTAGCCCGTTTCCTAGCGATGAAACGGAAGGCAGCTAACGTTAGCTTGTCAGGTAAACACACGGAAGAATCTCTGCTGTATCTCTGCGATGCGATCTCTGTGTAAAAAGCTGTTCGCTGACTTGGTGATAAATACCCGATATCGACTGATAACTAGTCCGTTTTACACAGCTGGCTCCGGGTCCATTCAGAGATGTAGTTAACAGCAAAGTAAATAGCTGTCAGCTTTGTTTACAACTTCCTGGTATTTCACAGCACTTCCTGAAACTATCTTTAAAAGACCCTGCACTTGAATCTCATTGGTCACATTCTGTAGTGACCTACGCAATTGGGCAGCTTCGTAACAGCAACTGAATGTTATTGATCAGAAACGCGAGTGGGTGACGCCCTTCTTCAAATATTCTCAAATCCGATTGGCGAAGTTTAATATCAATCAAATTCAGTTGCACGAATCGTGGTGTGGGAAGTATTTTTCTTGTCCTATAACATTCAGGCGGGAGTGTCAGCGAAAAAAAAATATGATGCTTTCTTCTTAAATGTGAATTAAAAACACAGCTTTCCTCATTAAAAATGCATTCTCTTCGACAAACGGCACAAGGTTGACATATTTCACTAAATATCACGAGTGACTCTGTGTAAGACAATATTATATTTATCTCACAGTGGGAAATGTGCAGTGTTGCAGTGAAATAATGACAGCGCACACAAGACAAGGAAAAGTAAACATTAAATAAATACAAAAAAATTGCTAAAATACCTTTTAAAGTAATTGAATTGGTTGAGTATTTGAGGCTAATGCTAGATTTTGGGGGGGCATTTTGGACTAACGTTGGTGCGCTACATGAATGGAAAATCAGGTTGGTGTGAAAGGTGAGCAATATGAAGTGGGTATCTGCTCACTTTACTCACATCTCAGTGAGCTTGTCAGACTTATTTTTTGGTTAAAAACACCTTTGTTTAGTTTAAAAGTTAAACATTTGACACTTGCCTCAGGGTTTCTAAAGGTTTGAACAGAGTGAAATTTAAGAATTTTCAAGACCCTTTTAAGACCACTACGGGTTACAATTTACACCTACACGAAATATGGGGAGACTCGAAAAGTAAAAAAAAAAACAAAAAAAAAAAAAAACGGAGACACAGAATTACTTTCAAAGTAACAAATTTGTCTTCATTCAGAGCATAAATGGGTGGGCTCCACTACTGAGGAACAGAAACATAATAGGCCTTGGCCAGAGGGAGTCATACTGAAAATGAAGCAGTAAATGGATGTAAGGATTTAAGACTTTACTAGATGCCATTTAAGACCTAGAATACAAACTATGATTGCAATTGAGAGTTTTTAAGGCCTTAAATTGGGATGATCACATTTTAGACGTTTCGTGAGCTCGCTTGCGGCAGTTGGTGTGGTTTGCAAACGAAGACCATCCATGCATGCGCGCATCCATGCTTGTCAGGGCACTGGGGCTGAACCCCAGCTGACCCCCCCACAGCCCATCCGCCGCCCACAACTCTCTCTCTCTCTCTCTCTCTCTCTCTCTCTCTCTCTCTCTCTCTCTCCAGGAGGGGGAAGAAGGGAGCAGTTCAGTATAGACAGGCGGCAGCAGCAAGACCGATCGGGATAGATAAGAGGAAGCGAAAAAAAAAACTTTTTTGGACGTGCTGACTAACAAGCTATTGGCCCTTTCTTTTTAAGCAGGGAATGTATCTCCTTTCTCTTGAAGTTGTTTGCAACATAACCGGTTTTGAGGAGGCGGTGAGGAGAGGCGAGGCGAGGCGAGGCGGCGGATAGGAGCATTGAGCAGCAGCAGCAGCAGCGCCAAACTCACAATGTGCCCCGAGTGAGCGGCAGAGACAGGGAGACAATACAGACCCCACGGCCACGCTGAAGGAGCTGCAACCTCTCATCTGCGCCCTCTTTTTCCCCCCCCAACCCTTGCTCCGGAGTGGCATTCCTTCCACTCCGAGCCCCGCTTACTGATTCATTGACAGAAAAAAAAATAAAACTGACTTGGCTGCGAGGACAAGTGATCTGATCTCCAAACTCAGCCATGACGTCTCCAGCGAAATTCCGAAAGGACAAGGAGATCGTGGCCGAATATGAAACTCAAGTTAAAGGTAAAACTTTTTTCGTTTTTTAATTAAAGAGATCATTCCGGAGTTTCACATGCAACACAAGCTGTAGCGATTTAGCGTTAAATCCGTGCTTCCATACTATGTGGCGTGTTTTCCTAGACTTGGCGGATCGCATGGCTTTTTTTCCTCCTCCCTCACCTCTCCTCTCCTAACAGGCGTAAAGGGAAACCTTGCTTTTTTTTCTCTTTCTTTTTTTTTTTTCTTTTTGTCAAACCGATCATGTATGGAGGCTATAACTGTTATTTCGCCGCCGTGGCTGATCGCTAATACAAATAACACGAATAGGACATAATGATCAGCGGCTCTTCAGGCGTGTGATCGCTCGTTTTTAAGGCAGCGCGCAGATGTCCAACAAAGACGGGAGGGGGCAAAGCTGAGAAATCAGTGGTGTTGTCCAGATGTGGCTTCAGCACAGTCTCTTAAAAAAAGCGCGTATGTGGACGGGAGGTGATATGCGTATGTTGGTTCGATTACCCACAGCAGGGCTGGGGGGTTCGACATTGAACAGGGCGTTTTCTTTCCCCCCTCTGCCTCCTGCGTGTCTGTGCTGCTGCTGGATTGCAGTTCGGATGTTTAAACGCAGATTGCAATGAAATGGGTGAATTTGCGCTAATGCCTGTTCATTGATCACAGTTCGTCGGTGCCACCTCTTACTGATGATCAAGGGCACAAGAGAGCAGATTGGAGCTGTTAAGAGGGGCAATCAGATGTTGACTTCTTTGCAGCTGATAAGTGTGTGTTCTTGTTCACTTTTGGATTCAGATGTCACACAGACTTACACTAGGAGCTTATCAGATGTGGGTGCTGCATACTTTAGGGTGGGATGGGCAGGATTTAGTGCCAGGAAGAGAGCGGACAGGACATTATTCACCTCATGTGCAGCACTTTGTTCTGCAACTGCAGTGCCAGATCGCTGGATAAGATGGACCACCACTGTCCTATTCACTGCCACTTCTCATTTCCATTAAGACATCAGCCCTCTGTCTCCACAGCTGTCTAAGTGTGACCTTGTGTGAGTTATTTGTTTTTGAGTGTTATCATAAATCACTAGGTTGTCCAACAGGAATTCCTGGTCTTAATATACTGATGAGTGACAAATCAAGAAAAACAAACCAACCTAGAGTGTTTTAAGAAGGCGTGTAGCCACAACAAGCAGCCACACTAAAGCAACGGCTTTAGTATCCTGTGTCGTAGGTTCAACACGTTTCTGAAATGGAAACGATCGACCTGATTCTTCTGAGAAACATTGATAGCCGTTCATTTGCGAGACCCACTTCATGTAACCAAGGGCAGTGTCGTACCCCCGTATTGAAACCTCATGCCCAGCAGCGTAGTGTTAGAGCACACCTTTCTTCTTTAATGTTACACTTGTATGTTCATCTCCATTAAATCTGGCCAAGTGTTTCATTTCATTGCATACTCTAGCAGGTACCTCTGTGAGTTGAGTAATCCAGAGTGACTCACCTGAGCTGTCTGTTAACCACCTCTTATTAGTTCTTCCTCTTGTTTACCCGCCTATTTGAAACCTCCTTCACTTGTCACCACAGTGACATTAGCGCTGTTGTCTCAATTCCCTCCTCAGACCGCTGTTTATGCTTGGCAGCCTGTGTAAAGGCTCTCTGTCCATGCTGCATTGTGAGGCCCGTCTGCTGTGTTTGTCACACTGTGGACTTAATGTTTGTCCATCGACCCTCTGCATTGATTTCTCCTGTCAGTTACTTCGCGGCTCCACAGTGAACAGCTGTGTTGGGATATCTCTTCTCTCCTCACTCCGACTGTGTGTTTTTTGTTTTCCACGTACGTGCTTTCCTATCTGGATTGAGCAGATGAAAGGGTAAACTTGTGCGTCCACATAGCTGTTTGAGCTGTGTGTTTTTCCACCCATGTGGAGATGTCTCCAGACGCTGTGTGTCTGTTGTGACATTCCCAGCAATCTGCCTTCTCCAGGAGACGCAGTCAGCCTGTCATTAACCTGTGCACAGCTCCTAGGTCCTGTCTAATGCCAAGCAGCAGTACACAAAGCAGCTACTCGTCACGTCTTCTCTGCCTCCCTTTATTTGCAGACATGTGTCTGCCTTGTTTTCTCAGCCCAGCTAGTTAAGGAGGACTCGCACATACCTGTGTGTCTCTGCTGTAATCAGGCTGCATGAATACCATTTTACATGCTGCAGCCGTACACTGCAGCATCAAGGGGGAAATGAATGTAAATCCTCCCATGGATAAAATTCATAAAGCTGTACAGCAGGAGAGGGAGATGCACAAACATGTGCATATTCTCATGGACAAAAACTTGCCTAAGTAAATCAAGCACTTGAGAGTTTTTAAGGCCTGTATACATATATATGTAGGGCCATAGACTGGTATATATACTGATAGTATTTAAATACGTTCCTGTTGCACATTAGTATTCAGTGTTGACCATGTCACACCAATCTGTCAGTCGGCTTTGAGTGTGTCCTGCACCACTGCCATGACTAAGACCTCTGACGACGGCTTCTCAGCTGTTTCAGGGTGTTGGATTTTTGGCATTTTGGCATTTGGCGTTCACTCTGATTGGCTGTTCAGCTTAGCAAACCCATGCATGAGGAACATATTTGATGAATAAAGCACAAGTCAAAAGAGACTGACTGCTCTTCATCTCCATCCCATATGAACATTCAAAACATTTTACACTGATCAGACATAACAATATGACCACTGACAGGAAAAGTAAATAATATTGACCATTGGGACCTGACATTCATTCATGTTGAATTCACTTAGACATGTAGCACCCACCTAGACCAGACCAGACAAAGTCCCCCACTAACAACATCCTGTTTCCAAATACCACAGGACACCCTCAGAAGATGCATGTCTATTCTCTGATGAGTCAGAACTGTTTGGGAGGCACAAAGAAATGCATAATATAGATAGATAGATTACTTTATTCATATTAGGAAGGTGGTCATAATGCTGTGTCTGATTGGTGTATAATGACATGATCATCTAGAATGAATAAGTTGTAAACCAGCTGATTAGTGTGATTCTGTTTAGCTTCCCCATGTCAGTGAGGAATGCAGACAACTGCCACCTGCTGTCGTGGGACGTACAGCATGAGCTAGCTGGCCATCGGCTGTAAATCTTTGTGATGTGTTCAAGTCCAGCTGCTTTGGTCCAGAATCAGGCAACAACTGTACAAAGGTACAGGGACATCAGTGGATCCCTACGTGTTGACATGGGAGCTGAAGAATGATCACTTTTATTTTAAAATGCACATTGATTCTTGAATACCACCAACCCTCTCCCTACTTCCTCTGTGTTATTTCGCACAGACGGAGTGCTGATACTCTAATATGGGATTTTGGCCGATGCAAGGAATGTTCCTACTAGCTCAGGAAGAGGGTGTTGCGTGTGTGCGTGTGTGTGTGCGTGTGTGTGTGTGTGCCTGTGTGTGTGTGTGTGTGTGTGTATGTGTATGTGTGTGTGTGTGTGTGTGTGTGTGTGTGTGTGTGTGTGTGTGTGCGCGCTTGTAGAAAGACACATAGACAAAGTGACTGAAAGGTGAAAGAATGAGAGAGACTGAGAAACAGAAGGGTAAGAATGTTGGAACACAGATGCAAGTGGTTATATTATTGTTGAAATGGAAGAATGAGCTTAACACATAGCTGTACGTAGTCCGCAGAGTATTCACTGTAGCCTGGAAGCCTGCCCCAAGTTTCCCCGCCCACCAAATTCTAGTGGGGGGAATTGTGTCCACCAAAGATCTGAATGATTTTTGTGTGGAGATGGATGGAACAGTAACAGCCATGTGTCATACATGATTTAGATTAAAACAAAATGGCTGCTGTAGGAGTAGTGTTCTGGTTTTCCGGTCAAGTCTATTGTAAAATGTACTGACAGCATAATAACCTTAAAGGCCAAACAGTTAATTGGATTAAAGTATCTGTCGACAAGCATAAAGTCAAATAAATCAGCGCTCTTACTGGTTGTAGAGGTATTTTTTCTCTCTTTTATCCAAATGCTGTTTTACGTCAGGCTGTCTTTAACATCCTTCAAGCAGAATCCAGAAGGCTGGTTTGCTTTTAGAAAAAAAAAAAAACAACGTGTTGCCTGGCATTTGTCCCAATGCCTAAACCGAAGCTTTCGATTTTAAATAACACATTAAGTTTGCTGACAGGTAAGAAAGGGATGGTTATAGCCGGTAGATGTGCATCGACTGGATAAATGATACAGGCAGTGCAGCGCTAAAAGATTCACTTGGAGTATTTCTCAAAGCACTCGGCTGCCTTTAACACGTCTTATTTACCAGTCAGCAATATGATTTCACTGGAAAGCTTTTATTCAGGCACTGGGAAACTGTGGAAAACTGGGGAGTGCTGAGTCTTCATAACATTCGACAGATGTTTCATTTTTCAAGTACGTTTTGCCCAAGCAGCTGTCGGCGTCTTCCACATCTGGGAGTGTTAACGTGTGGCTGCATTTGCTGCCATTGACAAAGCACATCGATTTTAGTGTTTTGTTTTTTTTTGTGATGTATGAATGGCAAAACCTAATCACCATGTACTGAGTAATCATCATTGATTTTTTTTTTTTTAATGCCAAATACTGAGAGGCGGACGCTCACACAAAGAATCATGCACATGCAGTATCTCCAAACAGCTGCGGACTAGTTAGTGAACTCATTGAGCTCGGCAGATATGGTGTTGATTCTGAAGGACGGGGCCCTAAACAGAAACTGCATGTCTTGCCTACGTGTACATTACCGAGCTGCATGTTTACAAGGCAGCCAGAGAAATGTATGATTGAGGATAAATGACTGCTTTCACAAACACACAATAGGAAAAGTGGTGACACAGCCAGAGGTTTTGTCTGCAGGATTATGGGTCTGTGTCTTTGTTTTGTGTGAGGCTCTACGGTCGGTTTATAGTTTAGTTTGGGAGTGCATTGTGTGTTTATCGTAGCCGGAGGAGCAGGAATATTCAGATTTCCTTCAGCGTCAGGTGTAAGAGACAGAAAGCATGTCAGTGAGCATTGAAGGAAACCTGCATACTTTAACTTTAGTGGGACTGCTACTCTGACATACACCAATCAGGCATAACATTATGACCACCTTCCTAATATTGTGTAGGTCTCCCTTGTGCCTCCAAAACAGATGTGACTCATCAGAGAATGGACATGGGGCGTCTGAGGGTGTCCTGTGGTGTCTGGTAACAGGATGTTGTTAGTGGGGGTCTTTGGGTCCTATGGGTTGAGGGGAGGGGCCTCTGTGGATCATGCTTTGTTACATCGCATTCATGTTTGAAGCTGTTTATTGTCATATATACAGCAAGGATTACACTGAGCATCTTTAAGCATAGAAAGTAAATAAGTAAGTGAGGAGGCGTATAAGGTGCAATTACACAGTTACTATCACAGTGACAGGACATTTGGACTATATTGTTTAGACTGTTCAAATGTGTAAACGAGATATGCATATATCACACTGTCGCCGATGTGTGCAGATGAGGAGATGACACTTAATCAGTTTGGGATCTAGTGAGTCTGGAGGCCAGGTCAACACCTTGTGCTGTTCCTCAGTGTTTTTTGAGTTGTTCCTAAAGTGTTTTCGTGTGTCTGTGTCAGGCTGCATCCTGCTGGGGATGACTGCTGCCATCAAGGAGTGTCATTGCTATGGGGTGGGGGTGTCTGGTCTGGTGTAGGTGGGGGTAAATATCTAAGTAACATCTACATGAATGAATACCAGGTTGAAAAGTTTCCCAGCAGAACATTGAATTGTCACAAGATGGTCAACGTTATTTACTATTCCTGTCAGTGGTTTTAATGTTGTGGCTGATCGGTATATATTCATACCTGCAGGTTAGTTGAAAGGCTGAGGGAAGACATCGTTAAACTGATCAATTAATGGGAGTTTCAGGGCTTAGAACAAACTCTGGTTAATTAGGGTTGGAATGTATTAATAACTTGGTGGAGCAACTGTCAACCACAAGTCAATAACCAGACTATGAATGGTATTGTTGACTCCGTGTGTGTGTGTGTGTGTGTGTGTGTGTGTGTGTGTGTGTGTGTGTGTGTGTGTGTGTGTGTGTGTGTGTGTGTGTGTGTGTGTGTGTGTGTGTGTGTGTCAGTCAGCTTGGGTTGGTGTAGTGGGGCGGAGGGCTCCTGGATCAGAGTGCTGTATTGTGAGCTGAATGAAAACGCTGACAGAGCCTAAAATAATCACTCAGGAAGGATGTTTGTGTGAAACCGAGGTTCAGGATGCTGGAACACGCATGGATCACACAGGAGTGCGTGTAGCTTCCTGTCTGGGCCCATGGTTTTGTGTTGGGGCGAAGGAATCAACTGCCTTTTCACACAGAAAACACACACACACAGCACGGCCACGCTCAGTGTATGAGTTATTTTTTTCTTTTTGGATATGCAGTTACCACAGTTGCCTCTCGGAAAACAAAGGAATCAGCGAGCTCGATAAAGATGGAATTTTTTTTAAGAAACAAAATCCTCTATTCCCTTTGGTGAATCACAATAGAACAATATGTTCCAATCCAGGTGTCCCACTGTTCTTTCAGTTTTGTGTGTGTGCACAGTGGCAGCCACCTCTTGCTGCGTCAGCACCAGATACGACGTGCCTGAAAACACTCATTGATTTTCTGTTCCCTTTCGCCCGTCTGCTTCCTCATTCTTCAGCATTCGATATGACAATTTGCCACGGGGCCGCTGCGGCACCTGAGAGAGAATGCACGCCACTAAATTTACTCACTCTGCAATTGCTGAGTTGGCCTCCTTCAGTGCGCGCACAGAAATATATAGTTGGCGAGTGTGTTACTGCGATTTGGATTGAGACATCTAATCCATCTCTGCCTGTCCTCCGACGTTCTGGATGCAGACGATTGCTGGGAGATAAAAGAGGAATGTCTGCTATCGCAACGTTATGTAGATGAATCGGTTCAGATGTACAACAACACCCAGTGTACCCAGATATATAACACGTCACGGCTCATCAATATCAGTGACATAGAAATTAAGGTGTACAGCGCCAGAGAATGAAAGGGAAATAAATAAATAAATAAATAAACAGTTGGAGGAGAAAAAGGGCATGTGGTGAATCCCAGTCAGTGAGGTCAGAGTTCATCTGCCGGATGACTGCTGTTCATGGAAGCCAGATGTTCCAGATGCCATGATTGGGCAACAGATGTTCCGTCTGCCCTGGTTGGCTAATCCTAGACAATTTGGCTGCCACCCCTTCATGCGGCCTACAGCGCTGAGGCTTGTCGGGATTGGTTGATGGCTCCCCTCCCTTTTTTCAGGTGCTCCTGCTTTGATGCAGACGAAGTGTGTGTTTAGGATTTGTGTGCACAGGCAATGAGTTCCCTCCTGTACGGACATTTTGAAATGCATGAAACTTATACAGTGTTTGTTCATGCAAAATGAACACACGCTCACCCCTCGAGCCTACTAGGCCCTGTTGTTACCTGTTGTGAGTTATTTTGCATAATGTCAACTGTAGCATTCCTCTGAGACAGTTGGTTATTTGAGAGAGGATGAAGTTGAACGGTGCTGTGGTGGAGCTGGTGGAAGTTCCTACTTGCCTGTGTTTGTCTATGTGTGAGAACAATGTGGTTCAAAACTCACATCGTAAATATGTGTCAACCGAGGAACAGTTTCAGTACTCAAAATAATGGAAGTGAAAATGAATTCACTTCAGGGCACTTAACTATTCAGGTACACGGATCAGCCATAACATTATGACAAGAGAAGTAAATAACGTCGACCATCTTGCACAAGTGAGACCTACATAATTTTGTAGGCGCTATAGGCATGACATTATGAGGTAATGGTGTAATATATTATATCTGAAGATATTAGATATTGTATATCTAATATGTGTATATCCCACAGATACTTGATGAGTTTGGAATCTAGTGAATTTGGAGGCCAGGTCAACACCTCGTGCTTTTCTTCATGTTTTCTTGAGTTGTTCCTGAAGCGTTTTTTCTGTGGTACATGAATAACGGGTCCAAAATTTTCCCAGCAGAACAATGTAATGTCACAAGGTGGTTAATGTTATTTACTTCTCCTTTCAGTGGTCATAATGTTATGACGGATTGCTGCGCATGACAACTTTGCGCATCCCTTTGTGTGATTGTTTATGAGGCCTGATCCTTGTAGCTGGAGGTCTTGACCTCTGTTTGGGAGCCTCATTCAGATTTCACCTTCTTTAACTAACACACACACGGCAACAGCAGAGCAACCAGTGAGAGAGTGTAAAAATGTAAAAACCAGAAGCATGATGTGGCCTACCCCCTCACTCAAACACACACACACACTTTGTCAGTCAATTCCCCACTTCTCCCTCTCCATTTCTTTTTTTCTCAGTCTTTTTCTTTCTCTCAGCCTACATCCAATGAACAATCAGACCTTTGTGAAAACCGCTGGTCCTCAACTTTGGATTTTCAGTTTTTCTCCCTCCTCCTCTCTGCGCCTGTCTTTTCCTCCTCTCCTTGCCCTCGCTCATGATGTTTGTCAGTTGTGGTTAAATGTGACACCACTTTCGACTCATGTCCCGTGGCAGCTTGAACCATAATCATCACTTTTTGAGATTGCAGCATATGTGAATATGTGACACAAACTGTGTTGTGCGTGCATGCACAAGCCTCTCCACCGGACACTGACTCACAACCAGCCGAGAGAGAGATGGAGAGAGAGACGGAGAGAGGGATGGAGAGAGAGGGAGAGAGAGAGAGGATGTTTTTGTGTCTGTTGCTGTGAACATCTTTAAGAACAGAGGGATCTATATAAAGCCAAACAGGCCAAAGACAAAGCCCACTCATATCCTCTGTTAAACAATCAATAGCAGCACAGGCATCCAGCTGTAAATAAATAGGAGGGGTGGCAGAGAGAGAGAAAGAAAGAAAGGAGAGAAAACACAACAGCAGAAAGGTTTAGATAATGCTCCCGGGGGAAGCCGGAGGAAACAGGTTGTGTTTGAACAGCTCTCATACAGGCCTGAGAGCAGGAGGAAAAAGAGCAAGGGGTCTAGCCAAGGAGGAGGAAAGGAGAGCGGGTGGGGGGCCAGGCGAAGAGAAGAAGAAGAAGAAAGAGAAGGAGGGATTCTGGGAAACATGCAGGAAGAGACCTTAACAGCAGTGGATTTTAAAGAGGTACGAAGGAGTGGAGAAACCCTTCTACTTGACGGTTCAGTCCGTCAGTTCAAAGTGTGTGTGTGTGTGTGGTATTATGCACTAGTATTAGCCTTTTCTTTATTTTTACTCCTCATCTCTCTACCTCCCTCTGTCTCCTCCCCTCCATCAGCAGCTTCTCTCGGCACGTAGGCTGAGTTGGTTGCTAGGGTTACCGAATTGCCCCCATTTTTCTGGGTTTGCGAGGAGCAGAGGGAAAATGAGAAAGAATAATGTAGATTTGCCTCCCCTGTAGGGTCTGGCTAATCAGGTTACCGCTGTACACATGCGCTTCCACTGCGCTCTGAGCCCTCAGACCTTGGCCCTTTTCGGGTTCATGCTCTTTTCCTTTTCTTGCCTTTCACCCCCGTTCCTCGTATTTGTGCTCGTTAGCCTCCTTTATTCCTTCTTTCTTTATCCACGGTGTCACTGCTGTTTCCTCATCTCCCTCAGGCGGTGGGGTGGTATTCTCTCTTTCAGTGTGTAGTCTGAATTGTTGGGGCTGTTTCTTGAAAATAATTTGGCCTGTCATTGGTGTTTTAAGCTTGATATTTGCGAAAAGCCAGTAGGTTGCCTTGGTTCAAACTTGCATTACCATCAAACACTGTAAATAAGCAGCACGGGGGGGAGTTGAATGGTGCTCGTACCCCGGAGAAAGATTTTGGTATTGTGACAAGTTTCTGTTTGTTAGAACAGAGCCATCACAGCTCACTGGCACCCACTATTCGGGTTCACACCTCTCCTAATGCTGTTTTAATGAAGCCATTCATCACCTCCTCTCAGCTGAATCTGCATCACTTACACACACACACATATACTCGCAGACTTTCTCTCGTCTATCTAAACGCCAGTGAGAACACCGTGTTCTTCCCCCTGGTTGCTATGTGAATGCACCAGTTCTATTTTAGTTGTTTCCAGCATCAGAGGCGCTCTGGTGGAGATTTCGCCCGTTTCTTGCAGGCTTAGAGTGGCTTGTTTAAAGTGCTGAGTCCTAGCTTTACTTTAAATCTACTTTAACTGTGGGAATACTGCAGTTTTCTTTCCCACAGTCAACACACACACTTCCTTTTTGCCTTTTATTTATTTATTTTTTTTACACAGTTTGACGATAAAGATTTGGCACACACTCTTAGATGGGTAGTTTCCCCAAATAGTTCCATCCCCTGTAGGTGGAGCAGAAGGATTTAGCTCTGTATTTCCGCTTCAGGTCACTGGTAACGCATCGACTCACACTTCAGCCACAACATTATGACAGCTGACAGGAGAAGTACAAAACATTGAGCATCTTGTGACAATTCAGTGTTCTGCTGAGAAACATTTGGACCTGACTTTCATTCGTGTGGATGTTACGTAGACATGTACCACCCACCTAGACCAGACCAGACACCCCCAGCTCATAGCAATGACACTCCTTGATGACAGCACATCCCCACCAGGATTCAGCCTGACACAGACACACACACAAAAACAATTTAGGAACAACTCAGAACATGAAGAATAGCACAATGTATTGACCTGGCCTCCAGATTCACTAGATCCCAAACTGATCAAGTATCTGTGGGATGATCCACAGAGGCCCCTCCCCTCAACCCATAGGACCCAAAGACCTCACTAACAACATCCTGTTATCAGACACAGCAGGACACCCTCAGAAGACCCATGTCCACTCTCTGATGAGTCACACCTGTTTTGGAGTCGCAAGGAAGACCTACACAATGTTAGGAAGGCGGACATAATGTTATACCTCATTGTTTTGTATATACACTCCTACACATAACTATACACATCAGTTAAACTGCATGGTGGCTGTTTAGAAGCATACATGCTAGTATTTCAACCTGAGCTGGAGGTTATTCCGAGGCCTCTTGTTATCTGGTTACGTTGCAGCAGGAAGTAGATGAGCTGCTTTATACTGACAATGAAACATGGCTGCAGAGCCACACAGGTCAAAAGCAAGGGAGGCTTTAAGTGCCGTTCCACCATACCCATCTGAGCTCAACCTATGATGGTGATTGATCTGAGCAGCTTTTAGATTGTTCTCATAATCATCCACCCAGCCTGAGGTGAACACCAGCGCTTGCGTTTACTAAACGGGCTTAATTGATGTAAACGATGCTAATTTGATGCTGTGTTATTTTGACATTGAACATGTAAGAGTGAGTGAGCAGATATAGGCAGAAGACGTGCAGTTCACCACAGTGTTCTTATTTGTGGAGGCACCGTGAGCGAGACTTTGACCTGCATTTTGTGTGAACGTGGTCAGACGTGAGTTAAAACATGTTCTCAGAAACAGTACTTATTAGCGGGTGTGGTTGTATGAGCATGTCTGATCGCTTATCTTCCAGAATGCATGTATTTATTTGTCTTGGACTGACATGTCAGCACCGGTGCCAAGACGTAAACAAATCCACCCAAAAAATGTGGTTTTTACCTGGAGCCCATGGTGCTTTGGAGATAGACGTCAGAGGCAGAAGCACATACCCGAGGCCTTATATTCACCTCACTGCAGGAGCCTCTCTCCTGTCTCTTTCTCTGGATGTGCTTTTACAGAGCGTTTCCAGGGGGTAGTGGTGTTTGTGTGTGTGCGTGTGAAGCACATGCTTGTGTGTGCTCTTCACTCATGCATGTTGAAGTGTGTCCTCAGGCTGTGGAATATGCACCGTCATAGCCTCTTAACTTGTCATGTAACAACGCAAGAGACAAAGAGTTGATCTTTGTTGTGTTGCCGCTGAAGTGTGAGACATTTTCTGCACCTACGTATCCCCTGAGCTCAGGCGACAATTATGATATGATAGCACTGTTGATACCGGAGATACCATTGATACCATTCATGGAGTCAATGGTTGCGCATAGCACCTGTTTAATGTTATTTAACGCAAAAGCCCTGCTATAAATATTTTAGTTGTCAAGCTACAGATGTTCAGTTTCTGTTGACACTAACCTGAAGACATGTTAATAAAGTAGATCTATCATCATGGGACTGAGGTCACATTGTTGTGCCAACACTTTAAGTAACACATGTCAATACTACTAAGTATTTTAATGTACAGGCAACTTCTTTTTTTTTCATTTATAAAACATTTCAATTCTGAGGTTCTTTTTACTCCCCAGTTGTTATGTGTGTGTCAAATTAGGTCTGTACGGGGCCATTCTACACTCTGCAACAGGTATTTAGTTAGATAAACCAGCTTCACAGAACTTATTGAGATTCAGGTCCACTGCAGCCTGAGGTTTTTATTGCCATTGTTCGGTGAAAAACAACGAAATACAGTAAATTCTATTTGACACAAGAGTTGAATTGTATTAGTGAGCATCTCGACCATCTTGTGACAGTTTAATGTTCTGCTGGGAAACTTTTGCACCTGGCATTCATTTGGATGTTACTTAGACATGTACCACCCACCTAGACCAGACCAGACCAGACACCCCATAGTAATGACACTCCTTGATGGCAGCAGCCATCCCCAGCAGGATGCAGCCTGACACAGACACACACACAAAAATGGTTTAGGAACATCTAAAAAAAACATGAAGAACAGCACAAGGTGTTGACCTGGCCTCCAAATTGACTAGATCCAAACTGATCCAGTATCTGTGGGATGATCCACAGAGGCCCCTCCCCTCAGAGGCCCCCACTAACAACATTGTGTTTCCAGACACCACAGGACACCCTCAGGAGACCCATGTCCATTCTCTGATGAGTCACAACTGTTCTGGAGGCAAAAGGGAGAAATACACAATATTAGGACATAATGTTATGGCTGATCGGTGTATATATCAACTCTAATTATTTCAAAAGATGGACATTAATAACATCTGACTTACACAGGAAATTGTCAGTACAGTCATCCTCTATCCTCTACCTCCTCCTGGACTCTCGACACCTTCTACCTTAGGCCACAAACCTCTCAGTTCCACCTTGCGACTATAGGTGAGAACTGGACACTTTTCAACTGGTGGCGCCTGTTGTGATGTGTTGTTAATGTCATCAATGATACATTGATCCATTTTGACATGGCGTCTCCCACCAGGCGCTGTTGTGTTGCTCTACGGATGCCTGTGATTGAAAGTGATATCTTTTCTGTCAGTGCACCGGGCCCACGGTAGTGTAAAGACCATGTGCAGGCTTGCACTGTGGGATACCCCTCTCAGATTACTGCCTTCGCCCATCCACTGACCCTCCCCCCCCCCTCGCATTCCGACTCAGTCCATGTGCTTCAAGCAGAGTGGAAATGGGAACATCCCACCCCTCACACATGCACACACTCATTCTCATTCCTGTTGTGCAGTGGCCCGTGCAGGACAGGGGTTCGAGTCGGGCTGGTGGGTGTTTTCCATATTGAAAGTAAATGTTGTCATGTCTCAGAGATGGAGGAAGTAGGCTGGACACGTGTTGAGCTGAAAGTGGAGATTTCTTCCTAGAAACGAGCAAAAATAAGTTCTGTATTTAGAAGATGGAGACTTTGACAAAGGGAAGCAGAAGAGGGTGTTGAGAGGGGGGTATCCTATAGCACAAAGGACCTAACCCATCAATCACTTCATCACATTTGTCGCATAGCTGCTTGACACAAGCATGTTCTTGTGACCCCCATCACTCGTTTTTCTCACAACCACGCCTTTCTCTCACCCCCCTCCTTTGTGATCTCTTCCCATCGAGGGGCAGCGCTGTGTGCTAAAGGTTGCTGTTCATGGCACATATGCACATACACACAGGCATTGTCCGTGCGTAAAGGTTGCAGTAGGAGGCGGCAGGCTAAGTGGCTGAGTGTGAGTAGGACTCTTGTCATGTGCTGCTGGTATTCCCTCTGTGGAATGTGAAGAGTTTCCCCCTGAGTGCTGGATTCCTACCGCTGCATGTAAACCTTTAGCAATCACTGCAGTTCTCTTAGCCACATACTGTATATTCGTTGTACCATCTGTGTAGAAACTCTGGAGTTGTTGGTTTCTTTTAACAACAATCTTTTCGTAGAAATCATTAATTTAATAAAACTGCTTATGAAACAACTAGTGTCCTTGTTAGTTTTATAAAATTGGAAACGGGCTGACAGTAAATTCAAACTTCAAACTGAGCCCATGCGTGGTTTTGCGATCTGTTGGGCAGCAGAGTCATTTCTCTAACAACTGCTGGCTGCCTGTAATGCCACTCCGGTGTTTCTTTGGTTGTGCAACTGCAACCAGTAAAAAGCCCTTGGAGGTATGTAGTACTCTGGGAAATCCCCAGTGGGTAGTTACCCCAGAACTGTTTCGTCCAGAAGTGCCAATTAAATGGCAACATGCTCCCGTCATCTTCCTCTGTGTGTGCCTGCACGCTCTACGTTAGTCTTCTGCATCATATCCACTTGTGTATGCGTTGTTTTCTGTGTCTCTCTTTCCTGCAGCACTTGTGCCTTGTCTGGGTAAGGCTGATTCCGTAAGACTGATAGTTTTGTAATGATAAGTGGTCTTAGCCATTAGAACCTGGTTGTCAGTGCAAGAGATACAAAGCGATGCGCCACAACATCATTTTATCTGAACAAGAGTGTTTAGAGGCGCTCCTAATGAAATGCAGTCATGCAGAATTCAAACAACAAATTACTGAACAAATCATAACAGGGCTAGCAAAAGGTTTGAGGAGAGTAGTCATGCAACTCTTGTAAAATGCACATAACGTCAATCAGCCACAACATTAAAACCAGTGACAGGAGAAGTGAATTACATCGACCATCTTGTGACAATTCATTGTTCTACTGGAAACATTTTGGACATTCATTCATGTGGACATGTAGATCTCACCTAGACCAGACCAGACACCCCCCACCCCACAGCAATGATACCACAGGACACCCTCAGAGGGCCCATGTCCATTCTCTGATGAGTCACAACTGTTTTGGAGGCACGAGGGAGACCGACACACTATTAGGAAGTCGATTTTAATCTTGTGGCTGACTGTGGAGAGTTACATTAAATACAGAAAAATTTTAATCAATCGGCCGAGACGTGGAAAAACACGGTGGAACCCAAAGAAAAGCAGACGGTCAGGGATGTTTTTGTGTGGCAAAGCAGCTATTGTATCACCACGCAACACGTTGACACTTACTGCTCATTGTTTCCAGCGCCTTTGTCACTGAAAGCAGCCATGAAGGCTTACAGTATGTGTGAGTCAGGTCCCTGGCTGTGTCCCTCTCCATTGTGTCCTGCTTTGCCGGAGATGACAATGATAGCCACTGTCCTCTGAATGAAATACATCGCTGACATAGCTCACATTCTACATGGCCCATATGCGCACAGCACAGCTGGCCTCAGCGCAGCTCCTTCAGAATTGAGGCCATTTTGAATTCATGAATTATTTTGTTGTCTCTGCGACAAGAGGGAGAATGTGTCTGATTTCTAAGAAGTAGAAGAGGGAGAGTCTGCGATTCTCCCGTTTTTTTTTCTTTTGTTTTGTTTGTATCTTTTTTTTTTTGCATAGAATTAAAAGAGAAGAAGAGGGAGCTCTCTCTCCCTCCTCTGCAGCGAGTGAGAGAGTGGTGAACGCCTGATGTCTGGAAGCAGGAGAGCCAGAACAGCAGGACCCTGCTAGATCAAACGGGCTTCCTCTGCGGATAAGACAGAGAGCCAGGCAGGGGGAGAGAAAAACACAGGCAGGGAAGGGAGAAAAGAAAGCAAGAAGAGGGCTCTTTGCAGTCTTTCAAACCGATAACAAGGGTCGAACAATAAACGGCGCTGATGACCACCTCTCTCGTCTCGTGCAGCCTCCGTCTCCTGATGATCTGTCTGCGTGAATCACACTAAAGCACCTTTAGGGCAGGTGTGTGCCACATGTCTCCCTCTGGTCTGCGCCAACCCTTGACCTCTTCCTAGCCCTGCTGGCCACAGACTCGCTCTCTGGGGAGCTGCTGTGAGGAGGGACAGTCGTAGTATACTTCCCTGGCAGGTCGGCGTGTTCGTGATTGAGAGAGAGACTGAGCTGTGTGAAAGTGCCCCCTCTTCTCACCCTTCAACTCAAAGGCAGCATCAATAATTCAGCTACACATTGCAGAACACAATGCCACAGTCCCAGGCACTGCGTTTTCTCTCCTCCTCCTTCAAGATTCCCCAGTATTTATTTCCCTGTCTGTTCCTACACTGTTACTCTGCACCCCCAGATGGTTTTCTTTACCTCCTTCCCAGAGTCTCCTCAGCCCTGCCCACTGTGTCGTGTTCAGAGCTGATGATGATCTGTCTAACCTCTCACTTTTATGTGCTCACGTTTTATATTCATTAGTGTCTTGTCTTTTTCTTTCCCCTCACAGTGTTTTTCCTTCACTCCTGTTTTTACATATATCAGCCATTTTATCACTGCTGTGTGTTCCCTCCCTTGCTCCAACCTCTGTTCCTTTCTTTTTAAATGTGGCCCAGGCCGTTTTGAGGGGCCGGAGAGGAGACTGTGGAGGGGAGCCGGGAGGAAAGGGTGTGGCCACCCACACTGCACTACTCCATTGTGTTGTGCTGATTCCAACGTGTCCCCTCTCTGATAAACACTCACATCACGCACGTTGTGTAGAATCGTTGACCTCATGTTCCATTTTTTGAAGAGGCGTATTCTCTCGGTATCAAGGCAGTCCATTCCTGAGCACAGATAGCTTTGTTTTCTCTCATGTGTTTGAAGCTCACTAGACTTCAGACTCCCATGGTGTCAAAGGGCAGGAAGCCTGCGAAAAGTAAGACTTGGCCAGTAAAATTTGGGACAGTACACTTTTTAATCCTGTGATCCGATACTTCCTCAGGTTTGTCTCATCGGTGTCTGTCCTCCTCAGAGTCAGCTACTGAACAGCCTCTTTATTCTGCATCTTGCTCGTGCGCATTCCAACAGACGTTTCGGTTGCTTTTAATGAGGGTTGAACTACCTTTGAGTGAAGAATGTTTTCTTTAATCATTAAGGTTGCGTTTAAACAAACAGCAGCCATGTGCCAAGAGTGTGTGTGGGCGTGAACGTGTTGTTGCAGGTAACTCTGAATTATATAGTTGTAAATCTGAAGGTTGATGAGACGTCAGAAACACTGCTCAGCAGGTCCTACTCCTTTTAGGTGAAATTATACAGCTCTAGAAATGAACAATGGCAGTCTTTGTTGGAGTTATGCAAACAATTAGCCGCAGCATTAAAACCACTGACAGGAGATGTAAATGACATTGATCATCTTCTGACAATGCAGTGTTCTGCTGAGAATCTTTTGGACCTGGAATTCATTAATGTGGTGTAGACATGTGACACCCACCTAGACCAGACCAGACCAGGCACCCCCACCTCATAGCAATGACCACCACAGGACACCCTCAGAAGACCCATGTCCATTCTCTGATGAGTCACAACTGTTTTGGAGTCCTACACAAAATGACCTGCAGAGTGATACAGTGGATGCGTCAGTGAACCAATGCAAAGTTTTTCTCGGGCATGTAGGGCTAGTACTGCTGGGGCAGTGTGTCCTGGTTGGAATCAGACTGCATCCAGGAGCGTGGCTGATACTGTGGTGACCATCAGACTGTGAAGATGCTCGTTATGGCCCATGAGATGGGGATATTTGAGCTGCAGGGACAGTCATGCGGCGCAAATGTCATGCTCACTAAGTATGTGTCGGAAAGCAAAACAACCGCATGCGTGTGTTCAAAGTAGCACAAAGCATATGTTCATTGTGTATTAGTGAACTCAGGCTGCCTGCAGGTGAGCGAATCTCCGACGATTCTGGGAAACGGCAGCAATTTCCACCTTGTGTTGTTGTAGTCTTTTTACTTGCGTGCGCTGTGGAAATGTGCAGCCAGTAACACCGAAATAGACAGGGGATGACTGACATTTAGTCGGTGAGCTCGAGCTGACTCTGACTGACTCTGCTGTGGGGTTAATTGAGTCTGATATATGCCATCCGCTCACTGAGTGTGGGTCTGCAACGATCGCGTTGAAGCACCTACAAATCCCATTGTCAAAAAGTTGAAAGGAAAACCAGTCCTCTGGTCTGGGTTTGTACTTTTACTGTTTCCAGACTGTCACAGGATACGAGGCCATAAAAACGCGTGAATAGTGCCCTGTTTTTATTCTCCTGGCCAGGTCTCCAAGTTCTCATCCTTGAGTTATTTTTTTCTTTTTCAGTTATGTAAGTTTACTCATGTTCTCTATGGTGCACCCCATCCTGTCGGATTAGAAAACTGAGCTGCTGCATTACCATAATGTATTAGTGACATCTTTGCATGCTCGAAACATGCAAAGCGCTTGCTTTATTCTCAAATCCCTTACAATGGCATGCATTTTGCATTTGATGTATTCTTTAATTGAGAGAAACAATCATGCAAATAATGTGTATGATCTGAGTTAGACGTTAGCTTGCAGACACCGATTTGTGTAATCTGTTTCACTCTCATATTAAGCCTGCTGAAATGAATGACCCGACTTGTGCTTTTTTCCCCCCATAATCTCATTTTCTTGAATTCTTACTATGTCTTGGAGGCCAAAATATTCATTAAAGGGCTAATCTTTTATGAAAAAGTCAGACATAGGCCTCCGCGTGTGGTGAACAATGACCTGAGTCCTCATTTGGCCCCCTTTTTACAACAAGCATCAGTTTTATCACATGGGGATTTATTACACTAAATCTGATAATCCATGACATAACCTAATCTGTCAGTGTGTCATTTACTGTGGAGCAGGAGTTACTGCATCTCGGACTGTTTTCTGTGATACTTCAAGTAAATGCCACCCTGAAGAACTAATCTTGATCTCAATCGACTGTTAAACACTGAATGCTTTTTGTAAAAGGCACCATCGAAAAGAACCGTAGTAAGAAAAACGTTGTCTTTACTTGCTGCTCTTGTTCGTCCGCCTCAGGAGAGTGGAGTTCCTTTGTTATCGTGAAAGCGACTCGATGTAAAAGCAGTTAAAGACAGAACAATGCTGCAGGGAAACAGACTTAGAGGAGCAAAAAGAGTGTTTTTCACAACCGGGTCCCTTGCGTAATTTTTTTTGTGCTTTTCAAACCAGATTCCGTTGCGGTGGTTTGTTGCGCTGAGGTGTTGAGTTGTCCTCCTCGCTGGGAGCCTCTTCATGCACATTAGCCCAGTTCCTGTCTTCCCTGCAGCATTTAGGTACAGGGTACTGCTCTGTGAGCTGGTGGGAATGAATTCAACTAACAGGCTGAATTGGATCTTCATTGTGGAAAACAGTTTATTAGCTCTGTATGCCCACTGTTTAACAGTATGCACACCACAAGACTGCGTTCTCCATGGAGTGACGAACACACAGGTGCGGGCTCTGCTCATTTTACATGAAAATTGTAACTATTCCTCACGTTCCTGTGCCTTAGATCTGCAAGAGTTGTAGTGACAGACTGCCGCTTGGTTGAAATGGTCTCCATATTTCATTGGTCAACTTGTCATCACCAGCAACCTTCGGGTCTTAGGTGTCATCACACTGCAAGGCCACTTCTCCATAGTGCATGAACACATGCACTTACACACACTAGCTGACATGGGAATGAGTTTTACCTTTGGCGCAGTGAGTTGGAGCGGAAGAGGGCAAGGGGGGATTGTAGTTGCTGCAAATAGGCTGTACCTCTCTGACTCTCACGCTAATTGTGACATACACAGTTTACCTGTAATATAATGTCAGCTTTCATAGGTTTATTATAACCTCTACACTTTCTCGGCACATACATTAAGGGTTTTCGGTTGACTGTGTATAGGCCAAGGTTGTAGGGACACAACTGGCAATGTAGTTTACAGCCTATTACTTACACCAGTGGTGGTGAAAATGCACCCAGTGTTCCCTATCTTTTGTGGCTGTGTGCACAGTATTAAGGAAGGATAAAACAATTTTATGTGTGCTGTTCAATTGAAGCAACAGAGGAAAGGGGATTAAGTGGCCCAAAAGATACCTATGATGCTCGTACTATAAGAATGATGTTCCTTCCTTCACACGATGCTTTTACAACTAGGACTTATCTATATCAGCTTCAACGAACACGCTGTAGTATTATTTTCAGCTATACTGTTAAGGGCTACAGCCACTGTTTTTTTGCCTTGTCCATTAATTTGACCATAACTATTTGTCTATTAAACATTAGACAATAGAAAAAAACATAACATCAAAATTGAAGTTTTGTCCGAGTTCCATTTGCAGCAATATGAAATAGAACACGAAGAGATGGTGACACAGGCTGTGTATTGAATGACTTGGTTCTTCTGCTGCATTGCTACACCCATCAGGCTCAATATTATGACCACTGACAGGAGACCGATTGTGACAATTCAGTGTTCTACTTTTTTGGACGTGGAATTCAGATATGTAGCACCCACCTAGACCAGACCAGACACCCCCACCCCATACCAATGACACTCCTTGATGGCACCAGACATCCACAGCAGGATGCAGCCTGACACAGACACACAAAAAAACAAATTCACTAGGATCCCAAACTGATCAAATATCTGCGGGATGATCCACAGAGGCCCCTCCCCTCAACCCATAGGATCCAAAGGACCACATTAACAACATCCTGTTACCAGACACCACATGACACCCTCAGAAGACCCATGTCCATTCTCTGATGAGTTGCAGCTGTTTAGGAGGCACAAGGGCACAATAATAGGAAGGTGGTCATAATGCTATGCTTGATCTGATCTTCATCTTGTCCACATGCCGTGTAGGGCCCTTCCCTAGCTCTGCCCTCATTCGTCTGAGAAGGTTGCAGCTGGAGATGTGACCTCAACGTAGAACCGCTGATTGTATCTCCTGTTATCGGCTGCTGTTCTGAGTCTCATCCTTTGTTTGATGGAACATATATCCCTTTGCTTTCTCTTTCCCTGGCCTCACTGGCTTCCTCCGGTCCTCAGATAAGGATCAGCAGCCATCAGCAGATACAGTCTTCAACTCATGTGTTGCTGCCCGCCTTCGCCTCTCTGCTCTCATTGTATCTGCATCTCTTACCATTTTCCTACAACCATTTTTGCCATGCCACTGATGTCTCGTGGAATGTCGTGATAAGCGTGTTGATGCATAAGGATGTACATACCAGTCACGTACTCATGTTTAGAATTGTGCATCTTCAGTTTACTGTGACAAAGGCTGTCATGGACAACTATCAGATGATAGAGGGAGGCTATTACTCACCACTTTAAGAGCACTGATGCTTCACCCGGGAGGGTTTTACATTGGTGACATTTTTGAAACATTGGTGATGACCTGACTGCTTCTGAGAAGTAAAAGAAAAACTAAGGGATGACTGCATTAGTGATGACTGTTTAATCTGAAAGCAGCAAGTCATTGCACACTGTCATTTAGTCTCTAGAATTATGACAAGTGTTTTTTCCCCAATGAAGGGGAACAAACCTTTTATCTGCCCCATGATGCTTCTTCACATGATACTGTCGTTCGCGCCCATCCCCTGTTATTTCAGAGTAGTGAAAGATTCTTGTAAAGCTTGGTGCTTAGAGGGGGCGCTGTCCAAGACTATTGGGGCTGTTTTAACTAACTGCACACACACTGTCAGACAGACCGCTCGCTCAGACAGACAGACACACACTTGGTGGGCTTCTTCACATGCTTGTGTTGTGGATTAGTCAAATCCCCTGACTGGCTGCTAAGCTGATTAAAGGGGGTGTTATGCACTGGGCATTTTGAAACACTGGAAAGAGTGTGCATGCACACACACACACACAGTGGGACAACCCGGCTTAATATTGCCTCCCCCGTTGGCTCAAGATGATGTGATTTGTGTGTGTGCCCGTGTGGTTTTTGTCTGATACCTATCCACACCTCCTCAGACAGATGGCATAGATCACTATACAGTCATGGTTGGCATCACCACAGCGAGCTCTGTGTGTGTCTGTGTGCCAGAGCTGGGAAACAAGTGAGATGGAGAGAGGGACGGAGATGAAGCCTGTTGGAACAGACTGAGGCCCAGATGGCTGTGTCCAGCAGAGGCAGGAAATAGAGGTGACACCAGGTGGACGGTACCCTTGAGGTTGAACTACATATGCAAGCACACATAAGTGAACCTGGAGGCCAAGAATTCAAGATGGCCGGTCACAAGTTTTGTGCGTTGATGAATTATAGTATAACATACCTTAACCTTTCATGTGGTAAATTATTTTTTTATCTCTTAGTCTATTAGTTAATTTAAGTTGGTCTTAAAATCATCCCACAGCTTGATCCAAAAACCACTGACAAGAGAAGTAAATACAATTGACCATATTGTGACAATTCAGTGTTCTGCTGGGAACTTTTGGACCTGACATTCATTCATGTGGATGTTAAGTAGACATGACAAAAATATGAATAACAGCACAAGATGTTGACCTGGCATCCAGATTCACTAGATCCCAAACTGTTCAAGTATCTGTGGGATGATCCACCATAGAGGCCCCTCCCCTCAACCCATAGGACCCAACTAACAACATCCTGTTACCAGACACCACAGGACACCCTCAGAAGACCCATGTTCATTCTCTGATGAGTCACAATGGTTTTCAAGGCACAATATTAGAAAAGTGGTCCTAATGTTATTGCTGATTGGTGAACATTGATGACTGAATGCAAAATACTTGTGCAATGTAATCTGCTTTTATAACAGACACGCCCATCTGTCACCAGGCACATTGTTGTTATGGCTATTTTTTGGCGATTAATAAAAATAATACTGAAAAGAATTATTAGTATTTTATTCATACATTGTTAGCCTTCCTGCATCCATGAGACGCACCCCTCCCCCAACACCTTTTCTAGACTGGGTTAGTCAAGCAGACAGGGGCTGTAAATGGGCAAAGAGCAAGTTAACTTTTGATAAGCAGTGTTTTTCATTATGCATAAAACCCCCAGGCCCTATGGCCCAACCCCAGAACCCCTCTGCCACCACGAATCAGAGCATGTGAAGGCTGCTGGTGTCAGGGTCAGCAAATGTTTCATGGCTAGCTGAGCATTCTTTATAGTTAAAATGGATGAATGCATTGTAGCAGTAAGTGTTTTCAACCAGTTGGCTTACGTGGGAGACTGACCCTCTCCAGAAGCTGTGTGACCCCTGACCCTTGACCTATGCCTCCTAGCTCATGGAGTGCAAGGAACCCTGATGGGAGCCCACATGCCCAATGCCCAGATGCATTAACAGAGAACACACATATCATTGGAAGCCACGTCTCATCTTCCCTTCTCTTTCCTGTAGCTGTGGTCTCCAGCATCTCCCTGTCTAGTAAAGGGTTAATGACTTCCTGATCTGACCTGATCTGAGAGGTGCACGGAGGAATTTACCCCCGCTGAGTACTAACCCTCACAAAAACACCCCTACTCTCCTCCCTGACACCTCCTTTCAAAGTTCCTCTCACCATGGAGGTGATTACAACACTCATGCTTTATTTTACAGGTAAAGTGAGGTGTATCTTCAGCCACACAGCAACATTTTACTGAGTTTAATTTTAGTAGGTTTTATTTGCTAGGTAAGGTTCTTGCACAGAACCTCTGGATCTTAGAGCTGTGACATACCAAGCCAACATTTTTGCTGGTGTCTGGTCTGCAGAGGAAGCATGTGAACCTAGTTTCTGCATTGTCTCCTATACCGTTGCCAAAAGTTGAACACCTGGAGACGGTTTTTCAGCTGATTCAGGATGACAAATCTATGCTGATTAGCCATTCAGCTCGGTAAACCAGAGCAGATGTAATGAAAGTAAGCAAACAACAAAGTCAAGAGGACACACACAGACTGCTATTCGGCATGGTCATCTGGTCGGCATGATTCAGGTTTATAGGTCTTCCTAGCTTCCTAGCTTCCTAGCTTTCTGGTAAATGGTAATTACAGACTGTTGCCATCCGCTGGTGTGGAGGACTATTTCTTTTTATGCAGGTACACAACTAGATGGTGTGTTCAAGTACAACTTTTTGGTAAAGACTTTTTGCTTTTCTTTCTTTGAGTTTCTTTGAGTTAGGTCTTAACTTACGTCTTTACTTTGTCAAGATAAGAGATGTTGTTAGTCAATAAAGTCATAGGCTGCTCAAAGGAAGGAAGAAGTGTGGAGAACACACATGAATCTTCTAAATACATTTAATTTATTGTTTTGACTTATAGCAAATATGTAGTCAGCAAATCAGTCAGACATAGGTTAGTTATCATATCAGTCCAGGTGTCGACTCTCACTACTAATAAAGTACTTGGCAAACACCAATAAATGTGGAAGTAGGACTTGTTGTCGCATTGTATAACTGTTGAAATGAAGACTCGAGATATCAAGATAGACAGATGGATGCAGCTCATAACTCGAAATCACGAATCGTCTTAGCCATGAACATCTTTGGTGTTACACGGGTTAAACAAATGATGTGTAATGTAACTTATTCATTAGTGGGCATCAGAGGTGCTGATATATACATTTAGTTACCAGCTAGCTGTTTCGAGACTCCTTAATATTAAACAGGAAAACATGAGAACGTCAGTGTTCTTCTATATAAAGCAGTGTTTCCCCAACCATTACATTTGGGGACCCACCCGATATTAATTTTATTTATTTATTTTTTGTCTTTATAGCGCCTGATCACAACAGAAGTAATTTAAAATCATATGTCTGAAGTTGTTATATTAACTGTGGCTATTTGCATCATTACCCCAAGCCCCTCCCTCCAGAATCCCCCCTCACTCAAAGCAGTAAAACTAAGGGAAACACTGTAAAATGCATTTTCCAAATGCTAAACTACTCCTTCAAGAAGTCCAGCTTGTCTTTATTCTCCTAACTTGTTAACTTTACAAATTATGTATAGGAAGTATTTCAAGCCCATATATGTTTGCCAGTGAACTCAGATCTTGGACAGTCGTTGCTGTAATAGGGTTTTGTGAAAGCTGAACGTCTGAAGTTTACTTTTTTTTGCCGTCCCAAAGACGTTCTTCAGCAGCACTCTGTTCTCCATTACTCAGTTGGTTCGAAACCCAAATTCATGAAGTACCAGAAAGACATCAATAAATCTTACCTTCTGAAAACTTGTGTTCTTTACTTATTCATGCTGTAGCTCAGAGTAGCTTTTTATTTCTCACTGCTTCTCTCTCTCTCTCTCTCTCTCTCTCTCTCTCTCTCTCTCTCTCTCTCCCCTCTCTCTCTGTCTCTCCCCCTCTCTCTCTGTCTCTCCCCCTCTCTCCCTCTCTCTCCCTCTCTCCTCCCTATATTTGCTGTGGTTTGGCTTCAGCAGCGTTTTCCACGTCTAGAAGTCACTAAGCTTGTTAACTCTCCTTCTTAAGACGACACTACTTTTCCTTAAGTTTTTAGGCTCTGGGTGAGAGAGGAAATGGCTTTAAGTTTTAATATGTGTGTGTGTGTGTGTGTGTGTGTGTGTGTGTGTGTGTGTGTGTGTGTGTGTGTGTGTGTGTGTGTGTGTTTGTTTTTAGAGGAAATGTCCAGACCCAAGAAAAAGACATTGGCTTGAATCTTTCCATTCCTGCAATAGCTTACCCTCCAACACTTACTGTACTGTAATTCTATCTTTTCCTCTACTCCCCTCTTCACTTGCTAGTTTGTGTGTGTGTGTGTGTGTGTGTGTGTGTGTGTGTGTTCACATTGACAGACTATTAGGCAGACATGTCTGGAACTAATAGAGTCCACCCTGCTGAAGAATCTTATTAGAAAGTACTACCTGCAACCTGAGGCTTCAGTCGGCCTTACTCCCCCCTCCCTTCCCCCTTCCTCCTTCCCCATTCAACCTGCAAACCCTTGGCCCAGTTTCTCTCCCTCTTTTTCCCGTCCCTCTTTTCCGGCCTGGTTTCAGGTTCGGAGGGTTATATTGGTGAACTCCGCAGCTGCCTGTTTTTCTTCAGGCCCTTTCATTTGGAGAAACACACATACTCACACGTACCTCTGTCCAACCCCCCATCCTGCTCCACTCCTTCTTTTTCACACACACACACACACACACACACACACGCTTCCTGTAGTTGTTTTAGTACGACCCTCCCCTCCCGTGTGCTCCCTACTGGCAGTGAACTGGTCCGGCTGACTTCCTGTCCTCTCTGTCCTCTCTTCCTGTGTGTACAGGGATGAATGGACGTATTATTCGCACTGACGCAGTGCCCGCCCTCTTACTCACCCCTCTACACTACTTTGTGTTTCTTTCTCCCTGTTCTTTCTGCTCCTTTCATTCTTCCGAGGACAATAGTATGAGCTCACAGTGGTACAACTCAAAACCATTACTCCCCCTTCTGCTCCCCCTCCTCTTTTCCACCGCTACGTAGTCTGTACTGCAGTATCAGCCCCCGGAGCAACAAAGACCAGGCCTTACTGCATAAACACAGCGCTTACGCGTGCTCTCTCTCACACACACACACACACACACACACACACACACACACACACACACACACACACACACACACACACACACACACACTGGAAAACCGGAGAAAGAAGAATGTAATATTGTACCTTGCTGGTAGCCACATCTCCCGATTGGTTGTCTTGGATTTCTCAGAACTAGTTAACAGGAGCTGAGTGTGCGTGTTCCTGCTGTGATTATGATTACCTGGCACTGGTTTATGGGCACTTACACTCAGCGTTGGCAGAGAGCATTTAAAGGACAATTCCAGTTGGGCTGCAGCTTGGTGTCTATCCATCATTATATTGAAAAGAGGTCTGGGAAGTCTCTAGTGTTCAACAGGATAATAAAAAAACAAGCAGTCAGAGCTCAGAAAGGTCTTAACAAGACAACACAGAAGAAAGATGAAATCTTTAAGCTTCAGTTTCATTTTCCCAACAATATAATAGTGAATTAATGGAAATGTATAAATAGAATGATGCGTAATACGTACTGTACATAGATGAGTCACAATATTAAAACCATGGGAACCAGGGAAGTGCATAACACTGATGATTTTGATTCTGGGACCTATTCCTCTGGAAAACCTGGGCTTTGGTATTTATATGGGCATTGCTTTGACACGTATCACCGCCTGAACATTGTTACAAACAAAGCACACCTCTATAGCAAAGGGTGTGTAAACTGGTGGCATGTTTTCTCCAGCTAATCGACACATAGACACCAGGTCATTCATATGATGACAGAAAACATGGTTAATCAGAGCAGCTCACCTTCTTCCTTTGCTCTGTCACTTAGTCAGTGAACACGAGTCAGCGTGGACACCATGCCTGGTCTGCAGCCATGCAGGCCTATTCAACACTTACTGTGATGCATTGTGTTTGGATATCTTTGTATCAGAACCAGCATTAACTTGTTCAGCAGTTCGAGCTATAGCAGTTTGTCTGTTGGATTACACTGCACTGGTCAGCCTTTGTTCGCCACATGCATCAGTGAGCCTTGATTGCCCATAACCCTATCGAGGCTTCACCGTATTGACCAATTCAGACCTGGAACAGCCCCCAAGAGCTCAAGAGCGGCAGTTTGCAGCTGATTTGACCCCAGTGGTCAGACCTTCACAATTTTGGTCCTTTTCAACATTCTTCTCATCTTTCCACTTTCACCATTTCCCTGCTTCTAACCCATAATTTCTTATGGACCAGTAATTATGACCAGGTGCTTGTGATGTTACGGTCAACTGGTGCATATATCTAAAATAAGACCATTGGTGCAGAAAACTACAACCTTCCTTCATATGAGCAGGATTGTGCTAGGCTGTTCCTCTGTGCTCTGTGTCACACTCCCTCTCCACCCAATTCAAGTCTTGTCTCAAACACTCATCACATCCACTTGTAAACAGTTGCAAGTAGGTGTGCATTTGTGTGTGCAAGTGAGTGAGTATGTGAGTGAGTGTGCTGCTACGATGATAATAAAGTAATAGAGGAGGACAGAACTGGGGTGGGGCTTCCAGGAGCAGGCCAGGATAGCTTCTGTCAAAACAGTTCAGAGTGACAGCTAGGACCCGGAGCGTCACACTGCTGCATTGCTCAATGTGTGTTTTTGTGCGTGTGTGTTGCAGCCATAGCCCTGGGTCTTCTCAGGTATAATGACTCCTCAAAGCAGTAATGTGTGGCTTTTATATCTAGGCCAGAACAGAAGGGCATCCAGAGCAATCATCACTTCTGTCAGCTACCAACAGAACAGCCTAAAGCTAGTGGTGAATTCCCTATAAAACTAACTCCAGTTACAAAAGGTAATGTTGCGGCAAAACTATTTTTAGCCTTCACTTCCCGCTTGCCAGAATGAGATGAGTTTGATGGGACTGGTTGCACTTTGCAGCATTTTTGTTGGCATGCAGCAACACATTATGCAGATTTCATTTGAGGCAGAGCATAGACTGGGTCACTTTTGTGGAAGCAGTCCATCTTTATACAGTCTTCGAGGCAAACTCAGACCAGCTGAGAGGAAAATTCAACAGCGCAAGTTGAATGACCACATTGTCGTTCTAGTGCTGTCTCCCTCCTTTTGTATTTGTCTTCCATTCTCAGGGCCAGAATAAGCAAACTAATCGATAATGGATGATCAGAAAGCCCAGACTTGATCTAAATGCTGAAAGAGAGAAAACTCAAA
Source organism: Mugil cephalus (assembly GCF_022458985.1). Taxonomy (NCBI): domain Eukaryota; kingdom Metazoa; phylum Chordata; class Actinopteri; order Mugiliformes; family Mugilidae; genus Mugil; species Mugil cephalus. Next base: position 2,732,213 of record NC_061773.1, on the reverse strand, counting down.
TCCGGTTTCGACCATTTCATAGTCATCTGTGAGCTTTCTGTTCTTCTGCACTTATGCCACTTATTCACATGATTCCACCCTCTGACTTGTGCCAAAGCAAACCAACAGGTGGCTGCTGTGACTGCAAGTTAAGATATATGCTGGAAAAGACAGGGCTGTGAGAGTGTCTAGGTGGTCCTACTGTCTTGTCCCTCGTGTAGACGGACAAAATGCAACATGTAAACGTGATGTTGGCTCCACAGAGAGGATTGGCTGCAAGCATCTCCTTAAGCGGGAGCTCTTGGTTGCGGCCATTGTGAGACGGGAGAGCTGAGTTAAAAGTGTGTGGCCGAGACTCACAGAGACAAAGGTAGACGGTTCCTTAGCACTACAGACAGAGGAGGCGGAGAGGAAACGGGGAGGAAGGGGAAAATGTCGAGGAGAGCATCAGTAAAGTAGAATTCCAGAACACGATTACAGGACCTGCTCCCATCTGCCTGGAAAATGTGACTGTGCTGTCTGGAGGGGGTGGAGGAGTCGAATTCCAGTTCACATCCCACTTACTTACTCGCTGTGACCTATGCAGAGGGATAGTGCCGAAGGGAAGAGCTGCAGTGGTCTTATTTGATGCTCATCTCTTTGCTGCACCAAGCCTTCTCTCTCTAAGGATGTGTATGGTTTAAATAATGAAAACATATTTTTTTACATCCCTTAAGGAAATTCGGCTTTGCAGCCAGTACCAATAGGGTCTAGTGTGGAAAACTTGGGGTTAGCCGTCACACAGCCATGTATTTTGTAAATGGGGCAAGCTGTCAAAGTCAATCTTCGTCCTAATTTTGGAGGCCCGCTTTTGTGGCCTCCCTATTAAATTAACTTTCCCCCCCAATTAAACCTGCTTTCTAAACACCGGGGTCACATGGGGCCAATGTCACCTTTTTCCCTACATAGGGAGCCGCCTCTGCACCGATTAGCGCATGCTTTACGTCACATTCTCCTTCTGGACTGACAGAGCTCGCTTTCATCTGAGGTCATGTGCATGTGTTGTGTGTTGTTGTCTTGGATGGGCTAATTACATAGCCGCCATTTTGAGCTTTTTTTTTCTTTTCTTTTCTTCACAGCTTTAACAGTCGGGACACTGACTCACTCTACATCATTGACAGCACTGTGCAATAAACAAATTACACACAAACACGCACGCAAACACACCACGAGACATCAACATGTCCACACCAGGTCTTTAGCACAGACGTGTAGACTGCGTGCATGCGTTAATTTGTGCTGTGGTGCCACAAAACGCCTCCGTTCTGGCCTTTTAATCGCAAAAGAGTGGCTGTGACCGGACACAGCCGCCGGCTGGTGGCTCACTGTTTAGGTCTGTGTTTGTGAGAGAGAGGCAGAGAGCAGTGGGAGGAGCGGGGTGGTCACAGACACATTTAGATATCCCACTTCTCTTTGTGGTAATGAGAAACTGCGCTCTCAGCTGTTCAACACAAAAGGCAGCATCAACGGTGGCTGTCAGCCGGACAGGCTGTTGACTCTCCGGCTGCCTGTGACTGTGTGTGTCTGCGTGTGTCTGTGTGTGAATGAATGAGTGCGTGAATGTGAGTTGAGGGGAGTCCACGCTGCACTCAAGCCAGGATGGAGGCCAAAAGTATTCGCTTTCTCTACAGCCACCGCTGTAAAGGTAGGAGAGTTTTGGTAGACACGCTGGAGATGAGAATCAGAGAAGAGTGTTTGTTTCTTGAGTAGGATGCATGCACTGTCTACTCGGCAGTGGAGGGCTATGAGAGCGTAGCATTAATCTGTCATCTGTCAGCACTGATCATGCTTATCGCCGTTATAGTGCGTGCATGTGTGCGTCTGTGCATGTGTTGGTGTGCCTTGATCTGTAGCTACAGCGGGCAGGATCCTCCAGAGAACTTTTTTATTTTTTTTTCGTAGCCGGTGATTGAATATGGTTACAGAGTGTGTCTGCACTGAGTGCACTCTATTAATTTGAGGCTAGACTGGAGAGTAGCGTGGAGGAGGAAGAGGGGGAAGGAAAATGAAAAGTGATAAGCCAGGATAAATGGCTGCCTCTGGAGATCTGCGTTCACTATGATATCTGATTGCACACACACATATACGCGCTCTTATAAATATGATGACGTGCCGGCACACTCAGCAGTTTGAGCTTTTTGAACTGATGGGAAGGGAGTGGATTGCAGCCAAGGCTTCAGGCTCTGCCAGGTGTTTCTGTGGAGCGTTCACTCATGCTCATAAGCTGCAAAGAGCAAAAGCCTTTAGACTTGCACGTTGTTGTGACACGTATCTTAATGATAGTGCAGCATCGCCAATAGTAACTTATGCAGGCTGACTCCTTAGTTATATGGATAATTACATGTATTTAACATTTTTAGGGGGAAGAGCGCTTTGATTTGTGCAATGAAGGAAAACAAGTGTTCTGCATGAGCTGTCCTGTGCTGCCTTGGTGTGCTGATTACACCTGGATTGTAGCTATCAAAACAAAATTAACAAAAGGACTCATCTCTAACTATCTATCCCTCTTCCTTCCTCCCTGGCAGAGATCCGTGCCCAGCTGGCCGAGCAGCTCAAGTGTCTGGACCAGCAGTGTGAGCTGAGGGTGCAGCTGCTTCAGGACCTGCAGGACTTCTTCAGAAAGAAGGCCGAAATTGAGATGGACTACAGCCGCAACTTGGAGAAGCTGGCCGAGAGGTTCCTCACAAAGACCCGCAGCACCAAGGACCATTTACTCAAGTATGAGACCGTTGATGAGAAATGCAATGTGACTGTGGGCTGTGGGCTGCAGCTCAATATATTAAGTACATCTAGTTTCAAGAGACAGAGATAGCTAGAGTGCTTCCCTTTTTAAACTTAGCAAGTCAAACAAACAAGCCTGTTTCCTTATTTAGCCTTTGAACCAGCACCTTGTCTCTCACAGACTAGTGACTTCCTTCCTGAAAAAAAGAGAAGCAGAGAAGATAGCAAGGGTTATATTGGTGTGTCAGTCTGTAAAACTACTTGTATCACTGGTGAAGTGATTTATAGCCTGTGCATTTCCTTGGATTAGCCTTTCTATTGTCTGTTAGGGCCTGTGGGTGTGTGTCAGAGAGAGAGAGAGAGAAAAGGAACTTTTTGCCAGAAATGGCCAGGTGGTGATTTTGTGCTCTGACAATTTTGTAGCATCTTGCCGCGAGTGGAACCTTGCCCAAACGGGGATCCTCTCTCACCAAGCAACATCTCCCCCTGCCTATCCTGCCAGTCTATATTTTTCTCTTGCTTGTCTCTCTATTTGAACGTAAGACACATACAAATCCACACAGGAGCTTTAGTGGCTTAATGTGTTCCTATATGATTTACCTAGTGTATTTGATTGTTTCTCTGTGAGGAAGAACCCACTGGTAATTGCTAGCTAATCATAAAACCACATCACACACAAATTTGGTAGCTCCACCGCACATAAACAGAGGCAAATGCCGCTGACCAATTATGTATTTGTTCCGCTTTGCATCTGACTTTTCTGTATTTTACAAAAAACACTTGGTGATGTTTTGATACCTGAAATGCACCTTAGAAGGAGAAGAATTGCAGAATGCAGAAAATGCTAATTTATGCAATGTAGGGTTTTTCTCGACCATAATGAGTGATCACTAAGCCTGATTTGAAGGGGCGGTAGGCGTCTGTAATCATTACCGCGCCATCATTAATACGCCATTAACCAATCCGTTCAGAGACAGTTTGCAAATTGAGTCATGGTTTCTGGGTCAGCTTTTCATTATCAGCAGTTGCTTACTCCTCAAAACAATGGTGTTGGGTTGACCACAGGTCTGTCTCTTGTATATACCCACTGGCAGGAGTGAAGACCAAGTAACACAAGCAAGAGAGGAGACACGATAACTTCTATAAACTGAAACCCTTGAGACAGTTTCAATCCCACTTACTGTTGTATTTCAGATTTTGCCATTACATCGTTAGTTTCACTAGACTAGAACAGACATTTTGTGTGGAGAAAAGCTTAATTTAGTGCATTGGATGTGACTGTGTGGCAGTAATTTAGTCCCTTATGCACTGCAGATGAATAAGACAATGAGTGAGTGTAGCTCTGGTTTATATAAGCCACACCAAAAGAATTCAGTAATTGTGCAGCAGCACCAAAATCTTTTATTTTGTTGTCAGCTTTGTTATGGATCATATATATGTTACACAACATCACAACCACTGACAGGAGGAGTAAATAACATTGATCATCTTATGCTGGGAAACTTTTGGACCTTCATGTACCACCCACCTAGACCATATCAGACACCCACCCCATAGCAATGACAATCCCCAACAGGATGCAGACACACACACAACAACACTTAAGGAACAACTCAAAAAACTCAAAAAGAACAGCACAAAGTGTTGACCAGACATCTAAGGATTCACTAGATCCCAAACTGATCAAGAATCCACAGGACCCAAAGCCCCCCCTCAACAACATGCTGTTACCAGACACCACAGGACACCCTCAGAAAACCCATGTCCATTCTCTAATGAGTCACAACTGTTTTGGAGAGACCTGCACTCTTCGCCTTGTCTCCTTTCCTTCTTGTTTGACTTCCTGTTGATCATGTCCTGTTCAAAAGCCATCTTCCTCTTTTTTCTTACAAGGTTCTTGTTTTATTTTCTACACCATGAATCCTGTGCCATTCCTGTAACATTTATTTCTCTGCTGTGAGGGCTTGAACCCACATTCAAGCTCTTACAGACACAGACTCCAAGGGATCAATAGGTCCTCTAAACGAAACCCAATTCCAGCCGTGGGGGACATTCTGCCGCCGCACACAAATTCATACGCACCACGAACGCACCCTCCAGCTCAGATCAATACAGAGACAGTTGCAGAGTGTGTGTTTTCCCTGTGTTGCGTATGGGGGGAGGGAAGGAGAGTGGATGAATAAAAAATGGGCAAAGGACAGAGAGTAAAATGTAGTTCAACAGGTCAGATTATAATCGATGAAGGTTTAAGGCGAGGCATTAAAATATATCATGCAGTGACTGATTTTTCATCTCCCCCTTTGCTTTTCTGTCCGTCCAACATCTGTGTGTTTAACAGTCCTCCTGCATCTGCTGCTGCTCAGTCCGGGTGCCACGCTGGAATTTCAGCTATTTTCCGGTTATATGTGTGTATTTTTGTGTGTGTCTCAGTCTAGGTGTGTGTGTGTGGCCATGGCTGTGGCTGCTTCCCTGGCCAACCAGCCGTTGATGGTGCTCCTAGCATTGAGGGGTGTGGGGATTGTGAGTGTGTCGATCCCGTGGAGAGCCCTGGTATTCGTGCTATTTGGCGTACTGCATACAGCAGTGGTTGAAGGGGCGCTGGTGGGGGTTACATGGTTTAGCTGTATTGTGTGCGTGCGTGTGTGCCCTGAGGCTGACAGGCTGATTGGTCACATGGAGAAGCCCTCACAAGTCATACAGTCATTCAAAGCCCACCCTTATGCTCTAAATATTAGTCCAGTTCCTCTGTTAATAAGCTGCAGCCCTTCGCACAACTCGTATCCCATATCTCCTCAGTGTGGTTCCCCGGGTCTGTTCAGATGACCGTATGGCCACCCTCGGCCAGAAAATCTCTTGTTTTGTATCTGTTGTGACTGTCCAATGTTGTTCCAGCACCTTAAAAATGCCAACAAAATCAATATTATGTATTTCTCAGTAGTAACATCAAAAGCAACATTTTAGAACTACTACACTCCAGTCTCTTTTTTACATGCATCATCGCGTATTTCTGTTCAAGGTTCAAGTAGGTCTTGCAAAACTTTAACTAATTCTAATGTCTATCGTAAGATAATAAACACGTGCAATGTAGATTTATGTGGTATAGTATAAAATGCTTGTAATAAATGTGGACAGAAGGACAGGCTTCCAAGAACAGAGAATCAGAGAGGGGAGGGGGTCTGGAAAATCCCTGCTCCATCATTCCATCCGAAGGAACTGATCGAGGAGGGATGGTCTGAGGGTCTGAGGTCATAGCATCAACCCAAGGAACTCATGAGAGGACAGGTGGACACAGTAGCTTCATCTCAGTGTTTAGACAGACATGAGCCTGCTTATACCTAGTGATGGCAGGGAGATCTCAGGGCCAGCTCACGCCTGGCGATTCCCTTGAGCTCTTAAGGGAAAAGGTGAGAAGAAGACAGTAAACTTTTTTTTTTTTGGCACAAATGGAAAATTAGCTTAAAGTACCACGTGCTGTCCGTGTCCTTGAGCAAGACACTGAACACCCAGTGTGTGGCACTGGTGTGAGAATGTGTGTGTGCTTGTGATAGTGAATTAGTAGATGTGTCTGTGACTGTAAAGTGCTTTGGGTACCAATAGGTAGAAAAGCGCTATATAAAAATAAGGCCATTTTACATAGCATAGCCAGCCTTCCTCAGGAGCTGCAGCTATAGTTATATAGATTTACTTTCCTGTAGCGCAAGTTATACTTTGTTCTTCTGTAATCTTGTTATCTGAAGATATGTTATGTTTTTACTCTAGATGTCATCAAAAATGAATCAAATAAAAAATGATTATATACACAGAAAAAGGAACCAGAGCAGGACAGAATCCCAAGCATGTGAAAACGTCGGTGTTGACTCCGCGGCCGCTGTCAGGGGATATTTCACCCTCAGCGTGGTTATCACTGGTGGGCAGAAGGTGACACATGTGACACGGAGGCAGAGAGAGGCTGGCTTCTGCTAGCTAACAGAGGAAGTGCTGTCCTATTTCTGTTGTGTTGTGTAACCGGTGAAGACAGACTCACCGGAAAAGAAACCGAGAAGTTGGAAGAAAAAGCACTAACGCATATGCGCAGATGACTGGTGCTCTTAGTGTGGAGAGGTTATGTGTTTCTGTCTGTGTGTAGGTGGACTTTGCTCTCAGTTAGTCATTGGACCGTCTGACCAGTGACAGCCAGTACCAGCTTATCACATCACTGTCATTGGCTCATCCCTTTGGATTCTTACCGCGTGAACCAAACGTACCCCCTCCCCCACGGTCACCACCCCCACTCTATACCCCTCACCAAAATCAAAGACTTTCTCTGTCTGTTTGACATTGTGTACGCTCGGGTCACTGCTCTACTTTCCCTCACCCTCATCCGTGTGTGTGTGTGTGTGTGTGTGTGTGTGTGTGTGTGTGTGTGTGTGTGTGTGTGTGTGTGTGTGTGTGTGTGTGATGTAAATGCCTTGCAGCTCTTTGCTCTCTCTATCCAGTTAAAGCTGCTCTTAACAACACAAAGGCCGTCTTTCATCCACTTACACTCACTCATAATCCATTTTACCCACTACATCATCCGTGGATCATCCATAACTCATACTGTACACACACATGCACTAACATAGACTGGGCTGTGTGTGTGTGCACACCCCATAAAAGCCATTGTATTGTCCTGTAAGAAGGGCATTAACAGCACTGCGTTTGTGTTATGGTTTCATGGGCACTCGAAACAAAGACAGTGGAACAGGTTTGAACTATTAGAGAAATTATTACAGTTTTTTTTCTCCTCTCCCTAATTTCTTTTGACGACAGCTGTGCTTTTTGGGGACCCTAACCTCTTCCTGCTGGGTTTTGTACCCTGGCTGAATCCCTTATATGGGCTGGCTTACCAGTCCTTTGTGTGTGCATTTTGTGAGGGTTTTGTATTTTCCCTCTCTGCATCTGTTATTTGCACAATGTGTCTTGATGGTAGGCTATACTTATATTTACATTTCACATAAAGTTGACCTGTGTGTGGACACAGTGCCAGAAATCTTTGTGAGGTTCATAACCCTTGTTTTGAGTATCTGGTGTGTCCCCTTGTGTGTGGCAACAACACTAGCTAAATGTTTCTGGTAACGGCTGATCAGCCTTGGGGGAATTTTAGCCCATTCTTCAGGACGCAAACGTGTATGTTTGTTCTTCTTTGACCACTCTTTTGTGGAACAACACCCGAGTCCGATGACATTAATTGGAAACCCTTTTGGAACACATTGGCCTTGAAATTAACTTGCAATTCTTTTGCATCTCACGGATGTGTAATATGCTCATATAAATATTAATTTATATAAATTTTGCTTAATAAACAAATACACAAGTATTATGTTTCTCGTTCATTTGTTTCATTCACTGCACAAATATCAGACATAACATTATGACTTTTCTAATACAGTGTAGGTCTCCCTTGTGCCTCCAAAACAGTTGTGGCTCATCAGAGAACGGTCATGGGCCTCTGACACCCGTCCTGTGGTGTCTGGAAACACAGTGTTGCTAGTGGGGGCCTTTGGGTTCTACGGGTTGAGGAGGCCAGGTCAACATGTTGTGCTTTTCTTTTTGTTTTTTGAGTTGACCCTAAAGTGTTTTTGTGTGTGTGTGTTTATGTCAGGCTGCATCCTGCTGGGGATGACTGCTCCCATCAAGGAGTGTCATTGCTATGGGGTGGGGGTGTCTGGTCTGATCCACACGAATTCCAGATTGTTATGTGTGAAACTATCAGCAGAAGATTGAGAATTCATTTTAGTCATTTATCTAAACATTTGCTCAAGATGCTTGAATACATTTTAAGACTCTCCATGTTTTTGTGTGTGTAGGAAGGAGCAGAGCATTTTATCTCCAGTGAACTGCTGGAACCTGTTGCTGCTCCAGGTGAAGAGGGAGAGCCGCGACCATGCCACTCTGTCCGACCTCTACCTCAACAACATTATTCCCAGGTTTGCACAGATCAGCGAGGACTCGGGACGCCTCTTCAAGAAGGTAAGCAGAGCTTCCTTGATCTGTTGTTGCGTTTGTTCTCATGATTTAAGGGGTGTTTTAAGAAGGTGCTGCTGGTAGATAGACACTGCTCCCCTGCCTCAAGCAACGAAGGAGGAAGAGAACTCCATATCTGTGGCCTGATGTACTAAAATCACGTTATATTTTTGTCGTGTCCGTCAGTCTCCTCCAGCATCTGTTTTCTGTCTTGGCTGATTTACTGACTGACAGTAACTCAGCTGAACGTCGAGCAAGGGGAAGTTATTCTGTCTGTGCTTCGTGCAGGAGCCTTATTGTTGTCATTCCTGTCTCCTCTGATCTTTGCCTTCTCTGGTGTGAGAGATAAAAGAGGAAATGCGGAGGAAGAAGAAGGAAAAGAGATAGAACCAAGAAAACTGGACTAGATTGAAGGGGCGTTGACATCATAGCACAAATACCAAGGCAGAGGTCTCCACTCAGACAGCAGTTCATCACCTGGATAGACATATTAGACTAAATATACAAGCTAATGTGGCAAATATGTAAAGAGACATGTATTTATTCTGACCCCTTACTTTTTATCTTTTGAGTTACAACCATCTGTTTTGCTCTGTTGTGGATTTTGGTGCATGAACATGTCTGGTTCAATGTGAGGTCATTGTTGGTCCATAGAGCTTGAGTCACATTTGCAAGCAGTTTTAAATTAAAATATTAAGGGTTAAGTTTAAGGTAAGCACTGAAAGTGAGGAGGGTAAGGAGTGGGTGCAGAAAATAATGTAAGCAGTGAAAAAAGCCTCACTAGTCTCCAGAGATAGGTGTGTAGATGGGAAAGTGAAGCCGTCTGTGGGTGGAATGTCAGGGCAGAGGCTGCTGATTTCCGACCTGATATGTTGTCTTTGAACTGCATTTATGCTTATGATCGCAGGCGATGGGAGCACACAAAAAGACTCCTCTGCTCGTCTGATAAAACTGTAACGAAATGCTTACTCTCTCACTCTCGGTTGAGTCATAGATTGAGTTTCATTTTCATTTTTGGCACGAAGGTTGTTTCCGTCATGTCTCTGATGGTCAATTAAGTGGAAAATTAGTTCATCTATAACAGGTCCAGTCGGTGCATACGTAAATAGCACAATAGAGCCAGGGGCCAGTGGAGAAGTCAACACATTCATCTCAGACATTTCTATCCTGTACGCAATACACAGTCTCAACCTGGACCACGACTGTAGGCCTAATGAGGCTTCTTAGTCTCTATTGTGGTGTTGTTGAGAAAAATTAGTGAAATGAAAGTCCAAAGGTCAACATCCAGGATTGACTGATAGGAGTGTTTTGCCACGGCTGATTTGGCTTTTAGATGGGGTGTGATCTGATCTTTGTCACATAATATGATCTTTCTACAGTGCTTTAAAGAGAGAAGGCAGGACAAACTTCAATTATTCTGTTACCTCTTTCATCTGCTGTGCCACTTTAAATCCCTACCATGTCGTTTTGTCCCTTGGCAGCATTTATCCCTCTCTTCTTGACCTTCCTGCTCTCTGTAATCCTCTAAAATAGCTCCATCATTGTGATTTCTGATCCTCCCCTTGTTCCCTCTTCATGTAAACAGCTTCTTTGCTCTCCCTATCCTTTGCTTCCTTTGCCTTATGTATAAGACGCCTCTCACCTTACCACCCTTCATTTTTAACAGTTTACAGATAAACCTCCAATACACCCCACCCTCTACTGCATCTTCTTCCTTAGAAGACAGATGCTCAGCATACCCTCGGGAAATCTGCTTTCGCTTTCATCCTGCATTCCATATCCATTTTTACCCTCTAAACTTTCCACTCTTTATTTCTGTACACAGAACAATCTGTATATGTTTGAATCTGTGTACATATACTGAACCTCACTATACCGATGTTCATGTTTCTTAATCTACTAAACAGGGTGTGGTACAGATTTAAACTCCTCCTGTGGTTCTGGCTGCTTTCACTGCATCGACAGACCTTGTTGAAAAATGTACCAATGACTTAACTCAGCCTTTTACAGACACCTGGGTTCAGTTGAAGCTTCTACTAAAAAAATAGAAGCTCTATACCCTAGTTTAATGCAGAGACACGTGCCTGCAATAAACGTGACCGAATGATTGGAAGAAAAGGATTGGGATGCATATCAGTGCAATGTTTCTACCTCTCATGCTCTGAGCGTGGATTGAATTACAAGCTAAAGCACAATGTTATTAATAAGATTAATAAGTATAAAATAAATGCAGTCCTTATTGCAAAGCTGCTGTCTCTTAGCTGTTTGCACAACTCTCATTGTCCATACTTGCCCTAAGAGGAATCTCTATATAAGAAATAACACAATTAGTGGAGTACGTCAAGGCTCTTTTCTGGGCCCTCTGCTTTTCCTTCTTTATATTACACCTCAGCTCATCTGGTGTAATATATGGTGGTTAAAGCCGATTGCTGTTCCAGAGTCATTAGTGGTCTGCTTATCTGATGTGCAAAACTTGGAGTAACAATATTTCCAGTTCACAAACTAAAATAAGGTGCCGGCCATTGATCTCCGCTGTCACCAGCACCAGTTTAATCAAGTAACATTAGCTCCTCAAGATATATGTAGTTTATCAAAGTTGACAGTCAAGATTATTGGCGTTGATTCTACAATCTTTTTGTACCAGTTCATTAAGGACATGGCAGTGATTTAAATAATTCTGTCTATGCACAATGGGCTGGTACTACATCTTAAGATAGTTTGAAATGATTAAACTACAAAATTTAAGAGCTTTACACCCATTTCACCTTTCCTTTATTAGCACACTATCCATGTCCGATCTCCTGACACTATATAACCTATCTTGTGCTCTCTGCTTGAAGAACCCAGGATTTAAAACTGACCTGGTGTGATTTCATGAGTCTCTTTGGATCAATACTGGAGTTTAAATGGGCTCCTTTTGGTAGTTTGGGAGAGTCTAAGCATGTTTATGCAAAAGTACGAGAGGATCCCAAATTTATCTGTGTGTGGAGTTGTTGTTCAGTCATCAATAAGTAGTTGGAGAAGGGTAGAGTCTGTATTACTCTCCATCATCCTGTGTCTTTTTTTAATCTTTTGCAGCTCCATCATTTGGCCTTCTGTCTTTGGCTCTTTTGTCCTCTTGCTGCCTCTGCCATCATGTAGAGATCAGTATCAGTAGCTTTCCCTTCACATCCATCAAGTCCATTAGTGCCTTTCTCATTTGTCTGGCTCAGAGGCTTCTCTACTCCTGCTCAGCCAGATAACCTGGCCTTGATTTATGATGGGGCAGCTGGTTGACACGCATTCCTGAATGTGGGTATAGAATTAATTGGTTGACACAGAAATGGCCAGGTAGATGAACAGAAAAAAATCAAAAAACAAAAGTTGAAACAAAGGCAACTGGTCTTGTTGGGTTTTTATTCAAAAGGCTTTGGCAGTACGGTTTTTATTTGGAACATCAATGGGTGGCGAACATCTGAAACTCGCATGGCTAGAGTCTGTTTTGATCATGTTTGAATGAGCCCAGAGATGGACTCAGAATGGCAAATTGACCCAACATGTGCAGTTGCCTTTGTTCCAGCTTTGTTTTTTGGATATGCCAAGACCTGGGTGACTGAGAACCTTTGACTTAGACTTAGACAGACTTTAATGATCCATGAGGGAAATTACTTTGTCACAGTAACTTCACTGCACGTAAAAGTTAACACTCATAAAAACCACAAGAAAGGTAAAATAAAATAAGATTAGATTAAAGTGAAATAAAAATAAACACTGTAATCAAAACATTTACAGAATATTATTATGAACAAATACACAAAAAGTAGTTGGCAAAACAGTGTCCAAAGTGATGAGGTTGTTTGGCCAGTTGCATAACAACAGCAGCGTGGATCGTGTCGCATGGTGTTTCCTTGTTGTTGTCGCTGAGGGAGGGATGTAAATGCCAACGGAGTGGACTGCAGACAGTCATGACATTAAGATGATATACTGGTTAGGACTGTTTCTTCACACTAGTCTGCCTTTTTCTGTCTCTTCAGAGCAAAGAGGTTGGTGTACAGCTGCAAGAGGACCTGATGAAAGTTTTGAATGAGCTTTACACCGTAAGTACAAACTCTGCCATTACACTTACTATATGAAAAGCCCTAATAATGTGTACATAAGCAGCGCAACAGAAAAGACTTGGGGCCTTGCATTAAGGTCTGATTTGGACTTTCGGATGGCCAGCTTGAGGTACGTGTGCTCAGACCTGGCATTAAACTGACCACTTTTAAATCTCATTGTGTCCTAGGGTTTTCACACCTGACTTTAACGTGATCTGATCGCCCAGATCAGGTCTTTATGTAAGGTCTGAACAAGCTCTTACTGTTGTAGTGCTAGGGTTAGCAGCCCTTTCTTTACTGGTGTCAAAAAAATGTGAAAACTCCATCATATTACCTTTATACAAAAGTTAATAAGATAACACAAATACAAGGAGACAATGTTTGGTGCATCAACACTGGTCAACCCCTCCTTCATCTAGTACCACAAATTCTTGCAAAAGCCAGGCTCAGTTGTACTTTGTAGCATAGAATCATTTGCAAATTAGCTGCGAACACAAGGCTAAATTAGAAATTATACCCAGTAAACCTCAGAGTCTATTGTTTTAGTCTTTCTACACTGTCATAAGCGCCGTAGTGCCCACAGTACTGCCAAAGGGACTGAGGCAATGCGAGTGCATTTCACTGTCTGCGTATGTGTGGGTTTTCTACCAAGCGTGTAGCTCCAGCTCAGCCAGGCCCATAAAAGCAAGTCTTACACTGTAATTATATTCCATAGTAAGAGACAGAAATAGATCTGGTTTGAGTGACGGTCACGTGCATACTTGCACACAGGCCAGTGTGTGTCTGTCTGCAGTGTTTTGTCGGAGGGTTTAAGCAGAGCGATGTAATGGTGGCTCTGGTAGTGGACACTAAAATAAGGCTGACACTGCACCAAACACACTCTCGTTTCAATTGTTTAACTCTTCATGGTGCACTCTACCTCTAAGCTCAGTACTGTGGTGGAGGAGAGGCTGGTTTTGTGACTCATTCCCTGCCACATTGTGGAATGCTATTGCCGGAGGTTCAGTCCAATAAAATGAATAAAAAAGCATGTCTACGCATTGTGCTGTTAGTGTTTAGCGCCCTACTCACTCTGTGAGGCCTACCAGCATAATGCTGCTTTTGATCCGGAGCCAGCGCTGAGGGGAGAGACACACTGGGAAAAACACTCATCCGTGGTTGTCTTCAAAATCTCCGCCCTTGTTCGCAGGTGATGAAGACGTACCACATGTACAACACCGACAGCATGAACGCCGAGTCCAAGCTGAAGGAGGCGGAGAAGCAGGAGGAGAAGCAGATGGGACGCTCTGGTCGACAGGACGACCGTCAGACACCCCGCTCCCCCGACACCCTGGCCAGCATCAAGAGCGATGAGAAACCAGTGCGTCGCTCCAGTGTCAAAAAAATCGAGAAGATGAAAGAGAAGGTAAACGAGGCCTGGCCTGGAGGAGGAGGAGGGGGAAATTGAGGGCAGAGAGCGCCTGCCCCACCTGTTGTCACACAGATGTATTTGTGTGTGTCATGAATGATTTATAAGGGCACGACTGGCTTATTGCTAACCTTGTCTTCTGCAGCTGGGGCCTGTCACAGCAACACGGTTTCCCTGCTCCTTATTATCTCAAATCAATACCGAGGTGTTTCACTCTAACACCTATTACCCTCTCCCTCCCTTCACTCTCTCCGCTATCACTTATTTCCTCTCCTTTTTATCTCCCTCTCTCTTATCAGAGACAAGCCAAGTACACAGAGAACAAGCTGAAAGCCATGAAGGCCAGGAATGAGTACCTGCTGGCTCTGGAGGCCACCAACGGCTGTGTCTTCAAATACTACATACATGACCTCGCAGACATTATTGATGTGAGTATAAACACGGTGCTGTGCTCTACATTTGTAAACGGTAGTATCTGCCGTGTATGTTTGAGCCGGTGGTGGCCCCTCGGTCAGTTACCTCACATTAGCTTCAGTCACTGCGCGACCAGGCAGAACTTTTTTCTTGTGTGGTGTCCGACTATTACTATTGTGTGATTGGTCAGAAACTCGAAGTGGGCTTGGTTAATGCTGAAATACTCGCAGCCACACTGCTCTGTGAGCTCCCAGATGCTAATATTCACAGTGTGACCACTTATCTCACCTGGGTAGGGATGGGCATACTGTGTGTGGGTACATGCTGAATGAACAGCATGATCCAACAGACACAGACGTCAAACCACTGGCCGACATCCCAAAATAAGAAAAGTGCTTTTCGTGTGTGTGTGTTGTATGCTGCAGTGGGAGGGGCCTATGAGGGCTTACCAGGAGTTCTGCACTTGAGTTTCTATAAGTATAAATGACCTGGTCAGAACGAACTTTGTTCTTGTTCTTGCCACCTAGAGAATATTTTCTTGGTTCAAGGATTAATACAATTTTAAGGGGCATGTCATACAATTTCTTATTTTATAAAAATAAAAAAATGGCTGATTTGAATCCCCTTTACATCCACGGCTAAGGTGTTACCAGGCACTGCACGATGACTGCTGTGTGTATGACTAGATGGGTTAAATGCAGAGAACGGCGTTTCCCATGGGAGATTAATAAAGGATAACTAAAAAACAAACAAGCAAAGAAACCAAAATCCAGAAACAGTTGTCAGGAGAGAGCAAGCAAAACCCTTTTTTATGTTCAAGTCAGAAGTCCAAAGACCATGGAGGTCTGTCACTTTTCGATAAAACTTTGAGTAGCCATATGAGGAACTCTAGTTTTTGGCTCCATGTGTTATATTAGCCAAGCCTGAGTGCTGGGTTGTTTTCAGTTCACAACTTGGTTCCTTATCATTTCTCTCCTCATGTTTGTTTTATGTCTCTGCTGTGAAAAACCTAAGTGCAGGGTAAAAGCAGAAAACTTTGAGTAATTGCTTTTCACCATCCATGTTTCTATTTCCATACCATCTGTTGATATGTGTGTACATGTGTGACAGTGCTGTGACCTGGGCTACCATGCCAGCCTCCACCGTGCCCTGAGGACCTACTTATCAGCGGAGCAGAACGTAGAATCTTCCAAACACACTGGCCTGGAGACACTGGAGGTAGCCGCTGAGAGTCTGGAGCCCAACGGGGACAAACAGAAACTGATGGAGACCTACAACAATGTCTTCTGCCCCCCAGCTCGCTTTGACTTCCAGTCCCACATGGGAGACACGGTAGAGCCCTGTGCTTGTGTGTGTCGGAGTGAGTTCTCCTCTAACGGAAAGCGTTAAATTTACATCTTCACTCTGTGTTTTTGTAGATGGGAGTGATGTGTGCGCAGCAGCCGCTGGATAACGAGCTGCTCCAGAGGTGTCAGCAGCTGCAGTCCCGCCTCTCCACACTGAAGATTGAGAACGAAGAGGTTGGACATCTTTCTTCTGATCTTCCTCTAGGATCGTGCGTCAGTCACATCTGTCTTGTTGTAATGCGTACTCCTCTCCCTCGCTGCCCACCAGGTGAAGAAAACCATGGAGGCCACTCTGTCCACTATTCAAGACATGGTGACGGTGGAGGACTACGACGTTTCAGAGTGCTTCCACCACAGCAATAGCATGGAGTCGGTCAAGTCCACCTTCAGCGAATCCTATCTCAGCAAACCCAGCCTGGCCAAGCGGCGAGCCAATCAGCAGGAGACGGAACAGTTTTACTTCACAGTCAGTGGCTTATTCATACATAATTCCTAATTTCTCAAGAGCATTAATGAGATCAAGCCTTTAACTGACAAAGCTGAGTGCTGTGTAGCAGTATTAAATAAATCTCCACGCATTGTGAGCATGCATTTCTTTGCGTGTATTTGCAGAAGCTGAAGGAGTTCCTGGAAGGCAGGAATCTGATCACCAAGCTGGAGTCCAAGCACGACTTAATCGAGAAGACCCTGGGAGAGAGTGAGTGGGAGACCCAGACTGTCCTTCATACTTTTTAGAGTCTGTCCTTGATTCCGATCTGCGTGAGTGTGTGTACTGGGAGCCCCCCTCTCCAACACCCACTCCAATCAGTAGGATGGATTCAGAAAAGATCAGGGTGCCTGGAGGCAAAACACAGAGCGAATCATGGTGAAGTGTAGTGCAGCAGGACACATTAGGGAGCATGCAGGGAAGCAGAATGAGTTTCATACGTCCAATAATGACAAGCTGTGTGTGTGTGTGTGTGTGTGTGTGTGTGTGTGTGTGTGTGTGTGTGTGTGTGTGTGTGTGTGCGCGTGTGTGTGTGCGTGTGTGTGTGCGTGTGTGCGTGTGAGAGAGGTCATGACTACATGTGGATGCAGCTGTGGATTTAAAGGTGTGTGTCTGCTGGGGCGTGGGGGGTGTTCCTCTGAGCCGAATGTGTGTTTCCACAATCTTAGAGGAAAAAAACAATCTCCTTAATTGTGTGTGCACAGCTTAAATGGGAAGTTCATTTCCCTGTGTCCTCGTGTGTCCTGTTTCTGCTATAACCGCCTATCTCTGTGTCACTCAGTCATGACTCTCCTCTCTCCCTCCTTCTCTCCTCCCTTCTTCCCTTCTTCCTGTTTCTCCCTCCTTTAGGTCAGAAGACTGACTGCTGCCTTGCCAGGTAGGTGTGGCGAAGGAGGGCTCATACACAAACACACACTTGCATATACCATTGCAGCTTTAAAGCTCCATTTCTTTGGCAGCCAGGGGTATTATTTTCCCCCGTCACCGTTTATAGATATTCTCAACACATGCGCATGTGTCTGTGTGTACAAATAGAGCGTTACAAGAGCATAAATAGACTTTCTCTGGAGACATAATGACAGAGTGCCGTTATTTCTCTCCCCTCTCTCTCTCTCTCTCTCTCTCTCTCTCTCTCCTGTGTAGTGGACGTAGAAACTCCACAGTACGGAAGCAGGTAATTATCTGTGTGTTTGTTTCTGAATGGCTGTTGGACTCTCAGTCTGAGCTGCTGCAGCCTTGTTTTTAACTCAAGCCACATGTTTTCTCACAGTGTCTTCTGCCCACAGGATGTGATGGCACTGAGATGCTGACAGCACTTTGTTTATTATGAGAGACAAATATCAGAGTCTATTTACAGTCTTTTTTTCTTTTCTTTTTTCTTATAAATAAAAAGGCAGCCACTTCACTTAGGAATCTCTTGTTTGTTGCGCCCCCTTGTGGAGTGGATTTTGTTGTGTCCAAAAGCTGTTGTTTTATAAAGACATTAATACGTTTTTTTTCCAATTAGTCTCCACTATTATATTGACACAGCAGTGAGTACATATGTAGTCTAACATGTAATTCATGCACTAAACCCCGCCTCCAGAGATTTCTGGAAAGCCCAAACAAACAAAGGGAAGAAGGAAAAGGTGCCGTCTCCTAGCAACAGCTGGGTACGGCGCCCACTGTGTTTTCCTCACTTCTGCTTAATGTGTTCACCGGTGCATGTGCATGTGCAGACAGACACATGTGAGGAAGGGAGCGTGCTCTCTTTTCCTTTCATGTGGGTCTCCTGTCATGTCTTCCTCCAACTGGAGTAATTCCTCCCCCTCCCCTATTTCTCCCCTGTTTTAAGGAATCGGGTGAAGCCATTCCTCTGATGGTGGAGAGCTGCATCCGCTTCATCAGTCGCCATGGTGAGGAAATTCTCCACTCAAGTGATAGGTTCAGCAACAGCGCTTTTGGCAGCCCTGATTGGTTGCGTCGCTGTGTCAAGCGTGATTGGTCCTGGATCAGCTGTGAAATTACCAACAAAAATTCAAATAAAAGCTGTAGCGTTACACAATTGTGAAAATGAACAAAGGGTCTTGGTTTCTGCCTGCGTAGGTCTGCAGCATGAGGGCATCTTCAGAGTGTCAGGCTCCCAAGTGGAAGTCAACGACATTAAGAATGCCTTTGAGAGAGGTAAGACAATAATAATTTAGTGGGATGTGTGACTATATTCATCATTAAGTGTTTATCTAGTGCTCCTCCTCTGCTGATGCGGATGTAGGTGAGGACCCGCTGGCTGGGGACCAGAATGACCATGATATGGACTCTATTGCCGGTGTACTTAAACTGTACTTTAGAGGACTGGACCATGCCCTCTTCCCTAAAGAAGTCTTCCATGACCTCATATCCTGTGTCTGTAAGTGTCGCTTCCTCTGGTCTGTTTGCGCCTACATGAGCCTGATTGTGTGAGTAATCTCCCGGGTGTCGTGGCTGCGTTATTTTTTCCAGCAATGGAGAGCCTTCAGGAGCGGGCGGTCCACATTAAGAAAGTTCTGCAGTCCCTGCCAAGTAAAACCCTCATCATCATGAGATACCTGTTTGCCTTCCTCAACCAGTGAGTAGCAAGAAGCTCAGATGTGTTGTTGCTTATTTATCTGCCAGTTCCCATATACACTGATCAGCCACAACATTAAAACCACTGATAGAAGTAAATAGCATTGACCATCTGGTGACAATTCAGTGTTCTGCTGGGAAACTTTTGGACCTGGTATTCATTAATGTAGATGTTACTTAGACATGTAGCACTCACCGAGACCAGACCAGACACCCCCACCCCATAGCAATGACACTCCTTGATGGCAGCAGCCATCCCCAGCAGGATGCAGCCTGACACAGACACACCTGGCCTCCAAATTCACTAGATCCAAACTGATCAAGTATGATCTGTGTGATGTGATGATCCACAGAGGCCCCTCCCCTCAACCCATAGGACTCAAATGCCCCCACAAAGAATGGATAGGTGTCCTATAAAAATGGCCACAGCTAAACATCAAAAGCTGTGTTCTACAAACAGAAAGAAAGAAATTCAACGTGACACAGTCTTAGTCAACAAACTACAAAGACTACCGCACACTAAGAGTCCTGTTGATGTTCATTTTAAAGTTAATATTTATCAGTTGCACTTGAGCACTTGTGCAAACAAGGTAATCTTGCTTCAGGCTTCATCTGTTGTAAATGTGCTCAGCCGTTCACCTACGTCTACATCATATGGTGAAAGGGACTGAACTACCATTATGATGACTGAGAATGAATGTATAACTAGAGGTGACAGCTTTACTCCTTGACCATTTCAAGACCGCTAACATTGTTTACACAAAAATAACACCTTTCAGTTCCATCATTTTCAGTATCAAATGGGCCTGAGCATCCACTTCTATTGGTTAAATAAACAATCAAGTCCACAGATTTGTGGAATCTACCATTCTGAAACAGACAGCGATGCAGAAAAAGGTTTGTGCAGCAATGCAGAGCAATAGGGATTAATATGTCAGCCTCCAGTAGCTGGGGAAGAATCCTCTCAGCTCATGCACACTCAGTAGTTTTATAAACACCAGATTTCATTTGGCCCTCTTACACCACATCTAAACATCCTTAAACCTTTGTGGAAAGTCAAGTATGGGCTGCAGTCAAAGTGCAAAGTGCATAGAATGTAACTAGCCCTTCACAGATACTTTAATTTCCCCCCTTGGAGTCAGGTTTATTTTAATTTGCAAACTCAAGTCCTCTAAAAATGAAGACAAATGCCACAGCCTGTGTACACATGCAAAACATTTTTCTACACACATTCCATCCTGTCCAACCCCTCCTTAGAAAAACCGTGACAGGGAGCTAGCAAAAGAGAGTGAAAAGCGATGAGATGTGGGAGACCTGACATTTGAGACTCCTGGGTAAACCCGAGTGGTCCCAGACAGCTCATGTGGAGACAGGAGAGCTTCTTCTTTGGCTCGAGTGATTTACTGTCACCCTGATGCTTCTGCTTCTTCTCACTCTCTAAAACACACACAGCCATCACCACAGTCTCTCCATCTCTACAGGCCTGGGGAGTGTTAGCTATCGGACCTCTTGCAGTTTTTCACAGATAGTGGCCTCATTCACAGCTTTTCCACCATCGCCAGGGTTATAAATGACATGCTATGGTTATAGCGTTCTGTGATGACTCTGCTTTCCCTCCTGTCCAGCCTGTCCCAGTACAGTGAGGACAACATGATGGACCCCTACAACCTGGCCATCTGTTTCGGCCCCACCCTGATGTCTGTTCCTGAGGGCCACGACCAGGTCTCCTGCCAGGCCCACGTCAACGAACTCATTAAAACCATTATCATCCACCACGACTCCATCTTTCCTGGGCTGCAGGACCTGCAGGGTCCAGTCTACACCATCCCAGGAGCAGGAGACGACTTCTGGTGAGGGCTGGGGTAGAGGGCGCGTGTGACAGTGGCACTTTAGGAGTGACGAGACGTAAAGAAGCTATTAGGAAGGCAGAGGATGTGTTAAGTGCGGTTTATGCCTCGGTGCGAAGAGTTGGTATAACCACACATGTAGACTGGCGCTTGTTCTGTAAAAAACACTAGTCGACACTGTATTTTTTTTACCAGTCTACTTCATTTTTGTTTCTGCTTCACTTTCAACAATCAATTTGAAAATGTTGAGATGGAGAAGCAGACAGAAACAAGCTACTACCAAGCAGACCAATCACAGCTCTTGCGGACCAGTTATAATTCTGGTGCACGTCAGGCTGCAGCGTGAGGATCTAGCTGTCACAGACGCAGAAGCGTAAACCGTGCATTAGAGGCGAGGCTTCCAGATGATGAGGCCAGAATGGTGGGGGAGGGGCAGCTTGTTGATTTAGGGGGTACCGGGGAGTGTGGGGGGACTCGGCTTGTCTGCTCTACTCGGGACTAAGAGGGCCACGAGGATCAGCTTACCCTCCATTACACAGGAGATTAAAGCACCGCCTGACCACATCAGCCCAGGAGAACACAGCAGGCGCACACTCACACACCACAGCGCACACAATGGCTTTCAATTTCACTATAATGACAAGCCTTGGCACCAGTCATTATGATTTCTGCCAGTCAGCACAGTTGTGTACAGACCATAGATCACGCTGCCCTAGCTGTCCTAGGACACAAAACATTATCATGGGTATTTTTTTCTTTTGGGAGTCTGCAACGGGAAAAAAAACACAATTAAATGATTTAATCAATTATATTGCATACTTTGGATAGTAAAAGCTACCTTTAAATCTCAAACATTTTCAAAAACTAATCTTAATAAGGCAGCTCACAAAATTCTGGGTTTGACTTTAAGAAGTCGGACTATTTTCAGCCTTTTTCCGTCATTCTGTGAGTCATCATGGTTTGATTTTATGAGAGTGCTGCACGGAAGAACAGACACAGTAAAATCACATTATTACCACCTGCAGCTCTTCATATAGCAGCTCACCACAGCTGCTCCTAATTGTTCCATTCTTTTCTGCGATATTTCAAACTTTTCCACTCTTATTAATATCAATATACAAAATCTTAAGACAACAAACTAATAAGAATTCACCGCTTAATGAACCGTAGACTTTCACACTGGGGGATTGAGTGCACAGAAAATATAACCGAACAAATAAATACAAGGAAAAAGTTTCATCCGCAACAGCCTTGAGTTCAAAAGCAGGAAATGCGTTGCATCTCTTCCTCCCACATTTCCTGTCACCTCTGAATAACAACAGATCCACAAGATTAAATAAAATAAACTCGGAGACTTTCCTTTTTTAAAGTTAATTTGCTGTAGATTTCCTAGTAGTAGTTGTGTAATCCGAGCAGAGACACTCACAGTTTAAAAACGGTTATTTTACGGAGTACACAAGTATTCGAGGTAGTTATGATCTCACTCTAAGTAGTGGTGTGGTGTGTAACCCAGTGGAAAACCATTAGTCATAAACACATGGTTTCAGTCTGAGGCATCTGCGTCCTCTGACCTCTTGTCCCCTCTGTGTCCACTGCAGTGACAGTCCACACTGTGAGCCCCCCCTTGTGGAGGAACCAGCGCCTGACACTGTCTCTGTCAGCCACAACAGTGAGGATGGTGGGTAACGCATGCATGTGACTACTTTACATTGTGTACTTTCAAGAAGCCTGCTTTTCTCACCAGTTACCATGGCTTTACCCTTTTATGCCAGCTCACACGTCGCCACAGTAACCTGTTAATTACCCTGCAGCGATGTTTACCCTTTGTGTAGTCACCAGACCAGACAGCACTAACCTGCTACGCACTAATCTGCTCTCCTTTCACTTCTCTTTTCTCCCTCATTTGTTGCTGCCATCTGCTTCTCTGTCACTTCCCGTCTCTCTCCACCCGTTCTCTGAATCTCAGGCTCCTTGGCTGTTTCAGAGTCGGACCCGATCGAAGCCATCGCTCGGTTCGACTACACCGGCCGCACCAGTCGGGAGCTGTCGTTCAAGAAAGGCGCCTTTCTGCTTCTGTACCAGCGGGCTTCAGAAGACTGGTGGGAGGGAAGGCACAATGGAGTGGATGGACTGGTGCCGCACCAGTACATCGTGGTCCAAGACACGTAAGATATTCCCCCAGTAACTCGCCTGGACTGAAAAAATGACAGTCAACCTGTGTGTCACTTTTATATTTTTGTGCGTCATGAATGTTCATTGTAATACTGCATTCACTGAAAGCGGAGGACATCCGAATCAAAAACACGGAGGGAATGATGTCAATTGGGACCAAAAGTAAACACGGAAAGTAGTCCAGTGGAAATCCCCGTCACAAAGGAAGTTGATCTATCTTCATAAAAAGAGCAAACCATAGCATATCAATGTGCTATTCAAGCAGGTATTTAAATAACAATAACAGGGTTTATTACATGTGTGTGTAAGCCGGGAACAACTGGGATGGTGGTTTTAGGTGCATCACACTGAGACTTCACTGTCGCTCTAGAGCTGACCTACAGAGGAATACTAAATGAGCACACAAATACATGTGGCTCGCACCACTTATCTGTGGTTTATCAGCAGTCTGCAACGTAGGTGGTGAGGAAAAAGCTATCAGTCATAACTGACACAAAGATAAGACTGACAAGCAAGCAAATACTGGAGTTACCCCATACGGTTTATTTGTTGACACTGGAGCTGTAAAGTGACACTAGACGTTGTGACGTTGCTTTTGCGAGTGTAGTGCGTCAAGAGGATAGCGATAATTTATCAGCTATTGCTGGTTTGTTTCAGGTCTGATGTGGGAAGAGGAAGCCCGAAGCCTGATGTGGACAGTAGGGACCTGCTGGAGGAGAGGGTGTCCACTAGAGGCAGCGCTGCCTCTCCTACGGGAGCTCATGTGGCTGACATCTATCTGGCCAACCTCAACAAGTGTGTCTCTTTTTATAGATGGTTTGATGGGCTTTTCGGGTTCAGTACTGGGTTTTCTCAGCGGACTGAACTTTTAAGTTCACAGTAAATATGATAGACACATTCGTCTCCTTCAGGTTGAGGAAGCGCCCGGAGTCCGGGAGCATCCGGAGGACGTTCCGCTCTGATAGTGACAGCACAAGTGCAGGAACCAGCGGAAGTGGGGGAGCAGGGGTGAGAACAGCTTCTCTTCCGGTTGGCGGGGCTCTGGTCAAAGAGACTGGAGACAAACGACCCGTCAGCGCTCACAGCATCCTCAACTCAGTCACCCGCCACTCCTCACTCAAGACCAAGGTACAGTAACCGTGGCGTCTTTTGTCTGCGGCATGATGATGAAGTTGAAAAGCAATTCACTGAGGCCGTTGTGAACATTCAGGTGGAGAGCCCACAGCTACGCAAGACGACCACAGCGGGGCGCTCCAAGAGCTTCAGCAACCACAGGCCACTGGACCATGAGCTCATAGCCCAGGGGGAGCACAGCCCACAGGTACTACTCTCATCACAGTTCACCACTAACACGTGTCCCACTCTGTGACTGTGTGCTCACTGTATGTCCTCTGTTGCAGGACACTGATGCAAACATGAGCTCTCCACTGAGTGAACTCACTAAGTTTGAGAGACAGAGCACCCCCAAACATACACACACCCCTGACGTGGTCCTGGACACACTGGAGCAACTGAAAGGTGTGAGTGGTGGTGGTGGTGGTGGTGGTGGTGGTGGTGGAGGAGGAGGAGCTTCGGAGCCCTCTAGTCCGCTCCACTCCCGACTCATGCGGGACAGTGAGGGCGGCTCCTCCCACGTCCACCCTCTCCAGCGCAGCGCCTCGTCAGCTAGCGACGTGCCCTCCTCCTTCCGCCCGGCCAAGAGCCAGCCGCGGAGCCCCCTGCCCTCCGCTACGTCCCCCTCTTTGTGCTCCTCCCCTCTCTCCTCATCTGTACCTTCCTTTAGAGAGTTGCGCCCCCCAGCGACAAGGCCCAAGCCCGTGGTGTTCCCAAAGGGTGGAGGAGGGAGTGGTAGCCCGGCAATGGGCTCCCCAACCTCCACTGTCCCCCCAACGCCCCCGCCTCCTCCTCCACCTACAGGCCACACACACTCTCTCCCTCACACCCCTCCGCCTCCACCTCCACCCCAGTCTAATGACAAATCCTGCCCAGCTTAGGTCACTTCAGTCTGGACCGCGATACTGATTCTTTAGAACTCTTAAATCCTTACAGCTCTTCTAGCAGGTGCCAGTAGCACTTCATTGGTTTCACATAAAACCCCTAACCCACTACTCACATGTAGCATTCACTTCTTGATGTCCGGACGAGTTCTTAAGAAAGCCACGGTCTCTCTTGAGCGGGTTTTTTTTTCTGCCCCCTCCTGGCAGCTCTGTGTTACTACAGGTCAACTAGCATCAGGGCGAAGGCCCTTCAAAGACTTTGCCACCTACAGAGATTCCAGAGGTGTCTGGACTTTAAAATCTTGGACAAGGGAACAGGACTCAGGGTGGACACCTACAGCACCTGGAGCTCACACACACCAGTTTGTAATGTATGAAATTGTGTTTGAGTGAGCGTGCAGGAGTGTTACTTGCCTTTACACACAAAAAAAAAAATAAAGCACTGTTTGATTTTTGTATAGTAAACATGACAGCTTTCTTTTGTTTCTTTCTTTCTTTTTTTTCTTTTTAATGACCCCGTGACTAGCAGGCAGGATGTTTGATTTCAGAGAATAGACTGTGAAATGCTAAGCTCTCACTCTGTGTACAAATGAAACACACTGACTTGCTGCTTCAGAAGTGGAAGATTGGGAGTTAAGAGGTGGACGTTTGGGACGATGAAAAGGATTGAAAACTGGGCCAAATATCAGTGTAAGTCATGTGATCCAGAGCTTTGACTTTATCTCTTCTTCCAGTGTTTGATATGTTTGTGATTTATTTTTTATTTTTATAAATTGCTGTTTAGTACTAGTACCACAACAGGAACATAGCTTAAACCTAACATGGCCCAAATTCAAGTAATTTCACATATAGCAATAAAAATATTGAAAGCTGGTAGTTTGTGGCATTATGCTGCGTTTCTCCTGCAGCTCTGTTACAGTTTGTGTGTAGGGGACCACTGAAACCCAGCATTTTTATACGTAATGTTGGACTGTACACGCACACATGAACATTTTGTCCAAATGTCGTGTGGCTGTGTTTTGTGGCAGCTAAACGCCTTTCAGGTTTTCCTTGCATGCTGGGGCTATAGACAGCAGCCACATTAGCGAGCTGGCCGATCAGTTTGTTTCTGCAGTTGCAAACTGTCGGACGACTTAAAACAAAGTTACATGTTGCTCCTTTCAACTATATACTTCAGACTTAACAGATTTTTGTTTTGTTTTTTTGTTTTTTAAAAAAGGGTTTAATTATTCCAATAGTGTGTATGTATATTTAATAATCATGATGATAACTGGAAGCATTGAGCTGAGGAGGGTTCTCGAGTGTGTTTAGATAAAAGCACAACCAACCACCTCATCCAACGCGTTCATAAGCAGAGTTTTCTTTTTATTGTTTTTCCACAATTAATGCTCAGAATCTGTAAAACGTGGAGTTTTCTAGCCGTCTGGTTGTGTGCATGTGCGTGCGTCCCTGTGTGAGTACGCATGAATTGAGAGAGTTTGGGCCTCACCCAACCCCCTGCCCACTGTCCGGTCACCCAACAGAAAACAGTCTGGAGACGCAAAGGAAGACACGTCTCCCAAGTTGTGGCGTAGCAGCAGCCTGCTGAGTGCTGAAACTAAATATGCACTGTACACATGTGACCCGACAAAAGAGCCTGCAGGGAAATGTCTTTTCTTCAGACGCTGTTACAACAACACTAGATCAGCTTATGCGCAAAAAGAGGATGAGAAAAATACAACTTCAAGGACTTTGTAACATATTCTTTGCTAATATGTACCTTTGCAAAAGTAGATGAATTAATAAATATAAGAATAATAATTATGCAGACACTGACTTAAGACGTTGACAAATGCCGTTCAGGGTAAGCCTTTTTTTTTTTTTTTAACCTTTCCTGAAAAAGTACCAAACTTATTTTACCCTGGCATACAGTATACATAACAGCACATTCTGCATTCCTGTTGCTCTCTTCCAGGTAATAAATTGTAAATTGTGTTTTTCTTTTTTTGTTGTTTTTTGTTTTAAAGTATCTGTATACTGTTGTATTACCTGTCGTATTTGTGTTGCTCTTACCTCATCATGACAACTGGAGGGACTGTGTGTGCGTGTGATGCAGAAACAATAACTCACATTATCGACACACACATACAGACATGCATGTGAGTAGCTGGTGTGCTTTGTCCCGGCCGTGCTGTCGAGGGGAGCTGGGAACCTCTCCGATCTCAAATCAATCATCGTGCACTTGAACAACTTGGGCTTGCATGTGGACTAACTGTGTGTGGGGATGATACGTTTGGAGTTGAATATTGTCGAATATGCATTTTTTTGTGTCCATTTGAAAACAGCAGAACTAAAAGAAAAAAAAGAGGACTGTAATGTCAAATCTATTTATAGTTGTCTCTGTATTACTGGAGAATCCTGTGTTCAGATGTACTTTGTATATACAATGTTGTACATTACAGAGGTACACTCTTTTTTTGGTACAATATTGTACAGTAATAGCAATAGTAGTTTAATCAAATAGGCCTTATATAATTCTATGTGTAGTTCTTGTAGTAGATCTGTTTTTTAATAAACATTGCTTGCTATATAGAGTCTGAGCTCATTTGTTGCAATAAACTAGCAACATTACACAATCTGTGAAAATATTAAAACCTGCTCATGAGTAAATCTGTGTCTGTCCAAAGTGAGAACATTCAGTTATTTAAATGTCATTATAGATTATTACCCTTTTAACAACCAAGAAAGATTGGGTAAAGTAAAATTGAGGAGTTTTGTTAAAGTGTAAATACTGCCTGTTGAAAACTTCCTAAAGCTGCATAGACAGTAGATAGTCCTCAAAACTCTTGTATGTTGGTTAGCTAACACTCACTCTAGAGATAGACACACGCGGTACAGTATCTTCCAGGTATGTGGTGGCATACATACAAAAACAAAATGCTGGATATGAATGCAGCATGGCTCATTATGTCTGAAACTGAACATTTCCTACTGCTGTATTTCCATTTTAAAAGGATTTAACTGCTAAAACAAGTTGACTTGTGTTAGGAAAAACTTAGTGGCCCCATCACTTCCACTATTGAAAAACTGAGTCTACAAAACAAGACAATGTTTAAATTTTGGCATTTTTCAGACATTTCTCCTGTAAGTGGTTTTAACGTTGTGGCTGACCGGTGTATGATCAGGTGATAGTAGGTTCCAAGTCTCCATACCATGATTAAAAGTGCTCCATGCCTCCGTGGTGGTGGCTGGAACCATGTGGCTGCAGTGGCTCTCTGCTCTCGGTACCTCGTGAACTCCTGCACACAGGGTGATGGGTATGTGGAGCCGGATCTCTTGACTCGACCCTGGGCCCTGGTGATGGTGTCACTCATATTTAGGGAATGTCCACATGCATGCGGTGCCACTTGCCAGCTTGTGCTGGGTAACATGATTACATGCGAGTAACAATTGATGAATCCTGCCTAAAATGGGTTGAGCTGTTCTTTCACTCTATCACTGTGTGCCCTGTTTTTGACTTGGCTCCTCTATGGGTGCACCTTTACCCTCCTGGACCCTCCCATCTCTGCAGAGATCTACACGCAGACCCTCTGGACCCGCTCAATTCTGAGTGAGGTGACAGGATCCTTCACTCCACCAGCTCCTACCAGCTCCTACCAGCACCACATGCCTCCCTTCTTCTGTCCATCCTTCCTTTATTCCTCCCTCTACTCACTGAGGCGTAGCACTGCCCTCCCTGCCACACAAGGTCATTCCACTCAATAAAGATGAACAAACTAGTGCCCAGGGAGGGCCGGTGATGGCGCACACACTGAAATAATAAATTATTTAGCTACAAGGATTTAATTGCATCAATTTCATATAACATTGACACCCTGTCGTGTTTAATTATGAGGAATCAGAATCAGCTTTATTGGCCCAGTATGTGGGCACAAACAAGGAATTTAACTCCGGTCACTTTGCTCACTTGTACAAATACACAGAACTTAGATAGGCATAAAAAAATAAAGCATCAGAAATAAGACTGTTCAGCTTAAAATAGAAATGAAAAATCAAGTGAAGAGCGTGTGTGTGAGTGTGTGTGTGTGTGCGCGCAGGGCTCTGGCAGGTACAGCATGAGCTGGATTTCCGCCATCATTAAGGAGCAGAGAGACCGCCCCATGTGAAAGCCACACTTCCTGGATCCTACACCGCAGAGAGCAGCAGCCTTTCAAGAAACCAGCCAAGTGTTGAGACCGACAGAGGCCGAGGGACACCGATACTGTCCCCACTAGCTGGTCCCCACCGTGTCCTACCTGCTGTGAAGGAAAGCCGTTCGTCAGGTATGTCATTGTTTTTGTTTCTCTTCTCTCTCTCTCTTTCTCTTTCTCTCTCCCCCTCTGTTTTTTCTCTGTTCACGTGTGGGCGTAATGTTGTCTTCAGTCTGGTCGGAGTTACCGTAAGCGAAGTAGTTCAGCCGACGATTATTACTATTACTGTTACTGTTATTATTTTGACGCCACATTGCGCAGGGTGAACGCAGCCGGTTTAACTTGTAGAGGCTTCACGTCGGGAACAGCTGACTGAGATGGCTCAGCGAGCATTTTTTGCACCGTAGGTCTTAAATGATATTTAGTCAAGTCTTAAATCCTTGCTTCCATTTACCGCTTCATTCGCGTTTTGTTCAGTGCGTTAGTGGCGTTCACGGTTAGTTCATTATAACTGTCAGTTCGCAGAAAAAGACTACAAAGACCTGGAAGGGGAACTTCCTACATAACAAGGTTATTAAAAGAAATCTCACCTCAAACGTCTCGGGGCAATTTGTCCAGAATAAATTTAGTTATCTTGAAAGGAACTCTGAGTCTCTGATTTTCCTTATTTTTTTTTTGTACTTTGTGCAGATGATAAATTTAACCACAATGGTTTTAAAAAGGGCTTAAAAAGTCTTAAATTTTACTTGTTGAAGATTCTTCTCAACACAATAAATCTCCCTTTCCCTCACTTCCAGCATGTCAGGGATGACAGCCAGCACCACAAACTACCTGTGGTCCCTACACGATGTCCTGGGTCAAGGGGCCACGGCCAGTGTCTACAAGGCCCGCAATAAGGTGACAAACAAGAAAACACACCTCGCATGTTTTTTCCAGCTCCACCGAGGCTCCAGGAAGTGTGACGAGAAAGTGCTGTGGCTGCAGTGATGTGGGCAGCTGTTGACGTTCACACAGCCCTGTGATGTACGGTGTTGTGAATGTGTGTGTCTGTTGGCAGAGGTCGGGCGAACTGGTTGCCGTCAAGGTGTTCAACGTGGTGAGCTACAACCGGCCCCATGAGGTCCAGATGAGAGAGTTTGAGATGCTCAGGAAGCTCAACCACAGCAATATTGTCAGGCTCTTCACTGTGGAGGAGGTAAGACAACCAAGAGAATATGAAAAACGCAAGGTCAGATGCCATTTGAGTCCATGGACAACGTTTCTTCAAATCCACTGAAGCCATTCCCATCACAGATTTCAAATTCTCAGCTGTTAAAAATTAAGAATAATAAATACAAAAATCAAATATGTTTAGATTTTGATGTGTGCTGGGTTCAAGTCAATTCAATTTTATTTATATAGCGTCAACAACCATACAAATTGCTTTACAAAAACTGTCCTGAAACCTCCAGATCAAGCCCGATGGTGGCAAGGAAACTCCCTTTTAACAGGAAACAAACCTGAGCAGAACCCAGCTCATATGGAGGGACCCGTCTGCCGGGTAGAAACAGAGAAGAGAAAGAAACACGATAAACAAACCTCTGTCATAGATACATACATCTGACTGAGATTATAAGGGGAATCATGGGCAGGTTGGACAATTGTTTATCCAGGCAGGAGTGGACAACTGCAGGCAGTGAAGACTGGGCAGGTTGATGAGACCACGACAGCAGGTTCTGTGGGAAATTTAACAGAGAAAGGAGAAGTTTTATGCATGCATGGGACGGGTAATCAACAGAGCAGCAGCACCTTTGAGTAATTTTCGTCTTTCAAACCTGAGTGGAATGATGGGATATCCACCCGATGAAAAGTCATGATTTATGAAAAGTGTGTACCTGAGCATCAGTGGCTATAAATAAATAGACGATATCGCTCCAGCTCCATTGAAATAGTTCTGATTAGAAAGGTTTATAAGACAAGAAGACATATAGCTTTACCTGTGTGTTTTCTTGCCTCAATCATAATATATACAGTCATTATATATATGGTTACATGAGGCATTGTTATTTTAATGATATAATGTTGGCGTTGTGGAAAAGAAGTTCCACTCACTGATCTGTCGTTTTCCAGCTCCCCTCTAAACAGAAGGTGCTGGTGATGGAGTATTGTTCAGGAGGAAGCCTGCTCAGCCTGCTCGAGGAGCCAGAAAACGCCTTTGGTCTGCCTGAAACAGAGTTCCTCACTGTATTGCAGTGCATAGGTGAGTATACTGTGATACGTGTGATGCTGTTCTGGAGTTCCATGGACCTACTTTTGAAATATGCTGACGTTGTTCTCTTCAGTGCAGGGTATGAACCACCTGCGAGAAAATGGAGTGGTACACCGGGACATTAAGCCAGGGAACATCATGCGGCAGGTTGGGGAGGACAGCAAGTCTGTTTACAAGCTGACAGACTTTGGAGCAGCAAGACAGCTGGAAGATGATGAGAAGTTCATGTCCATTTATGGAACAGAAGAGTATTTGGTAAGATAACGGCCTTACGAACAAACCCAGTATGTCTGAGAATATGTAGTGATGACTTTTTTGAATAATGTATGTAACAGTGTGGAATGCAAGATTGTCAGATTGTCACAAATCAACTTATGTAAAGTAGGTTTAATTCTATACATATTTTTCCTACTTGAGCGGGAATCAGGTTACCAATACCAAGGGCCCAACGGAGTTAAAATAGATGCAAAAACATCATACACAGTAGTGTGACATTATAAACTATTTCAGTTGTTTTCTAACATCTTTTCTACAGTTTATCATTTTCATATTCTATTTCACATTTCACAATTGTATGAAAGAGTGGGATCGGTTGGAAAGGATTTCTGTCCACTTGGTAACATTTATTTGCAGCTTTCCTGCAAGGATCTTTTAGTCATAATGAAATCAGGGGTGCAGTCAGCATGGTTTATTCATTCCACTAATCCAGTTGGTTCCTCTTATACCCAAGTTGTGTTCTCCCAGCCTTCATCTTGCTAAATAGTTTTGCTTTGCTTAATTTCCCCATGGAGTTTACTCAGTAAACTCTGACGTACATGTTACATGTGAGCGGAAGTTTATTATTCACTGCACGTGAATCTGTTCCAGGTTGATGGGAAAATCCTGTAAACAGGTCAGATTTCATAACAAAGACAACTCAACCGACATGGTATGAGAAATTCCAAGTCTTAATGCAACTTGCTTCATCGGGACTGGGTGGCCCTCTAGTGGTCAAATGGGTGAAAATTAAAACTGAACATTGAAATGTTCATGCAAACCTGGAGTGGGCTCACAGACCTAAACATATTTGTTTATGAAGCACACAGCAGCGAAATGATCAACATAATCAACACATGGTTAGGTACTATAAATATATCCTTCTTTATATTGTTTCTTGTGCTTTCTGTTCTTATTTTGTGTGTGCATTTCTTTGTGTGTTTAGCACCCAGACATGTATGAACGTGCTGTGATGCGTAAGCCTCATCAAAAATCCTATGGAGTGAGCGTTGATCTGTGGAGTATTGGTGTGACCTTATATCATTCTGCCACGGGGAGTCTTCCCTTCACGCCATACGAAGGACCCCGCAGGAACAAACCCACCATGTAAGCTGATACATTAAGTGCCAAACCAAAACATAAATCCAAACCAAAACCAAAACATAAATCATGGCACCAGTTGCATCTATTGCTGCCGTTTTAGACGATTAAACATGTCGACTTCGTAGCGGAACAAGTTGGAGGGAGATCACTCTGATTGGCTGATCAACCTGGAGAACCAGTACCGAGAAGGAGAAGTAGCTACTTAAATAAACAAAAATTTCAAAGTGCACAGAGAAGATTTTATCGTTTCATCTCTTTATCTATTCTGAATATTCAAAACTACTAATAGTTTCGAAACGACATCATGATTTAGAACAGAGTTATCACAAATCATACGGGCCATGAGCCGAAAACCGCCCCATCAGAGGGTCCACTCTGGCCTGTGGGATGAATTGGCAACGTGTGAAAATTACATAGAAGACCTGTAACTGCAATTAAAAAATAAATAAATAAAAGTAAATAAATGCTATTCTTATGTTATCCACTCAGGGTTGCACTGTTTTAGTGACCATTAAGGACATAACACAACACTGAGTTCCACAACTAAACAGCAGATGGCAGCATTGTGCCAAAATTGCACTTATTTTTCTGAGGAAATTTCAAGTTGTTTGGAAAATGTTTAGTAAAAGGATAGTTCAACAAATTATTATTAACAAGCCAGCAAGAGCTGCTATTAGCTAATAACATTTCCACTAAAACAAAGAGAGAGAATTGAAGTTGTCTTACTGATCTTGCTGGTCAAGTCCACTTGTGGACACCTCTGATTTAGAACGAATACACTACAGACCAACTGATCAACATGAACCAGGAGGGGCAGCTCTGTGCAATGCTTTCTAGCCTCCTAACTTCCCAGCAAATAGTAGATCTTCCAGTTTCCTAGCTAGCAACAGCATAGTTACTTTATTTCTTTAGTCTCAGACTGCCTCGGTCCACATCATTAAATCTGAACTCGGGCAGGACATGTTATATTTCATCCATAAAATGATCTGTCTGTGTTTTCTTGTGTAGGTTCAAAATAACTACCGAGAAGCCTATGGGGGCGATAGCTGGAATACAGCGGGTGGAGAGTGGACCTATTGAGTGGAGCTACCACCTACCTCACAGCTGCCAACTGTCACAGTATGTCCCTCAATGCAAATATTTTGAGCATCTGTCTATGTGATTTGTTAATGAGAACATATGATTTACTAGTTTCCATCTCTCCTTTTCCATTCCTTTGCATCACTTTCTTTCTTTTCCTATCCGTGCCTCTGGCTGTAGGGGTCTGAGGGTGCAGCTGGTCCCAGTCCTGGCAGGTATACTGGAGGCTGACCAGGAGAGGTGCTGGGGTTTTGACCAGTTCTTCAAAGCCACCACAGATGTATTGCAGCGACAACCGGTTCACCTCTTTTCTCTGCAGCAGGCTATAGCGCACTGTATCTACATACACCACTACAACACGTAAGACTGTCTCACTGATTATTAACAGCGATCTAAAATGATGCCGATTACACTAATGTTTGAACCATTGGTTACACATTTGCAGATTCCTCATCTGTCTTTCATGTATGACAGACTTGGGTACAGGAGTCATTAAACGTCATAGAAAGCAGAGCACAACTGGCTCATATGTATTTGTTTTTCAGCGTCCAGATATCACCTTTGAAACAATGTCGATGCCACAACTTGAAACAAGAGCAACTGGATTCCAGCTCAGTATTTAATTATGGTTGGCATTTGGTTTACTTTACAACATGCCACAGGAGTGGGAGGACACGTAGGTAGAACAAAGTGGATCAGTGTGAATGAAGCAGGGCAGAGTGGGATGTTGGCATTTTGATGAGAGGCTAAATTAATCATTAACAACATGACTTATTCATCTACTTAATCCGCCAACGTCCATTACACTTCATGATGTTTATACAAGAAATGTGAGACAGTTGCAAAATAATAATAAGTTATTTGTTTTAAACTTAAATGTGATGACGATGCTTTTAGAGTTTGTACTAGAGCTCTAGATTATACCATGCAACCCCAGATTGATTATATAAAGACTTTCTTAATTAACTTCCAGCAGCAGAGTGTGGAAATGCAGAGTGGATATGTGTGCTACATTTGCAAATTCTGTTTTGAGGATATGGATTTTGTGTGAGCTGAAAAAAAAAAAAAAAAAAAAAAAAAAAAAAAACCCAAGTCAAAATGTCAAGGAGTGGTGGTGATCTATCTCTCCATCGATTAATGTTTTACTGCTACATGCATCCTGCTGGGGATGGCTGCTGCCATCAAGGAGTGTCATCACTATGGGGTGGGGGTGTCTGGTCTGGTCTAGGTGGGTGCTACATGTCTAAGTAACATCCACATGATTGAATACCAGGTCCAAAAGTTTCCCAGCAGAACATTGTCAACATGGGCAATGTTACCTACTTCTCCTCAATGGTTTTAATGTTGTGGCCGATCAGTGTATTAGTAATCTTTGCACGTAGGGACTTTAAATTTAAACAAATTACAATTTCACATTATTAAATAAAATGTCCCTTCTCTCAACCAGCGTGTCAGTCTTCTATGAGGAGGTGGCGTCTCAGACCGGCATAGGGGTACAGCATCAACACCTGATGTACCTGGGTCATGAGCTCCTCCTGGAAGGCAACATGAAGATGGTCAACCTTCCACGTACCTCACCTTCTCAGCCCCTCATTCTGCTCAGCTACGCTCCTGAAGCAAACACTAGCCTGCCCTTCAGAGAACGTAAGACAGACAGAGACACGCACATCTTTCATATGAATCTGTTACATTTGGGGCTTTTTCTTCATTGCTTTGTCCCTCGGGGCATATGAAAATATGTCTAGCATCACACTAACAGCGCAGAAATGTTTCAGTTTTATTTAATACTATTTTTATTTGTCATCCACAATAGTGCTTAATAACGTATAAATGATGCATGCATAATGAAGTCATGTTGAAAATGGTGTGTGGGTTTATAATTACGTGCCGCATTTACTTGGACATTCTACTAACAATCAGACTAATAGCTTCATCATAATGAAAGTAAAAGGAACCGATCTGGCCTGATGGATTGAGAGCGATAATGCAACCGTTTTTCAGCCCAGTAATAGCCATGCAAATGCGCTATACAGTTGCTTCTCTGTCTTTATTCTTTGTGCTCATGTTTTCCCCATGTGGTAAAGATCAGCTGACGTTTCTAAGAGGAACAGAAACACGGTGGCATGGTTATTCCTACTATTGTTCCAGGAATCGATGTGGGCAGCGTTGCTGGGTCTGACTCATGCAAAAAGTCTTAAAAAACTGTTTTGCAAAATAATAATATTTAATAATGCTAATTTAGACTTTAGATTTTATTTAATATTGTCCTTGTAAATGTAGATTCCCAGACCCTACTATAAATCATAGATTTTTATTCTTGTGTTTGTAGCAGAGACACCTATCATTCCATCCAGATTTGACATCTTGGCAGACTACAGTTTCTCAAAGGTACTTGAACTCATTTTCTCTTCACACTTACTCTCCTACAGATGTCTTATGGTTCACGTTTCATGAATTTTATGTGTCACGAATGCCAATTGATCCCCTTTTATCTCTAGGTAATAGTTGGAGTGGTCCACCAGTATCTAAGGATAGTACAGTTACTGCACACTCACCGAGAGCTGCTGCTGCAGGGATACTACAGCTACATGTGAGACACAATACAAATCAAATAAATATCATTTGTTACCCCTACACTGACTTATGGATCTCTTGGCTTGTATCTTAGGATGAAATTGCGCAGTGAGTGTGGAGAAGCCATGCAGAATATAGCGATGATCACCATTAGATTACAGTCCTGCCTCGGTGCTGAACACAGGATTAACACATTGTGAGTACAAACTATTACAGGAAACGAATGAATAAATTTGCACGTTTTAGCATGTCAGTCAATATGAAATGACACTAGCATTAGGGGACCTGTACCTGAGTCATAAGATTGACTAATAAGGCTTGACCTTTTGTATAAATATAGTACATTGAGATCGAGAATATATTGACCACACCGTACTAATCTCACCTGTAAAATACCTCCTCTCCTTTCACTCCTCAGAGGCCCTTTCTCTTCAGAAAATCAAGGTCCAGGTGACAGTCATAGGCTACAGCTGGTGAGTACTGTCTGTAAGCAAGATACAAGAGATCCAGACTTAAAGCTTATGGCTCCTAATACACTGGCAAAAATGTAGTTGGAAAGAAACACCTTGAGTAAAAGACTGAAGAAAACATAATATAGACTCAGTAAGAAAGTGGCAACACCTGCTTTGAAGGCCACTGAGCACACCTGAACCCTGACTGTATGTCCTTGAGGGGGACACTGAATCACTACCTGGATTACAAGGTGCTGCGTTGTTGCTCAGATTGAGTTAGTTGGTAAATCGAGGTTTATTCAAATAAATGGTTGCATAGGTTTAGAAATATGGAATTTTGTTTAACATTGTTGTAGAGTGATCAGTTCCCTTGCAATTGTCTCCTCTTAAAGTGAAAATCACAGTGTCACGAGAAACTGGAAACGGTAGAGTAGACAACATAGCTGTGAACAGATCCTACCTTAAAATGAAGCTAGTGATTTTTTGATTAGAACTTGAAAGTTAAATATTAAAACTGCGCTCAGACATATCAAGTTTTGATCAAAACCAACTAAATTATAATACATTCCCTTACCATCCACTGAAAAATGAACTTCCACAGCTAGAGACACATCCCAACGTCAACTGCTTTCAATACTGTGAATACCATAAGGCTGGATTACTCATATATAGTCTTATTGTGAATAAGGTAACACAACCCCATCTCAAATGACCAAGGAGCACCTTATTTTGTAACCAGCCCTGAACACTGAAGTGGGAACGGCCTCTCTCTTCTGTATACTGCTTGTTAGAAGTATTAGAAGGAATGCAGACTCTGTGGCTGCTGTCTCGTCAGGTCCATGAACACCTGCCTGTGTACACTGCTGGTATCCAGGAGTTTCAGAAGCGACTGGACCTCCTGCAGATAGAACAGGCCAAACTAGCAGAGAATCTGGCTAATGACAAAAGGTACTGTGGGATTCAAAGCTTCAGGGTGACCAACACTTTTTCGGTATTTAAACTTTGGCCTGTTGTCTCCCACAGCTGTCAGAAGATGGAGATGCTTCTGCAGAAGATAATGGCAATTCATCAGCATTATCGTAAAGACCGGCTGACTGGCAGTAGGCATACGTTTCCAACTCTATATACTGTATTACTGTAGTGTATTAGATTGTTTACCTGATTATATTGTTATTGTTACCACAGAGCTGGGATATAACGATGAGCAAATCCACAAGTTTGAGAAGTGAGTGTGCGTCTTTTATTTTGAACTTGTCTGTCCACACAGCTGGTGTCCCAGCCTGTGAGGTATCTGAGCTCACCTGTAATCCTCTTGTCACTCCTTGGCAGAATCCACCTGTCGAACCACATTAAGCGAGTGAAATCTCTCTTCAGGGAGGACTGCGTGCAGAGATACAAAGAGCTTTTGGCCTCAACAAGAACGTGGAGCAGGTCAGAGCAACTAGTTAAGTGTAGAGACAGAAACTTTGGACCATTACTGGTATTCCATCTGTTTGGTGTGACAGCCAGTCAGAC
Organism: Mugil cephalus; assembly: GCF_022458985.1. NCBI lineage: Eukaryota > Metazoa > Chordata > Actinopteri > Mugiliformes > Mugilidae > Mugil > Mugil cephalus. The sequence continues at coordinate 2,693,762 of NC_061773.1, read as the reverse complement.
AGATGATGGAAGCTTAAACGAAAAGGATTAATACAGTAAAGTAGGACACTGGTGTTCTGCAGTGCTCTATTAATCCTCTCTTCAGTTTTGTATTATTTGTTATTTATGTTAGGCTTTACATTTTGTGATAAAGAACGAATACAAAAGCCTTTGTCTTCCCCCACTGGCAGTGAGAGTAGTTACACCAACACTGTGGACCTACATGTATGTCTACAGTCTCTTGACCTGTGTGTCAAGGCTCTGCAAAAGTTTGTCCTCACTATTGAATTCTTTCCTTTTTCCTCTTCTCTGAAACCATAGTTTCTCTTTCATCTGGAGCAAAGGATTTTTTTTCATGGACAGTTACTCAAGTCTCCTTTTATACTGACCACCAGAGATAATGAATTCATAAAACCTTAGTTACATTCATAACGCTTGTTGTTTTGTCATAGTCATCCATTCTGGGGGCTCTTTGCCCTCTAATTCAATTCAATTCAATTCAATTCAATTCAATTCAATTCAATTCAATTCAATTAATTCAATTCAGTTTTATTCATATAGCGCCAATAACAATACAAATGGTCTCAAGAAGCTTCACAAAAACCAGCCTGAAACCTCCAGAGCAGCCTGAGTGGCAGGAAAAACTCCCTTTTAACAGGAAGAAACCTGAGCAGAACCCAGCTCATATGGAAGGACCCATCTGCTGAAAGCCAGCCAGAGAGGCAAACAGGAGAAACAAGATAAACAAACTTCTGTCATAGATACATATATCAAGCTGAAGGAAACACGTAGAATCTAATAACGTAACACATAGCTGCTGATCTCATGTGACAGTTTGTGAATATAACAGGAATCATGGGCAGGTTGGTGAATTGTTCAACGAGGTAGGAGTGGACAACTAGAGGAGGACATGATGACTGGGACAGCAACTGATCCCTTCTTCAGTCATTTTTGGCTGACGTTAAGTGCATCACTAACAGAGGAAATGTCAGTGCCAACAGCAGATTTAAAACAGAAGTATATTGTGAAAATACAGAGAGATTTGCCTTCCACTGATCAGATTAATCTGCACAACTTAAATCTAACAGTGGTTCATTTATGAGTGAAAGTTCTGCACTATAGCTTTAAGTGACTGGATGTCTGCATTTTAGTTGGCCTTGCTCATTTATCTATTTATTTCATGCTGACAGTCAAAGGTAATGGGTACTTCACATTGACACCCAGGTCAGATGGAAATGTGGGCGTAGAGTTACCTATCCATGAATGTCCAGGATCATGCTGAAGATTCACAACAGAGAACCTTATTTAATTAATAGAATTTAAGATGATAATTTACAATTGAGTAGAATTAACACATTTATAAGTGACGATAGCAGGTTTAGTGTCTAATTAATCTGTATTCCATATCAACCCTCTGCCTCTTTTCATCAGTGTTCTGTCTTTGTCAAAAAAAAAACAAACAAACAAAACCAGTAGCTTTAAGGTATTCTGGGGTGTTTCCTGTTGAATTTGCAGTGTCACACTTGAGATGCAGACCCGACTGCAGGACTTCAGTTCTTTCTCCACAGGCTTGCTGGCAGACTTGGAGATGAACGTGCAGCGCCAGAATAAGGTCAGCATCTCACTTCTCATGCCTGGCTGGAAGCTGGGAGCTGTAGGCTTTCTGTCTGTGGGAAAGTCAAGACCCTGCCTCCATGTTATATTCACTGTTTAAACAGCCATTGTGCTCTCCAGTTTTGTTATTTTTGTTTTCATGGATCAATATACAGCCGGTAAAATAAGTATTGACCTCATCACAATTGTTCATAGTAAACATACTTCTAAAGGTGCTATTGACATGAAAATTTCCACCAGGTGTTGGTAACAACCCAAGTAATCCATACATAGGAAGAAACCAAAACAAATAAGTTCAGAAATGAAGTAATGTGTAATAATGTAAAATAACACAGGGAGGTGGAAAAAGGCATGGAAAGCCAAGACACCAGCTGAAATCTATCAGTGATCAGAAAGTCATATCAGCTGGTTCAGTCCAAACTGATGGCCTATAAAAAGGTGTGTCATTACCAAGGTGTCACACAAGGAACATCTTATGATGAGTAAAAGCAAAGAACTCTCTAAAGACCTTCACAACCTTTCTTTCAAAGTTTTGGTTTCTTTCTATCTATTACTTGGGTTGTCACCAACACCTAGTGAAATTTCATGTCAATAGCACCTTTAGAAATATGTTTACTATGAAAAATTGTGATGTGTTCAACACTTATTTTACCCGCTGTATCTTATCTGTCCTCCTTAGGTCTTGGACAGGATCCTTTATAATTTGCAGTCTCAGAGAGCAGGTCAACAGCAAGGAATTGCGCCAAAGGACAAGGACCAGATGGTCTCCAGGTGTGTATTGGTTTGTGTGTGTACAAGGTAAAGACGGTTACGCCATTGCCCTGACACCACCTCCTGCTTATATTATAGGATGCACCATTTAAAGGAGGAAATGGAGATTTTGGTGAGAGAGCTGCAGTGTAACAACAGCATTATTGAGAGGTCAGTAGAGTCTCCAACTTCCTGCCCATCAACCCATCTGTCAAAACTCTTACACACCATGATTTTGATGGTTTTTCTTTGGGTCCTGTAGCCTGGGAGCAGTGAACCCAACACCCTCTCTGGAGCCCGGTCTAGCCAGGCCCTCGACGCTGTGACCAAAGTGGAGCATCTTTGGACTTTAACTCAGAAATTCGCATGCAAAGAGAAAAACCTCAGTTGCCAAATGCCAAAACCTCAGTTTAACTGCCGTTAATGAACTGTGAAGAGAATCTTCTTTCAAGGAAATGTGAATTTTAGTTTAGAGATGACATGGCAGGTACCATAAGCAGATCTGAGTCTGTCTGTGTATATATGTGTGTGTGTGTGAGTGCCAACTGAGTACAGCAGTTCAATACAAACATCATTAATGTATTAAGTGTTATTGTATTTTTTAATAGGTTGCCATAGTGATTGACTGTCAGGATAAAGCACAATGAATGTCACGACAGCTACTAGAGTGTTTTTGTTTCTCTGAATCTAGAGAACCCTCAAAGATGCATTGAACCAAACATTAGTGCGTTTACATGTGTACTAGCATCACAGCTTCAAGTTGTATACATGTCCTGATCATATTTAATATAAGATGTGGACATGGATGAGGTAAGACATCTGGTCAAAGCAGTCAGCCATAACATTATAACCAGCACTGGTCAAGCGAGTAACGTGTCTTATTATCATGGCACGTGTCAGTGAGTGGGATGTATTAGGCAGCAAGTCAACCTTTTGTCTTCAAATTAGATGTTATAAGCAAGGAAACTGGGCAAGTAGGAAGGATTTGAGAGACTTATGAAGGGGCCAAATTTTGATGGCAGCTGTCGTGGCGTGCCCCCGGTCTGTAGTGTTTAGTACCTCTTAAAAGTGGTGAACCATCAAGGGGGTCATGGGTGACCACAGCTCATTGATTGTTGCATGTAGGGAGTGATGGGTTGCCCCTGTGGGTGGTCCAATCCTACAGCTACTGTATCTCACACCAGACCAGTTAGGGTGTCCATGCTGACTCCTGTCTACCCACCAAATCGTCTGCAACTGATGCATAAGATCACAAATGGCCATGGAACCACAGAAGAAAGTGGCAGCGGGCAGACGTCTATGCGTCACTTAACTGGGGGACACATGGGATCAAGCTGAAAGGAGTTACTGTATTCTAGGTGGTGAATCCCAGGACCCAGGTTTAATTACATTGTGATGAAGTTATCTGTTATTCACTTAAGGTTTGTGGTCGTAATGTTGATGTTGGCTGATCAATGTATACATGATCAGAATCATTATCAGGGCCACTGAGGGACTTTCTGTCTGTTTCACCTTATCACTCTGTGTCTGCTCTCCACTGCTGCCTTTCAAAGTAAAAGCATAAAAGCCCAAAAATTACTTAAGTTGTTTACATACAATAGTATCAGGATTCTGAAATGCAGGATACCGTGGGTCGTGTCAGCTTAACTAAATGAGTTTAAATTCTGTATCTGTGTTCATCACTTAAATGGTGTCATGTGACTTCATTAGTGAATTCCACGGCACATTGTCAGTTCAGTGATTGTCCAGAGTCTCCAGACAAACAGCACTGCAGCTTTTGTTTCTGTTCCTGATGATCTTTTACTGGAACAATAAGTCATTTCTGTGTATTTTACCACGGCAAAAAAAAAAAAACAATCAGGGAAACTTGGCGCTCACCACAGTGTCTCCTTCACTTTACAGAACTACATGGTTCAGTGACAGAATGAAGGATAATAACTCTGAAGTGACATTAGTGGTCTGACTGTGGGGGAAATCCCAGACTTTGTTGTTTATTACAGAGAGGTACGTGAGGTCAGGGAAATTCTTTGAATGCACTTCATTTTAGAAAACGGACTGCTGCATCATCTGTTATTTCTTAAAGGAGAAGTAACATGATCAGACTCGCTGGAGTCAGTTTTCAAGCTGAAAAGTGAAAGTAAAATCACTTCATTATCCCTCTTGTCAGCTTAGAGGCAGCATGGCTACCTCGGTAAATGTGAATTTCCTTAAAGGAAACTAAGGTCACAGACAACCATGTGACATCAGACTAAGCTCTTAAATACTCTGATAATGAAATAAAAACAAGTGTTGAGACACTGCGACAAGTCTCAGTGTGTGGGAGTAGTGTGGGCGTCCACGTGGACTTTCTCACATCAGTTGGGGGGGAGCGCTCAACTGACTGTGGTTTTCTCACAGCTCATATGACGTGCTTTTAGCAAAATGGAAAGTTTGATTATTATTTTTTCTAGCCTACACAAACACCAGCGACACTGTGCCATACCAAACGCTGAAATGATTTCTTAATGGTGTGATCTAATCTGTGTTGACACAACAATTTACCTGCACTTCACCTCAGCATGAATTGATAATTATTATGCAATAAATTTGTCACAAAACAAGACTTTACTCTTCAATATTTCCCCTAGCTAAATCTTAATTGTTCTAGTTGTGTGTCTTACCTATTCATTCCAGTCACTGTGATTCTGGGTTCTGGTTTATGCCAGTTCCTTTAAGTCTTAGAATTGGATTTAGATAGACTTTATTGATCCACAAGGGAAATTGCTTAGTCACAGTAGCTCGGTTGAACATAAAAAATAAATAAAACACTATTGAAAACTGCTAATAAAAAGAAAAGTGGAGTAAAGATAAATAATGAAAGAAAATATTATAGTATAAGAAACTGTGTTTACAATATTTAACAAGATTTGCATATATACAAATCTACAAGAAATAGAAGTAAATTCACACCACGATAAGGTGGAATTTTCCACTTTTAGTATTCACTTTACAGTAAACGTTTGGGTATTATAAAACAAACCACAGTGATTGATCGGGAAGTTTAATGTTAATATCCAGGGAAGTGAGTGTTAGTTCATCAACTCGTAGCTCAGCCCATGAACCAGGGGTTAGTGCGCGCTCCTGTTGATCGCAAGGGAGCGCGCTCCCGGTATTTAAAATCTGTCGGGTGCTCGGCGTCAGTACTACACGCGTAACAAGAGATGAGAGTTGAGTTTACATTCAAGGCACGGAGGGAAAACACACAGCAGACACACACACAGTCCAAACTGACAAACACAAGCGTTGTAAAGGAGAACGGGACAATGGCGTCTGTGAGTGTGGTGGGGCAGCACCCGGGTCCGCACAGGCTGGACTCGGAACCGCTGCTCTTCTTGAAAGTGTCCGACTGCAGGAAGAGAATCACCATGTCGAGGAGATCATCCCGGGAGAAGATGAGCTACGGGAGAGGTGGCACTTTTGAAGCGGAGTCAGCAACTCAGTCTTCGTCTCCGGGTCCTGCGCTGGAAACGGCGGCGAGAGGAGGAAGGATGCCCGCTGAAGGATGCGGGGCTCCGGCTGGTCACGCTGCGCCACGTAGCCCGGGCGGAGGAGACGAGGGCACCGTCGCGACACGGAAAAGTCAAAGCTGGCGCTCAACCGATGACTGCAACAGAAACATCGGCTGTGACACAAACTACGTATCGGCTTCTCGGAGGGGGACATCTTTGACGAGCTCGGGCATCACTGTCATGCCAAACGGATCGGCGGCGCACGGACACAGGAGAGCGTGCCGGCAGCGAGACGAGCCACACGGGAGACGGGACTCTCGGAATGGAGAGAGCGGCGCTCTGCTCCTGGAGCGGCTCACACAGGGAAAAACCGGAGTCGTGAAACTGGCCAGACCAGAACCTCGCCGCCTGGAGGCCTGGACCATCTTCACTAAGGAGGGGATGGACCCCCGGGTGAGGACCGAGAAGGGAGAAGGACACCGGTTCGTGACCAGGTCGGTTACGCAGGACTTCTGTGACGCCTGTAGCCGACAGATCACAGCGCAAGCACTCAAGTGTCAAAGTAAGTAGGTTGTTACACATCATGCATTCATCTTTTTGTGGAAATGACAACACTCCATTATTATATCATTTAGAAACGTGCATTTTCCTTATTTAAACAGGCCTACATTCAGTTAATGCTTTATTTGCCTCTGTGAGATGAGTGCAGACAGGGAGACTTGAAAGTCCTCTGTCTTCTTTCTATTGGATTATCAGGCTACGTGAAGGGCACGCACAGCCGGGCGCAGGACTCTTCCATACTGGTGTCTGTGTGTTGGTACACAAAGCAAAAATCGGTGCCTGTGTCTTTGTGAGTGAGGCAGCGTGACAGGGAAGGACATATCCAAACATTTCCTCTACAGGCACAGCCAAAAATCCTCCCATGGAAAGCTCATTATCTTGTCCCTCCAGAGCTCCCACTCTGTGATTTACAACCACAGCTCAAAGAAAGATAGTAGGGATCACAGTGGCGCATTGGTACAATCATAACACACACACACACTAAGGAAACATTTGTTTAAGCCACACTTAATAAGAAGGAAATATAATAAAATAGCTGAATAGAGTAGTGGTTTAGTGGTGCATGGTTTGAGAATGTATCTAAAGGCATTTTAAAACCTAATGTAAACATAACACTTGAATGTATTTCTGGGTCACATCTGTTCAGCCTCTGGTGACATTACCCCCTCACCTGCACAGCTCTAGTGCACAGAAAGTTTAGGCTAAGCAGGTTAATCTTCTGGCGTGTATTTAATCCACCTTGAATATACGGTACAACGACACACACGCACACACATCCCCTCAGCTGGAAACACTGAGCTCTGCCTGAGGAACGTTTGTGTGTGTGGCTGTGTGTTCATACTGTACATGCATTGCTTGTGTGTGTGTGTGTGTGTGTGTGTGTGTGTGTATGTGTGTGCGTGGATGTGTGTGTTCATGGGAGCATTCTGCTGCTGAGCTGGCATTGTGTCAGCAGCACTCAGGGAGGCTGAGGCTGCAGAGCTGTGAGAGATAAAGGAGGATTGAAGGAGGTTAAGAAGAGAGGGAGGAAGGAGATAGATCAAGAGTGAAGCAGCGGAAACGGACGAGCAAACATGAAGGGGAAAAGGGAGTAGGAACAACAAGCGGTTGGAAGCAGGGACGACAAAAATAGAGTGAAAGAGTCCAAGGGAAAGTGGACGTACTGTGGGCAGGGTGATTGGAATGAGGAGAGACAAAGAGCTAAGAGTGGCTGGGGAGGAAAGAGAGCCCCTGTGAGTGAGGGATGAAGAAAAAGAGCATGAGTTTGTCCAGCACTGCAGCGCCCTCTGATTTAGTGCACTATTAGCAAGGGCTCATTGAAGCGAGAGCAGAGATTACTGGAGCACAGCTCGCACACACACGCCGCTTCTTCACAGCCCCGCAACCCGCACCAAGTTTTCTCTTCTTCAGCAGTCTCTTTATGGATGAGGCTAATTAGCCGTGTGTCCCTGCCAGCTGCAAACCTCTGCTCCCTGTTCTCAAAAAACATCAGAGGTCAGAGTCAGTCGTGGGGGTCACCAGGCCGTACAGATTTTAGGCACTTGAAGGTATTTTTGTGGGGAGAAATGCGACCAAAAGTGCCAAAATAGAAACAGCATGCACGCACTCTCCTTTCAACTACACCCAGAAAATGACAGGGAGTGAAAGACGGAGGCCTTGCAACCATAAACAACCATCATTCTGTGTCTTTGTCTTATTGCCTTGCTCCCTCTGCCTAGCTTTAATTTATCACCCTCCGTCTATCTCTGCTGACTTTGCTTTGCTGCATATGAAACCGGTAGAAACAGCTATGCGGCGTGTTCCCCTGGGACAGCTGTGACCTTGTGGAATCTGTCCGTCTAGGCTCGAGCTCTCAGTCTCAAAGTCTGCTGCTCTGTTGTTGTAAAGTCTTCTGACTTTCATCTGTGTTTGTGGTTTTTAAATCTTCATTCCTCTTCTCGGGAGCGACATGAGAATGAGATTTGTGGCTCACGTCTTGATCTAAATGCATAAAGATGCAGCATATATGAGCCACATGTGCCTTAAGGAGGCATAAAATAATAAAGCATATGACCAGCATACATCAGCCACAACATTATGACCACTGACAGGAGAAGTAAATAACACTGACCATCTTGCGACAATTCAGTGTTCTGCTGAGAAATGTAGCACCCACCTAGACCAGACCAGGCACCCCCACCTCATAGTAATGACACTCCTTTATGGCAGCAGCCATCCCCAGCAGGATTCAGCCTGACACAGACACACACACACAAACACACTTTAGGAACAACTAAAAAATCATGAAGAACAGCACAAGTTGTGACCTGAAACTGATCAAGTATCTGTGGGATGATCCACAGAGGCCCCTCCCTTCAACCCATAGGACCCAAAGACCCCCACTAACAACATCCTGTTACCAGACACCACAGGACACCCTCAGAAGACCCATGTCCATTCTCTGATGAGACACAATTGTTTTGGAGGCACAAGGGAGACCCACACAATAATAGGATAATGTTATGGCTGTATCTGAGTGTGGCAGACTGGACGTCCATGTGTCAGGTTGACTGGCATTAATCTGTCTCATTTAGAGATCTAACTCCTCCCCTGTATTCACCGATCTCACATGTTTCCAGCAGTCCAATAACATCCAGGTCAAACACAAAGACAGATTATAAATGTATAAAACAACTGGAGGAAATACCTTTGTGTAGACATTTTATCAATTATTTTGTCATCTGTTTTTTATTTACTGAGGGAGGGGGGTGGCGGCATCCTTAATCCCAGTTTAAATCCCAGGAGTGGACGGTTAAGATTAGAGACAGAGCCAGACATCAGATTAATATTTAATTAAACCTTTTCATGCTGTTGTGGCATTAATGACATGGTGGATTTGTTCCTGTAATCTCTGTCAAGCAATAAGATGTGTCTCTTTGATTTATTTTACACAGCTCCCACTTAAAGGTGGCACTTACGCCCTAATGTTAGCAGCAGTTAAACTGTAACTGAATCATTATATATGATTCTGTCTTGCTGGGGTTAGGAGTTAAAGCTGCTGACGAATGCAAAATGAGCACTAAATGCTCAATTTTGTATTCTGCTGCATTATAGTGTGTTATAAACCAAACAAACTGCTCATTAATACTAACCAGACGGGATGTAGCTGTACACCTTCAATTAAAGCTTGAATAAATTACTTCTTACTTGTAAATATATATTTTTTATTGTTTAATCTGTGACATGGGTGGCAAACTCAAATACACGGTGTGCCAAAACTAAAAACTGAGGACTCGAAATTTATTGAAAATGTGCCTGTAAATGTGCATGTTTTCCCTTCTCTCCACATGTCTTTCATATGGAAACAAACTTTAGTTTTGTTTAAACACTGATTCTGGAACAAGCAAAGTTTAATATTATACACACAAGAAAACACACGTCAGTGGCATCTATTTCTTATTTAAAAAAATAAAAATAAATTCTTATGTCACTCTCTGTCTGTAGCCTTTTCAGTTATTTTTTAATGGAAACCTTTTTTCTAAGGCTTGTGGTGTTTGTTTTCATAGTGTTTTCTTATGTTCATTACTTTCACTGCAGCCCCGTTGGCTCTGCACACAAGACAAACAGGTTTGTCCTTTACATTCTTGAACAGATAATCCATCTCCCACTTGTTTTCCAGCTTTCGTTTGACCATTTTTTATGTGGCTTAAGTTTGCCCAAAGTGACCAATAGAACGAGGATGAATGTCAACAGAGGAGGAAGGGCCGCTTGCATTTTGCTAACACACTAGCAAAGCATTCTAGGGTTATAGTGTTGGCGGAGCATGTGCTCTATATGCCAAATAGCCAAATATAATTACACCGTGGGCAACATTTGGGCCGGAGTTTGACAACTATGTTCTATAAAATGTCCATTTTCCTCTCATGTTCCTTTTGTCCAACCACAATATAGTTTATGGTCATAGACACACAAGACCACATACCGTGGATTTGTCTTCCAGTCAGTGCACACGTTCACCCTCCTTCACAGTTGCCCTCCTTTCTTCATACCCATGACATTCCCGACATCTCTCCAGGGAATGCATTATTTCCTTAAACTTAAAAATGTCCTCCTTGTCCTGCCTCTTCCCCCCCTGGTCCGCACAGTGCAGGCCTTGTCTCGGGAACCTTCTCAAGACTCCGTTCACAGTGGAAGAAGAAAACATGGGAGGAGCGTAGTGTTAAATGGCTCATAACCTTCTTGTCCCAGCATACCATGACTGCTGCTGTGCCCGACCTGCCATGAATATAGCTTCAGTCAAAACATTCCTTTACAGCTCATGTCTGAAGCTGAAATCAAACAGTTTATAACGGAAGAGCTATGGGTGTTCCTCAAACGACCACATAATGCTTGTTTTTTGAGGTATTTTTCTTCCTATGAGTTGTGTTTTCATTTTATGCTCCACAGGGAGAGAGTTTTTTTCAGTCATTCTGCTTATTCTTATTTCGCTATGATGAAAACTAGAAATATGTGGCCTGAAGCTGGAGCTCTCTTTGCTGAGCATCGCTGCTCCTCTTTGTGTATGTATGGCAGAACAGTGGAGATTTTCAAGCAGGCTATATTTAGGTTGCCCTTGGTGGGTACTGATAGCAGGACTGCAGAGGAAGTGGCGGTTGGGGAAGAAAAAGAAGGCGACAGAGACGCCCTTCAGAACATCTGGGCTACAGGTGATTTGGGTCATATCAAAACCAACACAGGGAATGCAGTGGTGAGAAGAACAGATGGAAGGTGATGTCAGAGCAAGGACCTGCTTGTGCCACCGTTATGTGCCACAATTATGTCATGCGCTTGTGAGTGAAACTGGTGAGCACAACCTGTTCCTCCAGACCCTTCGCGTTTTAGAAGTAGGGCAGGAGGAGGACTCCCTCTCCCTCTTCCTCTTTCACACTGCATGTTGATGAGCCACGGACTGCTCATCACCTCAGCCCACACGTACACACACACAGGTGATGCTTGTTCTATGTCACCATCTGAGGGTTAGGCGGCGAGCTGACTCACTTCCCATCAACCGGGGCTGTGGAGTTTTTACAAAAAAGGGGGGACTGCAACGTCTCCGTGATGTGCTGTATGTGAATGAAGATGTCCTCGACTGCTGAATGGAGCCTGTAACTTTGAAAAAGAAAGGAGGGGAAGCCTCCTGTTGCTGGAAGGAGAAAAGAGATCAGAGAAGACAGGCCAGTGGTTGCATTTGGGGGTCTCTGTCTCTTTAAGCTAGCTGTTTGTTGCTGCAGAGTGTGTGGGTGCTGCAGTAGAGAGAGAGAGAGGGAGAGAGGGAGAGGGAGAGAGGAAAGGAGAGCAGAGAGAATAGAGAAACAGTAGGACGAGAGAAGAACAAGTAGAACAGAGATTCAGGGCTCATGTCTGCACTCTGAGGAAGACCGCTTGGGTGTAGAGCAGAGGGGGGAAAGGGTACGGCAAGTAGAAAGGTGAGAGCACTAGGTGGAGTGTGTGAGGAGTACAGGTGGAGGGGTGGCAGAGCGTGTGGAGAGGGGGCTGTTTATTCGGAGCGTGGCACCGGTGGCAGAGTGGCTACGCTGGGATGGCAGAGGGGGGCACTGGGGGGCTTGGCGCTGGGGCAGTCCCCAGAGGGACAGGGCTGGACAGCGGCAGCAGGACAGGGGGTCCGCCGACAGTTACACGCACAGGACGGTGCCTGCCGGGTGGCGCCACCATGCTCCATCTATGGCACAGATAGCACCCCTCATCCCGGGGCAGGAGGAGGAGGAGGAGGAGGCGAAGGGGGTGGCCGGGGTGGGGGACTTCAGGTCAGGCGCAGTTGAAGGCGTCGGAGGGGTGGGCAGAACGTTTCTCGGCCAGGTGTCGCTGTGCCTGGAGGAGGTGAGGGGGGATTCAGAGGGGGAAGTCGGCAGCGCCTGCTTCGGTCAGGTGTCCCGGCGGCTGGGGCGGCTGCTGAAGAGGCTGCCCAAGTCCCGCTCCTGGAGTGACAGCTTGAGAATCCTCCGGCGATCGTCCTCTAACGGATCTCTGCTTAACACCGCAGGTATGGAGTATGGAGAAGTATGAAAAACTGGATTTGAAGTGCTTGGCAGAGGGGTCAGTATTTCAGGAAAATAAAAGTGGATGAGTGGACAGGTTGAGCTGGGCCAGCCTCAAAGGTCGGCCACGGGCCAAAATGTTTGTGTATTGTGTGCACTAGTCTGTCTGTGTTTGAACTGCATGGCCCTCAAGCCCTGTTAGTCTTTGTCAATACCCCCTAACGGCTGATCAACCCCCCCGCCGCTTTGTGTTCGAGTACATAGCGTCTGTCTGTGTGTGTAAGATCGTGTGTGAAGCTGCAGACTGGTTGGAAAAAGCAGAATAGTCTAGTAAACAGGTCAAATGATCTATTCCCGCTCCAGAAAAGACGTCTCTCTGACGCACACAAACGCTCAAAATCCGTCTCAAGTGAATTATCATATTGACTTTCGTATTCGGAGCAGAAATTTGAGCTAAGAGCGAGCCTGCTGGAGGCTGCGTACCATCGATTTCCCCCCATGTTTTCTCCAAATAGAGGACTGGCTGATGACCCCCTCCCCTCTTTTTTTTTGATGAATAGATAATGCAACATTAGCACAAATGGCTGGGTGCTGCGCAATCATTGATTCATTCACCGGATGAGACTGACAGCTGAGTTAAAAAAAAAGGAAAACATGTGACCCTAGCTGTTCTGTGTGTGTGTGTGTGTGTGTGTGTGTGTGTGTGTGCGCGTCCTCCTGTGTATGCCTGATAAGATGCTGACCAAACATGACTCAGTCCATCACCGCTCCACCTGAGTGACGTCACGCTGCAGCCTTAAAAGCTTTAGAAACGGCTTCAACAGCGCAAGCTACTGCGGCCAGATAGTGGCTATATTTAGCCGGTGTTCCCTGTAAGGAAACCCAATTAATCCCTTTAAGAGCGAACTGGCCCCAACCGGATCCCTCACTTCCTCTTCTGCTGCATCTTCAAACTATATTTATCAGAGTGGGATGACGCTAGCTGTCTGGGAAATCTTCTCAGTCGCTCTACACTAATAAGAATTTAACAACTTTTGACAACTTGTCGGAGAGGACAGGTAACAGGTTGCGTGTGTTTAAGGTCAAAGTTAAGCTCACACAACTGTGGTCAATGTGTCAGTGTTACTGTACGTGAAATGTTTACAAAAACCTAAAGGGGGTTGTCCCTCAGTTTTACACAACTTAATGTCAGTTTACTCATCAGGAGGAACACTGAGTAATCCTCGATGTGAGGAAAGCCACTGGCTCTTGAGGAGAAAGTAATCCCAGTCCCAATCTCATCGTGGTTATCTCAGGTTGGACTTAGAGGCTAACAGGTTAAGACAGAAAGCTTGTGTTGCAAACTGCTTTGAAGGAATGTGGATGTTTACCAAGAAGATGCTGTAACCGGAAAAAACATCATCATTTGATTTATTGTAATATGGAACAGCCCCAGTCGTCATCTCTAACACTGGTTAAGAACTAAAATAAGACTTTTGTTGAACACGTTTCGTTTGACTGATTCATTTTTAAACTTTGAAGTAGTGAATAATTTGCAAATATGTCTTAATAAATCTTAACCCAAGGTCCATTTACATGAATTCTTTTAGAGCTTTCACCCATAACTTCATGAATTTGCTCCATTGTCATGAAGATATTTCAAATATCATGACCTATAATCATGAAACTCTGGCTACATAGTCACCTCAAACAGTTTCTCTAGATATTAAGGTCATAGGATGTGTTTGTACAGTAAGTAGACTTCTTTATGCCACATTCATTCAGTTATTTTATTTAATGTAGCCTGCATTTGCTTTATCGTCATACCACCTGCAGAATGATATTTTTTTCCACTAATTTCTGCTTCTTTTAACATTTATCATGAATTATCCTGCTGGATGGTTAGGGACAGGCTACTGCAAGATGATTAAAAAGCCTCACATCCATCCCTAGCCACAAAAATTAAATTTAAGCAGCATTTGAGCATTCAGCTTCATTTTATTTGCAGCTTCCTGGAGAGAAAACCCTCATGAAACCAAATAAAAGCCAAGCTCCTCTCTCTTTGTTTGTTTGGTTAATTTGGTGGAGCATCTGCAGTCGTACAGATGGAGGCACTGAGAGAGAAAAAGATGGACTTGATTCAAATATGAAGAGTGTTCAGTAGAGTATGTGAGTGAGGAGAGACGGAGACAACGTGAATAAATCGCTCAATGTGCTAGGGGATGGAAAACCGTAGTGTGAGTAGCTAGATGTGTCTAGGAGCCACACAGCAGGAGGATGTGGATAACTGCTCCAATTCAGCTCCGATGGGATCAGACTAACTAAAGACCCCACTAAAGCTGCTCTTAATTCCTCCATTAGACCCCCAGAGCTCCCTTTAGGTTCATTAGCGACTGTGTTAATATCCTCGCCCCTGTGTTATAGCTCTCTAACTCCTGACCCTCCATCAGCAAGCAGACAAGGAGTAAACACAATATGCTTCCCCACTATGTCTCTATCTGGTCCCACACAGACATCCTCCGTGACCTGAGAAACACTTCTAATCTGTCTTTTTCCCCACCCATGCCTGTCTCACACCCACTGTCTCACAGAAAAACAAAACACAACAACCACCCACATCCCCTATCTTCCAAGTCCGGTTTTTGAGTCCAGTGTTTGATAACACTCAGGAGCGTCTCGAGTTTCATTGGGAAGATAGACTGTGAAAAACGTCCCTGCAGCATCCTCATCCATGAAGGTGTCCCGTCTTTGTTAAACACAATATGACCAAAGCTCCTCCTTTCCTGGTCGTTATCGACCCGACTGCAGCAGGAGAAGTTAACACAGCCACCACATATAGATCTTCACATACTGTACGCTACTTTTTCCACTTCTCCCTGTCTGCATGCCTGTCTATCTGCATCATCATCCTGCATCTCTCCCCGGGCGGTTAGAAAGCAGTCGGACTGGAATGACGAGATAAAAGGGGGGCAGTCGCTGCATGCATCTCCTGCTTGTGGAGGTGCAACCGAGCCTGGTCTTCCATGGCAACACATAACACCAGAGCCCGTCTTCATGTTGAGACAACACTCTCTCTTCTCCAGACGCTGTGGCTCTGTGCAGGAGGAACAGATGCTGCCGATGAGCGTTTATGGCACATCTTTATTGCAGCATCATTACAATCTCTTGTAAGGTGCGTCCCTCTATGTATCAGTATCAACTTGTTCTCTCTTTTTTTGGTACTGGTGAAATGGGTGATGATTCAGATTCAAAAAACTTCCTTACTTCCTTAAATTGCCACTCCTGTGTGGCAATTTAAGGCATAACAAAATGGAAAATAAAACTATGCCAAAACATCCATAGAGGATTTAACATGGCTGTATGAATAAAGTGAATAGATTTTAAAAGGAGAAAACACAAAATAGAATGACAAACATCAAACACAGCTCTATAAAAGAAAAAAGGGAACAATGCACAATAAGGATATTACAATCATAGTCAGTATAAAGTGGAAGGATGACGACAGGTTAACTGGATAAGACTGTAAGGAACATCTATTAAAACTGACTGCTGAATTAGCTTGTCTTCAAATCATAAATGATTTTAAAAGAGTCTAATGAGAGTTCTTGAAATTTTGCAGAACAGTATGTGAAGCTTTTTCCAGTTAAGGAGAGCACAGTGAAGCCATCCTCCTTGATTCTGGGAAGTACTCCCTGAAGATAAGAAGTCAAAAGTCGTCCCTGCCCTTCTCTAGAATAAAAACATGGAAGTGTACAGAACACAAAATTCCCTAAAAAAAAGTCCCTGTCTTCAAATTAAAGCCAAACTTCTTCATTTGACAGTCTGCGAAACAATGTACTTTCCGGCAAACAGAAGAGGGAAATCCCCACGCTACAAGTTCCAATTTTGATTTGAGTGGGGTGGATTTGTTTACATTTTTGCTGACTCCTTCATTCTCTTCCACTTTCTTTTTCATTCACCCCCACACCCCAATCAGCTCTCCACCTGCTCTCACGCTCACCGCATCTTAAGGAGGCGCATGTCATTCAGGGCTTCACACCCTCATGGCTAGACATGAAACAGGCTGAACTAAAGCCAGTGAAGTGGTCTAAGCTGTGCCACTTGGTACCTGAACGCATCTGTGAATGTTTGGTCCTAAAAATGCTGAGGTGCCATTTTTCATGTGTGTTTATTTATGAAACATGATTTCTTATCGGTGTGGGAACTCTGGATTTTACATGAACCCTGACATGCTGACATTTCTGTGTCTTGTAGGGGTGGAGAGGGGAACAATTCCTCCCTCTACCTGTTTCCCATGCAGCTATCTGAACCTTACAATTAGTTATCAGGGCTGAGGGCTCTGCCTAAATGACCAGCCTAAACAAACACTCATTTCGTGTCATCTTGTCCTGATGTCGAGGCAAAGGCCGCAGTGTAATCTAGAATGAGGATGGATAGAGTGAATGAAGGAAAGGCAGGACAGGAAAGGAGTTTCTCTTTTCCTTTCCCTTGTGCGCTTCCTTTCTCTCTCTCTCTCTGTCTCTCTGCAATGACCTCTAAGCTGTCACAGCCAAGCATCCCTTATCTGAACTCTCCTCTTTCCTCGACACATCCCTCCTGTCAGCGAGGTACTCAGCCTTTCCTCCTCCCTCTGACGCTGCCAACCGGTCTCTGTCACACTCACGTACTTGCATTGTCAAACTGTCCCCTGTCTCCTTTTACGCTCTCCTTCTCCAGTAAACACGCCCTCCGTTTTCCATCACGTCTCATTCTGATCATTTGAAAATAGACCGTATTAACGTGGCGTTTAAGACTTCACTAATTCAATCCCCATGCCCTTTCATTCTACCACTGGCCTTATGTAAGCAGAGCTCTTCCTTCTCATCGGTGGTCATCAGGAAGTGTGTTGCCATGGCGACAGTGCTGATGCTGAGTAGTGGAGACGCAGTAAACGGGAAAAACAGCCAGGCTCATTCATGCTGCACTGTCTGCATGGTTGAAATGCTTTTGTATTTTGAATAAATCTTGCAGAATGTTGCCTACTGCTTTTTTTTATTTTATTTTAACATGCCAGAGAACCACAAAAGAGCTGCAGCGCTCCCTGTCTCTCTCTCTCTCTCTCTCTCTCTCTCTCTCTCTCTCTCTCTCAAGTTTTAAGATCTCTCTTTTCTTTAGTTGCGGATTATCTCACCAACTGAGATCTGAGGCTGTGGGAAAAGCCTGTGGCTACAGTAAAGCCTCCGGGGCATAAACAAGCAGAGGCTGACATAAGTGGAACCACCGAAAAAATTAAAGAACAACAGTAGAGTATTTTTGGGGAAGCTTTAGGGGAAGTTGCCGAAATATCTCTTTTCTGTCCGAGCAGTAGATGGGGCCTGAGTGGAGTGGAGTGAGTTGACTCATTGTTACAGCTCTTCATATCCATGTTATTTATTGTGCTGGATCTCATATGTTTGCGTGATGAACTTCATTTTCTTGTGAAAAGAAAGCCATCTCTAAATTATCCTGAGATGCAGGTAGACTTAGGTGTGTTTGATTGGGGTGTTTGAATGCATTTCCCATGGTACCACAATGTAGAGTCATGTGTTTCTGCAAGTGCAGGGGTCTATTCTTGATAATTCTACACATAAACATGTGTTTCCAATAATGTGTAGTTAACACTACTGTTACAAAGCTTATAAGTGTGATTATGGCATTGGCCACTAGATGGAGCTAGTTTTCTGTGTAACGCAAGGCTAATGATCAAATCAGAATTCTTCATTTCTAACTGTTACAGGTGATTAATCACCCTCTCACACTCTGACAGTTAACAGGCCACTCATTTCACCGTCCACTGTTTCTGTTCTCATCAGACTGCAGCTACACCTGCCACCTGGAGTGTGAGAGTCAGATCCAGCTTGACTGCAACCAGAGGGACAGAAAGCCAGAAGAAACTCCATCTCCCAGAACCCAGTGCTCCTCCACAGCTCCTCAGCACCAGGTGAGTGGTTTTTAAATAGAACCGTGGAGTACTCTTTGTGCCGTCTTCAGGGGGCACGGAGGGTGAGCTTGAACTCTTGTTGAGTCAGATGAGTCAGGGTTGGGTAATGGTAGTCCTCGATCTGCAGCCATCTCCATCACTACACTTTTACATAACCATCCTCCGCTTTCAAAACATCCTGTCTTTCCTTGGTTGCCTACTTGTGCATTTATTTATGCGCTCATTTGCTTTTTTTGTTTTGTGGTCACAGAACGTTCTCAGGACAGAATATGCTACTTAAGATCAACGTCTGACTGCCTCTTTCTCTCCTTCTCTCCTTCTCTCCTGCCTTACATAATGTCATGACATTCATTGCCACCGTCATCCTCCTGTTTTCCAGTGGGGCGTCCTAACATCCCCACTTTATCATCTCTTCTATTTCACCTAAAATCCAAATCGAGAATAAACGCCTCTGTAAATGTGCATCCATGTGTCCATATGTTGATTACAAGGTACAAGTCACATGATGCGCAGTATTACAGTAGCTGCGTAAGATTCAGCCTCACTCTGTCTTTGTGTGAGCACATGGTTGTGCACAAGGACCTGAAAGAGTGTGAGTCTGCATGCTGCTGTTTGTGTCCCGGCAGCAGTCACCCACGCACTGTGGTCCACACACAGGCAAGAGAAACGTGGATGACCACGCAGGCCGGTTGCAAAACGTTGGCAGCAACATGATTCCCAGAGCCCAGATGATAGAAAAATTAGCCCCCTGATAGTATTACGCTTCTAGAGATCAAGCAAAAATACACAAACTGGAGCAATGAGGAAGAAGACCAAAAGTCTGTTGTCATGTTTGGTGCCAAGCAGCAACTTCTCAAACTACAGTTCACACTGTAGGAGTTCCTTTAAATATCCCCAAACAAATAATGCCATGTCATCTTTGTTGTCATTTTTAGCTCAGCCACTGCCACTCTTCATCTTTAGCTTTTAAAACTATGCCGTTCAAGATAAGCTGCAAGTCAGAATTAACTGAGCGATGGTGAAGTCTGTCTTTGAGGTCTGTGAACTCAGTGACTCTCGCTGCACGCACTCTGATTTGGTTCCTACAGAGCCCCAGCGCTGCAGACTAGAGGAGAGATGATGTTTATTTCCTGCAGTCGCTTTTTTCTCTTTGCTCTGTTTTATAGCTGTGGCCGCATGTATGTGAGTGTGTGTGTGTGTGTGTGTGCGGTTGTGTTGTTCCCCTCTATTGTTACTTGTTGTGTGTGCATCAGCAGAAATTGATCCCCTTTTGCCCCAGTATTCACCACCACTGTCACACACACACACACACACACACACACACACACACACACACACACACACGGCACAGGCTTCATCGACTTGAGGACAGCATGAACATTGTTCACTGCACATGTGTGTGTGCATCCCACCCCCTGCATGCTGTCTTCTCCCTTAGCGATTACGCTGATGGAAGTGAAAAGCAGAACTGCAGGCAGTCGGTCTTCAGCTGACACAAAACTGACAGAAAGACGTCCACCACAGCTTATAATCTCCCAGATAATTGTGCCTGAGCAGATTTAAAATCATATTACATGCGTAGAAATATCATGTGCAGACAGACGTGCACACATGCAGTCAATCTCAGCAATGACGGGGGGCATTAGCTGTTTTTTGATGAGTGGGTCACTGCCAGAGTCAGAGGGCAGATTGCAGGGTCACTGTTAGGTTAGAGGTCACCCTAATCTCTATGCCAGGGCAATCAGTCATGATTTTGTTCCTGTCACCTGAAGCACCATGATCACATCCTTTCACAAAGGAATCAGCCGCAGATTTGTGACAGTGCACCTGTGTTTTTCAAGTATTAGCGCCGACAAATTAGCTCTAATTACAGCACAGCCCTATATAAAAGCTGTGTGTATGGTGGCTGTGATTGTTGCTAGTCAACCGTTGCAGGCTGCAGCAGAATGTCAGCAGCAGAGCAGCCATCTTGGCCAGCCTCTTCCTGCCCCTGCTGCTCTCACCAATGTAACACAGGAGCTGTGAGGCGTCCTATCTGTCCCTCATCGGCATTTCTCTTGCTGTTTGCCTGTGGCTTTCTCTCCAGCAGTGCATCTCGTCTTCTGTGAGAGGAAGTGACCATGCTCTGCAGGGTGCAGTTGCTGGCAGAAAGAGAGAGAGAAAGAGAGAGAGAGAGAGAGAGAGAGAGAGAGAGAGAGAGAGAGAGAGAGAGAGCGAGAAAGAGAGAGTGGAGGAGAAGGGGGAGGGTGCTTGCAGGCTGATAACACACTCAACCACAGATGGCTGAGCAAGGTTGCAAGAGAGTGAGGGAGGAAAGCGGCTGTAAAGACCAGAGGAGAGGAGTGGGAGAGAGTGAAAAAGAGAGAAGCTGAGTAGGAGGAAGCTGTCTCTCTGGTAGTTCTGCCAAAGCAACGGAACGAAGAGGAGAGACGAGCTAGCACAGGACCTGGGAACATCTTGTTGCTGCAGCCAAAACATCTTCTGCTGGCTCCTTACTCTCGACTCTGGGGACGGACGGATGCTTACACAAATAAATTCCAGCATAATTGACCTGCATCTTCAACCGGGGCTTCAATTAAACTGTTTGTTCCTGCGCAGAGGCACGGGGCAGGACCAAGGCAGGATGTGATGTAGCATGCATTGCTTTATGTGTGGTTGTTTGCGGCTATAACAAGCGCTCTCAGGTGAGCTGCGTTAACTTGAAACCACCCTGTAAACTGACTCCATGACACCACTGTGAGCCTATATCTGCGCGTGTGTGTCTGCATGTTTGGCTGCTAATGGCCAGGTGCATATACTGCATGGTCTGTGTGGATTTGTGACACCGGCATCAGAGCATTGAACCACACACACACGCACGTCAAGAGGAAGTGACACGTCTGTGCTCACTCTCGTATTTCCTGATCCCCTCTCCGGTAGCACCTACAGAGCCGAATCTGAGCCGAGTTCACCCGTTCGGCCCTCGCCGGTGGGACTGAAACTCTCTGGATGCATCAGCAGCAGACTTTTTTTGGATGAGCGAAGGACAGATAGATGCGTGTGGACTCTGACTGGGGCTGAGTGTCACTTCAGCCGTGCATTTCAAGATAACCCGGCACTTCCTCAAGTGGTCAGCGTGCCACGCTGGTGCTGTTCTGGTGCCAGAAGCCGTCCTTAGACCCCCTCCATGACCGTCAACACGGTGCTGACCCCCTCCATGACCAGCAGTAACAGCATGAGCAGCGGGTACTGCAGCCTGGACGATGAGACAGAGGACTTCACTTTCTTCACAGCCAAGACCTCATTCTTCCGCAAGCCCAAGCATGGAGCTAAGGTACAGAATCTGGATAAAAATCGCCCTTATAAGAAACTTTGATATTAGGACAAGCTCAGACAGATAAGACGCCTGGCAATTAAGTGGAGCTGGAAAATGAGCTGTCATTTATTTCGAAAACATGCTCTAAAAAGCAGAAGTCTGGAGAGGAAGTGGTAGAGTTGTGCATGTTTCAGAAGGCCTCAAACTCATGTGTGAGTGCGTGAATGTACGTGAGAGTGTAGGAAGAGGTTACTGTCATACGTCTGCGACGGGAAACATTGATCTGCCAGCTTGTCGGCCTTGCTCATCAACCTTGATGCCTCCGGGCTGCTCGTTTATCAAGTGAGCAGCGAGTATAGATTGAGGCGCAGCCTGAAAACACAGCTCCTGCTGCGTGGTTTCAGCTCAGACCTATACAGTCGTCAGATATAATGTGTTTGAGTAGAAATAATGTGTAAATGATCTGAACCTACAGGTTCCATAGAGGTGTACTCACTACTGTGTGTGTGGGAGGCGTTTCCTTAGAGACAGATCTGATACTTTTGCATTTGTGTGTGTGTGTGTGTGTGTGTGTGCGTGTGTGTTTGTGTGTACATAGGGGCAACTACTTAACAGTACTTTGTCGTAACCATGGCAACTCGTGGGTTTGCTGGCCCCCTTCACACTTCCTGAGATTTTATTTTGGCCCTACTGTACATTCGCTTCTTGCATAGTTGTGCAATAAACCAGAATTACAGTATGCACAGTGCTACTCTCTTTGCAGGGTGCTGCTAGTACATGTCCAGGCGTTTTAAAATTCCAATTTTGTTTAGCATAAGAATACAGTGAGAAGGTGTGAGACACCTGCATGGACCTAGACGTGAAATATTCTTAGCCCTCCTCTTGCTGTCCTTGTCATGCCCTGCCTTTGGTGTCTGACTCGGAGAAGGTATAATCTCTGAATAATTGACCAGCTGCGTTGTCAGCGTGTGGAGTCAGTGTTGTGGCCATCTGACACAGACGGGTATTGAGGTTAGCTTGTCTGACCTGCCAGCACAGGAGCTGCCAGCTCATTAGCCTGGCACCATACTGCTAGAGAAAAGCAGTGTAAAATATAACGTTGAAGCACTGTTGACTTGTGAACATAGGAGAGAATTGCTCTTTGTCCTCGGGAGTAACTGAACTGAGGACTCTGGCACTGAAAGTAGCTCTCAGACTCCATTTTTACAGAGCAAAGTTCTTCCCTGTGTTTGAATAGGCAAACAAGCTATTGTTTGAATGAGACTGCACCTTGAAGACATCATGTCATTTTTGCCTCGAAAGTTTTTTAATGGAGGGAAGGAAAGCTCAAGGATGAGAGGGCTCATGGTATTTTGATGAAAACAATTAGATATAAAGACTGGAGGTGGCCGTCTGATGGAGAACCCCAATGAGTGAGACTCAGGACCAGGACATGACTCAAGAAGTACCTGTAATTGGATATGGCAGAGGAAGAACTAAAAGAGATGGGAGGGGTTGAGAAGAGAAGAGAAATTGTCTGGACCTTGTATTCATTCCCCACCGCAAAGATTAGGCCTGATCAGTGAATATGGTAGGCACAGATAATAGGATTGTGTGAGGGTTGATCTTGTCCCTGAACCTTATTTTTACTAATTTCATTATATTTTGTGAATGTTAAAGATGCATCACAGTGTTTTGCTTTTATGTGCACCAAAACATGGGAAGACAAAGAGACGCTTACATTCACCAAACACACTGGAGTGTTTTGCTCCAGATTAAACAGCCAGCTGTAATGTGCCTGTGCGTGTGAGGGTACTGTGCCACTATTGAACAGCAGGGATGCGTGCACTCTCTCTGGTCTACTTCAAATGAATGAGTTATGCTGCTGTCAACTATAAAATGCATTGTCACATGCACATATTGTCTGTGCGCTCATATTATGCCCACTCCAGCCAACACAGGTTCTGCAGCTGTTGTCATCATTTTTATTAGAGCAGTTTCAAAATAAAGATGTTACTTTGTTTTACTCACTTGAATTTGTTGAGGTTGTTATGCCACATGCAAAATGTGGATACACTAAACACAATAAACTATGAAATATGATGCACATCTATACTGTACATTACAACACTATAAGAAGTAGTTCGATTAGACCACATGCTGCACAGCTGTTAACACCATTTGTCACTTCCGTCATAATAACAGGTACATTGACACATAACATTACATTTTCTGGTACTTAGGTAGGTTGTATGTGTGTCATGTGTGTTTGTGCACTGCTGGCAGCGACGGCACATGGCAGTCTCTGAGCTGTGAAATAGAATCAGCATGTGTGTTTTCGATCATGCATCTCCGCCTCAACACTTGACACAGTAAAGGCATCGCGCTAACACAAGCACTTATCACTATCTATGCGTATGTGTTTCAATTTTGCTGTTGTTTTTTGAATGTGGTTTGACTGCCTCAAAAACAAGAGTAAGTTTAACAGAAATGAGGTCGGGTTGTTTGGAACCAGGTTTAATGTTGACTACTTTGTTGCGACATTTCAAGCAGTTGTATGACCTCAGTTGTCTGATCTCATCAGAATGAGACCGTCAGTACTCACTTGTGTCACCCCAAGGGTTTGTGTGTCTGCATCGCGTGTATAAACGTGTGTGAGAAATTTATGTCACGGTCAAAGGCATCCTGAGTTCTAAGCTACATCCGCTGCTGTGGTCTCGTCAACCAGCCCAGTCTTCATGGCCTGGAGTGCTGTGTATCAGACCTGTGGAGCTCCATAAACTACATGTGCTCCTTCTCTTCATGGCCTCCTCTAGTTGTCCCCTCCTCACTCACCAACCTGCCCATGATTCCTGTTATACTCTCAAACTGTCACATAAGATCAATCATCAGCATATGTTATTAGATCCTATGTGTTCAGCTCGATATATGTATCTATGACAGAAGTTTGTTTATCTGGTTTCTCCTGCTCTTATTTTCTCTCTCATCTTCTGTTTCTACCCATCTGGCCTTCAGCAGATGGGTCCCTCCTTACGAGCTGGGTTCTGTTCAAGGTTTCTTCCTGTTAAAAGGGAGTTCTTCCTTGCCACCGCCACATTGTTGCCCTCAGGCTGCTCTGGAGGTTTCAGGATGGTTTTTGTAAAGCTTCTTGAGACAATTTGTATTATTATTGGCGCTATATACATAAAATTGAATTGAAATTGAATTGAATTAAAACCAGACAGCGAAAAAACATTCGGTGTGTGCACTTATTGCCAGAAGCTTGTGCGTCTCGGGTGCCGTAGACCTCCAGTTCTCAAGATTTTCATCCAGCAAATGAAACAATAGCTGTGAATCAAGGTTTCATCAGGGTCTGGTACCATAGACAGCATAAACATGTATAGCCTTTCCTCGAAAGTGAAGCCAAAGCAAGTAGAGCTCCCCCTAGTGACTGGCTGCCGTAAGCTCCACCTCCATGTTAATGGATGGGAATTGGGCCAAAATAAAACACTAAAATACATGTCAAATAGTTTTTTTTTTTTTTTTTCAAGAAAAGTTTCTGTAATTTTCGGTAGTCAATATAATGCGTAATACTGATGCGTGTTCAAGTGTCCATTTTTCTGATAAGCTTTGTTTTAGTTAGTTACTTGAGCTATAGGAACAGGGTGTAACATCATGATGATACGAGTTCCCATGCCAACCACTCAGTGAAGGAGTGAGAGTTGGAGAAAAGCAATAACAATAAATAGGTACAGTGTATAATTCAACATTTCCTTGTGACTGGTTGAGGTAGACCAGGGTGTAGTATTAATTAAACGAAAATGCGCGTGTGTCTGGCTGAAGTGTAGGTGGGTCATCAATATCGTGGCTCTACATGGCTCCACTCTTGGACCGTACTGATCAGACTCTGGCTTCAAACTCACAAGATGGCGCCACCCGCATCCCTGGGGAAATAGCGTCAGTTTGACCAGTGCAAGGAGGTGGGGACGCGTTGTCCATTTTCATACAGTGTATGGTGTGGACAGTGATTATTTTTATTTTAGCAAATGCTGATTAATTGCTGTGAAGGACAAACATAAACAAATGAAAACATGCTTTAACATATGGTTAGATGCAGTGGGGAAACAATTGTATCATATTTTTGACTGACTTTCCTGTAAACACAATGCTATCTCCGTACAGAGTGTACAGTTAGTTAACCATCTCTCTGCTTCTGTGTCCAGTCGGTCATTAGCTCCTCTGTGACCTGCTACAGTCAGGGCTTTGTGAAACTCTCAGGGACTAAAAAATTACATTATTGTCGTGCTCTATTGTCCTCCGGTCACTCTCACTGGTATGCAGGCAGAGAGGGCAGGGCACTGCCTCCGATACATTTAGAAACTCACATACAAACGCAGGAATTCCTGCGAAGTTCTTTTCACTTTGTTGCTCTCGACTGCGAGGAATTCTAAATACAAGTCAACTCCTCCAGATCCTTCAGATTCTTCCTCTGACCCCGGATTATCCAACACACAATTAACATTAATCTTGCAGGGCTTCATTAAATGTGTGTGTGTGTTTTATTTTATTTCAAGAAAAGAAGTTAATACTATTTATTGGAAAAGTGTTTGCAAAACAAAATAGTGCACCTTTTCTCGTTTTTACAATTTTAACAAGTGGAAAAATTGAAACAGCTCCCATTGCTCCCCCTCCTCCCATACAAATGACAATAATAGATAGCAATGAGTAACATGTACTGGAAATGACATTAGTTGTGTTAAAGATAGGATAATACATAAAATACATAGATAATTGAAACTGGGCAACCGTTCATATAGCAAATAGGCAGAGATCAGACATGAAGCTGCAGTGGTTTTGACGATCCTAGGATTGGGATCAGTGTGTTAAAAGTTTGCATGCACATGGAGCCCATGGCTTATCAAGTACATCCCATAGCAACGACATGGAGGTACTGGGAGGAGGACAGGCACGGGTCCCTCAGACAAATTAACATGATTAACTTTTTATTGTATTTAAATGAACAGGAATGTGACTCTGACTGGTAACTCAGTGGCTGTTTGTGAGTCTTCAGAGATACAGAACACACAGTTCAGATGTGACGCAGAGAAACATTCATGCAGACTCATACAAGAAAAGACAACAGCCTTCTTTCTCTGATGTTCCTCCACAACACCGCATTTCTCAGAGAGCAGGACCATAATGGCTGTGAGGAGTGCCCTGATGTTAAGTGTGCTGGAGACATTAAAGCAGCAACAAAGAGGATGTGGTGTGCAAATTCAGAGCTCTCGCTTCTCCATTCACACATATATCTCAACAGCACATTAGAATCAGCCTTGAATTGAAAAATGTATAAATATTGGATGGACTACACTGTGTGTTACTGTGAGACCTCTTATGCACCCTCTGCATCCATTGAAAGAAACAGCGGCTTCCCTACACAACCTGAGGACTCCCTTCCAGAAACAATCCCTGCTGCCCTCTGTTTGCTCTCTCTTTCTCTCTCTCTTTCTCTCTCTCTCGCTCTTTTTCTCTGCCCCAGAAAATGGAAAGGAACAGTAGAAGGGGGGAAAAATGCTATTGTGAGATAGCGAGGGTGCATCCCACTGTACTATAAATAACCAGTCAAACTCTGTGTTGCTAAGGCTGGCTCAGCAGCCGCTCTTTTCATCAGTTCTTACCCCTTAATTTGCTTCTTTCACTGCCTCCCACCGTGGCTCTCCCTCTCCTCCTCCATCCATTCCTTCTTTTCTCTCTCCCTCTCTCTCTTCCTTGCTCTCTCATCGTTCTCACCCATATCTATAGTCACAGAAGGGTAATGAGTAAGAGAGAGAGCCATAGCTGTCAATACTCTTGCACTATTGTGCTGTGAATGTGTCATGTGAATGCTCCATTCACAAGATTTGTGGTGCCGCAGCGTTGTGTAACCGTGCTGAGGAAGAAGAGATGGTATAGAGTGTCGTCTCTGACCGATTCCTATCAGGATGGCAAAGATGGAGGACAGGAAGGAAGGAAATGTCTCTGGTGTATTCCGGAGAGACCACCCTGCAGAGCTGGCTTACATTTACAGGCTGTGTAGTTCAACCACATATGACACCCAGTATTCCAGCAGATCAGTCAGACCACGCTTTTTATAGGGTTTCAAATTTCTAGAAGTGTATCTATTCATGAACTTGAGTAAGATGGATTAGTCATCTTGCAGGACATGTTGAAGCAGCACCATCTGCTGGCTAAGATCAAACCTCCACACTGTGCTTCCACACTGACATTTTTCTGTTTCTTTCACCTTTCAGAAGAATGAGGCAAAGGAGGAGGAGGTGGGTGGCACAAAAGACCTGTCAGAAGAAGAAGTCCGCTCCAGAATAGAGGACTATAATGCTCAAGTCTCTGAAAATGGCATGACGCTGGTGAGTTTTTAAACCAACACTGTTGTAGCTGTTGAATGCATAGTGTCAAATTAAGAATGAAACTGGCCTCCTCATTGAATATACGACCATTTACCTTTTACATAAATGTAAATAGCAGAGTATATAGCAGAGTTAAGGAATTAAGTTTGGGGACAACACAGCAAATGATTATAGAGAAGTTGCAAAGGCACAAAGTCAAGAAACATTAAAGTCATATGATATGAGCAAATAAAATATACACTCTTGATTTTCATTGGAAAATATGTTTTTTGAGTTGTGTGGACAAGAAAGAAGAAATATCTCCCATGTTGCTACTTCAAAGAAATAATTTGCTGTCTTGTCAACATGTAAATGAGTCAGATCTCAAAGTTAACCTAAATGTAAAGTTACAGCCAGCACAGTTAGTTTGAATGTAAACTGAAAATGTTCACCTGTCACATGCTGCCTGAGCTTGTGATTATACACTGATTAACCACATTTCATGTTGTGGTTAATCAGTGTATAACACAAGGCGTTGACATGATCCCAAACTGAAAGTATCTGTGGGATGATCCACAGAGTCCCCTTCCTCACCATTTTGGAGGACCTACACAATATTAGGAAGATGGTCATAATGTTATGCCTGATCAGTGTGTAATATTATGCTGTGAAAACTCAAGTACCAACGGTGCTTGGTGTTCAAGTGGTAACATCAGCCCTAAGTCACAAAAACACAGCTGCTATACAACTATTTATGCTCAAAAGCCAGGAAATACAATGGAAAGGACGAGGCAATTGGGCATATCCACATTTAGCAAATTATATCAAATTAGTTTCTAAAACATCCGGCCATTTCCAAAAACGACAGCAAACAAATGTCTAGGGCCACCAAGGCTAACAGATAAACAAGCTAACAATCAGGTACCTGAATGTTGGAAATGCAAACTTAATGAAAGGATGACATATTAGCAATTTATAATGAGTAATTACAATATATTAATGTACCATCCACGTGAACACCACAAGAGGGGGCCATGGTCACCACTTAGTACAAAACTAGATACATTAAGAGAGTAGGCGTTTTTGGACTACACTTTTTAATAGTTCCTATAACTGTTGCAGGAAGTGCCCGTTCATAGTTTGTTAGGGTCCTTTTTGGATTCTTCGTTTTGGGGACTAGAAGGCACCAGTAGGTAAAATGACCCTCAGAGAGTTCCCTGTACCTGAAGCGCTTAATGGAAGTAATTAGAGAGCTTATGAGTTGCCTGGGGGTGGATTATGTTTCCTTTTGAAGGACTTTCTCTATGCTAAGCTAAGGTATCCAGCTACTGGTTCTCATATTTACGACTAAATGAGTGGCATCAGTCCTCTCATCAGTCTTACAGTGAACTAAAATAAGAAGACTGAAGATTTTTTACATACACAGTTATTTTGCTTGGCTCTTCTCTGGTGTACATATTAATGCAGAAGGTCTCTCCCTTCTCGTCTTGTCTCTCCAGGCTAAAGATGGCTCCTACACAGGTTTCATTAAGGTCCACCTGAGGCTCAGTCGACCCGTCACCGTACCCGAGGGAATGTCCAGGCAAGGGCAGGAGTCAAAAGACAGCGGGCACACTGAAAAAAGAACTTCTTTCTACCTACCATGCGACTGTGTGAAGCAGCTCCACATCAGCTCTCTGACCACCACAAGAGAGGTCATTGAGGGCTTGCTGAAAAAGTTCATGGTGTTGGACAATCCTTGCAAGTTTGCATTGTACAGGCAGACGCACCGCGATGGACAGGGTGAGGAAAAAGACTTCTGGTTACTGGATTAAATGTTTGTTTAGCAACATGCAATACACTGAACAATACGTTTTTCTTTGTCTTTGTGCAGACCTGTTCCAGAAGCTTCCTCCATACGAGCGACCTCTGCTTCTGCGCCTGATTGCAGGACCAGACCCAGATCAGCTCAGCTTTATTCTTAAGGAGAATGAGACTGGAGACGTGGAGGTGAGAAGACACAGACACATACAAACATGTTATATGCTATATAAATAGTATATATAATAACAGGTTCTGCAATAGAATATTAATGTTCTCTCTTGGTTTTCCCTCTGCATCCCACAGTGGCATGGATTCTCAGTCCCTGAGCTTCAGAACTTCCTGGTAATTCTGAAGAAAGAGGAGGCGGAACGCGTACAAGCAGTGAGGCAAAAATACACCGTTTACCGACAGAAACTAGAGCAGGCCCTAAAACAACATGACCCCTGACCCCCTCACCTGTTACCTTATGACTTCAACCCAGGGACAGGTTGACCAACACCCTCCAGCCCCCACCCCCGCTGGTCTATTCAGAGAATGGAGTCTGAGCTGAACTTCTCGCTGCCCTCCACATATACACACAAATCACACACAAGTTGCATATCCTTTCTCAGGACGCATATGAGCCGCCCCAACCCCCTGCCCCCTACCCTCCCTCTCCACCACACATACGTCTACTCCCCGTGGAGAGGATCAGGAGTTAAAAGCGACTTGAAAGGCTACAGGGTGTGTGGTCTTTGCACTGATTGGACTACTAGTGTATTCATTGCCAAGGACACACACACACATACACAAACAACACACACACACACAGGAAGGCCTGTACTGTAAATCATCAGGGCCTGATTAGAATCAACGGTGTTTTTAAAGATTCTTCTGCTACCGCTGCTGCTGCTGCTACTGCAAGTGTTACTTATGCATGAGTCTCTCTCAGCTCATCTCCTCCGCACATAGACTTAGGATTAATACAGAAGGCATGATTACTTTTTTCTCATCTTGCTGGCATGGAAGGACAATCATACTGTGTGTTTCTTTACTTTTCTTTCATGGAAGTGATGTATTATATTTGTAGCCGGGATATGAAACGTATGTGAGAAAGGAGTCACGGCTTCGCAATCAAGTGGAGGCACAAGAAAGTGAGATTAGCTCTCTTGATTTTTCTCAGGAAGCATGTGTTGAGCTAAGAGAAAACTAAAAGGGGGAAAGAGAACCCTTCTTCCATTTAACAGAACCCTATTTTAGCATATCTATTCTTATTTGCCCATGTGAATGCCATGTGAAAAGAATGCACTGGCACGAGACAGATCCTCAATCGTGCCTGATTAGCGTGTCTCGCTCCTCCAAAACAAACACACAGTCTCCTTCTTAGATGATAACAGTCATCCAATTTCCCTTTGCTTAAAACCTGCAATCCACCAAATCCAACACACTTCATACGCACACTGTTATTGTATCCGGGTTTGAATGTGAGAGGACTTTTACACCAAAGCTCAGAGGGTCAGAAACATCAAGAAGGTTTGGAAGTTTGTTAAATTAAAGGTGGTGTATGTAAAAAAGGAAAAAAACAACCAGCCTCTGTTTTGCACATAAACAGTAGATGTACGTCACTGAACAGCCAACGTCTCTAGGCCGAGGCTTGCATTTATGCTTTTGTTTTTTTGTTTTTTTTCGCCTTCCATCCTAAACTTGGAAAAAAAAAGTATACATAAAAGCAAAGATAAAAAAAGAAACTAAAATATATCAAATTCCTGATAATAGCTATGATGTACCAATGACGTGTTTGCAATGCATATTTAACATGTAGACACTGGAGAAAGAGTGACACGTTTGTTGTTAATATGAATAATATTAATTTTATAATAGCAGGTGGCTGGTGTGTGTGTGTGTGTGTATGTGTGTGTGTGTGTGTGTGCTCATCCAGGGCAGAGAGGATAATGTGATTATTATTTTAAAAATGTCATCAGCGCTCCCTCGTTCAGCCCATTGGGTGCACATTCGGAGCAAAGTGCATGTATCATTAACTGAATTAATTTAACCAAAATGTTTGAAAACAATGTGTCTTCATTCCATAGAAATACTGGTATATGAGGCCTGTTGTCCATAAGCACATGCTTTTCTTTTTTCTTTCTTTTTTTTTTCTTTTTAACCATCACCACCCAAAGCCCAAGCTGTTCCTGCTGGCAGTGCCTTTTGTTTCATGTGCCCCTCTGTGTATCCATGTAAGGTGTGTTTCAGCACACAGGTGCCTGAGTATATGTGTGGGTGCTTTTTGCATGTGTGCAAATCTGTGTTTCTTGGGTGGTGTTGTCATTCTTCTTTTCTGTCTCCCCCACCCCCTGGCTCCACCCCCAACTCTCACCTCTTTCCAACAAATCCTCTGTGCGAGTGTGTGTGTGTGTGTGTGTGTGTGTGTGTGTGTGTATGTGCGAGTGTGTTATTTATTTCATAGTTCACACCATTCACATGTCAAGGATGCTGTTTTTCTTTTGTTGTTGTTTTTTTGTTTGTTTTGTTTTTTTGCAATTTATTTTGTTCTATTTGAAGAGGTGTGTATAAATATATCAGTGAGACTGTACAGAAAATTAAATAAAAAGGTCATCCCTTTATTAAAATGCTTTAATTTCCTTGTGTCTCTTTATTTCACTTACACTTTAAATTGGGCGTCCAGTGCTTGTGAAATCAGTCTGTTTCTGTTTATTTGTTTCCCTTGAGAGAGACAGCTGTGCACCACTCAGCGGGTTATTAACTTGATCTGAATGTGTTGTCGAGACATGACCCAACAGGAGAGTCTTGAGCTCAGCTGTGCTGTGCTTTTCATGTCTTCTGCTCAGAAGGCCAGCTTGCATTTCTTACAAGTCACCAGCAGGTGGCGAGACACTGCAAATTGAACCTCTACATGCAAGCTGCATGTGTTCACGTGCATGTTTGTGTGACTGTTTTTAACTGTTCTGATTGACAGGATAAAGTATTTGTATTTTGCCCTGACAGGCAGCTCTCCACAACACTTTCCCTGATAAGGCTGTGTTTAGCTGGAATGTCTTTTGAACAGCATTCAAAACATGGTGCTAAACCAATAAACCTGCAGGTGTTGGTGTCTGTCACAGGATCTGAGACCAAATACAGCTAGAACCCCCCACCAAGAACCTATAGGTAGACTTGCACCTGGTCCCATCTTTTGCTGTAGTTGTAAATGATAAAATTGGCCCTGGGTCCAAACTCTTACACCTTGAACCCCTTGGAAAGTTAAGTGCAATAAGCAGATCAGTTTATAGGCATTGTCACCCTACTCGCACTATACACCACCACCTAAGAATGGACAACATGGCTAAACTGGTCTTGGAGGGCTGGTTGCTGTCCATGGGGCTGCCTGAAACTGTGTCAGTATATGTATTTATGGCAGCAAAAATAGACAGACCCCTCTTCTCACCTCTGAGAAAGAGCTAAGATTAGCATCAGCCTCTAGCTAGCATGTATCACTGTCTGGATTTAGCCTGCTACCCTTCTCATGCCTGCCTGGCCTCGCTCCGTCTGTCCTCTGCCATGCTTCGAACTATATCTAGCTCTGTATAGCTCTCTATACCCTCTCTAGTTTCAATCCACAGTTTTCCTCATAGGGTGTGCGGAGTGAAGGACCAATAGCCACTGTGTGGGCCAGAGGAAGTCACAGATAACCAGACAATTATTGATTAATCTGATGGCTGTGGATTGCGCAAAACTAAACATGCAAGCAAGTACATGTGAGACAACATCAGACATATAGTACATAGCAGACTTATAGAAAGACTAAGCTACATGGAAACTGCATTCTGTATGAAGGTATTACATTTCACAATAAGTTTGGTATTTTCACTGTTACAAAATGACGAAGAACATTGAATTATTGTACACTGGATTATAGCCCAAAAGCAGTAGATTATTCTCCAGGATAGCAACATTTGTAAAGCTTTTATTGTTATGAAAATCATTGCATTACTGCATGATCACAGTGACCCGTTTCAGAAAACATGAGCACTTTAGATGATATTAACTTGTGAGAGTTGAATATAGGCACAGCAGTTCAACACTCGTTGTATAGATAGATAGATGCAGACTATTGATAAGAAAGCTTTCTGTGGGTTTCTCTGCAGTTCTCCATGTGGTCGCTGCGGGGCGCCATTTCGCAGAACCTTCCTAAGCGCCGCCCCGTTCCCTCCCTCTGTTCGCCCGCTGAGTCCGGGTTCAGTGAAGACGCCCTTAGCAACAACATACAGCTGCGACGAATAAGATACTCGTGTCACACAGAAGAAGGATTTAACAGTGCAGCTTCACCGTACTGTCTTTGGCGAAGTTTCTTTATGCGAAGGAGCGCCTCCGTTTGTTCCAACTGCAAACATGGGACATGAGAACAGCTAGTGAGCTAGCCTGCTCCGGCTAGCCATCACCGAAGAAGAGCCAAGCTGTGCCCCGAAGGAGGACACATCCCGGGGCTTCGACGACTGGTAGCACCGCTGTTCGCTAACTACCAAGTCAGCTAACCGGGAATAATCAACGGGAATGGTGCTCTGGACCGACTCATTAAACCGTCACAGAGAGGCGAGGGGCACACGGGTCAGAGCACCACGGTGTAATATTTGGACTCAAACTATTTTTAACCGAGGGAGCGGCTCTCGGCCGGACGGCTGTGTTTGTGGCGAGTGTAAGAGCTAGCTGGCTAACTAGCCAAAGGAAACGACCCCCACCGCCTGCCCAGGTCCTTCAACGGCTCGCCGAGGCCAGCGTTAGTCCCACTCAGTGTGGCAGAAAACACGACTGTGTTTGTTTTTTAATAAAAGAAGAATAGATCATTGTGGAAGAAGGTAGTTAAAGAGAAAGTACCCCGAGTTCCGTCGAAACCACAACTCAAGGCTACCTGGACTCTACTTACCCTAAAAAACTATAAGTTTTTTAATGCTACTAGCTAAGTGTGCTACGTGAGTTTTTCACTTTTTTACTTTGGATTTTTTTCTTTGATGCCGGCATCACACATTAACTGCAATCATGATGATAATAAGCAGAAAACCAGAGGGCCCAATAGCAACAGGTAACTATAACAACACAGTTGTTTCTTTTTGTCCATAATGTTGTACAAATGTTCTCAAATGTCTTCTCCTTACATTTAACGCTCAGGTGAAACGGAAAAAAAGATTTCGGCGCTAATGTGAAACCAGCTGTAGCCTCGGCTTGTCCAGGCTCTTTACACGAATGATCTTGTGCTTTAAATTACCCTGATGGACGCGTTTCTCTTGAAGCTCCAGCTTTAAATGTCACGTCGTGGCTTCCTGCCGCCAGAGAGAATGGACAGATGTAGCCGGTGTCACGGTGTATTTCGTAAACATGTTTTGTTTTGCTTTGAGACTGTGTCGATCATGACACTTCCTCCTGTGAATGTCTTGGAAAACGGCCCAGTGATCGCGTTGCTTTTTACTCCGTAAGCGTTTATTGTCATCGTTTTATAGCATTTCTGTGCAACTTCATGTGGAGTTTGAACCGTGGCTACTAGAGTTTTATTTAGTTCCGCCGCCTAGTATTTTTTTCTTTTTTGGCATGTGCAATATAATGTGACATTGCTCTCTAGACTCTGAGATGTTTAAAGAGGGTGTATTGTCTGCAGAGAGAGAGACGTCCTACCCCAGGATACCAGGAAGAGAGGGACAAAAAGCGTGACTTTACCCCGCCACACGTTTTATGACACATGATCCTGCTTGTCTGTTTGTTTGGACCTTGTTCTCTGTCATTTCGCTGTGTGGAGGGGGATTTTCACACAGTGGAGAGCTGACCTCCAGCTGCACTTAGTATTAGGCTGAATATTTGGGTACATTGTTTGGGCTCTTGTTTAATTGTTTTTCCCCAGAGAAGGAAAACAGCTCCTCAGGCAACAACATTTTTGATTTTGTTCAGAAGGTCCAGAACCCCTGCTGAGTGATTGTGAGTTTGCAGAGAGCTAATAGGGTCTGTGATTGCCTAATATTGTGCGTGGAGCACTAATGCCGCTGTTTGCTGTGCTGTGCAGGTTTAATGCGTCTGTATCCAGGCAGCAGGTCTAATCTGTCCCGGAGCAGGTCTGTTGACGATCAAGCGCCGGGGACTTGGGCTCTGACGCACCTGCACATGGTTACAGCATTCTCAGGAGCTGGTCAGAGAGAACACCAAACGCGCCACCGTGTTAGGCTTTTGCTAATGAGCTGTCCCAACACAGTAGCTCTCTCACTGACATATGCTAACAGGCTACTCAACCTAGTTTCAAGCTGTCAGCATTTATACTAGTCTACTGAAATGTCAGCTTTGTGTGTAAGACAGGCTACTGTCGAGATAGACAGGTGGCTGATGGTCACTGGCGCGCTCCCCTATATTGTTCTTCTTGTCCCCATCATCTTCCATTAGGAGTTTGGCTTGATGCCATAGAGGTGAGCGTGAAACACATCGCTATTGAATGACGGGCGCCATCATCCCTCCGTATTAGCTTTAATTCTGAGCACACCTGGTGTGCGCACGACATGACTTGGCCTGAATGGACAGATGGGCAGACGGAAAGATACTGTCGTCACAGAGGCATCTGTTACCCCCATTAGGCCAATAATACCACTTGCAGCGCTAGCGATCTGGGACCCTAAGCCCTGTCTAAGCTGGTCAGGTCAGAGCCCTGGCCACAATGTATTACACACAATAGACAGTGTATCTGCTAATAATGGCCCTTTTCACAGTAAATGTGGACTAGGATGTTGTGGCAAACAGTATTCACCCCTGCTGGTCTACAGAAAACATTGCAATGCAACATGCTTGCTGAGGTCGTCTTAAGGGGTGATTGTCAGCCCCTATCAAATCAATTGTTTGAGTCCCAAGGTAATTTTTGGACCTGATAGTGTGATTGATGAGATAATCAATGGGACTTTGTTCGGTTTTGACAAACGATGGTTTGTCTGTCTCTGTAGAGATTTAATTCCTCTTTCTAGACACCAGCCTCAGATTTAATCCAAGACTGTGTCTTTGTCGCACATGTGATGAACTCACATGATCACACTGATTATTATTATTTTTTTGTCCCCCTCCCCACCTTTGTCTCTTCAGCGCGCCATGGTGACGGTCTCTATGACTCGTACATGAGGACAGACCACATCCTTAAAGACGACACAGATACAAACAGTCCGTCTGGGCTGCCCCCAATGCCTAAACACACAGTAAGTAAACACACAAATACACACACATCCAGTTAAGCCCTATTTCCTGTTCTGTAGCACACTTTGTCTCCTGACATCCTGTTCCTCAGAGAGATATTCCCTATGCAGGCCTTGTTGTGTTTTTTATCATCATGTTTGTGCCTGTCTGTATCTTATCTCTTGCCTTATCTCCAACACGAGAAAATCAGTCAGGTTTTATAACCCAGAATGAGAGTACTGTGATCGTGTGAGTAATATTGATTTACAGCCTGAAGGCACACGAGAGTTTGTTGCACTGGGCAGCTCTCCATGAGGATGTAAGATAAGTGAAGTAGCCATTAGCCTTTAGGTGGAAGTCAATCTGAGATTCCAGTTACCATCCTTGAACTTTGAATGTTTATATTTACTGTAATGTCTCCACTTCCTTCATGCAAAACTGCCCCACTCTGCCCAGTCAAATGACTTGACAAAACAAAACATAAACTTGTTTTGTCCTAATTTTTTGACTTTATTTGGATTTCAGTTGCTTTACTTGCCAAGGTGCAGTGAATAAGCATCAGTAGGTTGACCCACATGTCATTCTATGTTTCTGTTTCCCTGATCAATAGGTGCATTTGGGTTGCAGTCAGACAACATGAGCATATTCAAGGCATCTCTTTTTGATCCGACAACAACTTGCGATAGGCTCAAAAACTAGTTTTAATGTATTATTTAAATAAAGGATTAATCTAATTATTAACATATACAAATGATTTGGTCTGTGTTTGCCTTTCTGAGCAGCCCTTTAGGCAAAACACACAAACATGCAATGACACTTGACAGTCTCCCATGTGAGCCGAGGGTTTGCTAAATTGTAAAGATTTATTGGGCTTGAAAATGTGACCCACAAACAAAACCACTAATCAACACCCCCCTTCTCCCCTTCCTCCAACACGTTTCTGTTTCTGTGGGCTTGTGCTGAGGTTAGGCCCAGTTTTCTATTCCGTTCCTTTGTGTTTGCTGTCACGCTCGCAGAGGTACTGTCCTCTGCTGAATGTGTCTGACAGTAACTTGTCCTGGTTCAGTACTTCAGAGAGTTGCCTCTCGCTCTATTAAAGTAATAAACTGACGTCACCCCTGTTGTATGTAAGCAAACTGGATGAACTGCTATATAAAATTTTCTAGTATACTTAGGTGCAGGGCGTGATCTAAAAGTTTGATGGAGATAACAAGGCAATAATCTCTAAGGCTTCTGTTTTCATTGTGACTGTGATCCAAATTGCTTTTTTTATTATCAAGATTTGCTTTGTTTTTAAAAAGGTTGCTACACGTGTTGAGTTGCACAACATTGTGTGAAGGAGAAAAGTATACTTAGGAGTTTCTCCAACAGCAAAGAGATTAGCTCTTCTCCATCTGTTGCACCATACAGATTTGCTCACAGCTGACTCTGTCTCCGCCCTTAACAACTAGTGCAAACCCTAGAGAAGACCCACATTCCCTCTTCCTATTTCCATGTTTTGCCACTTTAAAATGTTTTTTTTTTTTTTTTTTGCCAGTTTCAACTCCCCTATCAGTAATCAATGGGGCTGCACATGGGGCTGTGTTGCAAGCTTTTGATTTTCATATTGGTATATGTGTACGTGTGTATGGGTGAATGAGCTCGATCAATGACATTCACTGGGTTTGCAGTACAGCTTTGGGACAACAGCTGCATGGGTCCCTGGGTCAGCAGCAGGGCTGTCGTAATGAGCTGAGACTATATGGTTACATGTATGGAAACCCATCCAGCATTCCACCTCTATTTTAGGATTTAAGCTTACAACACAAACACACTCCCAGCTGAGTCCTCTTCCAGTGAAACATGTCAACACCCATTTTTAATGTGAGTTTCCTTGTTGTCTTAATGAGCGGACTGGCCCACTTGGCCTTGAAGCCTTAGCCTTAAAGGATAAACTGCAGACCAAAATCTCAGTTTCACTCCCGAACCACTCTGCCAATAGAAGAAGTGTTCATTAAAAAAAAGAAAGAGACAAAATGAATATGCTTCCCCAGAGTTACTTCATGTCAGCATGTCTTAACAGCCACACTGCTTCTATGGTTTAAGAGTATAATCTAACTTTAATGACCGTCATTTCCCATGTGCTCCATAATCTTGTGGAGGGCTCTTTCCGCCAGCGAGAGAGCGAAAGAGAGAGAGGAGAAGACGGAGAGTGGGGAGGAATGAATTCCTGGGGTTGCTGAGACGAAACTGTTTACTGGCAAGAATCTAGAGCTTTCTATAAGCTCTTTGAACCTGACACGTTAACCAGGCAGAGGTGGATCCACTACTATTAAAGTTTGTGGGCTTGTTCTAAAAGGATCACAAAAAGTTAGTCAAGATACTAAGTGGTCACATTTGATCAAATGAAATTTCATTGCTCTTATTGAGCATTTGTGATAATCTGCAATAGCAGTGTCTGACCACAAGGTGTATTTAGAAAATATTCATATGATTTCAAGAAGTTAAATGCTACACTTCATAAGTTACACAATTATTGTGGTAGGCCTAAGATGGCTTATACCTTACACCTAAGTTTAACAACTAGTGGACAAACCAGTAGGAGGGGAGGTGGGTGGTTTTGCATAGGTTTTGGTTGAAGGGAGAGGGCCTGGTCGCTCATCAGCATTTGCTGCCAGACTGGATCTAAATCCAGTTGTGCCGGTTCATCCATGCTGAATGTGACTCTAAAGATGGCCGTTAGGATATTTACTTGTGTATATATATATATAAAAAAACAAAACAGAACTAGCTTTTCATTCCTGTTATGATTGTGGTATAATTCCAGCTTTTAATTTGAATCCCATCCCACAGTGCCCTTGGTCACATTTAATGGTGATATGTAAACCTATCCAACGGGTGCAGTTAAGTGTTTTTAGCAGTTTCCCTGTTTGTTACCTGGAAAGATGATCCCGTAATTGTCTTTCCTGTGATATCAGATGGCTCCTCTTTAAACCTTTGTTCAGTTCTTGGCTTAACAGACCTAGGAAGGACAGGTTATTGTACTCACCGTGTTTGTCTCTCTGAATAGTCCATTTAGCAGCGAATGCAGACACAAACCTTGATACTTCACTGCCTCCCACATCAACAGAGTAAAAGGGCTTGTTTTATATGCTGTAAAGATTTGATGGCTTGAAAATGTGACCCATTATTCTCTTCTGTGCCATCTCAGGTAAAGCCTGTGGAAAACTAAAAGCCCATTTTTAGTTAAATACACTTGTGTATAAACAATGTGTTTCTACTGAGTTTCCTAAATTTCTTAATTCTCTGTTTCATTAGGTTGTCAGTAACAAGGCTGTCATGAGGGATCAGGTGGCTGTGCGAGGTGGCCAGTTGAAGGTCAAGTACCTGTATGAAGACTCAACCAACAACCGAAAGATCAATGCCATAGCCACAGCCACCACCCAGAACAGTGGGACCACCGGCCAGACGCCAAGTAAATCTGCCCCTGTCTCCAGCCTGTCCAAGGAGCACAGTGTAGACAGGTGAGAAAGATGCACACACGAAGATACCGAAAGCGCTTCTGAATCTCAAAGCACCTTAATTGGCCACAGACTTGAAAGTTAACCAGGGAAAGGAACGCCACCTGAGTTGCTGATCCATATGTTTCTGTCACAGCACTGAATCCAGTAAGGGCTCCAGCGAATCCTCTGGTCCTCACGGAGGCAACAGTGGCAAGATGTGCGGTCCTCTCACTCCTGACCAGGCCCTGAGACTCTACCGATCTCAGCTTACCTCCCTGGAGCAGACGGAGATCCACTCCTACCCAGACGTCTACTTTGTGGGACCCAATGCCAAAAAGAGACCTGCCATTGCTGCAGGCAACAACAACTGTGGCTATGATGATGAGCAGGGTGGTTACATTAACGTCCCCCATGACCACCTGGCTTACCGCTATGAGTTCCTCAAGGTGAGGCACATATGTAGTTGAATGCTTGTGCAACTCATAACGCTGTTTCCCGGATTTTTAGCTAACACCTTTTTTTTCTCTCCCTTCGTCCTTTAGATTATTGGCAAGGGTAGCTTTGGTCAGGTGGCTAAAGTGTACGACCACAAACTGCAGCAACACCTGGCGTTGAAAATGGTGCGTAACGAGAAGCGTTTCCACCGGCAGGCGCAGGAGGAAATCCGCATACTGGAGCACCTGCGCAAGCAGGATCGTAATGGCAACATGAATGTTGTGCACATGCTTGAAAACTTCACCTTCCGTAACCACATCTGTATGACCTTTGAGCTGCTGAGCATGAACCTGTACGAGCTCATCAAACGCAACAAGTTCCAGGGCTTCAGTCTGCCGCTGGTCAGGAAGTTTGCACACTCCATCCTGCAGTGCCTGGAGGCTCTCAGCAGACACAGAATAATCCACTGTGACTTAAAGCCGGAGAACATCCTCCTCAAACAGCAGGGGCGTAGTGGCATCAAGGTAATGCATCTGGTACATTTCCATCCTGTGAAACTGAACCGTTTAACAGGTCTTGTACATTTAATGTTCACCCCTACAATGTCTTCTGTCTCTGCCAGGTGATTGACTTTGGCTCCAGCTGTTTTGAGCACCAGCGGGTGTACACCTACATCCAGTCTCGTTTCTATCGAGCTCCAGAGGTGATCCTTGGTTCGCGGTACGGCCTACCTATCGACATGTGGAGCTTCGGCTGCATACTGGCTGAGCTGCTGACTGGCTACCCGTTGTTCCCCGGCGAGGATGAGGGCGACCAGCTGGCCTGTGTCATGGAGCTACTGGGCATGCCTCCGCAGAAGATCCTAGAGCAGGCCAAGAGAGCCAAGAACTTTATCAACTCTAAAGGTCACCCCCGCTACTGTGGAGCCAACACCCTGCCGACCGGGGCCACTGTCCTGACGGGGTCTCGCTCTCGTCGTGGTAAGATGAGAGGCCCTCCAGGTAGCAAGGAGTGGAGCGCTGCGCTCAAGGGCTGTGAGGACCCCACCTTTACTGACTTCATAAAGAAGTGTTTGGACTGGGACCCTTCATCTCGCCTCACCCCCAGTCTGGCCCTCAGACACCCTTGGCTGTATCGCAGGCTTCCCAAACCTGTACCTGGGACCGAGAAGAGCCAAGGGGCTCCTGTGAAGCGACTCCCAGAGCACCACAGCACCTCCTTCCCCTCTATCCTGGCCAAAGGGGGGCCTGGCTTAGGCACCGCAGCTGCCAACAACAAACTGAGGAGCAACATGATGGGAGATTCAGGGGAGGCCATACCTCTGCGTACGGTCCTACCCAAACTTGTCTCTTAGAGAGAGAGAGAGAGAGAGAGAGAGAGAGTCCTCTTATCTCCTCTCTCTCCCTCCACTTTCTCCTGCTCTGCACTCCTCAGGAGGAGACAGAGTACAGGAGGCAGCGGAGTCTAGTTTTTAAAACTTGTTTGGTTGTTCTTTTATTTGTTTTCTACTGAGAGGTGTCGACACCCCCAGTTCTTGGTTTTTAACATTAGCTGATCAGCGAGAGATAATAAACTCACTCTAAGAAGTTTTTATACGGAGGATTTCCTTGAGCGGCTGTGGATTTTATGTATACAGCCCATTACTGAGGTTTGATTTTAGATTATGCTTTTTAAAAACTTCCTCGTGTGAGTGGACAGCTTCGTAAGTGGAAAGAAAAATAACCTGTTTAACCTGTGTGTGTGATGTCACGTAAGGGTTGTGTTTTAGCAGAACACACTCAAGCACACCTGCACTGTCACTTGCCTCACCCCACACTCTTAACACTTATTGGACGCCCCCCTTTTCTGGGGAAAGTGTTTATATGAGTGAAACTTGAAAAGGGCTGCAGAGATTACTCTTACCAAGTTAAAGATGGCGAGAAAATGTGCTCAGAATAATTAAATAGAAGAAAAAAAGAGTCACGCTCTAGTATTTGGGCCTTGCAAACACTGACACATATTAATCCTTGTTTATACGACAGAAATGACTTCATACAGGTAATTCAGAATCGGTTTTATGCAAAGAATGATTAAGAAAACTTTACTAGCAATAAGTCTTCATTTCCTCCGCCTCCATCTTATTCTCTTTTTCCCCTGCCCG
The DNA here is from genome assembly GCF_022458985.1 of Mugil cephalus. Classification (NCBI taxonomy): domain Eukaryota; kingdom Metazoa; phylum Chordata; class Actinopteri; order Mugiliformes; family Mugilidae; genus Mugil; species Mugil cephalus. Next base: position 2,650,755 of record NC_061773.1, on the reverse strand, counting down.
TCCTGATCCCTGGTGCTTGCATGTCAGCTCAGTATGTGACAGTAAAATGTGTTTGCTTTAGCTCTGTGGTGCTACTGTGGGAGACATCAAGAGGACATAGGACAACCTATTTACAGCCCCCTCTTCCTCCTCCCATACGGGTGCAAAAAAAAAAAGAAAAAAAGGAGGGCGAGGAGACGGCAGCACCACTCAAACTCTGTCACAAGGGTGTCACCAGAATGTCATCTGCCCAAGGCCGTTATAGGCCGCTGTGGTTGTTGGCAGTGGAGGTCCTAATGGAAGAATGGTGCGAGGTGAGAACGAACATGGGGTAAATACGAGGGGCGGTATGTTTAAAATGAGCCAGGGTTACCTTACCTCTGTGGGAACTGCAGAAGAAGAGCCAGTGACAAAGAGTTTTTAATGGTACCGAAGGAAGAAAGAAGGAAGTGTTTCTCAGGGAGACATACTTGATACATCCCTTAATCTCACATTTACTGTGTTTCACTGGCAGTTATCTGTCCCAACCATGGATGAACATGCATGCAGTTCTGTCCACTGACGAGCGAGAGATTGCATTCACGAGTGAGTCCGCAAAGGGGGTCTGCATGCTCCACTGTCTGACCTAGATTCTCTCTCCTCCCCCACTATCTCTCTGTCTCATATAGACCAGGGAAACCTCTCTAACACTCACACATATATAGTGAATTATGGTGCTGTCCAAAACACAAACACACAAAAACACGTCAGGTGCATGTTGGTAAGGACCACACTGCTCAAAGAGTTCTTTCTCTTGTCCCTCATTTTTTAAATAGAACCGTCAGGGATTTCTACTCTGTCTCCATTTTTATAATGGGAGTGGTTTCTATTGCTTCAGAATATCAGAGGATGTGAAATGCTACAGTGGAAAAAAAGAGGAAGTCATATACTGTCATGTTGTGTGAGTTAGTAGGAGGGTTTTTGGTGTTAGGCATGAAATCACCACCTGTTATCAGACCGAGTGACTATGAGAAGAGAAACTGTACAGTAATCAAATGAAGTTGTGATAGTTTCTTTTTCTATAAAAAAAATAAAAATGACTATTAAGTGAGATGTGTGTTGCTGTGGCGTGATTTCTGGTTTGACACGTGTATATTTCATTACTGCTGCAATATCAAAGCTGAAGCCTTGACGGAGATCTGGAAAAGACAGTTGACGAATCTAGAAACGGCTTTTCTTTTGAAAGTCTGATGTTCACCTCACAGAAAAGCTCTGTTCACTGGGGAGATTTGCATAGAAACTGAGACAACAGATAAAACGGCTCTGGTTCAAATGAAGCTACGCCCCCATTCGTCTGCTAACCTGGAGCTCTTGTATCCAGCGGTAACCAGTGTTGTCTTTTGCCATCTGACACCTGGGGCCCGTGTTATAAAACGAAATGGCCTCTGGTCCAGTCGTTACTGTGAATCACTATTAGGCAAATTGGATCTCAGACGGCGATTGGGTTACACATTCAGTAAACGGTAGGACACTGATGAGTCAGTGGCCTGTGATACTGACACGGCCTGGTTATTATTCACTTCCATGAAAGTGCTGAAAAATAAAGACCAGGCTGAAGAGAGTGTGTAACTTGTGTCAGAATCGGCTTACGTTGGCCAAGTGTGCTCACAGACGCACGCTCCTCAACAATACACCCGACACAGATGATTATAGAAGATGGTCAGCCACAGCATTATGAGAGGTAAATAACATTGAGCATCACCTGGGGGGCAATTTAAAGATCATGACCTGCAAAACAGGATACTTTTTTTCTATAGCATTCACAATATATGTAAAAGCTATAAATTTTTGAAAGCGTCCACAGAGGATGTAAACATGTCTGTATGAATAAAGAGGATAAAAAGTTCCAACAGCATTCGTAAACAGGAGTTACAAGGAGTGTATATTCACAGAGGTAGTATGGATAATAAATAACAACAGAAGACGGGTACATAAAAAAAAAAACAACAAATTAAGTGTCATTTCCTGGAGAATGGACGTGTGAGTGCCAGTGACCTGTCGTTCTACTGGGTGGAGGCCATTCAGTCATCCAGGCCATAGAATTTGTTTATTGTAGATAGTAATAAAAAAATGAAATAAAGCTGTGGTCATATTTTTGTTTTGTTCTTGTGCTGGGCGTTAGGGAAAGGACAGGTACAGGTGTGTGCGGGGAATTCATGACCCAATTCTTGACGATATTTGGGATGATTTTATAGCTGTGCTTTCCCCCATCCTGCTGTGACATGCAGTCTGTTGGGTGTACAGTGATGTCAGTTCCCGTCAGCTTGTAGTCTCAGGTGCTCAGCATTATCATCCTAGGAAATCTTAGCGAGAGCTGGACGTCCATTGTGACAATCTTGGCACGAGCTGATTAACCAGTGTCAAGTAACCCTGGCTAGAAAACTGGACTGGTGCCTCTTAATGCCACAAAAGAGTTTTATCCCATTTAAATCATTTTAGTGTCAATTTGCCACGATTATTTGTGGTGCTTGTCAAAGAGTCATATTCACAGCATTGAAACCACTGACAGAAGAAGTAAATAACATCACACCATCTTGTGACAACTCATTTTTTGGACCTGACATTCATCTGTGTGGATGTTACTTAGACATGTAGCACCCACCTAGACCAGACCCGACACCCCCACCCCATAGCAATGTTACTCCTTGATGGTCATCCCCAGCAGGATGCAATCTGACACAGACACTTTAGGGACAACTCAGAAAACATGAAGAACAGCACAAGGTGTTGACCTGGCCTCCAAATTCACTAGATCCCAAACTGATCAAGTATTTGTGGGATGATGACCCCTCCCCTCAACCCATAGGACCCAAAGACCCCCACTAACAACATCCTGTTACCAGACACCACAGGACACCCTCAGAAGACCCATGTCCACTCTCTGATGAGTCACAGCACAATGCGAGGAAGGTGGTCATAATGTTATGCCTAATCAGTGTATGCCTTTCACTCCATTACTGTGTCCCTGTGTCCAACACAACAGATGCACGGAATACCAGAAATATTCTCGCAAAAAAAAAAATAGAAATAGAATGACTATTCAGCAGCAATGACGACAGCCTGGTCATCAACACTGATGATTCAAGGATGTTTGGGCCTGAAGGCTGGTGCACAAAAGGAAGGGGGAAAAAGTCAGGTATTCATACAAGAGAAGGAGGAGGAGGAGGAGGAGGAGGAGGAGGAGGAGGAGGAGGAGAAACCGGTTGAGCGACATCAACTAATGCCGTAAATGAGAGAGGTGTCATCCGGGTGTTTGGGTAATGTGTCAGAGAATTTGACCCAGGTGTTGAATGCTAGCTGATCTGGAGGTACAAAGGATGCTTTAACAAATGACACGGCAAGAAAGTCGGGTCCGTACAAACCTCCTCAAAATAACACTATCCAGTAACTTGATTGTGTCTACTTCTCTTTCTATTCATGTAAAAGAAGATTAGACCAATCCCATTAGACATCAGCCCAGTCACCTCCTGTCCATATGGTCTGAAGCTCCTCTGTCTCTAGATCCACTTTGACACACTTCTATTCCTCCTCTCCTCTCCTCTCCTCTCCTCTCCTCTCCTCTCCTCTCCTCTCCTCTCCTCTCCTCTCCTCTCCTCTCCTCTCCTCTCCTCTCCTCTCCAGACCATATGGAGCCACAGCAGGATTTCTGGTCCTCGGTGTGGACGAGTCGGGACAGAGTGCTGACAGGTTTCTGATTACCACTCAGACTAAGATATTTTGACCTGCTTTTTGCTCCATGTGTGGCTCAAAGTTTAAGCGGCTGCCTCTCTTTTCATTCTTTACTGATTTGCTTGTTGATGTCATTAGGAAGATACCTGTGATTAGGTCTAACTTGACAAGACACCGTGTTTGAGATAAATCACGAGCCAGCGTGCCAGACACCAAGAGCTCCATTTTTAGACTCAAAGGTCAATTCAGATTCTCTCCTACCTCTCCCCTCGCTTTGTTTTTCAGCCATGCAACCATTGCATTCATCTGTCCACAATTTAAGACATACTGTACTATGTGTGTTGGATTTGTGGCTCCAATACACCCACAGGATAGGATTTTGTTCACAGTATAACACAATGTCTCGGTTACACTATATGACACTGAGGCTTTGCTCTGTTTACCCAACTACTTCTTACCAAACAAATATTGTCTATAGAGAGTATAACTGTCCCAGCCTAAGCAAACAAACCAAACCGGTCAGCACTGATAGATTGTCTGCAAAGAAAACAAAGGAAAATACTGAACCCAATATTTGATTGCAATATGGAATACTATAAATGAAACTTTTTTAAAACAAAATTGGTTTATCTAAAGTTCTGGATGTGCATTTGGTGTGGATGCAAGACAGGGATGTTCCAGTAAGTATCAGGAGATCAGTATTGGGACAGATCCAGGTTGTTGATTGATTTATTTAAGATTGTATCAGGTTTTCGTTGACTGAAACCCAATATTAAAGTATTAGGATCGGTGAAAACCGTTAACCCCTTTAAACCTGGAGGGCTCAAAGTGCAGTGACAACCACAACCCTACCTAGGGGCCCTTCTATCCACCCTATAACACATTTCACCAGTCTTTGCCTGGGGCCCCCCCAGAACCTAGGATCACTACTGAATGCGTAGACCGCGTAACTGAACAAAAAAAACAAGCCAAAAGCTACTAAAGGACATAAATCTGAATGATTGTTTCTCACGTTGCTGTGTGTATTTTTGCTTAATGCCTCAATAGTCTGTTTCAAACATGAGAACGTAACCTGTATTTAGGGATGTGACAGTGTGACTGATGTGTGTTGGCAAACCTGAAACACTGCCCCGAGAGTTAGTCGTGCTTTTTAAATACTTTGTTCACAGACATTGCATAAAAAAACAAACATATTTATGTGGCTTGTCTGATGTCACTGTCAGCACAGTTGGGTTCCACCACAAGAACTCGTGTTGTCTGGACTGAAGCTATCAGTGACTCAACGCTGATAGGCTCCAACGCAGGAACCTCCAAACTTCATTTCTGCAGTGTTACACAAGCCTGTTTTTGCTCGATATTGGAAGGGACAATACACTCACATACGCACACACACACACACACAGGGCTCAGGTCACAGAGTGCAGACGCACACCAGAGCTATGTGTGTCGTCTGGCTTCGGCCCAGCGGGACAGCTGAGGTACGAACCAGGCGATGGAAGCAGCAGGAGAATGCCACTTTAGCCCCCCCACCCCTACAATACGTTCACAGCACAACACAACACATGCCCCCACATGCACAAAAGCATGCTGCAGCCCACTGTTCCTTACTCATGTGCACACAATGACACACTCACAGCTGAGCTCACAGTAGTCACACACACACAGACGCACAGCTGAGCACATGTCCATACAGGCTGAACAGATGCAGATCGTTGGGAGAGGTGGGGTAGCGCTCCAAGAACATCAACCCAACAATCTACATTCCACACAGACTGTAGGCTGCAAGAGATTCAAATGTGTGTTGCTACAGTATGTGTTTATCTTCTTTTCTTTTTTCTGCTGTTGACTTCTTCTTACTGGTTGAAACCCAAGCTTTGTCTGTGCCTACAGCTAATGTATTTACTGCCTGCCCCTGCAGCTCCCATATATAGGTCTTCAGTTTCCTTGTCTTGTTTACATGACCCGACTGGGTCACAGTTGAGACTGGAATAGAGGATGACTCATGCTCTGTCCACAGAGATGAATCCAACTGTCTGTTTCTCTTATATACGCATATAAGTGTGTGTGTGTGTGTGTGTGTGTGTGTGTGTGTGTGTGTGTGTGTGTCCATTTGTTTTTGCTCATTGCATCTTTCCAGTACTCTTTTAGCCTTAAGGTAACAGGTCTGCGTAGCAACACTCTGGGAAGAAGCTCCCAGGGCACATCTCAGCAGTCATTTCACAATATCTGTAAACCCCACCTACTCAAAAGCCAGCGCTGAAGAAGTATTTAGATACTTAAGAAAAAGTGCCAACGCAGCACTGTCAGCATGCTCTGTCACAAGCAAAACACGTTAGTTAAATAACATTAGATTGTACGTTATATATGCATGTGTGCAGGCATATATAACGTACAACTACACTATTGGGTTTTTGGTCACACTAAATGAAATTATGCAAAATGTTTGGAGACAAAAGACCTCTTCTGTGTGACCCTGACCATACACTGGTTTATGTTAGACATCAGAGGCCAGGAGAAGAATATTCAGCCATGTCCTGTTTTAGTATGTTTTGTGTAAAATATCTTAAATTTAGCACCTGTCAAAAAAACACAGTGGAAAGTACAATTCTCTCTTAGACATAGCAGAGTGGAAGTATAAAGAAGCATAACAAATAAATGTATATACTGACTAGAGTACATACTGTCTTGTCCAAACTGTTCATATTGCATATACTAAATGTATATATAATACTAAACTTTTATGTAATGTTATTGTAAAATACTTACTTATGTTCATTTTTCACTTGCTACTATTTGTATTTCTATTTAGATGCCAAACTGCATTTTGCTCTGCACCCGAGCTATATATGATGACAATAAAGATTAATCTAATCCAATCTACTCATAAAAGAGATGTGGATATAGACTGTACTTTGATGTACAATGTTATCCACAAACAGCCACAAAAAGACACAGCGCCAGGATTACATGTCCAGATAAGAAATGTGACCCAAAACTATCCAACCATGTCACTGCAAGGCCGCAAATCATCATGTGTTATACTGGATGATGAGCTGTCACTAGCAGACTGGGACCTTTAGGTTATCTGTGGCGAAGCCTCATACTGCTATTTTCTGGTGAGGCACCTAGAGTCTGGACGCTGTTGTCACACCTTTTCTGTTGCTGGGTAAATGGGATATTTATGGTTGGCTTCAGGTTTCCTGGAGAAGACAGGACAACCTTTAGGGTGGACTCGAGAGTTTGGGCGTCAGTAATCCGCTGGTCTCAACCTTCAGTAAGCATTAACGCTAACATACAAGTTATTCCACATTAACCAGCCCAGTTTGTAAATCAGGGGAAATGCGTTTGTAAAGAAAAAAAGGACCATAAAAGAGCATGCAAATGACTGGCTTGCTTGTTCTTAGGATGTACTCGACTCATGTGCTGTGTCTGTGTTTTCACTGGTAAACAGGCAGTTTCTGTCACATGATTTGTCTTGATTGTACTTTCAGTGTAACTGCTTTCCAGGTAAAAGATCATCTAGACTATATTTTGCAGTGTTATTCAGCAAGGACAAAGACATCCGTGAAATTGACATTTTAAACTACTGTTGGCCAACAGATGAACAATTTAGTGTGCTTTAGTCAGGGAGGCCAAGTGCTCTCATAGAGGCCAGTAATTCTCCATCAGTGGGTACTTGTAAGTCAATTTAGTGCTAATTATAGTAAATCTAGTTTGAAGACTACATGCTGCATTACTTTGTTACAAGGAACAAAAGCTCCAGTGACATGTTCCCCGAAGGCATTAAATGGTGCATTATGAGTCAGTGTTTGCAGGACAGGGTGGCACCAGTAGTGTACACAGCAGATATCTACATATATATTTATATGTTTGTGAGCAGAAGCACCAAAGGCCTATTTCTTCCTCACATCCATCCCTGTCTTCTTTATAACAGCTGCTAGTTGAATGCTTGTCCTAAGAGGGGTTTTTTTCCACAGAGTGAAGAGTCAGTTTCCGTCTGCTTCTGACAGGAAATACACTGACCCACTGAGCAGGGTTTCCAAAACAGCCAAAATAACACTTCGCATTAAACTTTCCTCTTTGTCTGTTTTGTTTCACACTCACTCTCTGAAGGAGACTGAAAATATGTTTGAAAACACTCCGTCAGCTGAGCATGAATAATTCAGTCATTCTGCACTGCGTTAATGTTTATGTTTCACTGGTGGATGAACGCAGTGCTAGTGCTATATTAAGACCAGGAGCACAGTGTTGAGAGGCAAACTTGCTGCTTTGTGCTGAAGTGCTAAATGGTAGATGTATTTTCAAATTGCCTGTTGTGGGCTTTTTTTCATTTAGGATTCCATCGTAAGAGTGGAATGGTGCAAGATGGTTCTGTGTTAGAAGTTAGCTTACTGGATGTGTTGTGTGGAGATGATGGAATTTCTGTTAGCCAGACATTTAACTCAAACTAAATCTAAAACAATGAAGAAATGTCTATGCAACTAAATTGCAGTCTATGAACTTACCATTTATTTCCATCAAAGTTGCCACAACTTGTGAGACTGGACCTTACAGAATATTTCACTGACAAGTTTGGTGATACCACAGGAGGAAGGCCATTCATATGGAGTTTTCTTATAATGAAATGAACAAAACTCCATCAGATGGCGGCATCAAACTCCCAGATGTTTGCTGCGTTAAGACAGAGCCAGACTAGCTCTAGTCTGTATGCTAAGCTAAGCTGGCTGGTGGTTTGCTGAAGCTTTGTATGTAATAAGCAGATATGACAGTGGCACGACTTTTCTTTTCCCAGACTGCACGTGTTAAGAGGCTGCTTTGTAAAACATCATAAAACTGCTAAGAAAGTTGTTGCCTGCGGTGTTGTGTGGTGTATTTGTCAACCGCAAGTAAGCTTAGCACACAGACAACTAGCCTGTCTGGGAGCATTCATTTAAGGGAGCTTTTACTAGTGACCTTCTAAGAGCTAAGAAACTGTCTGGCACATGAACCCCTGGATTTTGTTACCTTGGAACAGACTGTAAACAGTCTGTATGCTAAGCTAAGCAAACTGCCTGCTTGCTGAAGCTTCATATTTAATGAGTAGATATGTGTTCTCACCCAACTCTAAACCACAGAGTAAATAAGAGCACCAAACAAAACAGTGCAAGGCTTGCAGGACCAAGCACTGTAGTGCACCTGCCATGGTCCCTTAGTGCAGTAAGTCCTGAGTTCAAGAGTTCAGGGCTTAATGTTACTAATCCTGTCAGTTGGTGAAATGTACCCTGGAAACGTGAGGCTGGCAGTGCAGTGTTGTGTACATACAGTATAAGACAGACCAAAGACTCAAAATTATCTATTTGTGTCTGTGAAAATGGCATGGGTTCACAGCTTATACATGAGTAGGTGTGTGAGTGTGCTGAATGTCCATGTAGACATACTGTATCTGTAAAACAGGAGTAGGGCAGCTACCAGACACAAGGCGTGACAGCACATGATATTGGCAGAGAGGAATATGTTTTAGGAGTGGACTCCAGGAATGGAAAACCACACTCGTGGGGCATTCTGGTCTGTGGGTCATACAACCATACAAGGGCATGGTAGAGGCAAAGGACCGTCATACCAGCCGTGGACACGCACATACATCTATGTGGGCGTGTGCATCTGGGGCGATGGTGGTGGGGGTGGTAGTGCCAGCTGGGCAGCTTAAAAATAGTGCAGGATTGCAACTGCACGGGACTCTAGGAACACATGATCGCCAGTCCAGTAGTAATTCGGAGCAGATTTCTCTCTGCTTTGTGATGAGTGACGAGACAAAGAGAGTAGGATGATGACGCTGACTTGTTTCATATAGCCGTGTCTCAGCTGTCCTTCTTTAATTACAAGACGCTGGACGAAGTCAAATGAGGGAATTCTATGTAGGTCAAGGCGATATTGCATGTCAGGTAGGGCCGTGTTAAAGGTGTCATGGGGCCATTAATCTGAAGAAAATGGAGTCTTCTGTGGTGAAGCTAGCCCAGCAGATATGCGGGGGCAGTGGGGCAGTAGGCTGAGTGTAGGAGGTGAAACGTGACAGGGATCAGACTGGCAGGATTAAAAAGCACTGGACTGACCTCTGCTAATGCACAGAACATAGAGAAGGGATGGAAAACCAGGGGGAGGCTGCAGGAACAGATGCTCATTAAAACAGACGACTGCACTATGCCCCCATCATCCCGTCATGACACATCAACGTAAATGCACGAATAGTGACACATGTGCACACACACGTGCAAAACGGTGCTAGTGTGCGCACAGACAAATACACAACATTAACTATAGGACTGAATTATATTGGAGGATAATCTCATGCACAAAGTGGCTCTTTCACCTCATGTAATCTCAGTTTGGATTAAAATGGATTATTGGATTACAAGGACCTCCTCTAGGAGGGAGAGAGGCAGACAGACAAAGGAAGATAGATAGCTGAACAGTGTATTATTATTATACTTAAAGAAAGACATTAAAAAAACTAAACTGATCTACTGTCTTTGTACATTTAACGTAAGCCTGGTTTAGGACCTGTACCAAAACAAGGGAAAAGTTAACCTGGATCTCTCCAATGGCAATATCATCCACCTACCAACACCCGTAAAACTCATTACTTTAAAGTTTATCCTGTTTAATTAATCTGTACAAAAATCAAGGCCTCAAAAGGACATATTTGTACCACACAAGCGACTAAGACAAGCTAAGTGACTGTTGGTTGTGGGGTCATGTTTACAGGAAAGACATAGTACTGATCTGCTCTTTTAAGCACTGAGCTTGTCCTAATATTGATCTTAAATGCTTACAGTTGAGATCAACAGTATATTTACCTGCAAGACATTCTAGTGATATGAATAGAATTTTCTTAAAGAGATGCGATAAACAGTCATAGAAAGTTTCTTAATACATGCTGAGTAGTTCTTGAGAAAACAATATGTCGATCTTACTAATAGAACTAAACAAAAATGTGATTTGCTCCATGAAAGCCCATTAGCAAAACGACTCAACACCCAGAATCAATTCAAGATCCTTTGACCTTCATGACTTCCATTAAAATATTTTGGTAATTTCTCACAAAGATCTGACACCTCTCTAAGGAGATGTAGTCAAGTCTGTGCTGCCACTGCTTTCATTAAATTGCACCAACCTTTTTTTGTGTGTGAGAATTAAATCTACAGATGGAGATGATTGAGGGAATTTCAGGAGTGGGGGTTGGATCAGTATTCTTCTCGTCTTTAAGTTCTTACACTTTCACACTAGATGTATCGCCAACTCTAAACATCTCCACTTTGGTCTCATTATTCCATAAAATATCCCAAATGTTGTTTTTGTTTTTTGCTTTTTACTGATGGTTGTGTTCCTTATATAAGTCTTGCTCTTTTGTGCACACCTGGGAAAACTTTCTGCTGTACCTGTAAGTAAGTTGTAAACATAAAGCTAACAAGCACATTTTGGAACAGGTGCTGGAAATCTTCTTTGAAACAAGCAGTGCCTGTTTAGTGTAATGAAATAATGTTGCTCAGCTTCAGTTAAATTCCAAAGCTTTATGACCACGACACCCTTCCAATAAAAATGTAATTGATAAAATATGTAGATTCCCAGAAAATCTGTGCATACTCAGAAGGATTGAATTATGTTTTTGAAGCAAATGTATGAATACGCAGACCATAGAAAAGTGATTTTAAGAACACTGAACATGAAATAGATCTGAAATGAAGTGAGGGTCAGAGGAGAAAACAGGGAGCAATGACACAGCTAAGCGGCATGTGTTGACATTCTATCTAGACTTGGCCACGGGGGAAGGGAAAGATGGGTGACAGAATATTGATTTATGTATTTGTGTTTGTATGGCTATCTTAGTGAGGACATTCACTGGTATAATGCATTCCCTAGCCACTAACCCTAACACTAACCATTTCAACTAACCACAAACTAATAAGCTAACCATAAAGCTTTTACCCTAAAACCAAGACTTAAACCTCAGTCTTTTCATGTTAAGAAGTGAGGACCGGGCCCAGTGTCCTCACTCCGATGGTTTAAAACTCACTGATCCCCAGACACACACACACACACACACACACACACACACACACACACACACACACACACACACACACACAGAGAAAGTCATGTTTCTATCTTTGTTAAGACCTTCAATTGACATAATGCCCATTATCCTAATCCTAACCATCTCAGCTAAGTGCGTAACTCTAAACCTGAGCTAACTGTAACCTTTACCCAAAAAATGACTTTAGTTATAACTGTGAAAAAGTTGTGGGGGTGATGTCCTCATAACGTAACTATTCCATGAAAAGTATCTTATAAATAAAACCCAGTCATCTCATTGAGCTCACAGCAGCCCTCTGACTGTGCCCATGCTCTGCCTCATTATCTAAACAGACACATACAACTGTCTCTATGACTGAATGAGTGTAAGAGCATATCTTCTCTCCAAGACTGGGTCGGTCAGTGGCCTGGAGTCACTCATGGAGAGAAAAGGCAGCATCACAGTGTTGTGTCTGCTGGAAAGACGGTCCTGTGCCAAGGCACCAATAAGTACAGAATCTCGCTCTGTGCCGAATAAGTGGAGCATCCAGCAGTTGCCTCTCACTGGGTCAGCAGAATCAGACCTACCCGTCTGCACATGTGTGCAAATGTTAGAAAGAAACAGGAGACAAAGACAGCGAGGAGATTGCTAGTACAAAAAGTGAGGGGTGTGGGTGTGTATTTGTGTCTGGTTGTTTGTTTGATGGTACTGAAACTGGGACAGTCTCTACAGCTGAGTAGGGCAAATGAGGAGCTGGCAAGAGAAGTAGGCTAAATAATCATCTCCTATCATCAAACAGTCTCTTGTTTATTGGGTGGCGAGAGGATGGGGGACAGGAATGTCTGTGTGACTAAAACGTGAGAGCTCAATCATGAGCTAACAAGTTGCTGCCCCACTAACCTCAAAAGAAACAGAGTTTCTAGTCTGTTTAACTAATTTTAGGCTCAATTCAAGTTCTCGGTTTCCTTTAACAAACACCTTCTCACATCCATTTTCTTCCTCTCTTCTCTTTTACTGAGCAGAAACTGTATCTCTCCACAGAGGGGAAGGTTTGGTTTGCAGCACATGCGACCACTGAGGGCACTCGTATCGCTGCAGGGAGCCTGCGTGCGGTTCGGTCTCTGATGAAAGGGGGATTCCAGCGACGGTCACATGCTTCCTGCAGGGCTATGGATGAGGCCAGCCATTTCATGGGTGACAAGCCATACACGGGTTTCCTTTGTGTGTGAGATGCAGTTGCTCATTTCTATGGCATTGTGGAGTTCTTTGGTCAAAGGCCACCTGTGCCTTTTCATGTTTGGTTTCACATGTTCAGGTCTTTATGTGTGAGCAAGCGAGAGAGAGAGAGAGAGAGAGAGAGAGAGGGATGTTCAATCTTGGTCCTGGAGGATTTTAAGAGCAATGCACTAGCAGGCAATGTGTTCCAGAAGAATAAGGTGAATGAACTACTATTATACTCAAATATATATGAGCTACATTAATAAGTCATATTCAGTTCTTTTAGCATGCCCATGCACACACATGCATGCACAGTAACCTCCATAATCTCCTGTGTGCTGTGAAACGCATCCATTTCCAGAGGTCCATGTTGCAGAGCTGAGATTGCAAATGACTTTACACTGTCTGTATCTCTCAGAGCCTTGGAAGTAATAACGTTGGTGACTCGTTGCTGGATTTTTTTTCATGGCCTTGTGTGATTTTTTATGTTTATGTGTGTGAAAAGGGAAAAGGGAATGAGCTTCAGAGAAAAGAGACGGGAGGATGGAGAGAAAGGGAGCTTACTCAGCTCCTGCCCTCAAGAGCTGTTGTCTCTGAGGAACTCCTCATCCAACGCAGACAAAACCAAAGGAAACCACTTCTGTTGTTTTATCATGTGTCAGTGAGGTAAATCTGGCCTGGAGCAAACCCTGGCGCTTGACTCAAACACGCAGACTGAGGGAATGATATAAGTTTCTAGTTTGAGCAGATTCTCTTTTGGTTAAGGCAGTGCATGTGTAAAGAAATGTGGTGGTTGACGGTTGCAGATAAAGTAGGATAATATGAGATCATACAGTATGTAATCAGAGAGAGAGGGATGGAGAGACAAAGAGAAAAGGGCAGGGGTGAGTGAGAGAGAGATCATAAGAGGGCATCATGATCTGTGTGTGTGTGTATGCGTGTGTGTCAGCATGCATCTGTGGGGTGAGCAGGTTCAACAGGTCCCATGTTGGGTTGGAGGCTTGTGAGTGTTCAGGTGCTAGAATCTTATATCAGAGCCAGTGCTGACCATGGATCTATATCCAGAGCCGGCTAGGGTTTCAGCCCAGGGTGGAGGATTATTCTGAGAAAGATGGGTTCTGGCCAGCCTGAAATAACTGATCCAAACTTGCTCTGACTTATGAGCACTAATGAAGAACAGAGGGAGGGGATGAAAATGGGATGGTAGATGCACCTCCTGCCCCTGAGATTTCCTTCGGGTCAGGATGTTAAAAGAAGTGCTGTGAAACAGGAGAGCGTGTCTGGGGAACATTCTGGGAAGGAGAAAAAGGAGAAAAGGAAAATGTCAGCATACTAAATTATAACGCTCTGTACACAGGCCTTGAATTCCTGCACCATGTTAACCAGAGGAAACTTTGGGACACACATAACCCATCAGCTATGGACTTAAATCATTCGTACATAGTTAGCGGGACGTGAGCAATCTCACTGCTATGGTATTGAATAAGGAGAATAACGACCGGGGCTGCAACAGAACGCTGCAATGAACAGGTTGTCCCAATCGTCTGGGGAGAAGCTATAAGTACGCTCGAAGCTATGTAAAGTAACGCAACTGTGCGGCCTGTGTTAATTCATCAGCACAACGCTGTCAGAAACTCAGGCTGTTTCCAATTTCAGACTCCTCTCTCACATACGTACGTGTGTTCGTGTCAAGGTGCATACTGTGTTAGTGTGTGTGTGCATGGGCGTGTTAATAGGTGTACTCCATGTATGGGGCCCACGAGGCAGTGTGATGTTCTTCTCTTACATAACTGTGGATAATAACAGAGAAATGTGTCGAAACTCGAAAATGTGTAGAAACTAGGCAAAAGAAGAGTTAATCCTCCACTTTCTGCCAGTTGTACTATCCCTCCAGGGCACTATTTGTTTTTATTAAATATACGCGGTAAATCAGTGTTAATTTTCAATTTCTTATCCTTAATCATGCAGGCAGGTAAGGATTTTTACCGGATCGTAGGTGGATTACAGGCATGACATATGTTGAAGAGTATACTCAACTTAACACTATCGTCGTAGTGATACAAAATATTTGAATGCATACATTGTCATGGACAGTCCATATCATAGACATATTTAAGGAGCGATTATCTGCTTCCACCTGCAAGGCGTCGTACAGTTATAATCAAAAGTTATAATATGTTCCCCTCCATCTTCTTACACGTCTTCTAACAGATCAGTTTAGGTGCTGTAGAAAATAATGTGTGCGGGTGCTTCATAAAATGAGCATAGGCTTAGCTATTGAACTGCATGATGAGAATTTTTGCATCGACCACGCTTTTGTGAGAGTGAGAATATTTCAGGTGTTGGTGTTTTGACCATCAATGCTAACTTGTGCGTACAACAAAGTCAGGATGACATTTTACATATATATAATGGCTACTCTAATCTGTCAACACTACACTAAATGTCCCTGCCAGTTTAGTAACATGTCTCGTTACTTTGATTCATTTGGGTGATCCGGAATATCTACTGTGTAATTAATATCATGCGTGAGCTATATTTGAAATACATTCTATAGGCCGATTATTGCATAATGTTATAAAATTAATCAGCCTGAAATACATCATTGGAATGGAATGGGGAGCACTTAAATGTGATCTTCACTCAAGGATTCTGGCAATTACTGTTGACCGTCTCTTTGGCACGTTGACAGTGGACTATTACAAGGTCTGATAATGTGGCAATACTTGAAATAAAGCTAGACAAAATGTTAGGTTGCAATGTTAAATGTGTTTTAGAAATATTCCTTCTAACTTTATAACATTGTACCTTTTTTGAGATTAAACAGGCTCTTGATGTCAAGAAGAAGCACCAGGCGAGGGTAAAGTGTGTGCGTTGAGGTAGGTCTCGGCCCCTGTCGTCCTATTTATACATAACATTGCACAAGACCTGTGTGTGCTAAGGTGACATTTGCATTTAATAGCATATAATGCAGCTGATCTGAAGTCGTCTGTGAAGGTCCACATGACTGAGAACTGTACAGGTACACAAATAAACGAGGCACAGCTGAGTGGAAACAAAAGAAACCAAAGTGTGCGCATTCCTGGGAAATCAGGCATTTTTCATATTGTTTTCAGATTTGTCTGAGCACAATTTGATCTACACAGTGTTACGTTATTACCCTACATAGTAAAACATTTAAACATTCAGGTTTAAGAATTTCCTTTTTTTTTTTTTGAAGAGCCTGAGGAGAATCATTCACTTTCAGTGTTAATAATAATGTATATTGTGTAATGTATATTGTGTATATTGTATAAGTGTATTACTGTGTGTGACAAACACTAATAAAATGCTCCTCGTACAAGTATGAAACGCTTCAATGATAGATATAAAGAAATGTTTGGTTAAGAAACAAAAAACAAACACAAAAATAAGAGTACTCTGCCATCTCGTGGTCAAAGCATATGCTGCATTCAATGTCCATGAACATATTCAAAGCAGTGTTATATTAGAGGATGAGAGGAAATTACAAAAGAACACACCAAGAGTTTAGAAATACTCATGTGATTGTGGATGACATAGCTGCAAAATCATGGTCTATCAGATGATGTCTTCCCATACTTTGGTTGTTTTTATCCGTTCTTGTTCTGCTAGTCTGATATTCGAAAACAATAAGATTAGATGCACACACCCAAACAAATGAAAAACAACAATAATACACAGGATATTGTTGTTTACACCCCCCCCCCCCCCCCCCCCCCCCCCCCAATAAATAATAATAATAATCTCACAAGAATGCCGGTAAATATATTAAATCACTACACTTCCTCTTAATCAAATGATACATCATAAAATATTACTGCTCACTTCCTGAACACCTGAGGTCTGCTCTAACTGTCGGCCAGTTTAAATCAGGGCTGAATACGTTATTGTTCACTGCAGCATCCTCATGGTCTTATTGTATTAATCCTTTTAATCATTCTAAATTTTCACTATTCTAAATGTATTTTTAGCTTCATTTTAAATGTTAACTATTTATTCTCCTGTATATCTTCTTTTTATTTCTATGATTTTAATGCAACATAATGTATGTGTCTTTGCCTGTGTGAAGTGTCTTTTGTATATGAACGGTGCTATACAAATAAACATTACTTGCGCTGCCTTCTGTGGTACTTCTCCTTTAAGCGCCGAAAAGCCCCGGCCATGACGTCAGAAGTAAAACCTGCTCCTGCTGGGTGTCTGGCTGCTGGCCGTTGGTTGGAAAGTCAAGTCAAGTGTGTGTGTGTGTGTGTGAGCCCTGCTAGAGCTATCGGACTTTTACCCCCCTGTTGTTGTCGTCTTGTCTTTCGTTTTCGTATTTTGTTTGTCGTCCTTTTTCTAACTTCACACGCTCGGGTATACCTTACGCGACACAAAGGCCGAGCTCCGCGGTCGACTTGTGTGATGTTTTAGAAAAGTTTCCCGAAAGCTTCTTTGAGGAACCGGTGGACGAGCGACACCACCGGAGATGGAGAAGCTAACCGATAGCTGAGCTGCTAGCCGCCGAAACCCGGACCACAGGATAGGCTCGAGCTACATGCTAACGACTAGCGGGTTTAGCTAGTTTTATCGTTTAATTAATTGACTTCATTAACCCGTAACGTCGGAGTTACTGCTAGTTTCTCCTCGGGCCTTGCCACTAGTCGGTGTTCGGTTCGTCGGAGGCCAGCTAAACGCAGGAAGAGTCGGTCTCTGTTTAAAAGGAAGCGGCAGAGCCGTGTTGTTGAGAGGTGGCTCTTGTTCATCTCTCAAGACTATTAGAAATGCTGTCCAACGCACAGAATCAGCCGCTGTTCCCCAACACGGCGGCGCAGCAGAACCCGGCGGGGCAGCAGAACCCCACGGGCCAGTTCCTCCCCTTTCACGCCAAACCCAGCTTACAGATCAAGAAGAACGCCATAACAGATGAATACAAGGTGACCAGCCAGGTGCTGGGGCTGGGCATCAATGGCAAGGTTCTTGAAATCTTTCAGAAGAAGACCGGTGACAAGTATGCTCTGAAGGTAGGTCATACCTGCTTACTATACATACAAGAGACCGTTAATGGGTTACCTTAGTTTTAATTAAGAGTACATCTTTAGTTTTAGTTAACTTTAGTTGTTACCACTTGACACCATCTAGAGGTAGACTGCATTCATTTTGTTGATTCGACCAATATCCCACTATTAATAATCCAACAATTAAAGCTGAAACAATTAGAAGATTAATTCATATGTCCATATGTTTTCAATCATTATTTTATGTAACTATGCTACATACTATGCTAAGTCAATGATTGGAAAAGGTACAGGTCACAATCATAAGTAGCTGAAATTGTGAAAATTCCCAGTTTGGGATGAATAATATCTATCTATCTATCTATCTATCTATCTATCTATCTATCTATCTATCTGCTTGATTTTAGGCCTGTAGAAAATAAACACTCGCAACCCAAAACATGAAATAAAAATGAATACATTCTAAAATAACAGTCCTGCACTAAACCCTGCTTCATGACTGTTATAATGTTCAGTTTATGTTGAAACAGAGTAACACAGGATGGTAATTGAACTGTGCTACCATTTTGAAGGAGGTAGTTTGTGGTGGTATTTCATTAAAAACACAAAAGTGGAAACTTTCAAAAAAGGGACATGTGTCAACAACAAAATACAACTCCATAGTGCTACAAACCACAACCTACACAGAGAAAACACAGTTGAATCGGCAGCTCTCTTTTATTTTAAACAAAAGCTGAATACCAAAACATTCATGAAGAATATATTAAGCACAGGACTGCTGTATTAGAATGGATTTGTTCTCACTAGACTACCTGATGAACTGGCAACTGTTGAATAACTGAGTGTATTCATTTGTTGGCATGTTGGTCATACAGAACAGATCCTTTAAAACCTCAGTTTTGATTTTTGCCTTGATGATGTTGGTGATGCATCTCTCCCCTTTGTATTTTATATAATCACCAACCATCCTCTCATACCCCAGAATGTAATTGGATGTCTGATACAAATAAATTCACATCATGACACATCAAGAGAATATGGGAGTTTATAACACGTACTGTCGCATCTCACCTATGAAGTCTCAGGAACAGATAGATGCATGTTGTTTGATGATGTTTCTAGATTACATACTTGTTTCCTTTGCATATCCCCCACATCCATCACCTACTGTGGTAGGATATAATTGTTGTATAAGCAATTTTGTGCTTTAGATTTAAATGAAGTTACACTCTTTCAACCAGTAATTCTGAAATTACAGTAAATTTTAAACGTACATGTATCGGTCCTTGTGCTGCCAAATATATTTGCTAAAGTCAAATATTAAAAAGTTGCCAAAATTAGAGTTTAAGAGGTTTATGTTTGGTCATTTCCACCTGGCCTACCTGCTATCGAGTCGCCATGTTGAAGCAACATAATCGAATACGTCACAGGGTTGGTTGTATCCTTCTGAATGCTATTGGAAATGGACAAGGATAAAATGGAAAGAGGTCTTGCGCCCGGTATAAATCCTATCGGTCTTTAGTGTGTCCTATCGTCACACTCGCAAAGCTGTAGTGCGTTTTGGGTCATTGGCGCCATTTGTGTGGGTAAACAACAGGGTGAAGCGTAGTTGTGAGGATGCAATAGTAATTCAAACGATAAAAAAAAGTTGATCTTGGTGTTATCTAGCTGCTAGAGATGTGGACGAAACTAGAAAAATGGCTCACGGACCAGTGCCCAGTTATAGTATAAGATATGACAGCTGAATCAAGTTTCAAGCTTTATTCTTAACACAGAAAATTATTCACACACAAAAAAATTCACACTTAAAACATGCAGAAACGTAAATATGTGAATTGTTTGGTTTTGTATAGTGCAACTGCAGTGTTTGAGTTTTTTAATGCATTTGAACCAGCTCTATCAATAAAGTGCGTATATGACATTTTACATATAGACTTATTTTCTTTTTCCTTTCCCTGCACTTTGGTGTTGTGTCAGTGGTTTTGCATGTTTTCACCTCCAGTCGAGATGAGGGGGCATTCACATGACTGACCCATAGGTTATGCATTTGAATCGATAGGGTGTAGAAACCAGCAGTGGTACCGCTAAGAGCAGTGGTACCATGAAATGGTGAAACCGGTGGTTTGGAGAGAAGAACATGTTGGCAACACTATCTGGTGTCAGTGGCTCTTATACATCAATGCCACTGTTTCCGAGTCCATCTGCTGGCTTTCCATATTATATGCTGGGAGGTGGACCTGTTGTGAGTGGCAGTGCTTTCACTGAATGATGTGTTGGCAGAAACACTGCAACGTCCTGTTTATAGCAGGTAAGCCAAGTTAGCTGTAACCACATGTAAAAATGCGATATAAAACAAGTACATGCTACTCGGTGTTCGATAGATGCAGGAATATGATTACAAACAGTGCGAATCTTTCACCAGCCGTCTTTTCTAGCTCTCTCTTCTCTCATTCACTGTCTGTCGCTAGCGTAATCGCCAAACCAGCCAACCCCATGAACAGCAAGGTGGTGGTGCCCATGCTAAAAACATATAACATAAACATGTAACATTTGTAAATAGTCTTATAAAATGCGGTTTACTTGATTTATTACTTCATTTCCCCTTTAAGGCAGGCTGGAAAGAGGTTTTACTTTATCAGGAACTGCCACTGGAGATCACTTTCTGTATTGGTTAATGATTAATAAAGGACAAACGTCATAACGGCTACTCACACACAGGTGGCCGCAACGTGACCCAGCAAAGCTGTGCTGCAGGAGGTTGTCGTTATTGTTATAGAAGAGTTGTAATGTGGTGTTTGCTCAAAAGATGATTGCACAAAATATACCTTCCCCAAGTGAATCACAGCCTGGGAAAATCCTGTAACACACATGGTCTAACGTTTAACTTGTATAAACATAGAAATTCATGGTACACTCAGTGATGGATATTGGCACATGCTGTCTTTTCTAAAAGTCTTGTGCCAGTCCAATGAATTCATTTAACGCTAACACTTCACATTTTATACCGCCAGGGCTTCTGCTGCCTCAGATTTATGAACCGGTGTGAAAATAAATAAAATAAAGTATTGGTTATTACAGAAATGCTTTCTATTCCATTGCCACTAGATATTGAATTCCGTTTTATAACAGTCCAATTGGTCTCCAGATGCTTAACAGACTGCTGTACTGATGTGTTTTAAATTAAGAAAGACTGAGACGTACTGTGGACGTGACACAATTTAGCACCTGTACACCATTTATTTATACAGTTTTAGAATCGGCCAGTCATGTGGTGCGTCTGTCATTCTGGTACAGGTCAGGAGCTTCCGTCATTAACCACATTCAGTGCGTTTACATGCACGTGAAAAAAACAAATTATTGCCTTAATTGGACTATAACAGGAGAAGTAAGTGCATGTAAACACATTACCACGATTAAAAGCGGAGTTCTCATTATCTGATTGGGACACCCAGATAATGTGATTGGCATTCGGTTTCCTCCGCCATGTATACGGCTTAAACGCAGTATTGATCGGATAATGCGTGTGCGCATGCTCCACAACTGCTGCGCTGGCGTGTGGCCCCAGAACAGAAACATCCAAGAAAGCCAGTCGTACAAGAAGAAAAAAGGGACACAAACATGGTGGTTGCATAACAACTAATTGTTCATATTTAAACTGCCATGTCTATAATGTCAATAGAAGCACGATTGGCTGACTGAAATACACATACTAATTGTTATAGCATGCATATGCGTGCAACATATTTTTTTTTCTCATTCATAAAATGCTAAAATCATGGACATTTTCGGGGCAGCTTTAGCGGTGGGACAGGTTATCCAAATGGGGACTGCCCCCAGAAATTTGGTGCTTCTGGTCACCCTACTTTACCAAAGGATGTGGCTTCTTTCTCAGACACATTTGCTAGCTCTCTGGCTTGTGGTTGTTCACCAGGTGGTGGAATAAATTTGTTGCGTTTCTATCCTTAGCCATTGTCCTTTCTTGCAAACCTTAAATACAGAACAGGTTTGTTCCACATCCACCGTATGATGTCTGGACCAGTTACATATTATTTATGAGAAGCCTTGTTCAGCCACAGGTGAGCTACGGCTGCGAGGATATCGAGTACGTCGCACGCGCCCGCGTCACCATCGGAAGATGGCAAATTCTCATCGTGGGGATTGTTTTTGGTGCTAAATCGTGTATGATCACCTATTCCTAATAGTGGGCAGAACAACTCTTGTCAATAATTTGGATTTGGATTTGCATCGTGGAGCATGTTAACTTATGTTACCAGGTAATTTTCAGTTGGTACCTCTGATTGTAATTCTTATGACCATTTGCGAGACTTAATGTTGACAGTGACATTGCGTTTAACCATAAACAGGCACTCATTGTAAAGACATTGTTTTATTGATGTCACTAATAGAATGTAAGAGCTACACAGAGAAGCTTCAATAATGCTGAAAAATAGGTTTAGACAGAAAAGACATACAGTCATTTAAATACCCCACAAGAGAGTGCAGTTTTTGTATTAACTTTACATGTGTTTGTTCATCATTGTGTTGTAAATACTTCTGTGTTTAAATGTGTGATAATAGTTCTGTTGGTGCACTCATTGATGTCAAAGCTGGCGTAAATAAATGTATGTATATAAAGGCACACGCACAGGAAACGCAATGTCAAAGCATCTTACTTTAATCAGAACACACCAGTTGCTCTTATGACTTTTTAAAACTTGAAATTGGAGGAGGCGTGTAATTTGTTTCATTAATATGTTTCGTCTAAAGCCAAACCGACTGACGTCTTTTACTGAATGAACTAATGTCCCCGTCATTCCTTTGAATGACATCAGCTGAGTCAGCCCCGTCTAATCTATTGTATTCATTAGGTTTGTGGCCAGCGCACAAGGTGATATCACCTTGTAAAACTTTTACCGGTCTCTTGACTGAGTTTTATGCTGAAACTGCGACTGAATAATTTATGATTATGCATGTCTGTGTGTGTGCGAATAGGAGAGAGACTATGGCAGAGAAGTGGAGAAGTCCTTAAATTAATATTTTACAACCTTGCGATCTATTATGCTTAACGTAACCTGTCACAAAGAATCAATAGCTTTTACTTTGTGGGGACAAAGCTTTGTGTCCTGTGTTGCATGATTGTTCTGTCTATAAGGTGTTTTACCACAGGGACACTCTCAAAGGATGTGAAGCACTGCAGTGTTGTCTTACAGTGACTGTATGTGCTCACAAGAACCTGAGTTATTGGACACAATCAGGTTAAGGCCACACAGTAACCGAAAATAGAACAGTGTTTTTAAACAACGCCAAGGCCTTGTATTTGTGTGACCCTGTTGTTATGTGATGCAGATAAAGATAGGATTCAAAAAGAATTATATATCCATTATTTCGAATACTAAACACAACTTAGAATCCTTGTTTCAGACTTGTGGATCTTTTTTCCTCTCAACATGTGGAAGGCAGTTTACACATTATACATTCCAGCATATTCAACCTTGAATCTGCGCACGAATGCAACACACTTTTGTTGTATAATGTTTCTGTTAACTTTTACCAGTGTGTCAGGACGTCTTATTGTTGTAGCAACCCTTCGGTTTAGGACTGGTTGGAGTTGCAGTGTTGTTGGCTCACAAACCCAAACAAATGACACCAACAGTAACTTATATTATTGTTACATTGTACAGGTTCTTTACTGACCCCTTAAAGTTAGTTCTGCTTCACCTGGAAAGGAGCCCTGTGAAGTGTGAATCGTTACGGTGGTGCAATAAATGATGGTGCAATGGCTTAACACCACATTTGCGCCTCTTAAAATTTGGGAAGATTTGTAGATCACTGTAGTGAAATAAGCACACCTGCTGGAGGTTGGCTAAAAAAAAAAGAGGAACTGGAAACACTGGGCAGTTTGAATGGATATTTATTTCCCTTCGTAACACTGTATTTCTAACTTTTTTTTTCCTGCGCTGTAGAGAAGAATCTTGTCTTTTCTTTAATGGGACTTTAAAATCTTTCCAGTGACAACCAACATCCACTCAACACAAATCCTTAATTTATGCTATTATAATGTATGTTTAGGGGTAACAGAAGACGAACTTTGCCCACACTTCAGTCACAAGATGGCAATAAAAGGAAGGAAAGGGAGGGATTCTAAGAGGAAGGAAGAGGTTCTCTGTGTGCCCTCTGAGTTATTTCACTATCTTTACTAAAAGTGTAGCATTTCTATTCAGTCTTTTCATTGCTGTATGATTATCTACTCGGATTCTCTTAAACAAGAGTAAAATCTCCCTTTTATCAACATCAGATTTCTCATTAGTCAGTCATTTGTTGTGGAAACAGTAGTGGTCTTAGTGATACTAGTCATCTGCAAAATACTTTTATAATTTTTACAAAGAAACTCTGTATTTTCTTTCATAATTTGTCTAAATTATTTTCTTTTTGCCATCAAATGTAGTAGCTGTTCATGGAGGGAATAATAATTTAGCTTCTATCTGGGATAGAAATAGTTTTTCACATTTTGAAAACTTTATAGAGGCAATAATTAATCGTTTTACGGTTTACATACTTAACTAGCTGTAGGAAATGATGAAACACTTGGGCTCATTGGCAAACTGATTTGTATTAAGTTGTAAGACAGGCATTTCTCAGTCGTGGTTTTTTTTTTTTTTTAAAGACAAGTAACAAGTCTGGACTAGGAGAGTGTGTTACACAACCCTGTCTGTATAGCTGTCGTTGGCGAGAGCGGACTACTTACTCATTTCTTGGCTTGTAGCTTATATAGATCACATTGGCTAAGACTAAGCTGTAGTCACTGTTTAAGAGACATGATGTCTTCTGTCTGTCCTCTGTTCCTTTGTCTAAAGGTTGCCATGCTAAAGTCTAGTAGATACGCATTGACTCCTTGATAGGTCCGATTGGTTACTGATTTTTAAATACGTGTTGCTTGTCAACATTTTGGCTTAAGGGAATGTTACATTCTAAGATCATTGTGTAAATATGTGTTTTACATTTGTTGCAAACAAAAAGATTAGCTCAAGAAAAACCTCTGCTGGTAAACATTTATCTCGGTGTTGTTAGCTCCTTTTATATGATTAACATGGCTGCATTTTTCTGTCTTTCTCCGTTTCAACTCTTTCTGTTGAGGGAAGTGAATTTGGAAGGATGTGGTATTGTGGTTGTGTTAGATGGACACGGAACTGTAATCATGATACAGAGGAGTTTCCAAGCTGATGCAGCATTCAGTCATACTGAAATAGCCCTTAAGAATATTTGAGTCCTTGCTAAATGACCTCTCAACCCACAACTTTATTTTCCATTTTCATGTAGTCCTCCTCAGATGTTGCATGTATTACTTTCTCCTTGGGTTTTGTGATATGTTTATGACAAGTAGGCAGTGTGGTTAAATAGCGCTGAATGGCTTTAACAGTAAAGGGAAGTTCTCCAGAGTTCATTCATTAAGCACGTGACTATGGGGATGTCGGCTCAACGGTCTTTGCAAATCCTACTTCATTTTAGTGTATTCACAAACACATGGCGAAACAAGGCAAGCTTTCTCTATTTAGAAGTATCAGTTATCAAAATTAGCTGTTTTTCTAAATGTCTGTTGCACAATAGTGAAATTTCTGATTTTAAAAAAAGTGTATTAAAGTCAATTTAAAGTCACCAATCAGCCTAACTAGCATGTATTTGGAGGTGTCCCTGTCCACGTGGACACAGGGAGAACACGACCCCGACCTTCTCACTGGGAGGCGTCAGTGCTAACCACAGAGCCTCTGTGCATACCAAAGTTTTCAACCAATCTCATTAACGTTCCTTTTCTGATTGTAATCAATATATAATGTTAATCCTTAAACGTGTAACTGAAGAGTAGCCTCTGGAGTTTTCTCATCAATGAACAAATTATCATCATTCCTGATTTACCTTATTTAACAACACACTACTATGGGCTATTTAGAGTGTGTGTGTAAATGTATCCACAATGTAATGTAAAGATCCCACAATGGAACAAAAACAAAATGGATCTGCTGATAGTACTCCAAATGCACAATATTTTTCTGATGTTAATTAACAAAATTCAAAACAATTCAACAACTGAAGGTCATGTTACTGTACAGTAGATAATGAATTAAGGACACAGCTTCTGTTTTGGTAGGCGACTTCCTGAAATCTTCAGTGTTTGCCTGACAACTAGTTTTAGTTATTCTGACTCACACTGTTAGAGCACTGTCTTTTGAAAGCATTTGATAACGCAATGATCTGTTTTTGTACTGTGAAGTATCTGTTGTATCACAGAAGGAGATTGTCACTCTGAATTATAAGTTGTCCAAAGGGAAGAGTCATTGACACCAGTTCTTTACTAAACCTCCTTTTGTAAGTCCCCCTGCAGTTGGCTGTCAGTATTACTAACAGAGCTAGGGCGGTGCTTATTACATATGGCTGAGGTGTTAAATATATTCATTTATAATGTGGTGAAATTATGTTTTAAATGAAACTAGTGAAGATGCCCCAGTCAAAATATTTGCAGTCTGTTTTTATTTGCTCCAAGCAACCTGCTCTAGATATTGGACAGATGTTGGCTTCACTGCCTAGAAACATGCACCAACACTGTGTTGCACTGCATGCGTTTGTCAGGAAGGACTA
The DNA here is from genome assembly GCF_022458985.1 of Mugil cephalus. Classification (NCBI taxonomy): domain Eukaryota; kingdom Metazoa; phylum Chordata; class Actinopteri; order Mugiliformes; family Mugilidae; genus Mugil; species Mugil cephalus. Next base: position 2,624,154 of record NC_061773.1, on the reverse strand, counting down.
TGACTAACTCAGAACTCACCAGGAACTCATCAGTTCCTTGTGTTATTTCCCTCTTCCATCAGCTCATTGTGCTCTTGTCTTCCTTGTTTAGGCTCGTTTGTTGAATTAGGGACAGTTGTTGGCTTACTAACATCAGCATTGTTGTTTTCTAGACAAATTAAACAATGTTACAACAGAAGCTTGTAATACCTAGACTCTCCCATGAGTGGGGTAAGGCTGTAAACCTAAGAATTTTTTTTTCATTTTGGTTCAAGATGATGCTTTCATTGGGTTTTGGTCAACAAAAGAAGAGTATTTTACCAGCACCACCACCAGGGCAGCTATGACTACTGAGGTAGTTTACTATCAGCAGTCACAGCTGCCTTATCTGTTCACTCAGTGGTGGTAAATTACCTGAGTAGTCACAGCTGACCCGGTGGTACACTACCATAGTAGTCACAGCTGCCCTGGGGCAGACTGATGGAAACTTGGCTGCCTATCCACGCAAACAGCCTCTGACCACCAACAAACATCACTCACTTGCAATCATAGACCAGTGGAGTTCACACTGGGAGTAAGGTGGGTTAAGTGTCTTGCCCAAGGACACAACAGACGACCACTCTACCTCCTGAGCCACAGCCGTACTTGGTACCTTTGTAGTTTAGCTAGTATTAACTAACTACAGAGTAGTAATTTGATGATGATAGCAAACACTGCCACACACAATTAGCAGATGTGGAAAATAAGTTCATATTTTATAACAGCACATATATTATGATAACACTTGTTTGTAAAAAAATCAAAGGTTCCCAGGGTTAACCTTTGAAATGCCATAGAAAATGCTCGGGGTCATTTATGACCCCACTTATGGAAACGTGGGGTACTTATACAAAAAATGCAAGTCAAACTATAACAACAATTATATTATTATAAATGGCCTAATGACAAAGATGGCCTATTTGAGGAATACATGGAAGATTAAATGATAAAAATTTAAAATTACAAAGATATTGCAAAAAAAAAAAAAACGACAACAACCACCTCAGGGTCATTTTTGACTCCACTTATGCGTCTAAGGGTTAATCAGATCATGTCCTGGTGACACATAAACATGTTTTCTTCTCTGATTGTGCAACCAGCAAGTCAAATGCACATGCAGGGGTGCTTCTTCTGGCTGATTGCTGTTTTTTGTCAGGTTAAGAGGCTTTTCTAGTCGTGCTAATCTCACCCTGCCGCAGCTCTGACACCTCTGCCCTTCACAGAATTTCACTGCTCTGACACCCTCAGTGTGAATTTTTTTCCCCTTCTGTTTTCCCCATGATTCACTCTGGGCTTTTCTTTGACTTCCTAGTAGCAGGTGGAGGATGAGGGCTTCTTCAGCTTAACCCCATCCCACCTCCCACTGTCCTACCCCAGGCAAGGGAGCTTTTGTGTTGGCCAGAGGAAGTGTATTGTGTGCCCATCTGCCTCCCTCATCTCCCTCCTTCTCCACAAGCTTCACTGTTTAGCCTCAAAGGGCCAGCAGCAGATGGGGGGGCCATGCAGTCACACAACCACCAGTAGAGAGGTGACAGGGCTGGGATCTCATATGTAAATACCCATGTGTTAAAATGTCATGCAGTGCGTCTACATGCCAGTGAAAAAAACAAATTAGTGCCTTAATTGGACTATAACAGGAGAACTTAAGTGCATGTAAACACCTTACTGTGATTAAAGTTCTCATTATCCGATTGAGACGCCTAGATAATGCAATTGGAATTTGATTTTCTCCGGCATGTATACGGTAACCGCAGTTTTCAATAGGATAATGCGTGTGCGCATGCTCCACAACCACTGCACTGGTGTGTGACCCCGGAACAAAGACATCCAAGAAAGCCGGTTGCAAAAGAAGAAGAAGGTAAACAGAGCCAGTAGAAGAACCGTCTGAAGGATAGCACATCTTATCTGCACCAAAAGTAGTGCGAACATGATATATGAGATTAAAAAATGTACTATTGTCCCTCTGGTTGTTGTATGAAATGCTGGTCTGCCGCATGAACAACTCTTGTTTATTATATGACGTAATGGGTCAATCGGAAAGCGAGCCGTATTAACGTGGTACTAATCTGCTGAAAAGACACATATTGCCACCTAGTGGCGAGGAGGAGGACATGTTCCCATCAGTTATTCGATTTTCTTGCGCTGCATGTAAACTGGAACAAGGACTGTTGTCAGAAAGTCAAATTTTGAGCACGGCTTAATTAAGCTGTGCATGTAAACGCACGGACGGAGAGCTCTTAATTTGTGAGGGGAAGTCAACTCATATTTTTAGTTTCTCTGTTCCTCTACCTCCATGCTTACATGTCATCATTTTGGTTCCTCTTTGACTGTTCGATATCAGTGTAAGAGTAATGTAGTGGTCTCATTCTCTATCTGAAAAGCTGACATAGGACTGAACGATGACTTGAATTTGCAGTTATATCAAGATATAATAAAATGTGATTTTCATACCACAAACGACGTGATTACAAGGTGGTCACATGACGAGAGAATACCATAGGTCGAAATGGCATCAGGCTGACGCTGACACTACTGCCACGACATTAGAGGAACATCAAGTCGTGTTCCTCTGTCTAGAATTATTCCGTTTTTTAAAAAGATGATGCTGCACAGCGCCAGGGCACTGCGTGGCGGGGCTCAAAACCTAGACATAGTGGATGTATGCATTGTGAGCTTAGCGGGCAATTGGAAGGACTGTTTATGTTGCACGATGTTACACTTGTCTTTTGTTGTTGTCCTTTTAGCATGTTAACATTAATGTTAGCAATATAAAATGGTGCAAAGAGTTGCTGTTGGTGTTACCGTGAGATGAACATACCGAGACATTCTGCCCTTACTCACACAACTAAAGGCCTGAGTGGTTTATCTGCTGCTCTGTGAAATTTACCGGTGCTCCTTAAAGTAGCAGATTTGTGAATGGAGTTCCATGAACGTAATTCAAAACAGAACTTGGAAATAACATGGGCAGTAATGGGGTTTGTTACAAAAGATAAGGTACCTCTCTGCACAGTGACCACTGTTCAAAAACTGTTTAGCAGTTCAATAACAATATTTGTTTCAAGTCATACATTGCTTAATTTAATTCCAAAGGTAGACCTAGGCTATGTGTAAGAAGATTCTGTGCTATTCATGTTTCTAATATTGTGTTATTATATTCTGAAATCATTAATTACATTTTGTTGGAAAAGATAGTTGGAAAGATGGTTTTGTATGTCCAGCATGATAGATGACTTACTGAAATCCAATTTTGCAAGAGCTTCTTTCATGAAATACATGGAAGTTCAGAGACAAGTAGTTCTGTCCAGAGAAATTTTGGACAGTGCATGCAATATCACCTGTCCTGAAAGATTACTAAAATACCTGATTGATTTCAGAATAAAATTCAAGTGATTGCATTTAGAGGTTCTTCACTTTGTGGGACATGGACAGGAACCAATACTGTGGCTAAACACACATCAACACATCAACAGCCATGTATGGGATGACCAAGTACCACTGACAGCCTCGCTGACAATGATGACAATAATCAGATAGTTGGGCAGAAATTAAAGGAGGAAGGAGTCCTTGTTAGACTTGATCCTTTACCCCAAACACAGAAAATTACATTTTATTCTTTAAATAGAAGCTCCAAAACCAGCGAGGCACATGTTAAGTTCAAGAGCCCCAGAGACAAAAATATCTGCCAACCAGCGGCCTCACTGCAAAATGTCCAAAATACTATTTACACATACTTAAGGGGTTACATTTATATGTGTGTAGTTGTTTTGTTTTCAAAGACACTACAAAGTAATTCCAGGAACAAGTAAAGCCTTTTTGAAATGGTCAGCTAAAGCCTTACAACCAGCAGCTTTTTGTTATGCAAAGAGTAGTGTTGTTTATTCTAGTAGCTGTAACCGCTGTTTTACACATGCCGTAGTAGAATGAAATTGTATTTCCATATTTATAGTATTAGATTGTTAGCTTAGTTCCTACTTAATAAATTGTGCACACAGTAAAATCAGCCTACCCAAATGAACACTTTTAAAGTGTCTATATGGGTCCACACCTCAGAGTGTTAATTTAACACTTTTTCGAGTGTTGGTACCTTTACACTAAGTTAGTGTAAATTTGACTCTTCTTGTAATTAAATTTAACACTGCCTAACGCCAACCAGTGTTTTTTTTTTAACACTTTTATGTAGTGTTTGCAATTAACTCTCAGAGGACTATTTCTTAACTACACAAGTGTTACCCCCATAACACTTAAAAGGTGTCAATATAATTCTTATATAATCCTACCAAAAATACTTGGAAAATAAACTTTACTAAAATAAAAAGGTATTCATGTTTGGCAGTTCAAAAACATATATTTTCAAACTTGCACCACAAATATTAGAACATGTAACAGTAAGGCACAATGTAGCGTTAGCACCACTTTAGCACGCTAGCTAGCAACTCCGAACCATTAGTATCATCTTATCACGTTTTATATCTATGGTTACAAAGTGCATGACTCGTCTCACTCAGCCAAAACGTCAAGCCAAACGTAGCGTTTACTGCTGTAACTCACTTTCTGTGTTACAGTGAGGTCAGGCATGCATGCTAACCATGCTAACCTCTAGGTCATTAAGCAGGTGTTCGGCTGGTTAGTAACAGCGCAACGAGTAAAGTTTCCGTGGCTCAGCGCTGCAAAATGACTTCTTGAGGTGTTAAATACAGCCTCAGAGTTTAGAGTCAGAAGCTGGAGATAATATTTAAACATTTACACTTAGAGGTTTGATTTAGTGACACTTCCCTTTTACACTCGGTTTTGACGACAACTATTTATCGACTGAGAGTTAATTGTAATGGATTAACTCTACCCAGAGTATAATTAACTCTACCAGTGTATGTCTAGTTTAACACCAAGAATTCAACTCTTTTCAACTCTTCAATTTGCTGTGCAGAAAGTGTCACAGGAATGCCTTCATTTGACTCCATGTCCCCTGGTCTGTATCCACACATTCTTGTGTCCTTTAAGTATTTTTTTTCTCTTTTGCTGTGACGCAGACAAAGTAAAAGCCGCCCTTGTTTGTTTTGTCCCAAAGGGTGGTTGAACTGTGCTGTGTTCGCTGTTGAGATAAAGAAGAGTCATGCACTACTACAACATACCAACTCTTCCTGGCAACAATGATAGTCGCTTTTTATTGGTTGGTGACCCCTGTTTCTCACCTGAACAACTAATCTATTTTGTTGCATGGAAGCATAAGTGTGGACCTCATTTACAGAACAAAACTGAGGAAGACAAAACTACTACGAAATATGTTTGTCATTAGGAGTAGCCACTGATATTGTGTCCTTCACATGGTGGTCCAGCTTCGGGTGATTGCAGCAGGCTGATTACCTCCATAGCACTCCACCCCTCACAGGTAGTCCATACACTCTGACAGTGTGTTTTTTTTTTTTTTTTTGGTTACTTTTAATATATTTGTTTTGGCTTCTTAAGCCTTTCATGGACAGCAAAATGTAGAAATGACAGGAAACAGGGAAGCAGAGACGGGGTGAAGGACATGCAGGAAAGGCTACCCGGTGTGGGACTCGAACTGGGGTTACAAGAAATTAGAATTAAAGGGCAATTTTTGGATTGGTTTTGTATATCTACCGTGATAGATGACTTACTGAAATACGATTTTGCAAGAGCGTCTTTGAAATACATGGAAGTTCAGAGACAAGTAGTTCTGTCCAGAGAAGCATTCACAGATAAATGATTGGGGGGAATCTTTGAAATTTTGGACAGTGCATGCAATATCACCTGTCCTGAATGATTACTATAATACCTGGTTGATTTCACTGCCCCTGACAATAGCTCTACACACCGAGCTAAACACCGCGCCTGACAGTGTGTTTTGAGTCATTGTTGTGAATGTTAAGTGAACCCAACCTTTGTTTCCTTTTCCCTGGGTATATCCTCTTCTCGTAAGACATTGTTTCTCTTAGATGAGAGAGTGTGGGATGGGTGTGAAAAAGAGAGCGCGAGAGCACACTGAACACGGTTTGTTATATAATGCAACACCAGGCTATATCTATATAAATGGCATGATCTCAGTTTGCAAATATATATTCAGTATATATACATATCTATACTATATACATAGTTGACGCACCATTCTTTTTTTTCTTCTTTTTTTTGAAGAATGGAGTTTATAAGTATCAATGTTATAATCTGTAAGAGGTTCTCTCTTGTCTATGATCAGTTTTTTCTTGTTTGTTCACATTTTCATGGTACTTGAAATCATTTGGATTTTTTTCTTAGGCAATCAGATTAGCCCAGTCTAAAAGTGGCATTCATAATAACAGTGGTGGAAAAGAGTTTTTCGGACACCGCGTACATAAAAATATTAAATATGAAATATTGCATTAAGAATCACTCTTAGGTCTTCGAGTGCAAAGTCCTAAAACTGCCATTAAAAACTTAAAATTGATTGCTTCCATAAAAATACAAAAGAAATTTTGAGTATTGGCTCATCTTGGTACCAGTGATCCACTAATAAAGGCCGTACATTGTATTAAAATACAAAAGTACTTCAGAGACAAAAATGGCTAGGAAACATGCCTGAAGATACAGATTCTCAGCTAGGATCATAAGGAAGTGCCGATGCAGTCCTTCAGCAGCTGAATACACTGAAGGACGGACAAAAGAGCTTGGAAGACAAATGAAGATCTGGGCATCCGAGGGTTTCTTCAACAAGAAATGACCGCATCCTCATCCACATGTGCAAGGAAAACCGCCAAATGACATCACAGGAGCTCCAACAGCAGAGCAGTCAGACCAAACTGGTGTCCAGTGTTCCACCCGCACTGTACTGGTTGATTTTTAGTTCTTTGCTTAAGGTCCTACAAGGCTGTCAAGAAGTCCCCGATCAATGAGAGACAGAGGTTAATCCAGCGTCGTCGGGCCCAAGCACACAAGAACTGGACAGTCAGGAATTTGAAGAAGATTCTGTGGTCAGACGAGTCCAGTTTCCAGCTTTATCTTCCTCCTGCTAATGTGAGGGTCCACAGAAGGCCAGGTCAAGCATGATCTCCAGCATGTACAGTACCTACTGTCAAAAATGGTGGAGGCAGTATCATGGTTTGAGGATGCATGAGTGCTGCTGGTGTTGGTCATCTCACTGTCTGTGATGACACATTGAACTCTGTCAAATATTGTACCATTCATTCTACCCACATGCTCCCATCTGCACATGCACTGTTCCGTCGAGGTCAAACTGGATGTTTCAACAAGATAATGCCCCTTGCCACACATCCAGGGCAAGTAGAACTTGGCTGCAGGAGCACAGTATCCAGGACTTAGAGTGGTCAGCTCAATCCCCAGACATTATCAAAATGTCTGTTTCAAAGCACAAACCAAAGAATTTAGAAGAATTAAAAGTAGTAATTCAAGAAGAATAGGACAAGATTACCCCTCAACAGTGTGAAAGGCTTGTGGGGAACATGCCAGCCAGGATTAGAGCTGTACTGCTGCTAATGGCAGGAGCACTAAATATTAGTTTGATGATGTGATGGTTTATTTATTTTTTGTTCAGTTTTTAATAAATTCTCGGTTATTTATTGACTTGGATATCGTAATGTTGAGAACTGAGATACTGAAACTGAATTTAGAACAAAATTTAGTTTTGTTAGTCTTTCTTGTAAACGATAAACAGAATAAATATAATAATATCCATGCGTAATCAGACTCATCCGGTCCACTGCAGAATATTGCACTTCTTTACTTTCAAAAAGTCCTGGGACATTTTCACAGTAGATTTTGTGTTATTATTCATCTGTCCCTATCCAATTAACTTTTGAGCTCTGAGTGGGAGCTGGGGCCGTTTCCCATACACTTAAGAATTCATCCAGCTGCTTCTATCACATCATCAATTACATTTTATTTATTTAGTGTCAATACCAATCCAAATTCTCTGAAGCTTTCCAGACCACAGGGTCTGAAATACCCAGGAGCAAGCACTAAGATGCCATTGCTGATCATTTCACAGGGAGGAACTTGAGCAGGACCCAGCGATAAACACTAGAGACCCAGTGCTATTTGAAAATATGCATGTTCACGTGTCACACTGTATGAATTGATTATATTGTATGGTTTGGATCATATGCAGTCACAAGCTGTCTGCTTCACAGAAAAGTGTATATATTGTCGTTGTGGTACAGGTTCATCCAATTGTCACTGGTCCAAAGAATGCTGTTGCTGAACAAGTTTGACTAGATTAGGCTCAGTCAAAAATGACATCCAGGTTCTTTTTGGACTTTGAAGGGTTAAAATCCTGTAATTCTGGTAAAAGTTTCTCTCTCTGGAATTCAGGACCAATGTCTAAAACAGTTTTTTGTCCTGGTGGAGCTGTAGGAAGTTCACTGCTATCCATGACTGGATATGCAAAATACAGTTTAAAAGGGCATCACTAGGCCCTGTGTCATCAGGAGACACAGCGATTTAAAGCTGTGTATCATCTGCATAACTGTGGAAGCTGATGCTGTGCCTCCTGGTGACGTGCCAAAGTGGAAGCGTATAAAGATTTAAAAAAAATTTGACGTAAAATTGACCCTTGGGGCACCCCACACTTAATTTTATTCGCTCTGGATGAACATGTATCCATACTTACAAAGAAATGTCGATCTGCAAGATAAGAACTGAACCAGTTAAAAACAGTACCAGAGATGCCGACTAGGTACCTCATCTATTTAATAAAATGTGATGGTCAGCTGTATAGGTTAGGGATGGACATCAAGAACTGGTTCCAACTGGTTCAGTTCGCTGATATCATTAACCTTCATGCCAATTGATGCCCTTTATTGATTCTTTTCGTGCCCAGTCTTTACATCCCAGCCCAGATGGTGATGGTGATATACCTAAAAGTTGTTTGTCAACCACCATAAAACGAAGTAAGGAGCATTTCATTCAGATCACATGATGCTCACGTGATGACAAGAAAGATTTGAAGGCAGAGAAACTGGAAAGGTGACTTCATTTCACCAAAAGGGACGCATGGACGCACAGAGAGACGTGTTCGCTAATCTCTGGTCAACAATTGCAGCTATCGCTAAGTCTCAGCAGAGCAGTGCTAGTGAGGATCCAGTGACCAATTTCCTATTTGTTTTCTTACACAAGCTCTTATCTCTTGTTTAGAAACTCAATAAAATTTCTGTTGTTTACACAAAACCATGAACTCTAAACCTAATATTCACACAAGGAATAAAGAATCGGATCAGTAAGCAGAATTGATTATGGCTTCAGAATCAAAGTCTTATTGATTCCCATCCTAGTCTTGGTACTATTGTTTTTAATCAAGAAGTAGGTTTACCAGAATTGGATGTTTGCACGTGTCAACTATGCGCTTCTGTTATGTTTTGCCCCATTCCTCCCAAAAGCATATCCCCCCATTAGCTGGATCATCTCTCCCCTCTTCCCCTCCCCAAATCCTCTTCTCCTCAGACACACGCCAGCCGTTCGGTGCTGAATTTAAGATGACATATGTGACTCTCTCAGATTATGTTACTGACAATTTTTAAAATTCAATCTTATGATCTTGTTGTTTTTTTTTTACTATTAAGATTTAAAATTATTAAGATTATTAAGAGAGTAGGTTAAGGAGGAAACCACTACAGATGTATTGTGTACTCTAAATTACTTACTTAAAATTGTAAATGGTATTTTAGTAGCCTTCAGTCCTTCCTATATGTGACTGTACAGGCCTACGTGCTGCGTTTTGTTGCTTAATCCAGTATCTCGTTTATTTGATGTTATACCTGAATTAAGGGCTGACACTAAATGCATGCTGCTTTGCATTCTAGTTTTTAACAGTTTCGATAAGATAATAGTAGATATTTATGGACTTTTGTGAGGACAGTAGAATTTACAATAATGTAACTTCTTCCCCCCTTTCCTGAAGAAGTATCCCGCACTCATGAAATCCTTTGGGAAGCACTGGTAATAGCATCACTGAGAGGAATCAATTGTGATGGATTTTCAAAAACATTTTTCAGTTCTCACCACTAACTTTCTGGTAATTTGTTTTGTTTTTGGAGCTTATGAATGGGATGTTTGAATTGACGTGACGGCTACTTTCAGCACATTTTGTGGGTTCACACAGACTATCTTGTATTTCCAAGTAACCTGACTTTTTATGACCATGTAAATGGACTGGCAGTCATGTGTCAGACCAGCAGACTGGACATTGGCATCCTGCTGGAATGAAGCCGGCGGTTGTGTTTTGAACGTGGGTAGGATTGGAATGTAATAGACAACATAATGAACAGACGATGGCTCATTGTCAAAGCCACAAAGCTGAATTCTTTCCATTGACTGACAGGGATATTTAGAGGTTTCATTGGAGGTTTTATGTTCTTTGTGTCATTTAACATTTAATAGTACCTTCATCTCTCATACTTCCATCCACTGCTATGAAGTAAACACTGATCTTTAAATTTACTATAAATCAGTTCTAATCTTTAAAGTTTATATTCGTCATCTGTGCACATTACACAAAAATGGCTTCAGTCTGAGTTATATTAGCATTTTGAAGCTAATTATTATTAGAGTTTTGTTTATTAGGTCTGACCATGTAGTCAATAGCTGAGACACGTTGGAGCTCATAGTTCAGAGGGTCAGACCAATATTTCATCAGGCAACTGCTTTTACGAGTGTAAAGGAGTCATGTAGGGCAGTGTTTCCCAACCTATGTTGAGCCCTGGCACATATTTTAAATTAGAAAAATCCCACGGTGCACCACCAAGTAAAAACAGCACAAAAAGTATAAATAGTGAACCGAGGATCATCTACTGTTGATTTTACTCACAATTAACTTACTCAGTATTGAAACTGCTTACTTCGTTACGTCATGGTTACGTCCAACCATACCATGCCAGGGAAGTGTTTCCTATTCAAACACCATACACTTACACTGGCCATAGAATAGCCTTTGATAACTTTTCCCCTCGGAGTCGGCTGGGTTACAGTAAATGCAAAGGAAAGAGAACCTTCATTATATTGTGTTGAGCTTAGCTTTCTTCTGACCACTACTCATACTAGGACCTTCATCTGGGTGAGAATTTTCTCCAGTACCCAGTTCAGATTTATATTCTTTTTCTTTTGAAGTATGTTTCCATTGCTGTCACTGCTGTCTCACTCCAAGAATGGCTTCTTAATTAGAAAAGTTAATTATCTACCTTGTGCCATCTAGTGGAAGAGTATTAAATTGTTTGGCCTGTCACTATACGTCGCTGGCATAGATGACCAAAGATTAATTATTTGCAGTAAATAATCATTTTCTGACCAATTAAGTAAAATTCGATAATTTCCCGCAGCACACCTGATGATACCTTAAGGCACACTAATGTGCCACGGTACAGTGGCTGAGAACCTCTGGACTAGGGTCCTGTGACATCCTCCATTGCATTTACTGTGCGATTTACAACTTTCAGCATTATATAGTACATGAGCCTGTCCTCTGTTCTTCTACTTACTTAATATCTTTTACTGAATTTGCTTTTTTTGCATGAACATGCATGTTTGATATCCTAGTTTTATCATGAGAAATGTTTACATGGTGAATTTAATTGGAATTGGTCATACATGTGCAGCACTGACAGAATAATGGTAAGGTTTCACATAATGATCGGTGCTGTTGTTGCATGGTGCACTGGCCTAGAGGGTGCTAAATTCACACAAAACTGGATTGGAAAACATCTAAAATATCTGTTCACTGCTCTGCCATCTGATGGCAGCACTGCACTTCTGTCTTTTGTGTGTACTATGAAGATGTGGCTTTCAGTTTCTGTGTATTAGGTTTCTTTGAGTCTTGTACAAGGCACCAGTTTAGGACATACTTGATTCACTATTCATTTAACTACAATTTTTTTTCCTTTTTGCCATGAATATTTGATGCTATAATTTATGGATTTATGTAATGATAATGAGCCTCACCTTCTCTCTCCAGATGCTGCAGGACTGTTCCAAGGCACGTAGGGAGGTAGAGCTTCACTGGAGGGCCTCACCTTGTGCCAACATTGTGCGCATCATTGATGTTTTTGAGAACCTCTATCAGGGCAGGAAATGTCTACTTATTGTCATGGAGTGGTGAGTCCCTCTCTCACACACACACACACCTTTGTTGTGTGGATGTTCGTCAACATAATGCATTCCTTAGCCCCTTACCCTAGGACACAAATCGCTTGATTAAAGTGCCAAGATTCAGCATCATTCTGAGTAGGGTTACATCAGTGTAAAAAGAACTGCATGGAAAATATAGGCCTTTTAACACATAGACCACAAAATGAATGGGTTCAAAGGTAGTTCAATGGGCATGGTTCACACCTGTGTGCCACACTGTATCTCGACCCACCACTAAAGATCCTGTCTGTTTGACTATGTCAAATGATGTCGTGCTAGGTAAATACATAGCTAGATAATTTATTTATCCCAAGAGAAATTCAGTGTCCCGTGGTCTCATCACATAGGATATAATAATAATATAATCACAGTCCATTTGGTTCCTCACAGTCAGGTGTTGTATAATGTTATGTCCTGAGAGACAAACCTCCTCCTCTATTTGGTTTTAGCTGTATTGCGCTGAAGGTTGTTCACTCTGCACCTATAAACACATACATGTTCTGGAACTTAATAAGTTGTTGAGTCCCTCTTTCTGTCATTAGCAATTTTAGAAACATAACCAAAGGTCATATTATAACTCAAACCCTAGAAGCATGAACAAATCTCTGACAAAACAACTAAATAAAGACACCAGACACATGGCTAAGTAACTACATGTCGATATGTTTTGTTGTGACTCAATCACATGAAGCCAACTTTTGTCTTTTTTTGGTAGCCATTCATAATAGCACCTGTATGTTTTTTTTTTCTGACTGAATGAGTCAAAACGCGGTAAACGGGCAGTGATCTCACCATCAATGTGGCCAGAACACTTGTATTCACACTATTAAAGCACTGTGGTCACAAGCGGCCCAACCTCCCCCAAATGTGGTCTGAGTGATCAGATCTGAAATATGTGCTCCGTGTGTCTTGGGTGTGTCTATACCCGTAAAATAAGGTGGCCTCTCCAATTTAAATGACATTTCCATTACTCTATTTTCTATGTGTAACTGGATCTACACAATTACCTGGACATATATGTCTGTAAAAGTGGTATTGCACAGATTTACAAATGAGATGCCACTGTAGTCATGGCAGTTTAACTTAACTACTCAGACCTACAAGCATTTTATTTTATATTGTACATTAAGTGTGCAGTTTATTATTATTATACAAATTGTACATTTGATGAAATATTCTAGTTCCATTTATTTTCATTTTTATTGAAACAGCAGTCTGCCATGAGAAAAGGTGAACTGATAAGCATCTTGTTTCCCTTCCAGTCAAATTTTAGATTCCTTGTCATTGTAAATCTGTTGTATATGACCTTCGTAGAAAGTGACCCATTTCTTCTAAATGAGCTTAGTGTATTTTCCTCACAATTGCATTTCCACCTTGAAGCGTTTAAACCACCATACCACCACAGTATTTCACACGTGCATTCATTAGGTTTGTGGTTACCACAGCAGTGCGGAGGTAGTGGACTTGTCTGCCTTTGCACGCTCACATGCACACAAAACTGATGACTAATTTCCTTGACAAACTGAGCTCAGCAGAAGTGCCAATAATTTTTTTTTTTTCTGATGAAACTAAAAAAATTCCTAGAATATCACACTAGGAGTGATGGCAAATCAGTCAAATCACTCTACTGCCTACCTGCCTTGAGTCACTGTGTCAGTCTGATGACCTATATTCTGTTTTCTGTCTTAACCCATGTTGGGTGGAGGGTCATAGTGTCAGTATGTCAAGTGTCCATCTGAACTTCAAATTTAATTCAGATCTGTTCTATTTTCTAATAATATTTAGCTTGACTTCATTTTACCTATGGCACAGGGCTTTACATGTCTCTCCTTTGCATGCAAAGTTTTTGTAGGGCGAGTGGAAGTGAATTTCACTTGATCAACACTCCATTACATGTTAAGTGAAAAACAGAAAACACTACTTTAATTCATAGGCTATTTAGTTTAATGAACAATTTGGTCAGAAGAAGCTGTTGGAGATGCACTCTCAGACTCTGACCAAGTCAGAGGGGACACGGAGATTTCATAGATATGAATTTAACTATGTACATTACAAAGAAGACAAATGTTTCAAGATGGGTTGAATGTCCTGTGAATGTCCTGTGATGTGACAACTCAACTTGGCTGACCAGAAACTGACATTAGCTAGCCAGCAACAACAGCTGCGTAGCTGCGCACCCTACGATGTAACCTGACGCACACCTCCCCAGATACATAATTATACTCTGCAGCAACACCAACCATACGATCTGTGAAACATTTCCTTGTTCCTATGTCTCAGCAGCTGGACAAGTACAGACCATGTACTCAGGTGTCTTCTCTATGTTCTGTGCTGCAATGATTTCAGTGAAAGCTAGTGTTGATCTCCATTTATTATCTTCAACTCCAAAATGAGTTGCTCAATTTCACACGCCATGGACGGCAGTGGCTCATTAAGGTTTCTAGCATTTTCTGTAGTTAATATAATGCATGTTCAAGTGTCAATTCTTTGGATAAATTTCATTTGGTTAGTTATTTGACGCTATAGAAACAGGATGTGACAAGTCAAATTCGAATTCGAATTCAATAATTAATACCCAGGTTAATCTGAAACATAGTTGCATGTACGTATAGGGTCTTCAACAGAACCTGGTCGGGTGAGTAATAATAAAATGATCTGAAACATTTAGGTATGACCAACGTGCAAAACAATAAGCAATTAGGAATGGGGCCAACACATTTTCACACCACTGTAAATTAAAAACGTGTAGGGGTGTTACTGTTTTCTGCTGTCATAGTGTTGCAGTTTGCTGCTGTCATGTTGTATGCACTTTTGCTACTTGAGTGTTTATCAAAGCCATTCAGTTTCTTTTCAGATAGAAATTCACACTTATTGCAGCACTTTCAGAAACATAGAGGAAGAAGGAGGTGTTGATTTTTATCTTCCATCTTTGACCACATAAGAAAAAGACCGTTTATGAAATGAGGGATAGCCTTACAGCTGTGGGTTTTTCACATTTCTATAATTCTTAACAAAATACTGTGGATCAAGCTGCTGGCTGTTTCTCAGTATGCAAAGTGTGAATGATTTTGAGAAGTTTGAAGTGTGCTGTGGTTTTGGAGGGCTGTCCCAAAGCTCTAAGTCTGTTAAGTCCTGCATCTCCTATTAACACATGCACGCCTGTAACATCTATCTCTGCTGGCATGCACCTTCCGACACACACACACATACAAAATTGGTAATGCTGATCGGATGATCTGAAACTCGCACAGTCATACCGAGCAATGAGTTTAAATGAAACTTATGAAGTACGCTGAGCATAGAAACCTGCTCTGTACTGTGGGTCCCAAGCAAAAGTTTTATTTCAGGACCAGCAGTCATCATAAAGTGACATATCCTGAAGGTAGCACAACACATTTCATTTGTTGTTCCATGAACCAAAACTATTTATCTGTTTTATTATTTTACCAATTGAACATGTGCATTTTCTGCTAAATGTTTTCTGACACTCCCTTGCTGATAAGTCTTCAAATAAGTGAAGTACATCTGCTGGGAATTGAGCCCAGAAACTGAGATGGTGGGCACGTTGAGCAACCTCAACTTTATCGCTTTGCTTTGACCACATGAGAACAACTGTAAGACTGGTGTGAAAAAGAGAGGATTTCCTCACAGCTGGAGGGTTTCTCATACTACAGGTATTTCTCAGGCATTGATCCATCACAGCACGTTAACCTCTTGTCTACACATCTTAGGCCTAGTTAAAAAAAGCAACCTTTTTTCACACTGTATGCAAAAATACACTGACATAATTCTGGACAGTTGCTTAATGGATTTCTTTATAAAAACTCTGAATAGTGCTGTTCTTCATCATTTGAAGACTTGGGGAAGTAACGTACAGTTTGAAACAAGGCCGTGTTGAGAGCGTACACTGTAGATGGGTGAGGTAAGGTGAAGATGTGCAAGACTTGCGGCTCTCTAAAAACAGTATCGTGCAACCTAACTATACTAAACTTTTGTCCTATATTTAGTATGTTCAGTCCTAGCATGTACTTACAGAAGTCTGATATGAATTTATATTATTTGATTTGATTTCCAGCATGGATGGTGGTGAGCTTTTTAGCCGAATCCAGGACAGAGGAGACCAGGCGTTCACAGAGAGAGGTAACATGTTATGTCAACCTTAAAACGAATGAAACCCATTATGAAACTCAGAACAGTTCTTACAATACTGCAATATTTTTTGTGTGATTACAAAGCACAGTGTCAGATAAACAGACACATACATGCACAGTGTTGACATGCACTGCCAGTACAGTGTCCATAAGTTGTAATCTCCGTTAAAAGAGCTTTTTGTTCCTTTACTGCAGAGGCATCTGACATCATGAAGAGCATAGGGGAGGCCATACAGTTCCTACATGCCATCAACATTGCCCACAGGGATGTCAAGGTTTGTTATCATTTATATCACTGAAACTCCAGTGCTTGCTCTGGGGGTTTCAGGCTGGGTTTCAGATCGAACTTTGTAAAGTTTCTTGAGATCTTTTGCATTGTTATTGATGCTATAAATAAAGCTGAACTCAATTGGATATTCTCCTTTGGGTTAATGCAAAATTATTTCAGCCTGCTTGAGAAGTCAAAGCAACCTTAACTTCAGTTACTGTCATAATATTCATTTTCTTTTTTTCTGGATTCCCAAATGCTTCTACAGCCAGAGAATTTACTGTATTCAACAAAGAGACCCAATGCCCTGCTCAAACTCACAGACTTTGGTTTTGCCAAGGAGACCACATCACACAACTCTTTAGCTACTCCTTGTTACACACCCTACTATGTTGGTAAGAAACCATTACTGTATGTAGTGTCATATTTACTACAGTTGTTGCTGTTTTATAAACACACAGGATACATTGGCTTCAGCTTTTCTTGCTTGCTTTTCCCTTCATTCTTCTCTCACTGTCTGCAGCTCCAGAGGTTCTGGGCCCAGAGAAATACGACAAGTCGTGTGACATGTGGTCGTTGGGTGTCATTATGTATATCCTGTAAGTCAGTCTTTTTGCAGTCTCTCTCGTCCCTTCATCTTGTACATTTCTTTATTTCAGGCAGCATCTCATCTTGTCATTTTTAAACTTCCAACAGGTTGTGCGGGTACCCTCCATTTTATTCTAACCACGGTCTAGCCATCTCACCTGGGATGAAGAGGAGGATCAGGATGGGCCAGTATGAGTTTCCTAATCCTGAATGGTCTGATGTATCAGAGGAAGGTAAGACCTCCTAAATGTATGGCATGGATGCATTTCTTTAGACACATATGTGCATATGTTATGTGTTTATGTATAGGGGAACTGGTATACAGTTTTTGAGAAATTACCTCAACTGTTCTACTGTTCAACTGTTCTGCTTACAAGTGATAATTCTTATTCCAACAATCTCAAATTCTCTCATTTCATGAGAGAATTACAATTTCATAAACACCTACATGTCACTTTACTTTCTGGGCAAGAAAATGAAACTGATCAAGGTCTTTACACCACATTTGCTGCTCTCATTCACTGCAACTGAAAGCGTTGTCTTATTTCCTGACTAATATGTTGGTTTTAAAGAGAAAAAGAAGCTACACGGCAGTTATCTCTAGATATCCAGCTTCTCTCTCACAGAATCATGTATAGGCATATGTGTGGAACGTCAGAACAGACGGTGGGGTTGTACGTACTGTAAGACGGTACTCAAGGGTCGGTGTAATATTTGCTGTTGATACTATTGGCTTCGTCAAATTTCGATTTCTCAAGAGCCAAATGGGCAAAGAAATTCACAGATAAAACATTTGGCTTCCTTCACCACAACGCTACACTGCAAAATCTCCACTTACATCTTTCACACTTATTTTTTCCATTTCATGTTGTTATTTAGAAACTGGGATGTGATACACCATGTCTGCATTAGTATGTACACCGATCAGCCACAACATTAAAACCACTGACAATAACATTGACCATCTTGTGACAATTCAGTGTTCTGCTGGTTAACCTTTGGACCTGGTATTCATTCACGTGGATGTTACTTAGACATGTACCACCCACCTAGACCAGACCAGACACCCCCACCTTATAGCAATGACACTCCTTGATGGCAGCAGCCATCCCCAGCAGGATGCAGCCTGACACACACAAAAACAGTTTAGGGACAACAGAAAAAAACATGAAGAACAGCACAAGGTGTTGACCTGGCCTCCAGATTCACTAGATCCCAAACTGATCAAGTATCTGTGGGATGATCCACAGAGGCCCCTCCCCTCAACCTACAGGACCCTAAGGCTTATGGAGGCACAAGGGAGACCTAGACAATATTATTGAAGTGGTCATAATGTTGTGGTTGATTGGTGTATCTGTTCATGTATAGAGATAAACTATTGGCTGAAGGTATTGTGGTTTCAGCTCGTCGGTCCTATTTAAATTTAAATGTCTAGGTCAATGAACACTGTCAAGAATTAATATGCGACCTATGACAAAATTTCAGAGAAATGTCTCATTGGATGAAATAACAAAGTTAATGCTTTCTGTAGCATACTTTTATTTAATTAATAATTTGATAATGTCTCCCCTACATACCCTATTCAAAATATAAACACTGCAGTACTGAGAAGTAATTGTACTGGCCAAACATTTGTCCTCTTTGCTGATGTAATGAATCGTGTTTTCAGCTAAACAACTAATAAGGACCCTTCTAAAGACCGAGCCGACCCAAAGGATGACCATCACCGAGTTCATGAATCATCCATGGATTAATGTAAGCACCGCACCTACACGCTGTGCTCATGTTTTTCAGTCTCTCTTATGTTCTGTCTTGACTTTTCTGGCCAACATCACTGCTATTAAGTAAGATTTGAATGTCCTCCTGCAGCAATCGATGGAGGTTCCTCAGACCCCGCTTCACACCAGCCGCGTCCTCAAAGAGGAGATGGACGCATGGGAGGATGTCAAGGTCAGACATCTAGCTCTCTGCCCATATGGTAGCAGCATCACAAAGAAACATGGCTTCATTTTTATTTTATTTTTTTTTATATCTAATCTAAAATGTGTTTTCAAGACCCTAATGCTGGTCACTTTATTTAGGCTGATTCTACATTAATCTATATTATTAATCTCTATATTAATCTTACTTTTCTATAACACTGTTGTTTTTTTTCAGAACACAGCACCTTGTTGTATGTCCACAACAGATAATGAAAATATATGGTTTTTCATTTATGGATCAAAACCAGAATCAATACAAGACAGAATTTACATCTTTTTTTCAGATTTGACGCTCATGTCAAAAATAGACTAACAGACAAGTCTGGTGCACGGGCCATGCAACTTGAGTTGTATTTTTAATTTAACAGAACTGTGTTACCAGAAAGTTACTGACTTCCACATTTGTTGCACTTGACTACCCTGTAGCATTTTTTAATAAACAAAAAACACTTTAAGTTATACGAGAAGTCTCATCTCATCTTCCGTCCTGCTCATCCTCACTAGGGTCATGGGTGTTGCTGGAGCCTGTCCCAGCTGACATCGGCGAGATATACAAGAAATATCATTGATGTTGCTTCATAATTTAAAAATGAATATGCATGAAAGTCATTTGTCCTTCATTACTGTCCAAGTGTGTGATTTCATTGTGACTTGTACTCGTTTCTCTGTCTTATTGAACCGACAGTGTAGTTTGGGATGTCTATATGAAAACAGCAGTGGCCTAATGACCTTCTTTTCTTCATTTTTCAGGAGGAAATGACGAGTGCCTTGGCAACAATGAGGGTTGACTACGAGCAAATTAAAATCAAGACCATTGAAGACTCATCCAATCCACTGCTAATGAAAAGGAGGAAGAAAGCCAGCAAAGCCATGGCGGTGCCAAACGCTGCTGCCCACTGAAAGATGCACGTATGCATGCACATACAAACACAGGTTGTGAAAAGGAAGCAATAATTTGTCGACACTTGTCGCATTGCATGGTTTTTTTCAGTGTTTTATTTTTCATGGCAAATTCTAATGTTTTGTAAGAGTGTTTGTTTTTATTACTCTACCATTTTAACAAACCCAGCACTCTGCCCTGGCAGAGAGGATGTGGATCTGTGTTTTTACACCAGTGAAGAGATTATGAAATATAGAAAAGGGGAGGAGAGGGAGTTCATGAGACCTCTCCCCTCTTCTTTCACAAATATCAGGTTGTGTACTCATGTGGGCCTGAATGTTGGAAAAGGACAAGGAAGCCTTAGCATTAGCAGTAGTTATCGTTCACCCCACGGCCCAACTCTCGCTCTTGCCCCAAACCTATGAATGTTGAATGAAATGGCTAAATCCCAAAAAGTTAAAACAAGGGAAGGTTTCTTTTTACAAACATGCAAAGTAAGCATATTTTGAACTGACAAGTAGAATGTAAGGACTCTGTCCCTGACCGTTGGAATTGGCTTCAAGTTGTTGCTAATTCCTGGGACTGGGACTAGGACAGTCTGTCAGGTTCAGTTTGTCTTTGTGAATGTTGAACAGAGGCCTATGCACTCACACGAGGGCCGTGTGCCATTCTGACAGAGCACCTCACTCGTGGCCCCTCTCTCCTACCTTAATCTACACTTGTTTTTCAGGTTCATAGTTTTAGGGCAGAGGAAGAAGCCACGTTTAAAAGCTGGCCCATCTTTCTACTGTATGTAGCTCATAGGAGAGTAGGGGGCAACTGATACTGTATTTTTTCACGGATTTTTTTATTTTATTTTATTTTTTGAACGCTTTAGTATAGGCCTTACCGAGTATTGCTAAATCAACACATGACTTTTAATCCCCACCGACCACATTTAGTTCAAGCTTTTACCAATGTTGTGCTTCAGAATTTTCAAACTTTGCCACATTATTTCAGGTTAATGCTATGCAGATGTGTTGGTCAGAGTGAAGTATTGCTAGAACCATGTTGTCAGTGATTGTGTCTGTGGATGTGAACAGTAGGGAGTGTTTGTGTGTATGATGGAAGCAGTAGCATCGCCTAGTGAGTACACAGTGCAGACGGCCCATTTAAAGTTGTGGATGTTTGCACCAGCTCAACTGTGAGGAGGCTCACTTTGACTCATCTGGTGTGATGGTCAAATTCCTCTAACAACCCTCCACACTTCCAGAGTGCAGTCTGACTTACCACCAGCAAACTGTGATCACATTCAAAGAGAATAACGGTTTCCTCCTCTTTTCAGTGTCCTGTTAATGCTGCAGGATACTTACTGGCTCACTTGGGATCATAGGGAAACTCTTGTCCATTTTGTCAGTTTGGTCCATGTCACTTAGTGAAATCCACATCACCACATTACTTGTCGCATTGCACCTATAAATTTCTCACAGTGAAAATGTTGATTGAATGTTTTTGACAACGTACTTCCTTTTTTTTTTTTTTTTTGTCCCTCTCAACACTTATTTTTTGTAGTCGAAAGCACAGATGTGTCTTTTTTTCCTGTCATTGAATCTGTTGAACTCCATCTGCCGTTCTTTTGTCTGCTTCAGCTTTGGATTAAAAAAACAAACATAAAACACAAAACTGTTTTCTTTTATCGTTCTTTTAGACCAAGAAATGAATTTAAAGATGATGCACTTCACATTAATGTGAACTCAGTTTAACCCTTAAACTGCATATAGAACGGGGCACATGTCACACATATGTTATTGCTATACAATAGTTGCTAAACATGAATTTCAAAGCTTTGCTGGAGATGTCTCTATTTTGTTCCCATGCAGTAAATGATCTAGTTGTAATTCTGTGCTCAGTACCATCTTAACCCACCTGAGAGAAGAGAAGTTTTGAAATGATGTACACGTTGTCACCTGTGACTTCCAAGTTCCCCACCTTTCTAAATTTTAAATCAAATATAGTGAAAGCATTAATGAAAACTAATAGAACAAATTCCAAAAGAAATTATTTGATGAAGAAGTGAAAAGGGGAAACATACTTTTGATCCTATTTGACCTATGCCTTTTTGACTTTTCATGTTGGTCACGTCTCCACCTATGACTCGAGGTTTTTGTCTCGGCTTGGGATTTGTGGCTTTGACACACGGTGCACAGACTCAACTTGTGACAAACCTCTATCATCCTTGCTACATGAGTGACTCCTGGAATATACGCATTTGCGTAGCAAAACAGTAGTGGCATTGAGTCAACACATTTGCCAAGACTGGGGTGTTTGCACAGTTTCCCGCCAGCGCACGTGGTTGTTTCTCCTCAGGTGCGAGGCCCCCGTAGGCACCGAGCCTCCAGCTCTGAGTGTGATGAAACCAACAGTCATCTCTGTCAGCCGTGTGTGTGTCTGCCAGGTAAGGGGGTAAATGGGGCCTCAGGGGAGTCCCTCATAATGGTATTCCTGTGGAGGTTCTACCCCCTGCAATATGCGTATAACAAACCGCACAACACCCACCAAGCGTGCTTTTTACTAAAGGAGGAGGGGACGTGTTACCCCTTATTACAACTCGTTACGCAGGTGAAACTCAAAAGAAGGTGAAATGTAACATCTCATCCTCAGGATTTGAATGAAAGGAATGAAATGAATGAAAGGAAGCTTGATGTTTTTTTTCAGAAAAATTAGAATTTTGTAGTGCCTTGGAAACGCAACAGGTTGAGCCCCATTGTGTCATTGTTGTGTGCATCTTTTCTGGGTCTGGAGACTTCTCAGCTGAGGTGGTGACACGGTTCAGGGTTTCTTTGAAGTGATTCTCACACGCCAACATACATCCTCTCGTACCCGGAGCCGACTGACCTGCCCCAGACAACGCAGCCGTACAGAGACAGAGATGGCTCACATTACCTCAGCAAGAAACCTACAGCTCAGTGTGAACTTGGCAAGGATCACTTTCAGACGTGATCAAATGGAAAGCAGTTTTTACATGTACAACAGCATTTGCTGATCTTTCACATGTGCTGGAAATCCAGTTGTTTTTACTGTCAAGTACAACTCTGGGTTCATGTTGTGGTTAATGCGGGCGCTTTGATTTCTTTCTCTTCACTTCTTGGCTGGTTATTTTAGAAGCACACCTCTTTTGTAGGAACACGATCTTTGCCATCTTACAAGAAAAGTTAGCACTGCAACAACAGCTTTATTTACCAGTTCATGCCGTACTAGTGAATTAAACCAAAAATCCCAAAGGATGGGATCACTCTCCCCACTTCTTCTCCAGTCCGTCTCTTCTTCATCTTCATGACTCTGAGCTGTTGAGATCAGGGCTCCATTAGGGCCACACCAATTCAATTCAATTCAGTTTTATTTATATAGCGCCAATAACAATACAAATCGTCTCAAGACGCTTCACAAAAACCAGCCTGCAACCTCCAGAGCAGCCTGAGGGCGTAGGTGGCAAGGAAAAACTCCCTTTTAACAGGAAGAAACCTTGAGCAGAACCCAGCTCATATGGAGGGACCCATCTGCCGAAGGCCAGCCGGGTAGAAACAGAGAAGATAGAGAGAAAAAAAAGCAGGAGAAACAAGATAAACAAACTTCTGTCATAGATACATACATCAAGCTGAAAGAAACATGTAGGATCCAGTAATATAACATAGCCCTTTAAGCTGATGATCTATGAGACAGTTTGTGAGTATAACCATCATCAACGCTGACAGTTCTTTGTGACTGGTTGTTTTCTCCGTGTTGTCATGCTGCAAAATAAGCAGCAGATGGATATACTATATGTCATGCATACACTGCTGTTTGACACTGAATGACAGTATGAGAGGACTCCAGGCCCCTCACTACCCTCCTGGGAATTTGATTTTGCTGTTCAAAAGGCCACACCCAAGTCATTCTCAGGTCATTTTACTCCCGGACACATGTATGAAAACTCAAGTCAGACTGCTTGTGAAAGCTGTGGCAATCCAAGGCCTTTTGTTTCTGTGCGTACTTTTAAAGGAACCTGATGTCCTGTTATGGTCATCTCCAAATCCGGTAAGCAGTGACATCTTAGTGGTCGGGTAATTTTAAACTTCTATATTTGTTGCTGTTGCGAAATCTAGCTTTGTCAAAGCGTGGCCGGAAGCTCGTTCTTTTCCAGCGAAGGACACCGGAACAACGCGATGACGAGGAGGAGGAAGAAGAGGAGTATCAGTGCTTTACCTAACCTACATCATTAAAAGTGGGTTTGTACTCACTCCTTAAATCTGGACTGGTGAGATAACAAACACGTTTATTGTGGTGCATGTGATGCAATAGATGGATATCACATTGTGAGTCAGTTCTTAATCGAAAGAGTGTCAAATCTGTGTCTAGCATCTCTGTTTAGGAAAAATCATGTACTGGCCCATCAAAAAACTCCACTGAAATGTGACAGACCTTTATGATTCTAAATGACATCTCACATGGGTGTTACATTTCCTTTTCTTTTCATGGGCTCACGTGAATCTGCACTGCTTCAACACTAGTACTTAGAA
This sequence comes from Mugil cephalus, assembly GCF_022458985.1. NCBI lineage: Eukaryota > Metazoa > Chordata > Actinopteri > Mugiliformes > Mugilidae > Mugil > Mugil cephalus. The sequence continues at coordinate 2,599,609 of NC_061773.1, read as the reverse complement.
ATGATATTAGACCAAAACCACTAGAGATGAGCTGAAAGAATCCTGTGTTTCCTCAGATTTGTCTGTGGTGACAGTTGAAGATATTCTTTCATTCTGCCTTTGATGCGGGTGGGTGTAGTTTTACTTAAATGTGTGTTAAACCCAGACATGTAAACATATTCCCAAGGTAGATGAAAAACTCCATCTGAATATTAGAGTTGCAGTTGAGGAGTTTTTACTAGTTGTGATTATCTTGTGCACTACTGTACTCTTTGGCTCGAGTTTTTCTCACCCTGCTCCTAAAGTACTTCTGTCTGAACAGAAGTTCCTACTCATTACATAACAGGCAGATATGATCTGAAGAAACTCACAGACAATTTAGAATGTTGACTCTTTATCTTTGAGAAATCAAAAATCCTAAAGCAAACATGAGCGAGAGCTCAGGCTGATTAACTTGATACATCCATAAGAAAAATATAAAATACTCAAGAAGCCGTGGTCAGCCAAGCTGTATGAGACCAATGTTATGAATGATATCTTTTCGTTCATACTGTCATTGCTGGAATGATACTATTCAAATCATCCCACGCTGACGATATAAATGACTGATGAGATGTCATAGAGTAGTTTCAGTGCAAGGCCCTGAGTCAAGTCAAGAGTCAGTCAAGTAAGAACCTAACAGACGTTTGTGTGACTTTGCTTTCAGAGTAATTCACATTCAAAAGTCGCAGAAAAGACGCAGAACTCGTTTCTGTTTAAAGTCGTCTCTTATTACTCAGATATTCGTGTGCTGTGCTGATTTATACCCTTATGATAATAAGAAGAAGAAGAAACCTGCAGTTAACTCCTCTGACTCTGTCACTGTGAAGAAGGCGACATAGTTCAAGTAAATGACAACTAGTAGCTTGCTGATTTTAATGCTGGGCTGCTTTATTTCACCCTCTGTCTTAGTTCTCTTTTAATGCACGTCTGCACGTGACTAAGTGAGACTGCTTTTGCATTCATGTCTGCGTGTGTGCAAGTGTGCACATGCCATGAGGGTGAGGCTGGCTAGTTACAGTTACGGTAAGTTAAGGTACAGCTGCTGCTGGTAAGTGTTGTATATGGGTCACGTTTGAGGTTAGAGCATCAGCCTGATGAGCTTACGCTCTGTCTATAGTTCCCCACGTATACTGCAACACTGCAGGATGTGATGATGAGCTCTGCCACTTACACATTCCTAAATGGCCTAAATGGCAAATGACAACAGCTGTTTCAGAAAACACAAAAAGAGGATTGTTTTTAAAAACTAGTCATTTATTAATCTTTTTTAAAAAATGGCACAATTCATAATAAATACATAAAATACATATGTTAAAAATAATAAAAAAATAAATATCACAGCTTCTTGAGTTTTGATACTTGTGTTGGACTCAATATGGTCTTAAAACGGAAACTCCTTAGGAGCGCAACAATGGCAACAATTAGTAGGCAAGAAAATCAACATCTGACAACAGCAGTACCACTGAAGATAACGCATTAAATGCAAAACAATGTAGCAGGCTTTTTTTCCCCTCCTTGAGTTGAATGAGATGGTATTTTGGTTAGAGGTCAGCAGGTCTTCAAATCGAGGCCCCTCAATGTCTGCGCCGTTTAGAGGCCAGATACATCTCAATGTAGTTAAACAACAGATCCAGCTCTCCCATGGCTTTATATAGACCTTTGCTCTCCATCTATAGACAAACACGCAACATTTAAATGATTTGTGCATTAACACTGTCAATTTAAAATCATAAGAGACACTAACAATACATTAGGTTATCGTCTTGACACTCACCTGTGTGTAAGTAGAGTTTAGGTTGTGGATGTCAAACTGCTTCTTGCAGGAGAAGTAGTGTCTCTGTAATAGAATCAGCAGAAATATGATGTTACCATATGTTCTGGTGTTCGTCCTCAAACCCAGATAAGATAATTACAGACAAACTTCCATCACTTCCTCTTCCCTTTTTGCAAGAAGTGGATGATGCACACTTGTGCAGAGTGCTCCTTCTGCCTTTAAGCAATCACTGACTAATGCAAAATTCTTTGAGTTCACTGAACTCTTCCCGTTTCGGTCAGTTAATCTTATTATTTCTTTCTGAAAGCTGCAGCCAAAGCGGATGAATATTAAGACTTTTTTTTGTTGTTGTTGCAGTGGATGGTATACAGAATTTTAAGTCAGTGATAGATTATCACATACAGCATCAACGTACAGCTACGCCATACATCTCTGACCACAAATTCTCCAAATGTAATATTTAGCTGAGACCAATTATTACTTATGATTTTTTTTTTTTTTTTTTTCAGTATATTTATGCTACATTAAACTATAATCTAACACCGCAGGAGATCTATTTTAACTTCGGACCTAACTGCGATTTTTTAGCAAGCGCTACAACGAAAGCATCTCTTCAAAAAGGACGAACACGCTGCAGCGCTCCCCCTGACTGACAGCAGCGCGCCACCGGTGCGTATTTATATATTTGAATCCCCCGGATGAGTGACACGTGTCTCGGATACTCACACATCTGGTGACATCACTTTTGAGCTGGTCGAAAATCTGGTGTATGGACTCCACGTGTGGTCTGAGGTCCATGATGTCTTCAGTCACCCCGGCAATGGCCGTCGGCAGAACAGTTTGCAGGTAAAACTCTAAGATACTGTTCATTGCTTGGCACGCAAATGGGCTCTGTGGGTGGGAAGCACAACACCAGCCGGTTAACTCTTGAACGCCTAGCAGAATGCTCGTCTGGTCGGAAAGTGTGCGCTTTGCGTAGTTTCCTGGTTGAGTTGCACCTTGGCGGTGAGTTTGCAAAGGAGCTTACCTTGAAAGAGTCCTCCACGGTCTGGTCCAGCAGCGCTGTGTCCAAGTCGTTGTTTGCTTCCTGCAAACGGATGAAGAACATGTTTTCAGAGCGCAATGACACGAGCTTCTGCAGCCGCAGAGGCTCAGCACAGACGTGAGAAAGTGCTGCATCACACGGACGCTGACGCACAAGATGCAGCTCTAGCTGCCAGTGTCACTGACTGTAGAGGTTAATGCATTTACTCACGTAGAAGTCTCTGATCTGTGAATAGTCCTCTCTGAGCTTCTTGAGCCTGACAGGAAAGCTCTCCACGAATTGACAGCAAGCGTCGTGGCACATTGGAGTCGAGAGGATAGTGCCGAAGAAGGACAAGAAGACCAGGACAGACAGGAGTACAGACCGAGGAGTCATGCTGGTGGACAAGCTGCTGAAGTCTTCTGGCTGGAGAGAAGAGTAGGCCCTCAGTGGACGTAGATGAAGTTCTCTGACTTCTGATAGGAGAAATATTCTCTGCAAGATCTTGCTGGTGAGCGCATAGTGTACATCAGCTGGGCATCCCTCTTTATAGTGTAAATGGGACACAAAAGGAAGGCGGGACTAACTGGAAGTGCAACAGTTAACATGTTTTTTTTTTCTGAATCATATATGTGGTGTAGGTTACACCCATGAAGTTGATTCGTGTAGATCTGAAATCTTCAAGTGTCAAGGAAAAATGTTTGACATGGTATGGAAATATGATGTGACATTATTTTCTGTCATCAGTGTTGTAATCAGTGTAATCATTGAATCCTAGAATGATACTTTTACGGCTAAATATATAACTCAGCAACACATTTAATATTGATAATAATAACCTATTATTATTATTATTATTAATATTATTATTATTATCATTATTATTATCAGAATTACTAAGGTGGTACCATCAAACAGAAGTTAAGTTACCTAACATAGCACTGTCAGTGCACATGAGGGACCCAGAATTGATATTTAAGTGAATAAAATATTGCTTAAATTGCCTTAAAATCAGTGATTTACATTCTAACATTCCTCACAGTCTTCACAATAACAAAGGAAATGTGTATTAGATGGAAATGGTATTAAGCTGTGGTTTGAGTGACGCTGTGGATTCTCTCTGTATGTCACGCGCGCATACGTACTAACACTGATGACGAGAACACAGACTAGCAGCTGCTGTTTTTGTGAGTCGGTGACCGGAGTTAATCTTGAAGATTCCGTTATCTGGTTCAGTCAGCAAATACTTGAGTTTTTCATTTGCATGGGCAAAAGGAGGTAGGTTTATGTGATGAAGGGGAAAAATCACATAGCTGGATGCAAGATGAGGGGTATTTTCCCTTCAGTATATTTTCTGTCGAAAACGGAATGTCCACTTATCCAAAAGAGAGGTGTTGGTCTAGTCCATTCATGTTGGGCAACACTGGCAATTTTTGAAATTCTTGTGTGGGGGAAATGATTCCCTCTGTGCGATCAAGACTTCACAATATTCAAAGTAAACCTGCAGAAAGATTTGTAACGACCCGAGTTGGAGTTAATTTACCAGATGAAGCATGCGTAACACTGAAGATAACAGTATGTTTTTTGCACAAAGTTAAATAAATAGCAAGGCCTGACAGAATGAGTGTAACCCCAATGCAGGCAAAAAAGGTTGCGCAATACTAGAATTAGAGATTTATTAAAAACTGTTTAAGTTTTATTAAAAGGATCTGTAGCAGGGAACATTTAAAATCCCAAGACTTATAAACATCATATAGCGATAAAGTAAATCACAATTTACTTAAATTGATGTAACTGTTTTTCTGACAGTTTTCCATCATTCATTTTCCATGCCCTAACATCAATTCACAACAAAGGGAAGAGTTGTACTGCACAGCAGCACATACCTGATGATACTAAATATGGTAAATAAAAAACAGTGTTATTACAATTTTAATGAAAATACAGTAATAATAATGAAAATAATAACCTCCGGGATATAATGTTTCGGATTCAGTCTTTTACATTAAACTGTTTCCTGATGTCAGCCTGTCAAAGGGAGCTTTTCACCGACAGACTGAATTGGCTTTTATTACAACTGCACAACTGTAACTTACATCTATTAAAACTGCTGATAAAAAAAATGACACCAGACTCTTTTGACAAAAACTGTGGTTTTTGCGGAACCCTGGAGTTTCTACCACTACACTGATCGGTTGGATGCTTGTGTGACTGCATTGTGCCACTTCAGGTCAGAATTAACACATTAAAACACCAGAGTTGCAAGCGATAATGGCGCATATATTTGTGTGAATGCTATATAGTTTTTTTTGATCTGGGCCTTGTTTTCGCTAGCTAAAATATATTTTCTCCGTCCACAGCGGTTCATTGCCCGGCTTCCGCGCTGGTACTCCTGTTTGCCTCTCCCAACTGGGGATCACCATCAACTGTCGGTAATACACAGAGGACGGATCACTACCTAACGTGGCCCAAATTCTCTCTTTAACATTATTAAATTTAGCTGAGCAACTGTGCCCTACCACACCCTGATGGCGGTATGTCATCCATCAAATGGCATTTTAATGTTACTGTGCAATTTCCAGTCACTTATAGACACACATATGCAACTCAGATGCGGTACAGGAAAGGACAAAGAGCAACAAAAACTAGAAGTGGAGAACAAGTGTTTGAATTAGTATATATACAGTATATATAGTATATATATATTTATATATATACATATATACACACATATATATACATACGACCCTAAAATGAATGAGTCACCAGTTTATGGGAAACCCCTCTTACTTTGGCACTGACTGTCTGTGTGTGTGAGTGCATGCATGTATGCTCTGTGCATTTCGCTACGTGATTTCATTATTTCATGTGCTTGCACTTGCATATAATGCCAAGTTTACTTTTGAGTCTGTGGTCGTATATTACCGGTTTAAAGCTGTCAGTCAGAACTCCTTCTTCTTCCCTGCACTCGACTCATAGCGTTTTGTCTAGAACTGACTTGATAAACCTCTGTGACACAACCAATGTCATGCTCGATCATTGAGGTATTTAGACAGCTGTTCACAGAAGTGGGGTGTCATTGTATTACTTCATCTGCGTCGAGTGTTGCTTATGATATCTGTCACAACTAACGAAGTGGGTGTGCAATTGTTCTGTTTTTGTTTTCTCTTTCTCTCCAGAGTTAGAAAAACCTTATATAGTTCATACAGTAGTAGCCTGTTAAAATTCACTGTAAACCAGACGAAGGCTATCGCCTGATGTGTCAGCTAATTCTGATCACACTCTTTACCAGAAATCAGTGCCCCTCTCAGTGTCCTGTTCATATAGCCTCCTTAAAACAAATGAAAGGGGCTAAGTTAGTCAGTTAAATCTTATCTAACAGGCATCACTCTGTTGCTGATCACTGAGTAACACTCAGCAGAAAGTTCTCTGTTCTGGTGCCGATCAGGTACTCATGTGGTGAGGGTGTCTCTTTGTACTCGCTGGTCTTAACCCCTTACCTCCTAAACCTCCAGTTTCTGATGTTGTCACACACCGCTGCTCAGAAGCTGAAGTCAGCGCTTCTCAGCACATTACCTGAAACCAAACTGCTGATATCATATTCAGTCTATTCAGCCCAGTTAGAACAGGAATTAAAACGGAACACCTTGTCTCTAAGCCTTAACCCTGACATAGATACAGTGACAAAACAGCGATGAGTGCTTGTTGCACGTTATCCTGGCTGTGAATTTTTGTACTTTGCAGACCTGATGAGATGCACGGCAGCTTTGCCTTTACATTTCCTCGACCTTGTGCGTCACATTTTCGATGTTTGTGCGGTTTTTTTTTTTTGGTCTGCCTAGTGCATATAAAAAACTGTCATCTTTAGAGGAAATCTATCTTTCGTTGCAAAGAGATTCTTCACCACATTCCTCTTTCAGTTTCACACTGGTTGTCAGTTTACTGTGTGAGTTGTTTTTTTTTGTGTGTGTGTGTAAGCCTAAATCCTTCCCAGATCTTTGTTATTGTTTTTGTTGAGGTGCTGTTCTGAACCACCAGTGTGTGTTTCTTAATGTCCGGTCTCCTCATAAAGCTTCAAAGAAGAGAGGAATCTTAGTTGTGTACTGTATATTTACTGTGCTGTGGTTGTTACAACATAGTGACGCTCTTCTCACCGAGTCACCCTCCCAGATTCGCATTTTAATGGATCTGATACCTGATGTGACATCTTGGTGGGTGACTTCCCATTTTGCTGACTGTGCAGTATTTGCAGGCAAATTTCTTGGAGTTTCATATGAGTAATGCACAATATAGACCCCACAGAACTTCCAATAAATGATTTGTCATCCACATAGTTCTAGCATCATGGTGAATGTGAGCTGTCCCTTTATTAGTAATATTTCTGAATCCAGATATACATCTGTGGTACATCCGTCTATGCTGATGTAAAATATATCATGCAAATGTGACCTTCAAGACGTCCTCAGAAACGTTATCATTTCTGCAGAGCTGAGCAAGCAACTTTAAGGGAATATTTTTCCATAACCTGGAACTTAAGTAGCCCTCTGCATCTGTTGAGCAAGCCTCTAGAGTGGCGATAAGTTCAAAATTCCCTCCTCACGTGGCTTTTAGTTGACCTGGACATGATCAGCAGGACAAGAAGATCTTTCTTTCTGTTTCAAGGATTGGCTTGATGCGTTGCACTTCTTTCTCCAAGCCGTTAGTATTATTTGGTGTGTTTGAGTGTGAGTGCGTAAGCAAATACCTGCATATGGCCATTCGCATGCGCTCCTGCGATGGTGTTAACCGCATTTATGTAAGTGCCGCTCATTGTGACAGCTCATATTTTCCCATGTTTTTTTAAACATTTAAATGCTGAATTAGTGAAAGTAAAAAATAACACAGTTTCTAAAATAGATTTAAAGAATGACTCACAGTTTCATTGCATGCTGGTTCTGTCTGTCTGCTCTTGCCCAGATGTCAAGCTACATGGAACCTGATACATGGACAGATGGGAATAGAGCGCATACAGTGGGGTCCAGGTGTTAGAGGCCAAATCAGAAACATGTGCCATTGTCAACCTAAGTGGGATCAACCAGAAGGTTTTGAGGATGTAGAAACATTGTGGAAAAGGGACTGATATGCAAAATGAGTTTTGCTCAAGTTTCTGATCAATTCCAGGTATCAAGCTGATGCAAATCTTTGTCACATCTGATATTCATTAATACACAGGACGAGAAGCCTGGTCCAACTGGACAACCAAGCAGCAGACCAGTGGTCAGCTACTAACTAACCTAGCCATCAGCAGTAGGTAATAGAGATGATGGGAATGTGACCACAATCGATCACACATCTCTTCCTTCTGCCTATGTCAGAAACGAGATACAGTTAGCCTAGCCACAGAATTAGAACAGTAGAAAACACCAGTTAATTAGCCTAGCCACCAGCAGCAGGTACGAAATGATGGGAATGTGACCATACTGGACCAGGCATCTCTTCCTTCTGCCTATGTCAAAATAGCTCTATCACACACCAGCTAATTAGCCTAACCGTCAGCAGTAAGTAAGAAATAATGGGACATGCAACTATGCTTCAAACAACATTCCTCCCCTCTGCAAAGATCAAAAGTTACACACAAGAAAACACCAGCAAATTAGCCTAACTAGCAACAGTAGGCAGTGTGCAGTGAGTCACCGATGTTTCGTTAACTTAGGCCCACAACACCTCAAGAAGGCTTAACAGTGAGCTCCAGCGTCCCAGAGTCACCCCCCTCAATGCAGCCACCAGACTGAACTCAGTTGTAACCCTTTATTAATGCTATTAATGCAGCATTTGGATGAAAGGTTGAGGTTGATGAAAGGTTTACCTACTCCTCAAGGGCTTGTTTAAGTAAGTCAGTTCACAGCTCTTGTTCTCTGGATATAATTAAGGTTGTGGCTCAAGATTACAGAGGAAGTAATAAGTAGCAGTGTCAACTGCTTACTCAGAACAAGGAGGGTCTTTCTCCATGTCAATTCATGACTAGACTGAAGGTTTCTAAGGTGGCAGTGACTGACACACCTTGGTGACACAAGGTCTATCAAGGACACAAACACTTTGGGAGAAGTAAGACAAACTGTCATTTTACAGTGGGTGGCTTAAAACTGATGAGTCTAAATTTGACGTGTGGAAGTAACATAAACCTGCATGTCAGAAGACAGTTGGGTGAGATAATGATAATTTAATAATATGTCATGTTTTGATCCCATATGGGGAATGATCATTCTGCATTCTGCATTTGACCAATTGTCCACACAGTAGCGTGCACAGTCAGAGAAGTGGACTGCAGCCTCTAAAGGGCTGCACCCGGGTAGCAATTTGGGGGCCATGGACATGGGCCAAACTTTGAGGGACTCTGGAAGTTCACACCTGCACCACATAGACTCTACTCTCCACTGACCAAGGCCCACCTCTCCATCCTTCACAGAGAGTGATCTGGTTTGTGTTGTTGTAGAAAAGGATTCATACTGCAGCAGGATAATGCTTTCATACAAGAATGTTGGTGGGACCTCGGCATATTATGTTGGAATAACATTGTTCATCATGTGCAAATCTGTGGAATCCATGCAGCTTGTGTGCTGCCAACAAATTCTCCTGTACATTCTTCAGAAGTTATTTATTTATTGGCATTTCAGATGTTTTTCTTTTCTGCTAAATTTCTCTTCACTGTTTGTCTCAGACGTTTGGATCCTCTTGCGCAGGGCTGGGCAATTATTTTCTACAAGGGGCCACATGAAAAAGCTGATCTGTGTTGGAGGGCCGAGCCAAATGGTAACTTGAACTTAATTCTGCTCAATATTAATTTTCTCCCACTATAAAAAGCAGTTAATTATATATGTTGGTTAGCTGCTACTGGTAATCAGAAGTATAAGAATATTCTGTAAATATTTATTAAAAGTTATGAATTTTGGTGTGGAAGAGGAAAATAAAACACAACAGATCTGTAGTTTTGGATATAACGCATTCGAATGTTGGAAACTTTGTCCTCTTTGGAAAGCTTCGATGCACCAAGGAGGGACCATGTAGCTACATGAATCATTTTCTGTATCTCAATAAATCTCAATAAATGATTAATAGATTGCAAGAAGCTGTTTTAATCATCCTTTTCGAAGAATTAATGATCGCAGATTATAACAGTGCCATGACATAAATAATACATCATGGCTTTTCAAAATAAAAGCAACACAGTCATATTGCATGCACAGCATAAATACTCTTGCGTATTCTTCATGGGCTTGTGACGATGTTACATGTCAACACACTTTTCTGGTCACATGGTTGTAGTACATAATAACACTACAAAGTCATCATCACCTGGCCATGACATTACAGTGTCCATTTTTATGTAAGGTATTTATCCTGTACAGTACTAGTCAGAGTGTATGTCTGTCTTTTAACAGATTACTGTCTGCTTCTGACAACCTCTTTAAGATCTCTTTTGTTCATTTAAAGTTTATACCAAACTCAAAAATACACACACACACACACACGCACACACACATATGTGTAAGGACATGCTATCCAACATGGTATACATATTTACAGTCTCTTGTTAAGTTCAAATAGAACAGATCCTCTTTAACTTCATTAACTATGAACCAAATGGTGAAGCTGCTGGAAGGAGGAATCATACCCCTTACCTAACATACAACACTGCTTCAGAGCCACACTGATTCTATTCATTAACATTTATGACATTCAAACTGGACACACACACACACACACACACACACACCTAACCCTAATCTAATTGTCACCTTTTCATCACAGTCTGTATAAAGACGGAGATGGAACAGTTCTTCTAGAAATGAAGCCCAAGCAAGTAGAGCTCCACCTGGTGTCTGGCTGCAGTAATGGTCCTAACTAGGACACTAAAAGACACGTCAAATATATATAGATAGATTTTTCTTCTTGTGGGAGTAGTTAATGTAATGTTGATACAAATTCAAAGGTCAGTTTTTGTTTAGTTTAGTATAGTTTAGTTATTTGAAACAGTGTGTGACATATGGCTGCCCGATAAATGATGCTAAGGAGACATCATCACCAGTGTTCAACAAGGCCTCAAGTCAAACAAATGTTGCGTGTTGTTCAGAGGTCTTACAGTGTGCTCCGTTATCTTACTGTAAGCCCATTTAATGAGTCATAGTCAGGATGTTTTGATGGCCCTGAGCCTGGACTGACCTTTTCAACGAGTGAATCATGCTTATGCAAAATTTACTGTTTATTAAAGGCATATTTCTCAGATGGGAGTGCACCATGCTGCAGTATCGGGTAATAGCAGCATGGAACACAACACAAATAACAGATAATCTGAGAGGCTATAAACTAATCTGATGGAGGATGAAAGTACAGTACTCTAAAAATGTTTCATAGATGAATCATAGTTTCTTTATTTCTTGAAGTGATAAAAATCAAAACACGAATGACTGTGGCTGGACACATGCGACATGCACACATTGTAGTTAACTGATCCTAACTTCTTCCGTTAAACTATGGGGGCTTTTGGGCCTCCAGTTTTGCCCTCTCGTCTGACTCTCCTGAAAGAAACACAAAAAGGTCGGCCGGACCCATATGGACCCATATGAACACATTGATATATGGATGATCCATCTTAGTAATGTCTGGAAAATTGAAACCGCAAGCACAGATTGCACCAAGTCAGATGTTTCACTTGTAATTCACTGTCTTCTGACTTCTGTTACATGGAAGAACACAAAACAGCAAGACAGTTTAATATGTCACAAACAGGAAGCACAGCATTGTTTCTTTAAATGATTCTCCAGAATAGCAGAGTTTGTGTGTGTTCATGTGGCGGTCACTAAGGCCTGTTGCCCTGGATGTTGGACATGGTACATGTTGTTGCATGTTGTTACGGTTTGTCTTTCTGACCTGGATGATACACAGTCATGCGTGCTGCGGTTTTAAACTTATGGTTTTTGGTGCCTGCAAAACATAGTCTCTAGTTTTAAAGCTCTATTTTTTTCCACATACCTTTTGGTGAAATGGACCTAAAGTGACTTCTATTCCAGACTTATGGGACACTCTGTACTTGAATAAATGCACTTACATTTTGTTAATGGCGAAGCCTGTCACCCTGTCACTGACACATGTAGCTTCTATACATTCAACATCCTAGCTCACATTATGCATAGGAGCAAATATGACGAATCATATAGTATTAAAATCATTCAAACTCATCCAGGAACTCAGAGGAGGAGCACAACTAATAAGTCAGTCACAATGAGTTGCCTTGAAGCTATGGTGCATGATCAGCCATAGCAACCCACAGCAATGACACTCCTTGATGGCAGCAGGATGCAGCCTGACACAGACACACACACAAATGGTTTAGGAAGAATAAAAAAACATGTAGAACAGCACAAGGTGTTGACCTGGCATCCAAATTCACTAGATCCCAAACTGATCAAGAGGCCCCTCCCCTCAACCCATAGGACCCAAAGACCCCCACTAACAACATTCTGTTACCAGACACAGCAGGACATCCTCAGAAGACCCATGTACATTCTCTGATGAGACACAACTGTTGTGGAGGCACAAGGGAGATATTAGGAAGGTGGTCATAATGTTATGCCTGATTTGAAGCTTTGGCGTATCTGAACACAAATAAATTACCAGGTATTCATCCAGCATATCATAGATATCTCCTTTTTAATTGAATGGCTGTTGATTAATGCCAGTCCTGACCTCAGCTGCACAGACATGGAACAAGTGCAAACTGTGGGATAAATCCTGAATAGTGTTTGAAAGGAAGCACACACACAAATAATCAGGACATTCATCTTCTTTCTTCCTTGTCAAGGAAACACTTTATTCCATTGTTCACCACTAGGTGGTAACACACAGCAGACATGTTTTGACACAAGGCAAACTTCAGAAAATATTTATTTTATTTATTTATTTTGTTAAAGGTTGTCATAAAAGCTTGATATTTAACCAGTATTTTAGTCTGCATGGTAACCTTACAGTAAAAGCACACCCTAACAGTTTTCCTATGTCTGATAAACATACATACTATACTTCTACAGTGCATTTTGGTAATTATAAATATTGCATCAGCCCACGTCTTTGTGGATAAAAATAACTTATAAAGTTAATTCAAGTACAATGCAAAATGGCACAAAAGTTAAATCAACAACATTGTGCTCATTAGCAGGTAAAGAGCGGCGTGTCTGTATCATGTATGTGTTTTCTGTTCCAGCGTCTCCAGCCACTCCAGGACAGTGTTCAGCTCCCCCACTGCCTTCTTTGCCGCCTGGTTTATCTGAAGCTGCTCAGCGTTAAGGTGAAGGAGAGAGGAGCAAGAGAAAAGAAGAAGCAGAGAGATTAGCGTGAATATTCACAGACTATGACTGTGAGTAAAGGCTTTTCTAATGGTTTCGTTTTCCCTTAACCCCACTTAAGAAAACAAGAAATAAATACAATGGGGTTCTTATTTATGGCCTGAAACATTCAACGTGTTTTTAAGAAAATAAAAACCGTATGTTTCATAATTTTTCATTTAACTATCAGAGCAGACTGTGTAGCATTTGTGACAACAAAAATTGTGGGACATTCAGAAATACAGTTAGCACCACCTGCTGTCAGTTGACATGTAGGACACAAAACACTGAATTTCATTCAGGTGAGTAGTTTGTCTACCTTGATAAACTCAGCATGCACAGCATCAATTGTTCTCTGGGTTTCTTCTGCGCAGTTGCAGTGCTGCACAGAGCGGAACACAACCATCAGTACAACTCATTGCTTTTTTTTTTTTTTTTTTTTTTTTTAATGAAATTAAAGTATTGTGAGTGAACATGGAAGTGAACATACACATTTATGAATGTCTCTTCTGATGGTGATGAAGGCGTTGGCCAGAGCACTGGAGCTGCGTCGTTGCTGCGGCTCAGAAGAGATGTAGTTACTGAACACTCTCTCAACGTAGAAGCGCAACACTAGACGCATGAAGCAGCACATCTGGCCCTCCTGATAGACGCACAAAGGTCGGAGTAATTTGTACTGTTCCACTCATACACTGTTATCATGGCATTGAGACATACTTGGATGAGGACAGAGAAATATGAACAATGGAAAGCACATATTTAAGTCCAACTCCTCACCTGAACATTTTTCATAAGAGACCTATCCAGAATTTTCACTCCGATTTCAGTGTCTCCTGACAGCTGTTGAATACAAGACACAAAAGATCAAGTCAGAACCACCTTCTGAAACTTGAGGAGCTGGGTGAATAGGAGGCTTTCATTTGTATTCAACTCACCGCATTTACTTGAATGTCAGAATAATATTTGCGCAGTTCTTGTGTGTGAACATTGACAGAGCAGCTGTCCAGATGCAAACTTCCGGCCCCCACGGGTTCACTCAGACCGCTGAGGAGCAGGAGGAGCAGGCAGGTGAGGCAGGCGGGCAGCATGTTCATCACTACGGTTATCTGGCAACAAGAAACATTTCATTTACAACAGGAACTGTCTCTTAAGTGAAGAAGCAGAACAAAATGTCCACCACAGTTTCCCATAGTGTTCAAAATAGACAAAAGTAGAACAGACTCACACATTTCAAAATGTCAATAAACAATCAATATAAGGTGACAGTAGGAGTTTTCACTACACATTTAAAACAGAAAAAAATGCATATACACTAAGAGCCAAAGCCCTTACTTATCTTGTTTTAAAATCCCTGGCATTAACATTATGTCATGTTCATCCAACTTTAGTGTTCAGATTCTATCACCCGCCACTGTGACCCAGAGCAGCAGCACATGAGTCTCAACTCACCTGTGTCTGTGTTCCTCAGATTCCTGGTGAAGTGTCTTCGTGTCTTCGTGTCTCCATCCTCTCTCCTCTTATAGAGGAGAGAAGGGGATTTTACCTGGTAGTGACACGCACACACACACACACACGCATGCATGCATCCACCTGCACACAGGTTAGTTTTACAGGAGGAGGAAGTTTGTTGCAATTAAATGAAATGTCACCTGATGTCACAAGGCCTGATTAGAAGAAAAGGAAAGGGAATGATGGAAGACTTCCTCTTCTCTGTGGTGTAATGTGGCCACTGTGGAAAAAGGCCTTCACCATCACTGACATGCTGTGTAATTGTTATCAGATTAGATTCATTATTCTTCTCCTCCTTATTAATTCATTGCCTTATTTGACTTATGATCTTTTAAAACATATTGTGTGGGAATTTTCATGAATATTTATTTGTTTCTGTTTTAGACTTGTGATGAGTCACTAGGTCTTTTCTCAAACATTGCACATTGGTTTGCGTCACCCCACTTTTTGTTTCCCTATCACTTCCCACAAGTCCTTTTCAGAAACACCAACCAGACCTGCTCACCTGCGCCCCGGGCCAACTTATGATGACTGCTAGAAAATTCAGTTGTAGTGAGAGAAAATCCTCTGGAGGGAACTCCACTGGAAAGAAGAGTAGAACAAGAATAACCTGCTTTGTGAAGTCACTCTGAAACAACTGTATGAATCTATAACTGTAAATAAGACAGCACAAAAAATTCCCTTTAGGAGGTATATGTCATCATCCTGTGCAGTCGATCTATAATTCAGATCTATGTGAGTACTCATCACAGCGCAAGAATGAGATTTTATGAACCACTAGAGGTCAGGGCTAAGCTTTCTGACGCCAGCAAAACCTCAGATTATCTAAAAACGTCTGACTCTGTGTACATAGGTCAGAAAAGGGAAAAATAAATATATATGTCTTTGGCCTTATTTGGAATCATATGATGCTTTAGCATTATTTTAGGCAGAGTTATGACTTCAGTCCAGTAGGCATGTCCTGGTGCTGTGTAGGAGCTCTCGTTTATTTCTGCTTGAACAGATTTTGCGAGAATTCTCTGAAACTCTTTGAAGTAAAAAGAAGTCAGATAGTCACTGCCCAAACTGATCTGGTATCAGTGACAACCAATCTAGATTCATCACTTATTTCATCTATAATCTATAATTATTAACTTTTATTTATTAATTTATGATGGAGAGCAGTGACAGGGCCACTAGTTAAACCGTGATGACTGCGTTTTGTATGACGTGTTTGTCTTAAACATTAGGCTGCCATTCCCCCCTGACTTTATATTATTTAATTAATTCGCTTATTTCAATGCTGATTTTATTTTTTTGGATTCAAGTTGTCTATCAACAGGATAGCTTGAACTGAGAATGGACATCTCTAGTGTCTATATGTCTACATACACATTCCTAATACAGGCAAAACAGTTATTATCAGTAACAGACCGATTCCCTTAAAAGGCATCTTCCCCAAATTGCTGTTAACAGTGTCCACTGAGGGAACATGACCAGTGAAGTGTATCAGAAAGATGGAGTGACACAGACATGCGACAAAAAAAACATCTTCTGCTTTCAGTGACGCATCACACACGATCAAATGATCAAAGAAAACGTTTTATTTTCAATTGTTTGTACAAAGCTTCTTTATACAGAGGAATAATATACAGAAGAATAGAGAGAAATAAATGACATTTTTACATGGAGTGTCTTGAAAATCATGGGCACATTCGGGACAGTTTCAACTACATGGTAGTTACGTTTTTAACCGGTTCCTTCACGTCCACTGCAGGTCTGTTGTTGTCCGAGTTGTCTGCTTCACTCTGATCACATCTGATAGCATAACTACCCTCTATTACCTGTAGCATATCTGTCATATATGTACCTGTATTTTCACACTTGCACATCCCATTTTTTTGTTAATCGTATGTGGCATTGTATTTTTAAAAATGACAAAAACAAAAAAATCTCCATATTTTGCTATATCCACATTTTGCGCATTCATACTTCAATGTTTGCATTCTCTACAACAATAAAACTTATCATCGAGGTTAAAAAACCTAAACTATCATACTTTTCAGTTATTTGTTGTCCCTCTTTCAGTATTGCAATTCTGCAGCATGTAAGGTGTATTAAACCTTCACTGTCTTGAATTCACTTTGCATTTGTGTGTTCATTGTGTGCGTAGTCCCCCTAGCCTCTGGGCATGCTTCTTCTAAATGACAACAGAGTGAAGTTGTCTGAAGCACATGATGACATCCATAGGGATGGGAGGGCTCAGGTGGTTTCCATCCAAACGAAGGTACCTGAGGTGACAGAGCAGGTGTCAGTCCAGTGACTTGTCAAAACTCATTAGTATCTTACTTAATTCTCTTGTTCCTTAATTTAACCTGGTGCTCATACTCCTAGTTCGACTGGCTAAAACTTGTGTAGCACCAAATATGAAGGCAAACAGGCAACAAGTTCTCAACTATATGAAAATATAGACTGTAATATTGTATATCAGTGTTAAATGTTGCTATTTACAACCAAACGCTCTTTTAGGGAAACTGCAACTTTGACAGAGTCATCGCTGAAGTTGACTCATACAAATGTTAGTACCTCTGAACCTCCTCAGTTAAACTTTCCTCGATGTGTTCCATCTTTATTGATTGAAAACAACCATATCTACGTCATCAAATTAACACAGAAGTCCAAACCACCTATAAGACACCAAGGGAACAGTCAACTCAGTGTAACTGGGTGAGTGAGAAAGTGAATTCACATGAATACTCTAAATGTATCAATGCTATCAAATAAATCAGGACTAGGCTCAATGAGACTGCACGGTGATGTGGTTGTTAGCCTCACAATAAGGAAGGTCCTGTGGTCCAGTCCTCTCTTTGTTGCATTTCCTCTATCTTCCGTTTCCTAGATGTGACTTACCTTAACCTGGGCACCAGACTGTAGTCACTCATGTCAGCCTGCAGGTTGTATGGGCAGATCTCGGTGCCATTGATGTCTGTCGGGAAAACGTGGTTATTATTTTACTTGTTTATGCGTACAAATGATTTAAGCATGCTAATATTTATTTAATTAATTCTAGTTCAAAATGCTTCTAATAGGAGAATGAAAAAACATTACATAAATCAGTAGAGCAAAGAAGTGAACTCAGGCAGTGCAGCGGAAATAAAACAAATAGATGAATAAATCAAATCTATCTATCTATCTATCTATCTATCTATCTATCTATCTATCTATCTATCTATCTATCTATCTATCTATCTATCTATCTATCTATCTATCTATCTATCTATCTATCTATCTATCTATCTATCTATCTATCTATCTATCTATCTATCTATCTATCTATCTATCTATCCTGTTTTTTCCTGAACAACTACGAGCTGCAGTATTATAACAGGCAATAAATCGGTGAGCCTTTAAAAAAGCCTCTGCATCTACATGGGAAACTGACTCAAAAAGAGATCAGTACTTGATACTGAGACACTTTTCTTATATAATACATAATTTGAACATTCACATGATTAATGAATAAACAAGAGGCAGCAAACAGGCCAATTCATAATTGCAGATGACTGAATCGGAATTACCTACACTTATCTGCAGACTCATATCTAAAGAAGTAAAGTTTCTTGTGGACGAGTGGTGAAATGTCTTCAGGAAACCTCAAGCAAGAGCAGTTTCTTTGTTTTAGTCTTGTTTTTAATATACCACAAGCTGGATGACTGAGGATCTTTACCAAAAGATTCAGGCCAGTAGGGGGCCCCCAAGGGCTGACAAAGGGCTGTGTTTGATTTTCAATCACAGTGGGAGACTTAACACAACTCTGCAGGTTGTGCTTGTTTTTTCCCTCATGTCTCCAACAGTAGAATCACCTCTGTAGGTGGATAAAGTTTTAACGGTTACAGAGGACAAGCCATCTTAACCTGTTTCTGTGCCTGGTGGCAACTCTACCTAGCTTTCACAAAAGCACTTGAAAAACCAGACATAAAACGGGTAAAAACACAAACATACACTCGATGCTGTTGTGGTTGAGATGCAAGTGTTCCAGGTGACCATTGAAGAGGGGAACAGAGGAAAGCTGGTTGTGGGCCAGCTGCAGGTCCAGCAGGGTGGATACGTTGAACACAGCCTTGGGAACTCCTTTGTCAGACAGCTGGTTGTAGTTCAGCCTCACAAACGCCAGGTGAGATAAACCTTTGAAATAGTCCCTGAGAAAGACATTCGTCATAGGCGAGAAGGACAACATTTAAATTTCACATCTGCATACATGTAATAATGCAAATGATGTGTTCTCCTCAACACTGTATACTTGCTTTGGGATGTCATCTATGAGGTTCCTATCCAGAAAAAGTTGGATGATGCTGCTTGGTACATTGGGGGGCATCTTCTTCAGAATGTTATGAGCCAGGTTGAGCTGCATGAGGCTCTTGAGGTCCTTAAATATGTTCTTTCCCAGGTCACTGTCGCTCAGCTGACAGATAAAACACATTCATACTTGGTCCAGAAAAGCTTTTCTTGATTCTGCTCACTATATAAATACCGAAACGGCTCAGTGTAGTAGGTGTAACAGTGAGGCTCACCTGGTTGTGGTACAGGTCGAGCAGAGTCAGATTCCCCATCTTGTTGAAGGCACCAGCAGGGATCTTAGAAATTCGATTCCTACCGAGGCGAAGCTGTTCCAGGCTCACTGGCAGGCCTGCAGGGACTTCCTTCAGATGATTTTGCTGCGCGTAGAGATACAGAACTGCAGGGATCTTGTCAAACACCTGCACCAGAGACAGAATCACAGTAACTATCGTTACAAATCTGTCATATTTTCAAATGACCATTATTGACGAGGGTGGGGTGGGGGTGGGGCTCTAACCTGTTTGTCTATTCTGTGAATGCGGTTGTTTGCCAGATTGATCCAGCGGACCTCGGTGGCGTTGATGAAAGGCTCTGCTGTTACTTCTGAGATGTAGTTGTTCTGCAGGTACAAGTAGTGAGTTCTGGATGGGATGACAGGGATCTTGCGGATGTTGCGGTTCTCACAGTTGAGAGAATTAGGGTAGTTTGGGGTGCATAAACACTCCCGAGGGCAGTCAGGATAGATGGAAGGTGGGCCCAGGATGGGCGGGGGGAAATCCGTCGGCTCCTGGGGCTCTGGCTGTGCCGGTACAGGAGGCCGGGGGACAGAAGGCTTCCTAGTGGGAGGCGGGCGCCTGGTGGGCTTCCTTGGTCGGGTGGGTCTCTGGGTGAGCACTGCCCCCATCAGGAGTAACAGAGCCAATGCAGAGAAGAGTCCTGCACCAGCCTTCATTGTCCTGTGATAAAAGTCATAAAAGGGAAGGTGATGACTTTTAATTATAATGGTTCAGCAAAGAGGAAATAAACTCATGACTCAGATATGTACCAACCATTCTTCACTTCGGGACTCATTTAAATTCCAAGACAGTTATCTCATCTGTGATTAAACTGTAAATGTCACTAAGCAACTGTTTTTAATCCAGAGGAGCAGGAGAGTTTTGTTGGTTTGAAAGTTGTTGGTGGAAACTATTTTCATGATTCACTCGACTAAAACAAGAAACAAGTTCTTAACTATATGAACACACGGAGACCGTAACACTGTGTGCCATTACTAAATGTTGCTATTTAAGACTAAGACATCAAGGGAAAAGTCGGCTTAGTCTGTGTATTATGTAACTGTGGATGAGTGAAAAAGTGAATTTACGGAATGCTCTAAATCTACAATCAAATAAACCAGGATTAGGAAATGGGACAAATAAACCGCACGGAGGAGTGGTGGTTAGCACTGCAGCCTCACAGCAGGAAGGTTCTGGGTTTGGGTTCCCAATCTTCCCTTTGTTGCATTTCCTTCCTCTGGCCTCCTCCCACAGTTCATAGACATGTATGTATGGTTGAACCCTGATCCTAAAGTTCTGTGCAGGTGAGTGGAAATAGTTGTTTCTCTCTCTGTGGTGGATCGACCCACCTGTTACCCAGTGCCAGCTCGGACAGAGTCCTTTGTATCCTTTGACAGGATAATCAAATGCAATAAATTCAATAACGTCAAATTGACACCAACTGATTTAACATTCCAGCTGAAACAAACTGAAGTTAAAGGCCTGTCATGGAAGCAAGAGGGGGAGAATTAGGGATCGTCTGAGGAGGAGAGGTTTGTTTAATTAGATTAAATCAAGATGAGGGGGAGGGGCAGATTCTGGTGTGGGAAATTAGTATTATGAAGGAGAAGAAGGAAAAGGCTTGAGGATGAGGGATCCATTGTCAGCTCTGGTCCAGCTGTGATAGAGAAAAGTGACAGTCTCTGGAAGGTTGACACACTTTGAGCCAGGAGGACCAGTGGAAAATCTAAACCTCAGTCAAGCTCAGATGGACCTAATATGTATCTTTTATACATATGTTTTAAGTTTGTTTCATTCTCTTGTTTTCATCACGTGTGTAGCATGGTTTTGTGGGAGAATGCTTTAGTCTATTTTACTTTTCACAGTTCCTTGCGAAAAGGAATTTCTACTTTATAAATTTTAGCACCACATTTGATGGTACACACGCATCCTGGGAAAACAGAGGAGGTGGAGGAGGAGGAGGAGGAATTTTCAGGTGTGTACTATAACTCATGACTTAAATATATCCAACACATCTGAGAAACTTCAGTCTGCTCACCGCCCCAAGTATTTTCAAAGTGGAAGCAGAACAACCTTGCCAATCTGTCAATCCTAAAGCTTTAGATCTTCCCTAATGGGAGCATGCATTTCTTTTCACCGTGCACCATAGCTCGTCAGCTGTAAACAGTCACCTCACAGCTTTTCAGAGTAGATAATCCCTTTGCAAAAATGGTGGTCACCATTAATCTCTGATCTCAGCTTGGAAAGACTCTGGCCAGTCTGATAAACATTACATATAAATCACGGGAGCAGGAATGAGGTTCAAAGCCCGAGTCTGTCAGGCCTGAAAAAACAACTCAACTTTTTCCCTCGCTCTGCCCTTCCCTTTCCCTCTCAGAGCCTCTTTATGTGACTAAACAGACATGCTGTGGTGGGCTTATTTTATTTTCTGCCGTTTATCAGGTCAATAAAATAACACATTTTCCTTCAAGTAGATTTAACCTTTTGACCTGAATACAACACATCATTACTGTCTTGTTATTAAAGATATATTCTTTGTGTTTTGCCGTCAAAATCCAAGATATTTATTATTTACTGGACAACTGATGATTATGTGAACTGCAGCAATCAGCATATAAATGTTCACCCATCAGCCACAACATTATGACCACTGACAGGAGAAGAACTTTTACCATCATGTGACAGCTGAGTGTTCTTGCATCGTGTTAATGCTGCTTGACATGTACCCCCAACCCCACCCCACAACAGCACTCCTTATTTTCAGCAGCCATCCCCAGCAGATGCAGCCTGATATGGGCACACACAAAAACGCTTTAGGAACATCTCAAGGTGCACAAGGTGCTGACCTGGCCTCCAAATTCACTAGATCCCAAACTGATCAAGTATCTGTGGGATGATCCACAGAGGCGCCTCCCGTCAACCCATAGGACCCAAAGGCCCAAACTAACAACATTCTGTTACCAGACACCACAGGACACCCTCAGAAGACCCATGTCCACTCTCTGATGAGTCAGAAAAATTAGGAACATGTGCAAGTCCTGTCTCTTTAAATGGGCTCTTTGTCATCAGTTTGGCATTGATGTTGAGCTCTGTGTAATAATTGTGGTTTGGAGAAAAGACTGCTGCCATTCCTTCAACCAAAAATCATCACTAGTATTTTGTAGAACTACTGAAAGTAAAACTTCAAGAGAGTCCCACCATACGTGGCACAATCCACTGATATGACTCAGATATCTGAGAACATCCATGACTAAGCAAAACTGTCACAAAGGCATCTCCCAATGTTATGGCCATCTTCTGCCTACTGGATCTATATTAATGGTTTTGCCACGTAGATGAGTAAGAACATGCTGATTATTGGTGGATAAATGAACTGAGAGTGGGAGAAACAGCCCTCTAGACCGTTTGTTCTTCATAGATTAGCAGTAAACTCAAGTGAGATCGATAGCTGTTTTTCTTTTCACATTCTTCTCACACTCCAAAGAACCATTATCTAAAATGAGTCAGCCCAGCATGCGTTTGTCTTGGCTCTTGGCTAGTGCTCATCTAAAAAACAACCTCTATCTGACTCCACTGCAAAATAATTAGTAACACTGATCATAGCAGAAAACTGTTTGTATCCGTCTTTAAAAACCTTGAGGCTCAGTCTCATCACTCTGGCCAGAGGCAGAAAATATTTCTTTTTTCAAAAGTAGAACTCAAACTCCTCCACTCTGCATATTTTCACTCATTGCAGCAGTGGAAGCTCTCTTGCACTGATGATAAGACCTGAACTGAAGGTGAGCAGTGAAAAGTATAGCAGGAGAGTGTCAGTGTGCAGCAGCAGCAGCAGCTCCCTGGAGGACAGAGTACCACTTTGTATGGCATAGCGTTTCTATAGAAACACAGCAGCATGGCTCAGCTGTGCCGGTGCCAGGATCCCCCTCAGTCCACTAACACCTCTGCCTCTCTCTCTCAGTCTCTATCTGTATCTCTCTTTCTCTGCTTCTCTGGTTTGACACGAACACGACTCTGCCTGTATTCTAACCTTATTGATCATCACCACTGCAAACAACAAATAAAGTTTCTTACCTGTGTCTGGTACCTGCCCTCTTTTGTCAAGTCAAAAGTTTTGGGTCTTTTCTTCTCTCTGCCTCTCTCACTCTTTTCCTCTTTTCCTACCCCTCCTTCTCTCTCTCTCTTTCTCTCTCTCTTTCTCTCTTGCTCTTCCTCTGTTTCTCTCAGTCCCTAACCTTCCCCTCCCTCCCTCTCACTCCCTCTCTCTCTCCTTTGGTGGACAAGCCTCCCTGTTGGGTTTGTTCCCTGGCTTCTTTCCCTGTGAAGGTCACAGTGGTTCTTTCTTCCCCTCTGCTCGGCTAAACTCCAGAGAGATTTAATCTTAATTCCTTCTGGAAGACTGCAGAATCTTTCATGTGTATAATCTGTGACACAGTTTATTATTTTGTTTTGTCACACCGTAGGATGAGTGTGTTTATCTCAGGAAGAAAAAAACATGGGAACATTAAGATATTTGCATGTATATTTCTATATCAGAAGAATTTTTGAGAAGTGCCCAGAACACTGGACCTCAGTTAGGGAAAGCCCAGCTGTAATTGCAGCTCTAGTCTGTCTCCCACCCACTCCGCCATTGTTTAGATGACTGCATACAGATCCAGTCATGTGCTTTTCATTAGCAGCATCTCTCTCCACTGACTCCATGGCATTTTGGCATTTTTCTGTGTCAGTGAAATTGCCAGGAGACTTTTTTTCCCCCTCCAGCGTCAGTAAACTCAAGCAGACTGATTGCTGAGGTCCAGCTGAGGAGCAGGGTGTTGTGGTGAGACACAGGAAGTGTGGCTGGGTGGCACTGTTATTAACAAAGTGGACAGCCTCCTCTGTGTATGTGTGAGTGTGTGCTTATATGTCACCGGGGGTTATGAGGTGGACATGCTGCCCTGAATTCCTCTAGCGTGAGCTACTGATAATGAGGAGAACATATGTGGCAATCTAACACATGTACACAACACACATCTCCCGCTCCTGCTCAGCTCACTTTCACGACTTCTACCCACTGAACTCCTGTCTCATACTCAATCAGTCGTCGGGGCTGAGATACTGAGCTCAGCTGGGCCAAACATCTGTCCCAGACTGGTCCCAACAAAAAAATAAATAAATAAAGGTGATATGTAACAGATACGTCACCATTGTGGGTGGGTGCTCTGTCTCTATCATCTCCTCTGCTACCATTAAAAGTAAAGCTATTTAGTGACTCAGCACCACTGATCAGCAGCAGCAACCTAATTTCTTTCCAAACGTTTTATGTGTTCTGCCCTAAGGCATGACATCATTGGAAATATCTGGTCATTAAAAACAAGGTTTTATAATTTTATTGACTATTGCATCATTCTTGCCCTATTATACCATCATAAATTAATTTAAATCTGTATGCAAAAAGTTTAAATTGAAACTAAAGATAAGTTAGAAGTTACAGTGAGGTCATCCACTGAATGAGGTGGTCTGCACAAACCGATGGTATCTGCTACTGTTTGACCCTAGACTGACACCAAATGGGACAGTCTTCGTCTGCTACTACAATGATCCATCTACGGAGGTGGTTGACAGCTGAAGGGAGCGTTCCATTATAGATCTGTCAACATGATCTGTACAGTAAAGACCTAAACTGGAAAGAAGGGGGCTCAGTTCTATTGTTGTGTCTTGTTAGGGACAGACTTAGAAGAACTTATGAGAGTTTATTGTATTAGCAGGATGCAGTGTTATTTTACTTTTTATTTTATTTTAGTTATATATAATAATGATAATCCAACAGCTGGTGAAAACACAATATAAGAAGAGAACCTGTAGTGAAGATGATCAAGTGAAGTCACTTCTCTGAAACTAATGAAAGTAGGACCATGAAAATATTAGTTAAACTGATGGAGGCTGTTATTTTGATTTGTTGTTATTTATTTAAACTGAGTCTGCAGAAGCCTAACTGCCTAAATTCCAGACCAATACACAAGGGATTTAGCATAGCAGCTAACAAATACAATACCATTTATGTAAAAACAACAGCACTGATTGACTGGAGACAATGAGTTTGCAGATGGATAACCATTTAAAATCCACACATTTTTACTCATAGGACCAAAAATATGATAATTGAGATAAATAGAAATGTTTCGAGATACAAATATTTGTATGACTCGTCTTTGACAAAATTTCGACAGCGAAGCAGGGAATCGAAAACAAAAATTAACCCGACTGTCAAAAAAGACACAGCGTCAACTAGTGTTTGGATGGTGCAGTTAAATGGCTTGCGGCATTGGCAACATGCGTACGTTACTGCGTCTATGTCCCACAGTAATCTAAACGCGCCTTAACAGTTCCTCAAAAGTGAAGCCAAAGCTTCAAGTAGAGCTCCCCCTGGTGACTGGCTGCAGTATAGGTCACAAGCTCCACCCCCTCTGTGTTAGAACGGTTTCCGTCATTGATATTGCAGACTGTTCTCCAGGAATTCTATGTGTGACGTTGCAAAGGGTTCATCCATCTGTATATACAGTTCACGATTGTCAACTTCTTTATGAGGCATTATGTATACTGTCGAGAAAACATGCAATGTGGTAGCTCCTGAAGCACTAGAATGCATATCAGCACCTGAGAGCACCATACATACGTGGTATTCTATTTTTCACATAGTATTTATCAGAGCTTAAGTAGCTAACCTATGAGGAAAAACTGTGGCTGTGGCTGTTGGTTTTGCCAGTGGAAACTGAGTCACATGATTTGTGGAATGTAGCAGCTTGGCCTGCAGTGTTCAGATACACACAGAGTCTGGATAGAGGTGGTCGAATGTTAGGGCTGTTTTTGTCAGGGCTGAATTCAACCTGTTGATTCAGGAAGAGAGATATTTATAGGGCTGAAAACCTGCTTTTATTGCAGGAAATCTTTAAGTAGCAGTCAGAGCTATTGCATACTGTAGCAGCTGTTTTCCAAGCAGATGGAGAGAGGGGCAGGCTCAGGCTCAAGTCCAAAATGACTTGATGTGTATAATAATCTGAGGACTTTCCAAGAACGGCCTGTTCTGTCATCCGCAAAGTGTTTTGGATGATTGAACTGTTTAGTTTAAAGGAGTCGCACATGAGTGTCAGTCAGAAATGTTCCCAGAGGAAGTGCAGCCAAAGGAATACTAATAGTTACCCCGATGTTTACAGACAGCTTTTTAATCTGTTTCACTGCAGCAACAAGATGATACAGCTTCCTCTGAGCACTGTGTACATCTATGTCCTGCATGATGTGCCCACTTTTTTCTTTCATGAGTAAATTCAAGATCCAAAGCTTTGGACGCTCATCCTGGCAAAACTCATGTTTGTGCCCAACTAACAGATAACTGACTCGTTAATCACTGACTCGTTAATCATCTTAATCATTGTAGAAATGACATTAGTAGTAATCAATCACAGGAAGGAACATGACTTAAAACAATGCAGAGTGTTTATGGGAATAAAACAGAGGGATTTAGTGTATAAACTGAGAGCAGATGGAATGTGAAAACACAGTCTCCACTCCAGTAGGCTCCCATCAATACACACACAGAGCACACAATACAGAGTTAAGCTTTTCCTGCTTTAGTATAGGATGCTGGAAATCACTTTGTTTATCTATGAATTCATGAGGAAGAAATTTATGACATAATGTTGGGAAAGATTGCTTCCTGCTAATGTCTGCTTCCCGTCTGTCTAAGCCTAATCAAATTAATGAATTTAAAAAAAATGCCACACTGCACATATGCCAATCAACCATAACATTATGACCACTGACATGTGATGTTAATGACATCTCGTGACAATTCAGCGTTCTACTGGGAAACGTTTGGACCTGGGATTCATTCATGTGGATGTTATTTAGACATGTAGCACCCCCCAGACCAGACCAGACACTCCCACCTCATAGTAATGACACTCCTTGATGGCAGCATCCATCCCCAGCAGGATGCAGCCTGACACAGACACAAAAACACAACTCAAAATAACATGAAGAACAGCACAAGGTGTTGACCTGGCCTCCAAATTTACTAGATCCCTAAAATACGGCTGGTGTGGGATGATCCACAGAGGCCCCTCCCCTCAACCCCAAAGCCCCCACTAACAACATCCTGTTACCAGACACCACAGGACACCCTCAGAAGACCTATGTCCATCCTCTGATGAGACACAACTGTTTTGGAGGCACTAGGAAGAGCTACACAATATAAGGAAGATGGTCATAATGTTATGCCTTATTGGTGTACATTGAACTGTTCACAGTCCCATGTGTTATAACAGACACTGAGCACCATTAGTTACTGTGGACCCCAAAAGCAGCTAAACTTTTCCTCCTCTTCCATCTCCTTCTTATTTTTTTTAATGCCTCTCTACCAGGCCATTCTAGAGCAGGGGGCTCCACCCATACGAGTTGCAGCTTCTTCTGGTTAAAAGCTAAAACATTTTGCTTGCCACCTTCTATGTAGTGTTTTCTCTGGTTGTGATGCTGGTGATGTTTCTGATCGCTAGTGACGCATAATAAATCAAATTTATTGAATTACTGTTTTTGGAGTTAACTGAAAGAAACCACCTGTGGACGCTTTCAAATCAAAGCTCCTCCATCATGCACTAAATTAAACATCCTCCGGCACAGACAGGCTTCAGCTCACACAGTTTACACCCGAGGTTTGATGAGCTGCAGGCTTTGTTTTTTCAGGGATGGCATTCTTCAGAGACTATGAAAAATGCATAAAGATGTATTGTGTGCATTATAGCCTTTTTTTCATCTGAAGTCACAGCCTGACAGTCTTTTCATTCTTCTTTTCAATTTAATCAGTTATAACAATGTTAGCTAAACTAATGTTAGCATACCATCAATGGAATCATTTTAAAGCAGTGAAAGCTAATCCTGATCCAACACTCACTTTCACTCTGAGAAATCCAATACTTGGCAGACCCGCTATGCCTTCACTTGGACTCAAGGTTCTGACTTAACTTCAGAAGCCACTTAGGTTTTTAACATTTTTAATGCATACGGATGCAAGACTGGAAGACTGAAGATGTTTGCACAGATGGATTCCTTTATAGACAAAAAAAAAAGAAAAAAGAGAGAGGTCGTGCCCATGTGCCTTTATAAGCTATAAGTAGTACTGGTGCAGTTCAGCAGTGTGTGTGTTTGTGTGTCTGTGTGTGTGTGTGTGTGTGTGTGTGTGTGTGTGTGTGTGTGTGTGTGTGGTTGCTCATATTGTGTTGGCTAAGCTGCATGTGTTTCACATATGAGGGTGCGTCGGTCCTTTGGTTAAATAAAGAACGTCTGCTATAGATTCCATAAGAGGTCGAAACCCTCCTCTCACACGCAACGCACATACTTTATACATACTGTTCAATGGTCAGTCTCACACCTTTGATCACTCTGAGACACCTCCCTCACATCTTACTGTTTAGTGAGAAAGACAAGTCATTTAGGGAAATAAAGTAGAAATAGGAACAAAATATAGAAAAATACTCCCTCATCTGTCTAAACACAGTCCTGTGAATATTTCGCAGTGAAATGTCCCAGCCGGGCATCAACCAGTCCCGTGGAAAAAACCTCAGGAACTCGAGTTGTAAGCAGTCCCTTCCAGTATCATGACAAACTGTGTGGTATCACAAATCACAAATAAACAAAATCCTTTTCCATCACTTTTATGTTTGATATCAAGAACCATTCCAAATAATAAAAAATAAAAGATGTGATAGTTAAATGCCAAATTTGGCATTTGAACAAAAGAAAGTGTTGCTTGTTTCCTTGTCTAAGGATGGTGGCCTCAGTAAAAGATTTTGTGAAGATTATATCTACCTTGCCATATTATTAGGACCCACTACTGTAAGCCAGAGGCCTTCCCTATTTTTTAAGCTTTGTTTGAATATTCATTACTGCTAGAAGCCGAGGATTGTGAGCCTCCTGTCATGTAATGTGTACAGTTGTTCCAGGTGTCGTATGACTTTATTAAGGAGTAAAAACCCTCCTCAGGCTTGAAGGGAAAGACAAGACAGCATAGTCAGCATCTGTGTGTGTGAGTGTTTGTATGTGGCTGTCTAATAAGAGGCCTGCAGGTCTTAGTCTTGCTTGTAAACAGGCCTGTAAATGTAACTCACAGCTTCCTCAGCCATCGAGCCAAAACCACTAAAGCATCACAAGTCTGCACTGGGATAGAGCCAACCTCCTCAGTACAAGCAGACTCCTAACATAGCTGGGAGGTACCAACATGTCTGTGTATTATGGGTCAGTTTGAGTCACTTGGTCAATCAGACTATGCATTAGTGTTGTCTGACACATGTCTCAGCATCAGAAAAAACACAAATTAGCAGACGAGTTACCAGCAGTGTAGCCTGCAGCATAGTGGCAATCTTCTTCTTTGTCTTAAGACAATGGAGGACAATGATAATCTCCTCTGTTTTAGTCTGTAAAGTTGAGGGACTGGTCAAAAATATACTTGTTTGAGACTTTTCTCTAATCTTTTAATTTTTCCTCATAAAATCTGATGTATTTTGTTGCCTCTACAAGGAGCCCAGTTTCAACATGGCCACCATGTCCCCTCACAAAATCACACAGGCCCGTAAAAAAGTACTTTTCCAGTTTAGCCTCGACCCTGGATCTCGACCTTTGAATGGAAGGACAAGAATATCAACTGCAAGAATGAACCAACATCACTCTTGAACCTCACCAACACTCTGCTGTCTGAAATCCATGCAGTAAGTCACGCAGTCCAATTCATGAAACCACAGCTACCTTAAGTTGGCAGTCAAACATGTATCCCTTCTTTTCTCCCTCTGCTGCAGATGTGGATGGATTCTCTGCTACACAGACGAGAAGAGGAGCTGCTTTGTCTCAGCCTTTGGTCTCTGTGAATTCAATTAATTTTCATAAACACCAATAATTTCACTCAGCCAATAAAGCGGTGGTGAAGGGCACATTCCACTCATAAAGTTAACATCAGCTTTGTAACTAAAGTGAAGTTTGCTCAAGCTCTAGCTACTGTATGACATTAAAAAGTATCACTGTCTGATGTTTTTGACAAAGCTACTAATAGCTGGCATCAAATGTAATTTTTGGCATCAGGGTAATTGCACAACACATCATATCCAGTATATGAAGCAATACTAAGCAATTCTGTATTGGGATTGACTTATGTCCAACATTCCCTCCCTTTACCACTCTTATGATGCTGGGGTTGTGGCACACTAAGCCAGTGTTTTTTGCCAGCAGTTGTTTGCCAGTCTCTGACTATCTGAGGGTCTAGTTTTTGCTGTGTGTCACTAGCTGGAACCCTCTGGGCAGACACAGCATTTTGATTTATCAGCAGAGAGCGATGGTGATAGAGACCACCCTGATTGGCTTAACAGCTTAACAACCCATATCAAGGAAGTCACACAAGTAAATTAAAGTTTGTAGGGTACACTTCTTGTTCTTTGTCTTCATCTCACCTGAACAGAAAAATGCACAAATGTTTTCACGAACTGTAGAATAACAAGAGATATCAGAGCTGTATGCCAGTTTGTGGTTCCTTCCTCAGCCTGCAGCCACAAGAACCCCCGTCCACAGATGTTTTGTAGTGGAATATTGCTCTGGAATCCCTCTGTTGCACACTGATAATGCTTTAGCGAAGATCTGCTATGCCAATCAAACTTTTAGGCATGCTTCATGCAATGAAGGACATGAGATATTTTTTCTCCATTGGTTGAAACACAGCATATAATGAAATTCAAATGGTGTATAATCAGACTCATATTCTGATAGCTAGTTTTGTGTAGCTTCCAGGATAATTGTAGCCCTTCTAGTTTCCACTTTTGAATAATGAATACAAATTACCTGCTGGTATGATAGTATCACCACTGACAGAAGAAATAAATAAAATCATCTTGTCACAACAACAGCACAAGGTGTTGACCTGGCCTCTAATTTCACAAGATCCCAAACAGATCAAGTGTCTGTGGGATGATCCACAGAGTCCCCTCCCCTCAACCCATAGGACCCAAAGACCCCCACTAACAACTCCCTGTTACCAGACACTAAAACCTCGTAGCAGTGAATTCAATTCTAATGAGAATCAAAAGATTTGACACTTCTAGAAATGTTTTGTACTGATAGAAAGTGAGTGTCTGTATACAGAGGGGATGTGATAAGAGAGGTAGAGAGACCTCTGCAGCTCTTAACGTTGACACAGCGAAGAGCTTCCTAGCAGACTGTTTTCACTGGCAGTTTCCATGGCAGAGTTCAGAGGAAAGGAACGGCCAGAGCTTTAATGATCCTACCAGCTAGAGTTTTATTCAGTCTTCAATGCTTGTAACAATAATCTCTTGACTATGAAAAGAAGAAACATGAATTACTGTTGTTCCTACAATTTAATGAATAAGAACTCACATCGTCTGTTTAAATTTCACAGTAAGTCACATACTCCTTTGGAGCAGATTGTTATGTCAACCATTTTTAACATCAGTTCTTAGATATATTTTCACTTAACTTTATCTTCATTGAGGTTCTCAAAGCCACAAGCTTGTGGTGGTCTCTTAGTGGCCATTACTGATTATTTATTACTATAATAAGAACAATGATGGCCTTGAGAAGCACCTTCACTTAGTGGTTCACAACTACCATTTATGTACTGGGCAAATATAGGCTATACAGTGCACCCTCATGCAGCATAAATTCCAAACCAGAAGACGATTCCTGAAAAACTTACGCATCTGTATATTCCTCCTTGAGCTGGAGACACCTAGTGAGGATTCAATAATACAAGCACCGTGCCATATTTCAAATGTGGTTCCTTTTAAAATACGGCTGTTGATGCCCTATAAATCTTGCTTTCATTTTGGATCGGTGCTCCATGGCTCTGAAAAGGAGGAATGTGGTACAACAGTGGTCCCCAACCCCTGGGCCGCGGACTGGTACCGGTCCATGGGTCAATTGGTATCAGGCCGCACAGAAAGAATACATAACTCACACAAATTCACATCCATTTTATTTAGTATCTGATTCTGAACAAAATTATCGTATTCTCTCCCTCATATCTGTCTATGATTCACTCTTGACACAGGTCAAGATGCTTGCCTCAGTCACATGGCTACCTTTTTAACGGGGCTGCTCCCTCTGGTAGCACATAATCCATTACCGCTTAATTAAAACCCCCAAGCTAGCAAATGAACAAAAAACAAACGTCTTTAGAAAGTTTCTTTGCGCAGGGCAATGTCTCCCATCACCCCTAGATGGGACCGTCTCGTTGCAGAGAAACAAGCTCAGGGCTCCCACTGATATAGTGTTATGGTGAGTTGTATTTTCCATGCACATTATATTTGTTTTTGTGATGTATCTTATGTTGAAGGCATGTTTAACCTTTACTATTTTGATCAGAGAGTGTGGGGCTGAGAGACCGTTACTCATGTTAGGATGTTGACGCGATGTTACAAGGACGCTGCTAATAAAGTTGCAGTAAATGCCACTGGAGCTCCAGGGACACCATACAAACTCAAGTAGCCGTTTTAATACTCTTTGTTTGGTGTTCCTTTAGTGTGTCAGAGCTGCAGTGACCATGTTGGTGGACATGGTCACCGATGTATTTTGAGGGGTGGGGCTTAACTGGAAGCAAAAGATCTCAAACACTATAGCTTGTAAACGGCAGTTAGCATATGGAATGGTTTTGGGAAGAATGGACGAGGAAAACGTATATTTTAGAGAATATAGTAATACACTCACTCTTTGAGACGTGAGTGTTATTTTAAAAAGTTGACTGACTGATGGGACTATATTCACCGACCCCTACACTCACTGGGTGACGATTTGACCAAGGGAGGACACAGAGGGGACGAAGTCTGGTCTGTCTTTATCAAGAGAAGCCTCTCTAACAAAGATATTACAAGAAGTGGAACCACTGTGGAGGGTAAAGTACTAAATGCAACTTCTGCTTGGACACCAATGGATCTAATGTTACAGTAACTCGCAGTTAACATTAACGTGTAACAATAATCCCCCAAATAATGATTAACTCAACTTAATTTGTAAGAACTGCCCACCATGTAATTGCCAGACATTTACAGTACCTAACTGAGAAACCCAGCATCTACACGAAAGAAAAATTATGGTTAGCATTAGCATTAACACGTGACAAGAAACCCCTAAATAAGGCTTAACTTAATGTAATTTCAGTCACGATGTAATCTAACCCATAACGTTTTCCAGGCTGACGCATTACATATTAATCTGACCTGATATAAGAGTGTGCATTGTTGATTGTCTGATTGAAAAAATTCCCCTCCATAATGTTAAGCATTTTAACTGGTTTATAATTGGTTTGATAACCCACGTGTACTCCAGCTCCTCCCACCATCCAAAGACATGTTTGCTAGTTTGATTGGGGATTCTGAATTGGCTGTAGGTGTGAGTGTGGTAGCATATCAGCCAGCTGAGTTAGGCTCCAGGACTTATTTGTGTTTTCTCAAACTGAAGTTCACTGAGCCCAGCCACCAGGACACTGTACTTGTTGCTAGTACTGCATGTCTCATCTCATCTCATCTTCTACAATCGAACTCACTAGGGTCGTGGGGGTTGCTGGAGCCTATCCCAGCTGTCAGCCGAGAGGCAGGGTACACCCTGGACAGGTCGCCAGCCTATTATCACCAGTTAGCCTAACAAGACCTTCTCACTGGGAGGCATCAGTGCTAACCACGAGCTGCTGTGCCACCCTAGCGCTACATGTAACAATGGAAAAAATATTGGTCAAAGTAAATAAGTAAAGTTCTATCATCATGGAAAGTGACTAAGTACACTTCTCGGACTGTTCCTTTAATAATGTGGTTCATATTGTGTTTACAGCCTTTCAGCGGCAACATGGAACCAGTGAGTTTATTCCTCCAACTTGTCTCCTTCCACCATGACTTCAGAAGTATTCGGCAGACTACTGGCTGGTCGTCACTGGAAGAAGTTCATGTAGACTTTTATGGTTTATTCTCACCCGTCAATGGGGCTCTGTGTGTACGACGCCTGTTTCTGTTAAAAGTGGGTCCAGACATAACACAATCTGATCAGACCATCAAACACACTCACAGCATTTTGAAGACATGGTGTCACCTGGAAAATACAGCAGTGAATTTAGTAATGGTACATGGCAGAGAGAGAGAGAACACGTAGTACAGACCATGTTATGTGGTGGTAAGTATCTGTATCCCAGTGTTACACACTTCATCTCCAGGAAAACCATCTGAAGGAAGCATATGATTTAAAAGTCATCAAAGTCATAAATTTTATTGTTGCTTTTAACAAACTTCCAATTTGTCGTTTCCCACAAATTAATCAATGTCGTTTTATGAGTTGTTTTATGAGTTATATGAATATCTATTTATGTATCATTGGACAGTTTTATCTCTTGAAGCCTATTTGAATGAAAACCTATCCTGTGTTAACCTATGTTATGTACAATATATATACAAAGTGTAAATTCAATAACAAGTTATCAAAAACAGACATTGTTTTGTTTTAATGGTCCACAAACCAAAACTGTTTGGGCTCCTTGTTGTATGCAACAGCAAGGAAATCTAAAATTCAGTATTACACATTAAGTATTACTTACACATTACTTACACATTTTGCTCTCTATCGCCATGCAGGCAATATAAACTGAAGCAAACCATCATCATTTTCACCATTCCCTGTTTCAAAAGAACACACCCTTTATATTTACTGCTTGAGCTTTTTTCTAATTATACAGCTCACAATTCTGATTTAGTGTTTCGTAATTATGAGGAAACCCCCTCAGCTCAGAAATGTTCGCCACATACACCAACAGGCACAAACCACTGACAGGAGAAGTAAATAACACTGACCACCTTTTTACAATACAATGTTCTGCTGGGACTGCTAAAACTTTTGGATCTGGTATTCATTCACATGGATGTTACTTAAACATGTAGCACCCACCTAGACCAGGCCAGACACCCCCACTCCACAGTAGTGACACTCCTTGATGACAGCAGCCATCCCCGGCAGGATGCAGCCTGACACAGACACACACACAAAAAAAACTCAGAAAACATGAAGAACAGCACAAATTTACCACAGGACACCCTCTGAAGACCCATGTCCATTCTCTGATGAGTCACAACTGTTTTGGAGGCACAAAGGAGACCTACACTGTATTAGGAGGTGGTCATAATGTTTTGCCGGTCGGTGTATCTTGTAACCATGGGAAAATAGAAGAAGTCGCAATAATGAGCGCTCTAGGTCATTATTATTAGGAAGCACTGTTATTATGAGAAAAGCAACACAAGATTATAACAGTAGTCATTGTTTGTGAGGGTCATTCTTCCATCCCTCATGGTCGGTGAGATGACGCAGATGGTATTTGTTTTGGTATTTCATGTGGCAGGAAATTATAACTCACTTTGGTTTTGCAGACAAACACACTCTCTGATCCACCTCAGACTGTAGCAGCTATAAATATATCTATTAACTCTACGTCAGCTGTAGTCACCTGCTGCATAAATGCAGAGATATGAATGTTACAATTATACGACACTGAATTACAGTTGTAGATTTTTTTATTATTATTATTTTTTTAAATATACACTTCCAAGTATTGCATAGCACTCAAAGAAATCTCAGGTTTTTACCACTATCGGCAATACCTCCATTTTTTGCCACTGACGTCTTTATCTGTCTACACAGGGTTGGAACACAGCCACCAGCTCTACTCATTTGGAAACTTCCTCCAAAACAAACTGTGAGATGATGTTATGATAAAGCACAGGCCTGAGAACCAGAGCACACCAGCGGTACACACAAGTGTAAAGTCAAATCCTTTAATGTATCAGTGAAGACCAAATATCCCAGTATCAAGAAAGAGTCACACTGGACTGTACATTGGGTTTTTTACACTTTACATACTACACTATTATTATTATTATTTGGGGGCTGTCGCTGACATGTCATTGCTGATGCTGATGTCCTCATATGACTCATTTTTTCCATGTATATCTTACACAATGATCTGCTTAATGTAGTTACATTTCAGGTGCCATGTGAACCAGCTTATTGTTCCATATTTAAGATAAGACAAGTACACGGTATATGAAAAGCTATTTTATTTCTCTGTTTTAATGTACATAACAAATTTCATGGCAAGGATCATGAACATCAATCTTCAAGTACCAACATTTTATTTAAACAAGGTTTACAAATGTGTTAATACTTTAATGTCTCAAGTAAAACATGTTTTCTTGCCCAGCTGCGTTGCTGTTGAACATTGTCCAGCTAACCGAGTCAGATTCTGTCACGGAGAAGCTACTGGATTTTACCATTCGGGCATGTTTTCCCTTTCCCCCGACACAGCTCATTGTAACCAGAGCTGAGTATTCAGTGAGGTCAGCAATGAGACGCTGTGCTTGTTTGTTAATAACACACAGATGTAGCAGACTGATGAGGCAGAACTTGGAAAGGATGGAAATATGAGGGAGAGACAGTCATGGGACTGCACTGCTTTGAGAACAGTTTTGATCATTTCTTTTTGCATTGACCTAAAATCAGACTGGTTTAGTGTTGAGTTCAGCCTCTGATGATAAGTTTACTCCGGTGTCCTCTGGTCTTGATTGTTTGACTTTCCAGTCACAAGCTGGAGATCTTGTATATTTATTTCTAAATATTTCAAATGTAAATACTTTGAATCACTCGCAGGCAGAAAACCCAGTCGGGGGGTAGCTGCTGGTAGGACATTTTGTTTCCATCCAGTCGTAAGATCTTGATCCTGGAATAGGACTGAGGTCCCACCTCTCTGCATAAACTGGGCACACTGAACTCTACAGTGAACAGAGAAAAACAGACAAGAATATTTTGTTTTAAAGCTTGTACATTTACCAATGTGATGTCAACCTGGCTATTGTTGTATTTCTAAGAGGCTGTATATACTGAAACAGTCTAGAGGTCTTTAGTTACTCATTGTGTAGCATATATAAATCCTGTTCAAATAAGGTGAAACACTGCAGTCTTGTTATGAGATTTGTCAAATCAAAGGTGCTTTGTGCACTCTGCAAATGTCCCTCTTCCTCTCATAGAGTCTGCATTTACCATTAGACAGGTGCTGTGGTGAAAACGGAGGCAAAGGAAACCACAACACCCCCTCCCGCTTTTTCTCTGACATTTCAGTCATAGAGTTTCTCTCAGCTCAGGGCCTTGGCACACAGGAACGGCGGTAGCTGAGGGCTGCTAGTTAGACGATGAGGTGTATGTTATTGTGGAAGTGTTCTGCTGCCTGTCTGTCTGTCTCGCTCGTGCACTGTCTGCTGCATCATAGATCGAGAAACAAGAGCATACTTTCACTCTGCCAGAAGTCGTGAACCAGAACTGAACACCAGCTCACAGCTGCTGGTTGGTCATGTCAGTCATAGTTTGGCTCCTGGGTAAAGTCTTGCTGCACCATGATATAAGTCCCCTCGGTCAAAGTGATGGCGAGCAGCCAGGGAGAGGAAAGGGGAGACTGAAGGGGGGAACAGTGTGTGCTTCTGGTTCATCTGGCACTCTTACTTCTGAATCCATCACAGATGTTCTCATACCACTCTCCTCGCCTCTTTGCTAACCTACTTTCCCCACATCCATCCAACCAATATTCCCTCCCTGATTCTCTCCTCCGCCTTCTCCTCACTTCTTTTCTTTCCATGTCCCTCCTCTGCCTTTCACTTGCTGCTCAAATGTAACCCCTCCCACATCCGTCATGCAACGACGAGGTTTGGATGTGTTCCAAGAGGCTGCTTCTGTGAAGGTTTCCTGTCACATTTTCCACATTTCTTCTTCTGCATAGCAGGATTGTTTCTTACACTTCCCCAGGTGTTCAGCCACATAACTCACTAACTATGAAAGGTAAAATGCATGAATGTGTGCACATGTGTGAGAAATTAGGTAAATAGTATACTTGCACGTGTTTTCTTTCTGTAGCTGCCCCTCACCTTTTATTTCATTGGCCTCCAGGTATAGGTACTGCAGAGTGGTGGGCACTGTGGGAATTTTGGTCAGTTTGTTATAAGAAAGATCCAGCTCCACCAAGCTGGAGTGGTTGAAGGCCTGTGGGTGGATACTAAGGTTCTTCAGGCCACAGTGACTCAAACGAAGGTACTTGAGGTTGAAAAATCCCTCAAAACTGTTCTCAGCCAGTCCAGAGAGAGAGTTGTTTGACAGATAGAGCTGCTGGATGGAGGGCGGTAGAGGCCTGGGTATGGTTGAAAACAAATTTCCACTGAGGTCCAGCAGGTTCAGACTGACCAGGCCTAGAAGACAACAAGAAGACATCCACACACTCATTCACAAATGATCAGTACTGTACATAATAATCCAACAGTTTTAACTTTCTAAACCAACTAAATGTATTCCCTGCTATTTTAACCAAAAATGTTTTATTGGCTGTATTTTATATACACCATTCATCCATAACATTATGACGGCAGAAGTAAATAACGTTGGCCATCTTGTGACATTTTAGTGTTTTCAAATTTTTAGACCTGGTATTCATTCATGTGGATGTTTCTTAGACATGTAGCACCCACCTAGACCAGACCAGACACCCCCACCTCATAGTAATGACACTCCTTGATGGCAGCAGACATCCCCAGTAGGATGCAGCCTGACACAGAGCTT
Organism: Mugil cephalus; assembly: GCF_022458985.1. Classification (NCBI taxonomy): domain Eukaryota; kingdom Metazoa; phylum Chordata; class Actinopteri; order Mugiliformes; family Mugilidae; genus Mugil; species Mugil cephalus. The sequence continues at coordinate 2,560,681 of NC_061773.1, read as the reverse complement.
TTTCACATATTTTAAGTAATTATATTATATTATTATTATAAGTAATTATTATATAGTTTATAGTTATTATAATTAATCACATCACCATTGACTATGACACAAATAGACAGTTGGTTCATCATTTTCCATCCTTAGTTCTGCAAGTACAAAGAAAGAAAGAGACACTTTACACCACCTTTGAGGTCTCCCTCTGTGATGATTTGCAGTTTGTTTCCCTGTAGCAGGAGCAGCGTCAGGTTGTGCAGGTTCTGGAAGGCTCCTGGGGTGATGCTGCTGATTTGGTTGTGGGCCAGTCGTAGCTGCTTGAGTCCGGCTGGTAAATCACTCGGCACCAAAGTCAGTTGGTTGTGGTTGGCAAAAAGGTAAAGCAACTGGGTCTGGTTCTGTAAAGCTGCCTGCTCCAGTGTGTCACTCTGCAGTTTGTTGTTATCCAGGATGAGCCAACGAAGGCTGGTAATGTTGGCCAGGTCAGAAGAGGATAGGGAGGAGATGTTGTTTCCCTGGGAATACATAGTAAAGTGTAGTGTAGATTAACTACTGTGTGAAAGGTACCATGTGAACAGTAAATGGAAAACCACTGTGGGTTTGTGGCTGACCACTGTAAAGATAACACATGCTCAGTGTCCGTGTCTGTGTTTTCCCACCTGTAGAAACAAGTATTCAGTTCGGTCTGGCAGGTGGTCAGGGATGTGCACCAGGCCTCTGTGGTCACAGTAGAGCGCTGTGGGCCACTGGATGGGGCAGTCACACTGTTGAGGGCAGGCCTCTGGGTTATTAGCCCTGAACCAGGCTGGATCCATTCGGCCCTGCAGACTCAGCACACTGGGCTCACCCAGCAGGCGGTTAATCCACAGAGGAATGCCTCCATAGTCTGCGTCAACCACAACGGTGGTCGTGGCAGAACCAAAACCACATAGTAGCACCAACATGGCATAGTGCAAGAGAGCCATGGAGACAACTGGTGTGATGACAATCCTGTAGAATAAATGTTAAGGCAAATCTGAGATTTTACAAGTGGCAATCACAACACTGGTGAAAGTCGTATCTTGTCTTTTGAGGTTTTTTTAAGGGACTTGGTGGCATCTCTGATTTCCAAGGGTGTCTTGACTCGGATTTGGGAACAACATGTTTTTAAAACCTGGGACCATTGAGGTTGAGGTTGAGGTCTGATGTGGGTATTTAGTATTTATTCCCCAGATGTTACCTCTGTTTCTGGATTGCAAGAAAATGAAGCATATTTGTCACTGGGTGAGAGGCAGGGTACATCTTGGAGAAGGCTCCAGTCTATCACTGGGCTAACACAGACAGATATCCATTTACACTCACACCTACAGCCACTTTAGAATCACCAATGAACCTAACAAGCATGTCTTTGGATGGTGGGAAAAAGCCGGAGTTGAACATATTTCAACATTTACAGTTTTGTGGTAAGTAAACTTGCTGGGAAAGATTAGATGGAGACCCGCAGGTGACAGGTTGTGTAGCAGGATAACCAACTTCCATCACTGTGCCGAAGCATAAAGTCAGATCACAGTTGCTCACAGAAAAATGGAAAAAGGCCAATTATTGTCTGGCTAGAATTCTGAGAAATAATTTCCATTTGCTGTTATCGCCAGTAAATACAGTTGCTGCCTTCAAACAGTTTTCAACCTGTTTTGAGATTTTGAGAAACTTCAGATTTGTTTGTTGAAATGGTGTACATTGCCTACTGAAGGTGTAACTGGTTCCATATACAGCTTCATGCATATCTGTAGATGTTTAGTTTTGTCAAATCTGTCTCTGAATGAAAGTGCATCATGGTAAACTCCTGGAGTGACTCTTTAAGTAGTGACTTGGACTTTAAAGAATTTTTGAATATGAAAATGAAAAACTGAGGTAAAACTACATCGTTGAGGTTTGTGTCTATTAAGCAAACTCAGTTAAATGGAAATGCAGTGGATAGATACATTTTTCTTTTGCATGTGTGGTTACAGTAACAATCAAAAACATTTGCACAGAAACACACGCGCACACCAATTTACTGTATAACACACCAATTTGTCAGAAGTATTTGCATCATCAGGAAGTTTGACTGTTGACTGCAAAGTTAAATCTGGCTTTTCTCATTCACTGTTCTGTCTATCTATCTGTCTATAGTGCAGCAGCAGCAGGCTGTTGCCAAGAGATTACTGTAATTCAACAACCACACGTTGTGGTTTTGATCATTTCCAGTTTTGCCTGCCTTGCACTAAGAGGAAATTGAAGCAGACAAGAAACAAACAGCAAACTGGCACTTACCTGTTTGATCAGACGTGACACAACGTAGGCAGGTTGTCTTAAATCCCCAGTGAAACCCTCAGGAGCTGCACAGGAGTGTGTGTCAGTCTACCTGCATTTGGTTGTGTGTGTGTGTGTGTGTGTGTTTTCCAGCTACCAGCGACGGTTGCCTACTCTCTGATACATTCCTTTTCTTCAAACGCTGCCCACATCCCAGACCCCAGACCTCCTCCATAATCTTCCCTAACTCATTTCTTCCTTTCCCCTTCTCGCAGCCTAGCTGAACACATTTGGTGGAAACATGTTTGCTTGCACAGTGGTGATGCACACACACAAAAATAGACTGAAAGAAGTAGAAAGAAACGAGTTGCAGCTGGATTTGAATTGCGTTGGCTCAGTGTTTCATGAAATTTGATATTTTTTTGATCGGTATTCAAGTTTATCTTCTTATGTGCGCGTGAATATCTGTACGGCTGAGTGGAGGGTAGGTGTTCTGCCTGGAGGCGCTAGAGGAACAAAGTACCTGGGGAGCCAAGGAGACCATTCAGTGTGTATGCGTGTGTCTGTCTGAATGTGGGTGTGCATGTGTGTGCGTCTGTCCAGAGGAGAGGAAAACGATTCCAGATTCCTTCCCTAAATCGGAGGGGAGCACTGTGTGAAGAGAGGAGAAAGAGGCTGGGGAGGGAACAAGATGGAAAAATAGGGGTAATTATTTCCTGATCAGAGCTTGTAAAGAGCTCCCTCTAGGAAACCTAAAAAGAATCTCACCCACGGTGGAGTTAAAATTTATGATGAGAACTTTTCAGAACTTCTTTTTTGAGAGGGCAAGGAGCATTTTCTTTCCACCAAAGACTACAAAAGAACATGTGCTTCACTTTCTGCATGTCTTGAATGCAGCTGCAGCATTTTATGTTACAGTTCATAGCTGTGCAGACCAGTATCATACATTACATGCATGTGTGTTCCAGGTGCAGATTTCAGTGAGACCAAGTTGTTAATGGCAAGTTTCCTAAAATGTCAGAAAAATGTCAATTCGTCCCATAGTTACTAGTTACTAGTTAATTTCAATCATTCTTTCTGAGTGAATAGTAAAGATATTATTTCATAACAAGGGAGAGAAATAAAATCATCACATCATCACATTTTACCACTGGACACTGGTGGTGATGACATGAAGGTCTGGATGGGATGAGGAGAGGACTACTGATGAAGACTAGAGGTGAAGACAGTGGAGGAGTGCTGCAGCAGATTTGAACTGAAATGACAGCTGACACCAGTGGATGGAAACATATTTAAAGTTTCACAGCAATAAGTGGCTGATTGCAATGAGGGCTGGTTAGAGAAACAGCAAGAGATAGAGAGTTATGAATAAGTGAGGATAAAGATGGTCTTCCTCAAATACCAGGACTGGCACTAAAGGTAATTCCAGTAGCTCATCAGTGGGATTTATCATCAGTGCACCATGGATATCTGTATCAAATATTATGGCCATGCCAATCGACACATTATTTCTTTTAAAAGTACAGAACATAGCATTGATTTATTATTTGAGATTATTAATTCTGGCCCAAAGTGGTGAACTGCTAGACTATCAACATACGCCGATCAGGCATAACCTTCTGAGGGTGTCCTGTGGTGTCTGGTAACAGGATGTTGTTAGTGGGGGCCTTTGGGTCATATGGGTTAAGGGGAGGGGCCTCTGTGGATCATCCCACAGATACTTGATCAGTTTGGGATCTAGTTTATTTGGAGGCCAGGTCAACACCTGTTCCTAAAGTGTGTGTGTGTGTGTGTGTGTGTGTGTGTGTGTGTGTGTGTGTGTGTGTGTGTGTGTGCGTGTGTGTGTGTGTGAGAGGCTGCATTCTGTTGGGGATGGCTGCTGCCATCAAGGAGTGTCATTACTATGAGGTGGGGGTGTCTGGTCTGGTCTAGGTGGGTGCTACATGTCTAGGTAACATCCATAGTGAATGCCAGGTCCAAAAAATTCCCAGAAGAACAATGAATTGTGTCCTGTCAGTGGTTTTAATATTGTGTGTGATCGGATTTTACATTTCTTCTCTTTCTTGTATGCAGTTTCTGGTTAATAGATGTTGTGTTCCAAATTTAGTTTCTTGTGTACGTTGAATGTTTCTCAAACAAATAAGAGATGAAACAATGCGTCAAAAGCAATTTGCAAGCTCCTCACATCATCCTACACACTGTGTGTTCTGCTGTGTCTCCATCTGGTCATAAACTGGAAAAGGGAAAGGCCTGTTTCCTCCTACTGTTGGCTCTGCTCCAGGGTAACTCCTGTACTCCTGCACGTTGTTTTATATTTTATGTATTCACTGTAGACATTCTTTACAATATGAATAATGTTATTTCTGTCATAAGAAGTGAAGGAACAGGCTCTTAATGCTTAAATCTGAGGATGTAGAACGTATAAACAAAACTCATTTTGCACTTGATCAATGTCCAAGATCTAACACTAAGAAACATCTTCTGTTCAGTATTTGTGGCTAAACAAATGAGGAATTCATTTTTCCGTGAAATCAGTGTGTAAAGAATACACATGGAAATTTGTGTTCAGAAACACTTTTGTGGATCAGAGGCTAGTTAGCATTTATGGACTGGTTTATGACCTTGTGTGCTAAAAACAGCCTCTGTGGCAACCCTGATTATAGTCCAATCCAGGGGCTAGGGACTGTGAAACAATTATTTTAAAGATGCTAAACAGCCCCAGTTACGTAAGAGTAACTGCAGAATCTGGTGATAACTATTCACTGGTGATATAAAATAATGAATTACTGCTCTCAAGATGTCTCATTGATGCTTGCATAACAGTTTCTCATAAATATAAAACACTTTACAGTGTTTGAGTTATGAGTTTGTATATTTAAACTTTTAAAAGAGTATGCTTGGTCTAAAGGTGAGAGTAAGACAAGCAGACATTATGATTAGGGTGAGTATTTTGGAAATGAATGAAAAACCGATGAGCATGATTTTTAATTAATTAATTAATTTATTTTGCAGTTTCTTTCCCAGTAACATCTTACTAAATGGATGCGTGTCCTCCCTCTGTGACTGCGTGTGAACCATCCATCCCTCAGCATTTCCAGTGACTTACACTAGAGGGCCCCATTCCCTCATTAATCAACAGCACACACCTTCTTATCTTATGGGATATGGGCAACACAATAACACATATATAATATCATAGACCGATTTTTTAGCTAGTCCCCATAGCATCATCTCTATGCTTTTTTCTTTTTAACCCATGTTCTTTCTCCGAGTGCTGAATTTCACTTCAGACTTCTCTCTTGCTACCCATGGCTGGGGACACTGCAGCTGCATGCATTTGAGACCACTGTGTCAGTGTGAGTTTAAGGTCCCTCTTTTCAGTTTATCACAGGAGATTTCAAACTGCACTACTTTGCAAAGAAGACGCCACAATTTATCTCAGACCCATGATTAAAACACCCTTACATAAAAAGCTGTAGTATGAGAAAAAGATGAGACGCTTGACGTGGTGTAATCTTGAACATCTGTGTGAGATTTGCGTGTGTGTGTGTGTGTGTGTGTGTGTACATAGACATCTGCTTTCTATTGCTTGGTTCTTCTGCCCCCGTGGCCTGGGGCACCATGGTTCAAGTTACCTTCAGCAGCCACATTGTCCAAGGACCACTAAGACAATCTTTTCATAAACTCTTATCTGTTCAGATTCTCTGTATTACTAAAGTATTGGTGCATCTTCTTCATTGACAAGTGTTTTATAGCATGCGTAACATTGCGAAGGAGGGAAAAATGACAGCATATAGTCAATGAGCAGGGCATGCTTACTTCATAAAGGCTGTTGATGTGTTGCTAGTTTCAGGGTGTGTGTATGTGTGTACTTGCATAAATCACTCTGTGGAGGTAAAAGTCTCACAAGGTTCTCCACTGGCTTCTGGTTAAGGTTTGTAAAAGCTGGGTAAGGCATGTAAAGGTTACGGTTAAGGTCAAAGTCCAGGAAATGAGTGGTGGACTGAGGCTGCTGTGTGTCAAGAACTGTTTGTGATTCTAATTTTATTGATTGTTTCTCTTCAGCATTTAGTCGTTGTAAATTGTGATGCCTTCACATGGTGTTCACAAAAAAAAAAAAAAAAAAAAAAGATTACTCTTGCGGTATTCACAACCTCCTAAGTGGAAGTTTTTAACAAGGTCAGAGTTCACAAGTTGTGTACGTGACTTTCCAGGGTGTGACCACAAACTCATGAGTTCTCTCCGTGCACACAACCTACTTTGGTAACAAGCAACAGGTTTCCAACATCTCATCTCACTTAACTGGGCTTTTTTTATTATTGCAAATGTATTATTGCCTTTTATGAATGTGTATGACAGTCACTTTAGAGAACATCTGAATGCCATAAACAGATAATTGGCACTGCACTGGTTCCTGGAATACTGCTGGCCAAATGCTCCATAGCGTGGAGAGTTTGTGACATCCTTGTTATTAGTTGTATCTAGGCCTGGTTCTTCTTCTGGAGCTGAGTGCCACAGAGCAGAGCAGATTCCCAGGATTCCTGTGAAGAGTTCACAGCCAGAGCTGAAAGGGTTAGATCCTCTGATCTTGTGATCCCTGCCCAGCGCTGCTGTGGGGGGAGATGAGTTTGCAACTACCCAAAGTCTAGTGCGGCCTCTTACTTTGAAGTCTAAGTATCCATTTATGTCAACCTAATTACTTCTGTCCTTTTTATTCCTCTCCCTTTGACATCTCCTCGTGCCATTTGTTTATGCTGATACCTTATCTTTCTGTCCCATGCGCAATCAACTTTATCTGACTAAAAATCTCGTAAAAAAATGAGCAGATCTGTGAAGTTGGATGAAGAATTAACAGGCTCGTAAGGCCGTAAGTGAGGGATAAAGAGTTGAAGTTCAAGCAGGTTCAAGTCACTCTGACCCTAATACCCCCTCTTATCCGTTTAGAGAGACATTAAGATGCTTTGAAAAAAAATGTCTGTTGAGTGTTTTGCATGGCTGGGCAGTACACTGAAATATCTGCTTAGCTGCATCTGGTGTCCACAGACGCCTACGGAAACACAGTCCTCCAGTGTGGACATCTGGTAGTTCCTTTCTTCCTTTTTCTGTTTAAAAACCTTTATTGTCAGACTACAGACGCAATGGCTACAGTAAGAAACACTTCATGGCATGTGTGAATCACACAACCACGCAGACGTTTTCATTCTGTTGATCCACAGGCCCTTTAATAATGACAAGTGTTGACAGGGCTGGTCTTTGATCATGAACCAAGATGGTTGACATTTATTCTGTTAGAAGTCAAAAAGTGATACCACTCTTGCATATGTTCAAGCCATAACTCACTTTGTTTTGCTCAGCTTAGAATAATTAGTGGAAACAAGGCAGTGAGGCCTAGTCACACATTCTCACAGAAAAACTTCAGGCCTATAAGTTATTGATGTTTTCTTTATTTTATAAAGCCAGCTTTCAATTGCCATGACTGAGGTGTGTTGACCACCAAACTGCTACAAAAGTCACTCTGAGTGTAAGAAAGAAAGGATGGGTGAAATGCAGAAAAAGAATTTTCCCATGACAATTCAATAAATGAACATACAGTCGCTGGGAGAGAGGGAAGATAAAAGAGAGAACTGGTTCAGATGGAACTCAAGTTGGAGGAAAGGTAGAGAGATACAGAGGCAGGAAGAGGCCCACGTTAAGCCCAGACAGACAACACATGAAGCCTGTCACACATGTTTTCATTTAACCCTTTACAAGATGTTAGGTTGTCGGAGAGGAACAAAGAGATCCCCCTGATTATTAAACTCTGCCTGGCACAGGGACAAAGGCTAAATACCACGAGAATGATTTGTATATCTTTGTATATATTGATTTATTCTCCTACATCTGCATGTTGTTGTTATTTTTTTCCACACAGAAGTCTCACAAAGCTGTGTGTTGATAAATGCGATAAAGGACAGTGTTACAAACTCCTGCACATTTACTCCACCTGATCCCAAACAATGGACAATGAAGTGTGACTTACAACCTCCAGATTGCTATAAAATGCTGCCTTTTATTTGTTTTTGTTTTTTTCCCCACAGACTTTATATTGTATTGACCATAATAAGAACTGCTGGAACTCTCATATTTACTTTCTCACCGTGCACAAAGTGTGATGCATTTTTTTGTTTGTTTGTTTGTTTGTTTTGCAGAAATACTTAAAAGAAAATAATTAATTTCTCCTAATGTCTAAAATTTCAAAATTCAAGAATGCGTAACACACATCTTCTCCCTCTGCCTACATACGCCTTAGCTCATGTTAAATCTTGAGTCAGTGTTTCTGATCCCTGAGGTGCTTTAACAGTAACTAATGATGTGGGCCATTGTTTCATTTTTATTTATTTATTTTTTTTTTATTTTTTATTTTACCACCACAAAGTACAGTGAGTAAAAGGGCTCAATAGCAAATGTGCAAATGCGTTTAATATGGTGAAGAAAGGTGAACGCAAATGTGCACACAGACAGGGCCAAGCCCTCACAGCCGCAGCATCTCACATCAGTCACGCTGGTCAAAAAGAGGCTCCAGAGTGGCGAGTGGAGAGTGGGGTGCACTGGTGGGCCATTCCTCAACCAACACAATGGGGAGCAGGCGACTGGACAAGGGGGTGGAAGCAATCAAAAGCACAGGAAGAGAAAGAGGGGTGGAGAGGGGGCTGGCACAACAGAAGGGAGAGCAGGGAGGGAAGGAAAGTCATTTTTGTCAGAGTCCTCCAGTCCTGAGCACACTCTGAGAAATAAAGAGAGAGAGAGGGCACAAAGAGGGCCAGTCTTTCTGATCAGGTAGGTCTGTGTGTGTCTGTGTGTGCATACGTGTGTGTGAACATGTATCTGTCTATAAAACCTTAAAGGAGGAGAATGAATGATGTGATGATAGTCAGATAGAGGTTTTTTCAGGTAGAGGGTAATTATTGAATATTTTCCCTCAATTACCGGACAACAATGAGAAGCATCTACAAGACTTGCATTCAAGGCAGGTCTTTCCTTGCTCCCCATGGAATAAGACCCTCAGGAATGTGCCTCTCTGTGGGCAGTTACATTTCCAAAACAACATCACACTGCACTTGAAGTTCAACTGATCATTTAAAATCAGTAGAATAATGGAGAGGTTAAGTTTGAGTGTTCCTGGAATTCCTGAAAGACAACAGCTTGTTATCTAAAAGTGAGATACAGAGTTGTGCTTTGTTGTTGTGCTGAAATTAATTCTGCAAAATTAATGCTTAATCTATATACAGTATCATAGTATGGTAGAGAGGACTTTCAGTAACACATTAATGTATGCTGAGTTTTATGTGTGGAAATTGTGGAAAAAAATAATGCTGTTTTCTGTTTTGTCCTTTACGCCACCGTCTGTCTGTGTTACAGTGAAGATTTGTGTGACCATGCATCTGGTGGCTGTCTTCCTCTTGTCTGCCCTGCTTCCACTCTCTCTCTCCCATGGGAACGACCCGTTAGGCTGGCTGTATGGCCGATGGAGCCACAAATACTCGCTTGCTTCCCTGCAGGCATCCTCCTCAGGAGGGGAGTGTCCTGAGGAGTGTGACTGCCCCCCCACCTTCCCTATTGCCATGTACTGTGATGGGCGGGGCCTGACTGCCATGCCAACCATCCCGTCCCGCATCAAATACTTGTACCTCCAAAACAATGCCATCACGACTGTACCCGATGCAGCTATGGCCAACGCAACTAGTTTGGTGTGGCTCATGCTGCATCACAACCAGCTGACATCTGAAGGCATTGGCAAGAAGGTAAAGCCACATCCACTCAGGCCATTGTGAAAAAAATTGCAGGTTTGATGATGCTTTGTTTTCTGTCTACATATACTTAAGTGATTTAAACATATTTGGGTAAAGTAATGATAAACATAAACAGTGAGGGAGACAGCAACAGCTAGATTCAAGCGACAGATTTTGAAGTCTATTTTATTTGTCATCTTTAGACAAAATGGTAATAGTGTATATCTCACTTTAGACCAATTAAATTAAGTTTATATGTGTAGAAGAAAGTGTAGTTGGATATCAGCCCGACGTACTCACTATGTCCTTGCTTAAGGTTGGATCATACATAACAAACAGGTAAGAAGGAAGCATACACAAGAATTTTGTCCATACATTATGGACAATTTTATTTTTCTAAACACTTAATTATTGTACAGTATTTCAGCAGGAGAAGATTAATTTATTTTTACTTAGAGGACAAAATCTGGGCATTCACATAAGCCTCTCCTATAAAATATGAAAGTGGTACAGGACATACAACTACGAGTTAATTTATCTAAGGACTAAATTGTGATTAGCTGTGTATGACTAATCTGAAGCGGAGTAACCAAACTTACAAATGACAATACTTATTTAAACATGTCTGATATGAAGTATATGCTTTAAATTGTTAATTTTTATTTTTATTTTTTATTTTTTTTAAGTTTTTGTGGATCTTTTTGACTGAGTGTCAGTTGGTACACGGTAATTTCAGTTTGGAGCCAGTAACCATTCTCCTCAGGTTCTGGCACCTGTCAACACAACAAGATGAAATGTTGATGACATGAAGTGTCTAGCCACTTGTTTTGCCTCCAGCTAACCACTGTGATGTAGTCATGATGTAGGACGTACTGGCACTGCTAAAACCACACTCTGCACCCAGTATAAGATGCACGTTTGCTTAGCTTGTCTGTGCTGTCTTGTCTGTGTTTTTTTTTTTTTTTTTTTTTTTGAGGAAACCAACGGAGGCAAAAACTCTAATCTATATGCTTTTTAGGGTGTGGGGGCTATTTTATGTAATGGAATGAGCTATTAGAGCGCTCAGTGTCCTTCTACCCAGACTTGCACACGCTTATTATCACTTTGAACACCAACATGCATTTTCTCTCACCCTTATTTTATTACACGCACACATGCATTGTCCTCTTGACTTGATTTTTAAATTTACTCGACCGCCCATGCAACTTAATGCACAGTGCAGATTTGATAGTGATAAAAACAGCATTCATGCACAAACATAATCATAACCTGTAGAGGCACCTTTGTCTTTTTTTTTTTTTTTTTTTAATAAATACTCCAAATACTCCATCATTGCACATGCTAATTCTGCTAATGAAATGTCAATACAAACTTGCTTATTTGGCATTATTTCACTCAATGGCTTGATGCTACTATGTTGGCCTGAGGCCAAGGGAAACCAACGGTGGCTGGCTTCCCATGGCAAAAGTCCTAGCCAATCACAGGCAAGTAGAGTTATGACAGTAGCCCCACCTGATTGGTTCTTTTTTTTTCACCAAGAGATGCCAACTCTTCTTGGCTTCCCTTCAGACAACAGTGCAGTGCCATATTTGGTGACGTAACATTTAGACGGGCGCTGTTTTACACATCGTAAAATCCTCAATAATTAGAGAAATAAGAAAGAGACAAAATAACACACAGAGAAGTTGTGTTGAGAACTATTAGAAAGAGTGTTTTTTGGCCTTGGCTTCCAGGAGAAAAAACCACTTAATGAAATCTAGCAACAAGGGTCTTTTATTATTGGTTTCATTGTGGTTGGTTTTACTACTATGAAAATGTTAAGTAATTCTCCACTTAAACTTGTAGGTGTTTCTGAAGTTGGAGGGACTCGAGCGTTTGTATCTACAGCACAACAACTTGACCAGCATTCCTGCAAACCTTCCTCGCTCTCTGCGAGATCTGAGAATCAACCATAACAAAATTGAAAAGGTAATGTTTAACACACTTTTATATCCATGTACCATGTCTTAGTTGCATAACAGGAGATAAATTACACTTTAACCCTTTATAGGGCACTCATTAAAATACCAGGAACTTCAAAAATTTCCACTCTAGGATGTCATTTCCAGGGCATAAGAAGACTTTTTTACTTTGTGACATTTTCTGAAACTCAGTCAATCAAATTTTATTTATATAGCACTTCTCATACATAAAAGATGCAGCACAAAGTGCTTTACAGTAAAAAAACAAACACCCCTAACTCCCCATACCCTAGACCCCCATTCATGCAAACACATACACACAAACACACAGCATACTACACATATGCATAGTCCCCAAGCATACAGAGGTGAGGTCAGGACCTTGCAGACCATATCTGACCTGGAAATGTTGCCTTGATGTTCACTGGTTGGCTGGGAGAAAACCATCTCACCAGCAGACCGAGAGGCAGGAATGCAAAAAACATGTGTGCTGAAGTTACCAAATACGCCTCCTCAGCTGATAAAGTGTTAAAATGATGGCAACTGTTGCCCAGGTGACACCTGCAGAACTCGAGGGAATGGATAACCTCACCATCCTGTATCTCCACGATAACGCGATCTCAGACATAGGGTCGTCACTGAAGGCTCTGAAATCCCTCACTCTGCTTGACATCAGTGGCAACAAGTTGACCAAGGTAATTGGTAAGAAGGTGTGTGTGTGATGCCCCATGAAGCAAACATCAGTGACAACATTCTTTTCATAAAATGTCCCAGATCCCGGATGGTCTCCCTGAATATCTGCACCAGCTCTACCTGGAGTTCAACTCCATTGACTCTCTACCTGAGGGCTTCTTGGGCCGTTTCACTCAGCTGCAGTATGTGAGGATGGCCCACAACCAGCTAACAGACAAGGGAATCCCTCCTAACACCTTTAATGTGACTGGGCTGGTGGAGCTGGACCTGAGCTTCAACAAGCTGGAGCGAATCCCATCCATCAGCACCACACTGCAACATCTTTATCTGCAAGCCAACCAGATCAAAGGTAAGAAGATTTCATTGAGTCACTGTTTCACATCAGAGGTTTCACGATCCAGATGTCATGGTTTAAAACCTCTCAATCAGCCATTGTGGAGTTGTTTAGTGGAGGTCTGGTTTTTTTTAGCAGTTACAAACAAGTTTTTTTCCAACTTTTGGTTCTGACTTTGATTGCAGCTATTCATTGCTACAATAAAGTCACAAAATCACAAAACATTACAAAAATATTTACGAATTTAGTGTAAAGTCACTGGAGTAGTTACTGTAAAGCTGTTAGATTTACACAGAATTAACTTCATTAGGCCCTTCTTGTCTGTCCTTAATCTGCAGAGTTCACTCTGGGTAGCTTCTGCAGTGTAGTGGACGTGACAAATTTCTCCAAACTGCAAACCCTGCGACTGGATGGGAACGAGATCAGCCGCCTGGACATCCCTTCAGAGTCAGCCCTTTGCCTGCGCCAGGCTTCCTCCATCGAGGTCTGACCACGCACACCACACAGCTTGCTGCAATCTGCTCTCAAGGCTTAATTTACAACATACACCAACAGTGTAGCACATTTTTTTTTTTTGTGACTAGTGTCAAAACCTAATTACAGAGAGGCGATGGTTTGGTTTACTGCTGACTGATCAGCTTATATGAGCTATTATCCATCAAATAACAGCACATAAGCTCAATAAAGTGTTCCAGCCACACATGGCCTTTCTTGGACCCTGATCCTACTTATACTTTGCTACGAGGATCAATGACCTTTATAACCAATGTTTGTAGTTTGAGGCTATTCTTTTTCTGTGTTTGTCTTCTTGCCTTTTTTTATTTTGTCTCATAAAATGATGATTTCTTTTTTAATATGTATAATCTGAATTATGTTGCTTCATAACAGAATCAGATAGGACACTATAACACTTTATGATGATGTTTGCTGCATGTAAATATCCTACTGCAGTCGGACACGTTATTTTGTCTTGGTGTTAACAATGCTGTGGCTGCTTGTTCCTGCTTCCTCTTTGCACGGTAGTGTCAACTTTCCTCTGAGAAAATATGACGTGAAAAAATCTTTCCATCCTGTATGCATTGAATATTATACAGACAAAGGGTTTTTTGTTTACGAGCCTGTTGTAGAATAAATAAAGGTTGGGATTTAAAGGGAAAAAGATATCTGCATGTTTTTGTCTTATTCATGATGAGTCATAGATCACTAGTCCTACTCTAATCTGTGGTTCAATGATTTTACCATTTTTTTTCACCATTTTTTGAATGACACAGCAAATTGTTGTGGAAATTTACAGTATTTTGAATTATATATATACATAACTCATTCTGAATAATATCTTTTACTATTTGCATCAACAGCTGCCCATTGACTGTGACTTATCTCTTTATGACCTGTAAGCGTGATGTGTGTTTGTTTATGTGAATAATGATGCACTGCTGTATCAGGGCCAAACTCTGTATGTGTCACCTGATTAGGACACAGGATGTCTATATTTATCATTTTTCACTATATCCTTGCATTGTGTCATTACGCATGAGGAATATTTTAGTGGTTAGCTTGTGGTCAAATGTCATCTGCCATAATAGCTAAGGACACACACTGAAAAGCATCAAGCCGCCACAGCTGCAATGACAACACCATGCACACATTAAGTCCCAAGGCTGTCAGAGAAACAAGCAGCACAGGGTAATTCTATTCACTCACTGCTGAAAACATACAGGCTAGGGAATGATTAAAAGGAGGATCTGTGTACAAATAGGGGTAAAACTCAGCTAACATAATTTGAGATGAGCTAGGCCGCTCTTTGTAACATGGTTGACGCTGAAAATCTGAACAAAGAGTAAAAAAGTGTCAAACTAACCCTCAGATAAATCAGTCATTAACCGGACTCGATTTGTTGAACACGTCCTAACGTTTAAAACCAGAGAGTAAATTAACCATTTTCTGTATAGAAACTCGAAAACACTGGACTGGATAAATGCCTTTACTATGCTACCAATTATATCCATTGCCAACAAAGTGGACATACACTGATCAGGCATAACATTATGAGCACCTTCCTAATATTGTGTAGGTCTCCCTTGTGCCTCCAAAACAGGTGTGACTCATTAGAGAATGGACATGGGTCTTCTGAGGGTGTCCTGTGGTGTCTGGTAACACAATGTTGTTAGTGGGGGCTTTGGGGTTGAGGGGAGGGGCCTCTGTGGATCATCCCACAGATACTTGATCAGTTTGGGATCTAGTGAATCTGAGGGCCAGGTCAACACCTTGTGCTGTTCTTCATGTTTTTGAGTTGATCCTAAGCCATTTCTGTGTGTGTGTGTGTGTGTGTGTGTGTGTGTGTCAGGCTGCATCCTGCTGGGGATGGTTGCCGTCATCAAGGAGTGTCATTGCTATGGAGTGGGTGTGCCTAGTCTGGTCTATGTAACATCCATATTTTACATAATACCAGGTGAATACCAGGTCCAAAATTTTCCCACTTAAACATTGTAGATGATCAATGTTATTTACTTCCCCTGGTCATAATGTTGTGACTGACTGGTAAATACACCAAGTTACCTAGCTCACTGACTAAAATGAGGCTGTAATAATTTTGAAAACATGTGTTGGTACAACACGGTACAATTCAACAACAGGACAGACCACAGACTCTGAAATTAAAAACAAAAAAACAAAAAAAAGTTGAATCCACAGGTCTCTCAAATGTTTTAAACAAATGCTAAATACCACAGCCTTTAACGAAGATAAGATTTAGTACAGGACTGTTACATTGCATGCATCTGTTTCTACTCATGTACATAATTTATTAGTTGATTAAACATGAATATTGGAGGATAAACCATTAATAACACTACTTGTAACAATCTAATTACTGCAGAGTGTTTTTTTTTTATATCCATCACTCTTTGTCACTTGACAGGGTTGTGGTCACAAGGCTGTGATTACAGGGGATAGAGACACATGCACGCCAGCAGAATACAGTGGTCATTATTAGCTGATGTCAGTGACCAAAATGAGTCCAGTGCACCATCCATCACATCGGCGGTATTAGGGAGTAGTAATGATGAACAGTTTACTGGTGTAGAGTCACTCACCTGAGTCACAATCACACCACTCAGCACTGAGCGACTCTCCCAGCTCCAGAGTTCCTTCTCTCAATCGGTGAAAACGACATAACGATATTAAGGGGAGGCTGAGGAGAGGACTCGAGTCACCGTGTAGGTCTATTTTACAACATGACATTTTAGGGATGGAAATATTCAGAAACATGATTATCATAAAGAAACACTCAAGAGATAAGGATGAGAATATGTAGGTGAGTCATTATCAATCACTAATGTTATCAGAAGGGAAACTTCCACTCTACTAATGTACATTATGTTCCTGTTTAATAAGACAATATTCAGACTCAACCATGTCAAGGGGGAGGATCCAGGAAGGTGATTGGCCGGGAAACATTCCTCACTTATCTTTGGAGGGGGTGGGGGGACTTTATAAGTAACCCGAGGGAATGATTTGAATTGCTTGTGCAGACCTTAAACACCCAGGTGAACAGACATGAGGAAGTACGGCTGGAAAACTGTCAAGGATTTGATTTTCAAAAATTCTGCCGTGGTTGAACAGGTAGGATTCTACTAGATACTTCACCACTTTACTAAAAACAACTTCTCCTTTGTACTTCAGATCACAACTTTAATTTTTGTAGTAGTAAGTTTTTTAAGTTCTCTGTTTTAATGGTAAGATATTTTGAAAGTTGTGTCGCGTGATCGACTGCTACAGTATAAAGATAAAGATAATCTTAATTAAGCAAAGCGAGTAAATTATGATGGAGATTCTCTTTAAAGACTGAGCAGGTGTTTCTGCTCCCCTATACCAGAAATATCTTACCAGTACTTCATTACAATCATTGTTCAGAAAGTGACTCCTCTGATTAAAAGTTATTTTTCTGAACACATTACATAACTGTGAACATAACTTGACTTCTCAATGAGCAGGACCCAGGTGTGAACAATGGGGATGAGAATACTGAGCGAGGGAACTGGAACAGCAAGAAGGAGTATATGCTCTCTATGATTGGCTATGCTGTTGGTCTGGGAAATATCTGGAGATTTCCATATCTGGCCTACAAAAATGGAGGGGGTAACTACATTAGTATTTGCTGTCCAACACAAAACATCACATAAAAAAAAAAAAAAAAATCTCATCTATAACATGTCCCTGGTCTTCACGATCATTCATTCTGGGCAGGTGCCTTTCTCATCCCCTACTTTCTGATGTTGTTTGTGGCTGGGATTCCTCTTTTCTTCCTGGAAAGTGCCCTCGGCCAATTTAGCAGCCAAGGTCCCGTCAATGTATGGAATGCTGTGCCGTTAATGCAAGGTAAGAATCTATTCAAGCTCTCGCGGTTAATGGTTAATGGTCAACTGTGTATCACGGACCCTCTAACCCTATGGTTTTGTGGTTAGCTAGTTCATTTTAATCACATGAATATATGTTGCCAACATTGCCGTGTTGTACCAGTATTAGTAGAAGCTATTAGTTAAGGTACAGGAGGTTGATAGATAACCACCACACAGACAGCAAACTAGATTCTAATTTGGTTTGTCATAAAAATAATATTGTCTTTTATCCTCCCTCTGCCTCTCCAGGTGTTGGTGTGGCCATGGTCATGGTGACTGTCATAATATCGATTTACTATAACGTCATCATCGCCTACAGTCTGTACTACATGTTTGCTTCCATGCAGTCTGTTCTTCCGTGGTCTGGCTGCTTCAGCTGGTCTAACAGCAACTGCAGCGACACACATGCAGGTACTTATATCATTCCACATTAAAAACTGTGTTGATCAAATCTGCTGCTTGTTAGAAGCTGAAAAGCTTTTCTTTTAGGCTGAGTTGTCAGGATCACAATATTTGATCGAAATGAGAAAATTAGAATGTATTCATCCATCTCACTCTTAGATTCGATTATTTTGGAGAGATTAAAACAACCATTTCAGGTCAATTCAGTGATTTACAACTTCTCCTCTTCTAGGGCATTGTAATGGAACCAATTTTACGATGGCAAACTCGACTCAGGACAACCACACTTGCCCTTCATCCAACTCGATGCAGAGTCCGAGTGAGCAGTACTGGGAGTAAGAATCACAAACTCATGCAAACAAGCACAAACAAGCACCCTTGTCATGTTGCCATGTACAGATATCTGCCCTTTCCTCCTTCTCAGTGTTGTGGTTCTGCAGAGATCCAGTGGTCTAGATGAAACAGGAACAATAGTTTGGCACTTGGCCCTCTGTCTGCTGCTGAGCTCCATAATTGTGTCTGCAGCACTCATCAAGGGCATCAAGTCATCTGGAAAAGTAAGTGCACCTCACATTAGCTTCTCACACTTTGTCTAACAACAGGGATTGTGTACAAATATATGAAAATATTTCTTACAAAAACAAACACTGGATATAACTGCAGTCAAAATGTTTGAAAATATGGTACTTAGTTGCCTCGTGAAGGTAAAAGGCAAGTTATATTCCTCATCACTATCTGTCTTGCCATCAGTTATGTGAATGTGTCAGACGCATTAGGCCGTCCGACACTTATCGCAAATCTAGTATCTTATGCTCGCTGTCTGGTCTGTGATTAAAAGAATAAATAAAATTCATAGATTACTTGGAGATCTCACAGTAATCAGCCCAGCACCCAATGATACCAGACCAGTAACAGCCATAACCACTGCCAAAAAGACTATACTCAGTAACTGGAAAACAAGACTCAAACTTGGCACATCACACTGGTTAAACATCCTCACAGAATACATTTCTATGGAAAAACTCTCAGCCACTCTCCAAGACTAAACTCATTACTTTGAAGCAACCTGGACCCGTCTTCTTCTCAGAGCCTTACATTTACTGCCTGTCTGCGAATACCCTCAACCTCCCTAGCATTGTCTTAAAAACATTAACCTTCTTATTATCATCTATGTATTTGTCATACATTTCTTTTTCAATTGTTTATTGTTTATTATTATTATTTTTTCTATTCTGCATAAGGTTTTTCCCATAAACCACACACACTTCACTTACCCACACACTCAAGCGACAGTATTGCTTCTATTGTACTGACTGATACCACTTTTTTTGCCCTTTTAGTTGTGTTACTATCAATATCCTTTTTAATTTATTTTTTTTTTTTGCTGTTATGCTCTTGTTCCCTGTTGTTGTCTACTGTTGACTTTTTTTTAATCTTGTTTGTATTATTCGTATAGCACTTCACTCCTTTCCATGTCATGTTTAATGGTTGGAAATGAAAAAATAAATAAATATATCATAGAGCACATTGAGCCCACAAACCAGTCATCCATAATAATTTATTTGGAGTAGCATGCAGGACTGTATCTTTTTTTTTTCCAGGTAACCAGGAGACACTCTGTGGGTTAACTGGCTTTGGTCAAGAAATATTCCAGCAGGGAAATAATAAATGGTTTGAGAACAGATTAACTGGGTAGTTTTAGTTTAATGAGTGATTTTAAAGTTCGCTGTGTGGTCTCTGGCTGTTGCCATCTTGACCTGACTCCCATTTTTTTACCAGCTAATTCAAAAGTAGTGGATGAGCTGAGCATGTGAGATGGAGGGGTCACACAGCCAGCAATTTGTGAACTGTGTATGCACAGTTCACTCAGAGCAGACCTTGCGCTTAATTGTCCATAACTTTGAGCCTTGGTATAATTTAAACTTGCGAACATTTCTGCTGTTAAACTGGGAATTTAAACATTAAAGTCCGCGGGCTGATTCACACCTGTCCACAGGCTCCAGTGGTCAGTTCATTAACTAGTTTTGGCACTTCAGCATTGGCTTCATATTTCAGCACTGCAAATTGCAGCTTAATAGAAACATGGAAAACTGCTTCGTTTAACTTCATATGTATGAATATTAGAGTGAGCCCTTTTATTCCTTTTAACAAGATCATAACGTGCACCTTTCACAATTATTTTGTCTTTGCTTGTGTCTTTCCAGGTTGTGTATTTCACAGCCACATTCCCTTACGTGGTGATTGTGATCCTGCTGATCCGAGGTGTGACACTAGAGGGAGCTGGAGATGGGATTGAGTTCTACATAGGTTCCAGGTCCAACCTGACTAAGCTGACTGAAGTGCAGGTAGAGGGTTGTCGCTGTTCAAGAACAACACGTTACACTACTACTCTGAGTCTGCGAAAATTAAATACTTGGTTGATTAAAAGCCTGTCTGCTCGTTTTTAGGTGTGGAAAGATGCTGCAACTCAGACCTTCTACTCTCTCTCTATTGGCTGGGGCGGAGTCATGACTCTTGCTTCCTATAACAACTTTCACAACAATGTGTTCAAGGACTCATTTGCTATAACACTCACTAATGCCGGTAAGAGCTTGACTAACAACATTAATCACAGAAAGATGAAAGATAATATTTAACTAAGTCCATCTTTTTCCAGGGACCAGTGTGTTGGCAGGCTTTGCCATATTTTCCATCCTGGGTCATATGGCTAGAGTCTACAATATACCCGTTGATGAGGTGGTGAAAGAAGGTTAGACAGACAAAACATGATGGCACCAGTTAGCAGAAATATGGAAGACCACCATCTCACCTGTGATGTCTCTCTTTGTGCAGGATTTGGCCTGGCATTCATTGCCTATCCAGATGCTCTGTCTAAGCTTCCCATTTCCCCGCTGTGGTCCATTTTGTTTTTCTTCATGCTTCTGACTGTTGGCCTCGATTCGCAGTTTGCAGGAATAGGTCAGATCTCAAGCTTCCCTTGAACGTTGTGTTTACAGAGCATTGCTGTTAGACTGTACAGTATCCTGAAACCTCTCCTCTCTTCATTAGAGGTGGTCACCACCTGCCTACTTGATACTTTCCCTAAATTCTTCAAATCCAAGCATGCCATATTGACTCTAGCAACGACCTCCATCCTCTATCTCTTGGGCTTGCCATGTATCACAGAGGTGAGTCTGATTTAGTTAAGTCAAAAACTAAATTGCACAACTTATATACAGCACAGTAAATATCATACAATGTATATATCTGTGTGTGTGTGTGTGTGTGTGTGTGTGTGTGTGTGTGTGTGTGTGTGTGTGTGTGTGTGTGTGTGTGAATTAGGCAGGAATATACTGGCTGACACTAATGGACCAGTTTGTTGCCAACTGGGTGCTGCTATTTTTGTCTCTCGTGGAGCTCATTGGTGTCTCCTACATTTACGGTAAATATGAAAATTGGAGGTGCATGCATATAAATTGACCAGTGACCCTAAAGTCCAGTTTATGCATATTATTCTTACACTTGACAGGATGCAACCGTTTCATTAAAGACATTGAGATGATGCTTGGAAAAAAGCATTACACTTTTTGGTTGTGGTGGAGAGCGTGTTGGTTCTTCATCAGCCCCTGCATCATAGTGGTGAGTACAACCCCACATGATCTTTTTGTTTCTTCAGCTTTAAGTGATTGCTGAAATCTTATCTTTATCATACAAAACAGCCGTAGGCGTTTTTGAGTGTACTTGAACTTAAGGCATGTCGGGCAGTGTCATATTTTTCTGAGTGCACATGGTGATGAGTTCCAAACAATCAATAATTTTTCATGTCCTCAAAGGGCAGAGCCGCTGACCCTGCATTTTATGTCACTGTTGTCTAGGTGATCTTGGTGTGGTCTGTGATAAACTTTGTCCCTCCCGCCTATGGAGAAATCCAGTACCCTACATGGGGTTTGGCTCTAGGCTGGTGCATGATTGCGTTCATCCTTATCTGGATCCCTCTTGTTGCTGTTTATAAGTTAACAAAAGCAAGGGGAAACATCTGGAAGGTGTGTACGAGTTTGTGGATGAAAAGATTTGTGTCATTCTATGTTATACAAATGTTCACAGTTTAGATTTTTCCCTCAACTGCAGGAATCCACTCCCAGTACAATAAATAATTTTTTTTTTTCAAATTCTCACTTTTTACATTCTGCAGCGTGTGAAGTCTGTGTGCTCTCCATCTGAAGAATGGCATCCCTACCTGGAAGTCCACCGGGGGGAGCGCTACTCAGCAGAACGCTGCCAACGTAGGCACAACCATGAAAAGAAACCAGAAGTTAATGTAAACGTGATCACCAGCACCTGTCTTTAATATTATTATTATTTTTTATGTGTTTACCTGTTGTTGTTGAATGCCTGGTTCTGAAAGTTAAAGCTACATTAAATGTGTTTTGACCTCTAGGAGGCAGAGAGTGACCTAAATAAAAATAAAAACTGACAGAAGGTTACAAACTTATTAATGCATCCAATTGCAATATCCCTCCTTTATTGTGCTAATCTAATATTCATTTATTTTGTAATTGTGGTTTATTCTACAGTCTGTTTACACAAAAAGAAAGATACTAGTTGAAATGCTACAACTACTGCTGTGATGTATTTTTATTTTTTGTGTACTTTTATTTATAAAATGCACATTGTTTTATGTATAATAGGACTTGGTTATGCCTTAAATTCAGGTAACGTAAGTAATACATTAGCTTTTTATATACTTCTTTGTCTTTTTAATGTAAAATGTGGTTGTTTTTTTCTGTAGCAGTGATTGTGTGTCTGTCATAATCATGCTTGTCTCTATGTGCAAATTTTGTTTCTCGTCCTAATGCAATAAAAACCCTTTCACTAACAAGGACCACACCTTAAATGATGCAATTAAATGTGTTGGTAGGCAGGTGGTAGGACAAATGGAGGGATGAAAAGGGTTAAAAAAATAAGGCACGAAAAGAGGTAGAGTAGATGGGACTGAAAGGGATGAAATGAGGACAGATGCAAGGTATGAAAATGGATTGATGAGAGGAGTGAAAGGGAGTTGAGGGGATGGGATGAAAATGAGGAAAGTGTACACCGGTTCCTGTAATCAAAGGTGGAAATGGGGTACAAGAGGCTGCATGAGAGGGACAGGGAGGGTGGTGGTTGAGAGCTGAGACGAGAAATGAGGGTTAGGTTAATAAAGGAAAGCTCAGGATATAGAATGATATGGGGCATGGTCTAGTTTCTTAACCTAAGTTATAATAACTTTATTTCAATGTCTTATTGGTAATTAATTAAATTAACATGGATGAAGTAAACAAAAACATCATATGATGATTCAGATCATAAACTGGTCTTTTATATGGACTAAATTGACCCAAATGTGCTACATAATCTTGCAGCTATTCTTTAATTTGCATCTGCGTCTCAGTTTCTCCTAACCACAGTGTGCATTGTTTTATGTTGCTGTCTTACTTAATAACTAGGTGTCAGTTTGAAGCTTTAAAGAAAAGAAAGAGAAACCACAAATGAACATAAAATTATACACTGTATATAATATAACTTACCACATGACAACTACACTTTTCACAACGTCACATTAGGACTTCACCAAATCCTTTAGTGAAATACGGAAAAAAGAAAAAAAAACTTCACAAGACTTCAAGGTCACTTTAGACTAAATGTCTAAAGTGGGTGCGTGTGCATGAGTATATTTGTATGTGGATGTGGAATTGATATGCAAGATGGGGGAAGGAAGTGTATGTTTTTCTCTAAGAAGGGCCATCATAATTGTATGCTGCATGTGGACATGCAGTGACAGTAAAAGTCTCGTGATACTGATTCTGGTTCTGAAGGAGGCACAGCTCTGACAAAAGCTGAAAAGCCAGATAAATGGATAGTTTCCAGATGTCTTAGACTTACAGCAGATAGACTTTACAGATCCACATTGAAATTACTTGGTCACAGTAAATCAGTTACGCATAAAAAAGAAAACCGCAAGTGAAATGTAAAGAAGGTAAAGTTAAATAATAAAAATAATAATAATAACAATAATAATAAAAATAATAAAATAAAATGTACAACATATGAACAAATGTACAAGAAATACAGACAGAAGTTAACATGGATAACATGAAGTTATCTATCACAAAGGTAGTTAGTTGTTGTACAGTTCGCTTGAGAATGGTAGGTAAAACATCCTGTAGTATTTACGGAATCAGTTTGCCTATTATGTTTCCAGTCTTTTGGATCAGTTTGTCAATCCTATATATGTGTGTGTGAGATTGTACATACAAACATTTAACCAATGTTTCTCCTTAAACTGCAAGTCTTCTTCTGAATAGACAGTCTCTATGTAACATCCTTTCGTATGTAAAAGTCTCACACTCACAAAAGCTGTGGTATTCACCGTTTGCTTTCAGACTTGAAGTATGACTTAACTGTGCAAACCTGATCAGGTGATTTTTTCCTCAAGCCTTGTTTTAACCACCAGACACGTTCACTGCATATTGTGTGAGTCACAGCAGCAGTGGTGTCAGAGACACGAAAGGACAACCGACATATAGTCCAAACACCGCAAGAGCTTCGCTGGATGCAGTGTAAGTTTTTTTTTTGTTTGTTTTTTGTTTGTTTTTTTGACTGAAATTAAGAATGCAGAATCCACTTGGACACAACTGTTTTTTTTTGTTTGTTTGTTTTTGTTTTGTTTTGTTTTGTTTTGTTTTTGTTTTTGTTTTTTAACTCTGATATACTTCACCCCTGCTTGCAGATGTTATGACAGCAGGCAAAAAACCCCCAAAAAACTAATACTTAAATTTGTAACCTTTTCCACTGGGTCTGCTGCCATAGTAACCACTCTACTACGTTAGCTTTTCTACTGTGAGTTATTCTTGTTTTTTAACCCTTATAGTGTGTTAGAAAGCTTCCAGCCCAAAGTTGTCAAAAAAACAAAAAACAAACAATGTGTATATATCTTTTTATACATCTGTGTGCCCATAGATGATATAAAATGTCAACATACTGTGAGAAAAGTGTTGCCATGGGATTAGGTGTCCAAAGGGGAGACAGGTGCATTGGAATGTAGAGGGAATGGTATGAGACGGGGTGTGATGTGGTAGGGTGACGTTGGAGAGTGTAAAGTGAGTGAGCAAATTTGATCCACAGAGCAACCTAAAACATCTTCTATGATCTACGGTTGCATGCAACTAAATTTACTAAAATTGTGAAACATTTATTTCAGGAATATCAGGAATCCTTGTCCCAATAAAACAAGAAAAAAAATGTGTACACTTTGTTAGAATAACAATGTGTGCAGTATGTTTAAGTCACATGAGTTACATAATCTTAATATGCCACTGGTGTTTACTGCTGTAAAGTTACCTTGATTCTAAACCCTCCCCTTCTTTTTTAAGGACAAATCATTAGAAGCTGCTGAAAAAAAAATGCCAAACTGTGACTCAAAGTCTCCCAAGGATCCACCAGCTGGTCAGGTAAGAGTGCTGACGTCTGTTTTGTCTTAATCTTCACTATGTTAAACTCCATCTTTTATAGAACTGATGTCTTGCCTGTGTCTTTTGCACAACAGGTGGTTACATTTAAAACAGCCAAAGTAAACGTGTCTGGCAGGCTTTAAACTTTGATCTAAACAACCTGCTGCCAACATCATTACGATGCCATTTGGATTGTCTCCACTTCTTCAGAAATAAGTTACTATGATGCGTCATCATTCTTTGGTGTTAGGCAAAACGTTAACAGACGTTTGTGTAAATGTTTGCAGACAGTTTTGCCTTGAGTGACTGCATACACCTTTCATTTGCTGAACACCCTCCATTCCCTCAGTCCCCCACACTCTCCACTGTGTAAATACAACGGTGACAGTTTTTATTCTCATTTGCTTCTGTGCATTTTTTGAATCTTGACTCCAGACCAGTTCTTCATCACAAAGAGGTTGTGGGCCGGGAATTGTCAGGCTGTTTTCTCTATCAGTCGCTAGCTACACTAAGTGCTTCCTAGATTTCAAATCTTGTCAGAATCTTTATCTCACGATAGATAAACATAGATAATTTGTCCATTCACTGTCCAGCATTTTTTTTTAAAGTGGTTCTTTTTCCAAAAATGACCAAAGACAGCTTTTCAGGTGGCACAACCAACCATCTGGTGCATGTCATAGCAATACACAAAAGGAAAAGACAAGACTTGCAGGTTGCGAGTGGCACAACATGCAAGTTTCTTCTTGTGCATAACTTTGCATAATATTTTGTGTCTCACCTGAGATGTCCTTGAGGTGTCCTTTGTACCTTAGCATCTCATGACATACCTTACCCAGTTGAGCAGGTGCCCTGTTAACTGAGGCTCTAGTCTGCATTTCATTTGTATAGGTATGCTTTGGCTATAATAATAATATATAATAATATAATAATAATAATAATAATAATAATAATAATAATAATAATAATAATAATAGTAATAATAATAATAATAACAGCGACCGATATTGCAGAAAACAGTTAGCACATAACCAGTGTCATAATGTAGGAGAAAGGAAATGTAATTCCTGAGTGGACTAGTTGTAATGTTTTTATTCCAGCTGTTTGAATACACATGTGCATATAATAACATTTGAAACTCTCGCTCCCTGTGCTCTTGACCAGGAATCTCTTGTGGATGGTGCAGTGAAGTCTGAGCGTGGAAACTGGACCAACAAGACAGAGTACATACTCACTATGACTGCCTATGCAGTTGGTCTGGGAAATATCTGGAGGTTTCCATACTTAGCTTACAGGAATGGAGGAGGTATTTATGTGGCATCAGTGTTTAGAGGCACACATTTGATAACAGTGTTCCAGGTATTCACAACAGCTTGTTTTCATCCCTATGAACAGCTGCCTTTCTCATCCCCTATTTCCTGACATTGTTTTTGTGTGGAATTCCACTTTACTTCATGGAAAGTGCAGTCGGTCAGTTCTGCAGCCAAGGTCCCTTAAACATGTGGAGAGCAGTGCCAATACTTCAGGGTAAGTCTGAAAGAAATCATTGTTGAGGACCCCATGCTTCTACCCAAAACATGAAATAGAAGCCTGTTTTGAGTTGTACTATTTTTAGTGTAAAAAGAAGTTTTATATTTTTTTGATGGATGGATAAATTAGTTGTTATTGCACATAATGGCAGGAGATATCTCATTTCGTTATTGCTTTGTAATTTATTAAAACTGAATTATAACCTTTATCTTCTACAGGAGTTGGCATAGGCATAATTACATTGAACGCAATAACTGCAATTTACTACAACGTCATCATCGCCTACAGCCTCTTCTACCTCTTTGCCTCCATGCAGTCTACTCTGCCGTGGTCCAGCTGCTCTAGTTGGGCTGACAGCCACTGCAGCAGCACGCCTATAGGTGCTCCTCCGCTCCGTCACCTTTATTCCATTTGCACTGATATTTCAGGTCAAGCCACTCACTGGTCACGTCTCCTCCTGTAGTGTATTGTAATGTAAGCGGCATTCTGATGACTAACTGGACTCAGGAAAACCAAACTTGTCCTTCATCCGACATGATCACAGTTCCAGTGCAGAGTCCGAGTGAGCAGTACTGGGAGTATGAATCGCACACTTTAATGCAAACAAGCACAAATCCACATTTATCGTATCGCAGTGTCTTTACAGATGTTTCTTCTTCTTCTCAGTCGTGTGGCTCTGCAGAGATCCAGTGGTCTAGATGAAACAGGATCAATAGTTTGGCACTTAGCTCTCTGTCTGCTGCTGAGCTCCACCCTTGTCGCTTCTGTTCTCATGTACGGAATCAAGATATCAGGCAAAGCAAGTCAAGTTTATTCTTTTTGTGAGATTTGTTTTGTTCCATTTTGTGAAGACATGTGTTATGGTTCACATCTTTTTTGGCATTTTACTGAGGTTAGCTCATAGGTTCAGTGTATGAATGTGTGACATGTGTCTCTGCAGGTTGTGTATTTCACTGCAACATTCCCTTTTTTGGTGATTCTGATCCTGTTGATCAGAGGTGTGACACTAGAGGGAGCTGAAGAAGGCATCGCTTTCTACATTGGCTCCAAGTCTAATTTCACCAAACTGACTGAGGCCCAGGTAACCCAGACATAACTTCTCACAACCCTCTATGGTCCAAACTCACTTCTTGTTTCTAGATAGGGCCCTCCATAGAGTGTCTAAAAGATAACAAGATAAATAACTCAAGATCTTGAGAAAACAGAGGAAATTAAATTGTTATCACATGAAAACAATACGTGAACTCCTGGCTGCTTAGGACTTCCGTAGGAAATAAAGTAATGTGCACGCCATGGAAACTTACAGAAAGCTGTGCAATGGGCATTGGATTTAATACGTAAAAAAAAAAAATTAAAAACAAAAAAAAAAAAAATCACCCAACAATTGTTCAAACATTTCCATCCTAGATCCACAAGAAACCCACAAGCATTCCCACCCTTGTGGCTTGTTGACAATGTAGATTATTTTTTACATTATATCACCTCTCCTCTTTCTCTTTTCTAAACGTGTGTTTTAGATCTGGACGGATGCAGCGAGTCAGACTTTTTATTCTCTCTCTATTGCTTGGGGTGGAGTCGTGACCCTTTCGTCCTATAACAACTTCCACAACCAAATGGTGCTTTGGGACTCAGTTGCTCTTAGCTTCATTAACCATGGTATAAACACACCTCATTGCTTATCTGTTGTGTAAATATTGAAGCCACTTTGTGTACATTTTGACAACCAGTATTCCAGTGACTTGTTCATGGGTGTTTCTTTTATTTTGTAGGCCATTAGGAAATAGTTTCTGTTTGAAATCATTTAAAGCATTATACTGTATGTCTAAGCTAATTAGTCTGTTTGGCTATTTCCATCTCCTTTTAGGGACCAGTGTGTTTGCAGGCTTTGCTATCTTTTCAGTTTTGGGACATATGGCTCACAACAGTGGAAAGCCTGTAGACGAAGTGGTGGATGACGGTCAGACATCATTAACACCACTTTGTTTTAATTCAAAAGTCCTCTGTGTGTTCTCTGATGTCAGTTGTATCCATTCTTTCTTTTCAGGGTTTGCTCTTGCTTTCATTGCATATCCAGAGGCTCTGGCCACACTTCCCGTTGCCCCAGTGTGGTCCGTTTTGTTCTTCTTAATGCTTTTGATTGTTGGTCTGGACTCTCAATTTACATTCATAGGTGAAATTCATCTTCAGTCATAAGTGCCCACATATATATATATAGAGAGATATCAAACAACCATACTGTTAATTAAGAATCCCTGTTGACCAGCATCATTGACTGTTATCTCTTTATTTGTCATTAGAGGTGATCATGACCACCCTGATGGATTCCTTCCCTGTCTTCAAATCCAAACGTCCCTTATTGTGCATTGGTGTGTGTATCATCGTCTTTCTTCTGGGTCTTCCATGTGTGACAGCGGTATGGTAGGACTCCTGAAATTGATTGAACTACAGATTTCAATCTTTACCCTGCTCACCTGCAATATTTGTGTGTCCGAGGAAGGCAGGAATATACTGGGTAACTCTAATCGACCACTATTGTTCCACCTTTGTGGCTCTTATTTTGGCCTTCCTGGAGATCGTTGGTTTCTGCTACATATATGGTAAATATAAATGTCACAGTGATATGTATGTAACGCTCTCTATGTATGCCTAAAGTAGGATACAGCCACCTGGGTTCTCTTATGCAAAGTACAGCATCTGTACTCATTTACAGTTCACCAGTGGTGAGTAGAGTAAACTGGTACTCAAGTTAAAGTGTTTCTTGTATTTGTAATAATCATTACTCAAGTAGAAGTAAAAGTACTTATAAAAAGTACTTGAGTAAGAGTAAAAAAGAATCTCCAAAAAAACTACTCAAGTAATGAGTAACTTATTGTACATTTCGTTAAGCACCATCAGACAGCAAGGCTAAAACGTATTGAAGTGTACTGTTTTTTGAAATGTATTGACTCTTTAAAGCAGTCTGAGTTGTGCATGTACAATGCACAACCTGAGCAAACATAAAACTGTAAAAATGTGTATTTTCAAAACATCTAAAGCATTTGAACAACAGGCCACACGAAGATAGTGAACACAAAGATAACTCACTGTATATTTAGCAGAGTTTTGGCAAAAAAAAAAGAAAAAAAAAGTATATCTCATGATCTCATAATGTTAACATTTGATGTGATAGATGTGATTTCTCTCTATCATAATATTATTTATTATAGCTCATGTTTAAGACTTTTTTGTACCATAGTTGTGAGTTGTGATAATTATTTTTAAAATAATTTTGACTTAGCTTCACTAACTAACAGTCGTTGTCTTAAAGTTACTTACCATCATGTGCTTTCTGAAATTAGGTTGCACTATGGCTATTATTTTTAGACATTTAGACAAGGCAGATGTGGCCTCAATGCTGGGCCAGGGATGAATATGTTCCCCTGAAGGTGAAGCAGGTGCGTTGGTCCTCGGCCATTAGCTTCAACTACTATTGATTAGGAGGGGGATGGTGGAAGAACATTTTTTTTGGGGAAAAAAAAAATCACGATAGATAAACACAGATAATTTGTCCACTCACTGTCCAGTATTTTTTTTTTAAACTCCAGACAATAACGCATTCTTTCAGTTTTGCATGGATTCTACTGCATTTAACTATGCCAAGGTTTAATTAATGTGAAGGAAGATTGCTTTTTGCTGCTTTCACTTGAACTTGTTCTTGTCATGCACAACAGGTATTAATCGTTTGATTAAAGACATCGAGATGATGATTGAAAAACAGAGCTTCTACTTCTGGTTGTGGTGGAAAGCTAGTTGGCTCGTCATCACCCCATTTATTATACTGGTGAATATATAATTTTTTTTCTGCATTTTTTTTTTTCAACATTGTTGCGTTGTTGCAAAATGCAACAAATCCATCAACATATTTCAACTCTTACCCCTCAACTTACAAAGCGGGTATTGTATACCAAAAAACTGTAACCATTTTAGTTTGTTTTGTCCTGTAGTGTGAGAGAAAGGTGATATAGAAAAATATATTTGAGCAAAAAGTATGAAATTAGGTAACTTAAAACTAATGAATGAACATGTAGGTTTACCAAAATGATAATAGAAGGGCGGCACAGCGGCCCTTTCTGGGTGGAGTTTGCATGTTGTCCCTGTGTCTGCGTGGGTTTTCTGTGGGTACTCTGGCTTCCTCCCACCTCCAAAAGCATGCTCGTTAGGTTAATTGGTGACCCTAAATGGACCCTAGGTGTTTGTCTCTGTGTTAGCCCTGCGATAGGCTGGTGACCTGTCCAGAGTGTACCCTCCCTCAGCTGGGATAGGTTCCAGCAACCCCTGTTATGCTGCGGTTATGTAATGGTTGTATGATTGGTAAAACAATGTTGTAGTTCCCACATAATGAGAGTGAAATTAATTTAATTTGTCATTACATCTTGCAGACATACATTATGTTGTGTGGCATAGTTTGTATTAGGTCAACAAGTGTTTTAAGTACCAATTTCTTTTTTATGTTTGGCACGTTAGGCACAGATATACCACATTCAAGAGCTCTGTTTTCTGTAAACTGCTCTGTATGCCTGCACAGATATGACTCCATGCTCTGTTGGCTCTAGGGGATCTTCGTATGGTCTATGGTGACTTATACAGACCCAACATATGCAGATATCGAGTACCCCTCCTGGGGTTTGGCTCTTGGATGGTGCATGATTGCATTCGTCCTCGTCTGGATCCCTGTTGTTGCTGTGTATAAGATCACAAAAGCGGAGGGAAACCTCTGGAAGGTTTGTTTTTCATGTTTTCTAATAGAGTTAGTATATATTTGTTTGTTTTAAATTTTAGGCTGCTTTGTCTTACAAAATTTTAATTGCACTATACTTTCTACAGCGCTTCCTGTTATTGTGTAATCCCTCTGAGAAATGGCATCCCTACTTGGAAATCAACAGAGGGGAACGCTACTCAGAAGAAAAATGCTGCCAAAAAATTATATTAACAGACAATAAGAAAATGGGTTCATGAAAAAAGATTTTACATTGATATAAGTTTATGTTGACAATAATTCTGCAGCCAAACTGAAATCATTCTGCTCAGAGACTCCAACTTAACTATTAACCTGTACATTAAATAAAGTCATCCAATGATTTATAAGTGTTTACAGGCCTCAAAAACACAAAAATGCTTATCAATGTGAAGCTTTTGACATGCAGAGAATGGTTCTACTGGCTGTGCATCTTTGAATTTGTGGTGAATAGAGATTTTTCACAACTCTATTGACAACACTGAAACTATGCTATAAAAGACCAAGATGGACTGAGACAGAATCATTTTTAGGGTTTTTAAACAGTTTTGTCCACATCTGCTTTGAAAGACATTTTGTCATTTTGCTACTGTTAAAGCTCATGCTGGGCAAACATGTGCGGAAAGAACATATTTATTCAAATCAGAGAACAACGATCATATCAAGTTTTTACTTGGTTATTAATACAAATATTTATTGTGTGGTTATGAAAACGGTTTCCGGCTGCCACCCTAGTTTCATTTGGTTTGGTTATTTGGTTATAAGTTATGCCCTTATTTGCATTTTTAAGCACAGTATTGCAGTTGCAGTCAGAGGAATTGACTGCTACTGTCATGGTAGGCATTTGTAAAGCCTTTCTTTATTGATTTCAGTGTAACTATCTTTTTTTAAAGATAGATTTTTTCTTTTTTTTAAATGTCCCTAGGCCTAATTGAAGTTCTGTGTCTGCAGTTGGAAGTTTGTCTTGTTTGTTGTGTTTTTAACTCCACCATCACCAAATCAACTCATTGTGAAAGACTTTAAGATCTAACTGTAACAGACTCTGTCAACATTCAGATGGTAATTAACAAACATGTTGGCTTTGTGTGCTAAAGAGCTCATAATTTCTCCAAGAGCTCCACCTGGTAGAGAGCAGACATTAAACAAATATCCAGACTACTGAGGGTTCCTCCTTTGTTCTGTTCGATGATCGTTTTATCACCCTTCTCTTTAAATGTACCTCATTAAGTCTATATTTGTTCCATTAATAATAAAAAAGATTTTATCCAAAGTAGTGCTGTCTGCATGTGTTTCAGTGGGAATATGTGCTGTAGGTGTGTCTGTTTTATATATTTTGTGCTTCTTCATTCTTCAAATATCTTCTATTAAATCTTCTATTAAACCAAAATGGCAGTGTAGCTGTATGCAGCAGCTCGAGACTTGAGACTTTTTATGTTCAGATTTGAGTTTTTGTTTGTGTTTTCGCCCGCATTTGAGACTTGAAGCCTTAATCCTGTACAGAATGGCTGTACAGTGGGATATTGGTAACAACCTCTGAACTTCATGCACCCCCGAAACTGGATTATATTCAACCAGAAATGCAGTGGACCACAACGCCCCCTCTGCGGTTTAGGTGATGAAGGACACAACGTAAACAAAAGCAGGGCATGCAGAGTGGGCTGTGTACTAGGCTACATGCTAACCCACACAGACCAGCTCTCCCCAGTCTGCTCTTCACTGATGCTGGGTCACTCGCCAATAAACTGGACAGGATTTGACTGAGGATCGTGTCATGTAAGGCGGGCAGCTGTGTGGTGATTTTCACTGAGACCTTGTTGGATAACAGCATCCCCGTTGCAGCAGCTGAGCTAGCAGGACGCTCTCTGTTCTGGGTCGTCAGGACTGCAGCTTCATTCAAGACCAAAGACGGAGGTTTGGGACTGTACATCCACAACTCACGGTGTACAGTTATGAACATAATAAGATCTTTTTGCTCCTCCGATTTAGAATGTGCTTATATAGAGCATGTATAGCGATATCCCACATTTATTCAACGATCATGGCAATCTGTTATCCGCAAGCTGCATCTGATGAGAAGAGGAGATTCAGCAGCATATTAAGCACTGTGCGAGACCAGTGATTTATTCTAATATCAGCAGCCTTTTGAAAGAGCATTAAAACTGCATTAAAACTGAAAGCATTTAAAAAATACACCCAGGCTGTCAATGGTTTGCCTGCAATGTACGTGATGACGTATTAGACAGAGGAAAGGACAGACATGCACCCGGGACTCCTGGCAATGTGAAAGTGCACCAAAGGCGAGTTGACCCGGGTCTGAAAATGCCAGCGTTTTCGATGTGAAAGGGGTATATCAGACCTGCAGAGTTCCAAGCTACATTTACTGTTGTGGTCTCATCAACCTGCCTAGTCTACATGGCCTCCTGCATCCACTCATACCTGGAGGAACACTTCTCACAACCTGCCCATGATTCTTCTTATACTCTTAAACTATAACATAAGATCATCAGCTATATCTTGTATTATTAGATTGATTCAACATGTTTCCTTCAGCTCGATTTATGTATCTATGACAGGAATTTGTTTATCGCGTTTCTCTTGCTATTCTTTTCGCTCTATCTTCTCTGTTTCCACCTGACTGACTTTTGGAAGATGGGTTCCTCCATATGAGTTGGGTTCTGCTCAGGTTTTTTCCTGTTAAAAGGGAGTTCTTCCTTGCCACTGTAGCATTCAGGCTTCCTCTGGAGGTTTCAGGTCAGTTTTTGTAAAGCGCCTTGAGACAATTTGTATTGTTTTTGACGCTAAATAAATTAAATGGAATTGAATTGGACTGACTCCTGTGCCATCCATCCCACAAACATGGTTGTGTAATTTGCAGACAACACCACCACGGTAAGTCTCATATCCAACAATGACGAGACCTACTACAGAGTACAGATCCAGAATCTGACACAGTGGTGTTCCGGGAATAACCTTCTCCTGAACATCAGCAAGACCAAGGAGGCTATAGTGGATTACAGGAGGTACAGGAAGACTGAACATGCTCCTCTATGCATACATGGGGAGGTGGTGAAGCGTGTGAATAGCATAAAGTTCCAGGGCATCCACATTTCCTCTGACCTATCCTGGACTGAGAACACCTCACACCTGGTGAGGAAGGCCCAACAACAGCTCTTCTTTCTCAGGAAGTTGAAGCGAACTGGACTTTGTTCACAGCTGCTCACAAACTTCTACAGGGCCACAATTGAGAGCATTCTGTGTCTCAGTGAGACAGTGTGGTATGGGAGCTGCACAGCAAAAAACATGATGTCTTGCACGTTTCTGCCAACCATAATGATGGATCCAGAACTTTCAGTGAATGGAACTGCAACTTTTTGAATTGAGGCCTCAGGGTGAAACAGAAAAATACAGAACCTATGTCGTTCCTTTTTTTCAGTGTTTCAGATGTCATCGGCTCACCCCTCACTGTTCTAACCCCCAACGTCAGTGGCGGACTACAGGCTTATGACAGAGCTGCATCAGATATTGACCCTTGTTGCTTCGCCACTACGATGAGGTAAAAAGGATTAAGGACTGTAATCTAGAATGTATGTGTGTATACGGCGTGCAGGGTTAATGTGCTTGCTCCGCCTCTTCTCCTTCTTTTTTTGGCCAAGTTTTGTAGCAGAAAGAGCACCGCGCATAGGCCAGGAATGTGTACTACAGCCTTTCTACAACTGTATGCAGTTTTGCAGTGGATCAACCTTCACAGAGAATTTCTCGAAAGCAGAAAAAAGAAAAAAAATAATTTTTTTTTTTGCTAAGTGTTAACGCAGCCTAAAACAAACACAGCCAGACTCAGGCAGTATGTTTACATGCACGTGAAAAAACAAATTGCAACAACGTAAGTGCATGTAAACACGTTACTCCGACTAAAATCGGAGTTCTCCTTATCCCATTAAGACACCCGGATAATGCGATTTGATAAGTATACAACTTAATCGGACTACAATCAGATAACATGAAACATCGAAGAAAACCGATCGCAGAAGAAGACGGTCAACAGAGCCGGTAGAAGAACCGTCTGAGGGATAGCGCATATCTTACCTGCACCATAAGAAGCGTGCAAATTACGTAGGAGGTTAAAAGAGCTGTACTATTATCCTTCTGGTTGTTTGAAATACCGGTCTGACGCGTGAATGACTCTTTATTATTTATTATATGACGTAATAGGTCAACCGGAAAAATGGACCATATCAATGTGGTATTATCCCGCAGAAAAGACACATATTGCCAACTAGTGTGGAGGAGGAGGACATGTTCCCATCAGTTATTCGATTTTCTTCCGCTGCATGTAAACTGGGACAAAGACTCTAGTCAGAAAGCTCGATTAAGCTCTGCATATAAAACGCACTGAGGGACAGCTTCTTCCCCAGAGCTGTGAAAGCAATCGCCCCCCACCATATTGAAAGACTGACATCCCATCCCCCTACAGAACACATGCACCCTCCCCCCTCCAGCCACACACACTCACCTTCTCACATAAACGCATACCCCTGCTGACAATCAAACAAACCATCAGTCCTCCAATGGAAGGCAATCACATACAACATTTCATGGACTTGCACTAAGCTTCACTTTATGTACATTGCATTATTTCACTGTAAATATTTTTTTTTTCTATGGGTGTTCATATTTTCGTAAGTGTTATATTTAAATGACACTTACATGTTTGCCTTTAAGCCTGGAGTCTCTCATTTTGTCTGTCATTATGTTCTCGTACTGACAATAAAGACTCTTGATTCTTGATATTTACATAGCATTTATTCTAAAGATGTCATGATTTTATCTGCGATTGTGACTATGTTACTATCTGCAGTCTATGTTGCTCCGTAAAAAAAGTGAACATATCAATGCAAAAGTTTGATTGTTCAATTTTGAAAGGTAGGTAACTATCATAGCTTCATGCTGCATTGCTGGGTTGTGGTTTTGTAACTTTACTGAATATGGACATAAACAAACCAGAGCTTCAAACTTGCTTTAAATACTATTTTTATTCAGGTCAGGACAGCGACAGGTGTTACAGAGCTGTTCTTGAAGTGACCTTGTTGGATGGTTCACATTAATATTGATGATTGACTCAGCCCATGACTGATGAGAACAAGAAGTGTAGAGTTTAACTGTGAACTGTTTATGACCAGTTGCAGCACTTGCAGCTGTCATCAAACACCAGGCCAGCAGCACAGTGCTGGGTGTAGGTCTTTCCTTGGTCGCAGTCATAGAAATGGTTCTTGTTGGTTGCATCAGGATAGAGTCCGTTAGCCTTGCCAGTACAGAAGCCAGAGCCTGCACTGCCACCACTGCTGCCGCCACCACCACTGGGCTGGGGCTGAGGTTGAGGTTGATGCGGGGGCTGGCGGGTTGGCTGGACTGGAGGGAGTGGTTGAGTGCGGGGACTGCAGGCTGGAGAGAGAAATTACATTAATTAAAATATGGAACCAGCCTCAAGATGTTTATTAATGAAGAATACGTGGTTCAGGCATACTAGTTCCAGTTCCCAGTCCACTCTTGATAGTGTTGATCAGGGGGTATGCTCCCTGCCCACAGAAAGTGCCACTGAAGTCATCCAGATCCAAACTCCACACCATAGCTCCACCGAAACCACTCTGCTTCAGCCACTGAATCTACACAGCAGAGCAGACACAAAACCAAGTGTTTAATGAGCTTTGCTTAATTTGCTTAATCAGCAACATTTATGACAAGTATTTAAATATCTAAACACGACTTCATACCTTAGTCTGGAAGCTCTTAACATTGTCATATCCAACCCAGGTTCCCTGGTTGTAGGCATAAGGCACACTTTGAGGGGCATCCCAAGCCTGTGTGGCTCCTTGCTTCAGGAAAGTGCAGATCTGATGGGAGGGAGAGATTTTAAGTACTACACACATACATTACATTCACACACAGATTCGGACAAAATGAAGTACATACCTCATAGTATGACCAGAAGCCTGCCTGACGGGTGAAAGTTCCTGCAGATCCAGGTCCACTGGCGGGAGCTCCCACAGCGGTGTCAGAGGAAGCCAGACGGAAGGTGTGACCGTAGGTGGGGAAACCAACCAGCAGTTTCTCAGCTGGTGCACCGTTGCTCTTCCAGTAGTTCATAGCGTAATCCTTGGGGGGAAAAAAGAGCACAGACTGGTAAGAACATCCGCTTTTTATTTATTTATTTTTTTTACTCATTTACAGAATATTATATTTAACATATATAGAGAATGATCCTGACACTAACCACATTGAAGTAGATCATAGATCCCTGATCAGCAGGGCCCTTGTAGAGAGGGCTGTTCTGTCCAACATTGTGCTCCCAGGAACCGTGGAAGTCATAGGTCATAACGTGGAAGTAGTCCAGCACACTGCCAAACACACAAGAGGATTAATGTTCAGTACAGACCACTATCTAACAAAAGAGAGAATGCATGCACTCCATGTACTTACGCTCCAATCTGGGAAATCTGATATCCAGAGTCAATGGTTCCCTTTCCAGCGGAGACAGCAGCAGTCAACATTAGACGAGGACGGTTAGTCTTCTTACCCTCTGCCTCAAAGGCACTCATCATCTCCTACGAATTATGGAGAAGAGAGTCAATGTATGATCATAGCTGATATGTCCCCAATCAGCCTGTTCTCTGGTTTGTGTCATAGCCAATACTACAGTATAACCTAAATTCACATGCACTTGTCTGTTGTCAAAAACCTGACGAACCTGGACCAGGATGGTGTAGCGCTCCTTATCCTCAGGTGGGGAGCCACGAGAGCCAGGGTACTCCCAGTCGATGTCCAGACCATCAAACTGGTACTGACGCAGAAAGGAGATCACACTGTTGATGAAAGTCTGACGATTGGCAGCAGAGGAAACCATGGCTGTGAACCTACGAACAAAAAGACCAGGAATTTCTACCTATGCTACAATGTTCTCTTGGTGAAAGTGTTGACCCTCAGTGCATTACTACTTACTTCTGAGTTCCAAAGTTCCACCCACCAATGGCCAGCAGAGTCTTCAGGTTGCTGTTCCTGTAAGCAGTTACAACATATATGTTCTGTTATCTGTTATCCTCTTACAGAGTTTGTCCATATGCTTCTTTTGTGCATCCCTCTATCACTATCAGCAGTACTAACTGGTTCTTAAGGCCTTGGAACTGTCCGTAGAGTTTCTCATCGTCCCACTCGTAGGTCTTGATCATGTTGTTGTCCATTCCAGCAAAGGCATAGATGAGATGGTCACAGAGACATGGGTCAATGTTGGTGGGAAAATACTTTCCTGCACCAGGACGGTACTGTCCCCAGTTAGTGAAATAACAGGAGAGGATGTAGGATGATCCTGTAACAGAATGAACAATTCTTACATTATGCCACCTCATAAAATGCATCACCAACAGAGGAGTAAATAAAATGTGTTAAATAAAATGTGTACTTACCAAGCTGTGCATGCAGCAGGAGAGCCAATCCTGCAAATATTAGAGACAGGATTAGAAAGGGTGAAGAGATGCAAGGTGAACCACATAATCATCCATGTAAATAAATATTTTCTGTGGAAATGTCTAGTCTTAGACGTTTTTCAGAGAAAGAAGATCAACTTACCGATGCAGATTAGTAGCTTGCCCATGTTGTCTCTGTACAACATACTAAGGACCTGCAGAAGCTTTTATAGTCCTCAGTTGTTCTGCATATCTCTAAACTTTGTTTGATGTAGTTTGACTACTCAGCGAAAGTGAGAAGTCAAACTCATTCAGTTGTTTGGTCAAGACAGGGGTTTCACAGGATTTACTGAAAGCATCGATAACCTTCAAGTGCCCTTTGATAATGATATGATATGATGAAGTTAGATGTTTCCAAGGATACTTTTGTTTAAACCTCCATAGTGTCTGATCTTCCCAAACACTCCTTTTTAATCTTTTTACCTCTAACGCTTACCTGTGTATTCATATGTCAAGTGTCTTTAATCAGGTTTAGTCTTTCTGATGAGGGGTGGGATGAACTTCACAGACGCAGCCAAATTTGAGTTGCATCATTTAACATTTGCACAAGTTGTCTGATAGTGATGTTTGCTTTGCTGACCTTAAGTTCTCTACACCATGCCTTATCGTCCGTAGACATGGTTTAATATCAGTTAAAAACCTTAGACTGCAAATTTAAATGGAAAAAAGGCTTTTGTCCTCTCCTGTCCTTGTAAGCAGATCAGTTGTTTAATGATTAGAGTGTAATGTGGATTCTGTAATAATTGGTTTTACAGTTTTATTTTATTTTTTTTCCAAATCTTCATTGACTGACACTGACTGGTAATGTATAAATGATGCAAATGCTGTAAATACACAGATCAGGCATAACATAATGACCATGGACTTAATGTGGTGTAGGTCCCCTTTGTGCCTCCAAAACAGTTGTGTCTCATCAGAGAATGGGCATGGGCTTTCTGAAGGTGTCCTGTGGTGTCTGGTAACATAACGTTGTTAGTGGGGGCCTTTAGTGTGTCAGGCTGCTGGGGATGGCTGCTGCCATCAAGACTGTCATTCCTATAGGTTGGGGGGTGTCTGGTCTAGGTGGGTGGTACATGTCTAAGTGACTTCCACATGAATGCCAGGTCCAAACGTTTCCCAGGAGAACATTGGATTGTTGCAAGATGGTCAATGTTATTTAGGTCTCCTGTCAATGGAGCAGCAGAGAGTAGCTGCTCTGGAACTGCTTCGAATGCTTCACCCACTCATTTTCCAACCTGGGCATAGACCCATCCTTCCAGTCCCATGCATGTTTAATCATCAGGTGTTTGATGTGTGCTCAACTAAGCCTGATAATGTTCTATGTATATTATAATGTAATCAAAAAAAAAAAAAAAAAAAAAACGACAGGAACTGCTGAGTTCAAAAGTAAAGATAAGCACTCAATGTCAAGGCTAACATGCGTCTATGTGGGAGGTATAATGTTTACCATGTACACCATCATAGTTTAGTGTGTTGAGGCGCTTACAGTTGCAAATATGGCATAAATCTAAATATTTAACTTGCTGGTGGCACCACTGTAATTTAAAAGCCATGTAGTCACTGAGATTCTGGGATCTCTGATGTCTGCAAACCATCTGGAAGTTTCTGTATGTCAAAACTATTTTCCGATAATAGCACCGAAGGATAATGCACCAGAGCTTTTCACTATGTAAGTTAAAGTTATGCGCCAAAAAGCAAAGAGATCGGAGCTTTTGTTAGACTCTGCCCTTCTGACATCACTACATATGTTCATAAACAGTTTATTCAATAGCAGCTGAGCGACTTCAGCCTGGACTGAAGAGGTGGGCTGGCTGACTTTGTGATACCGAGATGTTTACACAAAATCATCGCAGAGCCAGTGGGTGCAGCGTGGATCATTGTACTGCAGGTTTCCACACAATGTTACAAAATGACTTTTCCTAAAACAGCACATTATTATTGCCAAGAAATTCAGGCAATCTCTGCACCAGACTGTAGTTCAGTTTCATTCCACCAATACTTAAATCTATATAAATTGTCACTGTAGTTTTTTGTGGCTACATCATTGTTGCATCATTGCTCAGACTCAATGGCATTTTTTTGAGGGTCCCAAAAAATGTTTTTGTTGTGTCCTTCTTTGAAAGAGGAGAATTTTCTTGTTTGTGGTTAATTTAAAACAAATTTAAAGCATGGTGTTACTCTTATATAGTTGTTGAGTGATGTAGTTGGAGAGAAATATAAATGGGATGAGTGGATGTTTGGTCAGTATTTAAAAATAATTTCCAACATGTTCATGGTTGCTTTGTGAAAACATGAGCACAGTTTCAAATGCAGTAACAACTCTCACCACCAGAGAGCACTAATAAACTGCGTTTTAGTTAGGACCTATTTTGTCTACCATGTTCCATGTACAACAGACTATTTATCCTGGGATCAGTTGAGTCTCCCACGTGAGATTATTTGCTCTTTAAAATAGTCCGGATATTTAAGCTAATGGAACAAAATGTGTTAACAGCATTTTGTTCTTTTTCATTCTTTTTCTGTAGAGGGAAATTGCATTGAACGAATTGAACCGCAAACCTAACTCATCTCTCTGCCTCTCTCACCATGGCAACTATGCTCAGGGAGCCAGCTGATTAACACAAACCTGTTGCCATCTCCCACGCAATACACACAGCCAAATAATGCACACAGACACAGACACAGCCACACACACAGACACACACTAATGCGTGTCACATGAAATTCAAGATTTACCATTATTAATAATGTTGTCTTTTAATTTAGAGAACACAGGATGAAGACACTAAAAATGAGTCTGTCTGCTCTGGCGTATGCAGGACGTGTATTACATTGGGGAGCAGGTGTGATGAAGCTGCACAAATAGTAGTTGCAGAATGTGTGTTTCCTTGTGCACTTCTCACATTATGTAAGACTACATATTTGAAGCAGAAGGAGAAAATGGTATAAACAATGCTCCGTATGTTTTCCTTATCAGTTTGAGCCTTAAGAATTTTATAGCACATCCAACCTATAAATTTTAAAAAACAAAAAACAAACAAACAAACAAAAAAAAAGAAGAAGAAGAAGAAAGAAAGTAAATGTGAGCAGCACTCAGTGTTCAGCTCTGTCCATCCATCTCTGCTCCCCTTCTCTTTCACCGGCCTCTGGCTTCTCAACAACCCGTTGCTATTAGATACTGCTGAGCTTGTCACCATGGCATCAAGTGCTCAATCATTTTGTCTCTGCCATGTTTCTATCAGTTTTTTTTTTTTTTTTTTTGCATGCACAAACCCACCCTACAAACACCTTGTCTATGCACCATAGACTGTAACGACATACGTGACATGAATGTTCACATTTCGTGCACACAATGAAGTTAACATACAGAGAAAGAGGAAAGGTGAGGCAGAGAATGAAGAATTAAAGGAGTGAAAGGACAGTGAGGCAGAAGTATAGGCAGAGCTGATTTTCTTTCTCTGATATAAGCTACAACCCCTCCAGTGTTTCCATGGCAACCCCCCCACCTCCCCTTTCAGCAAGCTACCACTTATCCTTGCTGCCTTTCACTCAGCAAGGCATGTGGGTGTGTGTGTGCTTTTGTGTGTGGGCTCTTGAAAGAATCGAACAAATGAAGGGGAGAGACATAAGAGAGACAAATGTGATATGTACAGACATACATACAGTGTACAGTTAAGCTCAGAAATATGGAGAGTGACATGATTTGGGCTCCGAATGCAACCACATTGGATTTGAAAAGAAACAACTGACATTCTATGGAAAAGCAGACTTTCAGGTTTAATTCAAGTGGTTAAACAAAATTATCTATGAAACCATATATAGCTTATATATATGAAACAGTAAGGAATAGCAATCATTTTAAACAAAATCTCCTCATTTCAGAGTCAGGAAGTAATTGGACAAATTAACATGAATAAAATGTTCATTTTTTAAGTATTGTTGAGAATCCTTCTGCTCAATGACTGCCTGAAGTCTGGAAACTATGGACATCACCAAACGCTGGGTTTTCTTCTTTGATGCTTTGCCAGGCCTTTACTACAGCTGTCTTCGGTTCTTGCTTGTTTGTTAGTATTTCTGCCTTAAGTTTTGTCTTTTTTTGCAAGTGAAATGCATGCTCGATTGGTTTGAAATCTGGTCTAGGGATGTATACCGAGTACCGGCATTGTTTGGTACCTGGACAAATTATACTGTTAACGTTACTTTTTGAACATCTAACTATCTACCTAACTGTCGCGTAATCATAACACTACCACCATCAATAGGTGATGATGCAGCGCCTAGTCAACTGATCACGTCCACAGAAAGGTCTAAGTCAGGCATGACCAAATGGCGGACCACGATCTGTTCTTCTCAGACCCAATGATGGTTCTGCTCAGACCTAATTAAATTCTAATATTAAGACCTAAACATCCGTGTACTCACAAAAAGAAGTATTTGGTATTTGAATTACCGTAACTCACCAATAAAATTCAAAGTGTGGCTGAACATTGGGAAGTTGCACTTTCTGGAAAAAAGC
This sequence comes from Mugil cephalus, assembly GCF_022458985.1. NCBI lineage: Eukaryota > Metazoa > Chordata > Actinopteri > Mugiliformes > Mugilidae > Mugil > Mugil cephalus. The sequence goes on along the minus strand of NC_061773.1, from coordinate 2,517,066 downwards.
TGCCATTAGGGTAATGCTGATGCACTGCTGCTGATGGTTGCAGGTTGAGGAGTGACACATGATCACAGAGCCCCAGGAAGAGATAGTTGTTTGTAGGAATTTGTTGGTAAAAATTAAGTTAGTCATACACTTGAGATGTCATGAAGGTCTTCCAGACAAAAACACAGCTTCTCAGTGTTCAGCTATACTTTGAAAATTGTCAATAGCGCAAACAACTGTGAGTTATGGTAATTCAAAATCAGTGTGCTTTGACGGATCCTTCAGGCTTTAAATGGTTGATAAAAAGATAATTCATTCCTGCATGCGCTGCTAATCTTGTTTATACGTCAGGAGTCTGTCATCAATGGCCAAGCCAATCAAATCGATTGTAGTTCTATAAGTTCAGACTTACTGGTATGATAAAAGTACAGGCTATTACTTTGAAAACACTTGGAATTTGACAATAAATGATATAGAAATGTACATATGTTGTTGATTTTATTTACATCAGGGTACACTATTTCGAGTGATATTAGATTCGGACCTTCGCTGGGAGGAAATTTTAATAACTGGACCTCTTTGAATCTTAATTGAATACCCCTGGTCTAAAGTGTGGGCCCACTATATCAAAGTTGACAAAGATTTGTCTCGATGTAACATTTGTCTAAAACAAGTTTCGTCCGAGGGAGATAACACCAGCAGCATCATGAAGCACTTGCAGCGCACTCATAAAATAAAACTGAAGGAGTGGGCTGTCTTTGACTGCTTAGACGTGGCAAAAGTTTGTCCGCCAAACGATACTGAGTGTAGTGCTGTGCCATCGGCACCCGGCTTCTTGTCTGAATCTTTTATCACCTTGTAATGTCTTTAGTGTTAACTCTAAATTACATTGTAGTATCAATAAGAGTATTGATAAATATCGGTATCGATAAGGAGTATCTGTATTGGTATCGATAACATCATAACGATATACATCCCTACTGGTGATTGACTCAGACATTGCAGAATATTTCACTTCTTTGCCTTAAAAACTCTTGGGTTGATGGGCTGGGTGTGTTTTGGGTCATTAACATCTGTACTGTGAAGCGCTACAAAGTCTGTAAACTTAGATACTGATACATCTACTTCCTGGAGAATGTTCTTCACTAGGGATAATGTTGTGAAGGGTATTTCCTTTGCCATGGAAAGGATCTGTAGACATCCAGGCCTTTTTGAGATACAGAGCTCACCAGTGCACTCTTTTTTTCTCAATATGTACCAAGCCGATGATGCGGCCAATCTGAACATTTCCACTATCTTTCTGGTGGATTTTGTCTTTTTTCAGCCTAAGGATAGTCTTTTTCACTTCCATTGAGATCTCCTGCATGTTGTGGGTTCAGAGCTTCCAACTACAACAGTTTCCATATGCAAATCCCATCAACTCCAGACCATTTCCCTGCTTAAATGGTGAAGGTTTAGCCTATAGCCCATTCAGCCCATGTAATAGCTGAGGGGGCTACATATTAAAGAGCTTTAATTCCTAAAGCCCTCATATTACACCTGAGAGTCTGTAGTTTAAGCCCATATTGATTATCTAATTGTATCTACAAACTTTAACACTGGGTGGAGTTTTCATGTTCTCCCTGTGCCTGTGTGCGTGTGTTTTCTCTAGGGACTCTGGTTTCCTCTCACCTCCAAAGACATGCTTTTTAGATCGATAGGTGATTCTAAATTGATCCTAGGTGTGAGTGTGAGTGTGAATGGGTGTTTGCCTGCGTTAGCTCTGTGATAGGCTGGTGACCTGCCCAGGGTGTACCCTGCCTTTTGCCCGATGACAGCAGGGATAGGCTCCAGCAAACCCCTCGACCCTAGTGAGGATCAGCGGTAGTAGAAGATGACATGAGATGAGTTGAGACTTCGCTGTTCTTTCCTTTTTTTCACCCATAATCACAGTGCATTCTACAGTACAGTTACCGTACGCCCACTGATATAAACAACCATCCTTTCTACTTCAGCAAAAGTGAACTCAACAAGGAAAGCACACAATGAAGGCAAACACCAAAGAGTATATCTGTGTTTTTCACCATAAAGGAAATATTTTAAAATGAAACGGAACCACAGTCACAAAGTGTCAGCTGCCCCAAAACTGAACTCCCACGCCACTGTTTAAGAATCACATTAGAGAAACAGCTTTAACTTTAATGACACAGGTCCTGGTTTTCACAATGCAAAATTTAAAAGCCACAAAACCATACTCATGTTTGTGTTCAAACTGTAGGGTCTGTTTACCTCACTCACCTCAGGCTGTGTTTCTATCCTGCCACCATCTATTCATTTAACGACTACTAGTAGAACTACAAAAAACATGTGCATCCTTACGCATGTTTCTCACAGCTGACAGGCTGGGAGTACAATTTGACTCACAAAGGTGTTTCAGACTTTTTAAAAATAATATCTACAAATTGATTGCATATAAATATAATGTCTTCTCGACCATTGTTGAATATATTTGCATATTTATCTTGCATATTTTGTGTTTATAGTGCACTACATTGCATTGTGATTGTTCCTGATGCTAATGCTAACAATAATATTGCTGCAAAAAGTTTAAGCTTACACTGCACTGTACCATTGCACCTGTAATAAATAACATTGGCTGGTTATCCAAAACTCTGATAAGACATTACCAGTCAAATGTTTGGACACACCTTCTCATTCAATGTATTTTCTTTATTTGCACTACTTTCTACACTGTATACACACACACGTATCTGGTTGTGTTTAGTTGGACCATCATTTCTTTTTCAACAGGACAATGACCCCATGGGCTATTTGACCAAGAAGGAGTATGTTGGAGTGCTGCTCCAGATGACATTGCCTCCACAGTCACCTGTTCTAAATCTAGGCCGGGTGGTTTTGGATGAGATTGACCACAGAGTAAATGCTAAAGGGACAACAAATGCTCAGAACCTCTGGGAACTCCTTTAAGACTGGTGGAAAACCATTTCCGGTGACTACCTTATGAGCTCATTGAGAGAATGCCAAGAGTGTGCAAAGAAGTAATCAAGGCAAAGGGTGGCTATTTTGAAGAATCTAATATGTAAAACATGTTTTGAGTTGTTTCACACTTTTTTGTTTACTTCATAATTCAATAAAAGTTCATTCATAGTTTTGATGCCTTCAGTAAAAATCTACAATGTAAATAGTCATGTAAAAAAGAAAAACCATTAAATGAGACTGGTAGTGTATGCATTCTCGGAATCCACAAATAAATTGCAAATAACATAGTTGTGGGTGCTCTGATCATACGGATATGATATTTGTATGCGTCAGGATTGAGTCATGATAGTGTTAGGAGTCATTGGGACTTGTGCTCCTGTGGTAACGCAGATAAGAATGAACATACTGTGTCTATTTTTGCATCTGGATATGCAACAGCGTCATTTGAAGTCATGTTTTTTGATTAATTAATTTAAAATAGTAATCAGCTCATGTTCAGTTCAACGCCTCAAGAAATAAAGCGTCACAATGCTTCACTGTGTTCGTCAGTCACTCACCCACAAACACCAACAAATTGTTTGTCAGTTAAAAAGAGGATTCTGATGTTTCATTGACCTATCATCAGCCCTTTCTTTGAGCAGGCTGTAGTGACAATTTGTTGTGTAGTTCTTATGAAGACAAAAGACAAAGGACAAAGCCCTACACCAATCAGACACTACATTATGACCACCTACTTAATACTGTGTAGGTCTCCTTTGTGCCTGAAAGACAGTTGTGACTCATCAGAGAATGAACACGGGTCTTCTGAGGGTGTCCTGTGGTGTCTGAAAACAGGATGTTGTTCTAGGGGGTCTTTGGGTCCTATGAAGGGAGGGGCCTCTGTGGATCATCCCACATATACGTGATCAGTTTGGGATCTAGTGAATTTGGAGGCCAGATCAACACCTTGTGCTGTTCTTTTTTTTTTTCTAGGTGTGTGTGTGTGTGTGTGTGTGTGTGTGTGTGTGTGTGTGTGTGTGTGTGTGTGTGGCTGAGGATGGCTGCTGCCATCAAGGAGTGTCATTGCTATGGGGTGGGGGTGTCTGGTCTGGTCTAGGTGGGTGCTACATGTCTAAGTAACATCCCCATGAATGAATGCCAGGTCCAAAGGTTTCCTAGTTGAACACTGAACTGTCACAAGATGGTCAATGTTATTTACTTCTCCTGTCAGTGGTCGTGCTGTTATATGTGTATATTATGAGACGAGTGTGAAACACTAATCTGCCATGCTGTTTATGTTGCACTGTTTAGGTTTAGGTTTTCAAGACACAATTATTCTCAGCTTTCCAATGCAATTGCAATCACAGAAACTGATGAGCAGTGTCTTTTACTTCCAAGATAATTCCCACAGTGGATTATGTACTCCGCTGCATTCATGCTTTATATATTTTGTCACTGCTGTATTGAAAGATCCCATATAGTAAAGGTTCTGTTTCTCCACTTCCTTCTTTATTTATAAGCAATGACTTATTCCTTGCAGCGTTTCGGCACTATTATTGAAAATATACATTCGGCAGTGAGTCCGACAGCCTCTCAGTGTCTGCAACCAGACTGGACTAAATTGCCAGGCTTCCATACATAAATTACCACCACCTGTCAATGTGACATTAACCTGAAGCTCTTAAAGGAGATGTTCTGCCTTTAAATTACACAGAAACAGGGGACGCAGACACTGCTGAAGTAGTTATTAAATCTGTCAAAGTTGTCTAAACATGATTCAAGCATGCAACCAGAAATCATGTTTCACAGTTTGACAGCAACGAGACCGAACTCTAAACAAGAGGAGAATCAGCAGTAGTGCTGATTTTTTAATGTATACCTCTATTCCTCTCCCCTCTATGAGCAGGTTTTTATTATGCAGACGATTAAAGTTTAAACGCTATAAAGAGCCAAAGAAAACAAAAACACAAAAATAACACGTTATAACTAACACAAGAGGCTTTCTATCTGCTCATGAAAAGAGAAAGAAGGAGAGAGTGAGGCAGGCAATAGAAAGAGAGGAGGAGAGACGAGAGGAACAGAAGCGCTGCTGCAGAACACACCTCATCCCCTCTTTAGCTGGAGGGAGAGAAAGAGAGAGAGAGATTCAGTCTGTGCCAATTTCCTCTTCAGCTTCAGTGACAGAGAGGGCGAGTTAGGGAAGTGATATTTCAGGAATCTTAAAAGATCAGCAAACGTGTGACTGAGAAGGAGAGGAGGAAGAAAACATCCGGGGCATGTGAAGAATTTGCCAAGAACGGGTGAAGACAAATGGAGAAAAGGAAGACATGACAGAGAGAGATGTAGTCGGTGCTTCTGTTGCGGTAAGATACGTGATTTAATTCGACGGTAGATTTGTTAGGACGTTGCAGCACTCACAGAGACATGTAGCCGGTCATGCACACATGCAGCTGTTGGTGCACATTCACTCTGAGAGGAGGTAGTATTGATTCAATCGTGACGGTAGCAGGTGCGTTTGTTTAAAGCCTTAGGGCTTCTGTTGGCAGAGCAAGAAAATAAATCATGAGCTTGTGCATGCTGGAACAGATTCAGTCGCAGAGCAATGCGTCTCTGTTTTGTTTATTTGTTCATTAGTTGTTTTGTCTGCATCCAGCACCTCTATCTCTGTTATACCCTCTTTACTGCTCTCTAAATCCTCCCTCTCACTCTATTCCGCCCTGTTGCAGTGCTTCCCTGTGTCATAGCCGAACAGCACAGACAAACCTTATGTAAAGGACTATTTCATGTCTCTTTTCCTTATGCTGTTTGGATTTCCTTCATGCACCTTGGTTCTCTGCCCGGCTCTGTTAAAAACTTGTTCAGTCTGGGCGTGAACGTGACTGATCTGTGTTTTTATTCACATTCTAATTTGTTCATCTGAAAACTTAAGCTCCCTCTGTTCTTGATAATTGTACAAGGTACAGACCTCCATGTGGCCAATTACCTCAAACCTAAACCAAAACCAGAACCGTAGAACCGTACTCAAAGTACTCTGAACAAGTAGATTTTTTAAGTAAAATCAGATGTAACGTTAGTTAATTGTGTCAAATCTCAAATGTATCTGTCTACAAGCTAATGGTTTGCGTGTGTGTCTGTTTTTAAGCTTTTTTGAAGCCTGTTTGTTTTCACTCTTTTGTTGCATGTATTAAATGTCTGTTACATTTTCAAGTCATTAAACCACTCAATAGAAGAGTATTGATCACAAACAGAAAGTTGGATGCTGAGTTTGTTCTGGGGGGGGGGGGGGGGGGCAACACACAGAGAATGTAAATGCTTCAATTTGTATGTCTGACAGATCTCACCTCCTCAGCATCGCACTTCATCACTAGCGTTGAGCTTTCCGAAACAGTATCACATATTAGAGTGATTTTTGACTGATGATCCAAAGCTTTTCTCTAAAGTCATGAATTGAACCCCCATGTGACTTCCTGTTTTGGGGACCTGTCTGAAAACAGAACAGGGCAATGTCTGCTTTTTAATTAAAAATGAAATAAAATCAGTGTTTTCAGTATTTTAATAATAGATCCTTAGATTATAAAAAAGTGACATAAGAGTCTTGGGGAAAAAGTTCTATGAGTTCTTATGAATCCAGAAAGGTCTGGATAGAGTTAGAGTCAGGAAGAAGCAAACTCACAGGATCTCTGTAGCCTGCTCCTACTAGCATATAAACTCTTGAATTAGAGAGAATGTGTTCTGTCCATTGGATATGTTACCTTGGTACAACTGATCACATTGCAATGAACTGATTAACTTGACTGACTGATTGAGACTGAGGGCGGTGCCATCTTATGTCTTTGGAGAGACAGAGTCTGCGCAGCAGAGGGTCCGAGACAGTGGAGCCATATCAATGACTCACTCACATTTCCGTTTAATTAATACTACACTCTGCTCTACCTCCAGTCACAAGGACATGTTGAATTACACACTGTACTTATTTATTTATTTATTTCTCACACAGTCCTACAGGATCGCTTCACAGTGCGGTTGGCATGGCAACTTGTAGTCATCATGATGTCACATCCTGTTTCTATAGCATCAAATAATTAACTAAAACTAAACTTGTCAGACAAATTGACTCCTGAATATGCATCATTATTACATTAACACATCCCAGCCACTAACATGGAGGCTGTATACTCTGGCAAGTCACCAGGGGGATCTATTTGCTTTGGCTTGTCTTTTGAGGAGCTGCTCTGCCATTGATATACATACTGTCTATGCTTCAAGCAGAATCACTGCTGTCAAAGGTGCTATGAGTGGACCCACAACTAATTTATAGTAAGACACTTATTAGTGAAATGAGTTTGGATCTGGTTGTGCAAGGTAAATACCAGCTGAACACTTGGAATAGAGATTTTATAGGAGCTAGAGACAAAAGCTAAAACAAAAATGGAAATGTAGTTCATTATATAGCTAGAGATGGTCACACTTTCTATTTGGATCAATGCTGTCCTTATGCAACACGGAGCATCTATAGGTTTTAGATTAAAGTCAGTGCGCTGTAGTTATTTTTTCATGACCCATCCTTGCTGTGGATAATATATCAGTTTTTGTGCAAACACATATGAGGAACAGTCTGTGGGGTAATAACAACTACTGAGTGCAAAAGTATTCTCTATTCATCCATATTCAAAACACAGAGACAGTTATGAAAGTAGTCAGTGAGTCACACAGATTTATTCTATGAGCAGATTATACATCAATACACTGTTCTGCTTTCCTGAAACTGCCCAAAACAAGCTTTTGAGAGCAAACGATAAAAATGGAGGCCATCAAAATTCAATGATGAATCCATTATTGAGCAGGTTGCTTGAGAGATGAGAGAGTGGAGATGAAAGTGAATGGCTGATGGAAGAGTGAGAAGAACCCCGGGAGGTGGGAACTGTTCCAGTGTGTTTACTGCTACAGCTCAAACATTAAACTGACTTACACAGAGCACCCAAACCAAAAGTCACACAACTTCGCCCATTTTTTTTTTCTTTTTTCTTTTTTGGTGCACATACATTTAAAACTACACAGAGTTTGGAATGTCTCATCATCCACATAAATATCCTGGATGGAATCTATCACGAACCAACATGAACACAAGTCACTGCAAAGCCTCCAAAGTTGCACATTACTTCCTGTTAGTCACGTAGACTGTACGCCTGTTTTAGCCCACCAGCTGGCAAGATGGAACAACTTTACAAGAGTCAGGGAAGGTTATGAGTTTATCCTATAATTGTACAAAACTTCATTACAGAAATGTCACAGACGGAAGATGCTGTGCAATTTTTTATAGAACAAAAGCTAATTTATGATAGTTTTGTTTTGTCTGCAAAGTGTCTAACACCATTTTACAAGTTAAGACCCTTTGAAAAACAATGCAATTACTCATTTGTGTTATTTCAGTTCATACTTGGTGCAAAAAAAAGAGAGAGAAATAAACTCTTTTTCTGAAAGCATTTCTAACGGCACCAGTTCTCATAGCTACACTGGCACAAAGTGGTTAAAGACCTGCCAGCATGTTGTTTCTTAGAGAACTTGCCACAATTCTTCTGCAGATTCAAGCTGCCTCAGTGTCCTCTTTCTCCTCATTTAATCTCAGACTGACTACAAGATGTTGAGGTCAGAGCTCCGCAGGGGTCAGAACATCAGTTGCAGGATTCCTCAATCTTCTTGTTGATGATAAATCTTTATGGCTGCACGTCTGGGTTCATTTCTGTGGTGCAGAATAAATTGCACTGCTGCCTGATTGTGTTGCATGGTGGATACAAACATAAACATTCAAAGTCTTCCACGCACTTCAGAACGTGTCTTCAGTCCCAGTCAGTGGTGCTGTGCCCGTGTTCTTATCAACTGATACACAGGCTGGACCAAAACGAATCCCAAAGTAAATCTCAAAAGGCTGAGACAGAGTGAGGTTGGGAGATTTGTTTCCATGGAAACTATGCGGCAAGCCTCGCAGGGCTTCTCAGCGTGTGCAAGTGTGTTTGTGTCTCTGAATATGCATTTGATTCTTAATAATAATAAAAAAAATGTTTTCTTTTATTAGCTTTTAATTAGAACTTCAGTGTAACTCCAGTGGTTTTCACAGAACATTTTGGAAACATCTAGAATGCAAAGGGCAGAAAATCTTCACTCTCCAAAAGAGTCTATATGATAATGTTTATGATTTAATCAAAATGTCTGTTTGCCCATATAATTCAAATCATGTGCATTCTACAACCAATAAGTTAAGTTGTGTGTACTAAAATGATACTGAACACACATTTTTTGTGCAGCTACCTGAAAATGACATTATTATGGTCAGTTCTGAAAAATAAATGTTGGTTATTGTCAAAGGATCACACTGATCAAACTTTCTGATCAAAGGAACTTGCATCAAAGGAACCACATCTTGTGTATCTGTCAACTGCAGGATGCAGCAGCTGCTTTACATCCAAAGCCTCTCAGTAAATGTATGATTTAAGGTGATGCTCATAGTTTACATCATGTTGCATCGCTAACTCTCACAAACATCTTTTTGCTTGTGATAGTGGTTATACAGGCTGCAACTTTACTGTTTTGATTCACTTTCACAGCTCTCATGGGCGTAATTTTCACCACAGCAGGCAGGAGCTTTCAGCAAAGACTCCTTAAAAATGAAAGCCTTCCTGCCTTGCACCAAACATCAAAGTTAGCAATTAGCAGGTGAGAACAGTTAGTTACAGTTATTAGCTAAGACCAAAAATAGAGCTAAAGGGAGTCAGTCGGAAAGAGCAATGAATGCTTTGCTGCTCCGTATCTGCAACACTAAATCTGCTGCTTATTTTATTATGAAAAAAAAAAAGAACCTGACCTCCTTTGATTACTGAAATTGTTGAGAACAGCTTGCTTTATTGGTCAGCTAATTACTGGAATGATTTGACTGTTAGTGTGAGGGTTCTGTACCATGAATACTGAGCAGTATTCTGGTTATGAGTCTACTGACTGCTTTAAATGCTGATGTAACTCTGGTGTATGTGCCTTAATATAAAAGATCCTTGGGGTCTTTTTAACTGTTACATAATGAACAAGATTTACAGGACTCAGGACACAGGCAATGAATATGAAGAATGTGATTGAAATATTTACCTACATGCCACATGATTTCATCACTTGTGTGCATATTTGCCTATTCTCCCTTGGGCAGATTAGCAGCATTGTCTTTCTATTGTCTTCCTCCAGTGCTGTCTCGCTTTTCATTCCCTCATTTAAAAAAACAAAACAAAAAAACAAACAAAAAACATTTTTTTTTTTTTACGTCTGCATCTAACTGTAGAAATGGACAGAATAGTCAGTGAAATCTCTTTTTGGAAAAGAGGTGCCCCCCGCCCCCCTTCTGCCTGTCTGCTGCAGAGTGTTTATGAGTCTATCCTTGAAAACTCCCATGACCTTGCTGTAGCATCATTTGTAACACCGCCATGTATTATATCTTCACACACTTCACTTGGTCTGGGAAATGATGATGGATAATGAGTAAAGATGTGTTTGTATCCAAATGACACATTCAGCTGTTTCCTTTCTCTAAATCTCTTTCTTTTTTTCTTGTGTTTCCAGCAAAACAGTGAGCCATTGCACCCCAAGCCATGAGTCCTCCACCTGCTGCCAGGACATGAGATCGATGGTGTCACAGTAAAGGCCATCACTGACCTGCGTCATTCTGTTGTCCCTGTTCTACCACTTCACCTGAAGTCACACAATAAAAAAAAATCACTCTGTGTATTGTAGAACGTTAACAAAGTCAGGAATGGGAAGATACACATTCCTTTTTTTATTTCTGTGTTGAAGCCACTGAAGACTGACCCTTGATGATCCCACTTTTATTGTTAACCACATGATGAATGACGACACTGAACCCTATACATTCAATGCTCACATACTCTGTTAACACCTCAGGATCTCAGGTCTCCTTAACAAACCTCCACCTTATGTGAATCAGCTCCTGTGACCTGTGAGGATTATGAGGCCAGCTTTAGTGCTTTTACAGTCACATTGTCTCTTGTGTGTGTTTGGTGGTGTGTGTTTGCCCGTTGTTGTGGGCTCACTACCCCCTGCACTACCATGGCATGTCTCCTGCCCAGCAAGATGTGCGTGTCAGATCAAGCCATGGTTCTCCCCTGATTCTGTTTACCATGAAGCACCCACAGTGGACTGCAATGACTTGTTGCTGACCAAGCTCCCTTTACCCATACCTCCAAACACTCACACCCTTCGCCTGCAGAGTAACCTCATATCTGTGCTGGACACTGCAGTGTTGCATGGACTCCCCAACCTCACTGACCTTGATCTTTCCCAGAATCGCTTCAGTCATGTCAGGACAATAACTCAGAGTTCCACCCTGCCCTCTCTGCTGTCCCTTCACCTAGAGGAAAACCATCTTACTCACCTCCCAGATGCTTCTTTCTCATCACTGCCAGCTTTGCAAGAGCTCTTTCTCAGCCACAACAACTTACATTCAATAGCACCCAGAGCCTTCATTGGTCTGGACTCTCTGCTCCGTCTTCATATCAACAACAACAGACTCACAACTATTGACCCTCACTGGTTCAGGGCTTTGCCTCACTTGGAAGTTCTCATGCTTGGAGGCAACCCTGTGGAGGCCCTCCCTGAGCGGGGCTTTGCCTCACTAAAGTCTCTCCGGAGTTTGGTCCTTGGTGGTATGGGTTTGAGAGGCCTGGCTGAAAAAGCACTGGAAGAACTGGAGAACCTTGAGAGCCTCTCCTTCTATGACAACCTTCTGACCAAAGTCCCTACTCAGGCCCTGAGGAGAGTGCCAGGACTGAAGTTCCTCGACCTCAACAAGAACCGCATCAAAGTGATTGAGACAGGAGACTTTCAGGATATGGTCCACCTGAAGGAGCTTGGTCTGAATAACATGGATGAATTGGTTTCTATTGAGAAAGCTGCCCTAGCCAACCTTCCAGAGCTAACCAAGCTCGAGATCACCAACAACCCACGTCTGTCCTACATTCATCCCCAGGCTTTCATCCAGCTGAGCAGGCTAGAGAGTCTAATGCTCAACTCCAACTCTCTGAGTGCTCTGCATCAGCACATCATGCTCTCCCTCCCGAGACTTCAGGAGATCAGCTTACACTCTAACCCACTGCGATGTGACTGCCTCTTTCACTGGGCCGCCAAGGAGGCTTCTCATCCTCACATTGAGAAAGACCCTCAAACAGGCACACAAACTGTGCGGGTTGTGCGTTTCATCCAACCCCAAGCAACCTTGTGTTCTGAGCCTCCAGAATTGAGAGCTCGTCGGGTGAGAGAGGTATCCTCAGGAGAAATGTCAGCCTCCTGCCTCCCATTGATTCCTGCCAGCTCCCTGCCCTCCTATGTAGGCATACGAGAAGGGAGTAAACTGGTTTTGCATTGTCGTGCTCTTGCAGATCCACAGCCTGTACTTTACTGGGTGACCCCTTCTGGCATAAAACTTGCTTCAGCTCCGATCCATGCATCCAAAAGGTCACCCACTGCTGTCCTCTGCAACAACCTGACACTGTCTGAAGAATCCAACCGAACCTCTTCCACCAGTGACTATACTCAGTGTCAACCCTTCAAAAACTATCGTGTTCTGCAGGAGGGAACCCTAGAGATCAACAAGATAACCCCCAGAGAGGCAGGATTGTATACCTGTGTGGCTGAGAATGTGCTAGGAGCAGATACACGCACTGTTTCAGTGGGTGTGCATAGCAGAGGGAAAAAAAGGAAGAAGGGGGAAGCAGCTAAAGAAAAGCTCAAGAAAGTTCTGTTATTCAGAGCAGATGCCAGGTTGGAGGTGAGAGAGGTTGGAGAACACTATGCTATCCTGTCCTGGCAGAGCGGACACAACCTCCCTTCAACCCGTTTATCCTGGCAGGCAATCTACTCAAGTGCCCACACACCCACATTCACCACACGCATCCTTGCTGGCACACAGAGCTTCAACCTGACTCACCTGCAGGCAGAGACATTTTACAGAGTGTGTTTGCATTTAGGGATCAGTGAGGGCGCCAGGCATGCCAGCAGAAGGTTAAAAGAAAGCAGAAAGCCTCAGTGCGTTTCATTCAGGACAAAAGATGTTCCTGAGCCGCAGCAAACCCTGCAGTTCAAGCCACAGCTGACATCCACAGCAGTCACTCTCTTGCTTCTTGCACTCATACTGCTGCTGGCAGGGCAGGGCTGGGACACCGAGCCTGGCGACGGGGCAGGAAAGCACCACAATACTCTCCATCAAGATATCAAGGGCCCCATGACACTGATCATCAATCGAAAGACTAAAGGCAATGAACATCAGCCAAGTCAGAGTGAGAAGCTGCTACTACTCCAGGACTGCTGAGATGACTGTGTACACTGAAATGCAGAGAAGAAACACTGACGTACAAAAATACACATGGTTAAGCACCAGACAAAGAGAGGAATCATAGATGAAAGTACTGGTGCAGGAAGAGATTTGTATTTATTTTATATACAGTATAAGGTATATATTGACATTGTTTCTGTGTAAAGATGTGTTGAAAGAATGCAAAGCCCCCAAGCGGGGAAATAAAACCGGACAATCATGTTCCTGCTGCACAGTGAGTGAACACAGGAGAAACGAATGAGGTTGAGCTGCCGCTGACCACTGGACTGAAACTAAAGAGAGTCTGATTCAATGCAAGGGAAAGATATTTACAGATAGAACGGCTGGGACCTCCAGGGTTTTGTCATGTTGTTATCGTCTTAGTGTTCCATGGACTGAAACAAAATGTCTCCAAGCAGATGTAAAATCTGCCTCAAGACCGAAACTGAATGGCATTTTGCTTGTCTGGACTCTGTTAGTCAAAGTGATTGATGTAAACAAAACTTTTCCTTAGCTTTCAGCACCTTGGACTGGGTTGTCGTCCATCCTGCAGTACATATTCAGTATACTCATCCAGATCCCCACCTAACATCTGTCATTCTGTTCTCAAAATAAAAGTGATCTAATAGTGATTGTGTTAAATTCTATTTTGAACTATATACAGTACAATAAAAATAAAAATTAAAAATAATATAATAAATTTTTTTTTTCATTTACTCACTTTTACTGGTTTGTGTTTCCCTTTCTTGCTACAAATTGAATTTAGATGTAAACATAGTAATTACTTGGCAGCAGATTTTTATCAATTAAAGATACCTTTACAGATAACAGTCTTTAACCCAACTCTGCGTCTCAGCAGCGACAGCTTCATTATTCGTATGTATCATACAGTAGTAGGTCCATTGTGGGAATAGACGCCTGACATTTGCTCATTAAACACAAGACACAGTGTGTCCCCTGCTGGATAAGACATGGAACTGAGCCGGGGCTTCAGTTTGAGTAAAAAATACTTTCTATTACTTATTACTGTCTGCATGTACACTGGTTAGAGTAATCATCTTTCCCTCAGTGCTAATAAATCCCTGGATTCCACTGTAAGAGACGAGGGACTGTTACATGTAGAAATGATATCTATCTAATAATATTAGATTAAATAAGATCTCAGCTGCACAAGTCGAACCAAGTCAAAGAAATGTCTTCTCAGTTTGGTGTTTTCAGTATGAAATTCTCCCTTCATGTTTCAATGAACATTTTGTTTCTTCGCTGAGCTGCAGCATAGAAAATCTTGCTCTAAAAAGACTGATAATTAATAGCCAGTGATGAGGGCCATGGATTTGTGATACTTAAGACTGATGAAGCCTTATGACTTCAGGTGAACTTGAGGAGTAATTATTGCTCTGAACAGAGAACAAAGTTATTGTCCCAGTAGAAGACATTAATCAGATGTGCCAGGAAGTAAATCTCAAGTAAATTCACCCAGTTGTCCCTCCTTTCCTTTTGTCCACTCCCTTCAGGGGTTAACATAGTGAATCATCTGCCTCCATCTTGTCCTGTCCTCTGTCCTTACACCAGCTACCTTCATGTCCTCCTTAAAGCTCATTTCTTGTCATCCTCTAGACCTCCTACCAGGCAGCTCTGGCCTCAGCATCCTTCCACCAGTATATTCACTATCCCTGGCTTCTCTAATTTTATCTCCCAAAAAATCTCACAGGAGCTCTGATTCTTGATCTTGTCCTTCCTGATCAAGCCCAGAGGACACCTCAACAGCTTCAGCTCTGCTGCTTCCAGCTCATCCTCAAAGCCACTGTCTCTAAACCATACAACATCACTGGTCTCATAGTGTCTTGTAAACAACGTAAAACATAGTGTCTTGTTTCCTTTCATTCTTGCTGTTACTCTTTTATCACATGACGCACCAGACACATTTCCACCCATTCCATCCCAGCTGCACACACCTCTTCACCTCTTTTCGACACTCCCCATTGCTACTGACTGTTGACTGTACATACTTAACGTCCTGCACCTTCTGTACCTCTGCTCCCTATAACCTTCCCCTTCCAGCACAAATGTTGAATTTCTGACTCACATTTTTTATGATTAAGTGGGTGAATAAACAAGTTTGGTCCTTTGACGCAAAAGATAACACACGTAAAGTAGTTAGATTTTGTATTTATTCACACAAAACATAATACTTTTCTTCAATAAGGCAACACAATACTGTATATACATACAATAATCTATATGTATACCATATTTAAATTTTTATTCATTCTGCCATTCTTTACTATCACTACCAAGTGTAAATAAATAGTTTAGCGAGTCCTGTAAAAGAGTGTCAGATGCAAAAACTTCCAAGTCATACTATTAGTACAACCAATGCAACGAGACTGCAGGTACAGGTCTGTTTTAGCTGCAGTTCATTTCAGTACACATTTTTTAATGATTCAGTGACCTTTTAAATTAATACGGCGCGTCTGAGAGCTCAGAGCATCGCGACTTAAGGAAACACATATACAAAACACAGGCGAACTAAGAAAGCATTTCATGTTGTTCGCAAAATATAAAACATGCATCATAACACAGATGAACAAATATAGAAATGCTGCTGGAAAGAGGAATAAAGAGATGATTCGATGTGCTTGTTGTTGCCATGGTGACTTGAGGAGTTACTAACATCACATGCAAGTCATGTAACTATGTTTTCAGTTTTTATGTTTGAATATATTGATAACATTCAGATATCTGCTGGTACAGCTGTATTGTTTCTGTATTTGGAGGCGTTTCCTTTACTCTCAGAGGGTTTTCTCCCTTTCTGTTTTTGCTTGTGATTTCTTAAGTTGCAGTTGGCTGAACTCTCAGCGTCACCAGAGAACAAACTTTTAACTTGTTAAAACTACAACATCTGGTAAAAACAAAGCAGAAAAAAACAACCTGAACACAAATCATAACCGTACTTCATTTTACAAACAGCAAAAACAGCAATGGCATTTCATTTTTTTTCACAACATTAACACTGACATCATAGTTAGGTGCTGGAGAAGGCGTCTTTCCTAAATCATGTGACATGTTCGTCGTATGAAAATGTGACAGCGTGTTGTATGTGCTAGTGATGCCAAGTGGAAATGCTACGTTAATATCCATTCTCTTCACAGCTGATAGAGTTGTACAATCATTTACAAAAATATAATTCTACTCTGCATTAACACATGACAGCAGTGATTAATACTGGTTTAGAGGACAGAGGGCAGGACAAAATTAGGAAGTGACATCAGGCAACATTGATGTGAGTAATATCACATGTCTGGTAATAGATGTCACTCTCTTTCTGACCTGCTTACACATACACCGATCAGCCACAACATTAAAACCACTGACAGCTGAAGGAACAACTCAAAAAAACATTAAAAACAACACAAGGTGTTGACCTGGCCTCCGGATTCACTAGATCCAAACTGATCAAGTATCTGTGGGATGATCCACAGAGGTCCCTCCCCTCAACCCCAAAGCCCCCACTAAGAACATTCTGTTACCAGACACCTCAGGACACCCTCAGAAGACCCATGTCCATTCTCTGATGAGTCACAACTGTTTTGGAGGCACAAAGGAGACCCACACAATATTGGGAAGGTGGTCATAATGTTATGCCTGGTCGGTGTATTTGATGACTGTGTTTCTGGCACGTTAGCAGAGCTGCCCTTTAATCCTGTTCGCACAGTGTGATGAAACGTCTCAAATCGAGCCTCACATCTGTTACTCACCAACAAGCGGCATATTCATTTTGGAATGTAAGGTAAGTTTTTTTTTTTTTTTTTAAATAAAAAATAAAAACACTGTACCACACCACCTTTCCTAACACAGACACTCTTTATGTTCATGAAAAGCGTATTTAGCTTTAACCTTATAAGCAGTATATAAACAATTCATGGTCTATAATGTAATTGAAGCCGATTTAAGTGCGACTATTACCAATATGTTTGGTAGCAGTTGTCTTCTTCCATGATGTTATATTTTTCAGCATTACACCTATAAATTGTTTTGGTCCTGTTGCATATACAGTAATGTTTTCACAATATGTTTTACAGCATGATACTGTTAACAAAGTAATCGTTAACTTTTCAAGATACAATACCATAAGTTATATTGTGTTATCTAACATAACTGAACTGTCTATACGGTAGTAAAGAATGCATCATAGGAGTTATAGCTAAAACACTTAGAGAAGAAGAGCACTTAAAGTTGCTACAATTACATACACAAAATGTTTGATATACTACTTAGAAATACTAATGACCCCGTCATATAATGACTGTATGACTGATAAGGCAATGCAGTGACAATGACTGAAAATAAGGTTCATATTACTCATGTTGTCTTTTTAAAGATGTTGAATGTCAGAGTTTTGACTTAAATGAGCAACAAGCTCAGGAAATTTTGCGATTATTCCTTAAGTCTCAATAAAAACAAACACGCACAAAACAAAGACATACGCGCTTACAGACAAGGGCATCTTCACACACTTCATTAAGCCAGTGGGAAATATATATATCTACAGTATGCCTAGACTATAACAGGCTATGAAAAGTTGTGTTGGTCTGAGGAGAGAGGTGAGCATGACTGAAGCCATAACAGATATACCACATTCACATGAACACCTCTAGGTAGCTGTTAGTCAATGAAATGATATCAAATAATTTACAAAAAATGTTAACAACTGATTGTTAGATTTTTAAGATACAAATGATTTGACTTCTCAAACGTGACTCTTTTGTTTGCCAACGTTCTGTCCTTTTCTAAGAGCCACTGCATATTTTTTTGGTTTTGTTAAATTGCTCAGTCATCTTCAGACTGTAATATTCTGCAGTTTTCTGTCCCTTGAATAACAGAACAAAAGAAACGTTACTTTAGCTGTTTCCATACATTACAATTACAATTTTTTATCACCAACTTCCATAAGAGATTTGATAATATTACTGAGAGCACAATGTGGAACTTCTTATACTGTGCAGTACTGTACATCTGTACACGTGGAGGTGCTGGCAGCATCGTGGTGAATACAGGAATTAAAACTGCCACTTTGTTCTGAGTTGTCATGGAGACTATTTCAATTTGACTAAAACTGCCTCAAGAAAAATGTGATTTGCAGTTTTGGATCTTTTCATCCATCATTTACACCTTTAAATTGCAAAGGATGAGGAATACAAATCAGGATGCTGCCTTGAGACTTGCTCTGACAAATGAGATTCACTCGCTCAATCTGCAGCAGCTGCAGGGGGACTGCTCCGTGCAAAACCTTAACCTCTGAGGTCCCTGTGAAACTAGAAACACACCTGTCCTATCTGGCAGCCGTATGGCATCGCAAACACGGAAAGAGGAAAGTCTCCAAGGTTCTGAAATGTAAAGAAAACTAAAGTAAGGTAGCCTTTTACTCATTCTCAGCAAACATGTACTTACATGCAATGCAAACACACACACACCCGTACACATCTCAGCTGTAGTTGTAGGTGAAGTTATATGAGCTAGGCTCCTTTGGCACGGGAGGCGGTGCTTCTGGGATTGTGATGTTCTCAAGGTCGAGGAGGCGGAGCTTCATCTCCATGCTGATGAGAGTATCTAGGTCACTGCGCGTCAGATCACTGCCCATCTCTCTGCCCAGCAGCGCACACAGCCCATCAGTCCAGATGCAATACTGCACACAAACATCCAATAAGTGTAACCATTGTGTGTAAAATGCTACCAGTGACAGCAGCTCTATGTAACGAATACCCAACAAGTTGCACATGAATCACTTATCATTAACCCAGAATAAAGCAAATTATCAACATGTATTTGTATTTAAATGTGGATGTTTCTAACTGAGCTGCTATTTGAACTTCAGCTGAACAAATACACAGCCAATACACGAAAAACAAGCTCTTTAGTTAAAGTAGTTAATTGCTTTTCTGGCTTTAGAGATGGAGCAAAACAAGCTCTAAACACAGCGTGAACATTTCATCACCTTATGGCAAATCTGTTGACAATTTACATACGTGGCAAACACTGAACAGCATTAGCATTCATTTGGAGATGTTTCTGGCCACCTGGCAAATGTACGTCTGATATTCATTCACATTCTGCACTCCACCAACCCCTGAGGGAAATATCTGGCTCTTTAGTTACTAAATGCTTCACTGTGCTCACCAGCTGGTTGTTAACTTTGTCTGTGTGCCTTTCCTGCTGGGAAAGTAACTTACAGCACAATTTATTTAGAGGTTTGTCAGTGAAAACGGCTGCTTGACGATTTAAGAGATTAAGAATGATAAGAGAACTGAGACAAAACCACACAAAAGTCAAATAGAAGTGATTTGAGCCAGAGGTAACATAAAAATATTAATCAGTTTAGGTTGAAGACCCACTGGTGTGGTCTTTACCATGAGTTTAATCCACAACTACTGTGATGTCTCGAGTACAAACAGCTTACCTCATATTTGTTGGGTGCAACAAAATTGAGTGTTTCATCTGGATCATAGAGGACAGAGAAGGCCAACTCCAGCACCTCCTGAGAGAATCAGGATAATCAGGTTAAAAACGCAGCTCGTACACTGAGAGATGACAAAGAACGAAGAGACAGCTATGGGTCTGTTCAGACCTGGTGTTAACGTTTGTCCTGGGTGATCTGATTACAGATGAGCAGCTTTAAGGACACAGCTCAAAACAGTTTCTACGATACAAACAGCTCTGTTCAGGGGTCTGAACCAGTGACAGCGGCCTATTGTTTGCAGACAGCAGCTGTTTGTAAACCAACTGATCAGGTCACCCAGGAAGAATATTAATGCCAAGGGTGAACAGGAGCTAAATAAATGACAACGACAGTACCTTGTTTTGTTTTAGAGCACTTTTCTCTTTCATGTGAGGGCAGTCCTTCCCTGTCACCACAGACTTGATATCTGAGACGGGAACTAGGATGAGACAGACCACATAAACACACAATTTATTTAGGTCAACCTCCTGACAGGTGCAGGATTAATATGTTTGATCTGCAAGCTCAGGTGTGACTTGGTATAATATGATAGATTTATTAGCTGAGAGACGGAGCCCCTTGGAGGAATAAAAGTTTCAAGGCATCTTACTCTTGTCACTGAGGAGCTCAAAAGGCACTTCACCCTGAGGTGACTCATCCAAGTCCCCGTAGTGCAGCACTTTGTGATTCAGAGAGAGTCGGCAGAACCAGAACTTCTCTGTGAAGAAGGAAGGGGAACGCAGTGCTTAGTTGATAATCAGAAGCAGTTGTACTCCTTCAGCAGAGAGGGGAACAGAGAGGTGACTGTGTTGACATGTTGTATGCACCTTGCCTGCGGCGGTTCCCCAATTTACGGAAGCAACTCCCTTCGCACAGCCGGTTGAGTCGTTGCTGCTTGATGAGCTCTAGGATCTCAGGCTGAATTCTCTCCCGCAGTTCACTGCAGCACAAACAAAGCATGAGCAACAGGAACACAGGCACACACGTGTACAATACTCTACTATTTACTACCCTAGGGACAGAGAAGAGTTTGGAGCCAAGCAGTATTTTAGTTAGTTAGTTTGTGTCTCCAAAAATGGTGGAAAGAGCCAAGAACACTATAGAGGTGTATCTGAAAAACAGATTCTACCGTTACACCTTCATACGACTGTTGTAGAGTAGCCCCCATACCTGTCCTCTAGTGTAATCTGCACTATTATGGAAAAATAAGCAAAATTGTAATTGCTATTTTTTCTTGTTTATGTAATATTGTTTTAAAATTCTGCATATGAATGTCACTTTACTAATTACATTTATCTGTGTGTTACAATGTGCTTTACTTGTATACATCATATAACATTTTATTGTGTATTGCTGCATGTATATCTTTTTATTTTTATTGCTTTTGAACAAGAGAGCTGCTAAACTGCAATCATTTTTTACCAGACAAAGCCAATAAAAACGTCTTAATCTTATCAATCTAAACTACAATGATGGCAGCAGTAAGAGATTCTAGAAATGACTGACATGATAGGTGGAGACTGGAAGTCATCCTGGCTCATTCTTTCTGACTGCCGCAGACGCAGGATCTCTGAATAGTTGAGGCCTCGCAGTTTGTTCTTCAGCTGATCTATAGACGACGGCTTCATTGCCAGAGCCCTGGTGATTTGCTCACGGACCACTTGCATCACCTGGTGAGGATTTACACACATACAGTCACTTAACATTTTCAGATCTATCTCCTGCTTTTTAATCCACCATGAATAATATCAAAATTACAGAAGCATCATTCTCACATTCACACACTGAGTCTGCTCACAGACATCAATATTTAAAACACTTAATGATCTAAAAGTTTTCATGTTGCCCTGTTCATTTCACTGAATATATGTCTACATACGCAGTAGTTGTCATGTATTATTTAATAAACCAGAAACATTTCAGCAGACTGCTCCACAGCTCAGACACACACAGGAGCACATCAGCAGCTACGGCAGTGAAGTGAAGCAACGTGAAGCCTGTGTACCGAACGAACATCATCTGGACAGATGGTGGGTAATCAGTAATGTGGATCACCTACTGTTGTGACAACCCAGCATGTCATATCATAGCATTACTTGACCAAAAGCATATGACAACATAGAGTTTTATCTTTGAACGAATAAAATGTATCTCATATATAAATCTGAGAGAGGAAAAGTTCTATTTTAATATGACTCACAGCAGCAGAAACCAACATGTAAATGAAAACTGCTATTCAAAGGCACAGTGATACTATTAGCTAAATGCTAACATCAGTATGCAAGCATGCTGAGGGACAACAGATAAAAATAAGCCCTACTCTGGCTAATTCACCAACAGTTTACAGCAGCAGAAAGGAGGTTCAGCATCTTATATCATGGAGCTGCATCAACACCAAGAAAAGAACTTCATCCCACCGCAACTCGTCCACATCAACAGCTACAGGTTTCTTGGCATTAACCTCATATGGTCTCAAAACACATTTTTTTGTAATGTAAAAAAAATAAAAAAAATAAAAAAAACATAGCTCCCAATCCTCAAAAGGCTGAAGAGGGGCCTCTGGCAGTTTGTCAGTTTTTGCATGAGGGAGGATCATCATATCACTTCAATTCAGTTCACTCTTTTAGTCCCCCAGGGGCAATTGTAAGTAGCTCAAAACAGAATCAATCACAATCAATAGACCCACAAAGACATAAAAATAGCACACACTGTACAGCATACAGCAGTCAGTATTTTCTTTTTAAATTAAACATTAAAAAAAAAAAAAAAATTACGATTACGCTTTTTACTTACTTACATTTTTTTTTTAAATTATAAATTTGCTGTTGTGCAGTTTCAGACAAGAAAGTCTTCTAAAAGACGGTCAAGATCACACCGCACATAGTTAATATTACACTGCATACACGCAACAAGACATTTCTAAACTCTGGTTCTTGCAATTTTGGGAGGAGATTTAGGTTTTTCTCCAGATCAGGAGCACAAAACTTGACGAGCAACAGCCGTCAGGCACGTGAACCCCTGAACCCAATCTCTAATTATTTGCTAATAGCACGTTTCGGATAATTGTCTTTGTCAAAGAATAAATTATTTTGTTTTGTGCCCATTTTTTTTTTGTATCTGCTTAAATAAATATTAGTATTAGTCATCAGTAATCTTTCAGACTGGTGTTAAAATGCTGAAAGTGAAAGCTGCTTTAGAGCGCATAATTTAACTTGTGTAAAGCCTGTGGTAGTACTGTAATCTCAGACCTTGTTGAAGTCCTCAGCTGTGGCCCTCATCTCCTTCCAGGTCTTATTAAGAAGCTGGATGCAGACACAAAAGAATTCCTCCCATGCCCGGTCATGGGTGAAGAACATGGGGTGATAGTCATTGCAGCCCTCGTTAGCTATAGGGAAGGTTTACAATTATAAAATAAAAAGACTGGTGTGAGAGAAGCATTCTTCTTCACTATCCTGCACTAAAGTAAGCTTCTGAAAACATCTACAGAATGACTTACGTAGTTCTCCGACCTGGAGTATCTCGCACAGCATTCGAGTGAGTTCGATGGCGCAGCGACCAAAGGGACACTCATGCTTATCCTCACGACTGCTGTTCTCCAGGACAATCTGCAATGAGCAGGGAAACACATTAATTCTGCTATTCTGACTGGGAACCAAGAAAATCTAAAAATATATACTAACCCTGATGTACGTATCCTGGTGAACCTTGGCCAGATACAGCATGTTGTCCAGAGCCAGCATCCCTGGAGGAGTCTGGGTGAAGTCCATAGCCGGGTTCACATGGTTCTACATTTAAAACAGTGATATCATTGTATCTGTTTCTAAAATTATTCCTGTTTATCATTCACTTCAATTGGAACAAACTCAAAGTCCGTGATGGAGACTCACAGTGAAACCCAGCATCTTGTAGTCCTTGGTGTACATGGCCTTTCTCTTCTCCGTGCCAGTGGGGTCATTTTCTCCATCAAAGGCAATTCTACGCAGCTCAAAGATGATGTCTCTCTGAGCCTGGGACAGAAAATCAACATCTTAACAGCACAGAGGCATAAACGGGAACACATTTAACACTACATCAGCAGCATAATAAAAGAAACCATAAAAAGGATAGGTCAATCTGTGGCGAGCAGATGGCTGTGAACAAACACTGGCAAAAATAAGAAAACTTCAATTTTCTGGTCCACTTGTTACACTTGAAGCAGATGTATCGGAGTGTATACTCCACTGGTAGAAGGCTGTCTCTGATTATTACTCTTTTTCAGAATGCAGACTATTAACCATTCAATTAAGCTTGTTCATTTAAGCATATCACACACGACCACTTATGGCACATTTGTTTTACTGCAGTCAGTTTTAATAAGAAATAAATGGAAAGTCTGTTACTTCAGATGCTTACCTGGTCGTTTGGGTCCATTTTGGTCATCATTCTCTCTTCCAAGAGGTTAAAGGTCAGCACCTGCAGCACATACAGCTGATGTGCCATTTCTGCTTTGATTGGTCGATTTCCTCTTATAACATGCTGGAAAAGAAGAGCAATGTTGTTAATGCACTTGGCATGCTTCTGTGTACATAAACAGCTCATCACGGCAAGCAGAAGCAAAAATTAAAAGGCCGAATAGTGTCTCTTCTATTAAATTTAAACACATTGCATCATACTGTACTTGTACTGACACTCTGTATGATGAGTGTCTGCAGTTATCAACTGTCATAAAAACAAAAATAAATGGACTAATGAAACAATACGGCATCCAAAACCAATGATAACACAGAACACTGTCAATGGCCACTAGGTAACCAGGCCTCATTAACAGGGCACACAATGCAGGAGTCACTCCAACAACACTTCCTGGATCCAAGAGGCCAGACTCAAGGGTCTCCCTCATTAGCATTTGCAGCCAGTTCACTCAGCCACTTCCAGACAAGTGCCAAAATGAATCATTTCAGAGCATGTTTTGTTCCACTTCATGGGCTTGGTGCCATATCACATTTGCTGGTTCCGTGTCACAGCTCTCCAAGTGAGCAAAGCTTTCTATTTCCCAAATGCTGACTAACTCTTAGTCCCAGTGAGGAAACTACATCCAAACACAGGATGGTTTCAAAGGAACAGAAATAATTTGTTTACAGAAGCCTTTCCAGCATATTAATTTTACATAGTTGCAAACATAATTTCGCCTGAATAGCTTACAGAGCAGAAAGTTCATTCTGAAGCAGAAATTGGCAGAAATATGTTATTCGTGTTATTCAATTTCAGACACTCACATTTAGGATGATGGACCGCAGGTGCTTCTGAGCCAAAGTGCTTGCCATTTCCTGAGAATAAAGAGATGCATTATGGCAACACACAAATCAAATGATGCTTTACTACACAGAAAATAGTTCAACTTTACTTAAGTGTACCCACAGTAAAAGGTTATTTCTGCAGAAATATCCTTATGCATGGCTTCCATCACTGGTTTAACCCATTTCCCCCAAATAGAACTAGCATAGTTTAACTAAATTAACTCTAACGTCTGCTGCTGCAGCAAGTCGTGGCTCTATGTTCATATGGGATGGATCATGCGATGGTTTTCCATGAAACAAAAAGAGCTAGACAGTGGAGGAGGAGAAGGACTGTGGTGTGGAAAAGATGGCATGTGTTGCTGCTGAGGGATGCGTACTCACAGTGAGGTGCTGCTCCAGCGGGTTAGTATACTCCTCCTGTGGGTTGAGGGCAGGGAGGAGGGACATGGGTGTAACGGTAATGGGGACAAAGAATATACCACACGGACCATGAGATACAGGGACACATCACGGGGCACAGCATGCAGCATGGAATAAGAAAACAGCATCATGTCAAATAGGCATAACACACAGTCACAAAACATCGCCTCGCGTGTCCTGAGCATCTGACAGTCATGCATTTATTCATTTGTCGAGAAACAGTACCAACACTCAGAGGAGGTGGTGTTCCTTAAAACAACCACCATGCATGAAATTCATTGGGGTTGTCCTGGTTCTCCAGCATATTTATCAAGAAATTCATCCTTCCTGCAATTCTTTGTTGTAAGAACAGAGGAATCTACATTTTAACTTTAAACTAATTCAGTAAATAGTGTTAATTGGCAGAGAGAGTTATTTAACAGAACCAGCCACATACAGTGATGCATGTTCTGCACTGTATGTTTCTATCTATTGATACAACTGAGTCATGTCGCCCTCCAGTGGTCAATAATTGGAGCTGACCAACTGTCCAAACATCCTGTTTGTGACAAGGTCATAATGGAAATGTTTGACCCAATATAAAATGAATTCTAACAATACTACACCTCTTCTACCCAGTGTCTTCAAACACTCACTGGAATTTTCAATCTTTCAAAACAGTTCTTTCTGCATTGGGATATTTGCAAAATATTATTGCCATATTTATTTGCACTAAATTCAGTTTGAACTGAATGTTTGTATACACCCCAGGGCTTTGGGTCCTATGGGTTGAGGGGAGAGGCCTCTGTGGATCATCCCACAGATACTTGATCAGTACATGGCACATGTCTAAGTAACATCCACGCGAATGCCAGGTCCGAAGGATTTCCAGCAGAACACTGTACTGTTACATGACGGTCAATGTTATTTACTTTTCCTGTTAGTAGTCAACATGTTGTGGCTGATCAGTGTACATTATGTCTACTGAAGCAAACCTTCCTTCCTTTTGAAAACTGAAAAACAGTTGATTCAACAACTATCTTTGTTATTTTAAACCAACGCTCAAGACCACAGCTTTCACAAAGCTAAGATTTAGTGCAGACTGTTGTATTAGTGGATTTGTTTTTTAACTAGTGTACGTAACGTTTTGATAGCTGCATGTAAATTGTATTGTACATTTTCTAACACAATAAATTCATACACAATTTATCCTCAGTCTCTCATCAGATACTGTTGATGCAGATCAGAGAGATCTTCCCAACAGAAAGAAAATGTTTTTTATGCATCATGTTCAAGGAAAAGGAACAAAAAATGAGCAAAAGCAAAACATTAAAAGAAAAATTACATCTTAATTGTTTATGCAATAATATTTTATGACAGCAATGAGATACATGTTACAGTCATATTTTTTCTTTATATAAATGAGACTTTATCATGTGCTGAAATTAGTTTCTACTGTTCAATTTTCAATCTGTCCTATTCTCATTCGCATTTATTCGTATTGAAAGTCCTCATGCATTAATTCAAAGTTTAGATGAACTTCATAGATCAACAATTTTAAGGTGTCCTAGCGTAAAGATGTTAAAATACAAGAGTAACACGTTATTTAGCTTGACTGGCAAACCTATGTTCATATGAAGTAAGTTTTAGAAACAGTTTTACACAACACAGTGTGTGAAACAGAATTAAATGTAAATGTGGCTATGCAAGTATGCACAATGTGGTCTGGGATAAATGTCAAAGGAGAGCACAGGAAAATAAGACAACGGCGGTGACATACTACACAGAAGCACTCACTCCTTCGGTATTTGTACATTTGTTTGTGTGAAAAAGAAATGATCTTTCTCTTTTTCTAAATTTCAATTTATTAAAGTGTCATTGTAAGAGTAACTAGTTGTTATAATTCAGCTATTTCGGATTCATTTAATGTTGATTTACTATTTCCAAACATCGCTGGGTTGTGGAGCACTGAATAACATTAAATTCAGTCCCTCACGTTAACAGAAAGATTCCTTTTGTTGAATTTCAAATCCTGGTACTTGGTACTCGGTAAGTAAGAGTTTCCTTCCAGGGGTCTATTACAGCTGGGCGACTGGTCTGCCTCACTTAGCTATACTGCAGCATAACAAATGTACAACCTTCAAAGGAAGGTGAGCACTATCTTTGAGTGAGTGTGTCATTACAGCGGTGATAGAATCCACAACATGACAGCTGGCAGACAGACGTGTATTTGTGAGATTAGCTTCAACTAGCCTGTGGTTACAGACATTATCAGTCACAGTGAGCCAGTGTCTGGCTTTTCAGATTGGGACATCAGTATTCCAGTTATGACTATATACACACGGTATCTGGTCCTATTCCTGAATCGGGCTCACTGTGCTGGGAGTGGAGAGCACTAACCTGCCGCCTGTCCTCTGGTGCCTTCAGGAAAAGAGCATTGATGAGGGCGATGGCGTAGGTCTGGATCTCCTGGTTTGACCTGAAGTAACATCCAAGAGCGTAACAACCAGTTAGAAGCATCATGCTCTGAAAATCTCTACACAGGATTTCAACTACAGGCTAACAATAGGATTTAAACAGCTATACTACATTTACACTTACTTTTTCAGTTTAACCCACAAATACAATTCATACAAATGCACCAGATGACTGCAGGGTATTTACAAGTCTCCTTTTCAACAAAACCATTTTAAGAAAATTATTCTTTATTTTACGCTACGATACGATACTAATATAGTAACGTTAAGTAAGGTAAGGTACGATTAGATAAAGTAAGGTAAGGTATGGAATAATATAATACCATAAGCCTGTATTTATTCCATAGCGGGATAGTCAATAGGATAAATAACACCTGCACTGTTGTTGGACTAGCATCTTCATCTAACAACTAAAACTCACCCTTTCAATCACAATATTGCTAGTATAAGCAGTGCTATTTATAAAGTTACCAGAACTGCTACATTCTCCCCTTATACCCCCCATATCAGAGTGCGAGAAGCCCCTGTGCGTGTGTGTGTGCTCACACTTGCAGGTGCCCGATGAGCTGTCCCACAGTGATTTCCTGGGCCACTCGGTGGTAGAGGCTGTGGCTGTTCAGGACCATGCTCTCAAGGATGGCCAGGGAGCGCTGCAGGATGGACACATCCACCATCGGCTGGTTCACGTAGCCCGCAATCTGAATGAGGACAGAGAAGACAGAAAAAAATGGAGGTAACTCTGAATCTTTAACGTATCATTTGTGCTTTTCTCAGTTAGACTCACAATTATTGTCAGATCAGCTTGTAATGTTAAAAAAAAAACAGCAGAATATGTTTTATTCCAATTAACAGGGTATTTGAGAGAGAAGGCCAAATCAATAGGTCTGTAAGTTTCTCTCAAGGCTACAGTGAAGTTTCATAAGAAAACTATTCACATACACACACACTGTAGGACCTGCATATAACGCAAGGAGTTGCTAGGCAACCACACCCACTCATTTCCGGCATTTGGGAAGAACGGAGGATCAAGTGATTAATAAGAGTGCAATGAGAAAAAAGAATGAGACAGACCTTGAAAATTTCAAAAAGAGATTTGTCCAGAGGAGTTACTGTGAAACTCTGATGTGTCTGATGAATTACTGTTTTGTTGGAGGAGGTACCTGTTTGATAAATGAGAGGGAGATAAGGTCCCAGGACACAATGCCATGATCCATTAGCTCCAGGAAGGCAGTGAGAGTGAAGGCCAGCATTTCACCGAAGCTAAAGGAATTGAAGGACAGTCAGTTCCTGCCTTTTCACATCATTTTTTCAACATCTAGTTTGACTTAAAAGGTATACAAACACTGGAACAAAAGGATAATATTATGTCACAATCTAATTATTAGGTTCCAACACTAGCTCTAAACAAAAGCCTGGATTAGAAGTCACGAATTCTACGTAGTCAAAAGTTCACTATTGTCGCTGTCAAACACCAACGTCAAAACTACTACTCACTGGGTGCCGCTCTCTACAAGACGAGCCAGTGTCCCTATGCCCTCCATGTTGATGAACTCTGTGGCAAACGTTGGGTCCGCAGACAGCTTGGCGAGCTCCTTCAGAGCCTCGAGGCGAGCATCGATACCGTGAGACTGGATCCTCTCCAGGAGCTGACGAGCAGCACGAGCCTGCAGAAACTAAAACTTTCATGATACAGTTCGTCTCGCCCATCTGGTCTCTGCATTAATCTAACTTGAACAGAGATCAGCATTCGTCAGAAAATTTTGATTAGGTTAGTCAATACATATATTTAATCGTGATTAATTGCCACTCATATTAACATCTTTTAAAATCTCTTGTAAATATATATACCAGGGATGCAATAATGCAATGTGCATATATGTGTGGCATTAAAAGGAATTTGGATTCATGCATTATCATCGTGTTAATTCTAATTTCAATACACTTTCTTTTATTTTTGCCCAAAATATTATTATTCAGTTACAGGCTCCTGCCATGCCAATTCACATTTCCAACACCTCTCATCCTTTAAGAAGGTTACCACCGGGACATACTGTCAGGTTGGTTAAGAAATAGATATCAGCATGTCCTGAAAGGCTCAATTCACTCAAAGAGGATTCTGGGTAAGAGTGCAAACGGAAACAGGGTCAACTCACGGGAGAAATCGCTAATCGAAGGATTGTCCCATTCTTAATGTCCCCACGGCTCTGAAACATGATAAAGGAAGAACGCTTCAATTCAGTACTGATTTACAATGTCATCCACACACTGTCAGGAAGGAAAAAGGGATGCTCACCTGCTCAGTGATATACAGCTGAGGACCGTCAGCATAACGCAGGGCGAACTGTTCTGATCCTGACAAAGACCAGCTGAGGACACAAACAGAGAAAGGAGTTTTGCTAAGAATTAAAAATTCAGTGTTAGTTTTGAATACAAAAAAAAGAACAGAAAAAAAATCAATTCAACCCAAACGTTATAATGCAGCATGCTGTTGTATGCGTGGACAAAAGGTTGCTCAAAGTCAGATTGTTCCCTCCAGCATTCGTATTTACACGAGTGGCACATTGAGAGATTGTGGAGGAGAGTTATCTGGTGGGTGTTAACAGCAAAGTGCAAAGACTTTTTCATTTCATATGGTAAAGGGAGGCAGTGGGTAGATGCAGCACAGCTGAGAGGCAGATGGGAGAGAGAGAAAATTAGCAGCATTCATTGCTAAACTGCAAAACCATGAGAAACAAAAGCACCAGTGGAGCCAAATAAATACAGCTTATAAATATTTGGTAAGAAGGATTATGTAAAGTGTTGCAGTCAATGACAACATAGGTGTCTACACAAGTGTGAAAGGAGTGAGCACTACAGGAACAAGAGCTGTCATTGCTTTATGCCTTTTTAGTCTTGCATCATAGACATTCCGACTGCCGTCCAATATTTTCACACATGATAATTGAACAGACAATTAAAAAAAACATCTATAAATTCTTAAAATGTAGATCACTCTTACCCATCACATACTTCCCGAATTATTGAGGACAAAGGTCTTTTCTGCAAAGAGAAATGAAGACATATTGAAAATATGCACAAAAGAAATGATCACTACTCACACTGCGATACTTTTTAACATCACAATGACCACTGCTTGTGACGTTTCTTTAATCAGTCCTTTGTCACATTTTATGACTATAATTACAGGCACTTTCCTGTAGTCTGCAAACCCAAAACACTTCACGGCATTAGTCACATCTTTCACATTCAGAACTAATTAAAGCCACGCATAAAGGTTCCCCTTTAATTATCACATTACGCTCTAAAGGCTGGTGGAAAGCTGAGAGGAAAACTGGAGGTGTATTTTACACAAATACAGACCTGGTCCATCTCTATAAGTTGAGCATTGGCACCGGGCCATTCAATGGCCACCTTCACAATGTCAGCTGGGGGAGGCATGGCTATCTGATCGTTAGCGCCCTAAAGGAACAAAACTGTTCTGTCAATTCTGGACTTGAAAACACATTGGAAAACACTGAACAACAATGAGAACAAAAACAAGAATATCCCAGATTTAGCCCAGAATAACATACTGTACATCACCTAATGGATAACTGCTGCTAGGGTCAGTCAGTCTCACCGCTCTGCTGTTTAAACCCCTGTGTCAGCTCCCCTGCAAACACAGAAATACACGTCGTAGTCATGCAAGTGCAAAAACTTAATTTCCATCAAGAACAGTTTACTCCATCCCTGCATTTTCTCTCCTCTGAACTGAATCTGTCAGAGAACACATCAATAAGCATCACTGTTTTACAAAACCACCCACACACGCAGTCACATAAATATCTTGGCTGGGTCAAGGCTTCTTCCTACTGGGTTCTGGATCTGCATCTAAATTCTGACCTACTTATCTTTACACTCAACCCATGTCACATCCTTCTTTAGAAAACCCCTTCTCATTTTATTAAAAACATCACTAAAGTAAATACAGACATCAGCTGAATGAATAAACTGCAGAGATGGTGACAAATTAGAACACAAGGCTCCTGATCATTTAATACCAGCCAATCAGAGTCCTGATCAGATTTTATTTATTTATTTATTTGTTTTGCATGATTAGTTAATGAACTAAATCTCCTCCTCCTGGCGAATTGTTAAAGCTTTTCTTGTCTTACTTGCATTCTCCAAGAACATATGTGCACTATGCAATTATATTACTGTAAGTGTAATAACTTTATTACAACTTTATTATCAATCCAATGCAGGCCTATGTGTTTGACAGCTGAATCGGTTTGCAGCGCATTCAGAAAAAAAATAAAAATAAAAAAATACCTGCCTTCTGTAAAGCCAGTGATTATTTTGTATTTTAGTAAAGAAATTAAAGTATATTGGCTCTTATTATAGATAACTAGCTACCAAGTCTACAAATCATTATTAGTAGTGTGAATGGCTTAATTTGACCATTCCCACTGTTACAATACTAAATTACATATCTGTCAAGACAAACATACTAAAACTCTAGACAGCAGACATAATTATGTTTTCATGCAATCCAAATAAATCAGGCATGGCTATATGCTCAACTCGATCGAGACATCTGTAGTAGTAACTATAACAACATCACATTACATTTTTACTTTTGCAAAGTCATATTCTTACCATCCCTCTTCTATTTCATCAGACCTCACAATTAATACTAATTTTATTAAAACACTGGCATTTATTAAACTCATTTCATACACATAATTGACACACTTGGCTGGTGATTGGAAGACGGCTGTGTAGAAAAGAAATAAAAAGACACAGACTTTCTCCAATTGGTCCTTCGCATTCAAGGTGCTTTCAGGACAGAAAACTATTTTGTACAGTTCACAGTTACTGATTTGAAAAGAAATCTTAATCATTACCCTGCTGTCAAATGTGAAACAAACCTGAACCAACAACAGTCTTCCCTAGAGATTCATCAGAGCTGTAATACTTCCAACACTGCGGCACAGGCTTTCTGACGAGTTTGAATGTTTGTTCTATAAATACGTTTGTTTGCGAGTTTACTTCAACTATGGATGGGACATCTGACACTGCTGTATTTTGATCAGCCATGAAATAAACTACATTTTGTTCTCTAACATAACTTTATTCTCTTGGCAGATGCCTCATGAGGAAATACTCTCAATGTTGGAATAAAAATGTAAGTCGACGTACTGTGAATAATAAGCATGCCTGAATCCTTTCATCTCCATCTGTTTGAGCCATGGGATCACTGAACTGTGTTCTCTGCGTCAGAGCGATGATACACCGATCAGGCATAACATTATGACCACCTTCCTAATATTGTGTAGGTCTCCCTTGTGACTCCAATACAGTTGTGACTTATCAGAGAACGTACATGGGTCTTCTGAGGGTGTCCCGTGGTGTCTGGTAACAGGATGTTGTTAGTGGGGAACTTTGGGTCCTATGGGTTGAGGGGAGGGGCCTCTGTGGATCATCCCACGGATACATGACCAGTTTGGGATCTAGTGAATCTGGAGGCCAGGTCAACACCTTGTGGTGTTTATGTTTTTTTTTTGAGTTGTTCCTAAAGCATTTGTGTGTGTGTCTGTGTCAGGCTGCATCCTGCTGGGGATGGCTACTGCCATCAAGGAGTGTCATTGCTATAAGGTGGGGGTGTCTGGTCTGGTCTAGGTGTCTAAGCTACATGTCTAAGTAGTGTATAGTGCACATGTGATTAACGCAGACTACAAAAAATTAGAGGTGGATTCTACAAATGATACTGAGTGAAAGCTGCCAAATAAATTCAGAGTTCTACCAGCCATCTGACAGAGACTGCACCGCCTACACATCATCAAGCAGACTGTGCATTTTATCACATAATGTGACATCTCTGAGTCTGCCTTGCTAAAAAGTTTAAACAGACTCGACAGAGCTTCCGTGCACAAACACCAAGTAAAAAAATCTAACTATTGAGAAGTACTTCTAAAGAGACACAAAATATGTAGCTTTAGCTATGTTGTTGATGTTCTATTGAAACTATTTAGTCACATATTCAAACATTAATCACAAGGCTGACAGGACAATCAGAACATTTCAGTAAGAGCTTTTTTTTGTCCTTTACTTTTTATTGATTTTGTATAAACAAATAGATAAGTGAAAAAATATCTGGGACACTAACAGCTATTTTTAACACTCAGTTGGTGTTTTCATACTCCGGTTCCCTCCCACCTCCAAATACAGCCTGTTAGGCTAACTGGCAAACCTAAATTGACC
The DNA here is from genome assembly GCF_022458985.1 of Mugil cephalus. Lineage (NCBI taxonomy): Eukaryota > Metazoa > Chordata > Actinopteri > Mugiliformes > Mugilidae > Mugil > Mugil cephalus. The sequence continues at coordinate 2,482,875 of NC_061773.1, read as the reverse complement.
CTAGGTGTGAGTGTGAGTGCGAATGGTTGTTTGTCTATGTGTTAGCCCTGCGTTAGGCTGGTGACCCGTCCAGGGTGTACCCCGTCTCTCGCCCAATGACAGCTGGGATGGGCTCCAGCAAACCCCTAAAATGTCCAATTATCTTACTTTAATCAGCCTTTTATTCCTGCTTTATCATAAAATACTACCAAAGAAATCAAGGCAAGTTAAAAGGGCACAGAATAAACCTGCATTGGCCACAGAGGAACACTGCCATTATCCTGGTGCAGCTTAAAATTGCCCAGGACAGGCAATAAAACAAAAGAAATACAAGGAGTTGTTCCCATTAAAATGCTGTTATATGAATGTGTCACTGAATATGAAAAGAGCAGCTGATGCATAGAGTGCTTTATGAATATTTGGGGATATGTGCCAGTAAGTTCACTGTGAAGTCCATGCTGGCTCTAAAGTCAATACATTGTGCTTTCCTTGCTTTAATATTCAGAACTAGAAATCATAATGTCTGCAACAGGTACTATCTCGGTATAAAACATTGTGGCCTCTTATGTATTCATACCAAGCACCTAGAGACAAATCCTGTATACTTTACATGTGTTTTTTAGCATGAAAAGCATATGCGCTACCAATTATGTGAACAATGGTCCCAGTAAGCCATGTGACCCAGCATTCAGACAGGACAATGAAAACAAAGAAGCAAAATGGAATTCAGCTATCATCAATTTTCAAGCTGCTGATTCACAACCACGTAAAGAAGAATTAGTAACATAGTTCATAATAAATTATAAAATATAATTCACAAACCAGAGGGTTAGCAGTTTGATCTCAAATACATGGAGCACATGCTATTGAGCAAGTTGCTCCCAGTGCATGGCGAGGGAGTGACGCATGTGCCAGCATTGGTGCAAACGAATATGTAGATGTAGATGTGTCACTGTGGCTGTACAACACTTTAGATTAGACTAGACTGATTTGGTGGGTAGACATGTTCAGTATAAATACATGATGCATCATTTACATGTGTATTTAATGATCCTTTATGGCTTAGCTTTATTAATCAGTCCTACAAGCTGTACTTCTGCTCACGTGCCAAAATATTAGGTACACATTAGATAATGAAAACAAATTAATTCTAATACAACATCCCTGCGCTATTTTCCCCCTTTGTGACTGCTATAATGTTCAGTTTATGTTGAAATAGTAAAAAAAAAAAGACATTAATTCAACCGTGTAATCATTTTGGAGGATGTAGTTTGTGGTGCTGTTAAACACAAAAGGTGTTTCTGTTGGTTTCGTTGGTTGGTTGTCAACAAAATATAAACAGGTACCAGTACAACAAAATGCCATTATACAGGACTACAGAATGAAAACACGGTTGAATCAGCAGACCTCTCAGTCATACCATAACCCACATGAAGATGTCACTAGTTTTCACTGGAGTACAAAATGAAATGGCATGTGTGTGAATATTCTGCAAATGTGTATTTCTGGTGTCTCTGCGTACAGATGAGACAGGATATCTTGATGCTGAGTAAAGTGACTATGACATGTTTTCCTCCTCCTCTCTCTCACTGGTTGCAGAGCTCCTCTGAGCGTTCCGCTGAGACTAGTTAACAACGTTCAATGTGGCCAGCACGCGCTCTGCTGGTAGCTTAGCAACGACCGCTAAGGAGCTCGAGCCTGAAAAGAAATCCAACAGTGAGGCTGGGGGCTCCATTCAGAGGGACTCCTTCCGCACCCCCCAACCAGCGACTCCTCGCCGCGACCCGGATCTTTCTGACGCCATTTTACTACTCTTTTAAAAGCGGCTCGACGTTTTCTCACAAGAGGCTTTACATAAAGAGATTCGCCCATGTAAAACTTTGATAGCTAGTTAGCTAGTTGAACATTGAGGAGCAGCGCCCCCTATGGCCGCCGGACGCCTATTATTATTAGGAGACGGGCAGCGCTCTGTAAAGACAAACAGCTTTGACAATTTTCATTTATCACCCACATAATATTTAATTGGGGAAATAAATGTTTGTCAATTTATCCCGAAAAGGAGGAGCTGTCATGTCTGGCGCAAATTAAAAGACAGTTTGATCTGTTAGCATCTAATTTGCAGTCCGTGTTAATAACGTGTCTTCTTTTATCACCCACCTGGATCTGGGTAAGTTATAAAAATGTTTCAGGCCTGGTTAAAGCTTAAGAATTAGGCTGGATTGAACCTATGGGAACCAGGCGAAGGAACCCAAAGACTGATGCAGAAACGGCTGCGTTTGTAACCCAGTGGTCTTTGGCTATAATTAATCAAAAACTCGGGATCATCTCGATTCAATAAAAGGCGGCTCACGCAGTCAGCACCACCTCTCGCTATTTTCTGTGTGGAAGTAAATATCAAACAACAGGCTGACTATTACAGGGACTACCAACAGCGTTATTCCTGAAAAGGCGGCTCATGTTATCCAGTCATCCATTCCTGCTTGTCCCTGTCCGCTCCTCCATTGCAGCCAGGATGCAGCCTGTCTCTCGGAGGTAGGGCGATGCTTTCTGGATTCTCTGGATCTTTTGTAGCGAAAGGTTACTCATCTGCTAATGTCAGTACTCGGCGCTACTCACCCCGTGTCTGGGCCATCGATGGTGCTCTCGGTATCCCTCCGTCCCCAGTGAAATGCTTGTGGAAAGGAGACACGATTCCACGCCTTGTAGGCGGGACACAATGTAAATGTCACCGTCTGCAAATGTGAGGCAGACCCTCCATCTCTTCGTCACTTTACTTCTGACATCTTCCTCAAACGCTGCCTGCTCCTGGATGTGACATTACTGTCTCTGATTATTAAACCGTCCATAAAATACCCGACTATAAATAGACGTGGACATCCATGTCAACCATGTTTTGTCAGTGTTCTAGTTTTGATAAACTTTACTATTCCTCTAAGTAGTTTACATTAATTGAGCCGAAATCAAATTCGAGAAACTAAAATGCACTCAAATTTTGTAATGTTTAAGTCAATTTAGTTTAACAACATCACAAACTCCATCCTCCAGAATAACTATGCAGATGACTTACCAATTTTCTTACACCCCTTACTCGATAATAGAACGTACACAGATCAGGCATAACATTATGACCACCTTCCTAATATTGTTTGGGTCTCCCTTGTGCCTCCAATACAGTTGTGACTCATCAGAGAATGGGCATGGGTCTTCTGAGGGTGTCCTGTAGTGTCTGGAAACAGGATGTTGTTAGTGGGGGCCTGTGGGTCCTGTGGGTTGAGGGGAGGGGCCTCTGTGGATCATCCCGCAGATACTTGATCAGTTTGGATCTAGTGAATTTGGAGGCCAGGTCAACACCTTGTGCTGTTCTTCATGTTCTGAGTTGTTCCTAAACTGTTTTTGTGTGTGTGTCTGTGTCAGTCTGCATCCTGCTGGGGATGGCTGCTGCCAGTCATTACCATGGGGTTGGGGTGTCTGGTCTGGCCTAGATGGGTGCCAGGTTCCAGTGTTTCCCTCTGTTAAATCTGGTGTTGCCTTCCTCAGGTGAAGGTGATCTGTGGTAATCAGAAGGATCCAATAAATAGGAGGAGGAACCTTGGCACTCTCCCTCACCTTGTTGTCTCCTGGCCAGAGTAGCAGGAACTATTATTTATGTAGCTTTTGCTTTACTCCTTTATTCTGTGTAGTAGTCTCCTCCTTTCAGTCTTATTTCTATGTTCAGGGTTAGGGTGAAAACACCAGGTCCTAAAGTCCTCTGTGGGCTGGCCTGAGTACCTTCTTAGTTTAGTTTAGTTTATTTGACCCACCCATCTTGTTTCTTTGAGTGTTTAAGTTGTTAAATCATAATAAATTTTAGTTTAAAGCAACTTCTGCTTGTGTTCAATCATTTTGTTTTGAGACAGTCAAATTGGTCGTAAGAAAGTAACATTCACACGAAACATGATGGTTTCGTGGCAGTGGTTTTACTGTTGATTGGTGTAGAATGCATTTGTTTTAACATTTGTGTAGGTAGTAAACTGTCAAGGGACTGTATGTGGCCTTTCTTTGCTCTCTTTCATTGGGCAAGGGGAGTTCACAGCTGTATGTTACTTTAAAAACGCTTGATTCTGAACCAATAATCAAATGGACTTATCAGTTACAGCACCAACAAATGACTTGATTGATTCCGAACCATAAAAACATTCACAGCACAGTACGATTTTTATTTTACACAGAAACCATGTGTACAGGAAAAAAAAAAAATATCCACAGCCTCATCTGAGATGGGTAGGTAACACTGGTTCACCTCATAGGATGGTTGCTGGTGAAACTTGGAGGGATCAAGCAAACAACTGCACTTTAATTCACTGAGGAAACGACCAAATGTATTTAGCTCCATATTACATCTCATGCATGACATCAAAAATAGTACTTTTGACATTATTAGTTTCTTCAACAAACACAGACGTACCCAGTCTACAGGCACAGAGAAAGAGCTCTACCGCTGTTCTGGAAAGTTTAGATTAGATAATGTGTCAAAAAAAGAACACATCTGTATTTATGAATAATAATAATGATAATAATAATAATAATAATAATAATCAACACCAGTTAGATGCATTTCATTCAATGACACATTCTGCAGTTTGTGGATCAAATGAAGCAGTAAGCCCAACATTCACTAAATGAAAAGCTACTGTATTACAAATCAAGGACTGTTCCAATATTCCCCTTTATAAACTTTGGCAAAATGTGTGTTTCATGTCATGACATGATAAAATAAAGAGAAATAAGTGACCTACTCCAAAAGAAAAGTTGATGGGAAGATTTGATATTATCACGTACATGTCACTGCATCATAGTCACACAGGCAGACGGACACTGATATCAACAGAAAGCGAACGCGTCTGTTTAAGGCTTTTAACATGCAACCATACATGGACACGACAGCAGATTTCCAGCAACATAAATGTTCCAGGAGCAATCTTCTTTGCTTTTTTTTTTCTTGCTCTTTAAACAGCACTGCATTGTCAATGAAAACACACCCAACACAGTATAGACTCACACTTGTTGCTTTGATGCTACAAAGCATCAACAAAATGTATCTGTATTCAACAGCAGGAAGTAAACTGAAGACTTCTTGAGAGGTAGGAAAACGAACATGGAATAAAGACAAAAGCTGGGATAGTAAAATATTCTTTCTAACCAATCACGAGGCCCAGGCTGTCTGTCGGAGTGCACCAACATCCAAATAAACCATCCAGTAGCTGTATTGCACTGGTACATCAAGGCTCAAAGAATCAGAAGAATATGTTATGACATCCTCTGATATTAGTTATAAAAATGTAAAAAGTGTAGATCAACATGTAGTTGTAAGCGGTCATTTCTTTTTAGTGATTCAGATCATTCATGCACCATAAATAACTCACAGATGCTCCATAAATAGGAAATTAAAAAGCTTTTCGAGGGTTAAAGGGAATGAAAGGCCCAATGGAAATTCAGTTTAGCAAGTTAGTTTCACACTGAGCACATTTTTACTTGAAATATTTGCATGGATGATGAACAAAGTGAGTGGAGCTGCCATTTAATCTGAGGAAGGCTCTAGGCTGATTAAATTAATTCATAACAAGCGCTTGAGAGCTATGACCATCTAACTGTGAAGCGTATAATGAGGCTCATTAATATTACCAAGTCATTCAGATGTTCATACAAGTGTGAAGATATCTGTGACATTAAATCCTTACAATACGTAAGGACTAGGGCACGATAACACTTGACTCGGTCCATACCAAGTGGCTTCACACACAAGATGAAATTTACAATGACCCGTCAGTTCAGCTGAGGTCACACTACTCCACAGTTCCTTCCCTCTGTCCAGGTATTGAATCACAACCCTCACACTCATACAGGATGCACAGTATTGCTACCATGCCACTTTCATGTGAAAATCAACTACTTTAAGATTTATATAAACTCTAGGCATCAATTATTCACACTTTACCAGAATACACCCTGAAAATAAAACTGCTAAAATTAAAATAAAGCTATTTATTTCCTCCTACAATATGAGCTGTGCCTCTTCATTTCTGAGAGAATACATGTGAGTTGAGAAGCGTGGTCCAGTCTGAGTCCAGTTTAAACTCCTTTACAAGTAAATCCAGCCTGTGCTGACTGTGTGGACCAAATTCAAAGTCGGCAGGACTAAAGTCAATTCGGCCACCTTCAGTCAGGAAGAAATACATACAATAATATTCCAATAAATCCCCTTTCTCCCCCATGCGGTAATGGCAGTTATTTCTGGCATATTTTAGCTTAACAAACAGATGGACTTCAGCTGTGAAGTAAATAAAGAAACAGCACTTTATTTACTTGCAATATAAACCAGTATAAAGAAGGATTACCAGAGAAGATGTATGACAAAAAAAGACAATGGAAAAAGAAAAAGTGGGAATAAAAACATCACTGTGTCAACCAATCAAAATGAATGCAATGTGATGAAAGTCTAAAGTAACCGTTTAAGCAAAGGGGCAGTTATCAGTGCACTTCATTTGTTTTGGATACACAATGCTGATTTTGAATCCCTTGACTATTTTGCACATGTTTAACAAAAATATTCTTAAAATATCAGTAAATACTATGAAGGTAATTTAGCCCTGACCCAATAGACATTCAATTATTTAATTTAACTTTAACTTCTCCACACAGATGGCGATTAATGATTTTCTGTTCCTTCAACATTAACACTGTAATCACAGGATGGGATAGGATTTCCTCAAAAAAAATGCTTTCCTAATTAAAATTTAAACAAAATGTGCAAAACATGTAGGGGCTTGATTTGTTTAAACACAAACAATGATGTATTAGTATTTAGTCAGCCATACTCTATTTACAACGATTCATATTTACAACGTAAATCAGATCTTTTCTTTCATGCATCGTTTCTTTTTCTCCATGTGATGAACTGAAAACCAGTGTCATTACATCCACGATACAGTTATGAATACTGGCTTATTCACCATTCAGAGTATGATATTTGGGGAACCCATATAGTTAATTATGACCTTATCTACACTTGCTGATTTTGATTCCTTGTTCAAGGCAATTTACAATAAAATACAGGACTCTAAGTCAATATATTTAAGTTTTTAAGAATATTCATTTTGTAATGAGCTCAACGTATCCCTGGGCTTCATTCATTATTTCTTGAATGTGTGATATATTTTGAATGCATTAACATGAACTAAACAGACGCAACTCTCTCTTCCTGAGAGTGTCAGTGAGATGAACGGGGGGAGGAGGACAGAAAAAGAAGGCCAGAGTAGGAAAAAAGGGGTAAGGAGGTGTGTGGTTCTGAGGTCACTACCATTCTGCATTATCCCAGGTTTCCTCAGCAGGTTTCGAAGGACTCTTCTTTGTTTTACCCTCCGCGTTGTCCCAGTTGTTGTCCCAGGCCTCCCAGCTCTCTTCTGTGCTGTGTTTGTTGTTGGACGCCGCTTCGGAGCCCCAATTGTCCCAACTGTCAGAGCTCTTCTTTGCAGAATTATCTGCGATGGTCCAGCTGTCACTGCTGGGAGATTTCTTGGCTTTTAAGGAAGTGTTGCTGCCAAAGGTTTCCCAGAAGTCCTTTGACACAGGCTGGCTAGAGCTCCCCTGATAGCCCTCAGTGGCATCCATGTTCTGGTAGCTCTCTCCGGCAGATCTACACACAGCAGAAAACACAAGGAAGTGCTTTAACAGCTCATGTTTATCATTGTTAGATCAATTTAAGTTGTATGAAATAGTTGGATTACCCATCTTCAGGTTTTCCAGAAAATATATTGGACAGCTTAGCACCAGCTCCCTGAACCTAAGGAAAAGAGACATATTTATACAGGTGTAACTTCAAGTCAACACTACCAGACTACATATGGACTAAATTAAAAGAAACTGACAACCGATTAATTAGATACTATTAAAATAATAATTTAAAAAAAAACAAAAACAATAATAGCTACACAACAAATGCATAGATTACAAATTTAGTGTTAGATATTTATAGAAGCTTTATACTAATAATAATGATAATACACCAAAAATTGCAAACTACAGAAGAGTTGTCTACATGTACTCACCACCAAATTACAAATGGCAGCAAGAAAAACAACAAATTAAACTGAATTAGTGTGGTTCAAACTTTCATCAACATTGCAAAACCAGTCTCCATGGAGGATGATTAATCGGGTCGTGGTTCCTCACTCAAGAGACTGGGTTTGCAGTACAGAGTGGCAGTCGTCTGCCAGTCCTACCTTATTTGCCAGCCCCGTGATGCTGACTGCCATTTCATCTAGCAATTTGCCATCTTTCACCTGGATGACCCAAATAATATTAAACAACTGATACAAACAAGAATCTTTATTCAAATATCCTTGTTAAGCACAACTTGAAATGCTCATTTTGATTGTGACAAAAGCTGTCATGTGTTTTGTTAAGACAGGAAAGAGAAAGACGGTAGAAAGACTGTTATAGAAGCACAAACTACAGACACCTTCAATCAGCAATGCCAACTGTACATTAGAAGACAAAAGCCATTTGTTTTCATGTCCATCTTTAACCCTTGTATAGAGCATACACTAGTGCACAGCATAGTGGATGAGATTAACTTATTATTATTACTGTTATGTGCTCCTCTGTACAAAACACATCCAAGAACTGATCACCAGAGAGTCAAAGCTGTTAAGCAGAAGCATTTATGTGGAAAATACTCACTAGTCATATATGACGGCAAAAACAAAGCTTGCGTCTACATAAAAGCTCAAACACACAAAATCTGCAGGAGTGTGCAATATTCTTCAGATGAAGAGCTCCAGGATGTGATATTTCATGTTTAAACAACTGAAAAAGATAATCTCCTAGCATAAGAAGCTTTATTTTCTTTTGCCATTGCTTACATTATTCCAATAATAAAACTGAATTTAAATGCAGCATTGATGTTTGAATTACAATGCTGCCAATGCACCATGCACTAAAATGGCTCCTGTAATGGAACGCTAAGCTCCATTTAACTGATCATTTTAAAAAGTTTTTCTGCAAAGAGAATGCAAGTGAGAATTAAACTTCTTGAAATGAGGAATGATATTTAAACTTACTCCTAAAAATATTTCATTGCACATTAAGCCTCATCCAGTGACTGTGCTGACACGTCACTGACTCACAAATGTTCTCAAATAAACAGCTCAAAGCTGTATGATTCTGCAAATCCTAGTTGAGTCACTGACTGGGAGAATGTATTTGAAGTGTGACGTTTTGTCGTTTAATGCACGCTGGCATAAAGCAGATAAAGTGGCACAGACAAGCAGTGGAGAAAATAGCACATTCACATCTGAAGCTGTTTCATGTCTAAAGCATCGCAACCCACCACCAAACCAACAACTTCAAACATCAATGTTACCTTTTCTTGGGTGGGTTTGATAACATTCTCATTTAATGTATGTCCTAACTCAGTGGCCTAGTTGGAAGTCAAGAGAGGAGAGTTCACTTGAATGAAACAGTTTAACATTCACAGTAGTGCAAGACACCGAGCTGTTTGTGTTGAAGATCATTCCCATTCACCATGACACTGAACAAGCACTGGAGGGCGTAAAGGTTCAAAGCACTTGCATCCGTGTGCAGGAACACATGTAATCCCAAATATCAAAATAGAACAGCTTTGCTTTTTACTCTTCAGAGAATAACATGCTTCATAACAATTTTTTAATTACGTTAACTGAAAACCATTACATCCCTTCAGCACTGTTAGCAATGAACACAAAAACTGTCATGCATGAATGGATAACCCATTATCAAAGGCTGTGAGTGAACAGCTCTTTTGCTCATCTCTATATTAGGGCTAGTAATTACTCATGGCCGCCATCCCATAATATATTCAGTCTCACAATATAGTGATGAGCTGAGCTGTCTTTCAAAGGTTATCCATGAACTTAAAATAGAAAAATGTCATATGTTATTATAACTAAGCAGAAGCATGTGAAGAGGACATTTGCCAACATTTTGCCAAATATTTTAAAAACTAAAAAAAAATGACAAGCTTACAAAACAAAATGTAAAAACTATAAATATGAACTGTGCCTCTTAAAAGAAATAAAAACATGATGTGAAAATAGCGCCATGCACCTATAAACAGCTTTACCGGTTCAGGGGGCGCTTTATAGCCCCTTAACTACATCCAGAGAGGGCAAAGAGATATTAAAGTAATAACATAGTCATTACAGCTTGAAGGATTACATATTAAAAGGTGTACACAGTTTGTGAATGCGGATACCTTTAAGTAAGAAGGCACTATAAAAGAGGACAGAGTAAACCTCTACTAACAGATTATCTATAATTACATTAAACTTACCTTTAAGGTTGCTTGGTTGGCCAGTTTACTCGTCTGTATAGGGAGGAAAGAAAGAATAATTACTTCGTTTTCAATTAATATGATACTGTGAAAATACTTAATTAATACCTAATTTAAATACGCTTACATTATCTTTGGCAATAGAAGCAAACTTGCTAGCTCCAACTGTGAAACTGCTCCAGCCCTACCAGAAAAACAATAAGTTACCAAGAGAAAATACACGCACACACAAAACAAAAATCCCCAGCCAGTCCATCAGTTATACACCTGTTCAACAGATCATTTACACAAATATCAAATCACGTGGCAGCAACTCAGTGCATAGTCAAGACAATCTGCTGTACTTCCAACCGAGCATCAGAGCGGGGACAAAGGTCATTTAAGTCAGACTAGGCCGTATTTTGATGCCAGAGGCTGGTCTGAGTATTTCAGAAACTGCTGATCTACTGGGATTTTACTCAGAACCATCTCTAGGGTTAACAGAAAATGGTCTGAAAAAAATATATCCAGTGAGTGGCAGTTCTCAGAGCAGAAATGACCTGTTAATGCAAGAGGTCAGAGGAGAATGCCCAGAATGGTTTGAGGCTGAAAGGCAACACTGATCTACAGTCATCAGATCTCATTCCGAAAGAGAGATTAGAATCATGGATGTGCAGCCAAGTAATCTGCTGCCATCATGTCAATTTGGACCAAACGCTCTAAGGAATGCGTCCTAAACCGTGAGCCATTAAGGCAACTGTACTAGCATGGTGTACTCAATACACTGGCCAATGAGTGCACAGATAAAAGTATTTACAAATCATGACCTACTGAATAAATAGAAGACATAGCATTGTTCAGAAAGTCATCCTCTTTCTTCTCCGGGGTCACTGTGTTGCCAAAGCCAACGTACCGGTTCTCCTGATTCCCACTGTAACCACCTCCACTGAAGAAGAATCAAGAAACTATTTTTAAAAAACACCCTCCGCTTACAGAAGAGAGTATAACAATTGTTATTATTTATTTTATTTTTTTTACCTTTGATAAGAGTTAACATCATCACTCAACCAATCTTCAAAAGCTTTGTCACCGGATTTTGCTGAGGTCTGTCCAGGTCCCGCAGAGCTACATGAAAGACAGAAACATTCAGTGGATCTGGATTTACACACAGCGTTAAAATCTTCTCCACTCATACCGATGAGAGGATGAAAGGCTGGTCTTAGGTTGAGGAGAAGTCCAGTTTCTGGCAGGGGATGTCTCAATGGACCACTCCTTCCCCTCTGCTAAAGTTGCAACCTGTCATAAACAGTGTTGAGAAAAAAATGAAAGTTTTCTGGAAGCCTTGTATTTATTTGTTTGTTTGATTATCATCATATTTTATCCAATTCTATTAAAAATCCATTCCATATCCAGTTGTATGTCTTTGTTGAACTTTGCAACATACTGATAAAATACTTAATCTGCTTGACAAAAAATTAATTTCTAACTGTGTAATATCTAAGAAATTAACTAAGAGCTGTCTGCAAGAGAACTACACATATTTCAATGGTTGAACTTCAGTGTGTGCGGCTCACCTTGTCTCTAAAAAGTGCAGCGGCTCTGCTGTTGTATTTCTCCTGTAAAGTCCAGTTAGGGTCGTAATCATCTTGGAGTTCAAGAAACAGGCGGAATTTTCCATTTCCTCCAGCTTTCATTTTCTCCAGCTCAATGTCTTTCCACTTGTCCATGGTGACCGAGCGCACAAAACTGCAGACGGGTGCAGGAGAGATGAATGAAACATTGTCAGGCTGTAACAGTTCATTGGTAACAAATTTAAGGTACATGCTGACTTCCCTTGACATATTCAGCTGCAGGTGAACACGGTTTTTATTATAGTGGAACACATTTACACAGCTCATCCATGCATTCCCAAGACATCATTCATCTTGATGCTCTTCTAATACTTTTAACAGCTAAACAGTAAATGCTGGCAAATTGAGTTGGGAAAGAAAAGTCAGTGTACTTTTGTAGTTGGCTGAAAGGGATCTCACATGAGATTAATAGATGCTTAATACCATAATGTGAATGTCCCAAATGTTACTAAGACCATAAAACAACCATATACTTCTCTTACCTGAGATGTACACCCAGGCCTCTATGTTTGCCAGAGCACTCAAGACAAATCCAAATGCCGTACGTCACACTAACCCACTGAGGGTTAAAAGCCCCACACTCAAAACACAGCTGAAAAGAAAACAGGCATTAAAGAGTGTATTATTGTGTTTAAGAAAATATACCAAAATATACCATGATCCTAGTTGTTTAGAAATACGTCTACAGTTACCATTTTCTGTAGGACAAATGTTATATCATTAAACTGGAAGTAAAGGCTTGCATTTTGTCCAAAATGGACACCAAAATAAAAACAATAAAAAATGTTTTATGTTTTACTTCATCATCTGATTCATTCAGACACATTAATTCATTCTTTAAGATAGGACACATTACACCTGTCATTCTGCCAAAGACATGAGCCACCAAATGGCCATGAATGGGTGCTATTTTCTGAAGAAGTGTGAGAAGCTTGCAACATGTAGCCTCTGAAACTCCTGCTCTATCTATGTGAGTTTAAGTATATGGTTTCAGTGAGGTGACATTATTTGGACTAAAAGAATAAGATGATGTGGGCGCTTACATTGTTCTCATCCTCAGTCCGAACTTCCTTCAGAACTCTTCTGGTCCTTGGACTTGCCATGATGACATGCACTAAAAGAGAAACAGAGGGTAATCTTAAGTACACCAGTTATTATTAAAAGCATAGTATTATAATATAAACTCGTGTATAGTATAAACACTTCATGCTACAAAGCAACATCCTAAATAAACAAGTGAACAAATGGCACCACTATCAGATTGCTAATAGGCTGAATAGCAAGGAGAATAAAAAAGTAGTTTTTATGATGTTTTCTAAAGCAAAACTGCTCCACAGACACAGGCTGGTTTGAGATTAATTGTACTTGGCCTTCAGTGAGACAGTAGGTGGCTGCAGCCAGGAGGAGTTACAAAAATCTGCAGTAAACCCTTCACACAAATGGTACAAGAAGAGAATATTAACAAACATTACACACAAGTTGGTGATGAGAAATACAAAAGTTTCCCATGTAATGTATTTTCCAGTCTTTTTTTAAGAGGAAAGGATTCAATTTATCTTAGACTTAGACAGTATTACTACTTTTATCAATTCTTGATTAGCCACCAGGTAAAAAAAAATACAGCAGTGATGGTGATGTGAGAGTATATTCACAACAATGAACGTATTTTAAAAACGTTAACAACAGTTGTGTCTCCGCTGTGGTCGTCATCCAGTAATTTACTGACTTCCACCCGACCCTGATGTGAGGTGTCAAACTTTAATTCATTAAAAAAAACACAATACATGCAATTAGCAACAGTCACTATCTCACTATCATATCAAAACTGTCAACTAATAACACCATCATTGTCTTTATGTGACACCATTTTCACTGTAATCCTTAAATGCATTTTCCTTCAATACTAAGCAAATGTGCACAGTACATTCTGCACTAATGCTGCACAGTGTCCATCATCCTACTGCCATAAACAGTAACTTGATGCTCAAACCAAAAGCAAACGAGAAAGTCATTAACAATTGCAAATCCTACTCTTGTTTAAATATCCCTTCAAACTACAATGCAGTCAGCCATATCAAAAAGTTGCACTACATAAAAAATATAAAGATCAACATCATTTTTCATAGGCAGGATACAGAGTTGTATGGACACACGTTGGTTTCTGGTGTTATCACAGGATTTGCAGACAATAAGAAACATCCTTTGACCTATACGCATTTATTTGTACATAAAATTGAGAACAAAATGAACACACATTTTAACAGAGCCCAATGTGTCACGTTAACATTGCTAAGTTTATCTGAATAACTGCCTAAAAGCATTGGTTTGATATTCAAGAAACTGGAAATGGTGAATGTTTGGTATCGTTGCTGGATAAAGAGCCTTAAGATAAATCATTTGTAAAAATGTCTATCCGGTGCTCTATTAATACATTAACGTTACACACTCAATCTTTAAAGCGGCAGTTTAAAGATGTACTACATTCCAAAGTCACTGAAACGACTGAAGCTACGGTTTAACTTTTCTATTGAACAGGACGATTCTAACGAGCAAGTGTGATGTTTTCAGAGAGGCCTTCCCCTCAAACATATGTGGTAGAATAAGCCTATTGATCTTGATAGGAGAATATTAGCAAATAAAAACCTGTGGTATATATTGTAGATTTAAACACATTCTGCGTCAAAAAGTCGTTTAGTTGTTGTTCCTCCCAGAAGAAAGGCTGTTGTTGCCAAGTCCTTTAATTATTTAATTTGAAAATAATGGTAGGACATCAAGATTCTCTCCAATAATGACCTGAAAATATCTAGCTTCATTAAGATGACTGTTGGCCTTCAATACATATAATGACTGTACGTTAAACCATTGTCTACTCCCAGAGTTGTAGTCGTGTCAATGCTCTTAGAAGAACACTACAGATTTCGTTCATCGGTTGCGGGTATATTTAACAGTAAATCCCTAAGACCAAGTCGTGATTTTGAGACGCCCTGCTCCCGGTAAGGACTTAAATGACCAAATGGTCACAACACAAATGACAACGCTGACGTGCATTGACATAATTTCGTACACTGCTTGCGTTAGTTTTCGAGTGGGCTAACCATAGCTAATAGCCGGTCAGCTAGCTGGTTAGCGTTAGCTCACCTGTCTGTGATAGAAGAACAACAGAGGCGCTGTTTTCAGAGTCTGTGGCCTCTACTGATAAACTTCACAGATACTTTTCCTCTGTCGCGGCAGCACAACAAATGTCGACTTGTCACAGACAGTGTCAAGCAGATAGAAGTGTGTTTTGCAAGCTGCTGATATTAAACACCGGTAGCCATGTTCCTGTTTGCATACGTTGGCAGTGCAATGCATCATGGGACGCCTCTGCCTTCTCCCCGGCTTCTGCTTCTTCGTCTTTGGTTTTTAGCAGTTTAGACGCATCCAAGGTGTATTGCTCCCCTCTACTGTTTCTATGCGATTTCTCATTTCTCATCTCATCTTCTGCTACTACCGCTTATCCTCACTAACCCGAGAAACCAGAGAAAAAACATGCAGACGCAGGGAGCCGTGTGATTTCTGTTAGTGCTGCATAACAGATACTGCAGCAGCTTCTTCATTTTGTCTCAGTCTTCTAGGTTCAGCAGTGTGTACATTTTAAATACGCTCTCTCCAGCCACTCCCATATCTCTGAAAAGTTTCATCCGCTGAGAAGAGCATCTCTTGCAATGTAAAATTACATGTGTCTCAGTCACTTTCCACACTCACATTGTCCACCAGGGCATTTCCCAATCAGAGCCAGACCAAAGACCAGTCTGAGTCTTATCCAGTTCCAAGTTTACTTTTTTGTTTTATTGCATTTTTAGCCAATGCTTCCTCATTTCCCTCTGTACCCACATGTGGTGGTATCCAGATGAACCCCAACTCACAGCCTATTTTACTAATTCTATATAATACTAGACTCTTTTCTCTTATTAAATCAGGTCATTCATTTCTCTTTTTTCCTGTGTTTTGTTATTGTTTGCTTCCTCAGGTTTTCATTTTTGTATTGTGTTGTGCGGATAAATTCTTTGGTAGCAATAGGCTCTATGCACGCATCACTTCCGCCTATATATATATTAACTTTTTGAACATACCTGCTTTCTCCTTATTGTTTTCCGTCTCCTCTCCATTACAATAAAGAACAGGTAAACAGCTCTGAAACATCAGAACCACAATCAGCAGACCTCCAGTCCTGTTCCTCTCATTTTTCTGTCCTCCCCATAACTGATTATGAGCATTGACACCCCCTACCCAGACCACTGGTTTGCTAATAGTGCCGATTACTTCCTGCAAATACTTCCCTTCCATATTATTATTTGAGTTATTCCTGTCTTTATTTTGTGAGTATCTCTTTTGGACCAATCTCATTGGTAACTTTCATTTTGCAAACATTTAGTCCCTCTTTCACACGAGTATGGGTTCGTAATTGGTGACAATGTGGGGCTAAGCAGTCTTTGTTTTACTTTTTAAATGCAGGAACCAGTTTCCTTTTATTCATTAGAGGCAACACAACACAGCCCATATTTCTAAAGGCATATGTTGAACACATTCAGAGTGAAAGCCTTCAGTGTGTGATGATCTAGTTGGGTATTTTTAATAAATTAGAATTTCATTAAATGTTCATATTTCTGGGCTATTTAAAGCAAAGCTTTAAAGGCGTTTTTAGAGGAGATTTGATTCATGTCGTGTGAAAAGAGTCTAAAGAGTCATTATTATGACAAACTAAATATTCGATACATCACATCTAATGACACAGTTTCTGTTTTTTTTCCATTGTGAGATAGCTTTTATTTATTACTTACACGTTTGCTATGCCTACTGTACAAGTTCAAAATTTCTCCAAGAATATTATCTGTTCATACAAGCCCACTATCTTTACCTTATGTAAAATTGTATCTATATCACTTAGTCAATATAGCTCCAGATAACCCTCCTGTAACGTGACCTGCCTCTTAAGACTTATTTTATTGTCTATAATGCCTGTTTAACACCTAAAATTCATTACGTGAATACAAACTGAATGTATTATTAATTTTAATCTATGGCCTATTCCCATTTATTTATATTTTACTGAAAGGTTCATGATAACTTCATAAGTTTCTCTGCCTCTTACACCATGACCATCTTCCTATTTTCACCATTTTGCACATTTTTCCCCACTTTTTAGATATTGTCATCAAAAAACACACATAACACATAAAGAGAAAAAAAATTAATAAACAAACATTATTCTTATAACTTGATTCAGACATTTTTCTCTAGAAACAACATTTCCACCAACGACTTGCTTATATGTGTTCTTATAGCAGCTGCTTTGGACTGTCCTTCATTTTTATTAGTGATATGATATGATTATTTGAGAGACAATTACAAAAGTAATTCTGCATGAAAATGTTTCAGTAGAAATTACTTTTTCTTTTAAAATCTTATCATGAACAAAGGACTTATCTTAGACCCATAAATGAAATGTCAAACAGGACTTTGACGAAAGGCGGAAGGAAAAGAGAAATGTTAAGTCTGAAAAATCTGAGGGATTAAAGTCCTCAGTCGAGGTGCTGCACTGTTAAATAATACTATCCTGTATGGGGTCTTGTTCTTTGCTCTGCCCTATTAGCTGCTCTTATCTGATGAAAACAAGAAGTATAAAAGGGTGTAGTTGGAGCACGGGAAGCATCTTGCTGTACTTGAGTTGTGCATTAGCATGAATTCATCTACAAGTTTGAAGGTGCGCTTGCCAGTGCTCGTGTTAGTGCTGGAGGTTGCAATTGTAACTCTATATGGTTTGTTTGTTACTTACGATGACAATGCCAATGCTAAGCTGCAAAACAATGAGACCAACCCCATGGACAACTCCTTGTACCGTGACTACCCCTACTTTGCTGACGTGCAGGTGATGATCTTCGTTGGCTTCGGCTGCTTGCTCGCCTTTTTCCGATTCTACGGCTTCAGTGGAATGGTCTTCAACTTTCTAACAGCTACATTCGCAATCCAGTGGGCAGTCCTAGTTCAAGGGTTCTTCCAGTTTTACTATGGTGGTAAAATTCATCTGGGGGTGATCAACTTGCTGAATGCAGAGTTTGCCTGTGCTGTGGTCCTCATCTCCTTTGGAGCAGTGCTTGGGAAGACCAGTCCTGTCCAGCTGCTAGTCATGGCTTTGCTGGAGATCCCTGTCTTTTCTGTGACAGAGTGGGCCGTGCTGAAATACATCAGGATCAATGATGCAGGTGGCACTATTCTTATTCACCTGTTTGCCTGCTACTTTGGTCTAGGGGTTACATTTATTCTGTATCGGCCAAAATTAAACGATGGACACCCTAAAGAGATCACTAGTTATCATTCTGACATCCTGTCTGTAATGGGAACTCTTTTCCTCTGGGTCTTCTGGCCTTCATTCAACTCTGCTCTTACTCTTAAGGGCGATGACCAACACAGAGCGATACTCCACACTTTTATAGGTCTGAGCTCATCCACTATGACTGCCTTTGCACTTTCTGCATTGTTCAATAAGAGAGGCAAGCTCACAATGGCTGATATTCAGAATGTGACTCTGGCTGGTGGTGTTACTGTCGGGGCTTCTGTGGACATGATGATTTCCCCTGTAGCTGCGTACGTACTGGGCATCTTGGGTTGTACTGTGTGCTTCTTCGGTTACAAGTACCTCACCCCCTTTTTGGCCACACACATGAGAATCCAAGATCAATGTGGCATTCACAATCTCCACGGACTGACTGGCCTCGTATCGTCCACAGCAGGGATCTGTGCCATCCTGCTAGCCACCGAAGAAACCTACGGTCCCAGCATGTACCAGATCTTTTCCCACAGAGCTCCACCTGAGGGAGATCCAAAGCTGCTTGAGCTGCAGCAGCTGATTCCTGGCCTGAAGCCAGGCTTGGGTCGCAGTGCACAGGAACAAGCTTTATACCAGGTCGCAGCTATCTTCTCCGCAATTGCAGCATCTACAGTTGGTGGGCTGCTCACTGGACTGGTCATGAACTTGCCCTTCATGGCATCGCCGTCTGACAAGGACTGCTTTGATGATGAGCTTTTCTTTGACACCCCCTCTGACTTTGAAAGCATAGATGTGATATCAAAACCCCAAATAAGCTGTGATGATGATGATAAAGCAAAAATGTCTATGAACAGCAAAGTATGAGGAGTCATACAAACAGCTTTTAAGCATTTTGCTGACAGTCAGTATTAATGTAACTTTAAATTTCTAAATTGTTACAAATAAACCAACATGTAGCAACAATTAACATTTTTACCTCAGAGAGTGCAGTGCTGCATAACTGAGAGTGACAAATATAACAGCTGCAAAGGGGTTCTTGATCAGATGTCATGTATTTGGTGCTGTTTCTGTGAATCTTGCTGTTGGTATTTTCCATGTGAAATTATGAATTATATAACCATGGAATGTATTAAATTTACTAATTCCTGTTTCAAATTTTAAATTATGTCATAACCATATCAGTGTCTCTTTTCTACTGTTGCTCTGGAGGTTTCAGACTGATTTTGTGTGTCTTGAGACATTTTGTTATTGAAGTTATATAAATAAAATTGAATTAAACTGAATTGAATGTATACTGGCTTTGTATTCATAAATAATGGCAACTCACTGCCTATTGTGCTCTCTGTTTCAACTCCACAGAACAGAAGTGAAATTAGTATAAAAGAGACAATTTACAGATGTTAAGTGCAATAAATGCACAATGCTTCAAACTAATTTTGACAACGAAACTATCTGACATCTGCTTGGCAAGGAGGTTACAGAAGAACAGTGGCAAACGGGTGCAAAAACAAGAGATCAGCAGTGGGCTGCTCTGTGCAAGGTTCAAACAGAAGCTCAGCAGAATCTCTCCAGATAAGAATCCTTCATGTGAATGGTGTAGGCTTGCAGCAGCATTATTGGACCGCAAGTCAGAGGTTGGAGGACATCGATTATTACAGACATTTTGCTAAGAAATAAGAAAAAGACAATGCATTGCAAAAATTATGCGATAAATGTTGAAACTTTCCATACTGTCCATAGTTACAGGAGTTACAGGGACTGTATTTTAGGTAGCACGGATAATTAATTCTATTAAATAACAAAAGGAGACAAGTGCATAAAAAGGCATGCCAGCAGAAGGGCTTGCTTGAATCAGGGTAGCTTGTTGGCATACTAGTTTATTAATATAAATTATCATTCATAATTAATGTAAACCAATCAATTCAACTGTTACTATAATAATATATTATATACTAATGAAAATAATAATAAGTCATGTACAAGAGCTGCTCTTTCACCAGTTTGCTGTATTGCTGTACTGCTGTATGACCTGATTACATGGAGTCCTCCCTCACATATCATTTTTATTTAGTATATAATTATATTTTTTACCTGAAACTGCTGTCAGGTTACCTGTGTGCATGATTTCTGCAGATAGACCAGTTTACATGTTTTCGCTGAAACAGGTTATTTTGGCTCACAACACCAAGATTAGAAGGACTTTGTATCTGGCCATGTGGGTTTTAGCTGGTCTGAATGACCGATCTAATTGGTTGTTTACATAGTTTGGCTGGTTGATAGGTTTTTAAAAATTGATTATCAGGTCTACTATGTAATCCAGATTACTAATAACAGATTGGGAGTGGGTTTGTCCTGTTCCAATTGCATACCTACATTAAAGTACATGTGGTTACAAAGGTTAACTAGTATCCCTAAAGTGTTTATTATTAACTGACAAGTCAGCAAAGTGCCAGACTTAATCGTGGACAGTTGGAAAGTTGAGTTTTTTGTAGTTTCAGAATAAACTGTAGAACAGAACATTCAGAGTGAATGTGGCACAATTATTTTACACTATTTAGATTCAGCTTTTACAACAACATTATACCTTTGTGAGAGTGGCACATCTGGTGACAATTTCAGTTCATATCCAGATTGCTTTATGTTGAGAAAATGGAAAAACAGCAGTAAAACACATCTATGGACAATGCCAGCAGCTGTGAGTGGCAGTGCTTTGAGCTAACAGCTAACATTAGCATGCAGACACAGTGATGAACATAGCATAATGATTTTTAGCAAGTGTAATTATCCACATCTCATGCTGAGGAAACACTGATACGTGCAGCAAATGTCACAGACTTGTTAAAATATTTCAGTCATAATATAAAGCCAACATATAGCTTCCTACAACCTGCTATTGTGGATGAATATATGTCTTAAATTTGAATTTTTAACCATTTTCACATGGAACACAATGTGACTCACTAATCAAATTTCTATTCATATCTGTCTCCTAAATGTTCGTTTCTTTATGTATTTACAAACAGCTGGTTGTGGTTGACCTGGCACCTATTAGGAAATTACTTCCATCAAAAAATAATGATAAAAACAAAGCAGACAAAAGAATGTCTGGTGTTATGTCACTCTGCTGGAAAATAATTTTACAACCGTCCTGAAACAAGTAGTAATCATTGCAGAAAAAACATCTTATCGCCCGCATTGATTACTGTGTCCTTAGCCCCTGACATTTGAAATGAGGCTGTTTAATAAAGTACATTCCAAGGTGACCTTTCTTCCAAGACACAACTAATAAACTATTGAACCAAATAAACACTAGAAATAATGATACACTGTAACCAAGGTTTACTTTTTTACATAAAAAAGTTCCATTAATCTTTTTTTTTTTTTTTTTTTTTTTTTCATTGAATGAGATCAAAGATCATTTAAGTCTGTCTAAGTCTAAGTCGAAATCAATGTCAACTTTATTATTGGAGTCCTGAGTTAGTGATCAAATTATCAGTGTTTAATCAGGTTCAAGCATTAACATCTCCAGTCATGTGACATTACAAGTGCAAGCAGTGTAATCTTGGATTTTTTTTTTTTTTTTTTTTTTTGTCTGGATTGATTTCACCGCTGAGTGACTTGTCAGGCTATGAACATGCTGGAGGTATCTTAAAGCTTGTTCCATTTAACACATTCAGAGTGTTGTTACAACACATTAGGTAGACAATGTTTACCTATTGGTAATAAAATCTGTCATTTTTACTCCACTAATGCATCAACCTTATCTAAATGACTGTACTAGTGTCGAGCAGCAGACGTAGCCTCGAGCTGCTATCCTTAAGCAGGGATGAGGAGCATTAGTGATGTGCAGGGTTTTTTCAATATCAGGAATCACAACAACTAGTTCATTCAAGAGATCCATTCACCAAATCGTTCAGTTCATAACAAAAGGTAACAGAGCTGAAACAGGTCAAATTATTTACTCTATATTCCTCAGATTCACTGGCCTCTAGAACTGTGAGTTCTGTCCCTTTGATAACTTATCATACTCCTTTTGCCCTGGCCTCACTCAGCTAATTATGTCCTTGCTTTCAAATTTAATGATGTTTCTCCTCTGCTGCTGCAGTCAGACACCACCTCCAGAGTCGAGTTCAAGCTCATCAGAGTCCACTCGTCATCCAATTCAAACTTTGTCTTCTTCTCATCACCACCACCAGTACCTAGATTAAGTGAGGCCTTACAAGCTCCCCTTCAAAAATCTTAATTGGGTTGATGTGACAAAGTGGTTTTGCATGCTTTGTGTACCTACCACGTCCCTTATAGGTGCACCTCAGTTTACCACATTATGTTACGTTTTGTCATAATTAATTGTTATGTTACAGTTTACATTAAAGCATATAAGTAAATTAAAATAAACACACGGCCGTTGGTTGAGTTAAGTTACCTTTACTGGTTACAAGTTTGAGATAACTTTCTTTGTTCCTTTGTTTATACTTACCTTTGCTCGTTCCTTTGCTCAGAGCCAGCATGCTTCCTGCATTCTTCCTGGGTTTTATAGGATTGGTGGTGTCATGACTGAACCATGTGGAGTTGTTTTCATTTGTTGGAGTATTTATTTCGTTTGTTTTGGGTTGGTTTAAGTAATTTTATCATTATTCACTTTACATGGAGCCATTTAGTTGAGTAAATTAGATTATTAGCTAATTATATTATGTTATTTTTCAGTTCTGTGTATTGGTTACTGTGGTAGTCAACCTAGGTGATACAGGTGATATAGGCTTAATTGATGGCAGTATGGCAGAAAGAAGGAAGGCCGTGCAGTTGTGAACATATGCCGTTAGTTTTGATTTTGAATTAGTCTATCTTTGTAGTTATTTGTGTTGAAGTTTTTGCAGTTTTTTTTTTTTTTTAATTTTTACCTGAATATTTTTCACCCAAGTTGCACGTGTTGGCAACCACTGTGAAATAAATGTTCACCATTTTGGGAACCACAGTGTCTGATGAGTCTGCCTACCTAGCACCTTCCTATAGATACTCAAGCCAAAACTATCCTACAGTCAAATTGACAAAAACCTTCACATTTTTTCTACAGTACACTGTAGAATTTTGTTTCCTCTGATTTAAGCCTCTCCTTATTGAGCTACATTTATTGACTCCTGCCATTAGCTTGTAGAGTGTAGCGCTCAGCGATTTAATGTATTGTTGCATGTTTACTTGCAACTGACTGAGTTCAGCAGAAGCCAGAGAGGAAGTGACTCAGTTCAGTCTGTTCAGAGATTTGCAAAACATTACACACAACACAAAGCCAGTAGACCTTCTTTTGAACTCGCTTCAATGGACTCGTTTGATTTTGCCACAACGGGTTTCATGAAAGTTTTTTTCACATATGACGATTTTTTATGAAATAAAACACATTTGTGGATTATGGTTTCTTTAATATACATGCAAAATGTATATTACATGCTGAATACATGTTGTATCAAAATGCCTTATAGAAGCTGTATTTTCTTTAAGTAAAATGCAAAAACAAGAAAACTACATTGAATCTACACAAGACATGTCCTTTACTGCACAGAAGACTAAAGAATCATTTTTCAAATAATAACAGACAGTGCCATCCTGTGGTGGTAGGTCGACCTGCATAAAGGCAGTTCATGTCCCTCCAGCATCAATGCCCTGCAGGATTCAAAGGTGGTTGGCATAGCCCTCATCGATGTCAGCAGTGTCGAGGGTTTTTGCTCGAGTTTGCACAGAAGCATACAGCTCAGACACGGTGGAGAGGATGTCTGTGCTACTGTCTTCCTCCTTGTCAGACTCTGGCGACTCCTCTAAATGCACCACATCTGAGAGCTGTATCTGTGGAGAGCTGCGGCCGGACTGCAGCCTGGGAGCCTTTAGGGTCAGGTTGGCATAGCAGTCCTGACTTTTGGGCTACAAGAGGAAACAAAGTAGGATGAGAGATGTTCTCACAACACTTTAGAACAGGTTAGTACTGCAGTTGTAGTTAAATTACAATCCTCTGAATGCCCTCCTTTTATGTTGGTGATACTGCAGAACCTTTACTGCATCTTTACTTTATTTGTGTGTGTGTGTGTAAAAAAGATTGCTGTGAATGTTTAATGTGTGAATTAATAGCTGATGCAGAGAATGAGCCACTGTTACCTTAATCTCTCCAAAGACATTTAAACACTGTACCTGTGAGTCAGAATTGACTCTCTGTGGATCCCTCACAGATGCAGAGCTGAGTGACGAGTGAGGAAGATCGCTCTCTGTGAACAAAGCTGCACCTGCAGACAACGAGATCTCTCTGTGACCTCGTGTAAAATGGACAGTATAAAGGAGCATGCGCATACATACTCACATGCATACTGCACTCACTTGTGGTGTAGCTTAGGTTTCCATAAATGGGATTTTCTTCCATCTGCCTTGCACTCTGCCTTGGACTTAAGTTTGACATACAAACAGGAAAACTGACTGTCAGTTCTAAAAACAAAGCTTTATCAGGCTGACGTAACTTTGTGTTAGTTTCTTTTGAATAGGAAACAAATAGGTCACATACCTACGTCTTTTCCGTCGACATGTCTGGTTTCCTTTTTCAGCGCAAAGAATAATGAATTGACCATTACATGCAGAAAGCGTATTCATTTTCAGTTGATTTTTAAAAGCAAATAATTGAATTACCTGAACAGTATTTTGAAGCACAGCAATAAATATTCCAGCACAGTGAGACGGCCAGCGCTACACTGAGAACCCCAGAGATCAAATGTGCCACAGATGGAATACATTTAATGTCCCATTCTGAGGGGGAAAAAACACATAAATAAAAAATAAGTGAATTATGGAACATTTAATATAATTGTATCACAAAACACTAAATGAATCCACTTTCAAGCTCGTGTATGAGAAGAAAAATGCACATAAAAAAGGCACGCAAAACAATCCAGCATGCAATTCATCTTATACACCGTCGTGTTTTAAGGATTCGATTATCCTTCCATCCATCAAATACTCCCACTTAGACTGTTTACCATTTACGCCATTTGGGATCAGGTTAGAGTTGACCTGACCACAAGTGATTGAATTGTGGGAGGAAATTGAGGCGGGGTGCGCTCAAACAAACATATCCCACTTGCACAGTGAGGCAGCAGTAACAACCACTGCAACCACTGCATATCAGACAATATATAAACTAAGCATCACTTAGTTTACAGCTTTTTTGCACACCATACATAAAACTTTTCCAACACTACAGTTCTTAATCTGTAGATTTACACTCTGCTAAATTGTCAGCAGCACAAGCTGTGGTTTTACGCAGATATTTTCGTGCATGCATGCATGTGTTAACTATATAATTGCAGGGTTTTGTTGCAAGAATACAAGCTCAGCAAGGCATGTTAGCAGCATTTCCTTCCTCAGAAACCATTGTGTCATCCCATAATGCACTAAACTCATTTAACTGAAGCCCTTTTCATACTAACATAAATTATTCACACTCTCTTTAGCTGTTGTCCTGCCCTTCCATGACTTAGTTTGACATGATGTGTTTGCAAATGTGTGACACCCAGACAAACTACATGTGCAACACTAAGGAGCAAATTGTAATAATATCTGATGATGGGCTCTCTGCTGCAAATATAAGTAAATAACATAACATGAATATTAATGTTCATTCTTTGTCGATGTGTTACCTCATTACAACATGGAACACAATCTCTACACATTGTTGCATTTTGCCTTTGGGCAAAAGTGAACCAAACTAATTAACCCACCGAGAAATACTTAAACATGGGCTCTGTGGGATTTATACAGACTCCTTTGACTTTCTTTTGATTTCTTGACCCTATTGTTGCTATGGTAACATCATTAGAGTACTAGTACAATTAGGAGGTTGTCAGTAGATTTAGATTAGACGTGAATTGCTAAGCTTCAGTAGCTCAGACTGGTGGTAGCTCGTCACAGAAAGACATGATGCCTACATGTGAACACATTTTACCAGATACAATAGTTCACACCACATCACAACACTTGTGTACATGATGTTGATCTATTTTTGAGTGGGAGACAAATGAATATAGCACAGTTTGACCTTTCAGTCCTTCACTCTTACTCTGTTTCACACACAAAATAAAGAGAGACTATTGCAACAGAGATCACACTTCAGAGGTGCTACTTCTGCTCCTCCTTTTTAAAAGTGAACACGAAGACTAACCGGCCTAAGTTTTTCTTTCTTTTTGGAATGCTACAGTAATTAATAAGCATTAATCAATTTCTTTTTTGGGGGGCATCTCCATATAAAGCTGAAAAATGTCTCAACAAACCGACTGCCACCTTGCACATTTAGCAGAGAGATATCGCTCAGTTCCTACTGGTTGATGTCCAATACGGACTCACTTCGAAAGTTTTCTCTCCACCTGGACAATGTTTAAACTCTTGTATGAAAATGCATCAGGTAACAATATAAAATGGACATGGTAAGAGAGAACAGTAAAAACAGAAAAGCTGTCACCAATAAATGAGTAGAAGAAAATAAGACTTGAGGAGAACAGAAGAGTCAAATTATAAGACCCCTTCCAGATTATACATATTAATCCAACCAATTGCTAATGCAAATAAAATATTGATTTCAAGATTAACAATAAATGACTCACAGCTTCTCATGAAGCCTGTCTTTGTGGATTCTTATTTGTCACTACACAGTGACAAGTGTCCTGTTGTAGCACATCAATAAAACCAAAAGTGCAACTGATTGCTGAAATGCAAAAGAATTATACACATCCTCTTAAATTAGTTACTTTACACCACGGTGTTTGGATGATCTCCTAGATCTCCTCCAGTAATCACACAGATTTATCCAAATACACCACATTACACAGTTAAACTGTGTAGTCATGTGCACACATAAGCCAGCTACAATAAGCAAAACTTGACGTGACTGTAGTTGAAATCCTTACTACAAAGGGTAAAACTGTTTCCACTGTATTTTAATGTGTAGATAACAGTACTGGCTGATCAAGATATAACTCTCACCATAATAGAATATATATGCACTTACAGAAACAATTTATTATCTCAATATCGATCATCTTCAATGATCAACATTTAAAATCATAATTAACATCATGTATCTGTTGGAGAAACGTAGCACAACTAACACAACAATATCTTACATCCACTCAACACACGTAGTAAGGATTAAAATTTTGTGAATCATACAGACACGACATTTTCTGACTTACCATTTGTGCAATTACAACAGCGTTCCATAGTAATGAAGCTTTAAACCAGGACAGTTCTTACTATATTATAGTAGAAATTCCTCCCGTGATGTTTCTCTGCTAAACACGACTTCAGAACTACTGCTGCTGCATGTTTATGCTCCCACAACATGGAGCTACTCAAGAGTGTTGTCAGTTGTTTTTTCAAAGGACAGTTACAGGATGTGTGCTTTTGCAGCAAACCACAGCCTTTTTTTAGACTCGAAAAGCATCAGCAAGAAACGTTCACCTGCTCTGAATATCAAGGAAAACTATTTCAATTTAAATAGGAGAACAGGTTGTTGTCAAGGAATTGTTTGATAAGTGCAACAGTCAGTGAAAAATGGAGATTTGGAGTAAGAAAAAGTTGTGTGATCCAAAACATAGAAAATTAACCACAATGAAAATTTTAAGTTTAAATAAACTTCTCTATCAACCATCATCACTGCAATTTTTTGTGTTAATTATAAACACAAGACTGAGACATTGGAGATTAATAAAGCTCAGGAACTAAAATAGTTTAAAGTGACATCTAAATTGGCATGTTATTTAAAGAATTCACAGGAGCTCAGGATATAAGCAGCTTGTCATGACGGGGATTCTGTTGTTGTAATGTCAATGACTCATGGAAACCTAAGTGTAATTACAGAAATCTATTAAAGCCATCCACCAAACACCTCAACACATAACTCGCTCTCCTACAGAGTGCTTGTACACCTACCAGTTAAAATGACAGTACGCCACCATCAATGCCTGAAACCAACACTAACCAGTAAGTGTTGTTAGTCTAATGCCTTCTAATCCCCTGAATTGTTCTCCCGGTACACCAGTGACTGCATCTCCAGCCACTCAATCATCAAGCTGGGTAAGTTTGCGGATGACACCACGGTCCAGGGACTCATTAAGGACGACGATAAGTCAGCTTACAGGAACATGGTGTCACAGCTTGCAGCATGGTGTAGACTATACAACCTGGAGCTAAACACCGACAAGACAGTGGCGTTGGTCTTGGACTTCTGTAGACACTCATCCTCATACACCTCACACACCTCACTTCTCATCAAAAACACTTCAGTACAGGCGGTGGACTAGGTGAAGTTTCTGGGCACCACCAGATACACTCATCTAAGGTCATCAAGCAGGCACACCAGAGGAGGTTTTTCCTCAGGTTGCTCCGCAAGATAAACGTCTCCCCCAAGGTGCACACCCAGTTCTACAGAGCCACCACTAAAAGTGTCCTCACCTTCTCCATCACTGTGTGGTATCCCCCATCCTCTGCCCACACCAAGAACAGACTGGAACAGCCAGTCACCTCACAGGCCTCCAGCAGGAGCCTGTGTGTGTTCTACACAATGTCAGATCCAGGCAGAGGGCTAGAAGGATAGTGGGGGACCCATCACACCCTGCTCACTCCCTCTTCAATATACTCCCGTTAGGTCGCAGGTTCAGGTCCATCAGGACTAGAACCACCCGACACCTGAACAGCTTTTTCCCCAGGCCATCTCTCTCCTGAACAAACCCTCCCAGATCCATACTCCCCGTCATTCCTAAAGACACTTAAAACAGTAGAACACACCCCGCATTTCTGCTTGCATCATCCACAGCAAGGGCCATCTCATGCCTGTATTTATTATGGTCATTACTCACTGTATATCTCCAGTTCACTGTATATCTCCATTTTTTGTTTTTTTGTCTAAATTGTATATATTGTCTTTTTTTCTTGCCAAGTTAACTTTTATTTAATGTTATGTGGTGCTGTTACACCAGGTAAAATTCCTGTGCATTCGGTAGATTAAAGTAGAATAAGAATAAGGAGATACTGATTCTGATTTTCCTCATAAGCAAGACTGTATGAAACTGAAGCAATCATTTCTGCACTAGCTAAATCTTTATAAATCAGTTGAAATCTTACAGAAGCAAGAAATCTAGAGAGATTATGGAGCAGTATATGTTTATAAGTTGTTTTTGGTCATATTGGTTTCTTGTTCTAACATTACCCATTATCCATTGTCTCTGTTGGTGCAGAGATACAGTACTGTGCAAACGTTTTAGACAGGTGTGGGGAAAAAAGCTGTAAGCTAAGAATGCTTTCATAAATATAAATAATGCTACTTTTTTTTTAATCAATTTACAAAATGCAAAGTGAGCAAACAAAAGACAAATCTAAGTCCCATCAACATTTGGTGTTACTACCATTTACTCTTTGCCTTCAAACCAGCATCAATCCTTTTAGTTACACTTGAACAAAGTCAGGGATTTTGTAGGATCATAGACACAGTGGTTGGTCAAGGAAATTTGATGAAAAACACATCAAGCTTATTTCCCTTCAAAATTGGAAGATGTCCAGGAGCAATCGGCTCAGAACTGGTAGAAACCAGTGGGACCCAGGTACACTCATCTACTGTCTGGAAAAGTCTGGCCAGAAGTGGTTTTCATGGAAGAGCTACAGCCAAAAATCCAAACCCCTGATATGGAAACAAGGCCAAGCAACTCAACTATAGGGTGTATGTGTTTTTGTGTTTTCTCTCTCTCTCTGTCTCCAGGCATCACCTTTCCTTACCTCACCTGTTGCAAGCAGCCACAGGTGAAAACACTCCCAACCAAGGCCTGGGGCAGGATATAAGTTGGCGAAGAGCAGCAGTCTTGGTTAGCCAGTGGGTTAAGAAAGCAGCCCACCAACTGAGAGAACTGCGCCAGTTTTGGTGAAATCATAGAGTGTGATCCAGTTTTCTGTGAGCCTACTTCAGTTACTCCAGTTTTGGTGAGACCAGTTTAATTTGAGTCTGATCTGTTCGTTGTGAGTTGCTTTTGTTGCATGTTAGTTTTGTTTTACCTTTTGCTATAATTTACATACACTGATCAGACATAATATTATGACTGAATAACATCTTGTGACAATTCAGTGTTCTTCTGGGAAACTTTTGGACCTGGCATTGATTAATGTGGATGTTATTTAGAGATGTAGCACCCACCCCATCGCAACGACACTCTTTGGTGGCAGCAGTCATCCCCAGCAGGATGCAGCCTGACACAGACATACACACAAAAACACTTTATTAAAAATTCAAAGAACATGAAGAACAGCACAAGGCTTCAAGCACAAGGCAGCACAAGGCTGGCCTCCAAATAGTTCCCAAACTGACTATCTGTGGGATGATCCACAGAGGCCCCTCCCCTCAACCCATAGGACCCAAAGACCCCCACTAACAACATTCTGTTACAAGACACCACAGGACACCCTCAGAAGACCCATGTCCATTCTCTGATGAGTCACAACTGTTTTTGGAGGCACAAAGAAGACCTAGATAATATAGGAAGGTGGTCATAATGTAGTGCCTCGTCAGTGCATTTTAAGATGAGGGCTGTGGTCATCTTTGAGTCCTGATGCTCAACCAAGAATTTAAAGTCTTGAATGATGTATGAAAGTATGAAGGAAACTGTGCACAAGATGCAATTAATTATTTTATATATGCTGTAGCTCTGTGCATCACAATGGATGAGGGACTTCCTTTTCAAGATTCAAGATTCAATTCAAGATCACTTTATTGATCCCCGCAGGGAAATTGTTTTGTCCAAGTCTCCAAGCAAACAGAGAACATAAATGTGACCAGACATAGACATAAGAGTATGAGTCAAGGAGAAAAAATAGAATAAGATAAAAAAAAAAAAAAAAATAGTGTAGTGTAAGAATGATGTAGAAATTACAAGAAAATATTCTGAAAATATACAGTCCAATATACAGCCACAGACATGAGAGATATATATATATGTGTACATTTGTGTCTCAGTGTCTCAGTCCAAATCTGTTTTTCTGTCTGTTTTTCTGTTTGACCCCATCCTGCTGACAACACCACAGTCTGGTCTGTGAGGTTTAGGTTAAGGTGTGTGTGTGTGTGTGTGTGTGTGTGTGTGTGTGTGTGTGTGTGTGTGTGTGTGTGTGTGTGTGAGGGATTAATATTTATTGTGAGGGATCAAAGACAACTGAGATGTTTAACAGAACATATTTATATCAGTAAACGTGGGTGTTACGTTTTGTGGACTGACTCAATATCTGTGAAGCCTCAAAAGCCACAAGTCAACAATAATTTTCCACTTTGAGCGCAGTTCACTTCTGTTCAGCTGATGCTTGAAACATGTTTATGAATGGAGATTTTAATTTCTCAAAAATATTGAAATTTTGAGCAATTCACTTTTCACATTTTATTTAACTTCCTGATTGTTTCATCCATTCTCGCCTCACAACAATTTTATCCTAGTATGCCCTATATTTCTCGGTGAACTCAGTATGACTCAGTATGGGCATTGTCTGTTGCATAGTATCTTCATTTTACTGCACATGCTGATAATGTTTATTCTTGAATAGTATAGTGATCTGATAATACTTAATATTCCATTTTCGAGTGCTCTTCTCTTTCTATGGTGACCCTAATTTGCTGTTATAATTCTTTAGAACATTTGCACATTCTAGCATCCAGGCACGGCGCCAGGATGTTTTCCCTCCCGGTGCAAGGGGGGAGCTTGGGGTGCTAAGAAAATAATTGCTTTTCATGACTTCAGTTACATTGTAACGAGGTCGAGGGGCTTAAATCGGGCTACACGGATTTTTGACGGGGCTATAGCACCCCCTAGCCCCGGTGTAGCGCCATCCCTGCTGGCATCAAGTTATGCATTTATAAAACAGATGATATATTATTATTATTATTATTATTATTATTATTATTATTATAGTGGAGAGAAGAATACTGGATTTAATTACGTCTAAATTAAGTTCTCTCCCTGTCTCACCTTGTGGATGGATGAAATTAATGTTTTTTAAACATAATACATACTGTCATCATGTACCTATTGGCACTTCTGACTGCATATATAATAGTGTATGTCTTGTATTTTCGCCACGTCTATATTTAGAGCTAACGACCACGTTTAGCACACAAAAATGGTTTGATAGACTACTAACACCTGTGAAACAAGCAGTCAGTGGAAATAAGTGAGTAAATAACACGATACCACGTATGTTTTCTCGCGAGACTGACACAGTGAGATGACGTCAAGTCCCGGACAAAAAGGACAACGATCATTTTGTGCTCGTTGTCGTTCTGAAAAATACCACTTTAACGTCAGATAGTTCATAAGATGTGTCGATAAAAGTGGATATAGTACTCAGTTTAGTCAGTATTAGCGAAATAATCTATGTTCCCGTTCACTTTTCCCATCAGAGTGAAAAAGAAACTCAGAAACTTCCGCTAGTTGCAGAAAGGGGCGGGGTTGTAGTGAAACTACGTAACAGAGACGTAGGTGGCTCTTCATGGCGCCGTCTTCTTTCTGAAATGATTCAATCCACTGGAGCTGTAAAACGATTGCTACGTCAACTCGACATCCCCGAGAGGACCCAATAAACTTAACTTAAACTTAATAAACTGCTTTTCACCACCTCCTTTCTGATACGCTAGAAAATTATGATATATATGGTTATATAACATAGCTTTAGCTCCCACAATGTCCCACTATGGAATCATCGAGTCGTATTAAATAGAAGAAAATTTGTATTTATGGAAGACTGGTTGGCAAAAGTGTGGTCAATTGTGCATCTGATGGACGGAAATGGTACTATACTTGAATTGTCTTTATCTTTCTTGAATTATCTTTCTTTAAAATCTATCCAGTTAGGTGTAATCCCAGAGAACAAGCAGATCAAATTTCAAGTTAGTAATATCATTATCATAACCAAGTAATACATAAAAGTCGATGTGGTCAAAATTACAAAGAAAATGAAATTTCTTTGTCATACAAATGTATAAATAAAATTAAAAATCTCCATGCCAAGAAATTCTGTACACTGTTATCCCAATATCTTGTTTTGGAGCTCCTTGTTAAGTTCCCTTTTTTTCTATGTATCTATATTATTATTTTTCTAAATAATAACTATTTTGGGTTATGTTATGAAAGTTACTGTTTGGTATATGTGCCTTATGTAGAGTGTTTGGCTTCGTTTCAGAGGAGGTGTGGTTGTATTTTGAATGTAGGCTTCATGTAGGCCGCATACAGTCAATACACATGACCATCATTGTATTTGTATTTGTTGAATAAAGTTCTTTTTGAATAAAAAAATCCCAGCGAGGCGGGGCTAACCTTCTCTTATCCCGCCCCCTGCTCGGCTGCTGTCCTCTCTTCTCCCAAACGCTGATGTGTTACTAACTTCAGCTTTCAAGTCTGCAAAAATGTTCAATTTCGGATCCAAATTGTTGCTGCTTTTTCTCCTGGCCTTCCCCTGTGGATTAATATCAATCGGTGAGTCATTTTTTAAAACTTTAAAGCAGGCGGTTTAACTCATCGCTCCACTCCGGGAACAGTTAAAAACGTATTAGTGTAACATTGACGTGGCATACTCACATAGCAGCCCACATGCATCTTTCTTCACGCCGCCACTAACACGAACATACTTTTGATTTATTCCCAATGACGTCCACAGAATTAGTTTTTTTTTTTTTTTTTTTTTTTTTTTTTTTTTTTTAATACGCGATGTTGCTTAACGCTTTTATCTGGAATGAATGGATACGATCGCTGCAAAACAGCTGTTGAGTAATTTCTAATGAAAAAGAATAAACACAAGAAGATTGTGCAAATCAGTTTTTTTACTTTTAGTGGTGATTTGCTCTTTACATACAAAGTTATAAAGTGGATGCAGCAGCAGAATAGCGGCGCCCTCTTGCTGGGACACGTCACCATAGATAAGATGGTAACTTGTGTTTGGGGTTGATGTTACCTGCAGTTCGTTTAGTTTTTCTGCACATATGGAAATAGTCTGGCAGGCTGATTATATATTTACACTTGTGTAGGAAATGGACTCAAAGTCATTCTAAGATGAATAATTGACCCCTTGCAACCAGAGCCAGATTTACATGTACATTTTTTTTTCATTTACTGGAGATAAAATGGAAATAAAGTTATGCATCTATTATTTGGTTCATCATCGTCTTGTTAATGAAATGGATAAGATGACTAAATACTGACATGTCATGTCCATGTCGCTCATACTCAGTCGAAAGAAGTTGAAAGCTGAAAAATCACCTTTCAACAGAGTCATGTTGAGACAATAATCAAAATCTTGGAGGAGAAGTTCTTAAAATGCCTTCATTCATATTAAACTCTGTGTGTCTTCTGTCTTCGCAGGCCACGTTTGTGCAGACTCAGACTCTGCAGAGGACGTTGTTGATGACTCGGATGCTGCAGTAGATGAGGAGGAAGATGATGAAGAAGAGGTGCTTGTCGAAGAAGATCAGATACAAACTTCGGTATGTACAGTATTTTTGATCGTGGAGCACTTCGGCAAAGCTCAAAAGATTTTAAAATGATTTCACTGTCATGTTGTGTTCGTCATCAGGAAGGAGACGAAGAGGAGTCTGATGAAGCTGCCGATAAACAGTTCACTGCTCATCTTGATGCCGACACAACCATCGTCTTTACCGCAGGAGAAGGTGATCTTTTTTTTAATTTACATTGTGTTAACTTTATGAACTTACACTTTCTGTATATGTCCACTATATGTGTTATTCAACTGTGTTCATTTCATTTAGAGTTTCCTGCCAATGAAATTGTGAGATTCCTAGTGGGTTTCACCAACAAGGGAAGTCAGGATTTCACTGTTCAGTCACTGGAATCTTCTTTCCGTTACCCCCAAGACTTTCAGTACTACATTCAGAACGTAAGTGTGGTCTGAAATAACCTTCAAACACTTTAATAAGACTTTCATGATGGTATTAGATAAAAAATCTTTCTGAATGATTTAAAATAAATAAAATGTGTGATAAAATAAAAGAATTACAACTGTGTAGATGCCGTTTTTCATTCATTAGTTTTAATGGAATTTCAGTAGCTGAGTTTATATGGACAGTAGCTCCCAACCTGCCTGAAATCCTTCTGATCAGAGAATCCAATTTAAAGTTGACACAGACACTAAATAAAATGATCTGATCATATATTTACGTAAGCCAATACATCAGTCAGAACAAAACTTTTCCCACATGCGTAAAGAGGTTCTGCCTACTGTGTGTCAGAGTGAAATATGCCAGAAATATCATAAAAGAATATTTTTTTTCCCCTTAACTTTATTGGCAACACTTAATTAGAAGAATTTTACTAGGTTACCAGGTGCTAATATTTTCCTGTTGAGGAAATAACCGGTTTGATCAAACCAGTCCATCCTGATTGAGGTGGATACATGAATCATTTTTGATTTGGCAGTTATGATGAGCACTATTGTTCATGTAAACACAGAAAACTGATTTTTAGCTTTTTACTTTTAGTCACGTTTTGTTATGTTGATTCACTACAGCTTGTCAAAGCTTCGAAAAACAGTTTTTCAGTTGTGTTTGTATTTATAGTTCACAGCTTTGCCCCTGAACACTGTAGTGCAGCCGCAGGCTCAGGCCTCCTTCGAGTACTCCTTCATCCCAGCTCAGACCATGGCTGGACGTCCATTTGGTCTCGTTATCCTCCTCAACTACCTCGACGCTGAGGTAAATAAAAATGTTTTATCTTGTAATAAAAATGATTTCTGGGTGTGGTGGTTGCTGCTGGATGTTTAGAGGTAAAATATAGTGTGAATTATGTTTGACAGTGACTGTCATAGTCCACCCTAATATTTTCATGATTCATGAAGAACCTGAAGAAGCCGTCGTCGTCAAGTCTGTTGGTCAACAGCACTACTTTTTCATTTGTTTATTCTCGGGAACACATGTCGCTCCTCACTGTCATAATTTCTCCCTGCTGAACTCTCACTATTTTTTCCCAGACTGTTAACAAATGCTGAGTCACTTTAACTTGATATTTTTAAGGAGCAACTCCTAAAACTTTTTTCTTGTTTTTCATCAGGGCAACGTGTTCCAGACTGCCATTTACAACCAGACTGTCACCATTACTGAGAGGGAAGAAGGACTGGATGGAGAAACGTAAGGCTTTCTTCTGCTGGGTCTGTGTTGTGTCCTACATAGTGACAGTATGTACTTAAGATAAAATGCAGATAACGAGATCTCTGTTCCGGAGGTGATGGCGTGGTCCCAGAACGACTCAGTCAGAGTAGGCAGTGAATTAACGCAGTTTTGTGAAATAATGTATAACTCAAATTATTTCGCCAACCTTCCATTTTAATTGTCCCATCTCTTATGCTTCAAATACCATCTCTCTCAGATAATTACAGCACATGTAAAAACCTGTAAAAAGGAGGTGTGAAATTTGCACAAGGGGATTAGCTGTCAGGATTGTTCTGGTGGTGCGAGACGTGCAAACTGTCACCACCAAATTAGTCCAGGAAAAGGGAAAAAAAAAAAGAGTTTGGATTGTTTTTGTAAAAGAAGAACATTTTAATAAAAATGTTCTGGTTAATTGTTATTTCCTATTTAAATAATGGTTGTGTTTTTATTTGCAGCATGTTCATGTATGTGTTCCTGGTTGGTCTGGTGGCTCTGTTCTTCTTTGCGATGTACCAGGTCCTGGAGACAAGGACGGTACGTGATTGTCACTATATTTTTTATGGCTACACATAAACATAGGCGGCGACATGACCTTCATGGTTTCATCAATTCAAATGTATTTCTGTGAGGTGTTGCCCGTCTTTCACCTTAAAGGGAATACGTTGGGTAGAATAAACGACTCTCTGTGTTATGCAGAAACGGAGGATTCCTGTAAAAATAGAGAAGGGCACTGGTGGAATGAATGATGTGGACATCAGCTGGATTCCTCAGGAGACCCTCAATGCCATGAGTATGTTCATTTCTATCCCCACCTGTTCAGTAATTACACGTTGAAATCAACTATTAGGCTCAACATCCTGTTGAGGTGATGTTTTAGTCTGCCAGGCTTCCTGATGTCTCTGATCTTTACTTCCTGTCTTACAGACAAGGCTTCTCCAAAGACATCGCCACGGAAACGAACCAAGAGGGCAGCCGGGACAGATCAGTAAACCTGCATCATCACACAGTCCATCAGACTTTCACTCTACAACATCCAGCTTCCCACTAACAAAGGATCTATTTTTATGGAATCCACTTTTCAGCCCGAGTTATGAATTGCAGATGTTCACACGGGACTCTGCCTCCTCTCAGTCTGATGTTCCTGCTGGTTTCACCACCAGAGTGTGACTCAACACTAAGGACTGAACTTTAGTTAATTTTTTAAGGGACATTTTTTTTTATCAGTGTGTGTGTCTGTGTGTGTACGAAACATGATAAAAAAAAAAAAAAAAGATAAACCAAAAAGTAATTTTCAAATAAAGTGATGTGGAATAAACTGTCCACTAAACGAGAGCTGAATTACATCCGTGTGAATAATTCGATTTAAGCCGTTTTATCTGCATCGTTAAGACAGCGTGTATTTTATGATCTCAGACCTTAAGTACTTTGTTAGTTCAAGAAAATATGTTTCCCCATTCTCATATCTAAACACCACTTGTGCCTTATCCTGTATTTAGGGCGCCCTGCAGAGACATAAAGCGATAGATGCAATCAATTTAAAGAGGTCCCACTGATCGCCCTCTGGCGTTAACACAGTCACATGAGGCCAGAAGCTTGGAAAACTGTGATGGAAAGATTTGTTTTAGAGCAGGGCTATGGCAGCTGCAAGCACAACAAACATTAAAACAGTGTTATCTCAATGTTCTCAAACACAGGTTTAATCTACCTGGGATTTTTCTGTTTTGAGAGGTTTGGTGGAGCATTTCAGACTTCTTACTGGGTGCAGTCTTGTAATCCATTATTTGTGATGAAAAAAATAAATGGATGAACAAAGGTTTTGTTTCGCTTGGAAACTACTATATTGTCTGCATTTTCTTCCAGCTCGTGGTTCCTGCAGTAATATTGCTAAGCACTGTGTACAATTAATATAATATCAGTGGTGTTACTTGATGACATGCAAACACTTTAAACTACAAATAAATTAATTGAAACCAATAAACAAGAAATGCTCAGCTAAAGTGCCTGAGACAGTCATTTAGTTTGGGGCAAATCAGGAGCAAGTAAATAAAGTAAAGATACTGAGTTGAGAGTTGATCAGTATTGATAAATCAATGTGGCTCAACTGTTCCAATGGTTCACTTGCAGATAATTGCAGTAGCATTGAATGAATCAGCTGCTGGAAGCATTGTCTTGTAACATCAGCTGACCTCAGACAGTGGTTTGGTCAGTTTTTCTTCCTGTTATCACCGATGCAGATTAATTCAGCGACATTACTCCCTGCGTTAGGACCAGGCAGTCACAATGAATTAAAAGCAGCCTCTACAAAGTGTTTATTTTCACCTTTCTCCTTCTCTCTCTCTCTGTTGCTGGCTTTTTACATATGCGGACCTGATTATGACTAATTGGCAAATAATTTACCTCCAGTCCTGAGTAATGCATAGAATAAATCAGTAAATTAACATTTGAACAAAGGATCAGAAATATGTTGCTGTTTCGCAGTTTGAAGTCAGAATTAGAAGGATGGAAAAAGACAGCAGCACACAGAATCAGTTTAAAAAAAAGTGGTAAATCCGAAATAAACATAAATAATTTACATTTTCACAGTTTCACAGTCAGTTCTAAGTGTTGGGTTGGCGTTACTGCATACGAGAAAGGAAACTGAAACAGAGTTTTCAGCTGTTTACTGTGTTAATTATAATAACAAATCTTTACAGGTTTGAATGTTTTTTGTGAGGGGGGTCAACTTAGGTTTACATAAGTTTGCTTTATTTCTGTCTGGTAATGGTGTGGGTGTACTCTTAATTGTAAACATTATACAAACGGTATACAGTGGTGTTCAATTCCCTGATAATTAGCACATAATTTTGCATAATTACATGTCTCCCCAGGAAATAGGTGCATCTTTAAATAAAGCGATACCAAACTGTTTGTTATTATTATTCTGGTACTGATTCTAACATTGTTTTTTTGAGCACATTTGCACAGCCCTGAATTTGCTATAAATTCTGTATAAAGGTCTGCAGTTTCAGTTCTTTCTGCCAAATAATGTTCTATCTATGATTAATAGTTGATGTTGTTGGTGTCTCGTTTGCAAAGACCATATTCATATGTCCTCATGTTATTAATCAGGGAAAAACAGCCCGTGTATCCGTCTTGGCATGGCTGGAAACAGGAGAGACAGTTCTTCAGGACAGGGCTCAGCAGTCCATCTACACCTGTAGGACAATAGGACTATAGGACTCTTTAGACTCAGAGAACAGCATACACATTTTAGACACAAGGTTTGAAAGAGGCATAATGAAGCCATCTATCATCCATATCCACACCACATCGATTTCCTCCATTTATAGATGAGTATCTGGTCAATACAGACCCTAGTCATGTGAATTGAGAATGGCACCACCCAGAGATTTCTTAATCAAACTCCAAACTGTCATTAAGAAGTAATTACTGGTGAAACTATATCTCAAACAAGTCCATTCAGCTTTGGTTTTAGTTTTTTTTTTTTTTCCTTATGGGCATAAGCATATAATTCAACTTCAGACACACTTTCATTAACCTATATGCCGTCAATTTAACCATTTGGGGATAAATTATAGGATGGTTTGATTTGATCTACGTGTATACATAAGCTGATGCAATAATACAATGAATGTCCTGCAACTTGTGAGGATGGAGCCTTCGGGGTTCAGTAAATCGGCTGACAGTGTGAGGAGCTCGCTGGTTCCTGGTTCCTGTTCTGGGTGGTGGGAGCTGTCCGGTGCTGAGGGGGAGATATGAGCTCAGTGCGCGCCAGGGGGCAGGTAACGTCAGCAGTCAGCGGCCGGAGCAGAGAGACCGAGCACACACACCTACTAAGTGTTTACCGCCGCTTCATCACTGATACACACCGCTTCACATTAAGAATGGACAGCTAAAGGGCTCGGCGTGACTCAGTCGCTGCTTCTTCTCCTTCTCCTTTCTTTTTATTTTTAATTTTTAAATCCGATCCCCGAGCGCTTCGATCGGCAGCTTCCGCGCCCTCCGCTTGGCTTGAAATGGGATGATATGGGATTTTTCATGTCGACGAAGATCGGAGGGATCCTTGCCTTTACCTTGGGTGAGACAAGCTCCACCGTTGTTTGAATAAAGGCTGCGAGCCATTTGGGATGGTTTGACACAGAAAGATGCCTCGCGTCTTTTTTAGTATTATTATTTTTTATTTTATCTTAGTGCCTGCATCGATGCTATAACTGTATCTTTATTTATCTCCATCAGTGTGGCATGACGGCTATGAGACCTGTACCACGGCCAACTGTTTGTCTTGTAGTACACCCAGCTAGGATATATTACTGGTATTTAGTGAGTGGATTTACCTAAAACTGAAAAATGTTAAATCCAAGTTTTATTAATAGGCCATTTCATGTTTTATCTTTAATGTTTACTCATGAATTATGCACATTATCATTGACACATCTTCATTTTCAAACAGATGTGAGCAGAGCTTTCCAAGCCATGTGGAAGAAATGTGAGGACTGTAGTGGTCAGGAATACTCCGGTAACATCTGCTCCACATCCTGCTGTCTACTCCCATCTGTTCAAAGTTCAGATGGCAGGATTTGTTAATGTGTCTTATGGTATCAAACAATGCATCAATAATAATGGAGCAGAACACGTGTTTTTGTACAGAAGCTGCAAGAGAAAGTGTGGAAATGGTCTGAAATCTAAATAAAGAGTAAATTAACTGTCTTTCTGATGGCTCCACTCTAACACAAACATGTTCATTAGATGCTGATTCCTCCTTCTGTCCCCTTCTGTCTCTGTTTTGCAGCATTCCTGTCCCTCACTGCATCAGGAGACTCTCCAGATGTGAAGTGTGAGAACATATACAAGGATTTTTCTGAATGTGTCCTGGAGCTGGGGGAGAGCATGGACAACTACCAGGAGAACGTGACCAGTGAGAGCGGAGTGGCAGCCGTGTGCAGGTAATGATAACTTCATTAGTCAGAGAAAGAACGAGTGAACGTTCAGTCTCCACTGGACGTTCACTCATTCTTTCTCCTCAACTTCTTGTTCTCAGCAAACGTCCTATTTGTCATTATAACTGATTAACCAGAGAGGAGAAGGGAGGCCATGAGAAACCAGATTTGGTCGTGCATACGTAATTGGATTGCAGTGCAGTCAGTATGAAATAGTCTATGACTGAGTACAAACAATAAGATGTGCATCTCACAAGGAAATACTGTAGAGGAAAGAGCAGATGCCGTGATCTCAGAGGGAGAATAGAGAAATGAATGGTGCTGAGACACTGAGGCGTAGTACTAAATTATTTATGACTTTGCTGCAGCAGTAATGAAATTCCAG
This sequence comes from Mugil cephalus, assembly GCF_022458985.1. Taxonomy (NCBI): domain Eukaryota; kingdom Metazoa; phylum Chordata; class Actinopteri; order Mugiliformes; family Mugilidae; genus Mugil; species Mugil cephalus. The sequence continues at coordinate 2,441,107 of NC_061773.1, read as the reverse complement.
GGACGTTTTTTGTCATTGTTACTGCTCGCGCTCCACAAGCCCAGCACACTATATTGAAGACAAAGATTTACACTTTAGCCTTCTGTTGGAAATTGCCCACTTGCAGCATCATCTGTGATATTGTTTCTCTCGTGGATGCTGGTTGCCATGGTAATTAAAGCTCAGTTTGACTCGTTTGAAGCCTTCCCAGACGCCTGAGTGACAGATTATTGGCAGGAGAATCAATCCATGACAGCCAGGGCACATCCTGTCTGCTGTTGTGGCAGATGAATTCCGTGTGAAATGTCACACACAGCGTTGATATGGTGATCCTTTGTTTGCCACAGCCACTGGGAAGCCTTCCACACATGTGCCCTCACCGCGTTGTCAGACTGTCAGGAGGAAGTCAGCTCCATCTGGGAGACTCTGAGGCAGGACTCCAGGAAGATACGCTTCCAGGGAAGTCTGTTTGACCTGTGCAGCCCCAGCTCCTCCCCCGGTACTAGTTCACCTCTTGCTGCCCTTACATTGCCACTGATGCTGGTTGTAACTACTGGGCCCAGCTGGTGCTCTGTATAGATGGAGGGTGAAGAGGTTTTTCTCTTCACCCGGAGGGTTCAGTTCTCCTAAATTTAAACTTAAAGCCAAGGATTTAAGAGGGGCAAATGTTTTTAAAGGAGCCACAGATGTCTCTGGTAATCAAAAATGTTTGAATAATGTTTGAAATCCTCTCAAATAGCTTTTTTTTTAAATTTTATTTTATTATTATTTCCTTATGTCAAGAAACTTCTGGCGGAGCAAAAAAAATTCCAGTTTAACAATCCAGATTAAAGGAAACAATGGGATCTTAGTCTGATCAGGTCTGGACTCAGACACCTGTGGCTCTGGGTCATTGATATACAAGGGGTGGACACATTATCACATATGTCAGTTCAATATAATGCAATCCAGCACAGCCTGCAGTGTATACCTCTATGTAGATTATAATGTTGAGTTCTTATGGTCTTTTTAAAGCAGTTCTTGTGGAGTTGGTTTTTATTACAGTATATGACAGTGAGGTGTTTCTCTTATTGTGTCCACCCCCTGTTCCATGTATAATGTTTAAATTTTGTCATGACAGTTACAGGAACAGTTTGACATTTTGGTTAACAGATTAGAAAACTAATCACATTTTCATAGTTGCCCAGCAGCACCAGTTAGCTTAGCTTGGTGCACATAAAAGCACAACGGTTCCATCTTTACAAGTTCACACAGTTTGAGGTAAATCAGACAAAAACTGGATTGTGTTCCCTTCACTCAGAGATGCTGGCTACCTTTCCCTTATTTGCGGTCGTTTCAATAGAACTAAGCTGATGAGCTGCTGGCTTTAGCTTCATCTATCGATCAAATATGAGCCACGAAAAAAATGGAAATGTCAAACTGCTCCTTTGATTAGGAGCTACAGTGTGTGTTAGCACCCAGTTTAATCTCTAGTGAGTTTGTATGAACACAGTCAAGCAATGGTTATGTAATTATCTATCATGTTACAAAAAACAGTAAAGGGGCACTTCACCAATATACAACAGCAATATCTTGGCAAATCTTTGCAAAATGACAAGAAACTGTAAACATAAATTAAATTAACTCAGATGGTGTATCGGTGAAATGCCCTTTTAACTTGCAGTAAATGTTGTAGTTAAGTGACAATCAAGAAACTTGTACACAACCCCCCAGCCCCCCCACCCCCACGACACTTTGGCCCACCATGGCTGATCTTGCACGGCTGCTATAAGACACCAAAAACCAGACATCTGACATCTGCGTCACATTCAGTCCATGCTTTAGTTCACTCACAGCTGTCTGCTGACGTCTGAAGAGTGTGAATGTTAAGTGTTGTTTTGCAGATTTGTGTTTCTGTGAAGAAGGAAAAAAAAACTCACCTGCATTTGGCATGATATCACCCATTGCCAAGTATTTTGAATACAGATGGAGATTGGCATTTGTCTTTAGTCATGATGCAAACATCATATTTTTTTATTTATTTTTTATAATTTAAAAAATTATATGTGAGAATTAAGCCTAATAATTTAACAATTTTAATGTTCATCTAGCTAAAACTGGGAATCTGCATTTCATCAGACAGGGAGGGTTTTTTTAGATTCCAGTCAACAATACTAAAATGAGACATACACCTGTCAGTAAATGTTTTTGACTTTTTCCACAGCTGACATCCTGACTTGTCTCAGTACTGAAAGCTGGAAGTATTAGTAATGGCGGCATTCCGCTCAGTGGATGTTCACCTATTGTACACTTCACGGAATTCCAGCGTCATTAATACACCTGTGCTTTCCGTTCTCTGTCAAGTCAAGATGTCTGTCGTGGAAAAAGAAGGTAAATTTAAGAGCCTCACAAACTCCAGTCTGCAATGTGACAGTCGAATTAACAGCAACACAAGGAGAGCTGTATTTTCCATTAGTAGTGTTAGGTATACCTATAAATTGGAAGTTTTAGGTGTATTTCATATTAAAATAACTACAATTAATCAATAATGATGTGTACTTATATGTAACAGCAAAACTGATCACTCCTGAAACACAAGGCAGGGGCCCATTTTTGCCAAGTATCCACCTGTGTCTATGATTTTGTGTCTATAGTGTTAAAATGATGCATCATATAACTGTTATACTGCTTGTTAACTGCTACATGCTTTTAATCAGGCATGTTTTTGGACAAACTTGAGCTTCATTTCACAGAAAAACCACACTACAAACTTCAAAAGCAGTTAAGTAAAACAGTGATACAACACCCATCATTCCCACTCATTTGACTCATTTAGCAAATAAACCTCTTGAGATATCAGTAATTGTAAAGCCCGTTTTACGAATTCTTCACTGGAAACATTCGTAGTTTTCACTCTCACTACAGTAATGACTCGCTACGGTTCACAGCAAATGAGAACGCTTCAGGTTTAATGTCTTGTATGTCTGATATCTGTGTCACCATTTGCATATTTCCTTTTAAAACTGACCACCCTGACAAATGTTATGAAAATGACGTGTTATAAAAACAAGGACAGTTTCTGTGGTCCTGAATATTTTTTTCCTGTGTTCTAGTGCATGGTCATTTTTGTGGCGATGGAGAGTGTTAATTATACCTTGGGTAAAGTGTACAGTGGTCTTGATCTGTGCATGAAGTTAGGTTATAGCTCCCCGGCGTAACAGCATCCTTTGTTATGCAGATTTATTATCCACACGCCCCCATCTCCCTCAACTCCATTAGCATGTTTGTTCTTGCAGTTTCTGTTTATTTTTCCAAGTGGTAGCATCACATCATTCATTGTGTGTCCGGAGGTGACGATACAAATCATTTGTCCTCAAAGCATGAGCAATATACAATCACTTCTTAAGAGAGGACAATGATCCCTTCATACTCTGTCGAAGAAAGCATGAAAATGATTGTGACCATGAGCACTATACCATCAGTATGTATCCCAATGACAGTTTAAACATGGAACGAACTCCTGAATGTAAAATCAAGTTCTGTACCCGTGTTTTTTTGTTTTTGTTTTTTCAGTTCACAGATAAAAAGTACAATATCTAAAGCAATATATGGAACAGTATTGTGTTTGTAATAATAAAGCACCATGTTTGAAACATACAGCATCTGTGTGTGTGTGTGCATCTCTTTCAGTAAAACAACACAGACCCAGAGACATAAAATAGTGGGGCATTAAATCAATGCACAAAGTTGTACGGCTGTACAACTCATTCACTAGAGTTTCTGTTTTTAGTCTACCCTGAAGCAAAGTGTTAGAAATAAGGATTGCAACTAGCTTTTTTTTTTTTTTCTCACTCGTTAGCATTTTCCCATCTGCTACTCTCCACCTGGACGCTTCCCTGCAGAGGCAGAGGTGGGAGAAAATGAAGGATCGTGGCCCGGGGTGGAAAACCTCTGCAGAAGAGAAGACATGCACGTGGAGAGTCCCTCATTAGTCGACCCAAGTTTGACATCTGAAGTGCTACGGCCAATTATTTTCTTCCTCCTACAGTTTCCTGTCCGAGACGTTTCTGATCAGAGTTGTGTTTTACTAAAATAAATGATTCAGAATGGCTTCGTACAACAGCCACACATGTAAAATGTTAAGAAGGGTGGAAAAAAATAAATGCACACATCAAGCTTCCTGCACCAGAGAGTGGGCAGAGGATTTAATGACATGAGTAGGTCCATCTCTTGAGTTGTTCAAATTTAAATACATTATAAACAGATATGTTAAAGAATACAAAATGCGGCATTGGGTGCGAAATCTTTCTGATCAGCCACCATAAGAATAACGGTAGACTTAAAAAGAGAAGTTTGAGTTTTAACACAATATAAATAAATATTCTGACAGTCTGAAGAGGGAAACATATAATGCTTATTCACCTTCTTTTCTGGTATAGATGAGAAGACAGACACTGCTCTGTTGTCTGTGGTCAGCATGAAGCTACTGCTAGCAGCTGGTTAGCTTAGCCTACACATAAAGTCCGTAAATGAATGGAACTGCTAGCCTGACTCTTTCCAAATACTTCTTAGCTCCAAAGCTCCCTGATTAGCATGAAAAACACAAATCTTTAGATGTCAGATAACTAGTCTTTCACATTTGTATATTTTCTCATGAACAAGATATTTTTGTTCCAACTTTCCAGTCTACATAGAGCTGCTCACCATCATCTTGCTGTAGTTTAACAATCAGCTGTAGGCCTCATCCGCCTCTTATCTCTTTAATATCATCCCCTGATGTAAAATTTGTACCAATACCACACTTAAGAAACCTGATATCAAAAGAAGAGAATGCATAGTCCACACTATCAAAGCTGTAAAGGTTTTGAGCCAACAGTCACCAGGCTGATAGAAAGAAAGAAAGAAAGAAAGAAAGAAAGAAAGAAAGAAAGAAAGAAAGAAAGAAAGAAAGAAAGAAACAGGGGTATGTATTACAGGGCTTGCAGTAGATTAAAGATTTTAAAAAATTCAAAAAGTCGACAGAAGGTTTACACAGTTCCAGAAACGATCGGTGCTGCACATCTCAGGACTCGCATCAAATCTCCCTAGATTCTCATAAACAAAGACGCAGCCTGCTGTCAGAACGCAGCTGGTGGCTGACAAACAGTCCCCCAAGTGGTCAAACCGTCTACACGATTTATCAAGACATAAAGAGACAGAGCCAAATAACGCCAGCTCTGCAAAAAGCTGCAAAAGCTCGACAAGGAATAAATATGAGAATTATCCAGAAAGTCAAAGCTAAGCCTGATTCTATTACCACTGACCCATCAGGTGTTGAGATCACAAAACAGAGCAGTTTCTTCCGTCCACTTGGGTTTACAAAATGAGTGTGCGTCTGCAAATGCCCCTTTTAAAGACAAAAATGTTCTTTTAGAAGCAGCTGTAAGAACACACAGAAAGGTCACTTTGCACACTGGCATCTCTACCTTCCAGCGAGAGCAGAACATTTTAATTTGTTCAAAAAGTGTGCTAGCAACTTTTAGCAATGGAGCACAAAGAGAGAGGAAAAAAAGTCTTAAAATGAGGGAATGGGATGCTCACATGTACGTGCTGAATCCTGACAGAAAAGTCAATAAGGGGGGAAATATATATATATGCATATATCTACAGTCGTCAGGTTTAGAAAAGGGTGTAAACTACTTGCTTTCAAAAGCATCTTAATATGCTACAGGGTTAATACTGTCCAACATTTAATGGGCAGCTCTGAATAAATAGCTCCAGTTCCTCTAGTGAATCACTTGATGAGAAGATGCGGGACAGTCCCACATATAAGCTGATGAAGGTTCATGTCCTTTTTAGATTCTCCAAAAGTCGAGTGAGTTCCTTAACCCTCCATAAACTTTTCAGTACAGTGCCAAACATTTCACAGGTTAGATTTGGGTCCACTATTGACTGGAATTGCCCTGAGTTCAGTCCGCATACACAGGTACTCTCCAATTACGGCCATCAGTGCCATGCAGGCTATGTTGACGAGCCACCAGGAGAGGGCAGCTGGAAGGTGAGAATTATAGATCCAGCAGCCGATCATGTGGAAGAAGTGTACGGTGACGGTGAAGTCCAGGCACTGCTTCCCCCGGCGGATGAAGAACCACAGACCAAGGGCACTGCCACAATAATGACACAGACAGAAAAGTTACATTATCAGAGTCGTTTGTGTTTTGTACAACATTGAAGTGACATGCTCAACGAGCTATTTGCATCTGTTCTGGAAGTACAGAGGAACGAATGAAGACATTTCTCACCAGGTAAGAGAGTTCAGGATGAATGCCATCATCGAGAGCCTGCCTTGCAATGACGCAAAACCGAGCGCCTGTCAAAGCACAGCAAATATTTAAATGGCATTTCAAGAGTCAATGAATACAAAACAAAAAAAAATACAAGACAGTATTGACAGAATATGGTAAAAAGGTCAAGACTCTACCAACACATGCAGTGTAAGGAAAACCTTTATTCAAGTGATGCGATTCAGTTTGTGGCATTCCTCTAAGTCACGTGTCTGGGGTCATTCATTGGCTTACTTCACTAGTTTAATGGTCTGCTTCCTTGAGATTTCAATATAGTAAATAATTAAGCTGTAAAACGCTGTTCAAAGTGTACACTAATAGGAACTGGCAGCTGGAGTTGGACCATATTATGCACATTCTCATCACACTGATTTCCATCTTTTGCAAAAGTAAGAACATGAACAAAGAATAACAACGCTCCTGTTTAAGCCATCATTGTAAACGTTGGTGCACACAAACTTAGACTTGACAGACTTCAATGATCCACAAGGGAAATGACTTCGTCACCGTAGCTATCACCCTGTTGCTTAGAGACAATATCTAACAACTTACTTCATAGCTAAAGATCTGGTCCAGTGACCGACTACTTTGCACAAGGCTGTCGACTCCAGCCATCCACAGGCCCAAGAAGCTGTAGTAGATGCATTGCATAAGCACAATCTGGGACACAATGAGGACTGGGTCCCAGATGTAGCTACGGAAGTGGCTGGCCATTGCTGACCGACGTTACACGTACAGGCCCAAAGGATGTTAACAACGGGCCCTGACCAGTTGGTCCATCCAGTGTGGCCTGAGTGTGAGCTCCAAACCTGAAATCAGAAAAAAAAAGTTACATTTAATGAAATCTATTCAATGAGTTCACGTCCTGAGTTTTTAACTCTAGACAGGTTTATTGACAAAAACATAGCAACAACTGTATTGCAGCTATTCCAGTAACAATAAGCTAAGTTAGCTTATTGTTACTGGAAAAGCTACAGTGCTGTGGGGAACATTGTAAGCTGCTGTCTCCATATTTCTCACTAGTTCTATGTAACCCTAGCACACAAAACACTTTGCTTTACTACTTTACTAGTGGAAAAGGATAGGATAATGTAATGTGTCCCACTGAGATTTTATTAAGTTGTGACATGTAAAATCAAATATTTTGTTTGGGTTTTTCAGTGCGAACACGTAAATGGTTCATGCAGTACAAAAACTCCCCAATTACCTTGACCCCCACGCACTCATCAACTACTAATCACTGTCAAAACAACAGAAATCTAAAGAAAGTTATCTTGTAACGATCAGAGACTGTGCTTCCCTATTGTGGCATAATCAATATACACTTACTTGTCAAATCACTGGGTACACTAATTACAACAAATGGTTACTAATAACTTAGTTAATCTTAGTTAATCTTTTATTCATGAAGTTCATGGTATTTGGAAGTAGTTAAAAATAACTACGAGAGATCATGATTCAGCTGTGTTTTAATGCTGGAGGCTGTGGTTTACAGTACTATTGAGCTGCTCTGTGTTATACCAACACGTTTCTATTATTCTGACTAGTCTAAACAACAGCAATGTTTTTGTGTTTAATGGAATGCAGTTTAACAGCTCCACAGACCAAAATTATCTGTGGGTGTATAGCTCAAGCAGTATTAACGTGTATTTTTGGCAGTTTTCCAACCAATGTGTGACTGTATTTTTACATTTTAATAAATTCACTTGTCAATTCTCTCCGGTGCACACACTATACAATGGGAACATTAAAAAATTGCCTCAGAGCTACATATTACTCCAATTTCTTGTTATTTATCAGGCTATACGTCTGCAGTATGCTAATATATCAGTCTGGCTATGTGATGTTTCTATGAACGTAGCAGACGAAAAGTCACATTTATTTGGCTCGTTAATTTTAATGCGAGAATCAGCGTCTGTATGAAGGCAACTGCTCACGACTTCCACGAGACATTGTCAGCCATGGCTTTACTGCAGTAAACAAATACTGTGAGCTTTCATTGACCCCGTAGATATCTGGAGCCAATCCTTCCACACAGTCAAGTCAGCGCAGGCTAGCCGAACACAGGTAGCTTAGCTGTCCTCCAACTACACATCAGCAAAAGCCGATGTTACACGGTGTAGTCGCTGTTTCTTAATTTCGAAACGAAGTGAAACAAATCCCACCATGGCATTCAGTTCAAACAAATAAATAAAAAGAGAAAGGGTAACTCCTGTATATTAACAAAGCCGAGCTCTCTTTCTTGTCTAACGGGAACTTTAAACATCAGGGATGCTGGTCAGCGATGTTACAGCAATTTAGCGTGATTTTATGTGTAATAGATTCAGAAGACATCGACAGAGATGATACAGACCTGAATACTAGATTGGACAGATTCCAGGGGTGTCGTGATCACAATAAACCTTTCGTTTCTTCAAGTTTTTCAAACTCTACTGTTGCCAAACCGGGCCTTGTAGTGGACTAGCAGCTAAACCTGGTTAACAACACGGAAGTCCCAGACCCGGAAGGAAAACTTCAGCTAGCAAAGGAATTTCAATGTAAAATACCTCAGCGCTCTTCCAGGGACAACTCTTTCTTTTCTTCAAACGACCATGAGGGGGAAAAAGTTTCATAATTTATTATATAATTTCTACAACTGCCTCATGCCCTATATAGATTGTAATTGTCCAGTTTGAAAAAGGAAAATAATTTTCTGCATTTATTTTGAATTTTTTTTATTTTTTTTTACTTTTTATATACTGCAAAAATGAATATAAATTGTATTAAACAATTTACGAAATAAAATTGAAAAAAATATGCAGATAGAAATAAGTGGGCGGAGGTATTAGTCTTTTATTTAAATATATTTCTGAAGAATTTGTAGTTTTTCCTCAGAAGTGTAAAGCGAAAGGAACAAAAAACGTATTTCCCCGACCATGAAAAGAAGGAATTTCAAGAAGAACCAAAAGAATACATATGTACTAAACTGAGATTAAAGACCAAAAGGACATTTCTCGCTCACTCTATCTCTAATTAGTCTCATCTGGACAGGAGACTGGTAGGACAACCTGAACAGCCCTCTTCATAAGGATTGCTGGAGATTCCCTCCCTCTGAGCCAGTTTAAGAATCACTTCTTGAGTATAGCAAGTCTTTTCCTGTGCTATCTAAGACTACGCCCCTGTGTCTTTTTTCCTTTTTAGTGCCTCCGATTTTGGATTTTTGTTTTTGTAGAGTTTTTAATGAACTTGGTTTTTGTGCTCCCAAAGCTGAGACGTGCAGAGTGTGACACTGTATACAATGCTCGAGTATTCTACTAGTAGTAAATGGCAAATAAGCCTGTACATTTAATTTCTCAAGACCGATTGTCTTACAGAGTGTTTACTTGAGCAGTCACAAAAATCTCAGGCACTGGCCCAACATGGCCTATTTAACACTAATGATTGCATGCCACTTGCAGTTTCTGAAGGCTTGATTTATATATATATATATAGTTACAACCAGAGATGTGCAGTGTACAAAGGAGAGCAAAATCCTTTAAACTAAGTTAGTTTCACTCCAGTGCAACAACTGAATTTGCCCAACAATACATTTGTTTGCATGTACATGACATTGGTGATAAAGGTCATGTCCTCATTGTCTGTCCGCTGTTACACAATCATGTCTCCAAGATATTTTACTACGCTGCAGGTATTCAAAACTTCACCTGACAGATTAAAGTCAGGAAATGAGACATACGTTTATCTTCCTTAGTCGTGCAGATCGTAATAACACTTTTTGAACAACCTTCATATTACTCTCGGTACTCCGGTTTTCTCTACCTCCAAAGACATGCTCATTAGGCTGATTGGTGACTCTAAAATGACCCTAGGTGTGAATGTGAATGCTTGTTTGTCTCAGTGTTAGCCCTGTGATAGGCTGGAGACCTGTCCAGGGTGTATTCCTCCTCTCGCCTGATGACAACTGGGACAAGTTCAAGCAACCCCCCTGCAACCCTAGTGAGGATTAAGCGGTAGTAGAAGATGAGATGAGATATTTCAGGAGAACGGGAGAGGCTACTTTTTATGGACATGCGCAGCACAGAGTTAATGAGCTCAAGGAGGTCGGGCGCACATCAGCCACTCCCCTTTTTTACTCTACCCATGTTTACCTGAAGTCTAGAGCAGATGTTGTTCTCTTCACCTGTGAACCTTTCTGATTTCATTGCTCCTGCAGTGGTAAGATAACTTTCTAAGTACTTTAGATTTAACGTTTATGTTTGGTGAAACAAGTCACACAAGTCCCGCTCTTTCCAACTGAATAGTTGAGTAGTTTTTTTTTATTTTATTTTTTTTTTAATTATTATTTTATTTGTTTTTTAGCACTCTTGCCTTAAATGCTGCATGCACTCTATTAAACTGGTTTAAAACAGAAATTAAATTTACACTGACTCAAGTACTGTACTTAATTGCAGATTTGAGGTGCTTGTTCTTTGCTTGAGTTGCTTCCTTTTTCTTCTACACTGCATCTCAGAGAGAAACAGTGCACCTTTTATTCACATTTACCTGAAAGCCTTACTTTACAAGACTGTTACACACAAAATAAGTGAGAACGTCTAAGATATGTTTTCTTATCTTAAATTGTTAAAGTATTGCTATTTTAAGACATGATTTTATTTTTTACAAACCAATCAATAGATTAATGGAGAAAATAATCAGCAGATTAAGGCAGAATAAAAAAATCAGGAGGAAAGTTAATATGATTGATATATTAAAATGATCCCTTCCTTAACTGATAATCAGTTACTAACATATAAAAAGCCATGTCTATTTAAAAAGAAACAGAGTAGCGGCAAACAGTCGGAGACACAGTTTAATTCCTGCTATGAGCACAATCAGTAGTTTTGGTTATTATTACATTTCTGAATGTTCACATGCATTTTACAGGCAATGACAGTTCACACGTAACAAGCTCACACAAGCAGTCTGGAAATATGCCCAATATTCAGGACTAAACCAGTTTCTTCTATGCAGGACTATATTGGGACATTAGGTAGGACAAAGTTCTAAGGTTAATTTGTAACACAGCGGCAAGTGTTAGCCAGACAGATCTACAGTTTGTGATTTGCTCTGGATGAGTTGTAGAGTTTGATATTTAACTCCTCCATTCATGCAAGCAGAACCACCTAAACTAAGCTAAACAGATTCCACTGAAATGTTGGACTCTTGGTTTACTTTGATCTTTCTTGAACTCTATATTTCCATTTGCAGGGTAAACAGATACAGCAACATGCTCAGAGTACATATGAGTATGGCAACAATGCGGCAGCTCATAGATAGGAAGGTGATAACACGTCTGAATGTACATAGGAACATGGCTCTGGGTAAGATTATTGTTTGCTCTTTGTTATGTTTTTCTAAAAAATGTCTTATATTTTGTCTGCTTTGTGGATTGACAGCAAGTAAATCTACCACTAAAACAAAATACTGCAGTAGACCCCTTCATGGCCTATCTTTTACTTGGAGGTTTGATTAAGTGTAAAGTAATCACACAAATATACTGTAGAAGTCATACAAAACACAAAAATTAGGATTACTTTTCCAATCATTATTTAGATTCGTGTGTTGCATATGAACTTGGTTGTTTGACTGAAAGACGCCAAAACACCAATTGTTATATTTTTGTAGAAAGCTTTAAATTTTAGGATTATTGTTTTGTTTTGCTAAATAAATATATTTCATTGCACTGTTAACCCTGTATTAATCCTGCACGTGATGTATAAACCTGAGTGTGGTCTCTGAATCGTGGTTTGTAATACCCTTTAGGGTATGTTTATTACTTGACAAGCCTTAGTTTCTTCTTCAGCAGGCACAGTTCGCTGGAGGAGCAGCGTTAGACAAGCTCCACTCCTGACAGCCGTTCCTGCTCGTGCCCTCATAGACGAACAGATCAGCATTGAAGGGCGTTTCCTGCCTCCACACTCTCCTGTTACGCTGTGGGCACGAATGCACAGTGAGGACGGAGACCTGTGGGAGGCTTTCGCCCACTACAATACAAATGCAAAGGGCACAGTCAGCCGTGAGTACAACTTCATTTTGCTGCACTCCGTATTCACAGACGGATTAGAGTTGATGTTTCTGCAGTATAAAGTTTATCATGTCATTGTGTCAGTGACACACACACTCCAATAAATAGTGGAAAATGTCAAATTTAGTGTGAGACTAAGACCGACTTTTAACACATGCTGACTAAATTATGCTTGGTTTTTCACCATTATATTTGCATAAATTACAGATAAAAGTCACATATAACTGTGGAGATATTGTGTTGCACTGTTTCATTTAAGTTAACTCCATCTTCCCGTCCCCTCAACAGTGACCAGTGATCAATCAGTCGGGGGTTCATATTTCGGCTGTGAGCCAATGGGACTCTTCTGGGGTCTGGAGCCGGCTCCCGGATCGAGACAAGGTTTGAGGCAGGTGATTAAAACAAGCCATAAAAAATAAAATTTGTGCCATCAAGCTCAACTCTTTGTCTTCTTACACACTCGTGAAAAGCCCCACATGCCCAAAACAGTAAGTCATGTTACGATTCCAACAGTTGCAGCTGTTCACAAGGTCAGGTGGTTCAAACAACCAACCTGACTGCTATAAACTTCTGATTTAATTGTACTTTTTTTTTTTTTTAACAGGCTTAGGAAAAAGAATGTAGAAACTCCCTTTATAGTACACATCTCCTTACTGGAGGGCCACATTTCACCTGGGGATGGAAAGGTGACTGAGCTGGCAGCTGCAACGACTGAACGCTGGTACATGGCACCAGGCGTGAGGAGAATAGAGGTTCGCCAAAATAGAGTCGTAGGGACTTTATTCCTACCTCCTGGTGAGCAATTAGCACATAAAGTGATTTCATGGCTTTCACAGAGTCATGGTGGATGATAGGAGTATTCACTGAGCAGCTGCTGCTCCACTGATCTCCTGCAGGCCCAGGCCCGTTTCCAGCAATGCTAGATCTGTGGGGAATGGCTGGAGGACTGGTGGAGTACCGTGCTGCCTTGTTTGCATCCAGAGGCTATGCGAGTCTTTCCCTTGCCTACTTTGGGCACAAAGACTTACCTGGTCCACAGAACAGCATCAATGTCGGCGATTTGTATTTTAAGGTAGGATAAGTTGAAGACTCTCCTTTATCTTATGTAATGTGTCTTTCACATAAATTAAACTAATGCTTCTCTTAGTCATTCTCTTAAAATATCCTATTGATGCCTTTTGGACAGTCAGCTTTCCAACTGCTCCAAGATCATTGTCAGGTCTGTGCTGACAGAGTTGGGATCATTAGTCTCTCCTATGGAGTCTACCTGGCTCTTCGTATTGCCACTCAGACTGATGTCAAAGTATGTCACAACTACTTTAACAGTAATAGTGAACAGATATAAAAAAATAAAAAAAATACTGAAATAATGAATGTTTAATGAGGCTACAGTGTCTTGTTCTTCTTTCCAGCCATCCTGTTTGGTTTGTATCAACGGACCAGTAGGAAGTACCACCAAGCTCTCAGATGTAGATGGCAAGACTGAACAATTTGAAATGTAAGTGACTAGTAATTTGAGATGTTATTCGTAGAATATTATTATTACTATGGATTTTTTTTTATCTGTGTAATTTGTGATAATCCAGCCAGTGTCTTAGAAGGAACTGTTAATTTTTGCTTTAAAAATATTGACTATAGAACTTATTATATATTTTTGTGAAATATATTCTTCATAATTATGTTTTTATTAATGTATTACCACCTGAAAATAAGATTTATTGTGTTATAGTTAAATAACAATGAACTGTAAATGTGTACAACGGGAGTGTGTCAGACAATGTTGTGCTGCAGCTCATAGGTTCTACTACATGCTGGCAATGAGTTGGATCAGGCAGAGAGTTTTTTAATTGGTTGCAATCTGCAGTTAGTTTTTCCCTTGATAACACTGAATCCTACACACAAGACCTTAGAAGGAAACACCTGTGATAACATCAGATGCAGGTTGCCAGTACGCTGCTGCTCGGCAACTGTTTGTAGTCCAGGGCTCAAGTTGTCACTCTGTTAGGAACTAATTATGCCCCAGCAAACATCTGCCAGAACTTACTCTGTACATCTGTAGCTAAACTAAATAGCTAAATGAAAACACACTGATCAGAAACAGCATTAAAACCACTAACAGGAATAATAAATAACATTGACCATCTTGTGACAATTTAATGTTCTGCTGGGAAACTTTTGGACCTGACGTTCATTCATGTGGATGTCACTTAAACATGTTCCACCCACCTAGACCAGACCAGACACCCCCACCCCATAGCAATGACACTCCTTGATGGCAGCAGCCATCCCCAGCAGAATGCAGGATTAGGGGGAGGGTTAGGGTTAGGATGATCCACAGAGGTCCCTCCCTTCAACCCATAGGACCCAAAGGCCCTCATAGACACCACAGGATAGCCCCAGAAGACCCATGTCCATTGTTTGATGAGTCTCAACTATTTGGATGCACAAAGAAGACCTGCACATTGTTAGAAAGATGGTCATAATGTTATGCCTGACTGGTGTATAGTATTGCACCATCTACCTCCACTACATCTGAAAACTTCAGTAAACACGTCAAAACATGAGAACTTGGTTGTGAACAACAATGTCTTATGACGTTGTGAATAATACCACATTGACTCCTCGTGTGAACATAGTAAATACAACCGCTTTTAAAGCTTGAAACAACAGCTGACAGACATGTGGTGGATTTTCTGGAATAAAACTTTCATCAAAGGCTGATAACACTGGATTCCTGCTCTTCTGTCTTTTCAGTGAACAGAAGTATTGGTCGTACGACGATCAAGGCCACGTGTCTTTCAGGGAAGTCTCTTTGCCTTCTAATCTTCTCCCTGAGACCATAGTGAAGGTGATGTGTAAGCACAAACACACTAACAGGTGTAAAGATTATCATGCACAAAGACCGAACGTGCCTTGTATAATTTTTACAAACCCTACTATCTAATCACCTCTTGTGTGTTTTTGCAGCTAGAGAACCTCAGCTGTCCATTAATGTACATAGTGGGTGAAGATGATCTGAGCGCTTCCAGCATTGAGAACGCAGACGTGGTAGACTGTCTAATTTATTCTTTGAGACTCA
This sequence comes from Mugil cephalus, assembly GCF_022458985.1. Taxonomy (NCBI): domain Eukaryota; kingdom Metazoa; phylum Chordata; class Actinopteri; order Mugiliformes; family Mugilidae; genus Mugil; species Mugil cephalus. The sequence goes on along the minus strand of NC_061773.1, from coordinate 2,425,704 downwards.
TTTGAGAAATGATAATTAAATACCTAGAGAATCTGTTGTACTATACAGTATGTTGCAGTTGAATAGTCTTAATCTTTAAATATCAATAACTCAATCACTTTATCTGCTTTACTGCTCTTTTATGTACAGTAATTGTATCTTTTTGTATTTCTTTAATGTTTATTAATTATACCATCTTATCTTATGACTCTTTTTATGACTGCTTTATTTTTTGACAGATTGAGGAGACCCTGAGGGCTGCAGGTAAACCCCAGCTCTTAACCCGTTTGTCATACCCTGGTGCTGGTCACCTGATTGAGCCGCCTTACTCACCAAACGCAAGATCGTCCCTGTGGAGCTTTAAACCAGTAAAACGTGAGCTTGATCCCAGATTTACTTTTTATATTATTGCTTATGCATTTTATTTGAGCTACACTTCTTTACATCAATTATTATTATTATTATTATTATTATTATTATTATTATTATTATTGTTATTATTAGTATTATTATTATTATCATTATTATTTTACCCCCTGCAGTGATCACTCTGTGGGGAGGTCACCAAGCACAACATGCTGCTGCCCAAGAAGATGCCTGGAAGAAAATCCTTGATTTCCTGGAACGTACTCTGAGGGAGTGAATCTATGTTGAATGTGAACCTCAACATAGTAAGTTCCACATTGTAAATGTGAAATGATCTGAGAGGACAAAGGCAGGAAGAAGAATTGTGTTATTTCATAAACTAAGTAAGGGACCTCCTTGTAATGATAATTAATATTGTGCAGGCTGCAAATTCTCCACAAGGAGGAGCTGTTTGGTCACTTTGTGAAGCTATATGTATGTCCTCCCCCTTCTTGAGATCCCTGAGTACTGATACACTCACACACAAAAACCGGTGCATTCACAAATATCACATTTCTACTCTTCTATGTGAGTGATGGTCTGGTCAGAACCTGCAGTTGTGCCACTGGATTACAGCACATCCAGAAAAGTATTCACAGCATTTCACTTTTTCCACATTTTGCTATGTTACAGCCTTTTTATTTTTTTCTGTGAAGTCTGTGAATACTTTCCACATGCACTGTATATCACCAGAGTTACACTTCAGGTACTTTAAATCAACAAGATTATCTAAGACACAATCCAGTGACAGTTGTTTGAAATGTATGAGTGTGTGATGATCATTTATATGTCAAATTTTAGTCAACAATTACACAACAAATGATACAAGTTGGTCACTCTTATACACTACTGTTGCCCATAAAGTAGGAATCATTTTTCATTTTCACAATCTTTCCATTCCTGTTTATACATATAGCTGATATGAGAGATTAACAATTACAATGTTTTGAGAAGATCTACACTTTCACATCTATCAAAAGTAAATCACACTGTCATAAGGATTTCGGGAGAGGTAAAAAACAAACAAACATCATATTCAGACTTTATGGGCAACAGTGTGCGATCAATCATTGCCCCCGTAGAAAAAGGCTGACACTGCTACTGTGTTCCTCACATTTTTAATGGGTTATGATTACAGATGCTAACTAATTATCATGGTGGCTCGGGACGAAGAGTTCGTGGCATGCTGAGGTGACCATGGCGATGAGGGCAATGAACTCCTTGAAGTCAATCTCCAGGTCTCCATTCTGGTCAAGATCGGCAAACAGCTCATCCAGCGTTTCATTCTCTTGGATTTTCTGTTCAGAAAGATGGACAGTAACTTAAACAAGACTGTACTGAAATGCTCATTACACAGCAGAAAAGTTCATTCTCATAACTTTTAACTTAATGTTCACATGCTACGTCATCTGATGTTTTCTGACAAGTATTTCAAATTCAGCATTTAGTGAACGTAAATGTCAGCCTTATCTATGTGTTGTATTAACAAGTTATCATGATCATTATGCTGCCACAAACGTACCATCTATAACAGCCATAACTCACCATTATGAAATGGTTCATCTCGTTGTTGATGAGTGCTTTAAGCTCCGCTTTCTTCAACTTACACTTGTGACCCGAGTATTTGTGGAAAGCCTGGATAATAGTGACCATGCTGCTCTCCAGGTCTGACATCCTTGACGCCTGCAACAAACAATTTCAATCAACTCTGTCGTATGTTTTACTCCAAACTGTGCGCATGCATTAGTAGCTTAAACTACTGTTTTTTCCATGTATATGATAGATAAGATAAAATTAAATAAATTTTTAGTCTGGAGCATTTAGTCTTACCTCCATCTGAACAAGCTCCTGTCTTGGAAGGATCCGATATGCGACTGAAGACTTATCTTACAGTGTATTATCTGCCTCGCCCATATTACTGTGGACACTAAATGCTATTGATCAACCAGACGAGGCCTCTCATCTGCCATACACTACCTAATGCTCAACTAATGGCAATCAGTGGTCAGAGCTTTGACCAAAAACCATTTGCTCCTAAATGTCATTTCTGCTGTGTGTATTGGTAATGCATCCATTTCCCATTTTTGCTATGAGCTAGTCTATTCAATAGATATAGGTAATAACTGCTACAAGTTGCAAGAGACTAAAAAGGTGATCTTCATTTTCATTCATCATATTTATTTAGTGCTCAAATAAATGTCAAACATATTTAAGTAATGTGCAAATTTATTACACACATTTGTATGAATAATTAAAGCTTGAGACGTGAGAAGTCACTCATATAAAAAGAAAGGCTAAACACATACACACATAAATGTGGATTTTTCTCTCACTTTGGATATGATGTAATTATAAAGCACTTATCTGAGCACATGCAAAACAAATGCATTAACAGTGTATTGGACTCAGGAAACCAGCTTCTCCATAATCCTTTACATAGCACTCAGTGTTGCATTAGTGATCTCTTATGTCTGTATCATTGGGGATGTCTTTGCTTTATATGTGGTTGTCCTGATAACGTAGCAACAACTAAAGCAGGATGTATTTAAATATTTCAGAGTGTGCTTCAGAAAGAGGCAGACTCCTCTTTTTCCAATCTGTTTACGCAGGCTTAATTACTAAATTGTATTATATTTGTAGTAAATATGATGGAAACATACAGCACCCATTTCCTGTCAGTAATTCATCACCCTTCTGGGTCCTGGAAGAAGAGACAGTATTACTCAGTATCATTCATAGACCACTGCCAGCAAATTAAAGCTAAAGCTGTCTTTACTAGTTTACAGCGTTCATGCAGATTTTTAATTTGTTAAGTTTGTCAAAAAGAATATTTAATTGAATTAATTTTTGCAGCTCAAGGCCGCATCATGGAATCATATTTCTTGCATTTACACATCTTAAAGAAAATTATCAGCTTTTAGACAGTAGTTGTGAGATAAAAGAAGCGGAGTCAGGCTGTATTGTCTTGCTTGCTCACTTTATCCAGTGGTGCTTATCATATGATTTGCATAAGTGGGGTACAAAATTAAAAAAAAAAAAAAAAAGAACTTGCCTCAAAAATGTTGCAAAACATCATAAAGTATAAATCATAACATAAAGCTCCAGGAGGAGGAGCTGGGTGGAAGAAATGGAGGCAGGTAGGTAGGCTGTGGGTTGATAAGCGGAGTTACACTGATCAGACGTAGTGTTATGACCACCTCCCAGTTGTACCTAAAGTGTTTTTGTGTGTGTGTCTGTGTCAGGCTGCATCCTGCTGGGGGTGGCTGCTGCCATCAAGGATTGTTTTTACTCTAGGGTGGGGGTGTCTGGTCTGGTCTGGTCTAGGTGGGTGCTACATGTCTAAGTAACATCCATGTGAATGAATACCAAGTCCAAAAGTTTCCCAGCAGAACACTGAATTGTCACACGATGGTCAATGTTATTTATTTTTGTCCTGTCAGTGGTTTTAATTTGAGAAGATAAACTTCAGATTTTCACTTGAACGCACGTTTCCTGTTGTCCGCACCTTAACTATCTAACAAGCACTGCGCTTACTGCGCATGCGTGCCCGTCCTTACCTTGTATTCCTCGGCCTAGATGTGAGCGGTCGGTTCACCCTTCCTTGCTTCCTTCGGTAGGAAACTGACGTCAAGAAACTAGAGCAGGCGGATACCACTGTGTTTAATTAAGAGCTGTAGCTACACTATTTCAGCAAAACCTGCTCCCGTCACACTAAATTATCCGCATTTGGTTGACTACGGCTCTAAAGGGGAAATTCTGCTACCGAGAGCGACGGACGACAGAAGAATAAGGTTTTGTTTTACTCATTCACCTTTAGTTTTTTCTTCTGCATTCCTCTGCTACACTATCTGATCTTATGACCGCCGACCTAAAGCTGTTCTCCGCTGTAGCCGTACGAGCTCAGTGCAGTTAAGCTGTGTGGAGCTACAGGTCAAAACAAATATGATAAAGAAATGTATTTAAAGAATTTAGGTTTCATTAAGGCCCTGTCTGTGGCTGCACAGAGAACATGTAGAGGCTGTGGTGTTTGAACACCACCACCTAAAAAGTGTGTGGGTGTTACTTCATTCACTCCATTTTTATTTCTTCTCAAGCATAACGCTGTAGCTGTAATATATATATGTATATATACATATATATGTGTGTGTATTAGATGATTTTTATAATTGTCAACATTTATGTGGAAATTGGAGGTGATGGTGAGCTGCTCTAGCTCTTCACCCTGCAGCCACATATCTCTCTCACGTTCTTCTTCGACTTTTTTTTCTTCTCTTTAGAAAATGGCCTGTTTTCATTTCCAGGCTATAATTAGCTGAGAGTGCAAGTGTGTCATCTCTATGTTTTTCACACACACACACACACACATCCATACACACACACAGTTTCCATTTCAACTGTTTTTGCATCTGTGCAGCATGGCTGATCTGCTGAGGCTTCTGCTGCGGGTGGCTGAGAAGGCTGCGAATGTGGCCCGGGTCTGCAGGCAGGAGGCTCCCCTCTTCCAGCTCCTCGTCCAAGAGAAGACCGGAGAGGACAAGAACAAGAAGTTCGTCCAGGACTTCAAGACCCTCGCCGACGTTGTGATTCAGGAAATGATCCGGCACGATGTTGGCACTCAGGTGGGGGGAGGCCACACAGGTCAGACACTGTGAGCTGCAAGAATTGGATTTTAATTGTGTCACGTGTCTTTTTATTTGTCTATTTTCGTGCAGTTCCCTGAAATGGCTGGCTTCATTCATGGAGAGGAGTCTAACAAGTTTGAAAACGGACTTGGTAATTATTATTACATAAATGTGTTGTGTTGTTTTGTGAGCCTCATCAATAAGTCAGATTATACAATGCAATAATAACAAATCAGTCTAACAATCATACTGTAAGAGCTAAAAATACACTTATGTTTTGTAATGATCTGCTACTGGAACGCCAAGCCAACATGGTGTCCTAATATTTACGCTCACTGCACCTTGCACTGGATAAATATTTGAAGGAGTCTGTAGTAAGATGATCAAAGCCTCGCTGCCTCTGTGTCTCCAGGAGAGAGTGTGACCGTCACGGTGTGCAGCACAGAGGAGGAGACGGCGGCGTTACTGGCTACGGTGCTGGACGGCGACCACACGGCTGCATCTCTGCTGGCTCGAGCCATCCACCAAGACCCGACGACCATCGACACCAGCACGGATGGCCTGGCAGTTCCCCTCAACCCCTCTGAGCTCGGCGTCTGGATTGACCCCATAGGTAAAACCCTATCTGCTCGTCTAGATCCAGACACACGACGTTAACGCCAGAGCTCAGTCTGTCTCCATTGTTTGTTCATTATTAAGATGCCACCAGCCAGTACATAGAGGGCCGAGAGGAGGCGTTGGATGAGGGCCACTTGTCTCCTTCAGGTCTGCATTGCGCATTGGTTCTGATCGGGGTTTACCTCCGGAGCACGGGTGAGCCTGTCATGGGCGTCATCAACCAGCCGTTTAACCACAGAGATCCTGCAGGTGGACGGTGAGACAATGAATAAAAAACAGAAACTGTGCCAGTACAGAAACATTTCCTCTTCTACCACCTGTCAGAGAGGAAATTCTAGAACTTTTGCTTTTTTAAAAGCTTCATAATTGAGTTGACCATCATATCTGAGTGTGAATGCTGTATTCACTTGCACTGGGAAGGCAGACCTCTCACTGCATCATCTTTTCAATTTGAAGGGGTTTGCATCGCACTCTCAGATTACCAGCAGCGAAGCCTGCAATTCAAACAAGCCAAGACTTGGATTTAACATTACACCCTGTTTGTTTTGCAGCCTTTACAGGAGTCTTGTGACGTAGTCGTGTGCCCTTCGGTAGCAGCCAATTAATGTCATTTCTGTGGTAAATCTGTACTGTATGCACCATTAATTTTCTCTCTGTCTCTGTGTCTCTGAGACCGCTGCTGGTCCGAGTCCATCGTTCTCATGTCCGGATTGCATTTTCATTGAATTTCTGAAAGTCATGAATTAAATAAATACATGACCTGTCATTGTTGCTAATGGAATATGACCATAGCTAACCTGCGTTTCCAGTTTGAATGCTGAACCTCTAACAGATGTTTCTCAGCTTGAAAGAACTAAAATGCGTTGAAAATGTTTGAGTAAAACTAAATGTGACTCTATCTGCCTCTTTGCTGGTTTGAAGTCTCACCTTACTGATTCTTTGCATCCTCAGCTGGAGGGGGAAGCATTTCTGGGGTGTGTCCTACGGCAGCATCAATATCTGCTCAGTGTCCACGACAAAAGATGGACCCAAAGGGGAGCGGGGTCTGTCTGCGGTGCTGAGCTCCAGCGAGAAGCAGGTGGTGAAGGAGACTCTGACGTCCCTGTGCGGCCCTGACAAGCTGATGTACGCCTCTGGAGCCGGCTACAAGATCCTGTGTGTCATCCAGGGCCTGGCTGACGTTTATGTCCTCTCAGAGGGAAGCACCTTTAAGTGGGACTCCTGCGCTCCCCACGCTCTGCTACGAGCCCTGGGAGGAGGGGTGGTGGACTTGACGAAGAGTCTACAGGCCAGCTGTGAAGCTCAGGATTGCAAGACAGAACTGACCTATCACCAGCCGCACAATGAGTGCAAAGGAGCAGACCGCTGGGCTAATCATGGAGGCCTGGTGGCTTATCGGGACTGTTCTCAGCTGCGCAGCATCCTGGGGGCTCTGAGAGACAAACTGTAAGTGCAGTCAGCACAAGCTGAAGCATTTATTGCTGCATATATCAGTGTATTAATGTTTCCTTTAATAGCCCAGAAAGGAGGATGTGAAGGGTTGTCTTATTTTTAACCTGATATGCAAGTTTATATGTAACAAAATGAACTTTAGGTCTGAATCAAATGATGTTTGGTTTTAAGGCGCGAGCTGTACACAGCCAGGAGGAACGTGTTGTGGATTAATAAGATTTATTTGGGAACAATACCACAAGATTCTTGTATTTTGGAAAAAGGGAGGAAATGCAAAAAGGTGACGTTACAGAAATATACAGAAGCTTGTGTTACTCTCAGATTTGAAACTGCTCTCCTCTGGGTTAATTCAGGCCGTTGTCTTCCTACCAACACATGAAACCAACCACATTTGTGAATGTGGTTCAGTTCAGACCTGCTCATCATTTATTAAATGTTTCTCAGACTTTTAACAGCTCCTGCCCATGTTGCATTTAGCTACAAAGAGCTCAGGTGCTCACTGCTGGACAGCTGAGGAACACGTCAGTGCTACAGGGAAGAAATGTAATGTATACATGACATTGTCTTTATTTTAGTGGAGTCACATTTTTCGCTTTATTTAACTTGTCAGAGACAGTAATCAGACTTAAACAGAGCAGTGTGCAGAATCCACACCTCTCTGAAACAACTCCTTGTAAGGAGCAGAGGAACACACGAACCCCTGCCCTCTATTCATGGCCACAGCACCGTTAGTTAAAGGTCAGAGACTGGAAAAGCCATATGAGGTAATACTTTGACACACGGAGTCCTCTTTTTTCACAGTGGGTTTACAGTAAAATGAAATATTAATCCACTTTAAGGATGAGACCTCTGTAGGATCACTGTCTGCTCTGGAGACTGCAACAGATTCGTATTTAGACGTTTTAAGTGTGTCGGGTGTCTTCACACGCTACATGTTTAAAACCTTCATACGCATTGGAACTGAGGAACCACACAAGGAGCAGAAAGCCGAACAAACATTGTGCATATAGGAAATCATCTTTATTTTGAAAACCAGAGTAAGCGGGGGGAAACAAACCCAACAGTGGTATTTTAAAACTGTTCGCCAGCCAGGGAACTCTCCTCCTCATTCCCCACAGAAAACCCCTGATGATTGTCAGATTATTATTCTTTTTTTGCAATAATTCTGCATATTCTGTTAAAAACTCAAAAATAAACAAATTATAATAATCCGGAGTGTTGGCTCTTTCACTGACTCCCTCTTGGACTTTGAACTGCTACCTTTAACGCACAGCACTGCACATTCTCAAGTCAGGAACGACGTGTGGAAAACGAGGCGTTATGTTTCCAGTTTCCTAGACAGGGACTGAAGCAGGTCTTTGACAGCAAGCTGTGATCTGAAAATGCGAGTTAATCCCGGAGAAACAAAAAAAAGAGAGTTCTCACAGCTCTGACTCAGCTGGAAACTACAATCTGTTTGAGATCACTACCTCCAGCCGTGTCTGGAAAACTGGGAAACTATTTTGACACGTGACGAGAAATGAGGCAAACTTATCACTGCTTAAAAAAACCTAAAACCTAAAACAATATTTGCAACAACAGCTTCTCCTTTTCAAGCTTACAAACAACTTCACATTGCCTTTTAAGAGCTAACGGACTTTCCCCAGACTGTAAGGGTTGTGCAATTAGATGAAGCTTTTCAAAAACCTGTCACTGAATTAACATTCAGATCCTACCAAAAAAACAAAAACAAAACTAATGAGCCCATGTCCCTCTGATGTTGGCATTACAGCGGTGGGTGTGCAAATGAACACAAAAGGAAAACGATGAGCCCGGCGCTGATCATGATCAATATAAAAAAATAGCCTTTATCAAATGCCTCGCACATAATTGCTGCATCACTTCACTCTCACAATCTTCACGTCAGGTGTAAACAATAAAAGCTCTGTTTTCTCAACTCAAGCTACAATGAACAAACCAAACTAAGAAATACAAGCAGTCAATCTGACCCTTCATGTTGTTACAGACAGTACGACTGAACTCAGATGTTTAGATTGCGAGTAGCTTTTCACAATGATGGGTGTATTGGAAGATTCTTCGCAAACTGTCTTACTGGCTTGTTCTGAGCTGCCCAACAGTCGCAGGTCAGTCACGGCTTCACAACTGCTGCAAAATGGCACCAAATAATAAGACCTTGATCTGAATGACAAAGTTTTTCAGTAGCTGCCAGGACGACAAGGCTAGAGTTTAGTAGAGATGCGTTTTTAACTAGTGTCATGTCTGTCAGTTTATTTACTGGTCGAGCTGGTGGCAGCACATCAATTAGTTAATTTCTGAGATATATTGTTGAACAAACATTCAGTTGCCAGTTCATTAGGTACGCTAGTGACAATCAGTTCTAATAGAACAGTCCCGCACTGTTACGGCATTGAGCATTAGTTTAAAACAACGGAGAAAGATGTTGATTCAACTGTGACCTTAATTTGGGGGCTGGTTTGAAGAACTGTTTCATTGTATGTGTTGTTTCTATTATTTCATCACTGGGCTAAAGAAAGATTATTTCAATCCAGTTTAACAGCACCACAAACGACATCCTCCAGAATGATCTCACAGTTGAATCACAGCATTTCAATATAAACTGATTAGTCATGAAGGGTGGATCTCCCTTCATGACTAATGTAAAAGCAGGGCTGTTGTTTTAGAAGGGTTTTGTTTTCACTGGTGTGCCTGATGTTTTCTGATAGTAGGACCTGATGCATTAATAGATTTGTTAAAAGTGTGACACAAACTTCAATTTCTGGGTTCTCAAAAATGGTCCTATTGAATTTGGATCAGTCTGTGTGATATGTGTTCAACAAACACAGAGCACGTTGCCTTTCATGGCAAATTTTTTAGTAGTGGACTTAATGGAAAGTGTGGTTCTTTGGTAATGGCAACACAAATTTAAACCACAGTTCTAGTGTCTAGACACCGCACGTGACTGTGTAGCGTGATAGCTTTGTCCAGATGCTTTATCTTCTTCTGTAGTAAAAGGTAAAAGTTAATTATTCAACAACTTTTAAAAAGTAGGTTTCCTTTTTTTAATCAAAAAGAACTTTTCTGCCCTTCCTTGCTGTTTGTGTGCAAGCGACCAGAGAACCACACTGTGGCCTCTTTTAGGCCGGTTGACCAACTGACTAAAATGTGGCTGTGATTAACCTACTAAAGCAAGTTTTCACTCACTTCAGTAGAATGTGTCACGTTTTTGTTGGTTTAGTTCAGATGTGTTGAGTTTGGGCAGCAAGGATTCATTCTTGAAATATCGTGGGCGAGGCGCTGATCCAGAAGTAGATCCTCTGGTAACAGTAACTGACAATATGAAGCTGATCATTATCTTCATTACACAATTACAGGGATCCATAAATCAGTCACACTGACACTCTCTTCAACAGCCGCTTTCTAGAGACGCCGCCTTAAACTGTGTACAGAACACTAATAACAAGAGTGAGAGAACCAAAGTATTAAATGCAGGTGAATAAAATCATGCAATGAAGAATTTGGCAGGAAATTATGAAAAGCAAAATGTTTCAGTACAGTATCCTGAATAGGATTTCAATGCCAAGGCTACAGTCGTCTTTAAGACCAGCAAAAGAAATATGGTGAAGTGAGAGGTAAAGCACCATCGCTGCCACCTCTTCAGCCCTCCTTCAATACTTGTATTCAGTTGACAGGCTCCTCTTCATGATCCAGTCTCTCTCTGCTCTAGGCTGATCTGACCGTAGCCTCAACCACATGAATTTAGTCAGTTCAGATCTTGGCATGCCGACAGGCAGGTGAGAGACAAACATGGCCATTATCAATTGTGTCCCTGCGTTGCTATTTCAATATCACTACCAAGTCAACAAACTTCACCTCTGGAAGGGTTTACGGACCTTCTTTCTTCTTCTGGGGGGTTTACCACTTTCAGCAAATGTCTCGCTGGGCTCTGGACGGTGACCTCCGGGCATGAAGAAACTTGTTGAACCTGGAGGGGGTGAGAACGGAGGTGCTCCAGCACCAGGGGCGTGTGGAGGAGGCGGACCTGAGGGGAAGAAGCTTCCGTTGGCAGCCATATCATTAGGTGGCGCTCCCTTGAAGATTCGGTTGAAGAAATCCTGCAAATCGGGGGGGCTGGTGGGACCTGGAGCGTGCTCCGAGGGCGTCCTGAAAGGAAAGTGTAATGACGCTCTTTTCTCTTTAAAGAAACTCATGTGGAAACAGTATGTGACAAAACAAAAATAGGGGCGAGGTACAGTCACCTATTTAGATTTAAAGTACTATACACTCTAATAAACAACATACTGTATATTGTGTTAGATTAACATCATCCCAATAATACATAAGGGGGAGCTCCTCCTATACTACACAGCTAGTAAAAATTTATATCATAGTTTACTAATATGTATATTTCTCATTAAATAATGGTTTCAATTTTAAATTACCAAAGGCAACTTCAAAGGCTTCATCTGTTCCTAATACATGACAAACTGTATATAGTAGCAGTGTTTACAGTATGCGTCCAGAAACAACACCCACAACAATAAACCAAATATGGAGAAAAAACTATATAAGAAAACATCGAGTGTCCACGACGTACCTGTGTCGTGCTGCGTTGCTGTTGTTCTTTGAACCAAAGGAGATGTGATACGGAACACGGTGTGTGTCAGGAGAAATGCCTATTCTTTGGCAACCTGCCCACTCTGAAACAAGAGAGGATCACATGATGAGAGGAAAAAAGTACAACCTCAAACCACTTTCCTGTAACCTGAAGCATTAAGAGAGACACATACTGATAATGAATGAGCTCATGCAAACTACTACTTCTTATTTACTTATGAGCAGATGATCTTTAGATGAAAGCTCGTGTTCACCTGTGATATCGTACACCTTTCCATCCATACAGGCAAAGTATGTGATGCGTAGGCCCAACATGCTGGACTCTGCCCACAGGTCTCCCTCCTCAGCACTATGGTAACGGCTGCATTCAGCACAGAACCGGGCCTCAGCAGGTTCGCGATCCATCTCGAACCGCCTGTGCACAGACACACGTGTCACAAAGAAAATACGACTGTAATGAAAATCCACAACAAATAAAAAATCAGACTGAGGAAAAGGGGCAGATGGAGATGTTTGACGATGATGATGGGTGTGTAGCGACGTACTTGTGCTTGCCTTCACACTTGGTACACATCATTGTGTTCATGGCTTCCTTCAGGTCATCCTGCAGCTTAGTGAGAAACTCGTTCATGGACTTTGAGAGCTCAGTTGCTGCCATACGCTTCCTGCATGATGACAATACGGATTAATTGTTCATTCAAAACAACAGGAAATAACGTTTTATCAATGTACCATTCTTTCTCTATTAACAAAGGTCAACATCAGACCTTTTTACTATTACCTCAAACTGTCACTATTGTGTATGAATGAATGAATTCTGTTGACATTATGAATATTGAAAGAGTTCTGAGTGTTTGTTCAGGACCTCAATAGAGCAGTGATTGATGATTTCATTAGCTGACAAAGGGTTCAAAACAATTCACTAAATGATTGTGCTTTTACTACACATTGTGTGTACTCACAACTCATACTCTCGTCGTGTCTCTGGGTTACTGACAATATCCCAGGCAGCCCTCAGTACTTTAAACGCCTCTCCAGCTCGTGGGTGTTTATTCTTGTCTGGATGGACCTGAAAGAGAACGCACAGAATAAAAGGTTGCAGGAGTAAATATGAAAAAATATTAGTCATTACTGCAGGCATCCAATGGTGAAATTAAAGTACGAAGCACTTCTGATTGTCTCACACACCTGGACAGCCAGATGTCTGTAGGCCTTCTTTAGCTCGGTCTCAGTGGCGTGCACTTCCACACCAAGCACTGTAAAGGGGTCAAGCTCCTCCTCTGGTATCTCAGCCAATGCCAGTAGTCTCTCCAGTTCCTGTCCTGGCTGACATTTCCCTGCTCTGCCTGGTGACTCGGGCATAGATGGCGATGCATGACCATGCCTCCTGAACAGTCCTCGGACCCTTTCTAGCAAGGACACCACCCCCTTCCAAAACCGTGACTCTTGAAAAGCTGTCCAATAGCGTTTCCCCCTCTCTCCACCAAAGCGAACCAACAAACCCTTTGCCCACTGGGAACTGAAAATAACAAACGCACAGATAATTCTGAAACAAGATAAGGCAGCTGTCTTTATCCACTTCAGTGACCTAACAGTTTTGTCCAGGATGTCTGCTCCTGTGCATTTTGTCCATTTCAGAATCCGACTAGCATCTGCCTTCATTGCCGGTACATCAGTGATCTTTATGAGGAGCTGCTGCATAACATTGTAAAGTTTCACAACTCCTGTCTCCACTCCAACTCCACAATTGTGAGTTAATGTGACAATAATTTCAATCATCATGTGGATGCAAGAGATGCACCAGAGGCTCAGAGACTCCGACAGCATCTCCCTGAATGCCAAGACAAGCTGGTTGCCCGCCCTCCTGCGGCCCCGGTTTGCCTGATGGTGGTGGTTACGTCTGCGTGCCGCTTTGTGTCGACCACCACTTGACATGACATTTTTTTGAAAGGATGAAAAAGCATTCCGGCCGCTCTGCTCTAAAACGGATCCACCGCTCCTCAGTTTACACCTCTTTCCACTCCCCACATTCCTCCAACCAGACTCCCCATTCATATGCTGCTCCTTTGCAGCTTCATCCTCCTCTTGATTTATAACCTGGGAATTCTCATCACCGGTCTTGTCATGCTCCAAGTCGTCTGAAACCTCTTCTGTAATGTCTTTGGCCTCTGGGGATCCACAGTAATCTGCTTCACCAATCCCAGAATCTTGCTGAGCAGCTGGGTTCGGAGTTTCCTGAGATGTCAGATACGTTGTTTTATCCTCCTGCTCGCAGTCATCCTCCTCATCAGTCTCTCTGGACTCCCACTGACTTGAATTGGTCACAAAGGCAGCGACACCATCAGGAATCTCCTCGTCACTGTCAGTGACATCCATTTCCTTCTCAGCTGCTTCTCTCTCCATTCCAGCTGTTCAACTTCAAAATCTGTAAAGTTGGTATATCAAGGATTACAACTTCTTATATCCATAATGTGTGACCACATTTTCCCCAGACTCTCATAAAAAAATGAGACCGGGAAGTTCGGGTCAGGCTCAGGTCCACCATATCAGCAGCTAGTTCAGATTTTCACAGCTCACATGATGCACTGGACAACCTGAAAAATAACAGATAAGCATACATCAACAACTTTGTAGCTAATCTTTTAATATTGTGCTCTAAGTTGCATTAGGCCATTATGAAATGCTTAACAAAGTAGGTAATTCATTCACTAGGTTGTGTTATCTGTAAAACTCTTTCTCAACTATATTGTATATGTGTAAACGTGTACATCAGAACATAAAATTACACATATGTTAGCAGTCCTTAAAGAACTTGTTGACATTGCACATTTTTAAGACTATTGTGACTATTGTGTGAGTGAAATCACTAACACTTTTGACAGGTTGGCACTTTCAAAACTTCTCAAACGGCACCTTTTTTCTGTTCATGAACATGTCACCTACGGTTTTAAAAAATGGTGCCAAGAACATAAACAACACTTAAGGATTAATAAATATAAATAAATAGTGATTCGACTGTAAACATGCTGATCACCAGAGGTCATCGTGACGGGTTAACAGCAACTTTTCCTAAAACTAGATAAACTAAGGACACGTACGGGATGCCATTCATTAATAGTTAACTTTAATTTAAGGTTGCTTCATGAGTTCATAAGTCCAGTCGAAGCAGAGGTGTGTTATTAAAAAGACACTAAACCTCGCGTTAGCACGTACATGTGTAAATATGAAACACAGATTATATTAAATTATCACTGCTAGTTACTTTGTAAATTGAGTTAGCCAAGTAATAGCACAGTGCGTCTAAGAACTGAGTCGAGACAAGCAAAGGGTTCACACTTTAAAACATTATAAAAAGCGACAGGCAGCTATCACGGTAGTCTGACTGACAGCCACATGTAAATGTCACAGTGATAAAAGCACCAGATGTTTTAACGGCGGCTAATGTCAGCAGGCAGTCTGGGTGTTAGCATGACGGTGACAGACATACGGTATATGGGCTAAAATTAGCCTATCCCTTGCTGGCTCACCTGACTTTAGTATTTCTGAGTATTTCGACTAAATTAGCTCTCAAACGAAGGTGAAACGACGACACGGCCAGCAACTACTGACGTCTTTAGCTAGCAGCAGACGATCGTTAGCTACTAAACAGTGACGAGCTGGACTCGCTAATATTAACGACTGGTTCCCCTTCCTGTGGAGCTTTGACGAGGACGCTAAGACATGTTTTGGACACCGGACGAGTCCAGCAAGACACAAAAATCATGTTGCGTTTTGCATTCAAACAAACTAGGTGTCACATATACCTCTCAGATTACTGTGTAACCTTGTTTGTTAACAGACATCCAAGTGCCCGTGTTGTTTTTTTAGCCACTTCTTCTTCGCTCTCTTCGCTTTCCCCACTTTCTTCCGATTTCTTCTTCTTCCTCCTCCAACTTCTTCTTCGCTGCTTCCCGGATGTCAGCAAACAACAGAAGAGCACTACTGCCATCTAACGTTATAGAGAGAGGAGATCATTCAAAATCAACTTTTAAAAAAATTGTATTCTTAATATATTAAACAGACTGTAACATTATTTTTAATCTTTTTCCAATCTTATACCATAAATTTCAACGAGACCCCGTCATACGATTCAAATTCCCCAATCACTGGATCCTATTTTAATAAAACTAATATCATATGCCGAAACAGTCTTCTTATTGCGCTGCTTATGCTTTTGGTTGTATAGCAGTGGCATAAAAACGATATTTGTATTTATATTACTTACTATATTAGGGCCTTTGCAATGGTCTATGTTTCGTATGATACTGAGAAGGGTTTTTGTTGTGTTTTGTTGTTTCTTAATCGTAAACCTGGCATGGCACACTTAAGACTATTCAATAAATGCACAGTAAATGCTATCCATTCACCCTGCAGGCCACGGGCAGCAGAAAAAAAGCTAGTGATGATGATCATTGGTTATTTATTAATATTAAAAGGTGAAGTGTCTCTTTAAATATGCATATGATGTCAATACCGGCTTTTTAAAAATGATGATCATCTGTAGCATACTCTCAAAATCATTTAAGGCCAACCAACTCCCACATAAATAGACATGAAAACCAGTAAAATTCACATATGCTGATCTTTCTCTATGTAAGTATATATTGTGCTGACGTATTATATGGGGGTCTTTGACATGGTAAAACTCTGGGAACCCCCCTAAAGCCTCTGCATAAAGGAACAATCTTGAAGACGCAGAGGGTTAATTTCAAGCCCCCACTACCACCACCCACATCCCCAATTTGAAAGCCGCCTCTCTACCGGGAGAGGAAGGCTCTTTTTCGGTCAGATGGCGTGCTGCAGTCCGCCCCCGTCATTCTCCAGCCCACACAGACAGCAAAAAGGCAGCCAGCAACCAATACGGTGCGCCGGAGGAGGATTTCTGCCAGTGATTTCAGACGAGGTACGATACGCAAAGGGGATTTACTACGCCAATCTGCGACGGGGAAGTTGTCGGCAATAGGCAAGACGGTAAGAAACGAACAGGATCAGGACTGCGATGCGTCTCTGAGCATGGTGTTCTCCTCTAACATCTGGCGCAGGAATAGTTGGCTCCAGTCGATGGTTTTATTTGAACTCCAGCGAGTATTCCGAATGCTTTAGTGTAGTCAGGATGAAACGTGGTTCCGTCTGAGTGATTAAGTGAAACTGATTTTATTATTATTATTGTTTCTTGATCAGTTTCATTCCGGGAAGACCGGCCCCTGGCGTGTTTGGAGAGATATCTTTGCGTAAAAAACAACAACAACAAAAAAGAAGAAAGAAAAGAAAAACAGTCTACCTAACGTGAAGAAGGTAAGAACGACTCGTCTATACTACGACCATTTAGTCATGTAGGATCTTTTGTGAAAATGTAGTAAAATGTGTCTGTGCATAGAGGGACCTCTTCTGCTCCAAAGCATGTATGAACTTTCTTTGAGCTATTGACTTGTTTTTATCAACTCTTTATTAAGACTGGGGATTTCAGAGACATGTATACTAGGTGTGGCCCAGATGACAAAGTCATTAACTGATAGAAATAACTGGTACAGGATTTCTCTACCTGCAGGTTCATGTGTTTCCTTTCTCCTGCCTAAACTTTCCAGTGCTGGGTGCAATGTCTCTGCCGCGCACACTTGGGGAGTTGCAGCTCTATCGTGTGCTGCAGAGGGCCAACCTGCTGGCCTATTATGAAACCTTTATCCAGCAGGGTGGCGACGACGTCCAGCAGCTCTGTGAGGCAGCGGAGGAGGAGTTTCTGGAGATCATGGCACTAGTTGGCATGGCCACCAAGCCACTGCATGTGCGTAGGCTGCAAAAGGCCCTCCGAGACTGGGCGGCGAACCCTGCCCTTTTCAGCCAGCCAGTTGCTAACGTTCCGCTTGGGGGCATACCACTGTTTAAAGTTGATGGGACGGGTACGAGTGGTTCAGCTGGCGGGCCCAGAAAGTCTGTAAGTAACGGGCAGCCAGGGTCGCCATGTGAAAGAGAGGATCGGGCATGCCTTACCCCAATGCACAGTGGGAGTCCAAGAAGCCCCTGCTCTCAGGCCTCTCCACAACCACCAGACACACACTATAGGGAAAAACTGTCACCCATGGACCCACACTGGCTCAGCCCAGAGCCCGACGGAAACTCCACTTTGGCTTCTGCATCTGGAATGGAAGAAGAGTCACAGAGCCCACCTCTGCTGTCAGCAGGTCCTCCGGGACCCTCCACGTCCCCAAGCCCCTCTGCATCATTTACTCCTGCTGTTCTGTCGGCCTGGCCCGGAGGGCAGCTGGACGGGGAGACGGCGAAGGCGGTGGTGGAGAGCGTGGATAGACTCCTCCGGACCCTGCCCAGGTCAGACCCTGCAGAGGTCAAGACTCTGCTCAGGATGAATAAGAAGATGGCAAAAACTGTGGGGCACATCTTCAGAATGGGGGCCCAGGATGTTAACAAGGAAGAGGAGATCCGCAAATACAGTCTCATTTATGGACGCTTTGACTCCAAGAGGAGAGAAGGCAAGCAGCTCACACATCATGAGGTAAAAGCATCAAAGACCCTGATACTTATAGTAATCTAATCCAGAAGTTGGTACACAAAACATTTCTCACAATTTCTTGCCAGGAAGTCAGTTTCAAAGCATCCAGAACTCCTTCATTTGGCATTTTTCTCCTCAGTTGATCATCAATGAAGCGGCAGCCCAGTTCTGCATGCGCGACAATGCTCTCTTGCTGAGACGGGTGGAGCTCTTTTCTTTGGCTCGGCAGGTGGCAAGAAAATGTGCCTACACCTCCACACTGAAACATGCAAGGTAAGGGTACTGCTCTGGGTCTGTTCTCCAGCAACCACTGACTGACACACCTCACACCTGCTGTGTCCTAACTGTGTCCTCTGTCAGGAAAGAAAGAATCAGAAAGTCTTATAGAGTCAGGATCCATATCCTTCACAGCAATCATAACACCGAGGGTAGTGTCACGTGAAATAAATATGAATGATAATAGCTTACATTCCACACATACCAGGTGCTTTATATGAGTCATCTGCCCACCAGTCAATTCATTTTCAGTATAAACAGAGTTGGGATCACAGTGGGAATTAAACTCCAACCTCAGTTTAATGAGCTAACTTTGGAGCCACACAGGAATACACAAACACACTACAAATTCCTTAACGTGCACACAGTCAGCAATATCATAATATCTTATTTCATACTTACTCGATATCCCTTCCAGTAAATTTGTAGGTTTATAGTAAATTAGTTAAATATACCAGGGTTCAGATCAAGTTGAATACAGTTCCTTATCTACTGTGTGAGTATGACTTCCTTTTAATAGCTTTTTCTCAGTATTAGATAGATTAAGGTCCAACACTTTTTTTCATCATTTTGTTAAAATACACTTTCTTCCAGTTGGCTAAACTATTTTGTTCCTGCAGGACAAATGCAGATGAGAACAGCATACTGCCCCAAAAGAGAGCGAGACATGAGGTGAGCCTTCAGAGCTGCAGCCACCAGTGAATAAATCTCACCTTCGCTTATCTTTCATTCAGAGTGGTTCATCAGCAGTGAGCATCATCACACTAATGGTGCGCTTCCTTGTCTGATGTGTTTCAGGTCAATGTGTCAGAGAGTATGCCATCACTCCTTGGAGTGGACGGATCAGAGAGTTTGCCCCACAGGGGAGATGACGACAGCTTATCTGCAGAGAGCGTGGACAGTGGATCACACGGTAAAATCTTCCCATCAGTGTAAAATAAATGTAATCTCAACATCTCCAGTGCCCGAAGACGATGTTTAGACCCGGATCTCTCTGTTCCTTTAGACCTCGGCTCACAGTGCAACCAGTCTCCATCCCCCCGTCCCCACGTTGACACCTCTAACCCCGCCAGCTGGAGTCGCCATCTCATACAGCAAACTCTAATGGACGAAGGACTGCGATTGGCTCGGATGGTGTCTCATGATCGAGCGGGGAAGCTCAGCGTGGCATCTGAAGGAGCTCACTCTACAGGTGACTTTTCAAATAATGACACATGTGTATTATGTACTTAATAACAGACACAAAATAAAAGTGCTTATTGTGACGTTTGTCCATCTCTGAGCTGGGGAGTTAGAGTAATACTCAGAAATGTGTGGCAAATATGATGGTTAGATTGTTCCAAACACGGGAAACATGTTGCCTCATCTCATTTGTTTAGTCATATTCATCTATATGTTTCATAGAGACATGACAAAGGCATCCATATTTTCCTATATGTCACTGCAGTGACAGTGAATTAAGCACATTTTCCCACATGTCACACTACTGCCTGAAGGTGGGGGTGGACAGAGAATCAAAATGGAGGAGATGATGTTGGGGTTGAATTGAAGATGACAGACAGAGACTCCCTAACCTCTCCCTAACAATGAATATTTTATAGCTCTTCAGTTTGAACTCTTGTGAGTCACAATCTCTCTGAGGTGACGCCTCCCACCAGTACCCAGCTGAACTTCACCAGACTGTAAATTAGAGAGGATAGAAGTTAGAAGGGGAAACAGAAGGAGGTGGAGAGCGATATATAGAGAGGAAAAGAGTGAGAGATGGAGGAGAGAGGGGAGGAGGGGGGTGTTACACTGTTATAGCACTTCTTTAATACCCTGATACTGGAGCGTTTTTTATTATTATTATTATTATTATTATTATTTATTTATGTTTTCTAATACATCACAGCTTCTCACAAAAAAAAAAGAAAGAAAGAAGCAAGTTCTGGGCTGCGATCACCAGTCGAGGCGATGAAACGAGGAGAAGGAAGCCAGCAAAGACATGAGGGGGCGGGGAGTGAGGGAGGAGGGGAGGGGGGGTAGGAAGTACTCTGTGGGTGGCAGAATCGGACCCCCCTTCCTCTCAACAGTGACTGACGTCAGAGTGCGTTAGGTGCGTGGGCTGAAGGGCGGGATGGATGGGGCGTGGGGGCGAAGGAGTGGGAGGTAATTGGAGGGGCGTTGCATTGACTCACCAAGCGACAGTGTACAAAAATAAAACCTGTGGGCAGGGAAATGGCACAGTCTTTTTTATGCAGCTTCTCCCTCTACCAAAAGACCTGCGGAAATAACATAAAAAGAAGAAGAAGAAGAAAAATAGACATATGTTTCATCTCTGGTGTCGATCTCCCTCACATTGTCATGTATTTTTTTTTAAAAAAACTTCATCCCTCTTATCCATTGATCTGCCACTTCCTGCCAACGTCACTGTCTTTCCTCCACTGTCTCTTTATCTAGCCAGGATATTACTTCACATTTTAAAATACAGCTACTTTAAAAAAAAAATACAAATGGCATCATTCATATCTGATTATATTACATTATATATTAGGACACAGAGGTATTATAAATAAATTAATAATAATTACACAAATCATTTTTTTTTTTACTCATGATCACAAAAAAACGTCTTGGTCATATTTAGATTTCAGATACTGATATTTCTATCTTGCAAAAATTCACTTTCAATCAACGTTTTGGTGTATTCCCTCACTTTACTCACTGACTTCATCGCTGCCTTATTAGCAACCAAACAAAATGTCATTAAACTCGACGGTAGAGACATTTGGTTATTCGACAGCTTGGGTTGGTCATACAAACCCTGATGACTTCACTCCATGTGGGAGAGGTTCTCGCTGAAACTACGATGCAAAGGTCTTAACTCTACATCCTGATTACCACAGCAACATAACTGTCTATGGAAGTATGGAAAATTTGAATTCACAGCATTAAATGCATATCAAATTCAGCAGATTTCAAAGTTTTACAAATGTGCTCCTGATGGGTTTCTCTTTGCTTCTCTTTTATTACATTATATCTAAGTATTTGTTGTTTGTTTTAGTGTCAGCTCTCATGTAAAATGTACGTCTCCCCACAGACCTTGACAGCAAAGTGGAGAGGCAGAGCGCGGTAACGGCGTGCAGAAGCAGTAGCCCTTGTTTCACCAAAGATGACGCCAACCACCGGGGGAAATGAAACCCTCAGAGGGGTTATCAGGGAACTTGTACTGTGTCCCTTTATAGAGGGCTCATGTACTTCACTGGCATCCAACGTGATGGAAAAGAGACTCCTGACAAAACCCAGTGACTGATATCATAAACCTGCAGTGACTTCTTAAGTTGTGAATGAGCAACGACATGTTTTGATTTTTATATTCAGGAAATAAGCAAGGAAAGACACTCCTTTGACTTTTGAACCAACAGAGGGAAAAATAATATATGGATTTTTATCAGGCAAGGCCTGAATTATTATTTAATGAGGATGTGCCACCTGCTTCAGATGAACTGGACTCGACACAGCAGGGGGCACTGCAACTTTGGAAACCAACTAAGTTCCTCCACAGCGAGCAGCACATGTTAATGATGTAGAGGAATGGTTTGTTTTTTTTGTAGAAGGACTTTAATCAACACTTTAAGAATAGCATCAATACGTCCTCTGAAGCTCCTCAGGAAACAAATGGATGTTCTGGTAGTCAGTCAACTTTTCTGGGAGCATGCACACAAACGTCAGGGTCACAGGCCTTTTTGTCTTTTGTCTTTTGCTGCATCGTCTAATCCACCATCATGAGACGAAAGGCCACAGGCCTTCATCGTCCATCACATCTTTCTCTTTCTCAGCTGCTGATAACGGTGTTTAGAGTCAGGCTTGTGCTAGAGGAATTTCACTATCAACTGTTCTAAGATGGGTCTGTGTAGTGAAATCGAACTTTCAGGGCACTCACTTCAGCAGTGAGGACGCCTTGAGCTCAGCCTAATGAGTTTAATGTACAGCCTTCAAGAAACCTGAAATCAAAGCTAAACATTTGTAACCAATTCCAGAAACGTGTTGATTACTGTAGATTATTGATGGTGCAGTATTTTTACGAATACAGGAAACGTACAGGCGTGTCTTTGGGATGATATTTGTGTAGTCTTAGATTAACAAAGTGAATCTTACATCTTAAAAATGGTCTAATAAATTAGACTAATCTATCTTTTCATTTTAGGTTTTAGAAAAATTAGCAGAAACACAGGAAGTTTACAGATAGACAATCCCATGGTGCTTTGATTTTTGATACAGCAGTTCTTATAAACGACATCAGCTGACAGCTGCTGGTGACAAAATTTGGTAAAACCATTGAAGTGTGCAAATGTATTCAGATGGCTCATGTTGAATATGTCAGTGAGGTAGCTTACTGTGCATCAGTTACATCTGCCTGTCTCTTGAGTGATTACTAACCTCCTCAGTTTATTATGTTGCAAAACAGATTATTTATTTTGTTACAGCTCAATAAATGTTATTTTACTGACTAAAGCCACAGCAAGTTTCATTGTTTTCCATGAAGAATCCTCTTTTTCTTTTTCTTTTTCTTTTTTCTTTTTTTTTTGGTTCTTGGCAGCTCTGATGTGTGGAAGAGGCTGCAGGAGCTGCGTCACACAGCCAGCAACACCTCTGCTGTCGTCTTGTTGGTTGCACTGACACGTCGCATCGAGCCTCAGTGCTGGCATGACTCACCTGTGCCAGTGATATCATCAGCGCTCATGCACATGGTCGATTTTCAGACAGGAGAGAACATAGACACACACAGAGCAGACCTCAGACAACCCCAGTTTAACCCCAGTATCAGCTCCAGGATGTCAAAGCCATTAATGATTGCTAGTTTATTTTATAGCAGATTCTAAAACAAAAAGACTGAATTACTTCCTTGACTATGAATGGATCGCCATGACATTTGGATCAGACATTCGTGGTTCTTCACAGAATAATTTACTAAGTTTTACTATTACTATTAACCACAGTCAGGTCTAATGATCTGTTTGTCCAACTTTCCCATGCTAACATAGAACAAGTGGGTGAAAATGAACTGCATGTTAGCAAGTTGGCATTTTCATTTAGCTCAAAGCCCAGAAGTCTCTTTATACACCGATCAGCCACAACATTAAAACTACTGATAGGTGAAGTAAATAACACTGACCATCCTGTGACAATTCAGTGAAACTTTTGGACCTTGCCTCCAAAGTCACTACATAACTGATTGAATATCCGTTGGATAATTCACAGAGGGGGGCGGCACAGTGGCTCTGTGGTCAGCACTGGTGCTCTGGATGGAGTTTGTATGTTCTCCCTGTGTCTGCGTGGGTTTTCTCTGGGTACTCTGGTTCTCTCCCACCGTCCAAAAGCATGCTCATGATTCTAAATTGCCCATATGTGTTAGTGCAAATGGTTGTTTATCTTTGTGTTAGCCTTGTGTACCCCGCCTCTCACCCGGTACAGTACAGTTGGGATAGGCTTCATCCTAGTGAGGATAAGCGGTAGCAGAGACCCCTCCCCTCAGCCCCAACAAGGCCCATGTCCATTCTCTGTAGAGTGACAGCTGTTTCGGAGGCACAAGGAAGACCTACACAATATTAGGAAGGTGGTCATAATGTTATGCCTAATTGGGATGCTTTTGGTTATACAGGAGCAATTATATCCAAACCGTTTTTATTTATTTATTGTGATTATGAGAGCGACAGTCTATGTGGCAACAGATAAAGGGAGCTGCCATCGTCAATCAGCTGTCTGCACCACTAATTAGGGGAGTTAAGTCTTGGAGGCTATTCTTAGAGCTGGCTCTTTCCTTGGAAACGGCAGCAGACAGCTGATCTGACGACAAACGGCAGACTGACTATTAAAAGTAATGAAAGTAGGAAGTCATATTGTCTGCATTCAGATCTTTTAAATATCTTCAGGATCATGCGGATGAATGTTTGAAATACTCCACTATGAACAAAGGGCAAAGTTTAGGGATGTCTGTGTGCAAAACCACACAAAGAAAGATTTTCAATAATAACAAATTAACTTATTAATATTTATTATTATTTTTATTTTTCTGCCTTATTATTTTTCTTCCTGTCCAAGCTTGAAAAGCACTGTTTACATGGTGGCATAAGCAGACATATTAGGAAGCAATCAAGATCCATATCACCATGATATGAATACTTTACATGCAGCTATGCTCCTTCAGAATACATTTCTGTCCAGAGTGAAGATGATCCTTGAACACTGTAATTTAAGTAAGGCTTCTTAGTTGACACCATAAACCGAGTAAACACCAAATAAACACTGAGGAAGAAGATTTTTGTTCCCTTTACTTGCAACAACGAGAACAACAACGACAAGCAAGTTTGAAGTGTCAGATTAGAAGACAGAACAGTAGACTGAATTATGACATGACATCACCTTGTTTATTAAATAAATCATTCCACTGTGTCTGTGTGTCTACTGGCTGTATTAAAATACCTGAGAGGGATCAGTGTATGTGAACGAGACACTTTCCTTGCAGGTTGAAATTATAAATATTATCTTTACGATATGCACTTTAATTTCAGTAATTTGAATGGAACTACATTAAACCCCTATTAAAAACAGATATAGTCATGGACTGAACAATGGAACTGAAAACAAACTAAATCTGCAAAGACATGCTGTTGTTTTACTGCTCTGATCAACACAAACTGAAAATGCATCCACCCTCATAACCCAGACAAGACCACGGCTAGACACTAGTACCATGGGTGGGAGTGACACAAATATGATTTCCTCTTCAGTTGGTGAACTGAGCTGTTAAAATAACAAAAAAATATTTTCACATATAAATACACCAGTTTCTTCATTATACCTCATATGAGTGATTATGTCAGCATCAGTATCTGAACAGTTCATCCACAACCAAACAGAACGGGCCGATTTCCAGAAGGTCAGTCTAGGTGACGTGGGTGTCGAGGTGTCGTAGGAACTCTCCTCTTGTGGTTGTGTGACCAGGGAAAACCGCCTGGCAGAAGTCACAAACATGTGACTGCAGCGCCACGTCCGACATCAGCGCCCCGCTCGACTGGCAGAAGATGTCACCACCCAGGGAGAGTCTGTCTGTCACAGGCATCTGACACAAACACAGAGTTCAAAAAGAAGTCTGAGTAAAACAGACAGCTTTGTTTTTGTTTTTTTATGAAAATGAAAACACTTACTCTGTAATGAGTCCTGTGTCCACCAAGATGACTTTGTCCTGGATGTCTTTGTTCACAGGGAGATGCTCCATGGCACCTTGAGGCGTCCATGGCAGTCAAGAATTGGGGTTTTTGCTCCACCTTCACATCCTCCTTTCTCTGACAGGATATATCCATACAGAGCTTGGACATATCTTCAGAAAGGAATTCAGAGACAGTTCCCACATTTCTGGAAAGGCGATCAATGCCAGACTGTGCTACAGGGTTTCGTGTTTCAGCCGTTAGTGGTTGAGGCTTTTCATGGAGATACACAGGGATTTCCTGGGTACACTGGACAGGAATCGACATCAAACTGCTCAATTCTCCATTAGGAACAGACACACCTGCAGGCAGAAAACTGTTGCGTAAAGACTGGTACAATAACATCACGAGAATGAGTTTATACACTGACCTTGTTTCTGCAGAGCTGATGTGAGTTGATGCAACAGAGCTGCCTGTTTCAAGCAAAGTGACCTCAGGCAAAGAAACTGCTGGTATAGTTCATTGTATGCGTCCTCCATCTCACCAGCCCAAGTTTTGTGGATACTTGAAGAAGAAGAGGAGAGTATATTGTATATGCAACAATGGTACAGAGACGTTTTTGTTTATATAACTCACTCATCTCGATTGCACATAGACTTGAGTCATAATTAAAAATGTGCCTACTTTAAATAGCAAATGTGTGGCCTCACATATCTCTAGCTGTCAGCCTTGGCATCACCTGTACACGTCAGTTACAGGTGTAACAGTTTTGAATTAGCCAAGATGGCAACGGTCAGAGTCACCACGCTGAGCTTCAAAACCTTCAGAAAAACTTATGAGTGACATCCCTAAGGTCTCATTCATCTTTATAAAGAGTCAATGAACAAGTACTATCGCTGCCTTCGAACATCAAAATTGTCAGCTCATGGTTACAACGTGGGAATTCACAGACACAAAATGCAGCCCTTGGTCGTGAGAACATTGCTTCTATGCAACTGTTTCCATCTAGAGGCTAATAGGATAGCAAGCTAGCAATTTATAGTAGGAAATGCAAAGTCACATTGATAAGAATGAAGTCATTGGTATTATGGACATTTTTAAGAGACAAACAAAACTGCCTATGACTAAATGACAATATATTAACTATATTATTACCTACACCAGTTCTGCAAACATCACCAAATGTGTCTCAACTCAGGCCTTACCACAAAGTCCCACATATAGCGTAAGAGAGAGACGTTAAAATGGACTTTTTTTCCCGCAGACACCGTAAATTCGCCGCAGTTGAAGGCACCATATTAACCAGGTTGACTATCTCAAGACAGCATTCGATAAACCATATTATTGATGCGGGGGGCTTGAAAAGATTTTAACTATCTATCTTGACAACAGCAGTCAGTCTCTAAATTAGTGGGGCTACAGTCTGGGTTGTCAACAATGAAATGTGTTAAAAAAAAAAAAAAAAATCCCAATCCCGGCAGAAACCTGAAGAATGATTGATGCATTTTTATGTAGCGTATGTACTTGAAGAAAGCAACATTTTCTCACAGCAAAGCACAAGGCCGTCAGGATTCAAACGCAGTTTACAGCTTTCAGCCTTCAACCCTAGTGGCCTGCTCTTGGTTTCTTGGATCTTAAAGTATGTAATGTTACTATTGTACCCTATTGTGTCTGTTATTATTATATTATGATTTACTTACCACGAATATGCTTGTCTGCACCCGTTGCTTCAGCACTTCAGGAGTCTTTGTCATTCGTTGCAAAAGTTAGACTCAGAGATTTCTCCATCAGGTCTCCTGTTGTTGTCAAAGAATCAGAATTAAGCATTTAAAGCCAATTGCAAATCTATCTACCACATTAAATTAAAATTAGGTTCTGTCTGTTCTTCAAATGAGGCTGGACCAACTACCGGTAACGTCTGTTGTCTGTCGACTGGATTGTGTTCTGCTAACGTAACAACACATACTGGGAACTGCTAAACATGAGGAAGTAGTTCTAGAAAACAGGGAAGTGAAAACTTTTTAACATAAAAAGGAACTGCACTGCACACTGCATGTCTCAGTTACACTGCAGGGTATTTTTTAGCATCAAAAGAGGAAAGAGACAAGGTTGTTTTTTTTGTTTTTGTTTTTTGAAAAAGAATGCTTTTGTCTATGGTTGGTTCTGAAAAAGAGAAACCTGAATTCTAGGTTTACTTTTCGCTTTTAGGGAAACATCAATATAATGGAAGGTAACTGTGAGACAATAAGAGGTTTCACAACGAGTTCCTCAAAAACTATGTGTCAGGTGTGACTCCTATACTGAGTGACAAGGAACTGTCCTACAGGACTTTGTTGGGTCTGCTTTTGACTTTGTCTGCAATTTGACAACTACTGACAATCATAATAAGACTACCACTCACAAACAGCGTTGCTGTGAAATGTTTAAATGATGAAAACATATCATTTGATAACTATTTTGATGTTTAACTTTAACACACTGACTCTCCTTTTGTCAGGTATTTACCTGCTCAGCAACCGTCTATCAAAAACTCAAGCATGTCCTCTCACAAAGACATTAAATTTAACCAGATTAATTGTCCAAAACAACACGTTACTGCCATCTCACACCAAAAATGAATCCAGTCTTCTCTTTATTTCTATCTTTATGTTCCAGTTTTCCTGCATGCAAGTTTGGTCTACATTACCTTTACCTACTCTGTAAACACTTTTTAAACCGGAAAGCCAGAACAGAAAGTAATAAAAATTTAAGTTCTATGGAGTAAATCTTATTAACTTGTTTTGATTCTTGTAAGTTAGAAGATTGTCTGAATCAAAGGAACCTTAACTCATGTGTAATTTACAGCTGATCTGGTTTTCCATAACGCCTACAATTAAAAAAGAAAAAGATAACTTAAACTTACATTGGTCGATCATTCCCAGACGGAACCGCACGTACGCTAAATGGAGGAAGGAAAACAAGATCCTCGTTTCCCTTCCATGACATCACGGCACGTAAAGCGCTCACCTGCGTCAAACCGGGAAACCTGTCTAAACAACACTTCCTGTTCAAGAGGGATGCCTTCAGATTAAAAGGGAAACCTATTGTGGCGATCAGCAAAGGGCCTTTACTTTGAAAACGGTATGTCAGGAAAGTGACGCAACGTTTCAGAAAAGTATGACCAGATAAAATAGATAGTTCTCAAATTCAAATATGCAGCATAGGTCTATAATTTGCATAAAATTAATAACATACGCGTGACTTTTATTGTTACTTTAGCTCATTTACGATGACATTCTTCAACATTTATACTAAATAATATAGGTTACTACAACACAGATGGATAGGAACATTTAAGATAAAGAATATTTTTGTTTACGTCTTTTTCTTACATAATGTATTTTTTTCCCCCCCAACAGCATTGTACAAGAAACGTCTAATTTTTAAACGTCAAAGGACAAAGTTTTAACACAAAAATGAAAAATGTTGTTGTAGTGATCTCACTGACTGATGATGAAATGTCATTTATAGTCAGTAAGTTTCCACAGAAAAGAGTAGATGTGGGAATTGACCTCTTCCGGACAGCTTTCATTGTCTTTCTTAGGATAATCCTATAATAAATAAATAAATAAATAAACAAAAAAAAAAAAAAAAAAAAAAAAAAAAAACAGTTTTATATTAAGACAATAGGTTACTGCCAGAATTTTCCAGCTGTTTGTTATACAGTGTAATTCAGTTTGGACTGCAGTGGTAATGTCATCAATGTGCTGTTCATGATGAGAGCCGGGTTCAAGTAAATTAGGCTGAAATGATAAAATCTGTCAAATTATCAGGGTTTATCCACAGCTGTCACGTCTTTTATTGAGCTGGAGCCACTCAGTGTGTGCGCTGTGTGTGTGTGGTAGTCTGGATTTTCAGTCACGAGCTGAATGTGACTGGTATTGAATTTAAAATAGATCCACATTAAGACTGCACAGACCTATGGCTACCTTCCAGGCCATCTGTCCAGTTAGGAGGAGCAGCAGAGTGAGCAGTAGTGTCCTTGACAGGCGAGCTGACAGCCAGCACCTTATGATCTGAGAGGGTTGCCAGCTAACTCTGCTTCAGACTGGTGTGAGGGGCCAGGCAGTCTTCGTTTCTACAGTTCTTAGAGAGTCACTTCTCCTGCAGGAGGATCCTCTCAGATTGTTGCCTTATTATATATTTTGCATCATGCAATGTTATAATCAAGGGCCTTGGTCTGAATTTTCTGGTGTCAGGCTGTCAGTGAGTGTCTGTGTCCCCAGTTTTTTGTCGCAGCTGTCTTTGTCATGCTCATTATTGGATGCTTGGATGCTTATTTCAAACTTTTCAGCTGATTAAACGTGTTGAATCGACAGAGAGAAGAGTCTGACAAATGAGTAGTGCACAACAAGAGAAGAGGAAGTGATGAAGGTAGACAAAGCAACAAAGTTCAAAGGGTACACAGTAATACTCATCTAATCTGGACATTGAAATACACTAAGTGGAGACCAAATGATCAGCATAGTTCAGGCAACTTAGTGGCCAATACACAGGGAAAATGCACTAACATGCACTCACTGTCCACCTTTGTTCTTTGGTATTAGTTTGGTGTGTTCTCACATTAAGACATTGCTCACCAACTCAAAGCTCACTACAGTTTTTAATTTATTTATTTATGCTGATTAAAAAAAAAAATCTATGCTAACATCTTGAGCTATTTGTGTCTCCAGTAAGCTATGCTAACTGGTTGTCAGCCATAGCCTGAAGACGTGGAAGTGGTATTGGACTAAAGCACATGCAGATGCATACACTGTGCCAAAGTCTACATTAATTCCTATATTTAACAGCTCCTCCGGTTTCCAAAATGTGATGATTTATCACTTATGAAGTTCTTCATGTAAATGTGTGTATTCAGTTATTCAGTTCAATCAATGTTATCAATACCTATTCAGTTTTTATCAGTGAAGTTGGGACTTATGCAATTATAAATAGGTTTGTTGTATCCTACGTTTGCTGGTTTGCACCATGTGTTTGTGACAACCTTGAACCCCACACCTCCTTGCAAAACACACACACAAACTAAACCGCACCCTGTCTACCAGCCCTTCCCTTCTTCCACCACTTGATCCCTGAGTTGTAGCTCTCTGAAGTGAGCGTGTGTTTTCATGCGTGTTGTTTATGTGTGTGTGTTTGTGTGTGTGTGTGTGTGTGTGTGTGTGTGTGTGTGTGTGTGTGTGTGTGTGTGTGTGTGTGTGTGTGTGTGGGTCGGTGGGTGGGTGTGTAGAGTGTGTGGGCTTTGCTGTGAATAACTTCTAGGCAGGGAGCCAGGAACTGTCATCTGCCAGTGCAACACTATCCATCCTGTCAATCTTGTTTTATAATCGTAACATTCTCATATTCTCTGGCCGAACAGAGACACACACATCACACACACAACTGTGCTTGTCCAGCATATTCACATCTTATCCATCATGTATTTAAAAGCTACCAGGGCCTGTAAAAGGACCTCTACTTTATACCTATGTGTTTGCGCACATAAATAGGTTTTCTAAAAACTAATGTCACACAACGTGTCACCTGTGCTTTTCTTCAGTGTTTTTATGCTTAGTAAACACATCGAGCAGTATTCAACATCACAGAGCAACAAATAAAATACTAAAACTTAAAGTCTATTTAGAACAACAAAAATGGCAACATCTAGAATTTTTCTTTTTCTGATTAAAACTATTTTATGTTTGTATGTTTTTCTTCCAACTTCACCCTGTTAACGTGATAACTATTAGATGAAGGGTATTAGATCCGAAGTACCTCCATGAGTGTGCATCCATTAAAGTTAATACCCAAGGACACAAGAACACAGAGAGAACTAGTTTCCACCGGCTCTCCCTTTCACACACTCCAGTATGATAATTCATTTATGAATTTAATCCTGCTGGGACTAAGAGTTTAAGACAGTGATGTGGAGTGTACAGTTAACACAGGGATGGAATGAACGATGACGTCTGCCAACTCATTTATCACTCTCAGTGAGAGAAACCAGATCCAATTACGGAGGTTTCTATGGGCCCAACAATGGCCTGCTATAAATACACTCAAAGAGGGTTTTCCACATTCACCAACACACCCACACACACATCCTTATACTGCTGCACAAGTACACATACAGCAACTTCTATCCAAACCTGTATTTTATGTCAGAATCAGAGGCGAAGGATTCCTGAGGGATTCACTGTACTGAGATGCTCTGGAAAATAAAACAGAAGAATGTCTGCAGAGTGATATGTGCACCTGTGCGTAGGCGTGTTTGTATAAAAAGGTATAGAAAGAGAACAAGAGTGAAGACAAGAAACGCAGAAGCCCCCACAGAGCCCAAAGTTATTTACAGCTCGATCCATCAACAAGCGACAGGTGCAGCATCCTCACAAACAAACCTATTAGCTTTCCTCCCTCTGGAACAATATCATACAGCAATCAGCTGCTCTCTCTCTCTCACCACACAACCAAACATCCTTGTGCCTGTTAAGTCATGTTACATGCGGCATAATGGCAGAAATTTTCATTTAATTTTATTGCGCTTTAGTCATTTTACATTTTCTACATTCAGGTTGTAACAAGTATCTTTATATTATTATGTTCCATGAATGGCGTTAGTTAGAAGTGACAGAAATGTCGCTACTGGATTCACTGTGTGTGCAGACCTTCATTCATCCCTAGAGGATGAATCCCACTGAGTTGAATGATGGATTGGATTTTGATCCCGTCACAAATGTGGAAAGAGGATTAATTGTAATCCCATCAGCACACATCAATCAATCACAACCTCATGGAGGTGCAAGCCTGCTGCCATGCAGAACTTTTGCTTCTGGCATACGCCTATGCAGTCTGCAGCTCCTCAGAGCCTGGTCTTTTTCCAGCACTCTCCAACAAGGAAAAGCCACAGCTACGGTATCTGTAATTGTCCTCATCATCATTTCCTTTCATTTTTAAACTCTAATCCTTCCTCTTAACGTCAGAGTGTTTTTTTCACCCGGAGCATCAAAAGGTTTTGTTGAATGCAATCATCTCCACCATAGTTGCTCTGGGCTGTTCCAGCTTTGTCACTACAGTTGCAACATTCTTCAGGCCACTCACCACAAAACAATCATTGCTAGTTCGCTACCAAGTGTCACCACAGACCACAGATCTGAAATAGATTTATCTGGTGCTGATTAGCTTGACCAGTAACATGTGAACGTTTTTGTGAAGGCCTTGATGTTCATGAAACATAACAATAAGTAGCATGTTTAAACATGTTAGTTGGTTATCACAATGCTCAGCTTTGCTATCGTATACATTATTGGTTCATTTAAAGCTACAGAACAGGTGGGACAAACTAGAAAAGTAAACTCAGTTCAAATTTGGTTGCAGAAAAGTGACAGTAAACAAGTTAAAGCTTTCATACAGGCTTAGCTTAAGTGTTACAGGCTTCCCACCCTGAGTGTAATGTCAGAGGAAAATCAAAATGATTCTGAAGTCATTTCTTTGGGGCACAGTTGCAATAAATGTATGAGCTGACTATTTGCTTTGTGTTTAAAACATTATTTGTCAACAATTACTATTACCTTGAGTACATCATGAAAATAAAACCTTTGCACAGCAGAATGCACTGAAACCCTTCAGCAGACATTTCACTGTCAAATTCTCAAGTCTTTGCTCTATAGTTAGACAGGATGCAGAAGAGTTCAAAGGGTTAGTCCCACAAATCACCATGACAAGATGGCCACAGATTATTTGTCTGTACATATCACATGTGTGAAATGTGCAAGGCTACAGTTTGTTCCTGAACGTTCGGTGTCAGGTCAAAAGTTAAGGAGCCAATGGCAGCTCCAGATGGTAGCTTTCTACTTTTGGAAAAAGGTGGTGCCAAGAAACACAGCAAGTCTAAACATGAGATATATTGACAGGGGTATGCATTTTGAGTTTGAGCAAAGTCAAGGGGTCACATGCCTGTCACAGATACTTGATCATAAAGAACAGTAAATGTCCAAAGGGATTAACACACCAGATAATCCTGCAACCAGATAAAAATATTCTCACTGTTACAAACAAATCATTTCTTTTAAATGGTCCTTTATGACACTGAATTTGTTGTCGGCTGTTGACATTACATCTGACTCGTGCAGCACACTGGCCAAGCATAATCAACTCCTTAGTGCAAGCTAGCTTTCATATAGCCTCCTCTTCATTTCTCCCTTTATCCCTTTTTCCACTCTGTCTGCCAACACCAAAATCCAGATGACCGGTACGTGGTGTACAGTAGGATCGAGTGTCGAGTGGCTGAATGCAGTCGGTGCTGCAGTCCACTGGGTCACAGAGTGACACAGTATCATCTTCCACTGTTCAAGGATGTCGCCAACATTAACACCATGTGTGACAAGACAACACGGACTCCGTGAAAAAGACTTTGTTTGGCCACTTTTCATCACATCATTAATATGTAACAAGCAGCAGCATAGTATGTCCTGTTTTGAATAAAGTGTGAGCCTGGGTATTGGTTGGCTCTTCTTCAAGGCTGGTGATATTGTGCATTTCTTTTGCCAACAAGGAACAAATTCCAACAACACGTCTGACAAAATAAAAATGTTACTCTGAGATACTGTGGCAGAGTGGTTCACAGTGATGATGCTGATGTGTTATACTGTATTAATAGTTGTAGCATAGAAGAATATGAGTCTGGCAACACTCCATTTGGATTTCATTAGCGTGAGTGTTTCAGCAGATACAGAAAAAAATATATGTTTGCATACAACTGGATAGTCCTCCACCCAATCAGAGACACATTGATGTAAACACACACTCTCCATCACCACATAAAGCCTGTGTAAATGATTTGGTTAGACCAGGAGATTGTTGCCAGCGCATAAGCAATTACAAACTTAGTGGCTCCAGTCAAACAAACTTCATCTCATACAAAAATGTGTGGGTGGAGAATGTTTGGATTGGCTTCGGGACTACCAAGAATATTTGCATGTAATCCATCTGACCATCTTTATCCTTTAAACATTTATGTAAATACTTCTATCAAATATTTAATACAGATTATAGAACCTATGTACTCTGAAGAATGTAGAGATTATTTTTATGTACACTATTGTGCAAAATATTTAGGCAGGTGTGTGTGTGTGTGTGTGTGTGTGTGTTGGGGGGGAAGGGGGGTGCTATAAACTAAGAATGCTTTGAAAAAAACATAAATAATGATTGTTTATTTTTTATCAATATACAAAATACAAAGTGAGCAAACAAAAGAAAAGTCACATTAATATTTGGTGCCACCCTTAGCCTTCAAACCAACATCAATCCTTATAGTTACACTTGCACAAAGTCAGGGATTTTGTAGGATCATTGACACAGTGGTCGGCCAAGGAAACTTAGTGCTGCAGATGAAAAACACATCAAGCTTATTTCTCTTCAAAGTCGGAAGATGTCCAGGAGCGCAATCAGCTCAGAACTGGCAGAAACCAGTGGGACCCAGGTACACTCATCTACTGTCTGGAGAAGTCTGGCCAGAAGTGGTTTTCATGGAAGAGCTACAGCCAAAAATCCAAACCCCTGATATGGAAACAAGCCCAAGCAACTCAACTATGAAGAAAACATAGGAACTGGCGTGCAGAAAAATAGTTGCAGGAAATATTTGTCTGTTGCAGAAGAAGTTTGTTCACTGAAGGGCTGGAGAGAGCAATAATGAGTGTCTGCAGGCAACAGTGAAGCATGGTGGAGGTTGCTGCAAGTTTGGGGCTGCATTTCTGCAAATGGAGTTGGGGATTTGGTCAGGATTAATTATGTCTGTGCTGAGAAATACAGGTAGATCCATCATGGAATTGTATGATTGGCCCCGAATTTATTCTGTAGTATGACAAAGACCCCAAACATACAGTCAAGGTCATTAAGAACTATCTTCAGAGTAAAGAAGAACAAGAAATCCTGGAAGTGATGTCATGGCCCCAGAGAGCCCTGATTTCAACATCAGATTTGAGGAAGCCTACATCCACAGAAGATCTCAAAGATGTTTGGAACAATCTACCAGCTGAGTTCCTTCAAAAACTGTGGACAAGTACCAAGAAGAGTTGATGCTGGTTTGAAGGCAAAGGATAGTGACACCATATATTGATTTGATTTAATTTTCTCTTCTGTTCATTCAGTGCATTTTGTTAATCAATGAAAATAAACTATTAATACTTCTATTTATGAAATCAGTTTACAGCATTTTTTCGCACCTGCCTCAAACTTTTGCACAGTATTGTATGTCATTTCATGTCATTCTGAACTGTAACACTTGCGATGCAAGATTAACTGGCACTTGAATAATGATACAATAATACTCTCACATTAAAATGAGATCAGTGGAGTACTTTCAAAACAATTTAATAGCAAGTATCTCTGCCTTTTAATACGTCTGCACCACTTTACAAAAGGCCTGGCAATACCGTGCACACAAACGTCCCAAAAAACCACATACAGGTTGAAAACACCGTTTCAGGTGCTCTTAGCTGCGCATCTTGTCATCACATTTCACTGTGATCCCCTTAAGAATTTTTTTTTAGTTCGTTTTGAGATTAAAATAATAAAACAAAAAAGTAAAAAAAATAAAATAAAATAAAATCCAGCATATACAAACTGCACAATTCAGAACAAAGTGGAAGACAGGAGGGGAGATGACAGAATTGGTTCAAAACATGTGACACATCTGCACACAAGAACAATTGATGTCAAACAAGAAATATCGAATGTTCGAAATCTCAAGCATTTGTGATGTAGGTGTTTCATAGAGAGGCTAAGAAGACTGTGTGGACATTGTGGATTATTATTGTCATCAAACTGTATGGAGACTTAAAAAAAGAGCAGAAATCTTATCCGGTTTTCTGATGGTGATTTACGTCTGTAATATAATGTCCTTGCTGTATTTGACGTTTGGAATGACAAATTATTTAATGTCACCTAGTGTGGTTCATGGACTGAGACGTTTGTAAAAGGCACTTTGTATTTTCATTCAGCAAGTCCATTTTCATTCTTAAAAGGCCACGAAGCATGTTGTTCCAGGTACATGCAATCTACCGGTAGTTCTGCCAGCACCAGCCTTTACAAGAACTACAGCAGAGTATTTAGGTTAAGGCAATACGGTTTGTAACTGGTGGTATCAAAAAAAAAAACACTTTGGTAAACTTTGGTCCAAGACCTTCCACAGTACACTTAGGACTACAGCTATATATTATGATAAAAAGATATATTATAATATATATTATAATATTTCCCTATTGAAATAAACGTTCTTTGTCATAGACTGGATGTGTGTTGGTCTGCCTGCCTTTTTTTTGCTAGATAATGTACTATCTCAGCTTCGTAGCGGGGCTATAGCAAGCAAGCTTTTAGCGCGCAGTCTTTAAGTAGTTAGTGTGTTTCTGTGTGTTTAACACTGCATTGCATCGACCCAGATATCCAACAAGCTGCATAGCAGGACAAGATTCACATTTCTAGCACAGCAATAAAGTCATTCTACAAATGCACACAAAATATATATATACAGTGTCCTGAAATGTTGATACCATTAGTAGTCACATAGGCACCATACTTAAAAATAATGGTCTCTTGAATGATACCAGACACGTCAGCACACACGTCAGTATGCTAGTTTGTTTATAAAAGCCCACAATGGTGCATTCCACCTACTTTGTGTCTATCATTCTTATAAACAACACATTTGTTTACTCAGAATGGAAGAGTGTCCATAAAGATTTTCTCCACTATTGGTGGAGGAGGGACCAGGTCCTCCAGTTTCAGGTAGAAGATACGCTGCAGGCCTTGCGTGCACAGAGTTCTCAGTTCAGGGAGTTTGCCCAGAAGACGAGACAGGTAGTTAGGATGCGTGCGGCACACTTCTGATCCGCTAACGTGTTCCCTTAAACAAGTGATGAGATGAGTCTGAAAGTCCTCGACCCGTCTGGGCTCTTTGAGGCCATGGCGATCTAAGAGCAAGAAAAGTCAAGCATGAGAAACTTTACATTATGTTCAAAAGCAATCGGAAAAGCAAACAAATGTTTGTTTGTTTGTTTTTTTTACCTGTGATGAGGACCAGTGCTGCGAGGCAAGAAAACAGTGAAATGTCCAAGTTCATGCGGTGAAGGCTCTGGGAGAAGTCCATGATAGAATCGATCCAGCCGCCAAAACTTCGGGCGCATTGCAGTTGGTGAAGAACCACGCCATTACAGAAGATCAACTTTTTCTTCTCTGGATTCGACCTACACAGTTTGTAACCATTACTATGGTTAGAGCATTGAAATACATCGGTGCTGTGAAACATTAGTCAACAGAAGATCTTTTCAACTTTAAAAAAAAAAATCAACAAAAACTTCACCTGTATGCCAAGCGGAGGATGAAGAGCTCAACAAAAGCGGATTCAAGTAGAAGCTCTTGGTCCTCTGTGCAGAAGTCTGTGAATCCTGGGACCGTTTGAGCCCAGTTTCTTATCACTTCTAAGGCACCCGTCAGCAGATCGTAGAACTGCTGGATATCATTGGCATCCTCCTTTTCTTTCAAGTTGTCTGTAGTTTCTTGGTACTGAGAAGGAAAAGAGGGGAAGGGAGAGTATCACCACACTGACTTTTTATAGGACTGTTTCCTGTCGTTGTGATCGTGCAAGTAATCTAATTAGAGTAAAGAAGACCTGATCAGGCTGCAGGTCTGGAGATTTACCATGGAGTAGTCAAGCTTTGCGATGGTTGGGTTTGAGTCTAAATGAGCTCTGACAAGAGAAGTGATGATGTTGACACTTGGGGTTGTGGAGGAAGCCTCGACTGTGGTCTTAGGTTTGGAGGGCAGGCGACCTCTGCGACCTTTAAGGCTGTCTGTGCGAACAACTAAGAGAGTGACAAGGAGAGGAAAACACGGTTGTGAGTCTCACATGGCCGTCGCTGCATATACAGAATTAAAAAAAACAACAACTGCTGTATCAGTTTCACTTTCCCCTTTTTTTCCTGCAGCTGGTGCTCTAAAGCTCCGGTTACATATGTCTGTGCTTCCTAGCTTTGGTTTCACAAGACTGTCATTTCAAACCCCTGTTTCTCCAGATCATACAGTCACTGAAAGCTTTAAGAGAGTCTGACATTTCATTACCTTCTTTGACCATTCCCACTACGAGACATTTCTGGAAGCGGCAGAACTGGCAACGGTTTCTCCTCCTCTTGTCCACTGGGCAGTCTTTATTAGCGAGGCACACATACTTTGCATTTTTCTGGACTGTTCGCTGTCAAGGAATGGAAAAAATCTATAAATTAGTACAAATAGGCATGAATAAAAACATCTCGTTTTCCTTTTCTTTTTTAAATATTTCTCCTGCATTTTTATTCAGTCATTGAGTCTCTAAATACACACACAACACTAGCGCTGATACTGATACATCTGCAGAGGTGATTACTGGCTCTTTTAGTTCTCCTTAGAACAATTATGAACCCTGATGATTGCAGGTTAATGGTTTTCAATTAAACATACCTACAGTAATAAACGTGTGCTTTTTACCTTGAAGAAACCTTTGCATCCCTCACAGGTGCGTACTCCATAGTGCTGACAGGATGCATTGTCACCACAAACTGCGCAGCGGCCCTCACTGGAGCCCGGGTTGGGGGTTTTAGGAGACATCATAGTCCCCTCCATTACCCTGGGGCTTTCCAGAGGTCCGTGCTCCAGAGACATTGGAGGGCAATGAAGTGGGGAGACATGCTGCTGAGGAGACAGGAAGAAAGAGTCGTCTTGGCCCGGGTGAGCATCCTGATGCTGCCCCAGGGGAGAGTGCTGCTCTGTTGCATGGCTGAAGTTGTAAAAGGAGAGTTGCTGAGCCATGGCGGCCTTATCAGCCACAGAGGACGTGGGCGCTGTGGAGTACGAGGTGAAAGGGGAATCCCAAACAGGTGCAGATTCACTCTGAAAGCCTGGCGTTGGAGGAGAAGCAGTGGCATACACGGGGCTACCATAGTAGTCAGAGCCACATGATGACAGTGTTTCATCAAGGCAGCTGAATGCAAAGGATCCTGGGTAGCAGCCATACACCTGGAGATCGTCCAGCTTGAAGGCTTGGTTTTGGGGCTGTAGGCTGGAGCTTTCAGCTACTGTGGCATGGCTGAATGAAACTGTAGAGGCGGGAGGAGAGGTGGTAATCTTGCAGGAATAAGCATCAAACTCCCCCATGTAACCATTTCCCACCAAGGTATTGATACTGGGCAGTGAAGATGTTGACAGCTGCTCCTTTGGGTCACTGATGTCCATCACCAGTTTGGCACTGAGGTCAGGATTCAAGAACTCAGAGCTGAAGAAGCTGTCATGGGGCAGGGATGCATACTGGGTTTGTACACAGGGCATCGCTAGGACAGAGGATAGCAACATTTGAAACGGCTGAAAATAAACTCAAATGTTTGATGTACTTTACTGTTACACTATAGATAATACATTGGAAACTTAAGGAAAAATATTTTCTGCAAAATGCTCTTGTCAAATATATTTTCTTTGATATGTCAATATCAAAGGAGTGCAACGCCTGTGAAATGTCTATACCACAAATTAGTAAGACTGGTTTGATTATATATATATACATATACACATATATATATATATATTTCAAAATAAAAGCCAGAAAGTTAAACCAATCAGATTTTTAATCCTAACACTTCTACAGTCCAAACAGTAGCCAAAATTCACACTTTGAATCTGAATCGTTGCCATTTCTCTATAGTTTCATTGCCAGTCTATCCTGTTTAGAAAATGTACAGGGTGGTCCAGCAGAGAAGTCAGATATTGTCAGATATCATGTTACTGGCTGTTAATGCTATGAAAACCTCCTTCAGCGGAGGGCAACCCTCTTTCAAAGCAACTGTTCCAAGGGAGTGTTGCAGATTGCATTTCACTGTGGGCCGAACGCCAGCAGAAAAGGTGGCAAAGCCTGTTATGTATATGTGCGTGTGTGTTGGTGTGTGTGTGTGTGTGTGGGTGTGTGTGTGTGTGTTAGTCGGTGGGCGTGTATGCATGGCAGAGTGCTAACTTCTTCATTTCAAAGTTTTTTTTCAATATATAAAGTGAAACACATCACACGCGAAGAATTTCTTTGCAAAAACATTTCCAAACTCAAATCTAAACTTACATACACACAGTATTTATGCAGACGTGTTCAACACATATTTTTTCTATCCTTTAAATATACACTCGTCCATTTGTACAAAATGTGCAGTTCAACACGTCAAACCTAGAGAGTCAAGATGTTGATTACATTCTGACATAAGCCTGGACTTGCACAGACTTGTAAGACTGTCAGGAAATCCCAGCAGAGGCAATATCATTATTGCTGACAGGGAAAATGTGCTCGATAATAATAAAATATATTCTGACAACATCATATCTATATCAGATTCCAATCAGATTTGAGTGTGTCTTGTTTATTAGGGATACTGTAATAATGTTCAACTGTAGCTGCAACTGTTGCAGTGAGCTTTTTGCAGCTTTGCGTATTTGTTATATTTTGCCCAAAACAATTTGTAACAAAAAAAGTGTGCTCTTTACTTTATTATCGCACCATTCCATATTGAAGAAATATTTCATAAAGATGTTGGTGACAAAATCAACTCTAGACCTTTCAGAGCACAGCAATTTGCTACACTTAGAAAAGCTGCAGTTTGTAAGACTGACTACCCAGGCATAGGATAACATGCAACTAGAGACTATCCAAGAGTCCAGGTAATTAAAATTAGTAAACAGCTGCAAATGTTCACAGCGTCAGCAGCTCTGCCTGACATGTACCAAATAATTGTAGTAGTAGTTACACAGAAGCATATGGACAAGCACATCTAACAGCAGCATTAATTTGAAACAAGCAGGCAAGTTCACTTACCTGTTTCATGTAAATATCCGGAATTTGAAGGTTTTCATTAAGTCCATAACAGTTAAAACACCAGCAGAATGTCACCCCTGTCAGCACACACACTCATTCAAACACACTCACACACACTCACTGGGTCAGACCAACGCAGGAGGCTCCATGCTCTCTTGTTTTATTTTGTTGGCGTCGACAAAAAGGTGGGTCCATGCCCAAAGATGGTGAACGGGGCGGTGGAACGTTCCGGGTGATCGGCCAATCAGCTTCGCTTTCGACGTAGACGTTCTTCCGTGTGACGCACGCAGAGGGATTCCATTGACGCAAGAGCCGAGGGAACGTGCGTTCTAAATTTAAACTCACAACGACAGCGGCGCTCACGTGGTGCTATTACTGGATGAATAAATGCTAAAAATAACTGCAGCCTGGAGCTGTTTTATGACTGGAAATGTAGATATTATACACGTTTACAGCACTGGGGTGGCTTATCATGTGCCAGACCGGGAAACACCTGGAGGATTGTTTTTTTTTCTTTTCCAAAAGTACACCTTTTTTTTTCATCTTCTGTTCCCATAATGGATACTAATTGCCAACCTTGACAGCTCTCAACCCAAATCTTTAACAAAAGGTTCCTCTTAACATTACAACTCTAAGTAATTTCTGATTATATATTAACTATATTCTTATTTTATACTTTTATTTGCATACAGGACATATGCAAGATGCTTATGAAAGCAGAACATCTTATATAACACGCAAAAATAAAATAAAATAAATAAGCACATTAGAATTAAGTACTGCTGTTATTATGAGTCATGCCTTCATAACTTGTGCTTTTGTCTCATCTCTGAAAACAAACAGGACAAAAAAGTCTTACTCCATGGCCATAACATCTGTTGACATCTATTAAATAATTTGAAATATTTTACCCTAAAACAAAATAATAAAAAAAGATCTGATTTTAAAATATGCAAATACGTAAAGGGAGATATGCTAGTAGATATAAAGGAAATAGATGTCCTTGTCTTGATCCGCAAACTATGGCAATTACAACAATTAACACTCAACACATTTTAGTACTGTAAAGTCATCATCAGAGAATTTACACTTAAGACGTCACAACCTCAGCTGCAGACATCTGTTTGTCCTCCTCAGTCTGAGCAACACTTAATACCGCTTATGTCATAACTTTTCCACAACAACCAGAGAAAAGACAACACACACTAACACTTGAACCCTCACAAGGGATGTCTGGGTGTGATCTGGCTTGTGTGAAGAAAGTGAGAGGGATCATTTGGCACAAGGAGCAGCTGAGACCGAGAAGAACCTCCACCTAATATGACTGCCTAGAGGTTCCTGAAGTTATTAGAGGTAATTAGAAGGGTTTGAGCTTGGCAATGTGTTGAGTATGAATATAGTAACACACCACTCAGACACATTTTGCTCTCTTTCACATTAGACCATACATTAGGGAGACGGACGAAATGGCATGCATGCAACATGCAATTAGCAAATATTGAGTGTATTTAAATAGTGAAGAATCCCTCTCCCCCCTACTTAACTGCTTGTAGTAACCTTTAGTTAAATGTTATCCTCCTGAACACCTCATTTCATAAGCTTGGTTAATATAAAGTATAGTACAATGTAGATCTGCATATTGTTTAAATAGATTTTTATGTGCTTCTGCAGTGGCATGTAGATCCACGTGTCAGTGCAGTGATTCTGAGCTGTTTACACTTCACTAACTAAAAACAGATTTTTTTTCAATCTGAGTAGAAGCTGATGAGGCTGCAGTGATGCTTCATTGTTTAGTAATGGTGGAAAACAACTAAGGGCAATTCCTTTTTCATTTTGCAATACTGCTACTCTGCTGCTTCTTTTGTTTTTACTGACTTCTAATAGACAAGATAGCAAAAATGATACGATTTCAGTGACCTTACATAAAATTTGTAGGGTGTGTTCATCTGTAAATAACTGACATTTCAAATCAATCATAAAAATACAGCTAGGTAATACTTTTTTATTCCATTTCCAAAACAGCTTAGAGGGAGGAACAAATACAATCTTCTATTGTAACTGTTATTCCCTGTGCTCTTTCCTCCATCTTCCATAATCTTACATGTCAGTCACGCCTTCCACTAGTTCACACAGATGTCACACACATGCCACACTGAAGCCTGGGTGTTACCCATTTCCTTTACCACCTCTAGATTAGCCCGCCTGCTCTTCCTCCCACACTGATGCAAAGCCTGTCTCACCACAGGCAGACATTTTTTAGTGTCAGGGAGTTTCCAGAAACTTAAGATTTGACTACTTCAGTAAGCGGGTCGCATGCAAGGTACTTCTTCTGATACACCTTTTCATTGATATATTAATACGCAAGTCAGCACACTGATGTTTATTTGACAGTTTATTCTTAAAGACAGATAAACACATAACTTGAAATTGTCTTTTATAAAGCAAATGCATTTTTGTTTATATAGTAGACTGTTTGTTACTGCTGTGCATCCTCTGTACTGTATTCTCAGTTGTAAATATAAAGTAAAATAAGGATGTAATTTATTCTGTAAATTGTTGGACAGCATGCTGCTGTTTTAACTCTAAATTGTGTAGTTACCATCGTAGCAGCTCCTCATTGTGTCTAAATCTAACATATTCATATTTAGCTGCAAGAGACAAAATAGAAAGACAGATAAATTCAATGACCATGAGGCAGCCGGATTTCATTAGAGGATTTAAGACTATGTCCTTTAAAC
This sequence comes from Mugil cephalus, assembly GCF_022458985.1. Lineage (NCBI taxonomy): Eukaryota > Metazoa > Chordata > Actinopteri > Mugiliformes > Mugilidae > Mugil > Mugil cephalus. Next base: position 2,381,383 of record NC_061773.1, on the reverse strand, counting down.
ACATCCCTTCAACGTGCTTCACAGAAAAAGAATCACACAATTTTACATTAAGACAAGACAGTAAATGAGCATACAAGCGTGTTACATATGTACACAAGTACACTATAAATCCAACACAAGACCTATTCGCGGTAGCTGAAGACACATTATGCATATCATTTAAATAATATCAGTTTTTTTTACCTTTCACCACATTTTAGCATGACAGTAATGTACAGGTAGATGTCTGTGTGTTTTGTGGCAGTTTTAAACGTTCACTACATTGATGCAAACATTACAGTAAATAGCCAAAGTTACAGGATAACTGTAACTAAACTTGGGTTTACTAAATTTGGTAAATTTAGGAGAGCTACTTAGAGCCTCACTCTCCACAGCACTTTCAGGTCTCAACTAGAACCACATTCAGTCACATTCACTCCACACCTATTTCAGTAACGGTAAAAAAACACACACAAAAAACAGTGACTGTCATTAACAATTTTCTTTCAACTGGATAAACATTGGCAGTGAAAGTGAACTAACGGGTAGGATCGTGTTGCTGATCAAAGAGAGCTCCTGCAGATTGAACACATCTAACACATCTAACTCTATTATGAATATGATTTACCATTGAAACAATACTCACAAGTAAAGCACAGTTATATACGTTCTTTATCCATATACTGTAGACACACAACATGCTCTGCTCTTTTATTCACAAAAACGTAAGCATTACATTTTAGTTGGCACACAATAGCAACAATCAAAGGAATAATATTTGCACATTTGATTCTGCAAAGCAGATTGCAGAATCTACTGCAAGCAATAATTTAAAACGAAACCAACAGTGATTAAGTGCAGAGGACAGACACATTAAAAACTAAACAATAAAGCACATTCAGCATAGCGCATTTTCTTTTTATCCATTGTGGTGTGCAGTCGCCCTCAGCAGAAGACTGGAGGATGAGGTGGTTTCTCTACTTGAGGTGGAAGAAGCCGGAGGTCTTGGTTGGAGTGGCCATTAGCATGTTAGCTTGGTTCTTGTGAGTTATATGGATCTAAAAGATAGATAGAGTTTGATCACAATTTAAATTCCTTTTAGCAAATTAATTAATTGTTAATAATAATGAATTTGGTATCCCTGGAAGCCCATCTGTACTTCCCCCTCCCACAAAATATTTGCAACAGAAAGCTTGTGTCAATCAAATCATTTGGGCGGGCTTTATAAGGTGAATGGCTCTGATGGGTTGTAGGACTAACCAATTGCATACAGAGATGTTGTTCCTCAGTATGGGTTGAAACTTGCCCCATAATGAAATCCAAATCACCAAACTCATATTCGGATGATAACTGAACCTGCTTCCACCAGGAAAATTTATTAGGTACACCTAGTAAAAATCTAAAGTGGTCTAATACAATTGTACTGCAACAAATCCTCCATTCACGAAGGTTATAAAGCTGCTGTTATTTAGTTTTGTGATGTTTCATTGTGTCAATGTTTCAACAATGTTTCTGTTATTTTGCCCAGCGCATTTGAAACACAGGTGTGAAAGAAAAAATAAATGTTGAGTCTTTTCTATGTTTTATTTAAATATTAAACTGCTGTGAATTGTGGATAAGTGTAGGTGGGAGAAGCACTCTGTATTCGCCATTAATTGCGCAGTAGTAGGTTCACCTTCTAGATTATGTCCTTGAGGAAGAAAGTGAACTTTAAAATGTCTTACAATTTGTGTTTTGAAAAACATAAGTAGCTTTGGATAGACGTGTTAAGTCCAGAGAGGGCTCAAAATGTTTCAAAGCTGGTAACAATAACAGCTCTGGTATTGATTCTGTGTTTTTCTGTGCTGTTGATTGCTACAAGTAATTGCACCCTTTAGCCATCTCTTCATCTCTGCTTTTAAATGCCCACTCTGAAATGCATATTGATTTTTTTGTATTTTACTGTTATTTAATTTGTAGCCCCTATGCTCTGTTCGTTTTAGCTCCGTTTAAGGAAATGTGCCATGCTGAGACTGAACGCTTCAGTGGCTTCAAGCATCACACATGGGTTCTACAGCACATCAGAGTAAGTGTCTGTCAGTGAGCCAGGTGTGAAGACTGCATTGCTCTTCCTCCATAAACATACTGTCTTAACTCTTCACACTTTGGCACTTTGGTTATTAACACTTACAGTACAAGGAGGCTGCATCCAGGGCTCCCCATCAATCTGCATGGGCAAGGCTTTGATCGTCCTGCACACAGGGAGGAGAGACAGTGAACTTTAATATAACCATATCACCATACAGTGTGTGATAATTATGCCCAGCTGTGTGGAGGAATTAAATTGTTTATGATGGCTGCGTTCCTACTGTAGTTATTTTTAAGCCTGTTTTGTATTGCTCGGTGTTCCTGTTATGTAGCAGGTCACAACCTGATGGTTATTTGGGAGGTCTGTGCCAGTCTGTGCCCGGCGTTCTTCAGTCCAGTGTAGATCTGCCCCATCTCTATGGCTCCCTCCAGCCCCACCACCTCCAGACGTTTGTCGCTCATGTCTGTGGAGTCATTAAGCATGTCACACATCAGTTTGAAGCGTTAAAACACAAGTGAGGCACGCTGATAATGATGCTAAGTGATTTAGAAGAGTACAGAAAAAACACGGTGTCACCTTGTGAGGTTGTTTTTAGAATTTCGGGGTCAGTGATAACCTCACTATGCTCCATCACTGGCACGCCATCTGGCTTCTTGGATTCGCCCCAGAGATTGGAGCCTCCGTGCATGCTGGGTATGTTGAGGACAGCTATGCCCTCAAGAGACATGTTCCTCAGGTCCAGAGGTCTCCCACAGCACTAGTGTCACACACAAATAAACATTGAAACGTTAATTACAAATTATTAGCTTTGATGACGCATTTCCATAACTCTGGTTGAAATTCCAACCTCAATTGTGAGACAGTCCTTCAGCTTCTTGCAGGAGGCAGAGATGGTCTCTGAAGTGGCAAACTCAAAATACAAAAGTTTGTTCTTCATCCTTGGAAACATCAGATAATAACAACAAGATGTTCACTTTTCTATGTTAAAAACATTAAATTCTGTTTCACAAAATGTCTTGCAATTCTGACCTGCTGTTGAACCTCTGAGGGTGTTTCTCTCTCATGGAGTGGAAGCGATGAGCAATGGAGGCGTCCTGTTCACATGGACACAGATACATCATTGTCGTATTAAAACATATTTTAGGGAACATATTGTTAGCCAATAACCATCTGTGATGTAAGTTTCCCTTCCTGCTAAGTTAGTGACTCACCACTCCAATAGAGAAGTAGTTATTAATGATCTCGTAGGGCACGGGGTCTCCTGCCTCTTGAGGGTCATCCGGTATCACCTGAATGCTCCAGCGGTCCATGTGAACCAATTCGCTAGCTTCAATCTCCTTCAGGATTTCTTTCAAGTCTGACCCTTCATATCCTTTCATTGGTTTACATTAGAACAGTATGACTATGTATCATATGGCACCAACACAAGGTCCCAGTGATATATGCTTGATTATATGTAATGATCTTACCGCCTCCCCATCGCAGACAGCGAGCCAGGTCATTCCCGGTGCCCAGAGGCAGCACAGCTACTGGAGGATGCACCTGGAGGTCAGCTTTGTCTGAAATCACAGGTATAAGATCTTATTTACTCTCTGTGGAAATGATTATCACAATCAGATCTCTGAAACTCATGCGATACCTATGGCATCCAGGAGCCACCCAACTGTGCCGTCTCCTCCACACACTAAGATCCTGTACTCACGCAGATTACGGAAGAAGTGCAGCCTAAAAAAACAAAGCCAGCTCAATGTTAACGTACAGGGACTTCAATTTAACTGTTAATGTTAAATGTGTAGCGTACCCTGGAGCAGGGCCTCCATTGGACAGATTGTAGACTTGACGAGGGTTTAGCAGGTACTGAAACTTCCTGAGAACTCTACGCAGGAAACGAAAACATGTTAGGTATTTTCATGCTAATAATGAATACTTTTGCACTAAAGGGTATTCCCACAGTAACCACTGGTCCGTGTCCATGACACATTAATAACCCCGCACATGTACTGAGTCACAGTCAGTCTTTTTCAACAAATTCCTTTGTAGCAATACTTCACATGTGACGCTTGATTATGGATCATATGACCTGAGGTGACACCACTATACTGAGAGCCCGTGGCAAAGTTCACAACAATATTCATAATAGATGTGTTTACAGCTATGAATGATGTGCTCCTCACCGTTCGCCTTGCTTTCCTCCACTTTTTGGGTTTACAAACACCAGCAGAGGGTGGGTGTCTGGAATAGGAACAATCTGAAAGAAATACATTGTCATGCTGTTGAATTTTGAATGTTTTGTGTAATCTGTTGTTTTTTTTTTTCCTGGCGTTGTTTCCCGATTTATTTTTATTCATTTTTCTCGTTGAATTTCAGTTTTACTTCCTGTCTTCCTGTTCCACTCACCTGTGGAACCCTTTGCCCACATACTACGCCCTCATTGGTTTCACCCGTCTCTCGTAATTCCATCAGCCCTTGTGTGTGTGCATATATAAATTTCCCTTTGATACTTTGTCCTTTGGCAAGTCATCTGTGATGTTACCCCTATTTGTTTTGGTCCTTACCAGTATTTTAAATTTGTGTTTTTGGTTTACCCTGCCTCTCAGTTGTTGTGCCTTTTGTAACTGTTGAGCAACTTTTCATTAAAACTGTTGTGTTTGTGACCCCCACCTCTCCTTTAACGTCTTGTGTTTGGGTCCTACTGCTACATAACTGTGACATACATGAAAAATTAAGATCCACTTAATTAGATAACTTTTGGATTAATGTAACTATTACAGATGCGTGGTGAATTTTACACTCACTGGCCACTTTATTAGGTACACCTATTAAATTGCTTGTTAACACAAATAGCTAATCAGCCAATGGTGTGACTGAAATTCAATAAATTTAGGTATGTAGTAGCTCAGGAGGTAGAGCAGTTGTCCAGTAATCAAAAGGATGGTGATTCGATTCCGCCCTATCCCCAGTCTGTCTGTCGTGTCCTTCGGCAAGGCACTTAACCCACCTTGCCCCCAGGTCCCTAGTGTATAATAGTGAGTGATGTTGATGGTGGTAGGTGCACATTGGCAGTCACGTTTGCCCCATGCAAATGTAAGCACTTTGAGCATCTAAAAATGGAAAAGCACAATATAAAACCAATGCATTATTATTATATTAATCCAACAGAGCACCTTTGGGATGTGGTGGAACAGGAGATTCACATCATAAATATGCAGCCGACAAATCTGCAGCAACTGTGTGATGCTGTCATGTCAATATGGACCAAAATCTCTGAGGAATGTTTCCAACACAATGAAGAATTAAGGCAGGTCTGAAGGCAAAAGGGGGTCCAACCCTTTACTAGCAAGGTGTACCTAAAAGTGTCCAGTAAGTGTATATGGAGGTGAGCATGTTTAATGAGTACGTGATCATCATGCACCCTGTCAGTGATACAGATTTGCATCCTGTCTTGCACTAAAAAAATACTATTGCTATCTTAGATCGAAAGTGAGCCTGTAACTTTCACAAAGAAAAATGAAGGTACAACGTGGAACGTCTGTAGTCCCCTATTGGCAAAGAGAACCCTTATGTAATATCTTTATCTAATCCTTCCAATATAATCAATTTCTTTCTCTTTTTTTAATGTAGCATTGGTAATTTTTCTAGGACCTTCCTTAGATTCTACTTATTTCATCCTGTCTGCCAGAGACAATGATTCCCATAAAACCCAAACTACATTTGTAACTCTCATTTCTCTTCATACTGCTCTGTATCCGTCACGCTCCCCTCTTACGTTCTGGCACTCCAGCCATTGCTGGTTGGTGTGCTGGGACATGAATGTCACCACAAACGATGGATTTAATTTGCTTAATCATCATTATGTGAACTTATTTGACAATTGTATGTAATGAATGTCCATTGCTTGGAAAATGTCCTGCACTATACCTTTGAATATGGAAATCTCCCCCCAAAAATAACATTCTCCTTGAAGCAATGGTAACTAGACAGACAACTTGAAAGTGACATCTTGAAAGTATGAAGGAATGAATGATAAACCTGCAGGATGTGGCCATCCGGAGTGACATTCAACAGGCTGGAGTCCTCCTCCTACAGGAAATAAAAAAACAAAACAAAAAACAACCAATGATAGTCCTAAATATCTATGTCCACTGTGGCTGCATTCATGCCATTATTTAAAGGAATTTTACCTTTGAGACGGCATAGATGGCCCATGGAGGTAGTATATGATCTTTCAGTGGTCCACACTCGCAGGTCGATATGCCAGAGAAAAGACACTCGTCATGACGCTTTAAAAAGAAACCAGATTCAGTCAGCACAGAGAGGAGGAGTCCATTCTTCAGGTATGTACAAAAGTAAAAGCAAGCCATCCTCACCATTTCCTGGCACCACATGCAGCATCTCCCCGCTAAAGTCTTGATCTTCTTGTGGCAGACCTGACACTTGGTGGAGTTACAGTCAGTTCTGATCCAGTCATGAGCTGCTATCTGAGGCACAGAGGAGGTAAATATGAGGCATTAACTCATTAAGTTTCATTACCTTGTTTTTTATTTTCAGATCATGTATTAACTTGACTGATTTGTCCATTTCAATTTGGCTGTTTTTACATTTTCTTCTACTCATAACATGTAGACAAGAAAGCTTTGTTCATGTTCACTGGAAAACTATAACCCGTCTGTGAGTAACTGCAGGAAACATTAAGACATTGTTGACATCAGCTCTTTTTCTCCAAAGCAGCTGTGGAAGTTAGAGACGGCTCCAGATTTACGACTTTTTGGAAAAACGGGGACTTGGCAAATGTACATCACCAGATAGAATATCCCAAAAACTGCACTGGTACCTCCACCTCCCACAGCTGTGAAGGGAATTTGGGCGCCTCACTGCTGTGATGCATTAAAGATTTACTGAATCTGTGGGTTGTGGCTGTGACAACAGCACCACTGAGCTGATCACTGTCTATGCTTGTGCAAAAATTAGGACATTTAACAGATGTACAAGGCAGACTCTGATAGCTGTAATCTGCGCTGATGGTTAGACGCACTGACTAATGCACTGTGATGTTCCCTCTTGTTAATGTGTTCACTGCCATTTGGGTTTGATCAGAACTGACCTAAATGCACCCTATTAAAGGTCCAGTATGTAGGACTTAGGAAGACCCATTAGCAGAAATTTTTTTTCTGTTTTCAGAACAAAAATACCTCGATTGGGAACAGTGGTCTAATTTGACCTGATCAGACGGAATATTTAATTCCGTTGGGAGGGGTGGTGTAACCTGTTGCTAATCTATTGAACAAGAAAATATTAGGGCTCAACAGCAATGTAAACATTTGATATGATCACTTCTGTCATGTTTCAGGAGAGGGACAGATAAATTGATACAGCAGGTAAAGTATTGAACACATCACAATTTTTCATAGTAAACATATTTCTAAAGGTGCTATTGACATGACATTTTCACCAGGGGCTGGTAACAACCCAAGTAGAAACCAAAATAAATAAGTTCATAAATTGAGTTATGTGTAATAATGTGAAATAACAGAGGGAAATAGTATTGAACATGCTTACTGATATTTAATACTTTGTACAAAAGCCTTTGTTGGTAATGACAGCTACAAGACACCTCCTGTATGGAGAAACTAGTCACATGGATTGCTCAGGTGTGATTTTTGTCTATCCTTCCACATAAATAGTCTTTAAATCTTGAAGGTTCCATGGGCCTCTTCTATGAACTCTAGTTTTAGTTCTTTCTATAGATTCTCAATTGGATTCAAGTCAGGTTGGTTGTGCCATCCTAGCAGCTTTATTCTCTTTCTCTGAAGCCAGTTGAGAGTTTCCTGGGCTCTATGTTTGGGATCATTGTCTTGCTGAAATATCCATTCTCGTTTCATCTTCATCATTCTGGTAGATGGCAACAGATTTTTCTCAAGAATGTCTCAGTACATGTTTCCATTCATCTTCCTTCAGTTATATGAAGTTTGCCAGTACCATATGCAGAAAACAGCCCCACACCATGATGTTCCACCTCCAAACTTCACTGTCGGTATGGTGTTTCTGGGGTGATGTGCAGTGCATTTTGTCCTCCAAACATGGTGTGTGTTATGGCATCCAAAGAGTTCAGTTTTGGTCTCATCTGACCAGACTATGTTCTTCCAGTATTTTACAGGCTTCTAAAAATGTTGTGCAGCAAACTTTAAATGAGCTTCAACATACTTTTTCTTCAGAATGTTTTGCAACAACAAGGTTGTGAAGGTCTTGAGAGAGTTCTTTGCTTTTTCCAATCATGAGATGTTCCTTGTGTGATACCTTAGTAATGACACACCTTTTTATAGGCCATCAGTTTGGACTGAACCAGCTCATATGACTTTCTGATCACTGATAGATTTCAGCTGGTGTCTTGGCTTTCCATGAGTTTTTCCACCTCCCTTTCTGCGTCTGTTCAATACTTCAATACTTTTTCCCTGTGTCACTTCACATTATTACACATAACTTCACACATAAAATTTCTGAACTTATTTGTTTTGGTTTCTTTATGTATGGATTACTTGGGTTGTTACCAAAACCTGGTGAAAAATTCATGTCAATAGCACCTTTAGAAATATGTTCATCATTGTTTTCAGTTGAATAAATTCAGTATTATGAATAAAATTGTGGATTATATTACCACAACCTTCAACACTCCACAAAAAAGTTATTTTCTGATGATATTTTGGGTCACGTAAAAACATTTCTTATTTGATCATTTTGTTTAGTGTCCATGTAAACCAGGGGTGTCAAACTAATTTTAGTTCAGGGGCCACATTCAGCCCAATTTGATGGACCAAGGACCAGTAACACAATACTGCATTAACCCATAAATAATGACAACACCCTTATTTTCCCCTTTGTTTTAGTGTAAATAAGTACATAATGAAAATGTTCACATTTAATGAACTGCATTATTTTTAAGAAAAATTAATTTCTGTGTAGGTCTTGGTCTCAGTGTTATGTCCAGAAGTCTTACTAAAATTTGTGAACCCTAGGAATAGCTACTTTTATTGGATAAATTTTCTCCAATCACTCCAATCACTTTTATCTCTTCAATGTAATTTCTGTACTTGCAAATTCAAATTCAGATCCTGTGGCAGGCCACTTTTGGCTCGCAGGCCATATGCTTGACACCTATAATGTAAACAGTTAAGTCACCATAGGTTCTCAGACATGTGAGAGAAGGGGAATCAGTTGCATTCTGCAGTCTCACCACAAAGTGACACTAATCCTATACACTGGTCCTTTAAGCAAAGTAAAATGATAATTTAACTTAACATGTAAATATAGCCCTGTAAATGTAACTCCAAATATAAGAACATAAATAAAACTAAATAAATGGAAGTATTGAAAATAAAAAGTGATCAATCTGATCCTTACACCAATTTCCTTTTTGGATTTGACAAATGTGCGAGCGCAGGATTCAGGATTCTTGTTGGCGCACTGGCTGTGGATAGTGTACTTGCAGCCTGGGGGAAGAAAAAATATACAGGTTACAAACCACTGTGTCACTGACAAATAGCAGATGGCACAAGTAAACTCATCTCCACTACGCCAGTGGCAGAGGATAAGAGATGCATGGCTGCCCCCTGGTGGTGAGCTCTTACATGTGCAGCAGAGTCCCTGTTTTCCGAGGCCGAGCAGCATGTTCTGACACACGCTGCAGTAGGTTGGCTTGTTAAAATGCTTCATCCTCCAAATGTGCTGCCCATCCCTCTCTGTCACCTGTGAGAAACAGAACCCACAGTTAAGCATTTTGTTCTTGTGGTATTGAGTGGAGTTGAATCTCTCAAAGTTGTGTTAATAACAAAGTGGATGTTATGAAGTTTTGAGTGTGCAGACAAATGTTTGCTTTTCACCTTCAGTCCAAGGAGAACAAGTAAAGGCACATTGTTCATGCCTCCCTTCACCCACTCTTCCAGAGTGACGGTCCCACTGTCATCCACATCGATGGCTGTCATCATGTCTTTAAGCACCTGTCCAATCACAAATCCCTCATTAAATATCATTAAAACTCCTGTGCAGTGAACTTCCTTTTACGTCTCTCACTTGTCATGCTTACACATCCTTATGTGAGAGCAAATGACTTTAAGAGTTTTAAAAATAAATAATGCAGGCTTTAAAAATAAAGAAAATAAAAGCTGAAAAAGAAACTCATACAGGTCTGAGTTCAGTCACATCCCAGCCGAGATAATCAGCAGCGCGCATCATCTGGGTGATTATACGATCCACTTCCTGAAGCAGAGACAACAGAGTTTGGATGGGTTTGGGTGTAACTATATCCATGTTAATCAGTGTGCTGTGTAGTACTGTAACTTAAGACAAAGGTCAGGTACCACAGTACATCGAAAACAACACTGAACCACACAGTTATGAACGTGAGGAGTGGGGAGGTGTAATTCAAGTCTGATGACATAAAAGATGGTTTACTTTGTATAAATTAGGACTTTTAATGACTGACTGTAAATAATGAGATATAAATTATCTGGCTGATTACTGTCAGAAGTGATTTCTGTGCAACTAAATTTTACGTGGCAGAATTTTCAACTCATTCACTCAACAGAAAAGTCAACATATCTGCTGTTTTGAAAGAAAAGCATTCTCAGAATCTGTTTTCAAACATGCAACAGGTTGAGAAACTTACAGAACTGTCCAGGAGTCCGTTGACATCTTTGTCATATAGTTTGAATGTAACTAGAAGCAAACAAAGTGATCCAGACCATCAATCATTATCATTTATCAACAGTAAATGTAGACTGAATGCTCCTGCACTGCAACAAACATGTCAAAAAAATGTTCAAAATGTAGATTAAACCAACATTCAAGCTTCTCCCGTGGCTGTCCTTCCTCCAGCACTGAGAAGTAACAGGACACATCACGTAGAAAGACACCACCTGAAACGAAAGAAACGTACAAACTGAAAAACTTTATTGCATAAATGAGGACTAAAAAAGGAGGCTGTTTGTCCCAGATGACAGTGAATTTATATTATATTTATTGTTATTATAATAGGTGCACTAATCTCGAAGGCTACGTCTACAGCCTCATTTCTGTGACGCAGCACTGCAAGATATACATATATATATAAAACAAATGTGGGCGTTGAACAAACTGTCTCTGTAGCATTCATTCTTTCTTTGATTATTTTCAGGAAGTACATGTGCCAAACACACTCAGAGCCCAAGAGGACTGTAAACAAGGCTTGTCCTCCAAACATCCACAGGCCAAAAAGGAAGAGGCCAGTGGATGAAGAGAAGAGGAGGCATTTCTAATACTTTACCTGCTTTCGACTGAGGGCACTTTGTGGGCCCATTTTGCTCCACATTCCGAAAATAGCGAAAAAGGCGTTGGCAGAAATCTGCAGGGAAGTCATCCACTTCTAGGTAAGTCTTGAGGAAGAGAGAGAAGCCCACGGCATCAACGCACTGAGGAGAGAAATCAGAAATATGATCAGGTTTGTTCAGAACAGAAGTTTGGTGGTTTCTTCTGATGTATATTTTGGAATTGATAACAATTAAATTGGGGTCTCTACATAAGCAAATACATCTACAGTCAAGCAGACAATATGTGAGTCACAGTTCACCAGTCTATCACGGGGCTGACACAGAGAGACAGACAACAATTCACTCTCAGACCAATGGCCTATTTAGAATAATCAATTAACCCAACATTAAAACACAGGCACAGGGAGAACATGCAAACCACAATCACAGTAATGACCAATATGAAATGAATAGCATTTAATAATTATTATTTAATTATTATTAAATGCTATTCATTTCAGTTATCAAGTTTAAATTACTAAAATACTGACTGACCTCCCCAAATCTGTGCTGCGCCAAGCGACCTCCAGGTTGAAACTCCTTAATCACGTCTTTCACCCTTAAGTTGCTGTCTGCAGGGGGAGGGGGTGAAAGGTCAAGATGTGAGCTAATCGTGGCAAACTGATAGCTGAGTGTTTAGGGCTCAGACTACATGGGTGCAAATTCTGTCAGTGATAAGCCACTGGCTTATAAAGGCAAAATAACAGATGAGAATAATAATAAATGAGTGAATTCATGAATCAAAAAGACAAGAAGAAGAATTTAATGCAACTAAGTTTGTTCTAGTCTTATGCATTACATACATAGTTGAGGAGTGCTAAACCATGGATATACCTGACATATAACCTGGGTTCGGGCCCTCCACACAGCAGTGCCTTTCCCATATCCAAAGAGGAACCAGTGTAATTATCCATTCATCCATTATCCACCGTGCAAATACTCTCCTAAAAGCCTTCAGACCCATTTCATTTCTTTCAAAGCCTTTGAGTGGACCGAGGAACATTTTTAGCCCCACCTTTTGTTTCCTGTCAACATATAATTCTGCATTATCTCTGGTGCATGCACTTACATTTTCAGGGTTGTTGTTTGTGTTTTTGTACAGAGGACATTGAGAAGTGCTCTTGTACTGACGGACTTCCCGTGCTCAGTGACTAAAGACACTTTCCCTTGATGTATTACACAGGCTCCTGGTTTTACATTAAAAATAAGTATGTGTTCCAGCAAGAGCAAGAAAAAAACCTGCACACCTAGTTCAGCTAAAACACACTTTTACATCAAATATTTACATTTTTAGTGGGCAAAAAAAGGTAGTTGCTTCTGCTTAAGCTGACTGAAAACTGATCATCCGTCAGTAATTCGCAAAGTAATCTGGTTGATTTGGGTGTGTGCTGTTCTTGTTCCTGCTGGACTTTGATTGTAATGACACTCGCATTTGTTCTTATCTTGTTTTTTTACATTCAGTACAAGTATTCAGATGTTACAGCACAGACTCAAATACAAGCACATTTTAAGCATTTAAAGTCTTAAATAAAAGTAAAAATACACACGTATGTATCACAGACTGTAATTGCTATTGCATTAATGCATTCTGATGTAGCATTTGGCTATTAGTTGGGAAAGTTGGAGCTAATTTCTACAACAGTATGTACAGTTGGATGGTTTAAACTGTTCAGTGAATCATATTTAATAATATGATCTGATGTTTAAAGTAAAAACAAATACATACAAATGTATAAACGCATTACATGAATAGGTCACATTATGTGTATAGTTAGCCAAAATGCTGTAAACTTACCTTCCATGTAATGCTGCAGCTGGATAAAATCCACAGGGGTCAGAGAGCCCTCGGTTTCATCAGATGAGGCCATGGTGATCAGCTGTTACAGAAAAGAGACAACAATGACTGACAGTGATGGGGACAACAGGACGAAGTGGTAACCTCCAGTTAGTCTCCAGAAACAAGTCTCTCTCTAGCAGGTCTTAGGCCATCCTCTGTCACAGCAGTGACTCAGATGAACTGGTTTGCCTCCATTCCTCTGAGTCAAACACTCCTCTCTGAATGGATACTGATCAACCACAGGGCTGTTTGTGCATGCAATTCAAACTGTCTCAGGCTGCCCTGATAACTGAGGACTCCAATGGAACATCAGTGAAAATCGGGACTACTGTACCACGTATGTGGTTCATTTTCTCAGATCATAATAATAAGTCACAGCTTTGAAAAACATAGACATGGGTCAAATATTTAGAAGCAACATCGGGAGCAACACTGTCCACATGTCTACGAGTTTCAGCATATAATGATGGCTCCCTAACTGTCCTGTATCTGTCCCAACAGGTATCCATCTGTTTGACACCGGTCTGTTTGTGTAGGTGGACTACAACTGAAACCATCTTACAATCAGTGCAATCAGCAACGTAGCAGTTCATAAATCAACAATTAAGTCCAGCTTTCAAAAGTCCTGATCAGACAGGATTATAAAGTGAAGTCAGAGTGAAATGACTGAGAGATGTCACCTCTTCACATCTCTTCGGTCTGCACAGGTGTTCAGGCAGAAAGAGGACTGAAGTTAGACGCCCCCAGTATTCTTACCTTCTCTCTGTCCCTGTCCTCAAACCGACAGCAGAAATAAAATAAAAACTGTCCCAAACACGTAGCGGCACAACGCGAAACGCTGACAGTGTTTATAGACGGAAGTTGGTGCTTGTGGGAGAATGTATGCCGCGGTATTAGCGGATATAGAGGATTAGAAATGCGGGAGGAGGAGCTTTGGACACATAATTACAGTTAGTGGCGCCGCCTCGCGCGTGCACGCACGCACAAATACAGTAACGCGCACAGCCACTTGTCTGATCTATTGTACCCATCATCCAAGTCATGCCATTTCCTAAATACTGCGGCTTTAAGCCTGGAAATCACAATGAGGCTCCTGCTCTCTGACCTCCGGCTTTAGGACTGAATGAATTGATGGGAATCTGGAAGTTCACAAGTTGCTTAAAACCCACGGACAAGGCAGTAACCACTCACAACAAAATAAGAATTTATTTTTAAAACTTTGGATAGCAGGTCATATTGGATTTTTGTTATTTCTCGGAACAATAGAAGAAGAAAGTCTGGGGTCAAGAAATCATGTAAAAAAAAAAAAAACAGATAACAGTGGTACAAAGGTTTAAGGATTCATGGCGATACAGTAACAATGTACCAGTAGGCCATTAAGAAATCATAGATTAAAACAATAGCAAAACAATACTGCAAAGTACAGATTGTAGCCTTCATACAAGCAAACTATTATTTCCTTATTGGTCTTTCACATACTGCATTCACTACTTTCATGTGTAGGTAGACACTTACGGTAGACACACACGCATGCACGCACACACAATTGTCAAAAGCAATATTTCTCTCGATATTGACTCTTTTATCACTGCAGCTCAATATATTATTTAACACTGACAAACGTCAGGCTCACTCAGAATTTACTGACTCAGTTAAGCTGATGACTGATAATGCCTCCTTTAATTGATGAGGTTAAATGCTAAAAATGGAACATTTCATTATATGACTTCATTTGTTCTTTTTTTAATGTTGTGCTTTGTTTTGCTATATGTATAGGTACTGTAGATATGGTCCCACACACTGAATCTCTCTCTCTCTCTCTCTCTCTCTTATATATATATATATATATATTTGCTGTCCATTGTAGGCGCTGTATCACGAGTTTTCCTCATTTCCTTATAGTTGAATTATTCATTTTCCATATTTTATGATGCTGCTGTGAATGTGCCACATGACAAAGTAGACAGCAAGACACTGAACCCCCTTTTGCTTCCAGTGCTTGGCAATGCAAATGGATGTGTGTGTGTGCTTGCATGAGCAAATGGGTGTGTGTCTTTGACTGTAAAGCGCTTAGAGTACCAATAGGTAGAAAGGCGCTATATAAAAAATAAGGCCATTTAAAAATTACAAAAGGTCAAACCTTGGTTTAAAAAGTCCTGTTTCTGTTTTTATACTTGCATGAAAACCATGTAAATCTGTGAACAGGTTTCTATTGTTCTTCCCCGGGGCGACAGGAGGCGCTAAGCCACGTTAGTGTCAGATGACAGCAGCAATGACTGAGTAATAGAAGGAAAAGGGGTTTACGCAGGTGTTTACGTTCTTCGACTTCCGTAGCTGCCTGGAGCGAATTAACGTTGTCGATCTGACGTTAAAAAACGACATTTGACAAAAAACTGTCGGTCATGTTTATTCGTTTTAGCTTAAGTACCAGAGATGCTTCGCAAAACAATATGATCGAGGCCGTTTGCTGTCCATTGTAGGCGCTGTATCACGAGTTTTCCTCATCATTCATCGCAGGCAAAGCTAAAGCTAGCGCTGTGTTAACAGCGCGTCAGCGGCTCTGGGCATAATTTAATAAACCATCGCCCGATTCGCACTTTGTCCAGGGTTAGTTTAGATAAAAAAAAAGAAAGGCAGTCATGGCCACTAGGCGTCTGACCGATGCCTTCTTGTTAATGCGGAACAATGCTATCCAAAACCGGCAGATATTGGCTGAGCAAGTGAGTACATACGACCCCCGTCTGAGTACACGTAGCAATGCTGCGGTGAGTGGTCTGCATCGTTTTGACATCTTTTTGTGTGTGTTTGCGAATAGCCAGTTACTGCGTGGTGTTAGCTAGATTCATGTATGTACTAGCAGCTCTTAACTATTATTTAATGGCGCTTTTTACGCCATTGTCACCCTATGTAGCTCGAAATTCCCCCTTAGGACTGACTGATGGATGTGAGATAATAGAGGAGGATGAAGGAGCTGTGCAAGCATGATTTGTAACCCTGCCACTGCTAAATGTCTACAGTAAACTATGGGAGCAACCATTCGTAAAATCTAGGCCAGCACTGCCAAAATGACACATAAATAACGTTAATAATAATGATGTGGAGATTATTTGTAAATTAAAGCATGTTTTCTTTTACGCCCACATGTGTTCCTCACAGATTAAAGCAAAGGTGCGGCCTTTGACTAGTAGTTTAGCTACAGTTGAGCTGTGATTTTCCCCCTGCATTAAAACAAAGGTGTGACACATACAAAGTCAAGGATAATGCTTGATAAGATTCGTGTACTCCTTGCCATCCAGAAAACTTCTATTACTTTGGTTTGTTCAAGCTTTAGTGAAACCATAATTAAAAGCAATATGGTTTTGTGAATTTTCCCCCTCAGCAGTAGACATTAAATGTAATGGCATGCTTTGACTAACTTTGTTTAATGTTGATCAGTCAGTGCGATAAGGTCGGTGTCTGGGCCAACATGAATCCAACAGATAAGAGCAATCCAAAAATGTTGTTCATACAAGAAGTGACTCACTATTCCATCTCTTTCAAAGGATAGCAAAAGGCTTCACCCATATGTGATTTAGTCTGTTTTAATGTTGCTGCACATTTATAGCTGAACTCCACTGCAGATTCTTCCCATTCCCTGTTTAGAGTCAGTGGAAGCAGGCAGGCGAAGCCTACGTGTGACTATTCACACTCTGCAGTGAACATTTTAGTCGGTTACCTGCTCACTGAGGTAGATGTGTTCCTTCCAGCACATAGATGATGAAGATACCATCGGTTGCAAGGACCGCATTTCTGAAAATCAAAGCCATTGCAACAAAACACTGACTCGGCCATTCCTGGTGCAAGGAGTACAGAGAAAAGTGCATCTGGAAAAGTCAACGTTTTAATGATACAAACAATTTCATTTGCACACTACAGAGTGAAGACCTTAAATGGCTGTGACTGCTGGACTGACACTTTATATGAATGCATTTCTCTGCAAGACACAGTGTAGAGTGACATGTTCTCTTTATCTCAGGAACATTAACAGACATGTTTGGAGTATAGAAACTGATGCAGTGGCCCCCAGAGCTGACTTCACTGATTTTGTGAAGGGTGATGCATTCCCAAAAGGGCAGCTGGTGTGGTGGTGCAGATAAACTGCTCATACACTATTGTTTCTCCTACCGAGAGCCCAAAACACATTACTTTCTTATTACTCAGTCAGTCGTCTGCATTTAGTATGACCACATTCAGCTTTAGACTCCCATGTGATGATGCCACTGCACTGTGCACCTGTGTTGTTCTGTGTACGTCTTTGTGCTACAAATAAATGAAGCCACATCTTAACTTTGTTTTATAGGTGGTTTTTATTACTATTGTACAGAATAGTATCTATCTACGTGTGCTCACACAGCAAATCTCTCCCTAATGGACACTTAGAGTTACACTGCTTCAGCCATGTTATATGTTATGTGTCTGAAACTGAAAACATTTAGTATCATCTGTTCACATGCTTTGTCTATTGTCCTTTTGGTCGTGCAATGCTTGTGCTCAGTGCTTGTTTGGTGTCATTGTATTACGCTTCATCCCAATGTTCATACTTGTTAGAGAAGTTGTGAATTAATAATTAAAGTAGAAGTCTGGATGTTAAATTATTTACATGAGGAAATCATTTACAGTCCAGAGGGTCAACCAAAACCCAGGCATCATAGTGAAAGCAGGTGCTTTTCTGTTTGTTACACAAACACATGGACAGATTAAAATAGTTGCATTGTTTACGACAGTGACTCAACTGTAAAACGTTCTTGGCCATAAGAAGATAAACACTCAACTTGCTGACTATGCCGTTGTCCTTTGTCTTAAATGTTTTTAGTGACTGGTCATTTATTAAGGGATGATGATGAATGACTAATAATAACAAACTTTGCTTTCTTCTTCTTTCATCCATTTCAGGTGATTTTAAATCTCATTCACTCATTCTATTGTCATTTTCTGGATGATTTATTCTCACACAAGGCTGGAATTAATATCAGCAGTCAGACCATCATTTCGGATTAATTTGTTGGTGGGACTTGAAAGCAGACAGTCGTTATTTGCTGTTGAATTCCTGGGCCTGACTTTTTATTCCTTCTGTCTTTCCTTCCTTTTCTTTGTTCTTTGTTGGATGGACCATTCTACTATCTTCCAATCACATTAGGAGCTTGATGAGGTACTTCTGCTGTTTCCTTTCTGATAGATTCACCTTAGAAGCATAAAACAATGCACCATCATGGCCTTGCTGTTGAAATATAATGTAAAATGTTTTAATGGAATTGCTTTTCTTTTGAAGTTGGCTGATGATCGGATGGCCCTGGTGTCGGGGATCAGTCTGGATCCTGAAGCTGCCATTGGAGTCACCAAGAAACTGCCTCCTAAATGGATAGAGGGGGTTGATGAGGTAAACCTGAAACTAGATGAGAAATATGCAGAGCAGCGTTCACTAAGAATATGGTTGTGGTTAAACCAGTCATTCCTGCAGTAGCTGACTGCTAACCTCGCCTTTCAGATCCAGTATGAAATCACAAGGGTTCGTCAGAAGATGAAGGATCTGGCCTTACTTCATGACAAGCACATGAATCGTCCCACGCTGGATGACAGCAGTGAAGAGGAGCACGCAATAGAAATCACTACTCAGGAGATCACACAGGTACTCTCACACACTATGATATGCATGATGTTTATTTTAACAGACTTTTGCCAGAAGTCTGACGTCCATTTTGATTTGAAAATAAATGACTGTTACTATTAGTCTTTATGTCACTTATGCGACAGTACATTAAAATGAACGCCTGGCTCTTTTGTGCTCATGCAGATGTTCCATCGATGCCAGCGAGCTGTGACGGGTTTGCAGTCCCGCTGTGGCCACTGCACCGAGCAGGAGGAGAGGCTCTTGAGAAATGTTGTGTCGTCTCTGGCACAGAGCCTGCAGGAGCTCTCCACCAATTTTAGGCACACGCAGTCCAGCTACCTAAAACGTAAGAAGTGCAATGAAGCTGGTCTCATCTTTTACTGTTGTGATTCACATGTCTGTACTATTATCATGGCTCTAGCTCATACTGCATCCGTTTTTTTTTATTATTATTATTTATCAGGTATGAAGAATCGTGAGGAGAGATCAAAGCACTTTTTTGACTCCGGACCCTTAATGGAAGAGGATGAAGATTTAGCTATTTATGACAAAGTGAGTGATTTTTAAGAAGGCTTAAGTCAATATAGACTACACTGTTACATAGGTCTCGGTATACATGGTAAAATAAAAGCAGAAATATTGCATATTTTCATCAACAAGATAAGGAATATATACAAAGGCCCTCAGTGATTCACCTGTTTACTGGACTTCATGACATTACCCTTTATTTTCCAGTCATATATGCAGCATGTTCTCTACTGCAGCAAATGTTGTATTTGAAGTGTTTGAATCTCTTTTCTTTCAGGGGTTCACAGACGATCAATTGATGCTGGTGGAGCAGAACACAGTTATGGTTGAAGAACGAGAGAGAGAGATTCGACAAATAGTTCAGTCCATCTCAGACCTGAATGAGATTTTCCGGGACTTGGCTGGGATGGTGGTGGAGCAGGTATTTGAATCAAAAACAAGTCTTTGAAACTGACTTCTAATGATTGCTCAAACCTGACCACCTGATTATTGACGTCTTTTATTCTTTCATTTTAAATTGTTTTTAGCAGACATTGAATCTAAATAATTTTATGAGAATATATTGAAAATCTTTGAACTGATTTTTAAAGCAGGTGGAAGGTATTTGGCTCCACCGGCCACTGCCAACATACAGAAGTCTCTGTAAAAATGAAATAACCAGCAAGTGAAATGATTTAATTCTTCCTCCTCAAGGGCACCGTTCTTGACAGAATCGACTTCAATGTGGAGCAGGCTTGTGTTAAAACAGATGATGGGTTGAAACAGCTGCAAAAGGTAAACACAGCTTCATGTAATTTCTTATTACTTTTAGTGGGATTTTGGGTCAGCTAGTAAAAAAGACCACAGCTGTGCTGTCCTCTGATGTAGGTCAACCTGGTTGGTTAAACCTGGTTTAGCTTGACACGTATTTGATTAAGATACTGACAGCTTTTTTTAATCACATGCAACACAATGGCAAGTGTTGATTTTTTTCTGCCTCATTTTTGTGTAGAAGCTACTAGTGAATATGTCAGTCAGGCTGACATATTCAGGCTGAAGACACAATTATGATTTTACTGCAGCATGTATCTGTTTTAAGTTATAAAAATAACTTGATTAAGTCAAAAGCACTGAAGTGTAGAATTTGACATTGTTTTGACTTTCTCTACAGGCAGAGCAGTACCAGAAGAAAAACAGAAAGATGCTGGTCATTTTGATCCTCTTTGTCATAGTCATTGTTCTAATTATTATTCTTTTTGGAACAAAGTTTTAATCCTGCATTCCTTTGGCTTGTTTTTCTGTCTGGGTGTTTGTTGTGCATCTGTGTGGACTTGGACTGGCTTCTCCTCTGAACAAGAGTGACTGTCTTTCATCAGCAACCAGGAAACATCACGGTGAACTTTGGGCTTTGCCAAGATGTTTTCTGGTTGATTTTAATGAAAGAAACAATCGACGGTCTGAGCTGTGACTGTGACGGAGGTTTGTCAAACCTGAGCGGGCTGATAGTCATGTCTCAACAAAAGAACACACTCTGTAGTGTAAACAAATGCACTGCTGAGGTCACTTAAGAGAAGCTGCTTTGACTCAAAGCACCAACTGTGACATGGTCTGAAGATAAATTATTTCTGTCTAATATCTTTACAGACGTTTAGGTTCTGTGGAGGAAATGTGACAAGAATGAATGTTTGGAAAAATGCATGCAGTAGGTCCAATAGCACTGCAAACACATTTTGACTCTGGTTCTGGTTCTGGTTCAGTATTTACCTTAAAAGACTAGAGGAGAATAATTTGTATTAGAGCAGCAACAGATACGATTAAAACAGCCATTCAGTACCAAAAATGTTCATTTGGTTTAAGGACCACCTGTTATTTTTATTTCCATTAGCCTTTACTGTATTAGTGATATTATTGAGGTCCTTGTTACTCCACTGAGGAGAGTGTACACAGCCACAAGCCTTTGGTTTTAAATCCATCCCTGTCTCACAGTCACTTATCATGAAGTGCTCCTTTTAAAATATGTTTTGTTGTTATTTTCCATGGTCCTTGCATAAAGTGCTACCTTTTTAAAAACTCTTGCAGTTTGCACATATTGAAGCCTGAGGGGGAGGGGTCGTGTTATGGATGTAATACTACTGTCATCTGTATGATAAAAATAAGAATTTATTTATTTTCTAATGACTTCAGATAATCCAGAGGTGTCCTGTCTCTGACAGATGTGCTGTACATTGAGTCGAGAGTTTGTGTAGCGTGAACCTGAGTTGTTGTCCACTCCACTAAGGAAGCTGTTATGTAGTTCAACACTAGCAGACGGCTGAAGACAGCAATATGATTTTATTTTTTATTTTTCCGGGCGGGACGCATTACATTTAATTTCATCAGACTGTTGGACACTCATGTCCTTGTGTCCTGTAAAGACTGATAAGCTGAAACAACGAAGAGCTTTATTTAACATATCTGTGCTCGACTCTACACTTTATACACCTGTTAAATCATCTCTGTCATTGATGTGAAGTTGTACGTGTGAAAACAAATGTCTTTGTGTTGCCTCCCTTGAGTATTGTTTTTTTCCAAACAAAACAGGTGAGGAAACGGCAACTTCTTTCTTTTTATAAATAAACTTGAAATGTGATGGTGTTTTGTGTGTTTTCACTTGCAGAAAATGGTCTTTGACACAATAATCCCATAGCAAACTTAAATCCCTTATAAACACTTAATAACATGACATTTAACATCTTAAGTCATGCATGTAAATGTGATCAGTTCCTTTATTAGTGGATTCATCACGTACGTCCTGTTTAAGCAAAACAATTTGTGAAGTTTGATTATCGTTAGTATCAGGAGTGAGGATTTGGGGTTGTGTTTGTGATTCAAGGAAAACTTAAATAATCTCCTTCAATTTTTTTCTTCTCTTTTTAAATCTACAATGAAGAGAAATGCGTGATGCAGGTTAATAATCATGTTCATTAGCTTGCATCAAGACCAAAGCCCAGCTGCTTAAGAATGATACTACTTCCTAACTTTTATACATTCACTTGCCAATTCATTAGGGTACACTAGTGAATATGAATTCATTCTAAGATAATAGTCCTGCATTAAATCTTAACATTCAGTTTATGTTGGAACAGCCTCTAAGAGACAGGGGTTCAACTCTATCCCATTCTGGAGGATGTCATTTCTGGTATCGTCAAACTAGATTGAATAAAACGCTACAAATTCCATTATTTGGCCAAGCCCACTGATTAAAATGGGGTTGTCAAAATAACAGAAACAGTAAAACACACAAAAAACAATAAATTACAAACCACAACCTCCCAATGTGAAAAGCTGAATCAGCAACTTTCTCGGTTATTTTTAAAAGGACAAAACATTCATGCAGATAAGCTTTAGCATCATGATATAATATCAATACGGCTGTGTTTAAAGCCTCATGCAATCCTACCTACATTTACAATTCGTGCTTTTACATTCAAAACAGTAATGTCTAAACACAGTTTTACCCCCGCTGATTTTACCTAATAGCGTAGTAGTGCTTTTACATTTCACAGAAGTGGAGAATGATATTAAAGCAGAGCCCTTAGCTAGCTCAAACAACTGGTATGTAGCTAGCAGGCTACCTTATAGTCAGCATAGCAGTGAACGCAGACAACATTCATTCAAAAAGATAACGTTAGCCGGGTTTCGTATCTTTAGTTTATTGTTGAGGAACATTTCGCTAAACTTCCCAACACTGCCTTCAACCTGATGCTAATTATAGCAGCCGTTAGCTAATGCTAACCTAACGTGTGTTGACCTGGAAGTGGCGTTCAAGTAGCCGCCGTTACATCGAGTGAAATAGTTTGTTTTATTCAACATGACATGTGCGGAGGAACAAGACGACCCGTTCCCCGTAGACGACTGCCTCTTCAGTGACACGTTTCACAAGGACTCTGTGTACAACCTGATCGGTGAAGAGCTGAAGATAAGGCAGGTGTTCGGTGCCAACCTCGGCGTGGCTGCTCCGGTCTGGGAGGCTGTAAGAGCAGGCAGCGGTCTTGTTTTCTTTAATTAATAAAGTGTAACGTTGTTATATATTATTATTTCTAAGGTTACAGTTTGTGCAGTGACGTATTGTGTGTACAGGCGTTACATCTGTGTCGTTACTTCGAGGAGCAGTCTGTGGAGTTGAGGGGAAAGCGCATCATAGAGCTGGGAGCAGGCACTGGTGTGGTCGGTATCTTGGCAGCTCGGTTGGGTATGTTTGGGTTTGTTTCATGGTTTGTTTAGCCATGTTCGTGTCAGTTTAAAGTCTTGTGAACTCTGTCTCTATGAGTATTTTAAAAGTGTTGGTCTTTCTTTCTGTCTATTTGGCTCACATGTTCCTGCCCACACCGAGCATTTGTCTATGGCTTCAGCCACGTTTCCAGCCCCGCAGACACTGCAAACAAACTCGTTTAGACGACACATCCCCGCACGCTGCTCGTCCATGTGGCTGATCTGTCTTTAGTTCTAAAGAAGTCTGATGTTGCTATTTATGTGGACGACTCAACAATTTATGCTTCTGCTCCTTTTAATAGATGAACTGAACAACGTTCTTACATTAAAGTTAGTGGTTTAGTGGATAATGAGCAATAAATTAATTCTTAATGTTGAAAAAACTAATTGCTCAAAATATCAGTCCAAAACTGAAGTAACATTGACCTTAAATGTAAGCAATGTGTTGAACATGTATATGAAACAAAAGTCTGTGTTTTATTTATTAATAAGGGACTGTGGCTGTAGTTCATACCTCAGGGAGGATAGGACATGCAGCAAGGGTGCAGGTTTGATTTGAATGCCACCATTTGGTGCATGTCATGTCCTCTCTTTTATTCCATTATTTGCAGTCTATCTCCACTACTACTGTTGAACTATTGAAGTCATGCATAAGTTAGTTTGTAATTGGTCAGGTTTAGTCATTTAACTAGAGGTGCCAGGAAGTGCTGGGGCTGTAGTATAAACAGTCAATGGCTGTACGAGTTTTATTTTGCCGTTAATGAAGAGTAAAGGACTGTTCCAGAAGAAATCCGTCTCTAAGAGTGAGCCACCAACCACTCGCACTAAAGTCAAAAATAAAGGCACAAAAATATCTTTAAAACTGTGGTACATATAAACATGCACAATAAGCCGTAGAGGAAAGAAGCATTTTAAAATGTAATTTTAAAGTAGATACAGATGCTGCAGATCTCAGGTCATCAAGTCATTTGTTGCAAAGAACAATGCTGCTGCAACAAATCGTTACTTAATTGTATTTAACATTAATTCAAGATGCTTTCATCATGTCTGAGGAATATGATCTCACACCAGTAACCAACACTTAACACTCAATGGGCTGAATTCTACTACCACCTCTGTATTATGAATGCACTGGTCCCCATTAAATGCAGGTTGAGCACAGACGTTCATGATTCAGAAGGTCAGTACAACAGCAATACAGTCAACAGCTGCAACTGTTGTCTGCGTTATAATGTGCTGTACCGTGTCCAACACACTAATGTCGGTTTTATTATTGTTTTATGTTTTGTTTTATTATTCTAACATGGAGAAATAAGAGATAACACATTAGACTACAAAACAGAAGAAAGAAAATCCTTTGAATGAGTGGTTGTGTAAGGTGTCTTTAATATCTTTAGTTTTATTGACAGCACATCGAATCAGATATTCATTTCTTTGTCTTTCAGGGGCAGAGGTGACTCTTACAGACCTTCCCCTGGCTCTTCCACAACTTGAATCCAATGTCTCGGCTAACATGCCGCCCAGTGGTTGGCCCTCGGCCCCTCCCACTGTCCTCCCTCTCTCGTGGGGTGAGGACCACACGAATTTCCCCTCTGACTGGGATCTGGTGCTTTGCGCAGATATCATTTATCTCCCAGAAACATACCCGCTGCTCGTCGAGACACTGGCTCACCTGTGCAGTAATGGAGCCTCAGTTTATCTCTCATCCAAAATGCGAAAGGAGCACAAGACTCCAAGTTTCTACCAGGAGCATCTGCCGAGCAGGTTTAACGTGGAGCTGGTGCACCAAGATGAGAAACAAAACAATAACATCTACAAAGCGACACTAAGAACAGGACAGTGACATAAATGAATGACTTTTTAATACAGATTTATTTATATATTTATTTATCTGTTAAGCTATTTTCAGTCACTTCAGGAATGTGTGATGTCCTGTTCATATCTCACTTGTTACAACAATGGTATGTGTTCACGATAAATGTTTTAATGAACAAAACTAAATGTGTCATTTGTCTTGATTGATGTCTTTTAAAGTTTTCTAAAAGTATTATTCTTTTGTAAAACCGTTTAGAAAAAAAAAATCTTAATTTTAAACCAACTGATATTAGGACAGAAAAAAATCCAGCAGCAAATGGAGTGACTTCTTTTCCCCGAGACATGGATCACCTCTGTGTTTACTTCTTCATAATCACCTGACTGAACTTTCCTGGATCTTTCTTTTATCTCATCTTGTAATCACCCGGCATGCAGTTTTCATAGAAGGGTGTGATAAGACTATCAGTGCATTTCATCACCTCATTCCAGGTTTAATCTGTATCCTGTTGGCATACAATTAGAAATACCTGTTGCTGTCGGGCTATGGACACTGCATGTTAGAGGTCCATTTCTAAATCAGGAGGTATAACAGAAGTGCACCCTCATTGTTTCCATGAAGCATATTTTTCTTACCTTAACCTCGACTGTCACTATTTTCGCCATGAATAGTTAGTGTAATGGCAAAATATTTAAATCCAGGTGTTTGGGGGTTTAAATCAAGTTGATACCTTCATACACATGGAGTAGCAACTTATTCAAACATCTTCATCAGCGACACTTCTGCTGCAAAACCTATTTACTTTAAATCAGAGAGAGTCATGTTGTTGCTGGCGTCTTACAGTTTACACGTGTCCCTTGGAGTTTTAAAAAAAAACATCAACATATCTACGAAGGTGCACCTTTCAGCAGTTATTGGACAAGCCCTCAGTTTAAATTCCTTCTCATGATAATAAACCAGGATTTAACAGCACCTTTAGGTATATGGATCAGTGAATAAAAGTAAGTCTTTACTAAGTTTTGTAAAACCCCAAAGAAAACTAGTTTCCACCTGAAACTATTCTGTCAACACCAACAAACTGCCCTCACTGCAACCGGCTGTCTGTACGTGCTTCATCCTGCACTCTGCTGATGTACAGAGTTTCTGTTCAGAAAAGGAAAGCCTGTTTGTTACGCTGGAGAGTTTCAAAGAAAGGGAGACGACCCTAACCGCTGCCCGTCACTCCCTGTGCTACAATTGAGTGGACAAAACAACAGATCCCTATCTCCGTGCAGAGTCTGCTCGCCATCACGGCCCAACACAACTCCCACGCGACTCTTGTGTAAAGTGCAAATCACTGGTTTAGTTGATGTTGTCTGGGCAGAGCCGTGAAAGCTTGCTGGCAAATGTTGATGTCGATTAACAAACATCCAATTACAGATAAGAAATTCTCCAATTAAAAAGGATTTTGATCAAGAGTTAAGCGAGCAGTCATTTAGCCATCATATTTCTTTAGGTATTTTATTAAGTTAATGTTAATCCAAAAATTGTCAAAAAAGTCTTATGCCTACAACATTCATCTAAAGTTTCAAAAGCAAAAACATGAGAGCTGATTTGATCCCTTTCTGCTTCGGACCTAAATCCGTATATAAAAATTCATACTGACATTTTATCTTCACTTTGGTTTAAATGGCTGTAGGAGACAGGGGTATTTAAACTGGGCATGGATGAAAGGAGGATGGGCTTTCAATGGCAAGGGTGTGTGTGTGTGTGTGTGTGGTAGAGGAGTGGGAGGGGGACCGCAAACCACCGTCCTCTTAAAACAAGTTGGCCCATTTGGGCCTCATTAGACTTCATGTCACCTCGAGAGGAGCAAGCACAAGAATCTAAAAAAGAAAAAAGAAAAACAGCAGCTAAAGGTATGTGCTGATGGTTAACCTTTAAATTTGTTTAAGCTTTATGCAATATCAGTGCATGCGTAAAACAGCTGTTATTATTTTTTTTCCCTCTGCATGTTTCAGAACTGTATACAAGACCAAATGATGGAGTTCTGGCAGGAGAATCAGGGTCAATCACACTTATATTCCAACTTTGGTACTGTTCCTGGGAGAAACTGTACACATAAGTAAGTTGAGACTGATGAAAATTGTTCGCGTGAGATGATGAAAGAGTCAGCTGCTATTTTTTAATGCTTCTTTTTTGTTGATTACTATCAAACAAAACAAAAAAGAAATTTCCCAGCAATGGTGTTGCAACCCACTATTTTTTTTTACCAGTGAAAATAATAAGATTCTATTTGAATTTGCTCATGTTTTCCAATATTTTACTCACAGCTATCATGATAGACGTCAGTCAGCCCATTATCCATTGCACTGTGGTGAGCAGCTGGACCAAGGCAAAGAGTCCAGTTACTGGACTTTACCGGGATCAAGGACGGCAGGAGCTCCGCATGAGTTCACCAACTGGAAGGACCAAGAGCTGTCCAACACTTCTTCTTCTTGTTCTTCTTCCTCCCACTTCCCTTTTATTCTGGACCGCAACACTCAGCACCATCGGGACCTGGGAGAATATCAGCCACATGAAGCCAAAGACAGAGAGTGGACAACAGCTCACCGAGCTGCGAGGGATTACGAGAGAGGGTTGAGGGAGGGGTGGCAGAGGAGGTGGGAGCCCTGTAGCCCTGTCCACTACAACAGGGAGAGTTGTGTAAAGCGGAGCGACAGCAGCTACCGAGAGCTGGAGGCTTGGGCAGCTCGATATAGTCACTCTCTGCCGAGGAGGCGACGTATAGAAGCAGAGCTGAGGGGAGCCTCCCAGGGCCTGGTGGAGAGGAGCAGGAGTGGGATGGATCCTCAAGTGGCAGCGCTGCAACATGTCAGGCAATCAGGAAACATCAGAGAATCTGGTCTGTGGGACAGAGGAGTCAGGCAGCAAGCCCCGACCTACTACCCATCACAAAATCCTGACACCAGCCACATGCTGGATATGAAGGGGAACGCCAGCTACCAAAGGAGGACATTCAGCCAACCCCCTGGCTATATTGCTCCTCCTCCTTACAATAGCCCACAAAAAAGTATGCCTCTAACGCACCGCAGTGACACCAGCTATGAGCAGGATGTTAAGAAACATACCTACTGGTCACAACCAACACAGATAAACCAGGATATCTCAGAAGATTTGCAGGATAAAAGAAAGGTAGAGAAAGAAGTATTTACATTGCCAGGTGAAAATACAACCTGCATAAAGTCTGAAGGATTAAAGAACCAAAATCAGGAAGCAAGCAGTCCCATCAGTGTACAGAATACAACCCTACAGCATGAATTGATGCAACAACCAGAAGAAGTCAAGAGTTCAAACATAGTCAAGGAAATATCATCAAATGTCATTGAAGGAAGGAAGTTCAGGCTAAAGAAGAAAACAGGTGGGATGACTATATTTTGCCTGGTGTCTCGAAGAGCTGGGGCCACTGAAGCCTCAACTTTGCCCCTCCAAGCCTCCCAAACAAGTAGCGAAAGCACGGAATTAGGACAGGTTTCTGAAGGTCTAAGAGACACAGGTGAAGCCAGTGAAATGCATGAGGTTGCAGATGAAGTAGACTTCAGAACCCCAACACTTAAAGAGCAGTCTAAAGCCTCTGATGATACACCGACCTGCACAGACAAGGAGATGTTTCAAGGTAATCTCTCAAACAAAGAAGAGACTGATGTTGTATTCCCAGAAAAAGTAGGTCAGTCTGCGTCAGTTAAATATCCTTTATGGAGAGAGCCTAGTTTCACAAGCAGGGCTGACCCTGAGAGCGAGGAGGAAGAACCAGTTCAAAACATAACTAGTCATCCGATAGACATTGAAGTAAGGAGACTAGACATCAAGGAGGACACTAAGGACGGTAATGGTCTCCTGGTTATAGACACAACCTGTGTTGTTGTCAAAATGGAGCTGATTCCATCACCCAAGAAGGAGCATGTCCACTATTTAGGGTCCACAGAACATGCCGAAGAAAGTCCATCAGATATTCAAACAACTGAATTAAACAGTGACCTGAATCAAGATGTGACGACTGATCAAAAAACAGACGTGACTCCCTTGCAAACAAGTCTAGGGACAGAGTTGGTCTCACTTCTTTTGGAAAAAGAGGAACACGAGGAAGAAAGTGAAATCTCTGTCCCTTGCATGACGCTGTTGCCGGTTCCCGGAGGGGAAACCCTAGAGGAGCGTGCTGAAAGAATTCTAGGAATCCCTCTTCACGACTGCATCCCTGAGCACCAACCTAAAAATGTAACTTCAGTCAATGATCCACATTTTGAGGAGGAGGAGGAGCAAAAGGATGAGGAGGAGGAGCAGAAAGATGAGGAGGAGGAGGATGAGGAGCACGAGGAGGAGCAGAAGGAGGAGAAGAAGGATGAGGAGGAGGAGGAGGAGGAGCAGAAGAATGAGGAGGAGGAGGAGGAGCAGAAGGAGGAGCAGAAGGATGAGGAGGAGGAGGAACCCTCTCCAATTAACAATTACGTTCATAATACAATTAAACAAAATGAAACAGAGGAAGCAACAGATGAGGACCAGTCACAGAATCACTTTGAGGTTGTCCAAACAGAGGTGTGTTTGACAGGCAGTGACGTCTCTAGAGATCAGGGGGAAAATGAAGAAGTGGAGGGTTGTGCAGAAATATCTCGAGACAATGACACAGACTCCCAACTCGAAGCATCGATGGAAATCAGAGACGAGCCTCTGCTTGAATCCACTGGTGAAAACGGTACAAGTGAACAGGAGGAAAATCTGCCTGTTGAAGATGATTCATGTAATTCTTCTTCACTCTCACATTTTACGTCTCCCTCATTTATCTCAGACACAGATGAAGGTCCCGATACTGACTTAGCTTCTCATGACGAAACCTCATCCCTTCCTCCTCAGACACCTTTGCACCAGCTGGCATCTCCTCTTCCCCTTGGATCTTCTGACTCTTCTCCAAGCTTATCTCCCCCTACAGACTATTCCCCAAGCCATCCTCCACATCTCGATTTAAGAAATGGAGCTGATGAAGTAATGACCTCTGAGGTCCAGGATGAAGAGGCTGAAACATTACAGCTTCCTGAAAATGAGACCAACAACGTGCCTGCTGCCACGGATATGATGGAGGATATGTTGTCATCACAGCAACAACTTGAATGTGACCAAATGAACGACACTGCCTGTGTCACTGATGAGGGGCAAACAATAGAAGCTGAGGAAGATCCTGCTTTGGAACAAAACCCTGAAACATATGAAGAGAAGGCTGTAGATGCAAACATAATTTTGCACCAACAGGCTGATTGTGTCCCAACAGAAGATACTGCAGGTGTAGAAGAGAGTAATATAACTGAAGAACAACCACCAGCAGAAGTCAGTGAGGATCCCAGAGAGCTTTCAGGACATGTATCTGCACTAGATGAAGAAAACGTGACTGATAGTTTGACAGAAGACATAATTTTACCACAACCCTTTGATTGTGGCCAAAATGAGGAGGCTGTATGTGAAAAAGAGAGTGGCGTGACTGAATCACAAAAAGATCCAGATGAGCTCCCTGTAGATCTTTGGGAACAACAGATGAGGTGCAAAATCAATGCCACAGACTCTCAAACGG
The DNA here is from genome assembly GCF_022458985.1 of Mugil cephalus. NCBI lineage: Eukaryota > Metazoa > Chordata > Actinopteri > Mugiliformes > Mugilidae > Mugil > Mugil cephalus. Next base: position 2,350,347 of record NC_061773.1, on the reverse strand, counting down.
AAACAATGGAGGACACTGAGCCCCAGTCTGAACCCTTTAACACTTTTACCCCCTTAACTTCAGACTATGAGTTGTCACCTTTAGATGAACACTCACTCGCTGAGCCTCCCTCACCTCCACATGTACCTCTTGAATCAGACACAGAGTGTGTCTCTCCTTTGGACATGGACTTGGCCTGTCCTTCAACTCTGAACCCTGACTCTGTAGCTGCTGTCATCACAGAAAGTGTCCCTCCTCCTCTTTTTCTGAATCCTTGTGAAGAATTCCTCCAGTTTTCATCTCCCCCTGTCTTTGATTCACCTTCTTCATCTTCTCCACCTCTGCCTCCCAGCTCTCCTCCTCCACCAGAAGAAAATATAAACCTTCTTCCAGATTTTCACCCATCTGCTGACGACAAAGAAACGTCCAATTATCCAAAGTCCCTGTGGGATGTGGTGAATCGCATCAGGAAGCATACAGCACCTGACTCTGAGAACGAAGAGGAGGACATGAGTGAGCTGTGGGATCCAGAGAATGTGGGCGAGGGCTTGGGTTGCCCAGACATGGTAGTGGACATGAATACTGAGAAGATATTCTTTGCTGAGGCAGAGCAACAGGAGGTTTCAAAGTATAACACTGAGATGGGACAAATCAGGTATGACAAACAGCTGAGTGCTGACGACGATACGCTGTCCTGCAGCAGCACCAGCAGCCATGGCTCTGGAGACACCGTTGTTGTAGCAAATGAGAATGAAGACGAGGAACATGATGCACCGACAGAAAGCAAGACAGAGACTGAGGAGTTTCACAAAGCTGAAGTGGAACTCCACTGTTCTGGTGAAGTAAAAGATGAGACCAGAGCTGAGAATATTATAGAGAAAGATGAGACAGATATAAGTGAGCATGTTCAGAGTGAGGAGTGTCCAGTAGAGGTGGCTATGGGAAAGACAGAAACGGAAAACGTCTGATGGGCTCAGGTGGAAGGATGAGAAGAAACAGCTGCAGGATGACTGGAGGTTCATCTGTAAATCAACTGAATAAACAAAATGACTTGTTAAGTCTGCATTGTCCCCGATTATGAACGGAGGCCTTTTCATTAATAACATACACTTACAAGTAGATTTGCAGATTTCTGGTAGAAGATTAGCCTCCGAGGCTAATGTACCTTTAAGCATCAGTGCAGTTTTGGAGCTTTTGTATTTGATGGCTGAAGGGTAAAAGTATGTGATTAACTGTTGTTAAAGTAAAATAGAAATCTGACATTAAAACAGCTTTATTTATTTCACAGAACTATTCTTATAAAGAGAGTTTTCTTGTAATTCTTTCTTCAGATGTTTGTTCCTATTTATCCACTACTTCAAGACATTAGAGTGTGACAGAGTGGAAGTAGCTGGGATTAAACAGTGTATTATTTGGTGTGATTTCTAGCCATTGGAGTCTGTTATATGTAAATAAACACTGAAGTGCGTTGGCAAAAATATTAATAGAAACTTCATATTGTCCTTTAAAGACAGAGTTTTGTCTCTTCTGGTTTCTAAGGAAATCTATCTGAACATGTAGTGTATATTCTCAGCTGGACTGACTTAGTGGTCACTTTCTGTTTGCAAGATCAAAAATGAACTTTCAAAGTTTTTAAATGCACTTTTTGTTGTGTGCATTAACTCTTTTCATAATGTCTTCCTAGTAGGGTATATTCAAAAACTTCATCTGTGCCAGCAGTCCATTAATCTGAAAAGAAACTTTCAAATGAGGTTTAAATTGGTTTATTGAAAGAACATTTTTATTTAGTTAAATGACTCCATGATTAATGTTATTACCAGTCTGTTCCCGAATTGTTCCTTTAGTCATTTTCATGAGCAGAACAAGAGATGCTGCTATGAAAGCTAATCTGAATGTAGTCGTATAAAATGTTTCAGGGACACCAAATGATGATGTAAGTCTTTTATGACTGAAGTTCTCTGGCGTACGGTTGAAAAATCACAATTTTAAGTTGTGCTGATGTTGTACAAACATATTTCCACTGATTGAGGACACAACAGATTGAGAAAACATACAAAGTTTATATAAAAATGAAAATTTCAGGAGAATATTTGCAACATAGTAAATTCATTTTGTTTTTACATAAACGGCACCACAAAGACTTCCTGATATGTCTACAGTACAGCAAATGGACCAATGTGTTTATTACAATAATTATTGTGGACTACAGCACACTCTAGTGGGATTACACAAGAATTCAGTTTTATTAGACTGCCAGCAAAACTAAGGTTTACTATAATCCCGATGCTCATATTCAGATAATCTCTGTACATATTATAAGAAGAACAGGTTTTGGTAGTGTTTTATCAAAAGTGAGCGCAGGCTGTGGATTGTTAGTGCGGCATGTGGAGAAGCTCATCTTTTCCAGACATGATCCGTACTGACCAAACAGATTCAGAAACTTTAACCTGTTTCAACTATTCATTTTACAATAATAATAAACAACACTGAGGATGGAGAGGGATCGGCTTCAAAATAATTTGAAACTACCTTTGTAAACGTTTGTTATCATTATCATTTCTATCACAGTAGTAATTTAACTCAAATCCTAAATTTTTTGTTTATCTGATTTTACATGACGTTTCTTTAAATTGTGGCTGTTAACTTTTCAGTTTTATTTAAAGGAATAATCAGAGACACCTGTTATTTGAAAAAACTCTCTTCTAAAGCTAGAATGTAGCGTAACTGTAAAGTGTAATGTGGCATCAAATAATACCTTCACTGGAGAGCAGGCAGTATAAATATCAATTCATTGTGAATAAAAGAAGCCTATCTGCTATTAGCACACTTCCACTTAGCTTTGGAAGAGAGTTTTTCCACTGTGCATTGATATGGACCTCAGGACCACTTCACTATATTCAACCTGATCTCACTGGTGTTAGAAATCCTGTATCTACTGTAAAAGCCAAGCCTCATTTTTGCTGTTTCACAGTTTTGTTTTAAACTGGCCAAGAATAATAATTTTAAATGAATAATAATTTACTGTATGTGAACAAATGACCAACGAATATGAGATGAAGTCAAAAAAATAGCAAAGTGGTCTTTACATGGTACCTGATCACACGAATAATACAGCCCTGACACAAACAGGTGAGATGTGACGACTGGAAACATTACAGCGCTAACGTCACCTCCGTTTCAGCTGAGGAGACGTCGGCTATGGTGGGAGGATATCAAAGTTCATCACGGGGCATTTTTAGAGCGTGATCACATAGGTCTGCAGAGCACACAGGACAGGGAAACAGTGAGTTACTGTGGTGGAATGACAGAAATGTTCAATAATGCATGAATAACTTACATAACAGGCTTGTTGAGTGAAAACATACCTGTCCTCTTGCTGCACAGTTTGTCTTTAACGTTGTCTGTTTCGTGAGCGAAGAATTCAATGACTTCATCTTCGTGCTGTTCAACAATTGTTTCACACTGCATAAATAAGTCAGGAAAACTGGTTATGAGCTGCACACTTTGGATTTCCGACTGTTAATCTCGAGACATGTAAGGACTTCTGTGTGAAATGTATAGTGATCAAATTGTTCTGTGTACTCACTGCAAATTTTAAGCTGGATGTAACTCTTGAATCCAGTGTGGCCTCTGAGAGGTCCATGGCCTCACCGCTCCGAGACTTGATCCTGACGTAAGACTTCCTGTTTGTGGCAGAATCTGTGCGTTCACCGTAGTCCTGCATCCTCTCGCACACATTTTCCATCAAATCCAGAAGGTTTCCCTCAGAACGCGCCAGAGGGACCTGGAAACATTAAAGGGCATGAAAAAAGCCCAAATTAATTAATAAGGACCTGCGGTTTCTTTGCAGACCATGTGATTATCTGTCCTGCAGCAGAATGCATGCTCATCACAGTGCTCGGAGCAACTCAGCATCACAGAGTCAGCATGCGATTATATGAAAACACATCTTAAAATTATAACTACCTTGAAATCATTTGAGAAACTTGGGTGTTGATCATTATTCAAGTGATCAAATGCTCTTAAGGACTTAACTGATCATAAGGTATGAGCCAAAAATATACTACAGCTATGTACAAATTCTCCAAAGATCACACATATTTGCTCTGGTGTGATTAATCTCTAAATAACACAAACAAAATAGAAAAAATGAGGTTACTGGGATCTACAAGACGAGGTCCATGTTTTACTACGTGGCTGAGCTTTCCTACGCCTCACCTCTCTGATGGACTGGCTGCCGTCTGGGTTGATCCTAAAGGATCCAGTCTGGATCATCTTCTTGGGATCGATCTGGGAGATGGCCCACTCCATTTCATCTACCAGAGCCCTGCAGGCTGAGAGGGCAGCAGGTCACAGACACGTTAGGAGTTCTCTGCGTGCAGACCGTACGAATTAAATATTTGTCCCATACCTCCACATCTGATGTCCTGTCCTTGTCTGGCCGCCTGGCTGAAGCTCAGGAGGAGACACAGAACCACACAGTGCGTCAGCAGGAGAACAGCTTCTCTCATTTTGAATCTAGAAACACACGTTTCATCATCACACGGGTTGTCGGGTAAAAAGCACACCGTAACTTCTCTCACAATCTTCTCACAACCACAATCTTCCACTAGCGATAAAAAAGACAGACATGCGGACACGTTGACAGAGTTAGTTGAACTTTTAATTCAGCTTACATGTTTCCAGTTTCTTCCTCAGCTCTCCTCCACAAGCTCCCATCACAGTCCCGTCAAATGTGGTGACGTAGCAACGGAGCTGGTGGACGGGAAGTGGAGCCAACTCGAGACTCGGAGAGCTCCCCCGCGTGGCCGGGAAGATTCCAATGAGCTCAGCCCGAAACCCCGAAGCGCTCAACGGCGTCCCTATGGTAACCATTCACACCATAGAAGGCTAACGATTTGTAGCATGCTAACAAGAGGCTGACTTAAAGGGGAGTTTACAATTTACAAAGAAAAAAAAACAATTAAAAAAAACAGCCATAACACATATGATTAGATAATAATAATAATTCCCCAAAAAAGAATTTCCTTGAACACTGGTGACACACAAAAAAGTCTGTCTTATTAAATATTTAAGCAACTTAAAATAGAGATATTTTTTGATTAAAAAATTACTTCATAGATACTGTAGAGCTAGAGCAAGAGGTTAATAATCACAAATTTGCATCCTTATTCCTTATATCCAAAGTACAGTAAATAATGATGCTTTAACAATAATGACATGTGCAATTTTACACATTTTATATTATACTGTACACATAGTCCTTGCAGAAAGCCATACAAAATGAAAAAACAAAAAATATCTCGCTTTCCTGTTTTTAGTCTTGCAAAAGGGTCTGATCTGCCTTGTGCTTTTGAGTCATACAGGAAAAGCAACACAGATACACTTTTTTAATTTTAGTGACATTTAATTCAATAAGAGTTTATGGTCTTGGTAGATAGCAGCAAATAAATGTCTGTTTAAAGTTATAGTTGAGTTACAATGGCTGCAGAAAATGAATTGACAATGCCATCACTGATAATCTGAGTATGAAGTCATTTAATGTTAAGTTTTAACTTGCAAGGTGTGTGTTTAAATGTCACATCACAACTTGAGTGAGAAAGAAATCTATGGAGCAATGCTACATACAAGTGTAAAATATGTATTAGTTAGAATTTCAATGAATGGCCCTTTTCTTGCATTAGACTGTTTATCATATTATGCTGAAATAGTTTGAGTTAATAAACTAAAATGACATAAACGCATAGATTTCCTCAAACAGTGTGAGCTGAACTAAAGTCACGCAGCGTGTTTATGAGGGATACGCAATAAAAAGAATGATAGGCAATAAAAGCACCTTAGAGTGAGTAATAGATATTCATGAAAAGCGCCTTCATAAACAGGTGAGGGATGAGCTTCTTCTTCGTGTTCATTAAAAGAAGACAATTTTGAAAAGATTTTTTTATTCAGTAATATTAAGAAATAAAAGACCACAGAAGACAAATTGGCAGAAAACACACTTCTTTAATTCAGAAACTACTTACAATAGTTAAGTTCTCTGTCTGGACATGAAACCAAAACATGGTCTCTGACAGGGGATACCATATTCAAATATTCTTCATAGAACTTCAAGATGCAACAGTCGATGCAGCAGTGTAAAAAAAAAACTGTAGCTACCTAGAAACAAGTTTCTAACACTGCCAGCGTCAAACGGAAATACGCGCCCGACTACATTCAAAAACATGTCGCTAGTGTTGGGATTTGTTCAGTGAATGTTGCATAAGACATCACTCAATAAAACAGCTGCTGTCTGTTTAGCTTTGCTTTGCTTGTCTTATGTTATTTTGTTCATGGTCCTCTAAAAAAAAAAAAGTTAATCCAGAAACTTAACACAATGTTTTAAGTTACACCTTGGGCCATTTGTTTATGTGCAGGTTTGTTTCTATTAAATAGTGAGATCCTATAAAAGAGGCACATTGGTGAATACGAGGCACTGGGTCCACGACACAGTACAAGTGCAGTTTGATATTTGGTCAAGGGAAAGCTATGACTGATCAACCATATCATCCTTCTAAAGTGTTTTAAGTTGGACTAAGTTTCTATGTTTCTAGTGTCTCTATATGACATCATCTGGAAAAGTCTTTGTAACACCGTTCTAGCTAAAGCTAACGACGCAGTCCAGGAGATAAGCAAGTATCAAAGTTTGTTCAAAACTTGCCACAATAGCACTCGTTGTGAAGCCAACATTTGTCTCTGTTAAGAGTTAACTGTTAAGTTTTATATCATTTCAAACTCCCCTGACGCACCGGTTATAAAAACACTCTCCAGGACATGGGAAATCCTGGGAGCAGGTTTCATGCAGCGACTCATGATACATTTCCCAACACTGAAACCACTTTTTTTTCCCACTCTATGGACATGTTTCCCAGAAACAAAGGAGAGCTTTGAACATACCATAATTTTGGCACACTTTGGCAAATCAAAAAAAAAAAAAAAAACTAAACAAAACAAATAAATAAAAAAGAAAAAGAAAACAAAACCTTTACACCAAGTACAATTTGTCCTAAAACAACATACTATGAAAAGATGATAGGATACATGCAAATAAACAGATCATAAAAAAACAAAACTGGCCAAAATTTAACTGAGAAGGGATTTTTAGAAAGAAAGAAAAACTGAAATAAAGAATAATCGGATAAGTTTTAATAAAACAGGAATGTAAATATGTTCTGCAAAATTACTAAAATCCACTGCAGTGAGGAATCCACTGATCTTTTAATTTAATTAACTTTTAATTTTAATTAACTTTTTTAATTTTTTTTATCAACAGATGTGTACATCTACAGGAGCAAAAGATACTCTTAAATACTTTATGTGTCTGTAACACAGAGAGAGTGACATAAAACTGCCATTCTACATTACGTAATATAAAACACGGGCACAAGGTGTGACCAATGACACAGAAATACCATGTTTATATTTTTATAGCATTATCTATATATTAAATATATTATGGCAAATTCTAAAGTCAAAATTAATGTTATTAAACAGAATGACACTTTGTCCTGAACAAATATATAAAAATCACAGTATGACACATGGATCATGCAGCTCAGACTAGCTTTTCTACCCTGTAGTTGTCACTTTGTCTCCTTTTTTCTAAGCTCTATTCCAGTAAACAGAAAGAAGAAAGTTAAGAAGTTAAAAAAATATGTGTATAAAAACTATATATAAAAGAAGAGCCCTTAGTATGCGACAATATGGACATCCAAACTAGTGTGCCACTGACAAAACAGTGTTTCCATATAGTCACCTTATTACGATTGCTCCATCACTGAAGTGTTTGGTTGGCAACTACCACTGATTTAGTAGTTTATTTTTGTCATGGCCACATCAGACTTCTAACGGAGGCCAGATAATTAACTGATATTTCTCTGAATATTTATTTGAATTACATTTAAAACTATCTGAGACTGACTGTGGGTGCATTATAAGGTCACTTAAAAAAAAGGAACATTAGGCACAGAGAGGAGAAGATGAAACATACTGGCTGAGCTTCGGTGGTGCCAGGCTTCAGGTCAGGGGTCCAGCGGCGACTCAGGCCCGTCATCTCTCCACCACCATATCTGTGTCCATGTCGTTCAGTAAGTAAATGTCTGTGTGGCGGGACACTCCCATCTGCATCTGAGAGAGAGGGGGAGAGGCCACATGGAAGTTTTAGTGGAACAACGTCATCATCATGAATATAATTCAGACAAGTTTAATTTCGTCAGTCATAAACCTAAATTTTGTCATCATTTGTGATTTTTCAACTGAATTAAATATTTAAAGGCAAATAGTTCTAGTTATATAGTCTGACCTTCCTCTGCTTACATGAAAACACAAACTACATTAATGACGTCACGTCTTGTGAAAGCATTTGTGTTGCCGCTGCTCATTTTATGAGTGGCATGTTGTGTTGTGTTAAGTGTTGAACGGAGCCCAATCAGCTCCCAGTTTGAATATGACTGTTTGATCATGATGGATTCATTGACGGGGGCTCACCTTGGCTCAAAGTGTTAGTTTCCAAACCTCAACTTTCCTCATTTAATCCTGGAAAGTCCTGAAAAAGAGCATTTTTACTGCCTAGCCATCAGGTAAACGCTAACGCTTTGACGCCTTAACCCAGGAGAGAGGACTGTCTGATATTTTAGAGCTTAAAGATTAATTTAACAGTTAATAATGACAGTAAGTGAAACTTAATTAGGCTATAGAATCAGGCAAGTTACGTGAACATTTTTACAATTAAAATTCAAATCATGTAGATATTTTAAGCATTTTATTATAATTAGAAAAATAGTAGAATTACTCGTAATTCTTTTTTGTCCTATAATTTCTGGTTACCTCACTATTACAAACACACTAGTCACGAGCCCTTTTTTTTTTTTCATCAGAGACAGAAGACACCAACAAATGTCCATATATCCATAATCCATATTTATTTAGGACACATGGTGAGATTTACCAAGGATTAATGAACAGACAGCAGAAATGATTGTGGAGGCTACTACAGTGAACTTTTCTATGTAACAGCAGTGATGTGGTTTGACATGGGGTTTTTTTCAGCAGTGAGGAATTCATGACATTGTATGAACTCACAGCTGCCTGAAAAATGTAAAGAAAACCTTGAGAAACTTCATAAAAGCATTTGAGAACTCTAAACCAAAGACACACCACTCTATAAGATGAACATTTGACAATACTGTAACTTCTGAAAGAACCTGAGAGCTTTATTGTGTCTATGTAACTCTTATTTCTTAATATGTGCGTCTCACTTGGGAATTGCTCCGCTCATTTTAAACTTGCAGACTTGTCTTGACTGTTCACTTACATTCTCTGTGTTTTGCTACAGAGAGTGAAAAGTGTTTGCCGTGCGCTGGTACTAAATAAACTCCATGAAATGTATCTATTGACCATGTGATATTTACTTTGACCTGGATTCTGGTTTGAAGCCCTGTAGACTTTAAAAAGCTACAGTAAAATATAAGTTTATTGTTGATACAAAAGAACAGAAGAACATATATCAAAAAAACAGCCTGACTAAAAAACAAATATGCTCAGGTACAGAAATAAAGGGGAAAAAAATCATATCCACTGCCCATGACTATGAATTATACCATGACTTAGATTTAGTGGAATAAACTCTGACAGTAAACATTGGGAGGGCTTCAATTAACTGACTTTAATTGACAAAATGATTTCTTCTTCTTCTTCTTCTGAGGGTTCAGAGAGGATGGAAGTCCTGAAAAGACTATGAAGCCCTCAGAGAAGCATCTATGAATCTAACTGAATTATTATTTAATCCAACACATAAACATTTCCCTGCACAGCAGTGTTAATAGCTTCAAATGATTTTCTTTCAAACATTAGGACCATATGTATTGTAACAGAACATATAGTTACAATATTTTTCCATTATCAATTATTTATTTATTAACATATCCCAAAGCTATAAAAACAAATGTTTTAAAGAGGTTAAAGTTGGTTTCATGGTAAAATGAAACAACAACAACAACAAAAGAGGTAATCATTTCCTCACATCCACCAAATCTCTGTCAGCCAAGAGGAAATTTAACATCTCCTACGCTCTGCTAAAAAAAAAAAAAAAAAAACTACTATACTCCATTTAGCTGGTGAACATCCTCTCTCTCTGGCATCCTGATTATTGAGGCACTATAATAGGCTCTGAGGACAAAGCCACAGTCAGGTAAAGGTTCACTTCTTGGAATGAATTTCATGCACCAGCAGCGTCTCAATCACATTATTGCGGGAGCTTTCATGAGGCAGACTAATACCGCTTTTAGAAATGACACCTTCACAGAGTAATGGTGACCCTTTTAAAACTGATTTGATGATTTTACAGTCTACGTTTAAAACCATATTTCTTTTCTCACTGACTTGACTGGACGTCCACTCTAGAGTTGTGCGGAACAAAATGTCGACAGGGCCTCCATAAACGTGAAAAAGGAAGAATAATGATATATGTATGACATGTAACGAAAACAACAACCTGTAACCAAATGTTCTTTTCACACACTTAGGGCTGGATATCATGCGGAGCTTTTTAGGACACACTGCTGACTTAATAATTATATTAAGATGTAGAAATCCAGTGATTCAAAGTGATTAGCTACACAGAGATGAATAACACACTGAGGTAGACTGGGCGAAAACTTCCATAAAATGAGAACCAAGTCTGGACCTGTCTTCACATCAGCTAGTGTAAGGAAATGATGTAGACAGTGACGTGAAGACGAGCTCAGAGAGCAGTGTGTTTTTGAGCTCACTCAAAGAGTGACGGTCAAATAAACCAACTAATGTCATGTGATTTGTTCTCCTAGTGCCACAGGTGTATGTTTAGTTTTTGAATATTTTCCTAATGAGTGAACCTGTTCACAAAGGACACAGATATTCATTCTAAACAGCAATTATCTGATGATCTTTTTCTCAGTGCTGGCATGTAATAGGTTGCGTTAGTATTAATATATGTGAGAATGTAAAAAGCAACAAAATCAGATATCCAGTCCTACACAAAATAAACATGTCACATTAGCAAAAATAAACTGTGCGTTCAAGACCCTCCAGGAGCCTGAAAAGTCCTGGTTGTGTACAGGTCTCTCTCCCAGAGGAAAGACAAATGCTGGTGGTTATTGTCGTGCTCAGCTCTAGGAGTCGTACTCAGACTGCTCCTCTATCAACACAGCAGGTCGATTGCTTACCCTGCTGCCAAAGTCCAGACAGGAAACTCCCAGGGCAACCAGACAGTGCCATGCCTGCAGACAACGAGAGCAGAGCAACATCTCAGGACACTTTGGAAAAAATACACTATTGCATGGTGTATTTTTTCCCTTAACGATCAGTTACATACTGTAAACAGAAATACGGAAGTACACAGTTAAGTTCTCAATTAAAACCTGACCAACTCATGGCAATTATATACACACCATTAACTCTTTTTCCATTTCAGTTTGTGTTTTAATTTTTGCTGTTATGGTCCCACATTGTTACACTGGATTTCAAATGGAGGTTCTTCTCTTTATTTAACCTTTCTTAAATCATGTTATTGAAGCTCCATCAACATTTGTCAATCAGAGTTGACTGCTTGTTCAACCTGCTTATTGGTACGTGAGGGTTTCAGAAAAGCTACCAAAGAGCCACGTCACTGAAGGTAAAAATGAGAGTAAAATGTTTCAGTAATGTCACTCACCAGGTAGATCACAAAGCACAGGTAGAGTATGGAGAGGAGAGCAGCAGAAACATACAACGCCATGCTGTCCAGCGCCGTCACATAAACCACCACAAAGTACATGTTGATTGCACAGACCACCAGGATGATGATGCCTCCAGAAATCTTCCACACCCTAAAAAAAAAAAAAAAAGACATTCGATTTGACATCAGACTCAGCTTTACTGGCCAAGTATTTGTGCAGAGACAAGGAATTTAACTCCGGTCACTTTGCTCTCTTAAACAAAAACACAGAACTTTTATAAGAATAACAACTAAAAGTGTAAAACATAAAAAAAATAATAAATATAACTCTTGATTCATCTATAAAAGCATAAAAAATGATCCTTTTAGAAATACAGCCTCCTGAAAATAAATCTTTCTGTGTAGACGACTTGAGAGGATGAGCTGCATTTAAATCAATTGTTTCTTGGCATCCGTCCCATCTGTTCCCTATTTTGAGATCTCATGCAGTGGTCAGAGAAGCTTTGAAGTTTTTCAGACCGGCATCAAAGTCTCAGTGTTGTAGATAATTATTCTGTAAATTAACTGTCCGAACATTTTACCTTCTAGTAGCAAATTTTATTCAGTTAATAGAACTCAAAGAAGGAAGAAAACTATTATTAAATGATATTACTGTACTCACAATCCATTGGCGAAGTCGTTCATTATGGATGTCAGACTGGTGAAAGTCAGGATTGGGATCAGAGCAAATGGAAGCTGTTGGATGAAAAGAGAAATCTCAGTAAATATTGTATTTAACGTTATGTATTACACACAAATAAAACAAACTGCTTAAATGTTCTTGATAATGAGTCCTGACCTGCAAGCTTTGAAGCACATTCAGGAAGTCATTCATCCCTGTGAGATGCTGAACATCCTGGAAAATGGCCACCAGCAGTGTAGGCGTGATGGCAATGGAGCGGGTCAGCAGCACCCGTGCAAAACGAGACCACCGTAGGTTCAGGAAACCCTTAAGCAAATAAGCAGACAAGGTTATATACACACTTGTTTCCTTTTTTAATCTAGAGTAGCGCTACACCTGCAGCAACAAGGTATTCTTACCTCCATCACAAACTGCCCGGAGTAAGTGCCTGTCATGGTGGAGCTCTGTCCAGCTGCCAGAATCCCTATAGCCCAGATGTAGAGAGCTGCAGGGCCAAAGAAACAGCCCAGCACCACTCCCTGAACAGACACATCAACAGAACATGATCTAGCTATTGATCCTTTTGTTTGATCCTAGTAGCGGCAATTATTAACTTTCATGAACTAATTATTAACAAAGAGGTGGAGGAATGGGTTCTGTTTTAAGGTGAATCCAAGGTTAAAGGAATATTTTGTATATATATTCTGCATCAACAAGGTCTTTCAGGTCCCATAATCCACAAACACAGTGTTGCCGATACAGTGTTACTCAGGCACAACATTAAAACCAGTGGCCGCTGGAGCTGAATCAGCTCCAAGAGGACGTGGATCTTACAGAACAGCTGCTACATGTGAATAAAAGTGATTGAGTGACAGTAGGGCAGTGTGCTCAGCTCAAATTCAGCCCGAAGCCACATTCATTTTAAAGCAGCTAATTTAATGCGCTTTACCTGTTGGATAAACACTGGCCTTTTTCTTGTTCTTTCTATCCTGCTAACAATATTTACTTCTCTTGTCCGTGGTTTTAAAGTTTCCTAAAACTAACTCTCTTTCTCTCTTCTCTGTTATTATACTGTTATTTCTGAGTATGGAGCATGTAAACAGTACTAGAGGGGTCCTTGTAAAAACAGGTTTTATTGTTGGAGTGTTGATCCGTACCCCTTTGTAAATGTCCACCTCCAGTGTGCTGTTGTTTAAAGGGAACAGATCTGTGTGAGGACTGCCAGTTGAATTGCACATAGCATTCTGCAAAAACACAATTAAGACCAATTAAATAACACCAAAGCTTCATCAGTCTTCAGTATAGCACATGTTCAATCCGTGTACTCACCACATCCATATTAGTTTTATTATAGAAGGCCTGAGCAAAGACTGCGACAACAAAGACGTTGATGAGGAAGGAGACAAACAGAGCGACTGTTGACTCAATAAAGAAGTACTTGTTGGCTTCCTTTACATCCTTCTTATTTTTGCGATCAATGTCCCGAGACTGAGGGAAAATAGAGAAAAGTGCTCAACTGTGATCAGTGCTCAAATCTGCTCCAAGTTTAATTTTTCTTACAGGAATGTTATTTTTACTGGATGTGATCCAGACATTTTCAAAATGACATTAGAATGTGGTAGAGTTAGGAAAATGTACTGTCAGCCAGCAGACTGCATCTAGTATTTAGTCCGTGTTTCTAACCTTGACCAGTGCAGAGTGCAGGTAGATGTTGTGAGGCATGATGACAGCACCTACGATCCCAACTGCCTGCTCCAGCTGGGCTGGACCACAGTCGGCACAATAGGGTACAAACATCCCCTTTAGCAGCTCCCCTTGGTTTGGCTTCACCAACACGTACTAAAGGCAGACATTACAGAGTCAAATGTTTCAATCGGCTACAAAACACTTGAATTTTGCTGGAGATGTGAGGGAGCCTTACCTCATAACCAAAACTAACAGCCATTACAGTGATCAGAAAGCCAAAGAAAGCTTCAAGTTTCCTCAGACCTACACAGATAGAAAATAGAACACATGCGCATATATATATATATATATATATATGTATATGTAAACACACACACCAGGATGCAATATTGATAACAGCAGTTGTATATCTATAAAGAAGAATCTCATACCGTATTTGTCTAAAAACAGGAACACAAATGTGTCTATGATGGTGATGAGAACACCTCCCCACAACGGGATCCTGGAGGACAAAAAAAAAATTTTTGTCAATAATTTGCCACAGGACTTTCTGTAAAACTGTACAATTTCACGGGCAAGCTTTGAACTTGTTACCTGCCCACTGAGAGAAGATTGAGAGCTATGGCGCAGCCAATGACCTCCTGCATGTCTGAGCCAATAATGGCCAGTTCGACCATCAGCCAGAGGATGATCCGAGGAACCTGAAAAAAAAACAAAAAACAATTACAGATGTCACTGGAATAACACAGATAATACCATTTAGCAGAATTGTATTTCTTTGACCGCCAACAATACATAGAATAGATTATGAAATAAAAATCATGTTTCAATTAAAGCTCCAGGCAACGAGTTAATGTGTTATGAGAGTGGGGAAAGCTCACAGGGCGATACTGGCGGTTGCAGACTTCAGCCAGGTGCATCCCTGTGACAACCCCGAGGCGAGCAGCCAACCTCTGTAACAGCAGCCCGATAATGGTGGCCACCAGGAGCACCCATAGGAGCTGGGAAAGAAAGACAACACTAGCACAGTTATTGTATGCATCGTCTATTGATCATTCAAAACAAAACAGTAACATTTTCATAGAAAGCCAGAGACCTTTATACAGCGTGTATCAGGGTTAAGAGAACAACACAAATCTGTAGAACCACTTCCCTAAATAGGTTAGGTTTTGAAACAAGCAACTTTGACATAAGCCGGATTTCCATACACAGCCTACCTCCACACTGCTCTGCACCGCCCCCTTTAAATCGCTATTTCCATTGTTAGAAGGTGGGCGGACCAGGGAGCGCTGGCAGTTTTGCGTTGAACCCATTACACCATTGATGCAGTTTATTTATTATTACGTTCATTGTGCTCTGCTTGAAAGTTCATAACTGCATAACGGTTGTTTTCTTTCGTTCACTGGTTGTTGGAACATAACTTTACTGTATAGCCCTCTGGTGCTAGTAGCAACAAGCGTGGGTGTGGCTAAAGCCTGCAAAACTGGGGGGGGGGGGGGGTCGCTGCTAAGCAATGGAAATGGTAGTTAAAAAAAGCTAGTGGGGCGGTGTAGAGGTAGGGCGCGCATGGAAATCCGGCTATAGCTCTCACAGCTCGTAGTCTGAAGGAAATGAGAATGACTGTAGTTCTTACTACTTCATTTTAGAAGCATTTTTCAAATTGACTTTTTTCTGTCTCAGTACAAGAGGAACATTGTCTTGTAAGTGTATGCTGAGTTTGCAGAACATGTGAATGAAGAACCAGCGAGCACCACTGAAAACACTGTTAAGCCTTGTAAAATATCAGCCTTAAAAAATTAACAAACGCAGATGTGGATGGACTGTAAAGTCCAGGCATCACTCATCCTATATACAACATGTTGTTTATGGAACAGAGGTAAAAGGCGTTGCTATACCAACCGCCAGCTGGCTAATACCTCTTAATACAGCTATTTGTATTGATGGTGTGAATAAAACATAAAGGTTCCAGGAAGATTACACAATATGCAGCTACGCTGAATACTCAGTTGTTGGGGAAAAAGTTCAAAGGAATGAAAAATGTTAAAAGAGCTAGTGTGTATCTTATTCATCACCTTAAACCCAGCTACAGCTCCAGACTGCAAGTCGGACTCGATGTTCCCTGGATCCAAATAAGCAATGCTCATCAAAAACCCTGGTCCAGTGAAGGCCCAGAGTTTACGGAAGCTGAAGACCTGAAAGGAAGAGCCAGGAAGATTGTATTATTATTATTGCATTATTAATGCATGTGTTTTCATTTGCATGATACACAAACAAAATAAGCTATCCCATCTCTGTTTTTCTGCTCACATCACATGAAACAGTGGTTGTATGATGGGTTACCTGGTTGACACTCTCTGGAATTTGCACCTTCTCCTCAAAGTATGTGGAGAAAGGTTCGTCCTGTGCCTCGGGTGAGGCAGGAGGAGAGATGGCGCTGTATTGGTTGGTCTGGACTCCATTCTCTTGAGGGGAGTCCTCTAGCAAAACCACAGACAGAAAAACACAAGGACCATCATTAGTGGTCAGAGAAGAGGCAGACTAATGCTGTTCACATTCCCATTATCAGCAAAAGAGCAATATGAAACGTGAAACCTTTTCAACTAATAAACTGACCACACTTGACCATTTCAGAACTTTGTTGCTTGTACATTACAAAAAATAGTTGTATTGGAAGAGTCAACATATGTCTGATGAATACAGTGACATGCTTTCTGTCATCCCTTATCATGCAACAGTCATCTTTATCTTTTCCTCAGGGTTACTGCTGAATGTTGGAGACGTGGCATGATCATTACCACTGAGTCACCTGCACAATAAATAAAAGGTGGGCGACGAAATGCCTTCCTCAATCCATACGTTCATAAAACAGTAAGTAGAGTTGGATTTCTAGTGCACAGAGGATGGAAAGAAATATAATGTGGTCAACAAACACTTATTACTTTTTTCACCTGATGTTTTTCCAACAAATCCTAAACCTCTACTTCAAATGTGATTTCAAAAACAAAAGAAGAGAAAGGAAGGTGTCACCCAATGACTTTTCTTTGGTTGTACAAGTTTGTCTTAAACCAGTATTAAAGAAAATTAACAGCATTTACTCCATAAAAATATTTTAATTAAAAAAGAATAGATAAGTTTCAGATTACTAAGACATTTCTCAAGGATTTACAACTTTATTAAAAAAGAAATTAAAAAATGTCATAAATAAAAGAACAGTATTCACTTTTAAGATCAGACATATAAACCTCAGTGCTGATAAGCAAACAGAAATTCAATGCATTTCATTGTTTTTGCTCAGTCAACAACAGAACGTTACAGACCCACTAAAACATTTTATGAGAAGACAGCAAAAGAGCAATATTACATAAAAACACCTTTTATGTTTAAAAAAAAAAAAAAAAAAAAAAGAACGCACAGAAACTAGCCCAGGCCTTTAATTAGGATTTAGCATTCCTGAAAATTATACTTAGTTACTGCCACAAATGGTATGAATAAACTACTCACTGAGTCTGGACTTTTCGTTCGTTCTTTCTGTCATCTCCAACTCACTGCTGGTCTCAGAGTCCACTGTTGCCTAACAAGATCTCTGCTTTTATATGACACAGCCCAAGTCAGGTTTTCTTTTTTTGTTCTTAGATGTCACAACGACACTCAGACGTCTTGTTCATCTAAAAATTAAGCCAATAAAGAGAAGTAGGGACAGCTAACAAACCGCACATGCGGAGGAGGATGTCAATGAAGCACAAGACCCGCCCTTGACTCACACTGATTGGGACGAGCGCTGAAACTAACACCAAAGACCAAATAAAAACTGCATCTCCCCACATCACTGAACCCACAAGCCCACAGAAACCAAGAGTCTGCCAAGTGTCTGTGCATGTCAAAATACACCAATCAGCCACAAAATTAAAACCACTTGTTTAATATTGTGTAGGTCTCCCTTGTGCGTCCAAAACAGTTGTGACTCATTAGAGAGTGGACATGGGTCTTCTGAGGGTGTCCTGTGGTGTCTGGTAACATAATGTTGTTAGTGGGGGCCTTTGGATCCTATGGGTTGAGGGGAGGGGCCTTGGGGTCACATTTCACCTATCATAAGCAGTTACCTTCCAGGGCGTCATCCACAACATTCATCACAAGCTGAAGGATCCCCGGAAAGTTGAGGGATGAATTTCAGCCTCCCTGCAAAAAAGATAACAACCGTTACATAGTCTTTGTGAGGAAAAATAACAGGCTCCTCTATAATGTGAGAATCTGTGTAAAACTAATCTGGTTAGCAGGTTATTCAAACACAAGACATGACTGTGCAACTATTTTAATTTTACTTCCCTCATTCACAAAAAGAAAATATAAAAGTCACAAGTCATACTAATGACTAAGCAACATGATGGTAAGTCAGAAGGACACTGCATTAGCAAGAACACAGGAAATATTGAGAAAACCACTGGTTTCACTTCCACTAGAGTGGATACAGTACAAGGATGGTTCCTCTTATCTCAAAACACTGGTGGTACTGGTAGAAGAAACGTGCGACCAAAAACCTAGAATCTCAGCCAGGCAAAGCAAGTGAATTTTATAATACCACGATGTCTGACGGAGAGAGTGCAGGCTTTCTGAAATCACGTGACTGTGGGATCACAAGGGGCAAAAGACATGCTGAGGCATCAAGGTTTCCAGACGATAGTTTCCAAAGCCACTTCCTCTAGCTCAGCATGTGCGTTATTAAAGTGTGTCTTGGAACTTTCCTTTTGATTTTGAGTAATTATATTATAACAAATGATTTCGCCAAAAGTCTGTGTAAAATGTAACTCAAATCTGAATGTGATGATTTGCACATCATTTAAACTTTAAATTAAAGTAGTAGCAGTGCTGAATTAAACGCGGACATGGTTCACTGCATGGAATCAGAGCCCTTCAAACTGTACCACACGAAGTAGAAACGCAAATAACCACTGCTGCCTTTTCTGGTGTAAGTTCATTCAATACTCAACAAGTGAGTTCAGCAATACTCAGGTAAGGTGTGGTATTTCTCAATTTGTACTAAGGGGCCCAAAATGTGCCGAGAAAATATCCCCCACACCATTAGACCACCACCAGCAGCCTGAACCTTTGATACAAGACAAAATGGATCCATGCTTTCATGTTGTTTATGCCAAATTTGGACCCTGCCATCCGAATGTCAAAGCAGAAATTGAGACTCATCAGACCAGGCAACATTTCCAATCTTCTATTGTCCAATTTTAGTGAGCCTGTGAGAACTGTAGTCTCAGTTTCCTGTTCTTAGTTGACAGGAGTGGCACCTGGTGTGGTCTTTTGCTGCTGTAGCCCATCTTCTTCAAGGTTGGACGTGTTGCTTTCAGAGATGGTATTCTGCATTCCGTGGTTGTAACCAGTGGTTATTTGAGTTACTGTTGCCTTTCTATCATCGTGAACCAGTCTGCCCATTCTCCTCTGACCCCACACATCAACAAGGCATTTTCGTCCACATAGCTGCTGCTCACTGGACACTTTAGCTTTTCTGGACCATTCTCTGTAAACCCTTGAGATGGTTGGGTGTGAAAATTCCAGTAGATCAGCAGTTTCTGAAATACTCAGACCAGCCTGTCTGGCACCAACAACCACACCACCAACAACCATATCACCATACCAACTCAAATCCCCCTTCTTCCCCATTCTGATCCTTCGAGCCATGTGATTGGCTGATTAGCTATTTGTGTTAACAAGCAAATTAACCTGTGTACCTAATAAAGTGGCAAGTAAGTGTGCGCGTATGTGTGTGTGTGTGTGTGTTTGGAGCAACACATGCTGCCATTCAGATGACGAATCTGGGCAAATTGTGGGCAGCAGCAGATGAGAAGGTAGAGTGGTCGTCCAATAAAGGTTGGTGGTTTAATTCTGTCTTATCCCTAGTCTGTCCATAGTGTCCATGGGCAAGACACTTAACCCACCTTTCTCCCAGTATTAACTGTGAATTGGCAGCCATGTTTCCGTCAGTCTGCCCCAGGGCAGCTGTGACTACCAAGGTAGTTTACCACCACCAGGGTGTGACTGTGTGAGTGAATGAACAGTGCGTTCAATTGCTTTGAGCATCTAATGGAAAAGCGCCATATAAAATGCATTATTATTATTATTATTGTTATCTATCCAAGATAGGACTCCAAGCTCAGAGTTCATAAACTGAAAAACATTTTTGGAACATAGTGAAACAAAAAAAACATGGGAACTATTGATATGCTAAAATCCTACCTGAAATTTGAAAGTGAAAACTTGTCACTTAACAACACTTTAATAAAGAAATCATTCTCAAACAGCTATGCATTCTAGAAGGAAGAGTTGATGAAGCCTCAGTAAACAATACCTCTCTCACATATTTTTTTTAAAAAAAATGTGCAGTAGACATCAAACTCAAAATGAACAATGTTTTCAAAATGTGTCAGTTTCAGGGTCTGAAGGATTTGCAGACCAGTTTTTTTGTTTTGTTTTGTTTTACATAAAATGCAACAACTCAATGTTTGTTTTTTTTGCTTATCTTTTGGTTACAGTTACCAGACAATTTTGGTCAAAAAATGTGATGTGAAAATCAATCAGCTTTCTCACAAGATATCAGGTTTACATCTGTGGGGAATGACTGGCATTTTCTAACTAGATCATCAAAATAAGGTCATTTCCATCTCCTATAGGGTAGTGTATTGATGGATACTGCTGTTAATAATACTGCAATGATAATATTGCGTGTTTTGTTTTTTTGTGCCTTCGACAATGAGCCCCTCAGGTTTCTCTCCATTCTCCCTTACGCGACCAAAGCTCTGCACGGTTAGCAGCACAACTCTGTTTGTGTTTCTGGGTGAAGATAACTTTTACACAGCCCACAAGGGGAAACAGTCACAAGTAAACTATTCAAAGAAAATAAAAATTACACACCTCTTAAAATGATGTATGTTGTTTCTTGTAGGTTTAGAAAGAAAGATTTTGGATGCAGCTAACTAAATATTGTTTGTTTTGCACCTGTTAACAAAAAAATTAGAGTTGGACTGAAATAAAAATTGGAAACTTATTTTAAAGAATTAATTTACAGAGTCTCATGATTCATGTGAGCAGCCTTGTGAAACTGTCTTGGGGCAGGATACGGCCCACAGCTGACTGGTACTGATTACTGGGTCACAGCACACTTTGATTTTCTCCATCTCTGACTGTGACCTATTTGTCATGTGTTCTCATGTGGCCGCAGTCAGCAGGCACAGTTACTCAACACACCAGAAACACAATGAAAAGAGAGTTGTTTCACCTGGTTTCTGCCACTATACAACGTGGTAATGGCACCTGGTTGAAGCTGTAGATGGCATCATTTCTGTTTTCTCTTTTTTTTTTTTTTTTTTTTTTACAAATAGCAGTTGGTCAAGTCCTATACTTCTTTATAATAAACCTTGCTGCAATCTTATAGGCTTATAATTTCACTGCACTGAGAAGTTTATGACTCATAACATTATGATCACCTTCCTAATATTGTGTTGGTCTCCCTTCTGCTTCGGAAACATTTGTGACTCATCAGAGAATGGACACTGTCCAGGAGGAGGGCAACAGAATATTGTTAGTGGGGACCTTTGGGTCATATGGGTTAAGGGGAGGGGCCTCTGTGTGACCTCTGTTACTTGATCAGTTTAAGATCTAGCAAATTTGGAGGCTAGGTCAACACCTACATGTTTCTTCTTTTGTGTTTTTGAATTGTTCACCTCAACACTTTAATTATTTGTCTCACTAATAGAAATATGCAAAAGCCTCAAACATGCCTTGATTTAGTCACCATTTCTCTTGTAAATCTGTGTAGAGCCTCACGTGCTGTTATGTGCTGTACTGGTCCTGGTGTGGCCTGGTTTACAGTCCTAAATTGAGTAACTCTACTATCAATACTAATCTTGTCAAGTTGCCAACCTTGTATGTGGTGATAATAGACATTCAGACTGACCAAGGTTCCCAGGAGATAAAACTTGAATAAAACTGAAGCAACATGATGTCCTTAACAACAATGAATAACAGTTTCAATATGATGTTCATCAGGAAAGATCTACTCACGTCATATGATTCATGCTGACATTATCAAATGCTGTAAAACTTGAAGATCCCATTTAAAATGAGAAAGTAAGAAAGCACAATTAGTCACCCGTTCACTCAACTTCCCTCTAAGTCTAAAAGAACATTAACGAAAACTTATCGGCATGAAACAGCTTCCACTATCACTACATCTACAACAACTCCCAAACTGACAAACGATCTCCAATGTAACACCCCTTAATCTGTGACTCTTGTGGACTACATTACATTGACACTGTCAGAAGAAAGTAAACACTAAAGTAAACAGGTTACAAATTTGAAGCTGTAATCCGACTTCACTACGTATATTTGTTCATGGATTATTAATGAATTGTTAGAGACAGGTTCTGATCAAAAATCAAATCATCTAAATAATATTTTGAGATTTTTAAGTGAGCAGGACCACCAACATCTAAGAGAGCTCAGATCTGATCTTAATAATCACAAATACACAAAATAAATAAGCATATGTGGTTTAAAGTTAAATTCAAATCAACTCCTGTATGCATTTGAATGAAAGAGCTACCACCAACGTTTATTTTACAATGCAAATGACAAGAAGTCTGTCAGTGGCATGACTATCATGGCAGTTCCTCCTTTTTACAACAGCCTCGTCTGTCACAAGAGACAGTCAGTAGGAAGGTAACATTTCATATGTAGGCAGATTCAAGGTAGATTTGTATCACAAAATTACATGTGAGCAGCTGCTTTGGGACCGTGGGGTCATTGCTGCAGTACCCACCATGTCCATGTCTGAGGTGCCTTGACTGAGCACCAGGACCCCCACAAACTACTCCCTTGGCATCTAGCAGGGCAACACATTGCTTCACATATGCTCATCCTTCGTGTACTAAGCCTATAAAGATAACTGATTTTGACTTAGTTGATTTAGGAATATTTATTATAGCTGTTAGGTGAACTGTCCTACTTGTGATGGGTTGAACCTTAATTACACATAGCTTAAAGCTGCATGAATGAATGAAAGGAATGAATAAAATATTGCTCTTAATTCTACAAGAACCATTTCTTATACGTGTTGCTAAAGTGTTGACACTTCCCAAACACTTCAGATAACATCATTTCTCAAGTATAACAGGTAATTTCTGTAATATTGTTACATTCAGTTTAATAAGACTTGTAAAACAGCTTAATTGTAGCGATCATTTCTAATGGCCAACCATAATAACTACCAACTGATGACTAGATTTGAGCTCTTACACGTGAATCAACACCTTGACTTTAATAAGCTCACTCAAAAGCAAACGCTGTTGATGGCTAAATTTAGCATTTGAGTGTATCGGCAAACTAGGCAAACTAGTCAAACAAGTCTTGGTAGAAGTCAATATTATAACGCAAGAACAGCTTTAGTACACAGAAAATGATAAGGAGTAGTATGACGCTAATCCGAGCTGAACTCAAAATAATGAATGACCTTTCGTCCGCTGGATCGTGTAGCGGCTACATGGTGATGCAACTTAAAAAACGAAAGAAACTGCTAGTTGTCCTTCAGGATGTGTACATTATAACGCCTCACTTCACACAAAATCGCAACATAAACCTCACAGCGCTAACACTGTAGCTGTGAATGTACCGTTGCTAAGTGTCATGAAGCTAACGACTTTCCATAATGTAATAGGTGCCTGGTCGGGTCTGTTCACCTTACCCTCGTCAAAGTATGAAAACGCTCTTACCTGTATGTATTTTATGGGAGGATAAAATCAAATGCTGTATTTTGGTTATTATCTTTTCCTTTAAAATGCCACCATTTGTTTAATGGAGCTAGGTATGCACGTTATCAGGCTAAAATCCGGTAAAGTCCTATCTTTCCATGTCAACTGTCGAGTCAGTGTACACTGCGCATGTGCATTAACCCTAAACTCTTTTGATTGGTTGTAAATACTCATGAGACGTGAACCCCGATACAGTCAATGGTACTATGGCAAGCCATTTGGATAGGAAGAGTGGAGTTGCGGATATCTGAAATGCTGTTTTTGACTAGGCAAAACTGAATTACAGATATCTGCAACACATATCCAGTCTGACTTTTAAATGTTAAAATGGCTTGCCATAGAGTTGAGTCTGGCCATTAGGCACAGTGAACAGTCGGTAAATGAATAAAATCATTCAAATGAAATTTAAAGTATTTACTACAGAAAGAAAAAACGAAGAGGTACAATATGAGTGAAATTATGTCTTCCTAAGTGCGGTGAAGTTGTTATTTTATTAGATAATACTTGTATTTTATTTTTTTATCTTTTAGTCTTTCTTTTTATTAGTGCTTTTTAAGAGAGTTTCTTTTATATGCAACTAAGCTACTGTGGACAAGTAATGTCCCTTGATAATTAAATTCTATCTAAGTCTAATTGCGGGGAAAGTAAAATACAAGTATCTAAAATAAGATATAAAGACACAATCTATAGAGTAGCCTGCCACCACACCATTTACCATTTTACTTATTTTCGTTAGCCCATTGACGAAATTAACTGAACTCATAAATTCAGATTTATCTACCTGATTTTTAGGTTATACAGATATATATAGATCTCTCATTTTAGAGATCTATCATTTCAACCAAAACCAAATGAATATAATAATAAAAATAATAATAATAATAATAAATGTTTACATTGCTGTGTAAAAAACGTAGTGTAGTGTAGTGCAGTGTAAAAAAATAATAAAAAATAAATAAATAAAAAATCAAAACCTCTCAAAATCACGTCTCTTCAACTTCTCTCGCGATGTTCTGGCAATTGTGCCGTACACGTCATATATACCAATTGCTAAATAAGCTAAAGCTAGGCTAACTAGCTGCTACAAAGTAACATGTAGTTGGATTTACTGAAATTGTCAACGAAGGAGCTTCCAGAGTGATCGGGACATGGAATTGAGAAATATCAAGGACCAGGTATTAAATGAATCTTTTTGCTGTTGTCTTACTTACCGTTAGAGAACCAGGAGTACTTCTCACTCCTGCAGACCTCTGGCTAGTAATGTTAGCGACATGACGAGGAAAGTTTTCTAAAAGGCATTTTAATGTCACGAATTCGTTGCCAAGGCAAGATAGACAAATAATAGTTTAGGGAGATATTTGCAGCATCGGTTCCTGTATAATTTGATGTTTGAATTTGGATAAATGTGTTTAAATACTGGGACAATTCAGGCTCCAGGTACACAAAGTACAAATACAACCAAAACATTTTACACATCCATGACACATTTAATTCTCGACTATCTTTTAGTTAAGATGCATTAGTCATTGCTCAAATTTCCCTCAAAAATCCTCAACATTCACAAAGAGTGCGTGGTGTTTGCAAAAGTTTTAAAAATACATTTTTCTTCTGTAAAATACATGGCAACACTATTAAAAAATACTTTTTTGTTATGTTGTTGTTTTTCCATTTAAAATGCTTCACAGAGGTCAGCTCATTCATTTAGATTATTCCTGGAGAAGTTAGTCAGAAAAATGGCATCCCGGCTAAGTTATAAACAGTTTTATTACCTCCAGTGGGTCACAAAAAGGTTGCAGATGAAAGCCATTCATCTAAAATTACTCCTGTATTATCACTGCCTCTCGTGGCCTGCTCCTTTTCTGCAATAACACTATTTTAGATATCATATTAAACAGATTTTAATTTCATTTGTTGCTAATTTTTCACATCTGTCAAATGTGTGTTTCAGTCTCCACTGGTCCAGGCCATATTCAGCCGCAACGTAGAAGATGTGACATTTTTGCTGAACCACAACGAAGATGTGAATTCACAGGTAGAATTACAAATTACCTCTGCACTCATGATGTCTTTATAAGCTGCAGGGTTTTATGGTCCACTTGTGTTTCAGCAGCCTGTGTAGATTTTCTTGTGGATGTATATATACCAGTATATATGTTTGTTCAAATACAATGACACTTTTATGCTAAAATATAAAGCAAGAGTGGAAAAAAGATAAAGTTTTATGTCAAACTCTAGCTAAGATTACACATTATATAAAAAAGAAAAAAGCATTGTCTGCCACTACATTGTTTGCTTTTTCTCATAGGACCAAGAACAAAGCACACCACTGCATGCTGCTGCTTATTTGGGTGATGTCCATATTATGGAGTTACTTATTAGTTCAGGTAAAAAAAATAAATCTTTTTGGAAATATGTCCCACTAAATCATTAATCCAACAAATCAGTCACATAGAATAGAATTAAAACACATCAATAAATGTTTTTGTTTTATCATTTTGCTTCAGGTGCTGATGTCAACGCTAAGGACCAGGACTTGTTGACTCCTTTACATAGAGCTGCTGCCTCGCGAAATGAAGTATGTTCATATTTTCATAATGCAAAAGAGTAAAGTCACTAACGACCAGATCTTCATGTTTGACTCTTATTCTGTAATGTTTTTTCTTATCAGAGGGCTGTTGAGCTGCTGTTAAAACACAATGCGGAGGTCAACTCACGGGACAAATTCTGGCATACACCTTTACACATGGCTGCTGCAAACTGGGCGATAGGCTGTGCCAGAGCCTTGATACCACATGCTTGCAGCTTGGATGTAACTGACAGGTCAGGAAGGACAGCACTACATCATGCAGCGCACAGCGGCCACAGAGAGGTAAACTGTAAAGTCAGCAGCATCCGTTTGAACCTTTCAGTTTGATAAGTTATCAATGCTTAACAGTAATTAACAGTAATTATGATCGGATTGTCTTAGTTCCTGGCAGCATTCTGGAAAAATATATTAATTAATTAATCATCATTTGCGCTTCTGTGTAACCGAAATATGAAATAATTCTTTTAGAATAAATGTTAAAGTATGTATTCAAGACAATAATTACACTGTCCACTGGATCATAACCATTGACATGAGTTTAATAGACACACTGGTTTATAGAGCTATCATGTTCCTGCAGATGGTGAACTTGTTCCTGTCTAAAGGTGCCAGTGTAAATGCCAAAGATAAAAAGGACAGGCAGCCCATCCACTGGGCAGCATACCTCGGTGAGTGACATCACTTCATTGTTTTTACTGTTTTACGGAACATCTGTCTCCATCTCAGGATTCTTAAGTATTGTTCATTTGCATCACACTCTATATTGTAGTTGTATCTCAGAGAGTTCATATATAATTGTGAGAGAATATTGTAAGTAGTAGAAATGTAATATTATTTCATCAGCTGAGTGTAGAGTGCTTGAAGGGAAAGGCTGATTGATTTAGAGCACTAAATTGGACATTCATAAAAACAGTTCAGTTGGTTTAAATTGGGCTTATTGTTGAGAGAAATGTTGCCAACTGTGTGTCAGTGTGCAGGTTACAGGCTTGCAGGTGAATGTAGGTTGGATGTGCTTTGGGCAATTAAATTCAGACACTGGAGCTCAATGTTTAGCTCTTCTTTCAGGACATGTGGAGGTTGTGAAGCTGCTCGTGTCTCACAGTGCAGATGTGATGTGCAAGGACAAACGTGGTTACACTTCGCTCCATGCTGCAGCTGCCAGCGGACAAATAGATGTGGTCAAATACCTGTTGAGACTGGGAGTTGAGGTAAGGTGGCTGTGGCTTGGTATTATTATAGTATGTGTATTATGTGCATACACCGATCAGATGCAACTTTAAAACCACTGACATAAGAAGTGAATAACATTGACCATCTTCTGTCAGTCCAATGTGATATTCATTCGCGTGGATGTTACTTAGACATGTATCACCCACCTAGAGCAGACCAGACACCCCCACCCCATAGCAATGACACTCCTTGATGGCAGCAGACATCCTCAGCATGATGCAGCCTGACACAGACACAAAAACACAGTTCAGGAGCAACATGAAGAACAGTACAAGGTGTTGACCTGGCCTTAAATTCACTAGATCCCAAACTGATCAAGTATCTGTGGGAAGATCCACAGAGGCCCCTCCCCTCAACCCATAGGACCCAGAGACCCACAGGACACCCTCAGAAGGCTCATGTCCATTCTCTGATGAGTCACAACTCATCATGGTCATAATGTTATGCCTGATCAGTGTACAGATTGTGTTTGTGGGATTTTTCCTCTCGTACTTTCTCTTAAGTCTGCCATCTGTGTTATACTCATTAGTGTTTTTTTCCCCCTCTCCAACTCAGGCTGATGAGCCTAATGTTTTTGGGAACACAGCACTCCACATGGCTTGTTACACGGGTCAGGACACTGTAGCCACTGAACTGGTGAACTGTGGTGCCAACATCAACCAGCCCAACTACCACGGCAACACGCCGCTGCATCTAGCCGCCGCCTCCTCCAGTGGGGTGCTGTGTCTCGAGCTGCTCGTCAACAATGGTGCTGATGTCAACATTCAGGTAAAGAGGATGAAAAAAGAGGAAATAATTTATAAAGAATAATTCAGTATTGCTTGTGTCTTTGGTTAGACATGTTTTTTTTTCTTTGTTTAACAGAATAAAGAGGGGAAGAGCTCTTTGCATATCGCTGCAATGTATGGGCGCTTTACAGGCTCCCAGATTCTGATCCAAAATGGTAAAATATTTTACATGAACTCTCCATACGTATCTAAACCTGAAGAATATGTGTTGATATGTATGTATTTTCCTTCTGTGCACAGGTTCAGAGATTGACTGCGTTGACATGCATGGAAACTCTCCTCTTCATGTTGCTGCCAGATATGGTCAGGAGTTATTGATCAGTACTCTGCTGACTAACGGTGCTGAGAAAACCAGGTAATCCCTGTTAGAATGGTGGCAAAAACTCAGTAACTTTAGAAAGAATTTGATTTTCTAATTAACGAGTTGGTGTTTGGCTTTTAATTAGTGACACATGTTACGTCTGGGAGATTTAATTCAGTGTCATTGAATCTGTCAGATTTTATTCAGTGAAATTAGAAAATATTTTAAAATCTAACTCAACAACAGAAGTTCAATAAGGAGAGACCTAGTGCAGAATGGGCATTTGTTGTACTGTACTATTGTAAGTGTATTGAAGACTATATAGAGGGACGGTATCATGGATGATGATGAAGGCAGGTAGTAGCATAGCCAGTAATGGTGGGAGCAGGTGGTGGAGTTAGCAGGTGTCAGATGGAGACTTATGACTCTTCAGACTTAGAACAAGAAGAGGTGGAGATGGACCAGACAGATGACCTAAAAGCAGAATGACAGATTTAAAGTGAATTTAAAGAAGAAGGGGAAACAGGAATTGATGTGTTCACCTTGGAGGGAGAAATACAGAACACGACGGGACAGATGTTCCTTATTGAACTCTTTCAGTCTCAGAGTTTAATTATTGTGGTCTGTAATTACAATTTGATGTGATTATCTCTAAAGACAGGGCGTTCATGGGATGCTTCCACTGCATTTGGCTTCGCTCTATGGTTTTCCAGACTGTTGTCGCAAGTTACTGTCTAACGGTGAGAATGTGTTTCATCTCATCAAGCTCAGTTTTTCCATTTTAAACCCCTTTTAAGTCTAGCTTCCAAGTCACCTCATTAAGTGTTTCACTTGTAACATATTTCAAACAGGACAGTTTTACAACACCATGCCAACTCTGACCGTTGGTCCAACGCCAGCAGTGGGGTTTGATATCAACACGTTGGACGATCACGGGAGGACCTGTCTGCATGCAGCCGCCTCTGGAGGGTCAGTGATGAACACGCATAGTGCCTCTGACTATTTTTGCTCTCTGAATTTATCTGTTAAGGCCTGGGCTAAACCCAGACAGATAAATATAGTATGAGCTGCAGCAGTCCTTGTCAGTACCACTAACTACTGTAACAAGTAATTGCATTTGTTTTTATTTTCCAACTGCACATTGATGATATTGTCATCTATTAGAGTTACTTTCCTCTGCATGCAGCAGAAAACTTTACATATGTTTGTGGGCTCTTATGAGAAACTTGGTTCTTAAACTAAATGAATGTATAATTTTGTTTTCTAGAAATGTCGAGTGCCTCAACTTGCTGTTAAACAGTGGTGCTGAACTGGATATTAAGGATGATTTGGGAAGGTACGCAGTGCCGAGCTGAACGTCTGGATGTAAGAACTGAGCTGTGTGCTGGTGTTAACCTGATATCACGGCTGTGCTCTGTCCTTGCAGATCTCCTCTGCACTATGCTGCAGCAAACGGGAACAGCCAATGCACAGTCTCTCTTGTGAGAGCCGGCGCAGAGGTCAATGAGCTGGACGTGACGGGCTGCAGCCCTCTGCACTACACCGCTGCTTCGCACACCTTCTGTGGGTGAGGGGCTTTACCTTTTATAACTTTAGTCAGCTGCTTGGCTGGTTGGTCGATGTGCTCTCCTCCAAACAAATGCTCAGTCATGGTTTTCAGCAGCATTTTGTCCTTTGTAAACAGGATGTTTGCATAAAGCACCTGACAAACAACATGATACGTATTCTAAGAATAGTTAGCTGGCTTGTTTTAGTGCCCTGATAACCTTTGTGTGTGTAGGTTTTATTGAAAACATATGAGCAGAATGTAACGGTGCACGCTCACTGCCTCTGAATATTTTTCACTACAAAACAATTTAGTCAAATTGATTCAATGTGCTGCACATCTTTATTATTCATTAAAAAATACAATGTTAGTGGTCAGAATCCACTCAATGCACCATTGCAGATTAATTCATCTTTCTTCAAGTGCTCGTCTTTCTTTTTCCACAGAGGGGAGTCTGAACAAGACCTCATCGTGGAAAAGGAACAAGAAGCCTCTCTGTAAGTCACAGGTTGTTTATTGTGAACACAAACCAGATTCTTTTCTATTTCTATCATTATACTACTAATGTCCTCTAGTGTATGAGGATCCACTCATCTTCTCATCATTAATATAATATATAAAGGGCTCTAGAAAATCATATTGCTTATTTCGTATTAAAACTAGGGCCAGGACTCGATTAAAAAAATTAATCTAATTAATTAGAAGCTTTGTAACTAATTAATCGAAATTAATCGCATCACTTAAAAATATTTGACCTGAGAACAGTGAGAAGCATTTTTTTTCACTTGGATTTTGGTATCTACATTGAGTATTGACTGAATACATAAGCTTAAGTAACAAAACACTGTTTACTTTTTTTACAAGGTGGTACTTAACCAAGACCAACAGACTAGGGGTGCAAATCACAGTAGCATAAACTGATTTTGAACTCAGCTTGATGTAAACATTAATAAAACTCAGTAACCAATCACACAGGCTCCATGTTGTCCCCGTGTGATGTTCTGGGACAGGTCAGGACAGTCTGAAGACAGAGAGCTCTGAGGCTGAAGTCCTATAATAATGAAGTGCACCGTGAGACAGAGAGAGGTCTGTACCTATGTCTGAGCACATGTCAGCTGTTCAGCTGCAGCTGAGGAAGCTCCGCCACCACAACGAGTGCTTTTTTTTTTTCTTTTTTTTTTAAGAAGCTCCGGTAGCGAGCGGCAAAATACGGGAGGATACTGTAAACCAGCGTGGATCCGGTGTGTTATCAAGGCTTGGTTGCCGTGCTGAGGCACCAGGTCGGTTTGAGCTGCGTTCGGGCTACATCAAAACTCCTCAGGCAGTGTCATTGTCGGCGGCTGTTTTTGTGCTCCAGTAGGCCTATAATCAGTTTACCTCAAACTCGTCCAGTGAGAGACGTTCCATGGTGCAAAAATAAGTGTCATTAAAATGCGTTTTTGTGTAGTTAATTAATCTTAATTAACGCGTTAAAGTCCTGGCCCTAATTAAGACACATTTTTTTATCAAAATCAAGTGGAAAGTGCCGCAAATGATACAGATATTCTGAAAATGAATAACACATAAAGCAAGGGATCCTAATCTTCCTTGACTCTTTGTGTCCAGGTGTTTAGACTACTTGCTTGACAACGGGGCGAACCCAACTCTGAAGAACAGCAAGGGTTACAGCGCAGTCCACTATGCTGCAGCTTATGGGAACAAACAGCATCTCGAACTGGTCGGTAGATGATGTAGTTTTCAGAATTTGTCTCTGATTAACTGACTGCCGCCTGGCTCTAATCAAAGCTTTATTCCTCTTGCAGCTCTTGGAGATTTCTTTCAACTGTCTCGAAGAAGCTGAAAGTAATATTCCAGTCAGTCCTTTGCACTTAGCTGTAAGTATAAATATACTGAATGTGACTTCTATATGAAGCTCTTCCTGTTAACATGTGTTTGACCCTGTCGTCATGTTGCTACAGGCCTATTATGGTCATTGTGAGGCGCTGCATTTGCTTTGTGAGACGCTGGTGAGTCTGGATGTGCGGGACATCGAAGGCCAAACTGCTCTCCACCTGGCGGCTCAGAGAGGCTTTTCCACATGCGTGGACGTCCTGTTGAAGCACCAAGCCTCCTACACCCTGAAGGAGCACAAGCACAAGTGGACGCCGCTCCACGCTGCAGGTGTGGATGTGTTTGGAACCTGTTGAGATTAAACATGAACAATTATACAATGCATGTTTTGTTTTAGTGTCCTGTAAATGTTTATGTTGAACAAACTTAGTGGGAACTTCTAAAGAACAAATGTTTCATTTTATTCTCCATTTCCTGTGTGCAGCCGCTGAGGGCCAAGTGGACTGTCTGCTTTTATTAGTCAACGGGGAACAAAGTGCCGACATCATTGACAGTCCAGACACACAGGGACAGTGAGTCACTTCACATTTCAGATTATTATTTGTCTCCTATTAATTTATTGACTAAGAAAACATCAAAAATGAAGATTTGTGGCATGACAGACTGAATCTCTCATTTTGAAAATTTCCATGAATAACTGAGCAAAGGTCCAGATAAATGTCTTCGTCACTGACAGTGTGTTGTCATTTTCTTAGTCTGTTTGAGTCTAGAATGGGAAGTAGGTATGATTATAAGTTTGGGGGGGTCCTTGGCCCGAAAAACGTTGAAGACACATGTCCTATGGTGCTGAATTCCGCGTGTTGTCTTTGTCAGGACTGCTCTCATGCTGGCAGCTCTGGGACGTCACACCGATTGTGTCCATGTCCTGCTGGAGAAAAAAGCAAAGGCAGATGCTGCAGACAAACAGGGCTTCACTGCATTACACAGAGCTGTGAGTGTGTACACATCTCTCTTTTTTAATTCTGCTTTATTCTCTAATTGAATTGAAAATCAGACCTTTACAACCTCGCCAACACATCTCATTTTCCCCCTTGTGTCCTACAGGCCATGCTGGGGAGTGAGGATTGTGTTTCTGCTCTGTTGGAACATGGGGCTTCTGCCCTGTGTAGAGACTCTCAGGGAAGGACTCCTCTGCACCTGGCAGCGTCCTGCGGTCACACAGAGCTGCTTCACACTTTGCTTATGGCTGCTAAGAGGTTGGACCCTCTGGACTCCATGTTGGACTACAGAGGCTACACGCCCACTCACTGGGCTGCCTACCACGGTGAGGCCTCTGAACAAAGTTAACAACAGGCTTTAGTTCAGGGTTATATATACACCGATCAGCCACAACATTATACAACATAGACCATACCAGGCACCCCCACCCCATAGCAATACCACACTCCTTGACAGCGCAATGTGTTGATCATTTTGGGATCTAGTGAATTTGAAGGCCAGGTCATGTATCTGTGGGATGATCCACAGAGGCCCCTCCCCTCAACCCATAGGACCCAAAGACCCCCACTAACAACATTATGTTATCAGACACCACAGGACACCCTCAGAAGACCCATGTCCATTTTAATGGGTAGCTGATTGGTGTACATAATAACATACATGAATAGACAGACATTTTTAGAGCAGCGCTCTGTTCTGTATTAACTAATGCATGAAGGTTTTAATAATAATCATCTGTTTATTGTTTCTGATCTTCTACAGGGCATGAAGGGTGTTTACACATTTTACTTGAAAACAAACTTTTTAGCAACCAGGAAGGAAACTTATTCACCCCATTGCACTGTGCTCTGTGAGTACTGTAATGCATACATATATTTATATACATACAAACGTAGACTTAAGTTACAATAAACATCTTGTCTGTTCTTCCCTCCACATAGAGTTAATGGACACGATGTTGCTGCTGGACTTCTTGTGAAAGCTGTTGGTTCCCAGATAGGCAGTGTTAGTGATGCCAAAGGAAGGTGGGTTTAAATAGAAGTCTAAAATGTTTAGTTTCATTTTAAATCTGCAAAGAAATGATCTGACTAGTGATATATCCTTTCAAATCATTTGCAACATGATTGTTACCTACAAGTTCTTCATACCCAAAGAAGTGTTTAAAAATGATATGACATGTAAAGTTTTATCAAAT
The DNA here is from genome assembly GCF_022458985.1 of Mugil cephalus. NCBI lineage: Eukaryota > Metazoa > Chordata > Actinopteri > Mugiliformes > Mugilidae > Mugil > Mugil cephalus. The sequence continues at coordinate 2,316,005 of NC_061773.1, read as the reverse complement.
CATTTTGCGTTTGTTGAAGGATTTCTAAATTCAACTTTTATACGATTTGTTTCCCGCCGCTGTATGCAGAAAGATACAGACTGAACAGTATTTCAGACTCTGACTGTGTCATCCTGTGTTTTGGTGTGTGCTGTGCAGGACTCCGCTGCATGCAGCTGCTTATTCAGGAAGTGTTGCTGGGCTCCAGCTGGTCCTGGCCCAGGGAGCAGAGGTCAATGCTGTGGACAGCAGTGGATGCTCTGCTCTGATGGTTGCTGCCGACTGTGGACAGACCATGGCTGTTGGTATGTGATTGTGGCAAGGTCACATAAAGATGCATGTGCACCTTTAAGAAGTTTCTCATGTGTACCCTTTCATTATTTTTGTTGCACCAAGCCTTGTCGTGTTTACGGCCTGTGTTCGCTCTTGTTTATTCTCTTCATTTTAGAGTTCTTGCTGCACAATGCCAAGCCAGACCTGACCCTGGTGGATGTCAATAATAACACAGCCCTTCATTTAGCCTGCAGCAAGGTCTCACACACACACACACACAGACGAATGGACTGAATGGACTGCATGCAGTGGCACATGAACTTTTGCATGATAGTAGCAGCAAGAGATTATTTTACTATCTCACAGATCCGGTGATGGCTTGTTAAAAATCTACTCTGCAGGGTCATGAGATGTGTGCCCTGTTGATCCTGGGAGAGATCACCGACCCATCCCTCATAAATGCAAGAAACAATGCTCTCCAAATGTGAGTTTTTCTAATGGCACTAGCATCTGCATGCTGTTATTTCAAAATACATCCTATCAAAACTTGGAACAATGAAATAATGGAAATAATCAGCAGTCAGACATGCCTCTGTGTCTGTTTTTCATGCAGGCCCCTTCACATTGCAGCAAGAAAAGGCCTGGCCACAGTAGTGCAGGTGTTACTGAGCAGAGGAGCCGCAGTCATGGCCGTAGACGAGGAAGGTATGCTGGAATAATTAATGTTTAAGTGACGGAATGTCATTTGAGTGCATGCTTCCAGCCAGAAACTGTGTAACACTTTCCCTGTGGATCGTCTGCAGGCCACACACCAGCTCTGGCCTGTGCCCCAAATAAAAACGTAGCTGACTGCCTGGCCCTGATCCTCTCCACCATGAAGCCTTTCCCTCCCAGAGAGGCCAGCACAGCCACCCACTTCAACCCCATCCTGAAAAACTGTGGCATCGCTGCCACCTGTGGCTCCGGTGGAAACTTGTGTCATGCCTGAGTTCATTAAGGTTTCGGCCAACGCTACTGTGTCGTCCCAGTGTAGACAGCTGCACATATTGCATTAACTCATGTACCAGTAGCAGTGACTGCTTTTCTAAAATCTAGTCTTAGGCATTACTTAAATTAGTAGACCGGTTACGAGTTATTTGAATGAAGCACTAACTGTTCGAAATTAATGGAAGTTTAAACGTGAGCACACTACACAAGCCTTCCCACTTGAACCTCTTTCAGTGTTTTTTTTTTTTTTTTTATATATATTTGAGCTCTTTAACCAAGAAAGCCAATCTCCATCTTTGTCCTCAGCTGATACGAGAATCCTCATGCATTTGTTGTGTGCATGTTTTATTTACGTCTGTGTCTAATATTAGACACTGCTTCTTAACATACTTATAATATCTAACAGGTGCTGTGAACCTTTTATGCAATTAATAAGACACTATTTTCTTATCCAGACCAGGGTGTAGCAAACACTATGCTAGTATATATAACTAATAATGTTATCATTTACTGATTTACATTTCGAAGTATCAGTCACAAGCATGTCTCTAGTTTTAGTATTATAGTTTACCAGGTCTAGTGTATATATAGTTCTTAAAACAAAGTCGAAGCTTTTACTTGTATTATGTTGAAAATCCCAAATGATTGAGAATAAACCTCAGGTCAGTGAGTACTGTATAGTAGGTGCAATAAGAAGCACATGTTGAGCTGGATGCTACCAAGTGAAAAAGATATATTTCAGTTAAATAAGCCAGGAAGAGAAAGATCAGAGAAATAAAAATCATGTGTTGCACAGGAAGAAAATCATTCAGGCTTTGAGCTTAAAATGTATTTTTAGTGAATGTGATTTTCAACTGTGTTCCTATATAAAAGTTTTTTTGTTTTTGTTTTTTTAAATATAAACCAACACAGTGCAAAACACAGATGTTTGGCATTTTAGTTTCAAGAGTCAATATCTTATCAAATGTTTGGTTTGACCAATCAGTCACTTGTTTCAGCTCTACATCTGATGTTTAATTATTGAAATGAAATTGCCACAATTTCTATGAAGCACCAAAAAAAAACCCTGACATTTTGTGTATTTTATAATTATTTCTTTGTGATTTTGTACTACAATGTTCTCTGTGTTTTAAGTGGAAACGATCCCCAAAGTGACTGGTAACATTTGAGCATCCAGTATTTGACATTCAGTGAAACTTTACATATTAAATGTTTCAAATGTTGTAAGATTTCAAATTAAATTGGCAGCGTCTTCAATCTTTTTAATGAGTTTCTAACTTATTATTCATAAACTAACACAATACACCTGTCACTGCCTCTGTCTTTAAAGATCCCTTGTATTTTTTAAATGGTGTTGTATATTAAATATTTTCTTTTTTTCCAGCATTGTAAGCCACATACAATCTTGTCCTAAGAAAACCTGAAACGCTTTAAGCTGTTTGCACATTGACACGAGAGTGCGTTTTGCAGCAAGTGTCATTTGTAGTATTCTGCAAATGTTTGTTTCTGCACTTAAAATTAGTGTTTAATTAACTGCAGCAGTCTGTCTGACATTTCTAAACATATGTCGCCCTGAAATAATGGAAGTCAGGATTTTTTTTCTGATGCTGCATTTCATTTCAATAATCTGTGTCTTCCAAACAGTTTACTGAGGTTTAGATGAAATAACTTGAATACTCTGTGGTTCTCTTGTGATTATAATTCATATGACAGAAAATAAATAAATTACTACCATCTCTAAGGTTTGTGCAGTTTTTGTTCTCAGATTTAAGTTTATTTAAATGTGAGAAATGTTTGAGAAATGATGAATTGTGTGGTGGTTTTAAATGAAGCAGGTAGAGCATGAAATAGAAAATTCTATTTCTGAATACTTTGCAAATTTCTAATGTGACAGAGTGAAACACACAGAAACCTTAATATCCTGGTTTAAATATTTAAATGAATCGTTTCTATAAAACTTTTGTTCTGTTCTCTTGAGATCTCGAGTTAATGTTGCGCCATTTGTAATGTTGTGTTGAAATGAACACAATTTTTCTTAAGTTTAGCACCAAAATGCTAAAAAAAAATGAGGTGAGATTCTTATCACATTTGCTAAATGTTTAACTGTTAAAGTTAATTCTAAATATAAAATGTAAAATCTTAATGTTCTAAATGTAAATATTAAATCTAAATGTTAAATGTAGCACTTGGGTGAGAGGTACCCACCTGCAGCCAAGGTGGATGACAAGGGCGCTGCCATGCCTCAACTCCATGTTGGATCTCCAAAGTGGAAGTTTGAGAAGACAGTAAGAAAAACAGTCTTTTAATTATCAGCCAATGAGTGTTATATGGTCTCTTAAATGTAATTTGTGCCATTTGCAAATGTGATGTGTTGAACAGTTAGTGCCCTGATGCTTGAACTTTGTTTTTCTGGTCCAGGCTATTGTTAGCTTAGATCCTACAGGGTAGAAAATGTGCTAATGTGCTCAACACACTTCTGCTGCACAGCTCTACTAGAAAGGACGATAATGGATTTGGGAGATTTTATCAGCTGTTTTGGTGTGTTGTGGCATAAAACATGTGCACACTACACTTACATTCGTATACACATGCACTCGTGCAGGGGAGAAGGTCAGTCTAGCTTGCTTGGGAAATGGAAGGAAACTATTGGGTCAATTGTTTTCCTTTGAAAAGCAGAAAAACAAAAGAGTGTACTCTTTACAGCATCACAAGGTATGACTGAATCTTGTTACTATTTTTCAGTCTTGATCAAAGTGCTTCAGGAAGAGGGGATGACTAGGCTCAAAGCAGAGACCAAGATGCCTCCCTACAATCCACCCCGTAAGATCAGGGTGGCCAGTGGGAGCCTGCGACTTCATCAATTGTCTTTTCATTTTTGTTTGTTCATTTATTTGTTTGTCTGTTCTCTGTTTTGTGCTTTTACGTTACGGAATTACGTTTACTCCAAGTCTAGTTATTATTGGCAGTATGATAGAATGCAGAGCAAAATTACACACTTGCCACCATATCCTGATAAAACATCTGCAGCATCTTACTACAGTTCTCCAAAGATGTGATGTACATTAAGAAAAATAGACAGCTCAGACAGCACAGTTCCTCAACCTGACAAACTGTGGCCTTCCTGTCACGTAACCTGTGATCATATGACCAATGCATAATGTCTGACTGTTACTACCAATGATTTACAGTGGCCTTTTTTTCTATTCTGTTAACATAAATGATTATTAAAGTGAAGGTAAGTGTGACATTTGTTGTGACTGTGAGTGCATGTTGCAGCTGCTGCATAATCTGAAAATGCTTGGTTGTGTAAATTCTTATTTTATTAATCCTCGGTTAATTTAATGTGAGGATTCAGTTTATTTTTTAGTTTTAATTTTAATTTTGTGATTATTGTAGGCTTCTAACTAACTTCTGAGTTTTACAATATATGTGAACTTGTGCAGTCAATTAATTAGTCAATTATACTGATAAGATACATATCTATTTTCTCCGTTTTCACCTGGCTGACTTTCAGCAGATGGGTTCCTCCTTATGAGCTGGGTTCTGCTTAAGGTTTCTTCCTGTTTAAAGGGAGTTCTTCCTTGCCACCGTCACCCTCAGGCTGCTCTGGAGGTGGCAGGCTGTTTTTTGTAAAGTGTCTTGAGACAATTTGTATCGTTATTGGCGCTATATAAATAATATTGAATTGAACTGAATTGAATATCTAACTGCCAAAAAAATAATAGAAGTATGTGTAAATGTATGACATATGATTTCCGGCATATTTCTGGGCTCGAGTGGCGATTAACTTTATTTTCATTATTAGCAAGAACAATAAAAAAAATAAAAAAAAACAAGAATAGAAAGAATCTCTTTAAGAATAAGTTTTAAGTCATTTTTAAGGATTAAGTGGCGATTAATTAACTTCAGCTATGGAGATCTGACATGGAGTTGGGGTAATTGATGGATTTGATTTGACACGGTCTTAGTTTGAAACATGCTGACGCTGCAGCTTGGAATCATGGGTGTTTTTTTTTGTTTTTTCGTTTGTTTGAATTATCGCATCATATCTGTAAAATATATTCAGATATCTCAGATGGACTCTATTTACTTTTACAATTTCCTGTGGAAATCTCCTTACTAATTTATTACTAATTACTATTAACAGGGTTTCCAGTCAATTTTATCATTCATAATACATGTTGCTGTTGTAGTTGCACACCAGATACTGTATGTGAACAAGGGTTTACATACTTTTGAAACACACACAAATACTGTATATACAAATAATTAATTTTTGTGAATAAATAAATTCAGAAGTATAACATATATGTTTGCTTTGTTCAATTGGGTTAGGATGGATGCTGGACTGCAGTCTGTCCATATCTAACACCATGATAAGGCTGTTCATTGGTGCTCTTGGCACTATGGTGACCTAGGTCAAAGACACCTCATAGACCTGGTAGTCTCAAACGAATAGTGAGGAACCTGTCAGGATGGTCTTCAAATCCCACCTCAGAGCTTCAATCGCGTCCTGGGGGCAGTGAGGGACACTGAGTCCAAATTGGCCATGTTCCGCTCTGCCATTGTTGAGGCGGCTGTTGCAAGTTGCAGCCGCAAAGTCACTGGTGCTGGTCGTGGCAGTAATTCCCAAACCCACTGGTGAACCCCAGGGGTGAGGGGAGCCGTCAGGCTGAAGAAGGAGGCCCTAGAAGGAGGGCATGGTTGGTCTGTGGGTTTCTGCAACCAGTTGACCAGTACTGGATAGCTAGGCAGTCCATGGCCAGGGCAGTCGCTGAGGCAAAAACTCGGCCATGGGAGGATTTCGGTGAGGCAATGGAATAAGATTGTCTGACGCCTCAGGAGTGGTAGGCAGCAACTTGCCCGCACTGTTTTCAGTGGGGCCGGGGAGTCGCTGACGTTAACTGGGGATATTGTCCGGCAGTGGATGGAATACTTTGGTGAAGTCCTCACTCCCACCAATATGTAGGTTTGGGCCATCCAATCTTCAGGGTATAAGTCTCTGAGGTAGTGAAACAGCTCCACTGCAGTGGAGCTCCACAAGTGGATGAATTGTAGAGCTGCCCTGGCTGACAGCCTCTGCAGTGGCAGACCGTGGTGGTGGTGGAGGAGTAAGGATGCCTTCCAGACGCCTCCCGTTAGAGGTGTTTTGGGCATGTCCTTCCGAGGGAGGCCTCAAGGCCGACCCAGGACACAATGAAGGGATTACATCTCTCGTCTGGCCTGGGAAAGCCTGGGGGTTCCTGTCTGGACTTCCCTGCGACCTGGACCCAGATAAGTGGAAGAGACGACGTTGACTCCTTGTCTACTGTCAGGACCTGTGCGAAAATTAAGGTGATCAGATTTCTGATTTGAAATCCGGGGATGCTTGGAGATAAAAATAAATAATTAAATGTTATCAAGAAGAAACAGACATAAACATGTTTCATTCATTCATGTTTATAAGAGCTAACATATAAAACGCCAACGTCCAGCTTCAGCTCGGGGACATGTTATCCAAAAGATGGACTGCCCAGAAATCGTTAGGTCACCTTAGTGAAAATCTGTTTATGTTCAAGTCAGTAATTTTTATGCAGAAATGTAGAAAACTGAGGGCCGGAGATACTTTTTAGCGGCGTGTAGCTACTAATGGTCGCCGGTAGGGGTCGGTAAAGATCGCAGTGTAATAATACTCGCAGCCTAACGGATAAAGCGGTTTGGTCGTCTCCCGGGTGCCGGGCCATCGAGGGCTGGGCTTTGGGGCTGAGCTGAGCCAGTGAACAACAGCCGTCCTTCCGCTCCTGTGTGTCCGTACAGCTAGCAGACGGCTAGCTGCTAACTCCTAGCGAGGCGCAAAAAATGGCGAACGTGGCGCTGGAGTTTAAGGCGTCTGCGGGTGACTCAGAGCCACAGAGTCGCCCCGTCCTCATTATCGGGCAGCACAACAACCTCCAGCAAGTTAGCTGGAGCCAAATTAAAGGAAAACTGCAACCAGTCGTTAGCAAAGAGGTAAGCAAATGAACGACATGATAGATAGCCTGGTGACCGCTAACGTTAGCGCTATTCTAATTAAAGTTAGCCCAAGCTAAGTTATCTCATGGCTACAGCACCGCTAGCTGACTAGTCTCAAGAGTTTATCCGTAACCATGTGTAGGTTAGTTAGTTAACCAGCTTAGTCCTACAGTAGTAATATTAAGGAGGCGTTTGCGGCAATGTTAGTTTTGTCAGTCAATAAAAAAGCGAATTATATCATAAATAATGTCCTTATTTACTGCTAAGCTATAGAACTGTCAGGACACTGGTGCATGTTTATTCTATTATAATGGTAGTTTACTTAATAGTTAAGTTATAGGAGGTTAACTTTTTTCTTTTTTATAGCTGGAGAACTTCTGAGGTTAAAGTCCCATCTTTCCTCTTCCTATCTTAAAGTGGTCCCTATTTCCTCCTCATACTATGAGATTTCTGTCCATGAGCACTGTTAAGTCTTGACTGACTGGCATCTTGTTGTGTCTTTTTCAATCTTGATTAGTGTTTAGGGCACAGACACAACCAGACTTAAATAATGTAGTGTGGCTCTGTAAAGCAGTGCATTACAGTCTGCTGTGCCAAGTCTTCAAAGGTAGTTGTGCAACAGTGACAGTCTATAAAGAGAGACTTGAGTTAGTGCTGACAGTGACACATGACTGTTTCTGTATTACTTGCTGTGCTCCAGTTGTTTAAATGTAGGAGATGCTGTAATAAAACGGCTCCAAAACTATCCTAGACTCATGTGCTTAAACCATATCATTAACATGGGCTTAAACCAAATTAATTATATACATCTTTACATGAGGTTGTACCCTCACTCATGGAAACATTGGATGCACTAGTGCAGCAGTGGAAATGGATGCAACCAAATATCCTGCAGTAAAACTGCAGCTTCATGACTGTTATAATGTTTAGTTTATGTTGAAATGGCATCAGAAAGGTAGTAATTCAACTTGGTGGTCCTTTTGTGAGGACTTAGTTACTACAACCCAGTTTAGTAGTACTACAAAGCACTCCAGCTGCCTCCAAAATGAAAACTCAGTTGAATTGACTGCTCTCAGTTTTTATTTAAACACATGCAGAACAACATAACAGAATCAGAATTACTTTATTGATCCCAGGGGGAAGTTACTTTTCGTTACAGCAGCTCCTACCCAAAGTGTACCAGTGTTAAGAACAAAGAACAATGTAGGCAATAAGAATGAGTAAGAATGTATAAAATTTAGAAATATCTATATAACAATATGTACAAGTATAAGTGAACCTTTGTTCCGAGTTGTTGCTCTACAGTGACATTGAAGTGTACTGCACGGTGAGGAAAAATGATTGCACATGGTGAGAATATATAAGGAAATATGTACAAATGTATGAAAATAATAAAGTGAGGGATGTGTTATTGCACATAGTAAAGATCAGAGTCCCCTAGTATATGTACTAGTGTATGAGTTGAAATGAACATGAGTTATTGCACATTATCAGTATAAATATGTTTATAAATAAGTATGGGTTCTACACCCTCAGAGTGAGGAGTTGTACAGGCTAATGGCCACCAGCAGCAATGATTTCCTGTGACGCTCTGTGGTGCATCATGGTGAAATCAGTCTGGTGCTGAAAGAACTACTGTGTCTGGCCAGCACGTCATGGAGTGGGTTCGACTCATTGTCCAAGATGGCTTTGACTTTGTGAAGCATTCTCTTGTCTGACGCCACCGTCAGAGGGTCCAGCTTCACTCCCACAACGTCACTGGCCTTGCGTATCAGTCTGTTCAACCTGTTGGCGTCCGCTACCCTCAGCCTGCTGCCCCAGCACGCAACAGCATAGAAGATGGCACTGGCCACCATAGACTCAGAACATCCTGAGCATAGTCCTGCAGATGTTAAAAGACCTCAACTGCCTCAGAAAGTAGAGGCGACTCTGGCCCTTTCTGTACAGGTCGTCTGTGTTCTTTCCCCAGTCCAGCCTATCGGCTATGTGAATCCCCAGATACTTATAATCCTCAACTATGTCCACATTGACCCCTTGGATGGAAACAGGGGTCACCGACGCCTTGGTCCTCCACCAGTTGCTTTGTCTTTGTCACAGCGTCTGTGTTCTTCCCTCACACCATGTGATCAGATACTGTATAACCCTCCTGATTCCACCTGTACCCTTATGGAACAGTCAACCGGCAAGTCTTCAGAAAACTTCTGGAGATGACAGGTCGTGGTGTAGAGGGTGTAGAGAAAAGCGGAGAGGACAGTCCCCTGTGGGGCCCCACTGTTGCTGACCAGCCTGTCTGACACACAGTGATGCAGGCGCACATACTGTGGTCTGCCATTCAGGTAGTCAACAATCCACAACACAAGGGGGGAATCCACCTGCATCGCCATCATCTTCTCACCCAGAAGAGCCGGACGGATGGTGCTGAAATCAGTGGAGAAGTCAAAGAACATGACTCTCACAGTACTCGCCGTCTTGTCCAGGTGGGCGTAGACGCGGTTGAGCAGGAAGATGATGGCATCCTCAACTCCAGGTTGGGGCTGGTAGGCGAATTGGAGGGGGTCCAAATGTGGCCTGACCACGGGCCAGAGTTGCTCCAAGATGAGTCTCTCCAGGGTCTTCATGATGTGGGACATCAGTGCCACAGGTCTGTGGTCCTGAGACCAGTGACCTTCTTCATCCACTCCAGACCTCTCTGTTGTTGTGCTGGAGTTTCCATTCCAGCTTCTTCACAACAATAAGATTTGGTGCAGACTGTTCCATTTTAGTGGTTGTCCAACACCAGAAAACTGTAATTATGGATTGTCTCATAGCATAAACTGTCAAAGTAAATGCTAAAAGTCCTGCAGATTGTTCATCATGTTGATCATGTTCCAGTGATAGTGTCCAGGACTTTTTATTTTATTTTAATAAAAGAAAATCAAGCTATGCAAAGCTTTATTGTTTTTGTTGCGTTTCAGTTGTGTCTCATGTTTTTCTCAGATCTGGCAGGCAGCTCTTGGTGCTTTGAACCCAAACCCCACGGACAGCTGTCCTCTGTACCTGAACCATGCTGCAGTTGCCGCTCTTCCTTCGCGGGTCAGCAGACACAACAGCCCATCTTCTGCCCACTTTGTGTCCCGTCTGGTCCGCTCCTGTCTCCCGGGTGGAAATAACCGCTGCATTGTGGTCGGTATCTTGTTATGTGGTCGACACCTGTGTCAACTTGTATTATTATTCTAGCTACAGACCAGATATGCTGTTTTACTCTGTGGGAGTCGTATGGTGCTAATCTGGGTCACCCAGTACTAAGACAGCTTCTGTTACCAAGCGGCTGACACAGTGACATTTCCAGATGGTGTGCGAGCGTTCGGATGTGTTTGCATCCTCCTGTGCCATCGCCAGGGCCTTCCCCATCTTCTCTCGCCGCTCCACATCCTCACGCCGAGCTGAGAAGAAGCATGTGACTGTGGAGTTTCTGATCGTTGGTCAAGACAGCAATCCTCTGAATGATGCAGAAGTTGAGGTACTTCATTGAAGTTTGTCATTATTCATTATTTAAATGGAATTTGTCATTAGCAAGATTCTACTCAGATGTAGCTTGTTTTGTCCCATTGAGGCCCTTGGGACCCTATAAAAGCATTTTAAAAGCATGTGTATTGTTGGAAAACTACCTCGTACGACATGAAACATGAAAACATCACATAAAAGCGTTGTGTAAAGTCAAATGTGGTCTTAAAGGGTTATACGCACATTTCTCAAATCTGGTGTTAATGGGTGTAAGTGCAGTGGTGTGTAAAAACTGCTGCCTGCCATAGTTTGAAGGCTTTTTTCTTTTTTCTTCTGTTCAGTGTCTTTCCAACGCTGCTGATGGAGTGCGGCTGGCAGCTCGCATTGTGGACACGCCATGCAACGAGATGAACACTGACCACTTCCTTGATGTAGGTGAAATGGCTTATTTCTTTTTGGAAATTTTGTTGATCTTTGCCCTTGTTCAGATCTCACATTAACATCCTTCATGGGAAATCCCATGATAAATGGCCAACCTGAAGTACAGGAGCAATCTCACCCTGGACGTTTTGAGGTCGCATTTTAAAAACCTCTGGAGGTGGTCTGGGTTGCACTTGTCCACCTTGTCCCTGTAGCTGTTAATAACTAAAAAATAAATAAATCTAAGTAAGAATTTACAAATGAAAGTATTTAATAGAAGTACACAAGTGTGATTCTGTGTTAATTATTAATGCAGTCATGTGGATGTATGAGGAACTGTGTGTGGTAAACTTATGAATTTCCTATTTCCCTATTTCCCTTCATTACTGGAGGTTATGTAGCAGGTCTAACTAACATCAGGGTGGAGATCAATAAAAAACTTGTGAACATGTGAAGCCAGATTCACGGTGCACACGCATTAAACAATACTCTTTGTGGTTGCAAAATGGTGTTAGAAATGAATTTGAGACAGCTGCTGTTAAAATATTCTGCTGCTTTCCTGGGTGATGTCAGAGTTTATTTGTGAGAGTATACTCTCACAAAACTGAGATCAGATCTGGAAACCCATGTGGAAATGCGCTTTAATGCTAGATGTGAACACACCTACCTATAGGTGGTCTCTTGCAATCAGATTACCCAGAACAGATGTTAATGTAAAGGTCTGAACGTGGCTCTGCTATAAAAACATGTCAGATCTAACGCCCCACCACCACCTTTCAATGAACATGATTTTGTATCATATACAGAAATCTGTGGAAACGTTTCATGACGTGCATTTTTCATTTTAGCTGTAATATAATCATACTGTTTAAGCAGTGATGTGAAATTATGTGTTTAATTATTGATATTAACGACACTCACTGCAAGTGAATACATTATCTAATATCATCTATGTTTGTCTGCAACATCTGAAATTAATTTTGTAAATGTATTTTTTTAAATATTATTTACAGAACAGCATGGTTAAGTGTTAACTGTTTTGCTTGTCCTACTTTATTGCAAGTTTTCCATCACGTGTATTAATTTGTGTTTCAGGAAATCAAGGCTGTGGGAACTGAACTTGGAATCACTCCAGTCATCATTCGTGGAGAGGATCTGAAGCATAGAGGGTTTGGAGGTACTGCATATTTTTTCCTTTTTTTATTTTTCAGTACTTGTCAGAATCATTTGTCTGTGTCTCATTATGAGTGGTAATATTTGATTTCTGCAGAAGACTCTCAGATTTAATTAGCATTTTTATAAAAGTCAGTTTCTTATCACAAAATATTAGCCTCCGTCTGAAAAACTAAAGTCTAATGTTAGTGAGTCCACAGTGTTTGATCTCTGTAACCCTCAGGCTGATTATTGGTAGTGAGATATTTACCTGTTCTCTTTCTCTCAGGTATTTATGGTGTTGGAAAGGCAGCAGAGCATCCTCCTGCATTAGCAGTCCTGAGCCACACACCTGATGGTGCGACCCAAACCATCGCATGGGTGGGAAAGGGCATCGTATACGACACTGGTGGACTCAGCATCAAGGGGAAGGTATGCTACGTTTTTTAAAAAAAAAAATGCACTATCATGTAAATACATGATGGGCACTTGTGATTGATTTCTTCATTTACATATGCATTCAGGAGGAATTATTTTTACAGTTATTTATTATCACATTAAACATTCTGAGGCTTCGTCAATAAAATTGATTTCTGTCCAGGTTTTGGAGAATCTATTGAGTCAACTGTTTTTTAAATATTTTTCAGCCTTGTCCTCCACATTTAGTATCTCTGCTTTCCTGTAGAATCGTTATTACTTGAGCCTGACATCCTCCTTAACGTGTAATTGTCTTAAAGGGCTCGCAAGTCAAAGGTCTGTATCCCACTGTCAGACTGCTGGTGAACATCTGTTGATGAAACGTTTTAGTTAGAAGTTTGTCAGCAGCTTTTCAGCCAATTCAGCATGTTCAGTCAGTTCAGTCAGTGTAGTTGATGAGAGAGACCTGTGATTGGCAGAGCTCAGCTTAGAGCAGGATGAGGAAAAACAGAAGTGATGAAAGTTCAAGGGTTACACAGAGGCCGTGTCTCATTTTACATCTTATTTCATCAAGTTCACAAATATTTCCCAATCATATAGACCGATCAGCCACAACATTAAAACCACTGACATGAGAAGTGAGTAACATTGGAACATCTTGTAAGAATTCAGTGTTCTACCGGGAAGCTTTTGGACCTAGTATTCATGTGGATGCTGCACACTCAAACTAGGCGATCTCACCATGCTTTTCCCCAACATCTGTATTCTATGGCTATTGTATTTTTTTTTTTTTTTTTTTTCCCAGACCACAATGCCAGGGATGAAGAGAGACTGTGGTGGAGCAGCTGCCATTCTAGGAGCCTTTAAAGCCACAATCAAACAGGTGCTTTGAATTATTCTATGTGAGCTGTCATTTATCCTCCTCTGTTTCTCTGCAGACATTATCAGTCAGACTCTCTTGTGTTTTCTTCAGGGCTTTAAGGACAACCTCCATGCCGTGTTTTGTCTGGCAGAGAATGCAGTTGGGCCCACAGCCACGCGACCAGATGATATCCACACTATGTACTCTGGAAAGTGAGACATTTCTTTTAATGTATCATTTACTTCTAATTTTAATTTAGTACAGATAGTTTTACATCGCCTTACTGATTTATACTTGCTGCTTGTTGACTGCTCACATAGACTTGTGCCATGGTATAAAATTTGTTTTTGTTTTTTTCTCTAGGACGGTGGAAATCAACAACACTGATGCAGAGGGCAGACTGGTACTGGCTGATGGGGTGGTGTACGCCAGCAAAGACCTGTCTGCTGATATTATCCTAGATATGGCCACACTTACAGGGGCACAGGTGCATGACTGTTTTTAAGCCAACCACCATAACTTCACAGATGAATAGATACAGAATTAAACGATGTTGTGCTGTCAACTAAAATGTGTTTTCTGTTCAGGGAATTTCCACAGGAAAGCACCATGCGGCTGTGATGACCAACAGTGAGCAGTGGGAGGTAGCGTGTGTTCGCGCAGGCCGCAGCAGTGGAGATCTGGCTCATCCTCTGGTCTACTGCCCCGAACTGCACTTCAGTGAGTTCACCTCTGCCATGGCAGACATGAAGAACTCTGTGGCTGTAAGTGACAAAACTTCAAAATCCTCAAAGATTTGGAAATGGACGGATATGTGACTCCAATATCCTGTATTTAACCAGGATGGACCTTGTTAATCTCAAAAATCCCTTTTGTAACAGAGTCCTGGCCAAAACAGGCAGCAGCAAAGATAACTATGGTTGCACACAAGACGTGAGACAGACTATGTGTAAACAAACAACAAACACAGTCATAAAAACATTACAATAGTAATAAGTTATTAAAGCAGAGATCCAGCAGCACTTTCACACCAGCATGTTGCAGTAGAATAAGTTAGAGATTTCTCAGGAGAAGAAGAAGGAAGTGATGAAAGTCCAGAGAGCACACAGAAGACTCTTACCTTTAAAGGATTTTAAGGAATTAATGTGAGAAATGCTTAAGCTGTGCTAGAGTTAGGGTTACTCTGTAGTCCTTGCAGTGTGTTCAGGTACACATTAATATAAATTTCAGTTTATATTAGTATGTCTGCCTTTGTTGCAAGTACTTCTTTGATTGTTATTTGCTTTCCCCATAAAATCCCCTTAAAATTAAAATTTTGCAAGTGACTTTATGCCAGTAGAGCACTGTACTTGGACACACTTAATTCTGGGACCTGGTAGGGCTGGACAATTAATCGAATTTGGATCACGGCTTCTCACGATTGTAAAAACACTGTAATGGAAGAAAATGATTGATGTGCCATGCGGGGTGTTTGCAAGTTCGTGCGCTGTAAAAGCACCGTGAACGCACCTCTGTCACGTGCAGCTGCAGCAAGCGTGTGACGTGTGTGGATCAGTTGTGGAACGAGTAGTTGACAATATGGCAGAAAGCCAGCCTGAGCCTTTAGTCGAAAAGAAAGGTAGGACAACTTCGGTCATCTGAAGAGATTTTGGATTCAAATTGTCGGATGTGGAGCAGTCCATATCCCACCGGCTCCTGGCGACAGCGGCAGATAACGGAGGCTGTTACATTTATGCTATAAAAAGTTATATTTAAAGTTGAGTTTTGGTGGTTCAATAAATACTTTTTTTTGCAATCAATGAATAATCTTGTTTTTTAATTGTGATTTCAATATCAATCAAAATAACAGTGATTATTATTTTTTCCATAATCGTCCAGCCCTACTATCTGGAAGAATAATTCCTTGATGAATGTAGATTTAAACTGCCTGATTTAAAAATAGTCACCAGTAGGACACTGCAGAGTATTAAGAAATGTTAGGGATCTGTTAAAGAATGTTTTTGACATGTTTAAAAGTCTCCAGACCCAAATTACAATTAGGCGACTGAACCATAATGCAAACTTCTGTGTCAATAAATATATATTTTGCTCATTTGAGCCTCATTGTAATATGTAATAGATTTGTACTGTACGTAAAACTATGCATTGTGTTACTGTTTCAAGCAGAATATTTGTAGGAATTAATTTTGGGTTTAACATCTTTTCATTACCTTGACAGGACCGGGAGAACGCCCAGAGCTCCTGTGCCGGCCTCTTTATTGGTTCCCACTTGGGCTTTGACTGGCCTGGTGTCTGGGTCCATGTTGACATTGCCTCTCCTGTTCATGCTGTGAGTAGCTGAGGCTTGATATATGCAAAGTGTGCTGTGAATTCTGTCCTGGAGCAAATTAGGCTTGTCGATCACTCCAGACCAGAGCGCAAGCCTGGCACACCTTCAAACTGGCCACTCTTTAAGGCCTGGTACCTACTTGGAGATGGAATTAAAAGAAGATGAAAGTGAAGCCAGAAGTAGAGACAAAAATTAACCCGACTTGCAAAATAGACTACTGATTAGACTAGAGTTTGGATGGTGTTTTTACAGAGTTCAATGTGTTTTTAAAATATGAGTTCATCTAACATGATCAATGACTTTTGATCATAGTATAACTTTATAAATATCTTGTAAAAATAAAATGAAAACTGAAGCCAATATGGAAGTGGCTGAGTTCCACTAATGATCACTAGGGGGCTCCAAACCCTCTGACTCAAAGTCTTGCAATCAGGTCGATACATTTTATCCACATCTTTATGATTCTCAATCCCATAAAGACGTGGATAAAATGTATTGGCTTGATTGCAAGACTTTAAGTCAGAGGGTCATTGATCATGTTAAATAAACTCATATTTTAAAAACACATTGAGCTCTGTAAAAACACCATCCAAACACTAGTCTAATCAGTAGTCTATTTTGCTAGTCGGGTTAATTTTTGTCTCTACTTCTGGCTTCACTTTCAACAATGGCAACTAAGACTTTCATCTTTATTGATCCAAAACAATCAATTCAAAAATTGCAGAGATTGCAGAGAAGCAACCAGACATATTAAAGCAGAAACAGGCTACTACCAAGTGGACAATTTACCGCTGTGCAGTCTGTGTTGCCATGATGCGTAATTACATTTCTGGGGAGGTGCACATCAGGATATGGCGTTAGGGTCTGTACAGGGCCTGGGTTGATGCTGAAGCATATACCAAGGCAAACTATCCAAAGAGGAGGAATTGTACATGCAGAACTTGAAGCGAATGATTGACGGTAAATAATAAATAAATAAAGTGTAGCCTCCACAATCATTTTGGACACTACAAAAGATATTGTAATGTCCGAAATTTAATCCTGCGTAGTTGTCACAGAAGTTCCATGCTGTGCAGGGAAAGTCGGTAAATATATTTTGACTTTGTCTTCCGAGAATCTAGTTTCGGTTATTTATTGTACTTCCTCATTAATTTCACCATGATACTCAGCTGTTGTCTAATATAACCATGTGTGACAGTGGAGAGCTCTGTTACATCTGCTTTCTCATATTTTTCTAAATTTCCTGCAGGTGTTTTCCTGACACTGTTGTGGTCTTGTGATTGAGCTCACAATGCCTTTATAATGATTTGACTTTTTATCTAATGAGTTTTAGTCTTGGAAAGAAAAAGATAATTGCAGAATAAGTTAATGACAATATAGACTTACGATGCATTTCATTTTTTTGTCTTTGCAGGGAGAGCGTGCTACAGGATTTGGTGTAGCTCTGCTTATGGCCCTGTTTGGTCAGGCATCAGATGACTCCATGCTGAACCAAGTGTCACCCTTAGGTGCCCCCACTACTGTGTCCCAAGACCACATGGAGCGCGACTGCAAAAGACGAAGACTGGTGTAGAACACAGTGGATCTCTCCTTGACTCCTCTGCTGCCTCCACTCACCCAGACCGTTAAAGCAAATGCTCGTACAGTCAAGAGTTAACGTTTGAAACTGATTCACTGTTCTGTGTTAAATTTGATATAAATGAATAAACATACGTGGTATGAATGATTATGATCAAGCACAGGTCCTCACATGTCCTCCTTACTTGGTACTGAACCCCTCCACAGCTTCTCTATTATTCAGCTGCTTTCAACGAAGATGCATATTATGTACAATCTGAGAAAAGTATGTGGTTTATCTTGAAGACCGATTCATTTCAGCAATGATTTATCTAATGTTTTGTAAAATTATTTTACAGTCTATTTTTACCTTCATAATTTTTGCTTAAATATCCACCTCATCAGCAGGAATTGTTGTTGTTGTAAGGCGTTTTATGCAAATCAAGAGTTATGCTACATGTATGAGAAATTGTGGAAAAAAATACTGGATCAAGATGAGTAAAGCCAGGTTTGTACTTGGAAACCTCTGTACTTTGTAATCATCCTGTGTAAAGATGGACTGTGTAATCTCTGGACCAAACAAAGTGCTTAGTGTGTTTTTAAACCCTTCCACAGAAAGATGAGGACATGCTTTGTCAGTATACGATATGTTAACGGTAAAGTTAAGTATTAGTCAGGTTTCAGCACAAACAAGATGTTTCATCACCCTTGTGACAATCACGTTGTCCTTCAATAAAGGCGGTGCCATCTATATACTGTGTTCAGTCAAATGCTCTTTCAACAGAGATCTGCAATTTAAAACCAGGAGAGAAAAGTGCACTTTGATTTCATTTTCCAGTCTCTGTGTTTTGTATTCTCAGTAATTTACAAAAAAAAAAATCAATAACTGACCAATCACAATCACAAAAAGTTTTTTTTCCCCTGAACTGGCCTTTTGTCATTCAAATGCCACCAGCACCATGGATGTTCTGATCTTTAGCTATCATCAATAGAACAGTGTGCATTCTGTATTAAGTTTTTTTTAAGAACTATTCACCTTGGATGTTTCCTCCTTGTATTGATTTAATAATCTATAATTAGTTTTCTACAAATGTAAAATTATGAAGAAACTAATTGTCAAAATGTAAACTTATTTATACAAAGTAATAGAAAGTAATTAAAAATATATAATGTGATTGCATAAGCTTTCTTAGCTCATTAGGCTGATTGGTGACCCTAAATTGACCCTAGGTGTGCATGTGAGTGTGAATGGTTGTTTGTCTCAGTGTTAGCCCTGTGATAGGCTGATGACCTGTCCAGGATGTACCCCGCCTCCCAATGCCAGCTGGGACAGGCTCCAACCCCCACAACCCTAGTGAGGATAAGAGGTAGTAGAAGGTGAGATGAGATTGCGTAAACATAAGCACTCAACACCTTTAGAATTACTGACCTAATACAATGGCTGTCTAGCCACATGGTGCTATTACTCTCATCTGGCACTGGTTAATCAGTTACCCTTGCTACCTTTACACCATAAAGATAAAAGGACACTCCAAACAACACAGAGTAATGTAAGTGTACAAGACGGGGTGTGGATACAAAAATTAACGACAGGAAGAAGATGCTTCGACTGAAAATGAGCTTTTTGGCTATCAGACTAATCTAGATGTTTTGTAGTCATACAGACATTTTTCTCACTCATAAAACGCAAAAATCGGAGACTTTTTCGGGGTCAGCTGTAGTCGGGCGATATGTCATCCAAAACGTCACCCTAATTTAAACCTTCAATGTGTGACAAGTTAGTCGAGTGACTGACATGTGACTTCCTTGTACATCACGTGGGTTGTTGTTTCGTGGTCATGTGACTGTGGTCGCTCTCGGTCCCGGTGATTGGTAGGTAAGTAGGCAGTCTACCAGTATCTAGTCCTCCTCTGCTCCGGACAACAGCAGCGGTCACATCTCCTGTCTTCTTCCCACTGAGTGAAGCCCTGCTCGCTGCCAGAGATGGCTCGGACCGCCGTGGTTGTCCTCCTGTTTTCGGTCGTGCTGTCCGTTGTGTCTGCCGGAGTTTTTTTCAACCCGAAGGAGCCTTGTTATGTTCGCAAACCGAGGAAAGACGGCGTCGGAGTGAGGTAAATTGGACAAATCCACGAAGTTAGCTTGTAAATTACGGAGAAGTTTAAATTAGTCGCAGGAATTAGCTGCGTGGCAAACGTTAGCCGCAACCAGCGAATCAGAAAGTACCTCGAGGCTAAATTGACGAAGCTGGTTTACACAAGAAATGGGAAACGCGACTAAAGTAGACGTCGAGGCGAAAATACCCTTAAATTTACCAGTTTCCGTATTGTTTTTGTTATTGTGAGCATAAAACAAATCAGTAAACAGACAGAGAACAATGAAAATGTCTCTTCAGCTTTTACAGCAAATCATGTGATTTGCTGAGTCATAGGTTGAGGAAACAGTTGACAGTTTTGTAATTTACCTGCAGCTGACATGTCAAACCAAAAGACTGATTTACAATCAAAACTGTGTTGGAAATATGACTGGAGCACTGGCAGGAGCAGATGGATGGATGGATGGATAGATAGATAGATAGATAGATAGATAGATAGATAGATGTGAAAAAAATTCCCTGTGTAACATCTCGTGTCACAGAGAATAAATAGTTTTCACACTTCCTTTTCTGTGTATGTCTGGAAGATTAGAGATTTTTTTTTTTTTTTTTTTAAAAAGAGAAATGAAACAAGGGTGAGAAAATGATCTTTGCACTATCTTTATACATCGATTTACCACAACATTAAAACCACTAACAGGAGATGTAAATAACATCAACTGTCTTGTGACAATTCAGTGTTCTGCTGGGAAATATTTGGACCTGGTATTCATTCATTCAGTCATCCCCAGCAGGATGCAGCCAAAAACGGAGCAACTAAAAAAAAAACAAACAAACAAGAAGAAGAACAGCACAAGGTGTTGACCTGGCCTCCAAATTCACTAGATACCAAACTGATCGAGTATCACAGATGTGGATGATCCACAGAGGCCCCTTCAACCAAAGACTGGTTTGGATACACAAGGGAGACCTACACAATATTAGGAAAGTGACCATAATGTTATGCCTGATCGGTGTATGCAGTACTTGAAATGTCTATGGCATCAAATATCAAGTATTTTCACTGGCAATGAATCTAATTGAAAAAATGTTTTCCATAAGGACCGTGCCTCGTCCTCATGAGTATTTGAACATTGCTGACCTGCCCAAGGAGTGGGACTGGAGGAACATCAAAGGCATCAACTACGTCAGCACGACTCGCAACCAGCACATTCCCCAGTACTGTGGCTCATGCTGGGCACATGGCAGCACCAGTGCCATGGCAGGTATGACTACAAGTATTGTGTCATCATTTAGAAACATGCCAAATCATTGTGGTTCAGTGTTGACATGGACCACGAGATCATTGCTTGACATTTGCTTTGATGAACAGAAACTGATCTCTGTGGTTTTTATTTCTGGTATGAAGTCAAATCTGTTTTCTGTTTAAGATCGCATCAACATCAAGCGGAAAGGAGCGTGGCCATCGGCCTACCTCTCTGTCCAGCATGTGATTGACTGCGGTAATGCAGGCTCCTGCCATGGAGGAGATCATACCGGAGTTTGGGAGTACGCCAACACACACGGCATCCCTGATGAGACGTGCAACAACTACCAGGCTAAAGACCAGGGTAAGTGTCAGTGTTCACGAGGGTTAGGATCACATAACACAGTCTGACCTGTACACGTTTTCTTTCTCTCTCTAAAGAATGCAAGCCCTTCAACCAGTGTGGCACCTGCACCACCTTCGGAGTGTGCAATATTGTCAGCAACTTCACTCTATGGAAAGTGGGAGATTATGGATCCGTTAATGGGAGAGAGAAGATGATGGCAGAGATTTACGCTAGAGGACCGATCAGGTTTGCAACATTTTTCTTTTCTTTCTTTTTCTTGACCACATGATGAGTCATCTTGCTTTCTTTAAGTATTAATTTAATTTAATTACAATTCCACCATGAACATGGCTTACTTTTCCATGGACATGCAAACTCATCCAATGACAATGAAGATGTTACATCGTGCAGGAGATATAAACTACAGTCACACGCGTGACATATGCCACTGCATCAGGCGTGATGTGGTGTGGTGTGCACCTCCCCAGAAATGCAGCTACAAGTCAAACTGACACAGACCACAACAGCTTTGTTTGGTCACAAATGCTGATGGTTCATGTCTGTCTGTGGCCGGATGAGTTGAGCGAATCCTTCCTCCTCCTGCCTCCCACAAACCATCTGCACTCGAGCACACGGAGAAACTTAAAGTAAAAGTAAAAGTGTAGTGAATGAATGAATGTTTGCTTGCTCTTTAAGGTGTGGTCACACTAGATTTCTGTTCTACAAAATGCCCCCATTGGGGGTAATAAATATCTCAAACAGCAAACTATATATATCAGTGTGATACTGCAGTTTGTGGTCTGGCAGCGCGAAACTAATTTACTGTAATAAGTACAGTACAGAAACCAGCTAGAATAATAACTTCTTCATTCAACGCTATGTTTCTGTTGGCTGGAAAGTCAGACACATTTGAAGCGGAAGAGCAAAATTAGAGGTTGAAGTGAAACAGTAAACCCGCTGTTAGTTTATACCATCAAACACAAGTGGTAATGTGACTTTTCTTTTTTAAAATGAAAGGAAAAAGTAGCTGCTGTGACCTGATCATCTTTCTGTTGATGTTTTGACATTTAATATAAGGGTAACCACCTGCCATCACCTTGACTTACTTGATGGATGAAAGATGAAAAGTTACAGGGGACAAGTGTCTTATGTAGGAGCTAAAAACATTAATGTGGGTATAGTGGAGGGAAAAAAGTTTTCTCAAAATTTCTTTTACATCCCTTTGTCTTAAAGCAGATATTGAGCCACGCTTGCCTCCACATCTCACTGGTATCTGTTGTGTAAATATCATTGCATTACTCAACAGTGTATGCACTTGACCAGTGAACACCTTTATCCAGAGAGTGGAAGTAACCTGTGGTGTTTGTTTTCTTCAGCTGTGGGATCATGGCTACAGATAAGCTGGATGCGTACACTGGAGGTGTCTACTCTGAATACCAGGACGAGGCTTTCATCAACCACATCGTGTCAGTGGCAGGATGGGGAGTGGAAAACGGCGTTGAATACTGGATCGTTCGCAACTCCTGGGGAGAGCCGTGGGTGAGTCCTCATCAAATCAAAAAAAGTCACTTCATTAAAAGTGGCAGTGAAATTTAACATCCTGCTTTCATGTAGATTTGTCCCACTTCTGTGAGTTTCATTTACAAAAGTACCTCACAGAATGAAATCCGCTTATATAAGTAAACGGTTTTAAGGACCTAAAAACCTTAAGGTCAAATATAAATTATTCCACACTAATGCTAAATAGTAACACTTAATAAGCTTTGAGAGTAATAGTTCCTAGATAAGTAGCCCAAAATATAAACTGCAGTGACATTTACATTAATAAATTCCAAAATATGGCCAGAAGCTTTTTATTATTGATTCATATTATTTTTCTCAATCACTCTTCGATAGAATGTTATGAAACCCACTCAGACGGTTTATTTCTCCCATTTCCTCAGGGTGAGAAAGGCTGGCTCAGGATCGTGACCAGCGCCTACAAGGGAGGTAGCGGTAGCCATTACAACCTGGCTTTGGAGGAGGACTGCATGTATGGAGACCCAATTGTCCCTAAGGGCTACCACTAGAGCCTGCACACGCCCATATCTTTCTGTCTGGGGTGGAGAGAAGCTTTTTATATAGTGATGATGAAAAAGGGAATGAATTCAGGGTTTTATTTTATTTTTTTTAGGAAATTATTTCTAAACTTGTAATCAGTGCCGTGCTCACATTTGATGCAGATGATCCAATTTCTACCACAGGACAGGAGGTCTGTAGGCTGTTTAACAGCCACAAACTTAATCAATGGGAGGAGCAACACTCATCAGTACAACTCATTTCTATGCTACAAGAGACATAAACACTGCATGCTCAGTTATAGCATTATAGACACTGAGTTTACTTTTTTACATTAGGAGGATATGGAAGTTTTTTTGTGAGATATAAATGCAAACTTAGCCAAAGAACACAGTGATGAGTTTATTCTGTGCTGCTGCACTGCTGAATACTTTCAGTGTGTGGTGTCAACACTTCCAAAGATATTGCACTACACAGTTTTTGATTTCAATGCACTGAGGAAAATAAAACAATGTGCCTTATATGCACTTGATTTCCAGTAGAGATTAATAAAAAAGTCCTGTTTGTTTTTCACACTGATTAATTTTAGTACTAATCAGAATATTTGCTTTGTTGCCGTCTGTGCCAATAAACACAATACTTCGCACAACTTCTGTCCTTTGAGGATTGATCACACAAAGACACCTTGTCTGTCCTGAACCTGTCCTGTCAGAGAACTACTTTTACTACAGGGTGTCTCCCATGTAAATTGAGACTATTGAGGAGTTTATTTTTTTAACTGAGAAAAAATACAAATGCAACCAAACAACTGACATGTTACGATCATACATTCAGGTTTTTATTTTAAAACAGCTCAAACCTACATAAAATATAGAAAATCAAATTTACAAGTGAAAAAAAAAAAAACATTTAGCTGCATCTTCAGAGGCTCCTCCATTGACCTGTCTGTCTTATTACTTTCTGTGACATTTGTCCAATTTGCAGCCTCAACCCAAACTCATCTCCACTCACTCATTCAAACTTTAAAGTCCGTCTCAAAGTTGTGTGCTTCAGTGTCCAGTATAGAGCCTTTGGTTCTTAACGTATCTCCTGTCTCTTTGCACAGTCTCCCACAAGAATGTTTTCTGTGTCGTCTCCACGTCAGTTAATCATGATGAAATTTGACTTGCAGTGAGCTGGAGAAGCAAACACCCACATGTTAGTGCTTCAGAAGGATGAAGGGATGGAGATTACAAAAGTTACCACAACTACATTATTTCACTCAGACAATGTCTGTGTGAAAACAACTTGCTTTCTTTAACTTGCAAAGCTCTTATGTATTGTGCGTTCGTGGAATGAGTTCATCCGAGTATAATTTGCTTTTAGTCTACAGATGCAGCATAAATAGACTCCAAATGTTAGCACGTCACTTACCAATGAACTCGGCAACAGGGTCATGCTCTCCCTCTGTGCGGATTGTTCCCGCGATGCTGTCGTTCTCAAGGATGGGCAAGAAGAGCTGAACAAAGTCCGACGTGTAGGGTGGCGCGATCACATCCAGGACCTTTAAGAGAAACATTTCATGCTGAGCTTTGTTTGAAAAGGCTGAGTGTATTTAAAGCAGGTCAGGCCTCCAAACGATGTGGCTTCTGAAGCTTAGATCTCAAACACATCCAGCAGTCATGTCTAATAAACCTCCACAGGTTATCTTAAACCCCGACCAGTACCTCAGGTAAGTACCTGGCTCTCAAGATGCTATATACTGCATTTTAACAGGTGGTTTACAGTAGGTAAACAAACAACCAAACGAGAGCATTGAGGCAAAAACAAAGCAGTGAAACTGAACAGTTAGTCCGAATGTATTGCTGCAGATCGAGTTGATTATCGTTTCACTGCATTTTTTGAAATTTGCGAAAGAAAAAATCTCAGAACCAGTGTTTTAGAGTTTGGTCAAAGATGAAAGCTCAAAATTAAGTTCAGTCTAAGAAAAGCTGGGCTCAGACTCCAAGTGTAGTTTGCATCAAACACTTGATGTGGAAGAAACTGAACAGATATTATTCTCTTTAAATAAATAACAGTACATGAGAGGATATTTGATTATTGTGCCAGATCAGAGACCGAACCAGACCTCCCAAACAAACCTAAACAAGATGCAAAACAATAAGTAATTCTTCATAGTTTTCATAGTCATAGTTTACTATTGCCTGTACTGACACAATCATCATCAAACTTGTTCGATATTAATTGGGACGTTGGATCAGCAAAAGGTTTAAGAGCGTCTCTATAAACCTCTCATTACCAAATAACTTCCACCAAAACTCTTGACTGAGTGAGGTCCGACAGATTCTCTGGTGCATTCAGGGAAAATAGGCTCAAAAACCAGCACGAGTCTAGAATGTAATGGAAAATGAAGTGTGTCATGTTATACATCTAAATCTCGTAAGCACTGATCAAATTCTAAAGCAGATGTTACCTCGGTGACAAAGTATCTAATGAGGGAGATGTCTGTGTTGAGTTTCTCCAGACATTTCCTGATGTAACCAACGACAGGCAGCACGTAGCCACGGCTCAGCAGGTGAACCATTCGGTCAAGTAGCGTCTTCTTCAACTCCAACTGAAGAGGAAATGAAGCCAACACAACAATTCAATGACACATTTTAAATAAAAGAAACAATAATCACCTCAGCCCTTTATTCAACCCTGAGGCACACTAGCAACACACAGAGGTGTGTTGAAAAGAGAATTCAGACCTGCTCCATGACGTCCAGCTGAGAGTGCTCTGTCTCAAAGAGCTTAATGAGCAGCTGGAGGACCTGCGGGTGCAGCAGCTGGTGACACGTACAGATCTGGGGACAGAATATCACGTTAGACATTTCTTGCTATCTCAGCATGGGGTGAATATGAAACTTGTATCTGACTGTGATGCTGTACCTCATCCAGTAGAGCTAAATGGACCGGGGTGTGGTCTGTCTGGAGCTGGAAGTACCGCGGCTCAGACACCGTCCAGTCCACCCACTTCAAAACTCCCATAGCAACCACTGGAAACCTGAACACACAATCATGAAGTCAGCAGGCACATACTCACCCTGACACTTTGCTTTACTACACTCACCTTTTTATTTGGTTTAATATGCATCAACATGCTGATCCATTTCACTCATTTGTTTGGCCAAAGGTTTTCAGTTTAATACGGACATTAGTTTTACAGGTGTAAGTGGTTCACTCACCGGATACACTGATACAAAGTGCCGAGTTCAGCCACCAGCTCGGTAGCTCCTTTGTTCTCATTGCAGCACAGGTTGTGCACAGTCTCGATGGCCTTTGAAGTCGACTTCAGCTCATCTTTATTGATGTTTACTCGCTTGTTCTAGAATCACATAAAAACAAAAGTCAAAGATGTTTAGGAAGCAGCAGTTAAGGGGGAAGAGGACATAAACATAAAAAATGCATAAATAAAGACAAAGCGTAAGTTATAAATGACCACATATCAAATCATATCATTTTAAGTGAGTAAAGCAACAGTATCTTTATTTTCTGCACCTTCTTCCATGTCTCCACCACACTGGCAGCATAGGCCAGGATGTGGATGTATTTGTGTTTATGGTCTTGGTTGATCTTTGATCCCGGTTTAAAAAGTGACTGCATGAACAGGTCTAAAAAGGCCGGCACTCTGATCTGCAGAAAGAGAAAAATATTTCAGTTGACAGCACATTATGAAGAAGGCAGTGGATCTAAACGAGCTGGGAGAAGTTGTGTCCTCACCAGCTCGACAGGAGGGGGGTCCATGCTGCTGAACATCTTGAACAGAACCGTTATATCAGCTGGATTCAGGGCTCCTTTGGACAACATGGCACCCAGCGCCTGGCAGGCTCGTGGGTAGGCTGCTGCGGTGCCGAGGGCCAGGGTTATCTGACTGGCATCATGACCTCTGTGGTATAAACCACAACCACAGATCAGTTATCTACACACAACACAAGCAGTGCATTTTCATTTATTCTCTGCAGGTTTTACCACATCTCATAAACATCTGCATTTCTGTTGATAATGATCCAGATATAGTGTAAGGGAGTCAAATACGTTTTGAGATGAGATGACACTAAAGAGAACTGATCAAGCTGCACTACCTCTCATGTGCAGACTTCTGCACCTCCTGGCCAATCCTACGAACAGCTGAGCCTCCCTGTTCCTCCTGAGAGAGGATGGACATCATGGCCTGGGCAAAGAGGTAGGTGTGTTCGCCGTGACACACCATCTTCTGTAGCAGGAGGACAGAATGACAGTCATGTTACTGTAAAATACTGTAAAACAACAGAAGTAGGTTTCTAAAAGTAACTGAAAACAACCCAATACTTGACAGAACTAAGAGTCTCACAGCAAATTCTGGCAAGTTCTTCTCCAGATTTTCTTCTCCTCCGTCCAGCAATGTGGCCAAAGACGTCCTCAACACACGGGAGAAAACTTCAAGCTGCTGACAAGCTGTCGACACACTGGTGATCTCTCCCTGATAACCTGCGTCTGAAATGAGCTGGACACAAAACACACAAACAAAAACTGAAAAGAGGTTCTAGCTACCTACATATCAATCGTATAGTAGCAATAATATATATAGACACACACATATACATATACACACACACCAATTATTGTGGTATTATTAAATACAATGAAATTCAATATATTAGAAAATGTGCATGTGATAATATTATGTAAATCTTGGCTGCCCATTTTGGGGTTTGGCCCACGACCAATTATATTTGACCTGCCCCTTGTCCACTGTATAATTTTTTTACCCACCGTCAGCACTCGAAATCTACACTCGCTCTCATTTAAATACCATTTCTTTGCGCACTTCCACTCCTGACCAAATAACACTGATACATTGATGGTAGGGTGGCGCTGTTGAGCTCCTGCCAGCTCAAATCCTGTGAGGTGAAGAAGACCAGCAGCAAGTGAGAGGATGCAGCTGGAGTGTGTTAGGTTAGGTTAAGTAGTGACACACACACACACGAAAATTCAAAAATAGTTGGGAAAACGATTCTCTTTTTACCAAGGTATGATTGAACTCTGTATGATTAATGGGGACATGCTGTGTCCTGTTTATTACACTAGTAAGTACGTACTGATTTTATTTGGGACATGTTTTGTCTCATGTTATTTTGTCCATTGCACTAAATGTCTTTGTATTTGATGACATATGTCCAAGGCCTAGTAATAAAACATTCTGTTTTCAAATATTTCACAGTGCTTCAATTATTTTTCTTATTTAAGGAAGCCAGATATATGTTCAGTCATTTTTTGAATGTAAATATGAAGCACAATAACCAGTGTCATTCATTTTTCAAAATGAATTAGTGATTGTGTTTATTTTGCACATGCATGCTATATATACCCAAATTTAACTTAGGGTGCTGCAAAATTAACATTTCCACTGGGAAGAATTTGGGCAGCCCAGGTGGAAATGATCCAGTGCCACTAGAACAGTGCGTGTTTTACATCTGCCCCCATTTTCTTCCTTTCAACTATCATTTTGAGTGTTTAAGCAGTTATTATTTACATTTTTGTTGACATTGTGATAATATTGTTATTGTGACATTTTTTGTCCACAATAATCATGAAGTGAAAACCTGATATCCTGACAACATATAGCTACCACTACTGCCTCTACTATTACCTTTACAGTAAAGTTGAGCATCAGGCAGTCGGGGTGAGCCTCTGCCAGCTTATAGAAGAGGTCTCTCCACGTTGTGTGCGCTATCATCTGCTCGAGCCAAGCTGGAGTCTGAAAACACAGGAGAGGGAATTGGTTCATAAACTCTTCACTGACCCGACACTAACTCTGAACTCGTGTTTATCCAGTGTTCAGACATCTCACCTCTCCCTCAACAGTGAAGATGGAGTCGGCTTTCTGGGGGTCGAAGTGTTTTATCAGGAGACTCTTGAGGTGATTTTCTACTCGCTCTTGGACCTGCGCTGGCTCCACACCTGCAGGAGAATTACAACATTACAGGTTATTGAAATACCTTCAACAAGGCACACACCACTGGAAAAACTATGAGTAGTAGTTCATTAATGTGCCTACCCATCTGGATGAGCCACTCAGCCAGCAGATTAACGGTCTGAGCCACAGCAGAGTAGTTTTCAGAGAGAAGCTGGATGACGTGTTCTGGAGAGCCGCCTGCTTGGAAATACCTGCAACAAGACAATGTCATCACCACGTTACCTTTATGATTCAAGTGTTCTCTCATCGGTAAAAAAAAAAAATAAAAACACTACAGCTTAATAGCACCACACTCCGCGGCCATTAAGTTTTTGTGTGCAGAAAAAATGGAATAGGATGTGTTAGTGCAGGACTTTAAAATACTTGAGGATACTCACGTTTTGAGTGTGTTGAAGATGGCGGGCTCCATGATGTAATCCCTACTGGAGAATTTCTTCAGACAGTCTTCCTGGATTTTCCCGTCGTTTTCTCCTTCAACATAACCGTCCTCCTGAAAGACATGTTCATACAGGTGACTTTTGAGAACAGGAGACAATACAGGTTTGATAAAAATAGAATTGGAAAAGTAAAAGAGAATATACGAAGGAACAGGGAACATTTGCAAGAGGAACAAACTCAGTTTAGTATGTAGAGTCAAGTAAGAGAGCAGAAACAAGGCTTCAAGAAACAAGTCGTACAGGTTGAATTAACAATACGGACATGAACATTTACACTGAAGCTACTAAAACATTTGCTCTTGAGAAAAGAAATGTTGCACAGAATGACTTGATAAATAAGTACAATACTTGCAATACATGTGTATTAAACAGAAAGAAATGGTAAATAAGTTCTTCCTTGAGATGGAGCAATTTTCCAGAGGATGTTGGTGATCCTTCAGGTGTGTTCAACATAAATGCACAAAAACTGTGTTTGTTTCTCTAGTGAGTGTAGATCATACTCCAGAGATGAAGCATGATGTAGCAGCCAGATATGAAGCCACTAAATGAGAGCTGACCACGTCTTCATCTCTTCTCCAGCTGATAGCAGCTCCATGTGACTACTCCTCGTTTTATCTCCTCAATCTAATAAAATGTGGAGCCAACCTTAAGTAAAGAGGACAGCTTAAAGACAGCCTGTTTTTGCGTGTGTGTCATCCACCCAGTATGGAGTCATTCGTCTTTTTGTGCACAGTTGCATTAAATCATCTATCTATCTATCTATCTATCTATCTATCTATCTATCTATCTATCTATCTATCTCTTGTGGTTTTAAGCTGATCAAAATCAAGTTAAACACTAATTGAATGAAAGAGCAAGAACCCGTGGGTAAATTAACTTTGACTCCATATCTTTAGCTAGCCTGCAGCTGGCCAACGGCACAGCTAAACTAGCGGGAATGTATAATAAAGAGGGCACTAATGACACTCGTTTCCGTACTTCAGCTCTTATTTAAACGTAAATGTGTTCTTGTCACAATACATCAATGGCTGCCTAGCCTAGCTCGCTAACAGCAACAAGTCGTTCTCTCACCGTGTTCCCGTCCGTGCCTTCCCAGTCTCCGGCACCGCTGTAATATTCCTCGTCCATGTCGACGGGAAAACAGGTGACTCCGAACTACCCGCAAGAACCCAGCGGTAAATTTGAAACGTTGCCGTGCCTTGTTTATATAGCTAATTATGCTTGGCGGCCAAAGATGCAGGTGGAGACAGCTAGCTTATTAAGCTAGCAGCCAGGCTAACAACAACAGGAGGAAAATGGCTGCAGGCCACGCCCCCAAGACTCAAAGGCTCGTGGGATTTATTATTACCCGAGTTCAAACTGTCAGGTTTAAACGCCTGAGAACTATCATTTTTAATTTCTTTAGTCTGATAAATTCAAGTGGTTCAGTCTTTAATTCAAACAAAAACAACAGTTTGAGCAAAGAGTTTAGAGTTTAGGAATAACTCAAAAAAACATGAAGAACAGCACAATGTGTTGACCTGGCCTCCAAATTAACTAGATCTTAAACTGATCAAGTATCTGTGAGATGATCCACAGAGGAACCTCCCCTCAACTCATAGGAACCAAAGACCCCCACTAACAACATTCTGCTACCAGACACCACAGGATACCCTTAGTAGACCCATGTTCATTCTCTAATCTCTAATGATTAGAACCTGCACAAGGTAGGTCATCATAACGTTATGCCTGATAAGTGTCTAATATTGCAGTGTTTGGATTCTGCTGTACTCAGCACATCTTGCAGCCACCATGGTGATTATACAGTATAATCGATACATTTCCAATAGCTCCTATTTCAACACAAATATAATCCTCCACAAAGACAGGATTTACGGCAGCACTGTTGGACTAGACTGCATTCATTTAAACTACAGTAGGTGCAGCTAAAAGACTGGATTTAAAGCGGACTCTCCTCATCCAACAGAAACCAATAATCATCATAAAAGCATAAAACAGAAATCCTTCAAGTGCACTATTGTGAAACAACATACAGTAACGGTTCATATCTTTCTGCAGCAGGTGTCGAATACAAATGATCTTTTAGGTTATAACAAATGGAAAAGGTGCCAAAATGAAGATGCATCTGCTCAGGATGTGAAACCTTAGTTTGTGTATTCATGAGGTTACCGTTTGAGGATTCATTTGAATACATCAGTTTGTTTCATTACAATCTGTTTAAGTGAAAACATTAAAGCACAGTAGACATGTGCTGCTGCTGCTATTTGTGTTGCTGAAAGAGAATAATTACCTTCCTACAGAAGTGAACCACACTTTAAACGTGTTCATTAAATGTCTTTGAACTATGTAGAATTTTTGTTGCAGCACTCAGTTATGTCCTACTGTATTTGCATTATGTCCAGTGTTGAAATCATCAGCTTAAGTTTTTATTTTTTTGTTTTGGTATATTGCATAATACCAACAGCTATGTAAAATATTTTCCTCTTCCAAATCATGAAACCAAAATCAACTCACCAAAAACCTTCTGCAAACAGATGGTATAAAATCAGTCTAGACATATGGGAACAAACATTTTATTTTATAATGCAAACCTCAACATATGAATTATATTATTATAATTATTATACCCAAAGGAGCAGGAAAAAGGTCAGATACCCGTGGCAAATAAATCACACAGTCTGTGTTAAATCTAAGTCCAACACAATATTTTCATCCTCAACCATAAAGGGAAAATTCACCCTAAAACAAAATGTACATTCCTTTGATGTCGGACAGTTCATCCATACTTGTGAACATTATCGAGTCTCCAACGCCAGGAAAGAGGGATCCAGGATTTTTCTCCACAGACAGCGCAAAAGGGAAACCTGACTTGACATTGAAGTCGGAGTTTTGTTAAGGGATACAGGTAAATTATCAGGTGCAAACTTTGCACAGGTTGGATCACTGATCCATTTCTGTTTTGAGGAGCACGCAAACTTGAATTGAACCGTGTATTATCATAGGATTCGTAAAGTGAATTCTTCAGGGGTTTTGCTTCAGGAAGGCATTTTATCAAAGTATTTCTACGCACAAATATAGCTCAACTGAAAACTGAACCTCAATTAATCTGTTCAGCTATTGCTTAGATAAATAATATTTACTCTACAAGAGAAAGGTAAGTTTCACATTGTTCAGATGCACGTAAAAGCAAAAAAAAAAAAAAAGAAAAAAAGAAAACAGTTTTAAAATGTCAAACTGACATTTTTTTGGTTGAAAAATCCCTGCGCTGATGGTTCTTGAGACATTTTACCACACCTGCATCAAGTCTTGGAAAGTTTGAGAAAGGATTAGTTGATTGGCTGAAAAACCAGTCGTGTGACAAAAACAGCGACAGAAG
Organism: Mugil cephalus; assembly: GCF_022458985.1. Taxonomy (NCBI): domain Eukaryota; kingdom Metazoa; phylum Chordata; class Actinopteri; order Mugiliformes; family Mugilidae; genus Mugil; species Mugil cephalus. Next base: position 2,283,023 of record NC_061773.1, on the reverse strand, counting down.
TCTTTAGTAACTCTGGGAAACAAAGGAAGTAGCACCATGTTCACTGAGGCCAAGCCAGAAGGTAAAGGGAGAAGCCACAGGACACACAGAGTTCAGGTGTGCACTTAAGTGCTGCGGCTTGCTGCTGCTCCTTCAACATCACTTTTTTGGTCTTCATTCTCCTCTGTCATAGTCTGGCTGTGTGCAGCTTATACAGACATAGTCCTCCTTCTCTGCTCGCTCAGCAGACAGACCCACACAGACCTGGTGGAACCACTGATTGCAGGTGCCATCACACTGGACCCAGTTTACCTGAAGAGAGCAAATCAAAATGTGTCATAGAGCTTTCTTTCTGTATATGCACATGATGTTTACAGTCAACTGATGAAACCAACCTCGTCACCCTCTGGCTCTCGGCACCATGGTGCAGCACACAGTGAATAGTCCTCTTCTGAATCTGAGAGAGCAGGGTCAGACACCGTGTGTGTCGGAGAACAAGTCCTTTTCGATTCTTCACTCCTTTCTTTGCTTCTCTTGGGTTTCTTCTTGCGACACTTCTTTGCCTTCTCACTGTGCTGAGAGTCGGAGCTGTCCTTGCGTCGCTTGGTCCTTTTGCTCTGACTGTTCGCTGCCTCCTTCTTCGGACTAGGCACTCCATTCTATGTACAATTCAAGATTTGAAATCTTAATAAATGATAGAATAAGTAATAATGTACTGTATATTTATATGATAACCAAGCTGTTTTAACCTTGTTGTGGTGGGGGCTCCCTTTCCGAGACTCCTGATCCTGTTCTGGGCTCTTCCCACAGGGGCTGCTCTGTGGGGGCAGGGGGACCAGTTTGTACAGCAGGTACCTGTACAGCTGCTCAGTCTCAGGCAGAGTGACTTGCAGCAGAAATCCCTCCACCATCAGCTCCTCCAGCTCAGGACTGAGTTCTGTGTCAAACATGAGGAGCATACGAGGGTTCAGAGGTGAACTGAATAGAAAGAGAATGTAAAAAGAGCTTACAGCAAACACTTTAACACAGACCTTGGAGAGGAACAGACTGGTGTTCTGTGTAAAATGTTGAACCATTTATTTCCTGAGTCAGACATGAAGCAGCTCTGGGTCCAACTCTCCTCTGAAACAAGAACAACAGCTGTTAATGGTCTGGTGAGTCTACATTGCCATCTAGTGTAATGGCGTCATTAAAAGAAAATAGGCCTGATGGTAAATATCAATAAATCAAAAGTCACGCGACTCATTAACTGAATTATAATGGATCTTTTTCCACTGACCATCTCTGACACGTTTTCCAGCACTCCCTCTGTGCAGGCCTGCTGAACTCTGTGCTGCCATCGCACTGTCCTCTCAATGAGGAAGCGTAGGGCGTCTCCTTCAGGCAGGCGGACCCGAATCCTCTGCAGCGAGGCCAGCAGCGGCAGGACCTTGTCCAGAGGAGGTTTCCTCGACCGCTGGCAGAGTGGGCAGAGCCAGGCTTGGCCGTACTCCAGATCTGCCATTGCTGTAACGCAGTCATGGTGGAAAATGTCTCGGCAGAGCTCACACTGCACCATGGCTCCTGAAGGCGCCTTTTGGCAAACGCAAACACTTAGTGCACAAGAGTTCTCAGCAGGAAGAAGCTTGGACTCATTAGAAGCTCTCAGAGCCAACAAGATCTCCATCTCCCTCTGTCGGACCTCTGACAGGGTGGTCATCTGTGACGAGGCAAAATCCAATTAATGACGTGTCGTCTGTTTAAATTTCATGTACAACTATTAATTTACATATACCAAAATAACATTTTATATCTATCTATCTATATATCTATATCTATATATATATATCTATATATACACATAGATATATATAGATATAGATATATATATTAGTCACATCACATCTATCTTGCCCAGGGAACAGGAATAAATAAATACCAATATTAATATAATATAATAAGCTAAGAGGAAAGGCGGCATAAATAATCACGCTATACGATTCTGCTCATGTAATTAAAACGGTCAATTCTAATATTACAATTAACGAGTTGGATGCGTTTTAGGACAACGAACAAGAGCATTTTTTTGGAGTAAAGGAAATCGTGTCTGCACTAACTACAGTGTAACAGTTATGAAAGGAGATGATACAGCTGTACTTACAGCAGAGGCCGAGTCCCTGCTCTCAGAGAGCGCTCTCTCCACGTCACACACCGAGTCCAGCTTTGATGAACATTTTTTACTCAGCTGTGGAGCTTCTTTCACCTTTTTAGTTCTTGACTTGTGATTCGCAGATCCTACATCACATCTTGGGCAAAGGACCTTGAAAACACAAATACAAATCAATGCACAGCCACAATTAACAGAAACCAGTCACACCTAATTATATCCAAGTTTACCTCAAGGAGAGACAACGGGGAGTTTTTCAGTAGGAATGTCTTTGCTGCGCTCTCCTTCCAGCTCTGAACATCACCCACGAGGGCCTCCAGTCGACTCAGTGGGTCGAGCCTCACTGGGATACCCTCTGCTCTGAGAACCAGCTCAGAGAGGTTGTCCAACACGGGGATACGTCCCCCGAGCTACAAGCATGCACACACAGGATTAATAATTCTAGTGTAAAGTGCTGAGAACACTCATTGAGGATTTGGTGGAAGCACATTTTACCTGGAGTGTTTCAGCTTCATTCAGCCACTTCTTGGCCTTGCTGACGACATCTTTCAGCTGCAAACAGTTGGGTAGATATGCAGGGATGTTTTCTACTTCTTGCAGAGCAGCATCAAGTGTTTCCATGGTGTGAAATGGCCTGAGGAACAACACAAAGTAAACAGGGAACATGTTAAAGTTTTATGTAACAGTGGCAGACGCAAGAAAAAGATATATTATATGATTCTTGATAAAGACTGTATTCACATAGATTTAGAAAGAAGAAAGGGCTATTTGTAGTTTCTGTGAAGCCATTAATGTCACAACACCATGATCCTCTTTATCCACCAGGACCCAGCTCTGCAGACTTGGCACATTTCATTGTGTATCATCTAAGCTGTCCAAACTGCCGCGTTCGCATTTCACAATACACAAAATTTAAACTGCTTAAATACAAACTTTATTTATAACAAATTAGTAAAACCTAAAACAAACTTGGCCATCTGAGATGACTTTTGACTATAGTACAGTATCAGTAATACACTGTCATCACCCCAGATGTACTTTATTGTATTTTTCATGGCACCATTATTGCAGAAGGACAGAATTAGGTCCCAGTAAACCAACCAAAGTAAAATTTGCAATCTTGTCAACAACAGTGAAATACACAACCAGAGGGCACTCCTTGTCCTCACCTTGCTTCCAAAAGGGTGAGCACCCTCTCCTCCCACTGCTCTGACACCGTCAGCAACTCCTGCAGACGAGCCATGGCTCTCTCCACAGAGCTGTGAGGCGCCAGACCCACACCCTGGTCTATCAGTCTCCTCATGGTGTCCAGACAGAGGCTGTCCGGCCGGCCACTGGCTTGCTGCACAGCTTCCAGCCAGCGAGCCTGTTCCAGTCTCTCCCTCAGAAGGGGAAGCTGCTGCAGCTCCACATCCAGTCCCAGACTCACATCCAGCAAGTCCTGCAGCTCCAGTGCGCTCGGTGACTCATCAGAGAGGAGACGCTCACTGCGCTGCTGGAAGTCATCTACCCGAGTCAACAGATCCTGGAGGACACATTGAACAGACATGTGAACACTGAGACGAGCCTGCTTTATAAAAGTCTGTCACTTCAAGAAAACAAACTTATTTATGCAGCGTGATGGGACTAGACATACTGCAGTGTGAAAGTCTGAGGACACAAATGACCAGTGTTTGAAGATAAAGCAGTTCTTTTGGAAAAAAAAAATCCACATATAAAAGACTTGAATGGTTTTCGTGATGCAGCAAAAGTCTTGCTTACCTTCAGTAAAGGAGCCTGTCGGATGCTACAAGGCAGATTGTCTAACTGCTGGACAAAAGACCTCAGCTCCTCCACAGTCAACTCATTCTGGCTTTGAGACTTTCCTCCTCCAGACCGATACCTGGAACACAAATTAAACCTGCTCAACAGATCGAGTGACAACATAAAATATGAAGACGTTTCCTCCAAATTGTCATCTTCACATTTTTGAAAGAAGTCTGAATTCTATAAGCTTCTATAAGCAAATAAAAACAATACAAGTACAGGTGTACTACTTCTTTTAACAACACAGCGAGTCAATAACAACATGTTTATTTTTTAGAGATGAGATACTTTAATCCATTTTAATCTTAGTACCTCGTCTGTCTCTTCCCATTGAGAAGCTGCTGTGCCATCACAGCGACTTTGTCGGCCTCTGAGGTGACTGTACGCAGCCGATCCAGGAGGCTGGTTTGAGGGAACGTCTTTATTTCTGCTTGCTCCATCAGACTGTGAAGCTCTTCCAAACCTGAGCAAAAAAAAAAACACAGACCTTTATTTGAAAACACATTCAGACACTGTGAAGAGTTGCAGAAGGTTCTGTTCAATAGACATTTTGTGCACCTCTTTTCTTGGTTCCTTTGTTCTCCACGATGTCCTGAACATTAGCGACCCATTCTTTATAAGACTCCGCACGCATCTTCACTGACGCCATCAAGGGGTACAACTCATCCAGTGTAAACTTGTAACTGTGGGAAAATACAAATCAAAGCATTGGTGACTGAGTCATTCATCACTACAGAAACAAACAAATGTTGATCAAGCAGCATCATTTAATGATGGAAAACTTTCCTCAGTACAGAAAGGTTTGACATTTGGGGTTGAGATTTGTTTCTGACGGGATTTAATGATAAATCACTAGTACAAGTCAGAGGAGACTATGTTGAGACTCACTGGAGTGTGAGGTTGCTCAGAGGACAGGAGCAGAGGTCTCGGGAGTGGTACAGACACACCATCTTGCCAGGACTGCAGACACAGGTGATGCCAGACAGGTAGCAGGTGGTCCGACATTTGCAGCACTGCCGCTCCTCATCAGGGAGCACCTCATAATCAACTTGTCGAGACTGAACCACGCCCTGAGGGCACAAAATCACAGTCATTAGAGTCACTGAGCAGGGAGAGGAGCTAAATGTGACATCTGTTCATAAAAAGGTTTATTCCAAATCCATATTGTCATAAATCTTTTAAAAATATTCTCTACAACACTTCAGATTCATTTGTTTATTTGCGAGGTGTGCTATACTTACAATCCAGGAGCAAACAGAACAACAATTTGCACAAATGAATGGCTGTATGGCCTCATCATTGAACATAAGTTGCTTGTCAAATAAGAAAACAAAAACAAAACATTTAATGACCAAGTTTCTCACCATTTTGTTAATATTTTCTCGCAGCGCCTTCTCTTCCTGAACCATGGCAGTCATCTCTTTCTGCACTGCTGACGCCAGTTCGACATCCATCATGTCCGCTTTAAAGGCCATGTTACAAACCATCTCGTCATGGGAGAAGACACAGTATCTGCTCAACTCACGATAGTGATCCACACAGCTACGGCCAATGGGCATCTGGCAGGAAACATCGTGGAGGGGTTCAAGTTTAATGAGCCAATAGACAGGAAATGATTAGCACAATGTTCCAGAAGTTATTGATGCAGCCAGGAGTTCGGATTTAATTCTTAAGGCTTGAACGGACTCATATATCCATGATTTTACAACAAAACAATCTTGTTCTTTGCGCAAAACTACCTTTGAGCAAATTCAAACCTGAGTATAACCAGGTTTTCTTACCCAGTCCATGGTGCAGAAGTTGACAGCTTCAGCGAAGTTGAAACCCTGGTTGAATCCACTGTGGTAAGCTCTGGGAAAAGTGATGACAAACTCCCCTGCACACTGGTTGGTGCGATATATCTGTTGAAAGAAGAAAAGATTTCAGTTTTTACAGCGTTCCTAAGATTTTAAAAATGGCATATATATTTTTTTATTATATTGCCACACATAGCTGATGGCTGATTTATATTTACAATTTTATTTTCATGGTGTGATTGTGACTTTTAAGGATATGTCATCATACTTGGAGGATAAAGATCTAACGTAACATAACTGAGCATCAACAGAGAGAAGATTACCGGAATGCCGTTGTTCATTAGTGTGTTGGGATTCATGATGGTCACCAGTTGGTGAAGTAAATCTGGCTGTGACTCAAACAGCTCAGGGGCCAATTTCTTCATGACTGACTCAAGATGTTCCGCAGCATAACCTGGAGCCCCGTACCATGTCTTGGGCTCCCCCCTGCAAATGAGCACAAACATCTTAGTAACTCAACGCTCACAAAATACGTTATATATCTATTCGCAGGCCTTACACCATGATATTGGAACCAGATCAGTAAAACGAGTCACACCTAGTGTAAGAAAGTTAAACTCCTACGTTAAAATCATAAGATGGTTTACTTTACCAGTGAAGGTAGTTTATCGAGTAGCTCCAGTGGTCTTCGATATGCCAGCAGAAGGAAGAGAAGCACATGCCCACATACAGCCAGGGTAACTTCATCCCACAGATGTCAGCTGTAACGTGAGTCAACACAGAGGCATCGAGCACTGGCATGTTGTTCAAGTTCCAGCCGCTGGTCAGGTAATGCTGCAGGTCAGAGACAGGCCTCCACTTAATCTTTCACTCTGATATAACCCCCTTAAAAATCATCTTATCCTATTTATTATCAAAAAAGGATATGTTATAAAGAAACAAAAACACATTCAAAGCTTCAGCTTATGTTCAATTTCAACTGATTGAGCTAAAGAAAAAGTTCTTTTGAAAATAGAGACAGCACGACAACAATACCTCATCCTCAGGAGATACTTGAAAATGGCCGTTCCTCACAGGGAAACCACTCCCAAACTCCTTGGAGGCAATGTCTGCTCCATACTCCACTGTGACATCCTCCTCGATGGTGCTGACAAGGCGCCAGAACTCCTTCTCTACCAGCTCAGTAGGAACCATCTTAAAAACACAAAAGACACTGTATTAAACACACAGCAAGAAAAATGCCACCTAAACAAAGAAGCAGATCTACTGCCACTAATGGAAAACTCAAAAAACACAAGGACTCCGGCTGGACAAAATCTTCTGTCCCAGTCTTGTATGTATATGAAGTCTGCTCAAACCAGACGTTTTCACCCAATGCTCTCTTCCTGAATTAAGAGTAGCACACAGGATGTGAATATGTAAGAAGGTGAAACAACATCTGATAACACAAAAAGGACTCAAAGCATTCTTTTGTTCAGGTCCAAAGTCATAAAACTAAAAAACACAGACTCCTGAATGTTCCCTTCACAAAAATATAAGTGACAGTGACAGAAATATAGCATCTCCATGTACTGAAATGTTTTGAGTATGCTGATATCAGTAATTATAATTACCATCAGTATAAGTCCTGGTGTAACCTAATTTTTTGAAGACAAACTAATTTAAAAGGCTATAAACCAACAACTACTTTGGACATCTCAACATGTCTGGACCTGAATCCTTATCTCAGCCTTCTGCCTTCCTGCTCCTTAGCTTTAGTTCTCCAGCCTCAACAGAACTACTTGGTTATACGAGGACACCACTGCCACTATTCTTCACTGTCCGTTTCCTTTCATACTGTCTATGTGACCTGTTATGTTCATGGTAAATAGACATTATGTAATTCTAACCTCCGTAGGTGGCAACAAGCCTAATCAGATATAACTTGAGAAACCTTAATCTGACCTTTAGATGATCATTTCAGTATAACTTTCCTGAAAGTCACTTCCGTCATCTCGTCTTAAATGGGTTCATTCAAAATCCCATCTTTGTGTCTAGTTCTAAATACTTTTTCCACATAGACCAGAGAAATTGTTGTAACTCGAGTCTAGGGCGGGTTTAAAAGAAAAAAATTCTGATTCGAATTAATCTTGATTTGAAAGATTAGATGTCAATTCATAAACTCCTTGGGTCGTTTGTTTGAAATCTTGCTCCACAATGAGGAACAAGGCAGAAGCTCATAAGAAGAGTGTCAGGACGGAAAGCTGTTGTGTGGCTGCTTTTGGATTTTAAGTATGACAGTTAAGAAGATCTGTCAAATTAATTGTATAACGTTCATCTTATATGTATTTCTAAGCCCAACAAGTAAGAGGAGAAAATGGAGAAGATGGAAAGAAACCTCTCAGTTATCATTTAACAACTGAGACAAACTCACATGAACTGGCATGTTAAAATAATCAGACTTGAAGGAGTCGGCCATGTCTCCGAATGATTGGAGGGTGTAGCTCCTGCTGGCCTGCTCAAAGCCAAATGCAACGGGAGGTTTGCCACATTCCTGCCAAAAGCAAAAGGAGAAACATGAAGTAAAAACAGACCAATTGGGACTGTACTCTAATTGGGCATGTCTGACAGACTACACTCTAGTTCCCAATTATGAGCAGACTTCAGCTCCCCAAGGGCGGAGGTGCTGCAGCTCACCTGAGCCAGGCATTTGGGGCATCTCCAGTCACCTTTGGGAACATCGTGGAGGGGAGGTATGAGACAGAAGATGTGATAGCTGTCATCACAGCCATCACACAGCAGTAGCCGGTCCTCAGCACTTCCACTGCCACATACCAGGCACATGTACTGGTCCACCTGAGGAGACACACACCTAGATGAATATTTCCAACTACACAATATTTCAGTTATACTGGTGTAAACACACCTGCTTAGACATAAACTCAATATAAGAGTAAATATTTACTTTATTTGATGGAGGTTTGTTTATTTTATTTAATATAGTTTCTTCATATTGTGGTGGAGCCTCGTGTTCAATGGGCTCCTTTTTCACCTCAGTGATTGCCATTCTCACTGAAAGACAAGAATGGAGATTCAGTGGAGGCTTTAAGACCTCAACAGTGTCGCTCCCAATAAACATTTATTTTAAAAAAATAATGCGTTTCTTACCAGGCTCTTGTTTGCCAATATATGGTCCCATTCTCCTCCTCAGGTTGGGACGATTCTCACAAACGTCTTCAGGTTCACTTTTGACACAGCCTCTCTGGAGTCATGGTGAGAGACAGACACAAATAGGTTTGTTAGTTGTAATTTTACTGGGTCCTCAAAGAGATATGAGGGATTTTTGTTTTGTAACACCGAAGTCCTTCATATGTGTACAGAGGACACACTTGTCCAAACAAAATGCCTCTGTAGTAAACAAGTAGTTGCATAAAACATTTGGGCAACCTTGAGAAAATAACATATTAGCATAATTAAAAGCAATGCCTGCATTAACACAGAATTCATTTGTATTTATTTTTATTATTAAAGGTGAATGCACTGTTCTTGTGGTTAAACATTTTCCACAGCATTTGCTTCTAAAATGACTCTGGCTTATCGTGATGTGGCTTTTCATACTTTTTTGACTTTTGTGATGATGTTGCAGGTAAGGTTTCTATCCTATGACGTCATCACGTGGTTCCAATTTGTGCACTGAAGCTGTACAGTGAAAGGCTGCACCATGTCTCCTGTGTCAGCTAAACCTTCCTGGAGCTGCTTTGCAGTCAAAAGGGAGATTTGTTTTGTCTTTTTGGCCAACAGATGTGGTTTTATCTGAAAGTTTTCATGGTCTTGCAGGCAATGTTGTGACTTGCTATCAGTAAAATGAAGATGGTATTAGTATTTTTTCCAGTGAATTTAACAAACCCTGACTGATATATACTGTATATGTTGACAGTACATCTAATGAATCATCTCAGTGAAGAAAACAAACTCACTTCAGATCTCATTCTCTTAGCTCGGCGAGCGATGCTGCAGGTCTCCTGAGGCTGGACAGACTGGCGCTGCGGCAGGTCGTGAGGCGTGTACTCCTTATCTTTAGTGTCATTGGTCAAGGTGGCCTTCTGCAGAAAGTACACAGTCAAACATATTCAACGTTTGCTCTCACATACAGTATATGCATTTACACAGTTGTACAAAAATTTCTGAAAACATTGGAATAGACTTAAAGATTAGGCAGGACCAGCTTATTAATATAATCATGTTTTCACTAATCCGTGGTAGGAGCTATTTAGAGATATCAAACAAGAAATGCTACTGTGAAAGTAGAGCTTACATATCTCAGTTTCATAAAATTCTACATTTTAATATGCTACCTGTGACTTCATATTGTTCGTTTGCTTTAGTCAGATGTATGTATCTATGTTTATCTCATTGTTCCTGCTGTTCTCTTTTCTATCTCTGTTTCTACCCGGTTGGCCTCATTCAGATGGGTCCCTCCATATGAGCTGGGTTCTGCTCAAGGTTTCTTCCTGTTAAAAGTTATTCCTTGCTACTATTGCCTTCAGGCTGCTCTGGGGGCTTCAGGCTAGATTTAGTAAAGCGTATTGAGACAATTTGTATTGTTATTGACACTATATAAATAACATTTTATTGAATTTTTGCTGAGAGATATAGTTTTGTGACATTAAGGGCCCAGGGTAACAAAGTTAAATTTAAACTCCTTTCCTGTGACATAATAACTGTTTCTTTCACATTCCCAGCACCAAACTAAGGCTGCCAACTGTGGGTGAATTTAGCTGATAAATGGAGCATGATAGCCATTACCTTGAAGTCCAGAGTAATAATGTGTATGAGTTGAAAAGGAACTGTAATGGACAATGAATTCTTCCAATAAATATCCACTCAGCTGTTTACAACAAGACTGGCTCCTGCTGCTCTGCTGCTATTAAAAGAAAACACATTGTCGGGACGTACGGGCAGATTGGCTCCAGTCTGGAACAGGTTATAAGGGAAGAGAATCCGCTCATAGTGCGCCCGCAGATGGGAGCCAATAGCCTTGCCTGGAGCAAAGCCCATCTTGACTGATATCTTAGTCCAGCGCCGCTCTCTGCAGACTGCATCGAAGCCACCTTCTTCATTCACCAACTTGGAAAAACACAATTATATATTCAGTACAGCGGACACTGTTTAGTCATGTAAATAAAGTCAAGCATTTCATTTCACGGTACATTATTTATGATACTACTCTCTAGTTGAATAACTAGCAAGGATGTACACACCTTATTCAGTTGGTACAGATCCAAAATCTTTCTTTCCACATGAGGGATTTTCAGAGTGCATCCTTGGAGCTCCCAGAATTTGGCTATTTGATCCAAGAAGTTGAGTTTAACTCTGGTCTGAGCCTAAAAAACAAGATTGAACAATGATTAATTAGAAACATCCACTTTCTGTCTCCCCGCATTATTTCCTATGTCAAACTATAAATTTTATTTTTAAATGTGAACATTAATTGTCCAAACCTGTTCTTCAATCATAAGATAGTGTCAAATACCACCACTACCTAACCCATCATCTATTTTATAGAAATTAAATTAATAAGCATAATAAATGAATGTACCTCCAACTCATTAAGCCTTTGTATACGTGGTGTGAACTTCAGTCTGTCAACATCGCAGGCGAACGGAGGCTGCCACTCCTGAGGAAAAAAACAACAAAATATTTCATTACACGCAATGACACAAAATCTTGACATCAGTTACAAATGTATGATAGATAATTCAAGTCAGACCACTCATAACTACTACCCTAGAAAGACAGCTGTTACTACAGACACATGAAAGAACTCAAACCATGTGTTAGTCTTCGTCTCAATAAAAGACCATCTACCCCATGTGTGGTTCTCACCTACAACGCATTACTTTGAGTTCAAGACCTAAAACAGGTTTTTAACACATGTCAAGATTCAGGCAGTCAATAATTTAATATTACAAGACTAAAAGTTGAAATATCCCCTTAGTCAGTGACCATCTCCTATAGTGTAGGAGACCGGGCAGAGTCGACCAGTGACAAACTAAACACTGGCATGTGGGATAGTGGAGAAACACAACTTCCTGTAAGAGTAGAGCAGAGTAGTGGCTCCAGAGCCGGCAGGATAATTTACGTTTTGTATCAATAAACGTGCCACACCGCTCTCCTCCTAGTGAATAGGAATATTTACAAATGACAGAAAAACTGAAATATTGTGTGAAACCTTGAGTGTGATGAAGTGTGTTCTTTTTCACGTCTCAAAGCTGATAATATTAAACACCATCATTGACTCAACTGACTGTCTTTTTGTTGGCAAAAGAGCTATGAAGAAAACTAACATGTCAAAATAATCCAGCTGGTTCATGAAAGAGTTATTTCTGACACGCATAATGCAACAAGAGTTTACACAAATACTTAGTGTGCAAAAACAAAATAACAAAACACAACAAACCAGAGTATACCTAGTTATTGTTTAGACAATAAAATGTCCGTCAAGAAATTGTGACTGTGATCCATTCAGCCGTCTCAGGGTCACGTCTCCACTTATTTAGTTTTTAGTGATCAAAAAACTATATATATAAAATTTTAAGTAATACTAAAACGGAAAAGGCAAAGGTACACCAGTGAAGTTTAGAGCAGGACTGTCTGAATGTATTTATCTTTGTAGTGTACCTAATGCATTGGCAAGTTATCATATTAATCAATTTAAAAAAATTAAAAAAATGTAACTGTGTTGCTGGATGGTTTAATTGTCTGTAATGGTTCAGATCCTGGGCTCAACACAGCATTAGGGATTTCTAAAAAAACTAAATTAGATTAATTGCTCATATTTCATCTCAATGTACATGATATTTGTGCTCTAGATAAACGGCTACAAAAAGTAACAACCCTACACTAAATCAGGTTAATTATAATTCTATGTGTAAAAAAATAATACTAACTTTACTACATACTATAACACACTAAAACCACAAATACAAAGACACTATCTTGGCTTAAAGGTTCACATGTTCCAGTGACTCAGTGCTTAATAGAGAATATGCCAAATTAACACTTAAAATGTGTAAACGGACCATGTGAACTGACTCCGCTGGGTCTGAAAACAAGCCTCTGACACTGGATGTCATTAAAGCTTTAATTGCCATGTTTCTAAAGTGTACAGAAAAATGTTACATTCACTGGCCTCACAGGCTTGGTTTTGTGTGAGGTCCGAGTGGTGATAACAATAGCTGCATCTACACCACCCTTTCATCTGCATACAAAGTTGGATTAGACTAGCAAATGTTGACAGATGACAGGAAACACTTGGGACATATAGAAATGCACAGGCCTTTGTTAAACTTCCTCCAAGCTCACATAACTGTCATAAATGCAGTTTTGGTCCACCTAATATAAAATGCCTAATACAAGTGGTGAGGATTCAACCACTGAAAGTGGTCCGCAAGTAGTCTGCATGTGTGCTAATAACGTCTACTCTCAAAATGCAACCCGTGTAAAACCCAGGAGGAAATTCTCACCACACACTCTGCACAAAGAAATCACTGATCAAAAACAGGTTGTGGTGCAATGTTTACTTCCGTCTGACAAACTCTCTCCTTTTGAAGCATGTCAGAGTGAACGTTGAAAAGAAATAAAGAAAAGAAGATCTCAGGAGGTCAGGGCCTACCCAGAAATGCATGGAAATTGTGTGCATCTTTGCCAGACAAGCATCCAGCTTCTCTCCCTTTATACAAACACACACACAGAAATTTGCCTTGGAAAAATCCCTCTGGAGAGCTCAGATTGAGTCAGTTTGTTTATGGGTTCATTTTGATCCACAAATGTTCACTTCTTTGTGCATATACTATGGGAGGCAAATGGTGAATTTAAACATGAAGATTAGACATTTATTTAGAGCAATGAATAACATGTGTGCCATAAATGGTAAGATAAAAATTCATATGCAAAAAGGGAGGTTTGTAAAAATTCTTATTTTACTACTCAATGTAAGATAAATGGAGACTATCTGCAGCTAGTCTTGGCCCAAACCTTTTTCCCACTGCCTTCTTTTGTTTACACGAGCAGAGCATTTTCAGCCATTGACCCAGCAACACTAGAAGCAGTCACCCTACCCACCCGTATTTATATGTATATATTTTTAAATATATAACAATTCACTCTCTTATACCCCAACCCGTTGAGTTCAGCCGTGCAAAATGGGCTTTAGCTGCTTTCCAAGTTCTGCTAAAAAGCGAGTGCCACGTTATCTGATGGTCAACCACATCCCCATATCTACGAATGTTTCTAAACTGACAAAATAGGACAACCGCTAGAAATCCCCCCACAGGCATGGTATTATCATTTATTCCAGCTGAATTTGTTCTTTATCTAATTTGCGTTAATGCACGGACACACCCTTGAACAGGGTATCTGTCCATCACACATCTCAAAAATAAGGCCAGTGGAGTGACTCGCTTGTGTTTTTAATTGAATTATTTCCTTATTTCCTCATTTGAAGAATGCTTGTAAAATAAGTTATTTATTTATTTTGAGTTATTTTTAATAATATAAGGTTATTATTCTGCAATAATAAAATGTTTAGATAAAACCAGTGGCTGCACAGAGTGAGTTTAAGCAGGTAAAGATGATTAAACTGGGGTAAATGGGGAGACGCTGTCCATTAAAAAGCGACCCTTCTCTCCATAAACTGTTGGTCACCGAGCACGTACGTTAGGCAACTCCAGCTTTAAACGGGCCTCATAATCACTAGCTAGGTCACCTCACACTGGCTAAATCCGGCAATTCCCGCTGTCAAAAGTTGTTCCTTTACATTTTATCAACAGTATAAAAAAAATAAAATAAATAATGCTGCGGTCAAAAGCGCTGGTTCAAGTCTTAAGTGAGCCGCTTCCGTGCGCAGACTCCAGGAAGCACTTCATCCCTCTGCGCTAACGTAAACAATTCATATTTGCGTACAGGCAAAACTTTAGCGTTTGAATTATTTTTAGAAACTGCGCTCTTCAAGCTGGCCGTTGCCACGAAATAACTGAATTCGGAGGGTTTTGAGGCTTTAAATCTTGACGTTGACACAGATTTCCTGCTGAATGGTGCCGTCTGGCTTAGCTTCCAGCCGTTGAAGCGAACTGAACACACTCGCGCTGAGGCTAGCTCACTATTCTACTCGCAGCCGCAATCCGCCATGTTGAAAGCCCGTCTAAAAACACAACTTTGACGGCGAAATTATCCACAGCGGCCGAGGCCAGTGTGCACAGGAAAAACACTTCAACAATTCGTATTTTTTTAGAAACACTCACCGGTGGCGGTCGGATCTTGCAAATGCCAGTTTTCTCCGCGATTGGTCGTATTTTGTTGATGTACGCAAAAGGCTCAGCGAATTCCTCCCAGCTGGGCTCAAAAACAGGGCACTCCGGAGGAGGAATGAACTCATTCAGCAGCGGCTGAGTCATTGTTGCATCTTCTTATGACCCCGACTGAAATATTTCAGAAAGAGCTCCCTCACGCCGAGTTTGCTTGTTATGAATTTCGGCCTTTCAGTTCATGTCCACTCTCCACTCATTGAACTCAAAGACGAATTATCTAGTTGGAGACGAGCTGGTGACAGCTACTGACTGTGCGCCTCCGCTTCAAAAAGTAGACACCCAGGAATTATTTGAGGCTACACTCATATATATGTGGCTCATTTCCACATCAATCTGTATCTGTAGCTCACACAAACACAAACACTAATTGCTATTTTTGTTGTCAGGATTGACTCCATGCTAAGTTATATTTTATTTAAAAAATAAAAAATAATATTTAGTCATTGTTGCGTGTGCCTATCAGAATGATTTTGCCGCGATAAAATAGATTAACGGCTTAAATGTATTTTCTGATTCAGTGTAGTCAGAACCTAAAGTGGTAGGTGAGTTTGTTCACACAGTTAACACAGTGCGGACGCATAGTTTGGGCTTTTATTGATTATTGGTTACTCAGTGCGTTCACAGATGATTGCCCCCACTGTTGGAAACGTTTGATTATCACACCTTCAGGCCCGACGCTGAACGGAGTCCAGTCGTTTTACAATTGAGGGATGAGATGAGATGACTACTCCTCACCCCGCCCGACTAAGTCCGAAGAATAGACGTTACAGACGGCACCTGGCGTTTTTTCTAATCGAACACACCCACTAGATCTTTGCGCGCTGACCGGCACTTCGTTTTTAAATGGTCTAGAGGAGCTCGTTGATTGGTGGAGAGGAGTCATATGTCGATAGTTCAGCTGCTTATGTTTTTATTATTATACACATTTTAATGGCGCCGTTTGCTAGACACCAACATTAACCAATTTAAACAAGGAAACAATAATAATATAATATGTTATATTTTATAAAGCGTGACATTTTAGGGCCCGTATTGTGTTCCACAAATGCTAAACTTTATGGCAAAATTGACATACTATTTTTATTTATATAAAATGTTAGCATGACTCACTATCTATTTTTAAATAGTTGGCAACATAACTCTATCAGTCACATTTAAGTTTTAACTGAGTAACTGCTTTAAAATACTGAATGCATGAGTTAATTATAAATAATTATATCCTCACTCAGAGGGAGGAACTCTGATTTGAATGACCCTGTTCTCTGTTTCGTTTGAATTCCCCGTTGGCGTATTCTGGACAGGTGTCCTTTTCTGTTAACTGAAAAATGAACTGTGCCAATTTCACTCCAAACTGTAAGTTTGTGGTGGTGACTCTTATGTATGTAATAAATTGTTGCATATTTTGTGAGTTTGCTCTTATACATTACATATAGTCTTCCCATGGCAGGTGCATGTCACCATATCTGCCCTTGTGATTCCATAATTACACATAACTTTTAGCCAGTGAAGCAAACTTAATTTGTAAAAAATGCTAAACACAACTACTGTAATTTCACATGTATTATCGAAATCTTCCTTTCATAGTATTTTGTGCACATCCCCAAAACCCCACACATTCAAAGGGAACCTCAAACAGGGTCCCCATCATCTCACAGCATATGCAGATAACAACCACCACTGCCACTGATGTGGTGGGGTTCAGATTTCTGGGTGCGGGCAGCAGCGCCTTTGGTTGGTTGACAGGTGCACAGCATACAAAGTAACAATGGACCACATCATATCGGAAATTCACTGGCAGCCATAAAAAATGTCTGCGTGAAAGAACGGAATGATGACATCTAGTGGATAATAATAAAATTACATCTTAAGATTGTTAACACAAAAACTATTTTGGTTTACAAAATCCTTTTCTCACTTGAAAGAACAGCCTCCCTTGCATGCAGTTTGACAAAGCATTAAGTGCAGGTCACAGTGAATAATGCTGATTATTTCCGAGTTTATGACACACTTTTAGAGGAAATGAGATGTTTAAATGTAATTTTACAAATGTATGAGAACTATAATCAAAATCATAGTATATGCATTTCAAGATTTCTAGTCAATATTTGGAAAGTGCAAAATGTGTACACGCAGTACCATTGGTATTTTAACATTCAATTTCCTGCACATTTGACTGGCGGACCATTTTGGCTCTTTTACAGTGGCAACTTATTATTTACATGACCTGAATAAAGTAATTCTGAATCTGACCTACAGTTATGTCATTTGGTCCTTGGGATTTTGCATCTGACTCGTAACTGTAAACATTCAATTACCAAGTGACAAGTTAATACCAGCACTGAAGGTCAGGTGTTTGACTGAGTATTGCTCATTGTGAATAAAGTGACGGTAGACTTCATGTATCTTTTGGGTTCCATCGGGACCTGAATTGGTCCAAATTCTACCAAACAGTGAACAACTTTGATGGGGTTCAACAAACAATTATCTAACAAAAAGCTTTCTATGAATTAAAAAAAATGTCAAAACATGTCCTTCATTCTTTCAATTCTGTCATTCCTTTGACCAGAACTTCAAAACCTACAGTTGTATACATGAAATGTATGTATATTTGGCAATAATGTCCCTGCTTTTTATAAGTGAAATAATGATTAAGTTGAAATAGACCCCATAAACACACAGTGACATCTGGGTTAATAAATACTAAATGAAGGAACTTGAGTAATTTGATTCAAGACACAGCTGCAAGGATGCCATTCAACATCAGCTTCCCAAAAACATTTTTATTAGAACAGGATTGTTGTTCTGTTGTCAGTGTGATAAGAGCCAAAGCGACACAATCCTGTTATCTTGAAGAATGAACCTGAAACCGTATCTGTAAGTGTGTGGGGGATTTAGTCGGGGTCGACTCTGGTAGTAAATCCTTGTAATAATGCATAGCCTGCAAACACATTTTATTTTAAAGTTCATGTGGGCTCTCATATGTATTCATACTATGCATGGTCCACCCTTTCCAAAGCGATGTAGAAACTTTTCTTGTCATCCAAACAGTGCCAGCCGATTGGTCCAATCTCGCAATCTGCGCAGATGAGATACTTGATCCTCCCCACATCGTTAGTGAAGCCCACATTCTCAAAAGTGAACATGTCATCCACAAACCAGTGTGCAGTCAGGGTGTCGCCATCTACTGAGCCCTCTGTGGAGCTGAGGCCGCTCTTTTTCCGCATGGAGGGCAGGAACAGCTGGTGAGACAAAACAAGCCCTCAGATGATACGAATACACTTGTGGATGAACATAAATTAAGGATCAAGACGAGGATTTTGGAAACATGCAAGAGTTGCAAAAGTTTTAAAGTTGAATGCAGTTGAACACAGTTTTCCTGCTCTACACTTAAAGGCCACAAAACAAGTTTTTCTGTTTGTATCTGCAATATTATTAGAATCGAGACTGCATTAAGTACTTCAGACATAATCAACTGACCAGCGTCCCTCCATGTTTTTAAACAGAACATACATTATCCTTTAAATGCACACTAAAAAAAGATGCTCAGGGCAAAAGTGCATTATTTCAGGAGGTAACTTAAATAGCAATAATAAAATATAGCAAAAATATAAATAACTTAAAGTGCAAAAAGGCATTTATTACATCTTTTCTATGTAAGGGAACATAATATACCATGTGAATTGTTTTGGAGTGGACGTACACATGTAAAACTGCTTCAGGTTGGTTCTTCCGTGCATTAACTGAGTAATCTGGCTGCATTGTACCACTGGTTTAATCATCCTGTAAAGAGCACTGGCCTTTTTAGTTACAATTAAACAAAGCTATAATAAAACACACTGGCTGATTTACACGCCCTACAGATTAAAGTAAAACACCGCACCTCTTTCTCTGCAAACACAGCCATCCCGGGACACAGCACCTTGGAACCACAGCGCTGACACAGGACGGATTTGATGTTCTTGCCGTCTTCAGAAACCAGGTCGGACCGGTCCGGGTCTTTGGGCTCTTGGTTGTTGTCCATCTCGAGCTGAGACAGAACAGCGGGTTTACGCCGATGTATGTGCACACAAAGGTTCGGGCGGGGTCTCTTTCTCTCTCAAGCCACATCGACTGGTCCAAAATACAATACTTAACTGCCTGGGCTAACTAGCGTTTAGTTAATTTGAGTGCTGTCTTATGGAAAAGAAAGGAATGAGTGGACCGGAAGTACGAAGCTTCAGGACGTTTGTAGTGCGGAAGTCCACGACAGAAAAAAAACAACACTCGCTTTTCGATATGTACAGAGAAAATACTTTTACTATAACCTGACGTATTTATGCTACAATATAATCAATAATGAGATTCATTTTACAAGCAGTAGCTTAACACAGTGCCATAGAAAGCCCCACCTCTTTCATTTATGCTAACGTTGCATGAAATCTCCCGCAATAAGACAAATAACCATCTTACATTTACATAAATATAATTGACACACATATGTCTAATCCAAATATGACGTACCTATAGGCTGAAGGAAATACAGATACTAACTACGACTACAAGACGGTAGAAACAGTTGATTAAGCTAAAGAAAGGCTAGCATCCTAGCTGATCCGGAAGTGTACCAGCCACAAAATGCTCTCGTCCACAAACAAGAGTCTGAAACATGGTCTCTTTTTAAAAAACTGCACAAGGGAGGAAATAAGCAAGTTTCTCCGTTTACCGATGCGTTATTTATCTATTTATCACAGACAAGACAGTAAAGTAAAGCGTTCTGATTTTTTTTTTTTTTCAGTCTCCAGAATTGAATTGCTCAGTTTGAGAATAAATTTGTCATTTGTGACTTAGCAAAATTGTCTGTGAAGATGAAGTTGGATTAAAACAAGGACTGGATGGAGTAAAAAATGCCTCTAAACAAAAATACTCCATATATAAATATATATAATAAAAGTAGACTCGAAGATTATATCTGTCTATTTTGTATATACAGGTTATATTTTTTTTCTTTTCTATTTTTATATATTCTCAATGTTTGCACATTCTTGTTTACATTTTTTGTTTAGCTGCTGCATCGTAAGTCTTTGAGGAACGTAATTTGAATCCTGTATTGTGTTGCACATGTCAGAATTGACAATAAAGTTGACTTGACTACATGGTAAAAGTACATTTAATGCAAAAGAACTCTTGTATGTATACAGGGTTACAGATGAACTGATTACTAAATGTGGTCAAGTATAAAGTAATATCACATAAAGTAATGTGAATAATGTAAACTAAGAAAATCTGTTATACTGCTTAAAAAAAATATATCATACATTGATCATATTTAGGATGTGTCTATTCAACAAGTCACACATGCTCAAAGCCCAAATACTGACATGTAAACCAGTCCAAATAGCTCTTTAAAAAGACTCCAATTGATTCAAAATGCTGCAGCAAGAACCTTGACGGGAATGGCTATTTACTGTCTGTTTTAAAATCGGAAAGATATCTTCATGACTGCTGATATGACATTGGAAAGGTCTTACATTTGTGAGAAATCAAATTCTTGTACATTACGTTCTGCAGATGCTTGTATTTCATGAACTATCAAATGTGCAATGGAGAAAACCAGACACTAAATTTGTACATGTGGAAAAAAATTTATTACAATAATTTTCCAAGATTACCATTAATAAATATTCAGGTTTACATTTCAGTGAAATGTATGATTTATCACTTTTCTACACAGGACATTACACAAAATCAAGAATACACGTCATTTTAGTCTTTGTAATAAAGCTTGAATAAGTTCATCTAGAAAAAGGAGTCTTAAACAGCAGTTCATACAACCTATCAGTGGAATTGTAAGTTCAATAATGATTCTATTGTATGTATATATACACATATACGTATGTGTGTGTGTGTGTATGTATGTACGTATATATATATATATACACACACACACACACACACATACATATATGTGTATTATATATATATGGCAAGGAAAACAAGAAAAGTCAACATCTGGAAATCCTTGACGCTCCCTTGACTGGTAAGATAGGCCATTTTATTCAAAAACATTTCCATTGGCCTAAGGCACAGGAATACTAAAAGATTATATCAATCATACAGAACACGTCTTAAACCTCATATGGTGATTTAAAGTTTTGAATTTAATAGTATACACAGAGGTGCATTTATTTACACCTCTCACTGCATCTGAAATCTAACACAACAAAAACAAAAACCTCTAGTTGACCAAAATGTAGTTTAACGGATCCAGATCTGTACATTGTGCGTAGCCCAGGAACTTTACTCTTTAAAGTCAACCACCAGTGACCAGTGAAAATGCTGTGATTGATCAATCCACAACAACATGGTAGTTCTCGTTATAGTCTTACCTGAACTAAGCGGGTATATATTTTTTTCCACAGCAGCTACAAACTTTAACAGCTTTTCTGTGTTATAAAAGAATCTGAAAGTAAATTAGTTGAAAATTGTTTGGGACATCCATCAATTCAAATGAAGTGTCAAATGAACATGAACTTTCAGAATAGAATTGCAAGAAAGAGAAATATCCAACCCCATGATTCACTTGTCTTATCCAGACACATTCAGTAAGTAGATCCCCTAAACTATTAGTTTAATTTTGATTGAAATTGATTTATTGGTTTATTTAACAGGATATGGCGTAAAGATTAATTAACATTACAGTAAATGTGTTTGTTCGTGTGTCACAAAATCACCCTGAACAGCATAAATTTAGATGTTGGAGGCTCTCGGAGTACAGCTCCTAATTTATTGCTGAGTGGGTGTATGTGGGCTGTAATCTTTTTTTTAACGGACAGATGAACAATCAGTGTCAGTTAAAAAAAACAATAAAACAACAATATCTGGCGACATGTGTAAGTTCTCAAGCATAAAACGGTCCTGGACTACTCTACGATACACCTCCACATCTACAGTACATTCAACCTCTAACCTGCCTGGGAGATGAAAGAGGATGGGAGTGGGGAAAAAGAAATGGTTTACAGTATGTGCCTTCTGCTACAGCACAAATAATACTCTGTACCCTCTGTGTGATTGTAACAGACATTGCAGATGCTGGGGTACTAGCGAGCTTCTAAGAAGAGAATATTGGTTTGGTTAAAATCCAGTATTTTCTTTTCTTTCTTTCTTTCTTTTTTTTTTTTTTTTACAAAAATGCTGACCCCAAGGTTCATAATTATTGTAGTAACGACTAGTGCCTGTTCCCTCCATAGCACAATGGCTAGTTAATGCTACTTTATTGGAGCAAAAAAGAGCCAAAGCAGAAATACCACTAAAACCCAAACGAGATATTAGCAAATCAGAAGTACAGAAGGAGCAATAAGAGACTATATTCAATTCCAGCAGCATTTTGTGTGTGCGTATTTGTGTGTATGTGTCTGTACGCGCGTGTGTGTGTGTGTGTGGAGGGGGCTATAAAGAAAAGTATATTGAAGTCACAGTCAGGCCTCTCAGAGCAGAGTGTCATCTGTGCATCCTCCCTCGAGGCCGTAGCGGAACTCCTGCAGGTTGGAAACCCCGTAGAAATGTATGAACGCTGCGGCCACGACCAGAACATGAAAGATCTGATGAGAATGGAACTGAAAGAGTGAAAGAAAGTGGGTTAGTGACATTTAGTAAAACACATTTGCTTGCATACATTAAAGGCTAAAGGTGAGTGTAGAAGAACTCACTTGTTTCCTAACTGTAACATACACTGATCGGGCATAACATTATGACTACCTTCCTAATATTGTGTATTTCTCCCTTGTGACCCTAATTCAGTTGTGACTCATCAGAGAGTGGACATGGGTCTTCTGAGGGTGTCCTGTGGTGTCTGGTAACAGGATGTTGTTAGTGGGGGCCTCTGGGTCCTATGGGTTGAGGGGAGGGGCCTCTGTGGATCATCCCACAGATACTTGATCAGTTTGGGATCTAGTGAATCTGGAGGCCAAGTCAACACCTTGTGCTGTTCTTCATGTTTTTTAGTTGTTCCTAAAGAGTTTTTGTGTGTGTCTGTGTCAGGCTGCATCCTGCTGGGGATGGCTGCTGCCATCAAGGAGTGTCATTACTATGAGGTGGGGGTGTCTGGCCTGTTCTGGGTGGGTGCTACATGTCTAAGTAATGTCCACATGAATAAAAGTCAGGTCCAAAAGTTTCCCAGCAGAACACTGAATTGTCACAAGATGGTCAATGTATTAATGTCTCTTGTCAGTGGTTTTAATGTTGTGGCTGATTGGTGTATTCATGTTCAGTTATATAAAAAATAAAAACAATAATCCACCATCTGTCTTTGTCAGTCACATAAATGACACGTCCCCGTAGTGTAAACAAAGGCAAATCAACTTTTTTACCATTTGAATTACTATTCAATCCTTTCACACAACCACGCTTCAACCTGTTGTTTACCCACCAAAATGGCGCTAATGACCCAAAATGCACTGCAGGTATGCGAGTGTGACATCACCAGACAAAGACTCATTGAGGTGTTTAGGTGTAAGTTCATGTCGCTTGTCTGAAAGTTCTCACATCTGTTCTCTTGCCAAACAGAGGAGTGCATTTGTACTCATCACCACAAGCAGGCTGCATCTTGCAACCGCCTGTCTTGATAAAATAAAATTATGCCCACACTCACCCAGATGTCGCATTTGCCGGGGAAATAGCGTTCGGGGATCCTGGCTGCATACAGACCAGCACCAGTGATATACATGGCGCCCATCAGGTAGAACCAACCCATCTGTCCGACTGTGGTGGCCTTAACAAAGCCCTCCTCAATGGTGAAGTGCATGGTGGGGACAATGCCACTCAGTCCAAGACCCATGAACACGCCTAGTAGAGCACAGATTTGAGTTAGAGGAGACAAAATTTTGTACCACTGTGCACAAAAAGAGCTGAAGGCAAAGCAAACACAAGCATAAGACCAACAGTGTATCTAAAAAAACAAACATAATATATGCAACTAGGAGGCACCTGCTCTTGTGGGTCTGTGACGAGGCGTAGAGAAACGGTCCCACTGGGCAACAATGATGGCGGCAATGCCGAGGACACACACAATGGTGAGGTAGATAAGTCGAGGTTGAGGGGAGCAATAGAAGGAGTAGTACAGCCAGGGCACAAAGGAGCCCATGATTAGGAGGGCGATGCCAGAGTAGTCAAGCCTGAGGAAAGAAGGAGACACAGAGACAAATGATGGAAGATCTACGGCACGCAAACAAGTTCACTCGTGTTTCTCAACTTTGCTGCAATTTTCCAGTGCTATGCTGTTTATTTATAACAGTATGATTAGTGTGAGTAGTAAATTAAAATAATGTCACAACAGTCTGCCAGTGAACACACTTATCTTGGAGCTTTAACCACAGATCAGTTTTCCACGTCCTGCCCTGCTTCACATTCACCCACAAACATCCTAAAGCTCCTAAGAGATACAGTTTCTTGCTGAAGGACATTTGGACGTAGCCCTCTGATTAAAAGACAGAATCGTTCTTATTTGCTTTTGCATCTTTTGATTACTGTGTCTAAAGATGCTGTAGGAAAATCACAGGTTATTACTGATGAGGACTGCAGTGCACGTCAGGGGAGGTTGTGCTTCTGTGTATGCTGGGGCCCTAATCGGGCACGTAATGGAGCCTTATGTTTTTTCCCTACCTAAGTCAAATTATGTCTACAATGAAGTCAAACCAGCCTGCTATGAAAGTGCACCTTCAGGCTTTAAAGCAGAAAAACACTCGAAAGAAAACCAGAAGTTTAGAAACCTCACTCGGCAGTGGAAAGTCTTGAAATAAATTACATTCACTAGAATAAAGACACCTACAAGTGACTGAAATGACAGATGTGACGACTAGAAGAGAAGTGAGCTTTGGAAAAACTGACTATTATTTGTCAGTATGAGGCCTTACTTGGAGAAGGTGCGAGACACTTTTTCAGAGTGGCAGTAGACAGTATGAAAAAGCCAGGAGAAGCTGAGGCAGAGCACGGCTCCCAGGAAGAACATCCCAAACACGACTTTCTCTTGCAGCGGGGCCATAAAATACATGTTGGGCCGCAGCATTGTTAGCGTGCCCAGACACAGGAACAAGATCAACCCTGAGGGGGAAAAAACACACATGTTATGCTTGTTCCATATTGCTATTGGGTGCGAGATATTTGTTCTCCCTCCTGTAGACAAGAAAAAAAAAGTTTGTTCTGGCCATGTAATTTATAATTAAAGAGGTGTCTGTGAAGGTTCTCAGTCATCCAGGTCTGGTAATCCAGTTGAATAAAGGCAACCGGACTTGTAGAATTTCTTGAAGACTTACAAAACCTCAACTTCCCACTAGTCTCTCAGAACCGAAACAAGCTACTCGATTGAGTGGCGAAACGTCTTCAAGAAATTCTACAAGTCCAGTTGCCTTTATTCAACGCCTTTTGGAATATAATTAACGGGAAATTCAAATGCCAAAGTCTGGGTTAGTCCTCACAGCGCCCTCCCACTGCAGCATACGTCACATGTCCTAAGCATTATGGGAGATGCAGGACATGGGCAACAAGAGGCACTTTTTTTCTTTTAAGGATGTCGGTCAGTCGTTTTGACCACCCCGCCGTTCATTCAGCAGGTACCCACATACAGTATGCCCATTTCTATCCAGGAGAGATAAGTGGTTACCTGCAACCAAACATTCGGAAATGTACGCTTTCTTACATCAGACACGCCGCCTTTGTGCTCACCTAACAGGTGAGTCCAGATGTTTCCTGTCTCAGTGTGAATTCTGAAGATGCTTCCAAAACAGGCCCTGAAGGAGGGCATAGGAGGCCGGTGTCCGTGCAGGAGGTAATCATTGTCCTTCAGCCACTCTGGCAGGACGTGAAACGGGATGACCCTCCAGCGCCCCTCCCAAACCTGAAATACAAGAATAACTTTCAGTCATAGAAGCCTGAAAACACCGTTCATCTCTGGCCGTCCACCTGAAAAGCCTGTCAGGTCAAGGTAAGAATGAAAAACATCTTTGAAAATCACATGCAGTTCATATCTTAAATGTGTTGATAGTCAAGCTATAGCTGATGAGATAATGTATTGTACATTCACTGCACACTAACACTGTGTCGGTTTTAAAGGACAGTAAATCCAGCAGACCTTTCATGCTACTCAATTTGCCACAGAGACCTGACTTAGATCTGAAGGACATGTCGCCCTTTCTCAGATTTCTAATAATAACACCTTTTCTTGGCATTAAGGAAACAGTTTTAGTCTGTTAACAAAATAGGAGATTCACAAAAAAGTATTAGAAACTAACAATTCACCTTCTGATACAAACTGGAAAGATCTGATACTGATCGATAAAATCCTTGGACTGATATTGTTTTTACACATATTATTCCACATTGAGATAATCTGTATTGTTATTGATGCCATAAAAATAAAACTGAATTAAGTTGAATAAAAAATTCCTCAAAAATGGTGCTGCTGCCACAGGTTAACTGAATCTGTAACCTTGCCTCACCCCTAAAAACCACACACTAGAGCCATGACACCAAACAGTGTGTTCAGTTTCAGTTCATTTAAAGTGACCACTGCAATATTTATACTGGCCTGACATGAGGGTGCGGACAAACTAATGTACTGCAATAAGAGCTCTTTTGAATGTTTAAATAACTATTATTCAATGCAGCAGATTAAGAAGGGGATATTTGTCCACCACTAAGCTGAGTAATATTAGATTAGTATCAAGTCCAGGAGATGGATCTAGGGACCTGAAGCCAGAAGAATGCAGTGACCTGATCACATGAATATCAAACATGAGTTCACCCACCTGTTCTCAAAATGGGGTCAGACCATGCAGAGTGAGCACAGAGCCACCACAGGGTGTGTGTGTGTGTGTGTGTGTGTGTGTGTGTGTGTGTGTGTGTGTGTCTGTGTGGACGAAGGGTAAATAAGTGAAATAAAAAATGAGTTGTGCAAGGGAACAGAGACTTGCAGAGTTTGCTGATGCTTTTGTGTTACACTGAATAATTTCCTTTATTTCTGTCTAACAGAACTGTATTATTAGCTTCATTTCATAACTGATAATTTATTGAGTTGTCAGGAGATTGTGCCAGAATGAAAGTATAAATGAAGTTTTAACTTGAACTGAATGAGAAGATTTGGAAGTAGAATATGGGTTTTGAGGGTAATACTACATCAATATTTAGTTTAAAATGGGACAACAGTGTTCCAATGTTAATATTTTACTCAAACAATAATAATAAGGACAGACCACTGCATTTTTAAAATGATCAGATGGACTGAGCACATGGCCAAGCCTAACATTGAGTATTTAGTTTACTTTAGCTAAAAAACAAAAGCAAACGTTAAAGACCACACATGTCTGAAAAGGGACTGACTTTGTACGGTTCTATAGGCTGGTCTAAGCAGAACTTTGAGTTAGGATTTGTGAAACATTGTGAATTTCTCATTGAGATGAATAACGTAACGATCTGTCTTTGTCATGGCAGTGTGAATGTTCAAGTTATGCTACACACGATTATATATAAAAAGGCATTTAAGTTTATTAGCTGGTTATTTATTTTGTTAAAACCCTTCAGCTCCAAATGTTTTTTGTAATAAGCGCCAAATTACTTTAAGTTTCTTAACTGCTTTTTTATTTTTACACAATATATTTCTTTCATAATGCACTGTAGTGCAATTCAAGTGTCAAGCACTGAATAACACTGGAAAGACATTTCTTACCTTGTGCACAAACTCCTCCATCTTCTCCATGGCGTGGTGAGCCTGGAGTGGTAGAGTCAGAACCTCCCCCACCTCATCATCCTCCTCCTCTTCACTGGCAAGCATCGTGGCTCCCTTTAAAAGAGATCACAACAGACTACTGAAGCTACTGAGACATAGTAAATGATGTCTGGGTGTTTTCTGAAACAGTCCTACCTCTGGGTGGACGCCTTTAGGCGCTGCCGCCTGCCGTCCCCCTCCCTCCTCCAGCAGCGGCCCCAGCTCCATCAGCTCAACATCTGGGACAGGGGAGTCCTCAGAGATCCGGCAGTCTGCATCACTAGCAGACCCGTTTCGGCCTGACATAAGGAGACTGCCTGATGACCCACTCACAGTCTCTGTGTTCTGCTTCAGGTGGTACACTTCAATTTCACGCCTGGGGAACAAATATCAGCCTCACTGAAAAAGTGTGTTGATACATTCATGCTGAGAACAGATCTAGGAAGATACACATATACGACGACAATCAATAGAGGGTACAAGGTTTTGTAAATACAAGACTCAAAAGTATCGAGCAACACAAAAAAAAAAAAAAAAAAAAAGAATGTGATAAGCATTAAGTACATATGCATATTACTGGCTGATAAATAGGACATCCTTATTTCAGATGGTAATAAAAGCAGGAACACAAACTCATAACACAAACCTTTTTTGATACCCGTAGGAGAACTGCATTTATTCAAATAAAAAAATAAGGAGAATTACGGAGAGTGCATGTTTCTTTGTCAAACTGGTAATTATGTCCGGTAATGTGGAGTGTAATACACCCGCACACTGGGGATGTCACCCAAAACCGGGTTCTGAAAGCGGATCACCCGTAAGTAATTGAAAACCCAGAGTATTTTAAGGTCATGATTTTTCTGTCTACAGCCTACACATGCCCTCACAATAAGGAGAAAAGGACTGATGCCATTCTCTAACAGACTCACCCAGCTAGACTCATGATTCGAGTCAAATTGGGCTTTATTGTCATTTTGACACACATACAACTGGAATGCAGACATGATGAAATTATGTTTCTCTCTGAGATCTGTGCAGATTTAGCTAAATTGGTAAAATACTTGGTTGCAATAAGCTAAAAGACTTAAGTTAAAATATGTGAAGTGCATAGACTCATACTCAATCTAGCTGTACAACAACTCACTTTTCTGTAACAGACAACTCCATCTTATTCATGTCAGGGCCTTTCAATCCATATTATTGCACCTATACAGTATGGCACTATCATTTATCCTTCCAATGTATAATGTGTATATTCAAATTTATATTTCATTACTAGTGTGTTTTTTTTTTCTTTTTCATGTACAACTGTGACCAAGCAGTCTCCCTTGTGGATCGATAAAGTCTATCCAAGTTTAAGTCTAAGTTAATTGACCTACTTATTATTTATTAAGGCTATAACGTCATGCATAAAACAGAACAGATCAAGTTGCTCTGACATTGTGTGTTTGTATTAAATAAAATAGTTTTTGTCCTCGACTGTGAGATACAGTTTTAAGATTAGTATTATTATCAGTTACGATACCCGTGTCACTCACATCCTGAATTTCTGCATGGGGTATGACTGGTATGACTGGCTCTGGTGGACAAAATGACACAATAAATGCGCAGTAAATTGTCTAAAGTTGTTATTGTCCAGTGTGCACATTCCACTTTCCTATATAACACAGCGATGGGATTTACTAATTAGGGCTGGTGGACGTCAATAATTCGCATTTATCGTATCATTATTTTTCGGCTACCAAATATTTATCTGACTCCTGAATTAAAAAGGTTGCTGATTGATCTGGTTTTCCTCTCGCGAACATGTCTCACCGATCAATCAACAACAACAGAGAACAAAGGGAACTTCTGTAGGTCTGTGTCACCGACCAAAAATCATTCGTGGAGGTCGACAGCAGAACACCAACACACCTGATTTAAGATTTAAGACAATAACACGTCTGATGCACCAGCGACAAGCCTGTCAACACGACCAAGTTCCTGTTTAGCAAAGGTAACCAGATGGATGTTGATCAACGTTAGCACGGAGCAAGACGGACACGGAGCACGGAATGTAAACAAGCGCAACACACGGACGATTTCGTCCAATGTCACTTCATCCGTCCGGTGTGTTACACCTCACACAACGGCGCTAAATAACATCCCAGATCAGCTCGATGAATCGGCTAGTCTCGGATGGCTCCTATATCAGGTTGCTAACGTTACCTTGTAGCTAGCGCTGATGTGTCGCCGAGCAGGACAGGACACAGTGGCAGGGAATCAACTTCCTAGCGGCAAAGACAGAAGTCTTGACCGCGACGTAAACCCTAAACCTTTGCTAAATAGTCTACTGCAAACACATCTGCTGGGAGAATTTAGTTAAATGAACAAAAAAGTTACCTGGCGAGGCAGCTTTCAAACCAGGAAGGTGAATTATTTATCGACGCGAGAAACGCAAATCTTTCCGGAAGTTGAAGTCTCTTCCGTAACCAAACTCTCCGTCTTTCAAAGTAAAAGCTTCTACTGATGGTTGCTAAATAAAAACCTCTTATTTGTGAACAGGCAGATGTAAAACGGAAGATATTGTTTTTTATGTATGTCTTAATTATGTCAAAAATAAATTAAATACACTGATTACATTTTGTAATCTTAGCAATTATATATTTACCGATTTTAACTACCATTCCACATTGTATATACATAATGTCTTTGTATTTCTGTTTTCCTCTATATTTTTCAGTATTATTGTTTGATTGCCACATATATTTAAAAATGCATTCAAATGTAAATACTGTTAAGTACATCAAATCTAACTGAAATGTACTGAGGTCAGATGTATTGAAGGCATTGCCTCTTTAGCAGTATGTTGGAAATTAAATTTATAGTGATAAGTCAAGTAGAAAAAAGTATTTATATTGATAAAATCCCTAATTCGAGGAATCCACAATCCTGCCGATTGTCACGACAGATGGCTGCTTTCTCTGATAATTAAGAGATGTATGCCATTTTCTAAAAAACCTGTTAGAACATAGGTAAATAAATAGCTACACAGGGAATTTGCCTGGCATTTTGAAGTACCAGTTAATTTCCTCATCCCAATTATTCAAAAGGAAAAAACAAACAATATTTAACTATGCAACTTTCTTGCCTTGATAGAAAGATAGAAAATCATCACCCAAATAACATTAATGTGTCCAAAGCATCCCACTGGTGCCCAGCATAGTAAGCCAGCATCCTGAAACAGATTTTAATGCGTAGAGTTTTTCATACTGAAACATTATATGAATAAAAGAACATGAGGCACCCAAATAATACTCAACAATATCCAAACATTTTATTTATATCCACAGGAAAAAAACATTTTCACAGACTCCTTTTTTAAACAGCAATACATCACATTATGTTCACTTAAACTACTGTAACTGATAAATAAAAAAGAGGCACAAAGGGTAACATGATTGAATGATTGTATGTGTGTGTGTATATATATATATATATATATATATATATATATATATATATATATATAAATATAACACATACATATACACACATAAACATACACACACTAAACACTGGATTTGTTTCGCAAGCTCTGGTCCATGTCTTTTTTTAACAAGCCTGAAAGACTTTCCATGGGTCTAAATGGTGCAAATTACAATAAATTAACACATAAATAGATCACAGCGTGAGACCAGTGTGTTGCTGTAGCTGCATTTGTTAAAATGTGTTTGTGAATGCAGCCACCTCTGATACTGGTGCTTCTGTTTCAGATACTACAACAACAAAAATGTATAGAGATAACGCTTAAAGCTCAAAACATGTACATTTCAAACTGGACATCCTAATAGCTGCCAAATATCAAGTCTCTGTGCTCCTTTGTGAGTTATGTCTGTAAGTTCATATCTAGTTTCAACTAACTGGTTAATTTGTTAGTAATTCAAGTCAACTGGCACAGTCACAGACACATTAAAAGTATAAAAACAAGACAAATCTGTCTCCAAAAGTATATGCAAACACATACAAACCTGACATCTGGAATTTAAGCAGCTCAAGTTCATTACCAAAGGGACTCAATCGAGTAAATATCATCAACAAAAAATTTACTCATAATTTACAATATTTAGCAGTGGATTCTTTTCCTTCATACAACTAAATTGAAAGAGAATTTTAGATTTTCATATTTCTCAAGAAAAAAAAAAAAAAAACGTCTCAGTCTTGATGTTCATACAAATATGCATTATTTGGCAATGTTAAATCTACAGAAAACCAGTGTTATATCATATGACTGGGAACCTAAAAGAAATGTACCTGACAATATCGATTCATCTGGCATCAACAACTCAACATGAGGAAAGTTATTTTTGAATTATCAACCTGAAATCTAGTTAAATGCTGAATCTGTAACTGTTAGTGCCTGACAACACAGTGGTCAAAAATAACAGGCCCACTTCACTGTCACACATTGCAAACCTGTAGGTGATGGTTTGTGTTGTACTACACTCTACTGTGTTGTTCGATGCACCGTTTTCTCATCCTCTCTCTCATCCTCTCTAATACAGTTGGGCAGGTTAAACAAGACAAAGAAACACTTGTCGAGGAAGAAATGATTTACTGGCATAAAAACAGAATCTAACTCAATTTTGTGACTAATTCACTTGGATCCAGTGGGGAAGTTGCAGACTCTGGGTTGACAGGTTTAGCCTGGCAACAAATCAAGCATCTTCCCTTTATACTTGGCTTACATAGTGAGAGCCGTCATCTGCGAGCCAGCGCTTCTGAGCGTTCTCTGCTGCTCTTTGGAGAGCCTCTCTCTGAACGACCTGGAAGAACACAGAAAAAAAACAATAGGTCACCATTAAGGTTTGGACCTGTAGCTTCTTCTCAATCTGTTCACTCTCACTAGTATATTAAGTAACGTGTGTGCTGGTTTGACTGAGGAGACATGTCTGTTGTATAATTTATTAATGCTAATAATGATCTAATCTATACACAACTATTCATAAAGATGTTTGATAGTTTGTCAAGCCCTCTGGCTCTAAGTAGCTTTTTGTGATAAGAGAGAATATACTTTACTGTTAATTATTTTGCACTTAACAGAAATAGCTTTAAGTTTATCGTATTTACATCAGTTGCACAGTGCACATGTGATAAGAAAAGCCTTCCCGAATCACCAGGGGACGACATTTTGTTAATTTACAACAGTCAACGGACAACAGTCTCTGTGGATTGTTGTATCAGATTTTAACAGCTTTTTTTATGCACTCTTATTATCACAATGCATCTAATTTTGTCAGTATGATATCAACAATTGATTATTTCACAGTTAATGAGATTTATCCATTTCACACTCTTTAAACCTAAGTAGATAGCAGACTAGGAAAAAAAACGTGTGCACTAGCACACAGTAAAATAAATTAAATTCCACAAATTGTTAAAATGAACTAAATAAAACTAAATGGAAGATACAAAAATACATGTTGAGTAAAAGTATAATAATAATTAAATCTTACCTGGTCGTGGTACTTTTGGTTTGGGTAGCAGGGTGACTCTCGACCTGGTCCGCTTTTCACTCTGACCGCTCCCTGTCTGTCAAGAGAACGAGACCTAGGAGCTTTGAGCTGACTGCGTCTGTGCCACGACTTCAGCTGTTCGTTCACCACTTGTCGCGGGAGGCAATTAGAGCGGTACTGTGGATGGTCCCATTGTGCTGGAGGGGTTAATCTGATATCAGGAGGCAAAGGCCTGTGTGCTCTCTGATGGGGCACAGCGGCATCTTTATACCGATATTCATATCTGTTGGAAAGACCGGGAGACTGCTGGTGGATATAGCTGCGTGCCATGTCCATATCAGGTGGGTAGACCATTTCTTCACTGTAATAAGCTGCCTGCATACCAGAGCTGGGCGGGTGAATGGGATTATGGTAAAAGCCAGTGGGTGAGAAGGCTTGAGGTCCATAGCTGCCAACAGGGCTCGGGTGCAGGAATGGAGACGGATATTGTCTGGGGAAATCGCTGGGCAGTTCCTGACATGGGGAGCTATTGTAAGATGTAAACGAGTGTTCAGAGTTGCTATCCTCAGAGCTAGCATGGTTCCCGTAGTTCATTGTGGGGGAAGGAGACTCTGGTAAAGTTATTGAGTATTCAGTCAGTCGTCTCCTCGGACCTCTGGTGCGACCGCGTTCCTTATCAAACGAAGATTCAGGACTGGACAGCCTGTTAAAGACACAACAATTAAACAATGTGATGGCTTATCACTCATTTACAGCTCATTCTGTGAAAAACACAGGTGTGTGTGTGTGTGATGAATAACTACCTGAGGGAGAGCTGTCTGTGCACACGCATCTCTGGTGTGGAGGGTGTACTGCTGGATGTGGTGCGACTCAGCCTCAGATGGGAAAGTTGGACCGGCAGAGCTGACTGTGCTAAACAAGCCTCCAAAGGTGGCAACAATTCCGTTTTGGCCGGACTGCTGAAGACACAAAATGGCAGCATGAAAAATATGTTTGACATGGGTGAGTTGAAAATGCAACATCATTTTAATTTAATAGTTACAATTATTTGCAGGTAATCATCTCTTAACACTGTGTGTGTGTTAGAACACTGACATCAACTGACCTTTTTAAAGGTTTTTGTTCAAAAACAGCATAAAAATAAAAGACATTTGAAATCAAAGAAATCTAGAATAGAATAATGTGGTCCCAGAATGCTGAGTGGTATTTAGAGTGTGTGTGACTTTCTGTCTTGATGTTGAACACATCTAAAAGAATAACGCTCATAATGCCATGGCTCATTTTTAAAGAAACCTGAATTACACCTCGCTGTCAGTTCTGTTTTAGCACCAAACACTGACTGTGGTAGCACCTCTGCAACAGTTGATGGCAGTGTTGCACATTTGTGAACATTTACTCTGTAATTTACAGTTGTAACAAAGTTTGTACCATACATGGATTTGCAAGAGTAGATGAGGAAGACATATCATTATCATCAAACAGATCAGTAAGTTGGGTAGAAGTGGAAGTTATTTCCCATAACCTGCACCATTAACTCACACAATATGACAAAGCCCTGTTTGTTTTTCCAACACTAAAATCTTGATGAACAGGAAACAGTCTTGATGGATGACCTGCCCAGTCTTCATGGCTTGCACTTATCCACTCCTACCTGGATGAACAATTCTCCAGCCTGTCCATGAATCCTCTTATACTCTCAAACTATCACATAAGATCATCAGCTATATCTTATTATTAGATTCCACATGTTTCTTTTAGCCCAACGTATGTATCTATGACAGAAGTTATCTTGTTTCTCCTGCTCTTCCTTTCTCTCCATCGTCTCTGTTTCTACCCGTCTGGCCTTCCCTCCATATGAGCTGGGTTCTGCTCAAGGTTTCTTTCTTGCCACTGTCACACTCAGGCTGCTCTGGAGGTTTCAGGTCGGTTTATGTAAATAACAATACACAATTTGTACTGTTATTGATGCTACATAAATAAAACTGAACTGAATGATGTGCGTCACCTTGTCTTGCTGGAGGAGCGGGACTTCTTGCTCTTCTGATAAGGTTCATCAAGGCTAGACTCCGTCCATGGGGAGTGCTGGATGGGGGGAGAGTCGTACACAGGGCTCGATGTGAAACTCATGTTGGAGTCAATGCTCGGACGTGGAGACTGACTCAGGTTAAGCCGTGCAGACTGAGGAGTCACAGTAGGAGACATGTAGGAGCCGTCTACAGAGGAGTGTGAGGACACAGGGGGAGGCTGGGGCAGATCTGTTTCAACTGGATACGAGAGTCCCGAGGAAGGCTGTGAGGACTGGCTTGTGACTTCTGGAAAAGAAAGAAAACAACCGTTATATTAATGCTATTTCATTCTGACACACATTAACCTTTTAAGGAGCAACTTCTTTAACTTTAATTATGAGAACAATGTAGATTAGTCAAGAGACACACTTTCTTTGTTCCAATCTTTTTTGATTAACTGTCATTTAGATAGATAGATGCTTTATTAATCCCAAACTGGGAAATTTCACTTGTTCATTTGTACAAAACAATGCTCTAGTTCCCACCAACACTTGAACTTGCTAAAACTAGGACAAAGCCGTACCTTCATCTTGTACAACGGAATCAGATAAAGAGCTGTCATCAGAAGTGCCTTGATCTAAAAAACCCAAAACAAAAATAAAGAGATATGTGAAATGACACAGTCCTATGGAAAGTACAACACTATTGTCTTCAAGTGACCTGGCCTCTCACCTTGTTGCATGATATTAAAAGCAGGAAGTGGCGATGATCGGCCATGTTCCAGTCTCAGCTGAAAGGCCGTCTCTTGTAGCTGTTTGAGCTTCTTCTCCAATCGTCTGCACTGCTGTAAGCGGCTCTTCCTAACAGCCTTACTCTGGTGGCCCTCGTCACAGAGCTTGCGTGCAGCTTCGTATATCTTCATCTGAAGCGTCAACTCGGCGTCCACTAAACGCAGTTCTGAGTCCTGCAAAGTTGTTGACAGGGCGACAGAGAAAGACAGTGGTCTAGAAACACTGCATATCCTCGAGTTCTGTTTTTTTCAGGGTTTATAAAGCGTCTCCATACCTCTGCTCCTCGAGGGATGCTTTGTTCTTCCAGTTTAAACGCAGCTCCGATGCGTCTGCGAATCTGCGGAGGCTTCTCTCCTGGCAGAAGAGGGTAATCTTCTGATAGTTTGCCTGTCAGCTCCTAGAAAACATGGAAATAATTTAATCCAAGTGTCAATAAAGCTGCATTAGAAGATTATGAAAAGTTTATTTTTCTGAGTCTTGGTTAAATAATCAAAAAAAAAAAAAATGTAATGTTAAATCAGCACAAATGAATCTTTTCATTTTAGTTTCTGTTTGAGTCAGATCACATGGATCGGTTTTTCCATGACAGCTCTGAGACGATGTATCAAGTATCTGCCCTCCTTACGTGTTCAGACATATAAATTCAAGGAATTGGTTGCATAATTTCACAACACATTCTTTGTGTTTCTCTTTCTCACTGTATCAAGTATCTGTGTCCTATGCTGGCAGCAAACCTGGAGAATGACAACACATAACACTTTGTTACTGATTTTATTTAACAGTCAGTTAAAGACTCCTAGTTCAGAGAGTCAGGCAGCTCTGCAGACAAAGACATTAAGTGTGGCCACTGAGCTGAGAGTTATTCTTTTGTCACTGAGGGCAGGGAGAGGTATCATGACTCCCATTAGTTCACCTAAGCATGTCCCAACAAGAGTGCCCAGCCCGACTGTCAACAGAAAAAGAACGATCCGTCCTGGGATTTTACCCTGGAGCAGCTACACACCCAGAGCATGAGTCCACTTTGGAAACTCCTATATGTGGTAATTTTTGGGTTTTGTTTGATCCTTCACGGTGTACAGAAAGAGAAAGAGAGTCACAAAAGATCCAAAATTAAAGGGATGGCATGGGACAAAGGTCTCTTGAGTCAAATTCAGGAGGCTGCTGTGGGACCATTTAAATTGTTTTATCCAAAAGAAACCACCAGAACACCTCTTCAAAAGCTATAATACGTTCAAATACGACTTGAAACCATTAAACACAAAGACATGTTTGATAATCTATAATTTCATTTACACACAGTCACTATTCTGGACTGCTTTCCTTCTGACGTGTGCACCCTGCACCCAGGACCAGGCTGTATCTGAATCTCAAGCGTGGCTCAAGGGGCTGCCTTGTTGTGTTTCATTTCTGTTGGATTTAATTTGCTAAAGTTGAAGATTTTTAGAACAGGTTCAATGAGTGACTCATTGTGTAGAAGACTGTCATTTACCCTGTAATTTTGGGTTTGCATGAGGCTGGAGTAAAACCTCATCTAGGTCTCGTGATACTGCAAAGATGACCTAAATGTTTATGGATATCCCTAAAAATGGTCTTCTTGCAGGTTCATTTATGAACTGGCAGCATGCGTCACCAAAATCCTGCACAAAACTGCCCTGCCAGTTTAATCCTTCATACAGGTTCATAAAGGCACTGAATCATCAGGAGAAATGGAGGTACACTCTGTTGGATTACATAACTAATAATTACTGAGTTTTACTTTGTCTGCAAAAACCCTTAAAAAGCCTTAAATTAACTTGGATTATAATATTTATGTGACTCATCTGTTCTGTGACACGTCACTTACAGCTTCTCGGATGCAGAGCTCTTTCAGCTCCAGTAAGCAGATCTCCAGTCGGTCTTGAAGGTTCTGGTGTTTGAGCTTCATGGCCCGAGTGTGCGTGGTCACATCCTTGGTGTGTGTCGTCGGGCTGTCGGAGCCTGTGTTGTGCAACAGGGAGGCAACAAATGGAGTCATCTGAGAATATGCCACTGTTGCAAACATTTGTTTATTCAAAGGCAAAACTAAAACCCATAGTGTGGTCAAATTTGAATGAATAAATCATCGCACATTGCCAAAACATAACTTACTAAACCATAAGAAACAATACAGCGGGTAAAATAAGTATTGAACACACCACACTTTTTAATCCGGAAGCGGAAAGAACATCATTCGACCATAAACCAGCCATGACCAGGTGCTCTTCGCAAGATTTCTGACAGAGTAGTGAAAAGCATTATCAGAAGAGTTGTTCAAGAGTCAAGGACCACTAGTGCAGAGCTTCAGAAAGACCTGGAATTAGCAGGTACAGTTGTTTCAAAGAAAACCATAAGCAATGCACTCAACGGCCATGGCCTGTATGCACGCTCACCACGAAAGAATCAATTTCTGAAGAAAAAGCATGTTGAAGCTCGTTTAAAGTTTGCTGCACAACATTTGGAGAAGCCTGTAAAATACTGGGAGAACATAGTCTGGTCAGATGAGAGCAAAACTGAACTCTTTGGATGCCATAACACACACCATGTTTGGAGGACAAAATGCACTGCACATCACCCCAGAAACACCACACCTACAGTGAAGTGCGGAGGTGGAACATCATGGTGTGCTGGCAAACTTCATGTAATTGAGGGGAGGATGAATGGAAAAATGTATGTAAATGTATGTATTTCATCACTGAAAAACAGCAGACCGGCTATAAATCCTATCTTTGCGAAGCTTAATGTATTCAGTGTGTGGTGAAGTGGTGTCACAGTGGTGTTACTTCCGAAATGCACCTTAGCTCTGAAAATGTATTACAGCAACAATAAGTGTGCAGACAAATATGTCTTCTTAAAACACATCTGCCGCAGAGAACAGATAGCAGCATTCCAATAAGTACTCGCTGCTGATTTAGATCGTTGTGTTTAGCGACACTGAAACTGCAAAATCAGTATCAGGATCTTTGAAACTGTAAACAATGCGAGTGTTCGTCTACTGCTGTCTGTAACCCTGGTGACTAATGACAACAAGATTAGTCCCAGAGCTGTGGGAGTGGCTTCGGGGAAAATGCATTGCATACCTTCAGAGATTATTAACAGAATCCCTGCAGGTACTGACAAACATCTGAGGTGCGACAGGAAAGGAGTGTGACAGCACAACAATGGACCCAATAATTCCTTTTCCTGCTGACAGAATCCCTCTATTCTTTGTTGGGCAACACTTTTTCATTGTATAGACGGGACTTAACGTGACTTAATTAAGTCCCGAGGAATGTCAGGAAGGCCGGAGCCAATCAGTCGATACTACTGAGAGTAGAAAAACAAGATGCCAAGTGTTTGCTATTAATTCTATTGCACTACGATGCTGACCTGTGTGAGCGACCACATTCATAATTTTACAAGTTCATAACTTGAAATCACTTAAAAACAAATTCACACGCTTGATGAACAAAGGCTACACTTACATAGGCAGACATTGAGCAAATTTAATGTAGTTAACAGTGTTAAAATGTGGGTGCTACATGTCTAAGTAACATCCACATGAATGAATACTAGGTCCAAAAGTTTCCCAGCAGAACAATGAATTGTCACAAGATGGTCAGTGTTATTCACTTCTCTTGCTAGTGGTCATAATGTTATGCCTGATCAATTACACATTGGCTAGAGGGCTCCCCGGAACAAAAAAAATCATCAAATTAAAGGGTAATTTTACCAATTTTATGCATTAAACTGTGTTTACAAGTAAGCTACTGAAAATGCGAATAAAGTACATCTTATAGAGGAAACTGGTAAATCTGAAGCAAACTGCCTCAAGTGTCACCTTAGAGACTCCCTGGTCAGTCTGACAATTAAAAAGTTAAAAAAGAAAACTATCAATGTGTGTGACGTTGTAAAGGTCTGCATCCCGTGCTTCAACTGCATGAAATTAGACTTGTCAAGGCTGCACTAGCTGCTAGAAGCATAACACAAATATCGGACTCAGCAAGTCAGTGAATATGTGTATGAAGATGAAATTGATATATAATATATATATATATATATATATATATATACATATATATATATATATATATAAACTTTTACATTTTTACAGGTCACAACAGACCCATGAACTTTAGCAGAACTTTGAAACTTGTTGTATTTAACAAAGCAGATCATTTGGTCTTGGCTTTTAGCTGGATGGATTTACTACTTAAAACCAGTTGAATGTGCTTTGTACTGTGGTGCAGAGTTGACTAAAGAATGTAGATTATTTTATTGAGAGCACGACTGGGATTTCTGCTAACAGGACAGTTTTAGATGTAAATGTTATTTTCTTATTCTCTGAAAGAAAAACACATCAAGGAGCACAAGCCTAACTAACTCTCTAGTGGTCTTGACTAGGTCTTTCAAAATTATTATTCACATGTATAAAAAAGAGAATGTGTTTTTTTTTTTCCCGACGTGGTCGGTGCTCTTGTTGTCTTCCCTTGTTCTGCTGTGGTTTGATTTCAGCTTTGGGAAGAAATAGTATAACCAACTCTACCACCAGGCTCTCAACTTCAAATGTAGTGATAATAAATGATCCAAAAAAACAATTAACTATGTCGGTGCTTCAATGATGGTGACACACCTTATCTTCACTTGAAAAGGTATCAGTTCTGTGACCTGACAGATAAGGAGTCTGTAGGTCACAGAAGCATAGACGGGTATGTACGCATGTTACTGTGTTAAACACACAGTACTGACCATCTGGCATTTTATTTGCACAAGGGCAAGTAGTCAATTATTTTCTCATGTCATAAACAGAAATGGTAAAAATTTGAAAGAAGGTGCAGTGATAAGATTGACTGGGCTAGGCTAATGAATGTGCCCATTTTTTTTTTAAATCAATAACAGTTTGAGCCCTAGTAAGTAAGCCTTAAGACTGCGTATCTCAAAAAACAAAATTGTTACGATATAACTATTTGATCACACAGCATTCGGAACGCTGTGCCTCGAGACACCGTTTCAGACCAGACCATTTTCTATGTAGCGCTTCCAAACACGCATGGTGTGTCACTGTGAGGTGTGGTGAAGATGGAAAGGTCTGAAAATTAAGCAGGAGCCATGAAGACCATGAAGACTTGGAAGAACTTGTGCCAAAAAATGGTGCCATGTCATTTGTTTGGGGGTTTTTTTGTTTGGTATTAGAAAATCTGACGTTGACCAAAAAAAGCATTTTTTTGCAAGTGTTGTCGGGCTAAAATTACAGTGCTAACTCAGGGCCATGCAAGCCTATTTTACTACTAGTGTGGAATTATTCTACAATATTTACTCATAACAGCAAAAAAGTCCAATCTTAGTCAATCCACTGCATTAGTTCTTCTCCACCAGTAGAAAATGTTGTAAACACCTGACTATGCATGAAAAAAAAAAACGTTATATACCATGACACCATCAGAATTTTGGAAAATACCGTGATATACATTTTTGGCCATATGACCCAGGCCCAGCTGTGAGACATAGAAATGTGTTTTTACCTGAATGAAGGATGATCCCGCTGTCAGTGTCACTGATCTCTCCATTCCCCTCCATGTCAGTGGATTGACTTCCTGATGCTGTTCTTCAGAGCAAGCGAAAAAATAATGCAAGAGTCACAGCATGTCCTGTTAAGAACAATTTTAAGAAACATTTATTATTGAAACTATTACAACTTGATGTGAGAATATTTTATCTTCATTATTTTTTTTTTCCAGTTGTCAATTTATTGAGCCTTAAGAGGAATCTGAGAAAGATTCTGAACGTCTTGAAAATCTTTTGAAACACCCGAAATGAAATACAGATGACAGCATGGGAAAACAAAGATTTCCAAAAGATTTATACAACTATTAATATTCCTCTAATAATCAACTTTTTTTTCACTTCGGAAATGAATTAGACATTAGGCCCCGAAAAAGAGCAACATCATTCGTTGATTAAGAAAAGTAGAAGAATGTTTACACTAATCTTAACTTGAAAGAGCCGATGCTAAAATCTTGGATCCATTTTTTTTTTTAAAGAAACTATATACCACTTCCCACAACCTTTGGTTAGAAAAATCACGCTGCGTGATTTTGTGAGACTGGTTTCGCATGACTAGTC
Source organism: Mugil cephalus (assembly GCF_022458985.1). Classification (NCBI taxonomy): domain Eukaryota; kingdom Metazoa; phylum Chordata; class Actinopteri; order Mugiliformes; family Mugilidae; genus Mugil; species Mugil cephalus. Next base: position 2,240,807 of record NC_061773.1, on the reverse strand, counting down.
TTGTGAGACTGCGCAATGAGATTCGTCCAAATGTGAGGAAGATCTAAAAACTACTACACTGAGGTATGACAACAGAAGAGATTTGGACAAAAGCAAAGCCATATGAAAGACGCGCCAAACTAGAAGGCAAACATAGAGGAAATACCAACAACAACATTAGTTTGGTGAAAATTTCTGAATGAATTTGTGAAAACAGTAGCGATAACCGGCCATAAAAACAAGAATTAATGCAGGTTTTGTAAACACTGCTCAGCACTAAATCTTGGGACCCGTTGCCTCAGTGATTCAGGTGTGACTTTCCTCCTTGACCTCACAGACAGGTGTAGTCATAATGGTCTCACGCGGCATGAGTACACACACATGTTGCCAAGTCTAGGGTGTTTCCTATGACTGCCTGTTTGTTAATCGCTGATGTCACGGCCGCCATTATCTCATCCCTTGTGAAAACTGAGTTATATTATACATCCAGCTGGTGTCGCACACAATCGGCGAGGCTTGCTGGCTTGATTATTAACAAGGTGAACTAAAGAATGTGGCGCGTTCCAGCACATAGGGGGAGGTTCACGTTCATTAGCGCTCCAAAGTTTCTCAGTAGGTATATATTGAGCAACAAGCAAATGAGGTTAAAGTTACAAACTACTTCAATGTTGCTCCAGCACAGGGTGACATTAAAGAATGAGCAAGAGATCTATAAAATACATCCTGAGCATGACACACGCCCTGTGTGAAACTCATGACTGTGACTGGACACTTCACACCTCCACATTACAGACAACCAGCTGCTGTGTTTGCACAATCAAGGCGAAGCAGCTCATGCACAGCAAACTAAAAATACAGCACATGCCAGCTCTGAGATTTCAGAGATTTTTTAAGTTAAAAAAAAAAACACAAGCTTCGTGTGTGACAAATGTTCTACAATTATTAACATCCACTGCAACAAAAACTTTTATCAACCACATTCATTTTGGCAGACACATGGTGATCAGTGGGTTACCTCAAACCCAACCACCTGCAGTAGTTGGCGCACGACTGAAAGAAATGTCAGAGCCCAGGTTGACACCTATAAAAAGTCCATTTTGTGTGATCCTGACAGTCTAACGTGCATATATTTATTTATTTTTAAAAAGCTTCTATTTTAGATTTTTGGGCTGATAAACAATTATTATAATTATCAAAATAGCAACAGGTTATAGTCATTAGAACTAGCTTATTTATTGTTTACCATAATACAAAAAGACACCTGATAGGGGATTTTAACACATTTTCAGTTTATAAATCCCCTGGAAAAAGAAAACAAAACCAAAAAAACGCTCGTCCCACTGAGAGGAACCGAAACTCCTAATGACTGATGCACTGTCTCTTATCATCAAAACAAAACACTATGAAGAAGTGAGAAGTCAGATGTTTTGTTAGTCATAATCTAGCATTTTGTTTAGTGTACGTTATATTTTCCCTAAAATTCAGGTTTTTGAATGGACCACGTTCAGACAATAAGCAAACAGCTAACAGGTAAAACATTCACATCAATACTGACATGGTTTGACAAAAAAACATTCAGATCACTACACAATACTATAATAAATTGATTCTAAATTCATATACCTAGAAGGCACAGATTCATTTAAATACACATACGCAGGACACAGATACGGCAAGTTGGACAACGTCTGAAAAATGTCACTTACTTTGTGAAAAACTTGTAAGAGAAACTATCAAAATCCAAAGAGTGAAGGCTTTTCCTCAGATCCAGCCAGCTTGAATTTAAACACAAAAAGAATCTCGAGCTGAGTGGAGTATGCACAGGAATGAGGGACTCGCCCACTAAGAAAGCGCTGCCTGCTGAAGAGGAGTGGCCTCGTATGGGGAGGGCAGAACACTGGAGACGGGATCGAGTAACTTGGCTCTCCTGTCTAAGTCTGAAACTGTGTCAACAACAATGACCAATGTGGTGAGAAGTTCAGCAACGCTTTACAGTCTCATGAGCGTAATAACGGGTGGGTGGAGGAGACTTGTTCGAGACGTGTGTCCCAGAACAAAAGCACTAAAAAGATGCATTTTGGCAAAGACTTGAGGCCCCAGGAGAGACAACGTTTTTTATCAATCAATGAATTGACTGAACTCTGTCACCAAAAACAAACGTGTCCTGCTTTTCTCCATCATACATGAAAAACGTACATTTTTCAAACAGCTTTGTAATTTCTTACTCAGCAGGTGTGAGGGACAGCGGTTTGACTTGGGGAGCTTGCTTTTATTACTGGTTTTAAATGAGTGACTTTGTGATTGAGTCTTAATGACTCTCTCCACAGTTTTTATTGCAACAACCACTATAAATCACTGCTAACTACTGAGAGAGTTTTACTCTGCCAGTTCTAAGATTAGATATCTGGTTTACTGCATGTTTACTGCCATCTCCTGGTTGTTTAAAAAGTAGAGAAAAAGGATCCCCTGAAACTCCATCTACTTCCAAACTGCCAGTATAAAGGCCATTTCACATCCTGCCTCCACTAAAAAGAGGGAAACATATGCCTGTGGGGTAGTCCACATGATTTACAGAGACAGGCAGCACCTGCTCTGACACAGCATGGCTCACATTCATTGTGAATCTCAATATTCATTTTGGCTTTCCAGGAATGTTAGTGCTCAAGACACTCAGAAAACGGCCCAGTAACTCCCAGACACCCAGGGATCGGATCTCAAATGACACGGCACCGAGAAGGCAGCAGCAGCAGCAGCAGCCGCAGAGACAGACGGTTAACAGTTTGGTTCAGTAACTTTTACATTTAGACTTTTACAGTGTGACTGGACACATCTGACAAATACCAAACATGTAGGCAAAGCCTTCTAGTCTGACGATATTACATATGCCAACAAAGACACAAATGGTACAAGCAGACAAATGATCTTTAAGTTAACTCAATACTCGCTCATGTACTATCTAATAGAATGGCCCTGCAAGAGCATTTTGGGTGAGGTAGATTGTTGTATACTATAATATGTAGTCCACTATATTGATATCAATGGGGATTGGCTGAATAAAGTAAAAAGTGAAGCTTCATGAATGTGGTGTTTAGTGGTGCAACTAATGAAATAGTCTAGGATTTTCATTGAAATAAATGTCTATTGTCAAACAAGTAAACACAATAATTATTCAGCCTATGGCCCACTGGCTGTTTGCACTTTTATTTATATATTAGACTATATGTTATTTAAAATGAGTGTCTGTGGCAACATTTCCCCGCAAAAACATTGTTTTACTTCCTGCTAACAAGATATAACTATCGATATAACTACTCTCACCTTCTCCCACATTGTATTACCTGTAGCATTAAAACACCCTTGTTGTTACCACCAGAAACCAAGGGAAAGCTGCAGCGAAACACCAACCACCTTCCAGCTGCGTTTCGGTTACTGCGATAAAAACATATCAGCAGCGGCAAACAGGATGCATATCAGCATCAAGCAGTTTGGTAATCTAAAATCAGATTACCAGTCTTACTAATAACTGATTACCTCATCTACTCATGGGAAACTGCAGCAAAGAGGTTTTACCAACACTAAGAGAAAAAGGCTCCAACACATTTTACATTCCAGTTAGAGGCCGAATTATAGTTTATGACTTCACATCTGACGACGCATTAATCAGATTACAGACCTCCTCGATCAAAAACTGGAATACAACAGCAGCAGCTAAATCCATAAAGCTTTATTTGAAAACTATTTAAACAATTTCCCATCCGTCCAGTAGCCAGCTGGTAGTTTATACAAACCAAAAGTTCCCAAGAGACAGAGAGCAGGTTTTATGTAGGCAGAACAGCAGCTGGCAAAACAAATTCTTTAAATATTCTTGAGACCTTTATTAAGTGCACAGCTAGACCACTGCTGCCAGTGTGGCATCCTCGACTGCCAGGGATCACACATTTCCCCTTAATATTTCCTTCTTCCACCTGGATCCAGACGGATTTTGCTGTTGTGATGCTATAAAAAAAATGGTAAAATGTCAAAAAGGCAAGCAAATAAACTCTCCATCCATCTATGCTCCATCACCAGGTGTGCAGAAGTGGTGTGTCTGGTGTGGGCAACTTAATTAGACGTTTGTGCAGCAGCACCATGCAAAACTGTGACCAAGCAAGGCTAAACTGAGATCATGACAGAGTCGACCACACACTAGTTCATACATTTATACCTAAAGCTCCTCTTATGTGGCTTTAAATCTGGTAACATCTCATTTTCTCACATAGTAATTAACTTGACATAAATCCATTTATACCAAGTTTCTCATACTGCAAACTTTAGCGTGGCGTTATTGATTGAAAGCTGTAAGATCTCCGACTAGAGTAATGTGGTTTGCAGAGAGCCGGGCGGCACAGCTTGAGTTTGAAGCGACCGCCCCGCCAGCAGGTCAGCCAAGCTGCAGGGGTTAAGCCACTTCTGTCCTATTGCCCTCAGGTCAGCGCTCAGGAATGTATAGACCATGGAAATATTTCAATTCAAAGAATTACAAACTCACCAATGGGACTACTGCTGCTGTGGGGGGAAAAAAAACTTTACACTGATGAAAGTTTCCAGTGTGTCTCCAATCAGTCATTTTCTAAAAGGTTTTCTAAAAGGTTCACTGTGCCTCTCTTCAAACATGCATTCTTGCAAGTTCTCTGCTTTTCGCTGCAAAGAGGATGTTACAAACTAATAACTTCTCTGTGCAGACAGATATCTTTACAGTTTATGATGCACTTCTCATTTGCAAACAATCACATGAGGGGGAGAAGAAGAAGAAAAAAACTCCATGAAGCTCATGGTCTAACATGTACAGACTGGGTGTTACTGTTTAATGTTGCGTTTCAGGGGTTTTGCTCCATGTCCGTGGAGATGCTGAGTTACCTGCCAGCTAAATAAACACCTATAATGTCAAACTACAGCAGCAGTGTCATAGAGAAATGTGTGATGTTTAAACTAAAGACGATGGCAACGAACTTTGAAGCTGCACTACTACTGTTATATACACATATATTCCAGTTGAGGAAAATCCTTCAAACCGCTCAGTCAGCTGCTGGGCCTCAGATTTAAAAACTTTCACAAAGTTTAATAACCCACATTAATGGCAAGGTTTCCCCCCAAAACTACAGCCCTTCAAGTACACCTACTAGTTATCAAAAGTTCAACAGCACTGACTAAACATGCTTGTTAAAATAATTGATAACGTTACTAAAGTTGTTGTTTCTTGCTCTTACCTCAGCAGCTAGTTAGCCTGCTAGCATCGTGCCTCATCTACATCCATACACACTCAGGCTCCATGGGCTCACAGCCTCCCAGATTTCAGTTGGAAGCTTTTTTCTAGCTAGGAAAAATAGCAGAAAGAAAAACTTCTTAAGAGTCGTTACATTACGTTACTGTGGCCGAAACAAATGAATAAACTGGAACAGAAAGATTTAAAGTTTAAATCTAGCAAATGAAACGCAACTTTTTTTCTGACGAGGCTACTCCGAGAGTTTTTAGTCAGAAGTACAGCAATGCCGTGTTGCATTCATGTGCAATCGGAAGCAAAAGCAAGCACCCAGTATTTACCATGGTAACCGCATTTCCACATGCGTAAAACGGCACAAATATCACGCCAAGTCATCAAAATAGAGAGAGAAAATAGTGTTTAAAGTGGTTTATGTATGCAAAACATTCACTCACGGTCAGTAAGACATTGTTTCAGGCTCATTTCGTGCCATAATTCCACAACCAGCTGGGATATTCTCAGTATCTCACTTGATTGCTAAAATAAAAACAACTGCCACAATTCGAAGCATTTCTTATGCTTTTACAGTATTTATACGCTACTTGTATCGCTACAAGCGACGCTTACCTCTGTAGTATAGGAAGTTACGAGGTCACCATGAGCTTGTGAACGACACATAGATGTCCACTCCTGTGTGGGTGTGTGTTTTTACTGGCAGTGCTGGTACTACAGAAAGAAGAGATGATGAGATGCATTTATTGATCATTACAAAACGAACGTCTCCCATTGTGACCCATCATGGGCCCAAATATATTAAAGCAATTAAATACTAAGATGGTGCATCTTACATCCACTAGAGGTCAGCAGAGCAACACACAGAGTTTCAATCTTATGAAGCACACCATAAGTGTGACCATAAATGCGGCAAAATACAGTTTATGTTTCGATCATTACAGCTCAGACTTTCAACACTTGTATGTTCTCTTCTCCAATGACCCTGCAAAAAGTTTACCCTTACACTACTGACATTTTACTGCCGCCCATAATCGTTAACCATAAACTTGGATAAATCATAGACTGTTTGTATCCTCTGTAATATAGCTTCAATTGACCTTAGTTAGAACATATTCTGCGGTAATTACCACAGTTTCTATTAACTAAAGTTCTCAACTGTTTGTGTACACTGGTCCACATCTTCCATATCTGTACACTACCTGTCAAAAGGTTGGACACATTTAATGTTTTTCTTTTTCTGTATTTTCATGACTATTTACATTCTCACTGAAGGGATCAAAGCCATGAATGAACACATATTTAATTATGTGTGAATAACTCACAATATGTTTTATATTTTAGATTCTTCAAAATAGTCACCCTTTGCCTTGATTACTCCTTTGCACACTCTTAGCATTCTCTCAATGAGCTCATGAGGTAGTCACCTGAAATGGTTTTCCACTAGTCTTGAAGGAGTTCCCAGAGATGCTGAGCACTTTTTAGTTCTTTTGCCATCACTCTATGGTCAATCTCATCCAAAACCACTTGGACTGGATTTAAGTCAGGTGACTGCAGAGGCAATGTCATCTGGAGCAGTACTCCAACACACTCCTTCTTGGTCAAATAGCCAATACACAGCCTGGAGATGTGTTTGGGGTCATTGTCCTATTGAAAAAAAATGATGGTCCAACTAAACACAAATCAGATGGGATGGCATGTCACTGCTAGATGCTGGTTCAGTGTGCCTTCAGTTTTGAATAAATCCCCAACAGTGTCACCAGCAAAGCACCCCCACACCATCACACCTTCTCCTATATCCTTCACCGTGGGAACCATGCATGTAGAGACCATCCGTTCACCCTTTCTGTGTCAGCACAAAGCAATAGTGGGTGGACCTCTCTTTCCTGGGGCACACCTGTGAAGCAAAAACTATTTCAGATGACCACATCATGAGGCTCGTTTAGAGAAGGCCAATGGCTTGTAGCACTGTCAACAAAACAAAGAGTGACTACTAAATAAAAAATACATTTAAACAACATACATTTAATTAAAAATGTTTCTTTGTTACATAATTCCATATAACTTGCTTCATATATTTGATGTCTAACATATATAGAAAGTACAAGTAGAAAGTAGTAAAAGTAAAGAAAAAACATTGATTGAGGTGTGCCCAAACTTTTGACTGGTAATGTGCATATGAACATACTCTGCACTTACTGCTTCTGCACTTCTGGCTTGATGCTAACTGCATTTCTGTGCCATGTACTTGACCATGTGCAATCACAATAAAGTTGAATCTAATCTCATCTAAACTAAACAACAACAAAAAAAAAAGGTAAGACACACGAATTAATGAGCAATATTAATTAATAAATGGAACAGCTTAGTAACCCACTTTCAATTATTTTTTTATTTATCTAAATAGTCTCTAGTCACTCAACAGAACCCAGACTCTGAAATACCCAGAACAAGCACTAGGGTGAGAGTGGCAGAGAAAAACCTTAACAGGAAGGACCTAGAGCATATCGAAGGACCCATCTGCTTGAGGCCGACAAAGGTAGAATAAAAGAAAAAATAAGAGAGAGAGCGGCGGGACAGAAAAGGGGAAGGAAAGAAGAATAAGAAGAAAGAAGCAGAAGCAATAACACACACAGCACATATATACATAAATGATACTAACACGATGCCATGTGGAACATGTGACACTAATGATGATAAAAAGGATAAACAGAGTCAACATTTAATATATTAGTGTAGAAAAACTTAGTGGGCATTCAGTGTGATAAATAAATTGATCATAAAGTTACTAATATTACAATAAATAGGAGTTTTGATCACAAAAGTGTCTAAAAATGGCATTATATAGTATATAGGGTTCCCAGAGCAGATTATTTATGCATCACAGCTATAGTGAGAATGGATAATTGTTAATCATTAATACGTTCATATGGCTGATGGGGCCAAGGCCACACATCCGTAACACACAGCTCTTGACTAACAAACACAGCAGTCAACTTATCTTAGCACTGATTAAATTATGCTATCCACGTGTAAAATGGTGATAAAACTAAGTCTTTTCAAACACATGTCGTTGTCAAACTTTATCTTGAGGAAATTTGCAGTTCATTGGCTCTTAACACACATACAACAAGAGGATGCTCGATAGATGATAAACAATGTTTGTCTTTTTCTGCACTTCCTTTTTTCAAGGACAACAATAGCACACAACCTCATCTGTGTGGTTTTGTTTTAGAGAGAGGGACTTATAATAAACAAACCTAAAGCCACAATAATTTGATGTATTATAATAGATTATTTTGGTATTTATTTTCTTAATCAGAAGATTTCTTTTCACATTTTTTTGCTGAAATTGTATGGCCACAATTACTCTATTCATCCTGCAACCCTACAACATTGTGAAAAGAGGGATAAAAGGTATTTAAGATTTGTGCATTATTTCAGTAAATTGAAGCAATTTCTTCTACATTGTTCATGGTTTTGAAAGTAAGTGACGAAAACCTCTAAACTAAGGGGAAGGCTAGAACACACTCACTATGTCAACATTAAAACTTCTGAGCCTCCACAGTTGAACAGCTACAATAGTTTGGCCACAAACAACTACAGGGAGCGCAGAGGAGGTTTCTTTCAACTCTTTCAAGTCTTTGGTATTCCTTGTTACGATATATAAAAAACATCGTACAGGAGATGTTGTTAATCCTCATCACAGATGTCAGGTTTGCTCACAAGACAATTTAGAGATGAATTATCTGCTCTGATGTAGGATGTTTAAACCTTCTGGGAGGACTTTTTTTTTTTTAACGAACTTTGAATTATGTCAAATGTAGGCCTAACAGGCTTGAGCTGAAGTTTGGAGAAAAAGGAAACCACAGACACTCAGTTCATGTGACAGCTGCTGTGTTGGCATGGTCTCGCTGTGAATGCTAGTGGTTAAGCAGTTAGAAATAAATGTGCTGTACCTCCTACTGTAAAAACTCAACATAGCTGCAGCGCTTGGCATTGGACAAAGAAATGTGCTATAAAGGAGACAGAATGCCTTAATAATAATAACTGTAATTAACCCACAATAGGGAAATTTGTTCCTGCTGTTTGACCCACCCATTCATTCACACAGTAGTGTGTACCGTTGGAGCAGTGGGCTGCAGCCTCTCAGGCGCCAGCTGAAGAGAAATTTGTGAGTTAGATGCTTGCTCAGGGCACCACAGCCATGGACACGGTAGGTCCCTCTGTCCCAAGCTGTATCTCTAACCACTACTCCACAGCTCCCAACATTTGATGACAGCTGTTATGATGGTAGCTATTAGGTTAGAAAATAGTACAATTCCCCATTAAAATAAAACTATAAAGAAAAAATTTCAGGATAAAAGTAAATGCAAAAACACAGTGTTACAGCAACACAGGCAAAGAACAAACTGAATAATGTTAAGTATTAAATGTACAGCAGAAATAACTCCTACCTGCATATTATCCTACTTTGACACTTTTGAGATCAAAATTGTAGACCAACAATTTTCTCCAGTTTTCTAAGCTGTTCTTGTAACTTTCTTACTTGATCACTGTTCTTTCTCAGTGATTTAACAGTCCCTGGTTAGAAGTTTCACTCATTTTATAAGTTTACGTCAAGTTCAAGTATCATGCAGCATGACTGATTTTTGTCCAGAAAAAAATCCGAGTACCATAGTGAGAAGCAGACAACCACAGAAAAGAGAACTGCGTGGTGGTGAGAACATTACAAGTTCACAGTGACAGAAACTGGCAGCTAAAGCGTAGGAGAGGCTGATAAGACAGGGTGCCAAGGGCTCACCTTTCATTTTGAGTATGCTAGACTGACAGAATAACGTTCAAGTCCCTCCACCCTCACAGGACTTGCTTTTATATATATTCAAATATTCAGTTAGAATTTTTTTCTCAAGCAGCAATAAAATAAAAAATATACGTTTAAAAGATGTTAATGGTGTTTAATAATATAATTCAATACGATTATCAAGTAATAATTGATTCATGGCACTTGGACCTTGAAAAGTTAGAAACTGCAAAATGTTCACAGCTGTTAACAGAAGCACAGAGAAATAGAATTTGAACTACTCATGTGAACTACTTGGTTCACATGTGTTAAAGTGGCTTTTTACGGCATTTCACCACTTCTTGTTTCGGTCCACTTGACTTTTCATGTCACGGTTATCAGTGATGAAGAAAAAACAACTACACTCATCATTGCCACACCTGAACATCAGAATTCACAGCCAATGTCTGAGAAAGATCCATTAGACCCAAAAAGAAATAATGAATCGCCACATGTGTAAAACATCCATCCACTGAAGTAACAAAAGTCAGAATGACGTCCTTTGCCAATTTGTCAAACCACAGTGCAGTAGCATCTGGCACATCTCCAACTGCCTGTGTGTGAAGGCTGAGACCTGCTCTGTTCTCAAGTTAATAGCGCAATACTTTAACACTGCCACCTGTGCAATAAGCACAAAAAGTCTATTGTGAAAATAAAATGTTCACGCTCATAAATCTGATGCATTATTGAAGATAAATGGGTCTTCGCCCTGATCACGACTCTGTTCTGAAATGTTGATGATTTTTACATGTTTTATAAAGTAACCAGCCCCTCACTAGACAGGGCACTTTATTCTTATTCACAGCATAAAAAAAGAACTCCCTTAGAAGTACATTGGCTGCTCTGCTAGAATAGATGTTCTGCAGCTGTTTCTACCCTGAAACTGAAATAGTGGTTAATGCATATAGAGAAGTGGACTAGACTTCAAATCCTCAGGTTGACAGACTGTCAAGCAAAGTATCTAACCTTTACACTACCCAGCGGCCACCACATAGCCACCCACTGTCTTTGTTCTGTCTACAAAGCCAATGTACATTTTCCCTACCTGATACTAAGTGCAGCAGGTCACATATCTGCAATAGTGTTGTGAGAAAAACTCTTTCATACAAGAGGGGAAGTTCCTGACCCCCTCACCCTCAGCCTGGCATCTAACCCGGTTTTCACGATTTTGAAACCACTTGATTCATAACGCACATACAACTGAAAAACAAGTGGGCACATGAACATTTGAACTTTCATATACCTGACTTCCCCTTAACATAGGCTCTCCTTTGATTTCTGAGAAGTTATACATTACACAGCCAGGCAGTAAATAGGTTTTTTCATAGTTTTTCAGAAAGGCCAAGAAAAACGTTTTACATGCAGACTTCTTCCTCCCAGGAGAATTAACAGATGGCAGGTGTTGTCTCGATACAGGAGGTGAGGTAAGGCCTGAGAATTTAGAAATATTGCAAGTGGGCTTCTCTTTATGTTTTGAACCACTTTCAGGTTACACGTGAGACTTTCTACATGCTTCCACACAACAAGTGTTGTTTCCTGTTACAATCTCTTGTGTTGGTTGACTATGTTTCCATAGTCACATCGTGTGGCTGAGTGCAACGTTTTTTTCCTTCCCTTTTTGTTTATTTGTTTTCTATTTTCTTAAAAAAAAAGCTAATTTTATTTATCAAAAGAAAGGTTTTACAGAAAAGCTGGCATCTGAATTCACTCTGTGATGCCAAGAAGACAGTGACAGATAACAGTCAAAGTGTAAACACAAAGTGAAACAGTTGCTCGTAGACATAAAAGACAAAACAAAACCTATGAAGGAGGCACAGTCATTCATGAGATCTTCGAGACGTTCGTTAATTGTTGTTTTTAAATCAGAGTTTCAACAAACCGACACTGCTATTATGTAATTGCACACATTAAAAGAAAGAAGCTACATTACTTTAAGCAGAAAAGGTTTTCACATCTTAATGCAGCCGTGTAACTAATTTTACAGAACTAGCAGACGTCATTACTTGGCGTTAAAAAAAAGTGGCATCGCTGACATGGCATCACTTTTTCAAATGCGAAACAGATCGGTTCTCAAAACACATATTTCTACTGTGACTTTAAAATTCAATTATTACTGTCATTTTTTAACATATATGTATTCACACAGAGTAGTCCTGAAATAGGGGAAGAGAATTCATTAAATTGGCAACTACTTAAATGAGAAAACAAGACCTGAATATTTGCACCAGAAACTCAAGCGTAACCTGCTGCTCAAAGTGTTGTTTTGTGGTTTTATCTAATCATTGTCATAAATGTTTGCAATGGGGTGTCGCTTTTATGTTTTTATACAATTTTATCAATGCATTTGGTGAAATGTACTAAAAGTTTCAAAGAGAATTTCGGCTGGATTGAAGAATATAATTATTATTATAATTATAATGCAATTAAATAAATTAAACAAATTAAATAATCCCTTCTCAATGGTATCACAGAGGTTTTATTTCAGTGGGAAACTTTCTGTTGTACTTTTAATATACACAAAAGCAGAGATCTGTTTTTAAATCTTTATTTTGAAAGGATATATATATATATATATATACTTTATATTGGTATACATCTACAAAAACTCACACATTTTTCAAATAGCAACTTCATTCAAATTCTAAAAGCACAAAATTCAAAATAATAAAATATATCAACTAAATGGTTAAATGGTATTTACATCTTAATTATTTCAACTGTGCTAAATTAATGCTAAATGCATATATGATAAGGATTTCCATACAAACAAGACATCACTGAATACTGAAACACACATATGTGATCATATACAGATCAGCAGGAGCAATATAAACAGCCACTTTGGTACGTGTACAAAATAAGCATAAATGAAATGTACAAAAAGAAAAGATATTATACACACTATTGTTCTGTGTGTGTACAGTGAGAACTGTAATTAACAACGGCATCTTAACAAATTTTCCTTTATCATGTGTCTGATTTTCCTGTGTAAGTGTCCCCTGAGACATTAATGAAACTGAACCTCAAGTTGAAGGACTAATAAAACAATGACTTTTCAACCTTGAAAGTTAAAGATAATCATCAGCCCTCTCCTCCTACACAAACATCTGAAGCTGAGTTCTCCCACCAGTTGTGCCGTAGCTCTCCGAAGTGCCAGCGTTGGTGAAGGAGGCTGAGGAGTTGTAGCTGTGCTGAATCTTGGATGTTCTGAGGCAGGTGTTGTACATGTATTTAGCTCGCCGCTTGAAGTGATGGTCCAGGAAAAAGTAGATAGCCGGATTCACGCAGCTGTTGAAGAAAGCCAGGCAGCATGAGAGGACAAGCCCGGCCCTTTGCCAGAGGGGTTGACAACTCTTATCCCAGACAAGTTCCCAGACAATTGTGATGGTTTTGAAGATGTTGAAGGGGAGCCAGGACACCACAAAGGCCACTATGATGCAGAGGACCATCTTCAGGGAGTGTCGGCGGCGGGCTTCAGCTCTAGGATTTCCAGCAGTGACACAGTGCTTGTTGAGGTGCATGATGAGGGTACCATAGCAGAGCACAATTATTAACACTGGAAAGACAAAGGTGAGTAACGCCATGAGCAGGTTCATGACTCTTAAGAAAGTTGTGGACTCTTCCACACAGTAGGACATATCATCATCTTGTACGATCACCTTTCTGAAGACCAGGGATGGGATGCCGAGCAACAGGGAGATAAACCACACTGCAGCACAAGTGACACGAATGCACAGACTGCTCCTGAGGTACCTCAAATCCATCAGATTCACCACGGCCATGTAGCGATCGATGCTCATGCAGGTAAGAAAGAAGATATTGGAGAAGCGGTTCACAGCAATAATGTAGCTACTCAGCTTGCACAGTGAGTCTCCGGCATTCCCAAAGTTCCAGTGGTTGTTCTGGCTGGCAGAGATGGCCCACAGCGGCAAGGTGAAGACGAAGACGAGGTCAGCTACTGCCAGGTTGACAACAAAGGTGTCCACCAGACGAGCATTCCTCTTACCTTTGGCGCCCACAACTGAGATCACAAAGAGGTTGCCCAAAAATCCTGTGAAAAATATGATGTAGTACAGTAGGGGCAAGAAAATGTGGGAGCCATGGAGATTGGAGTCAGAGCACACGGGCAAATGGAAAGAATCGTTGAAAGTTAAGTTAGTTTCATTTTCATAATAATAGAAATAATCTCCGTCAGAGCCCATTCTGAGAGATCCGCGAGAAGCTCACCAGTGCAGCTGTGGCAGGGTGGTTAATATAACCATGTCAGTGTGCTGCTGCTCGATATTACAAGTGAAAACCACAGAGAAAAATAGAGATCCTAGTTGAGCTCTCCTCCCCTCACCTTGCAGCACCAGCATCGTCTCCCTTTGACTGTCTGAAATAACTTCCTCTCTCAACCATTTTCTCGTGTGATTTCACGAGACATTTTCAACTGACTGAAAATGTGTTTACTCATTTGAATATTTTTTTTTACAAATCTAATGAATGCAATGTTCTCTAATTATAGTAGACTAGCCAAGTCAAGCCAACTTTATTGTCAATTGTGATATGTGAGACACAATACAGGATTGAAATTATCCTCCTCAAAGGCCTATGGTGTAGCAGCTTAACAGAAAATATAAACAAAGTGTGAACAAAGTGTGCAAACGTTCTATAGGATAGCTGAAGATTTGCATTCGAAGCATCTACATTCGGTCACATTGCTAGCCCAAAGATATTTCCTCACATACATGTGATTTATCTTTCTGCCCAGTAGGGGGCAGGTAAGCTTTACTTGTATTTTCTACGCAGTGACCTCCCACCTACAGTCAGGCAGTGTGTGGTTCCTGAAGCAAACGTTAGTAATCTCCTTCGAAAGAAAGAGTTTCCTTTTCATTAGTGAAACTGTTTTGTTTCTTCTGGTTCAAGTCAAACAGGAGCAAGTTTCCTTACTACAGTTAAATTTCTCAATTAATTAATTAGCTTTCAATGGCTTTATTGAACCAATGATTGTGAATGAGTGCAGAGTGCAGTGTCTGTTCACTGACAAGTCTTTTTTCATTCAATCATTCAATTTCAAACCATTTATTTGTAAATAATATGTAGGCAGCAGTTAATTCTTCTGTAAGTCCGTCAGTTTGGGATTTAAACAGAAGCAAATGTTTTTCATTTGTAACTGCATGTGGCATTTGAGATGAGAACACAGTGTTGCAGCAACAGCAAACAAACACGATGCTCAACACAAACTTAATCAGTGCAGTGATTTTACAGTGATAATGTTTAAAATAAAATGTATAAAAAATGCCTTTCACATATTTCAATATTCACATTTTTTTTGCAAATTTACATTTCATCAGAGCCTTCTCCTCGTGCCATTGAACAGCTGTAATACAACCAACTGGACATACACTCTTAAGTCCATGTCTTAGCTCACTTTTAATTGTTGCACCATCTGAAATGTCATTTGCCAAATTCTTTACTATCCCCATTTAATTTGCACATTAAGATATCAGTTGCCAGGTAACTACAACCTCAAAAGTACAAAGAAGGAAGAAGTATGTTTCAGCAATTTGAATATCCTGTCTGCTGTGGCAGCAGATGATCTGAGTGATAAAATGATCAAGCTGCTCTTCTTCATTGGTTGAAAGATTTGCGCTGTAAATTCCCGTACCAAGTCTGCGAAGCAACCACATCTGTGAGCTGGTGATGGTTTTCACCGTGCTGGTGGCACTAGTCTGATGTCAGAGATTATTTGTTCAATGCCCCTCTGCCCTTGATTAAAGATTATTTACAGGAAAGAGAAGGCAGCCCTAACTACTGGTACAGAGAAACTGTCCCCGCAACTACCTCTTCAAGTTAAAGTGACTACCTCTGCCGAAATGAACTCCTGAGTTCTAGCTCGAAGCTGTCGTGTTTGGGGCCCGAAAAAAGTGAGGAGGTTGGAGAACAGGTCACGTCTTACAAGAGGCCGGAGAACCCGTCATTGTTCAACAGGGAGTTTCAGTTAAGAAAGCACCGCAAATGAATTACCTCCTTATGGGATCCCTGCTCCACTTTCTAGCATTGTGTTAGACTCTGCTTCACTTTGTAGTGTCAAGGTGATGTGTGGATATACTCATCACAGCAGAAAATCCTGTCAGTCCTCATTGTAGGGCTTGACGTCGTTCTCCCTCGCGCTCAGCTGTACTTTTTTTTCCTTGGAAAACTTTTAATTATTTCTCCTGCATTCTTGCTGCTCTGTCAGTGGAACGCTACATTCCTCTCCTCGAATAAGTGCTGTCTCACTCCAATTGAGCAGAGTAAATGTGAGAGCCAGTGAATGGAGCAGCCTCAATAGGAGAAAATAAACAATTGCATTGGTCCATGGGTGCAGTGGGGGAGAGCGGATGAGAGGAAGGGAGAAAGGCCTCCCTAACGTGCTAAGATTCCCATGGATACTTAGTCCTTTTTCTGTTTGGAGGAGGATCTCGTAAAGTACTTCAACAGTGGATGATTTCTCTTTTCCTTTTACTCTGTTTTTATTTGAGGAGAGAAAGGGTGGTATGCTTCAGGGTGATTGTTAGACATGGAGGGAGTGGGGTAAGGGGTGGGGGGTTGGGGGGTCACATGCACACGTGTGCACTCGTACACACTCCACACACACACAAACGTACAATTTGCTCCTCACTTGTTGAGAGCAAAGTTTAAGAAAAGGAGTCCATTGTTTGGGTGTGAAAGGTTCTTGTTTTAGCAGTTTAACTGAATCAAAAGTTCCTCTGACACAAAGGACTGCACAGCCTCAGCCCTCCATTATGTGTTATTTTAAGTGGCTAGGGGCTTTTAGCTGTTCTCTCCTTTGTCTAACATGCTTCACCGCTTTAACCCACTTTCTTCTTGTACCATGATTTATTTTCTGCTTCATTAACATACAAACTACACGAACCAACATGTTAAAGTAACACCATCATGCTCATACCATATGGTAATATACACATATACAGGACATGAAACTCCCAGGTGTTTGAGCTTTTATTGTGGTCCGTTTGAGTGCATGACCTTGGGAAGCCCATATAAGAGAATTGGCATCAATTACAGTATATAAGTATGTATAAAATATATCCTCAAAAAAAGCCACATTATCACAATGAAAGTTTTCAGTATATAACTGAGTGGTGGTTGCTGTGAAGAGGCTGTGACAGACAGAGGTTTTTATTGTGTCTGTACATGACTCTTCTGCTTTGTGTTGTTACAATGATAGAGACACTGCTAGGACTGACATTGTACTTCAGAATAGCTAAATATAAGGATATTTAGTGCAATTAAACGTGAATAAACAGGATTCATGAGTCAAGTTCAACTGTCACACGAGAGATTTATTTTTGTCAAAATTATCATTTTTTTATTTATGAATGGACCGTATAAAAAGATAGATTGTGGTTGTCATCAGGTATACGGCATCATCTGGTTCGCTCCTCAAATACTGTGGATGGCGAGACACCGAAAATATTTCCATCCTAATCAGATTTTTTGCTTGTATAAGTGCGCAGTATACTCTAGTAAAAACAAAAAAACAAAAAAAAACAGGAGGGCAAAAAAGAATGAAAGTTGTGTGGGAGAGCATTTTAAACGTATTTTTTTTTCTTTGCCTGTTTGTTTTCGTTTCATCAGACGGGATCTAGAACGGTGGCAGTGGCAGGCTGTCCTCCATCCTGTGTGTGATGTGACTCCGTGACTGAAGAGTGGGTGCGCTTACTGAAATGTGCAACGTGAGCTTGCGCCAGTAACTCCTTCGCTGCGTGCTTTTGTCTTTCAGAGGATTTTCTTTCCACATGTAGTACATATTTCCACAACCCGAGACCAACATATTTTTTATTTAATGTCTCTATTGTCTTTGACCTCTTTTGACGTGCAGTGTCAGTGGATTTTTTTCAGATGCTTTTCGCTCTTAACTTCATATGGTGTCAAGTATTTTCTAAACCACAAGGTGATTTACACAGCATGTAAATGTGGTGGAAAATGATGAGCTCAGAAAGAGCTTCTTCATCATGTCATGTCTGTCAGTCTGAACAGCTTTTATTTTCAAATGGAAAAGTTACCTACGTGGCCCGACCTGACTTGATGTGAACTGAAAGCTCTCACTCAAAGTGTGCCTCCTCGGGCATGGCTCATCTTTCGGTCTCTGAGCATTTAGTAAACACATGGGTTTACCACTCAGAGAGGAGTCATGTTTAATCTGCTGTTGACTCCACACTGCTTCAATGAGTGAGAGGAGAATGTTGGGCCGTCCAGACGAATTGGGTTCAAGTTGTTGAGTTCACACGGTCGTGTATGATTCAGAAAATCACTATCATTCTTAATATTTTCTAGTAGACAGATGGTGTTTGATTTGGTGTTGCATAGTTTCAAAATGTACCTCACAGATTTGGAAGACAATCATTAGAAATCTGGAATCCATCTGAATTTAAGGTTTAGATAAAAGGTTGCAAGGAAGCAAAAAATCCTCTTATCAAAGAAATATATTTTACATTTTGTTCAGAGACAAGAACTTTTGTGCTTAGTTTAAGATTTTTTGTCAAGCAAAAAAAGTTTAACCCACTGGCAGATTTTTTTCTTTGTGCTTAATACAAGATGATTTGATTGAATATAAGACTGTTTTGCTTCTTTCTAGTAATGCTGTTTTTGGAGTGTATATAGCGTAGACTCGTAAGGTGCTGACTCTACTGTTGTGACAACGCAATCTTTCAAATTTTAAATTCATTTAATTAGTCTGCTGAAGCTTTAAAATCATGTAGGTGTTCTGGATGGATGCCACTAGACCACTCACTGCTCTGAATGCAACATTATCATGTTTCAAATGTTAACAAGCCAACTTAAACTGTTTAATATTAGACAAAAGAATTGTTTTAAAGTGTTTAGCAACAAGTACCAACACAGACACAGGAACAAAACACACCCCATCAGAGTTCTCTTATCATGGTTTATCTCAACCTCCATCCCAAATATGCATGAATAAAAACCAGACTTGAGGTTTGTGTAATAAATGCCACGCTGACATAATTGTCACGTGGTTGCGTGCTTAAATGTGAACACGAGCGAGGCACAGGAGACCTCTGCTTTCCTACATTAATGTTATTGGTGCGGGGGGCATTTTTTTATTACGTTCCATTAAAGCTTTACATGAATTCCAGTTTATGACCCATTCGTCATTCCGCGGAGCTGTGCATATGATTAATATTGCTCTCTTTTCATTTCTGCTGTTATTATGAGTGTGCGTCTCCTTTCAGAGGTGTTAACTTGTTAACGTTCTTGATTGAAGCTATTTTAAACTGAAACTGTGCCTTGAAATTGTCGCATATGAATCATCAGCTTGGATGTACAGTACTGGCAGGTGTGAAAAAAATGCTGTAAAGTAAGAATGGTTTCAAAAATGGAAAATAATAATAATAATAATGATAATAATAATAATAGTTTATTTTCATCAATTAACAAAATGCAAGGAATGAACAGAAGAGAAATCTAAATTAAATTAATATTTGGTGTCACCATCCTTTGTGTTCAAGACAGCATCAGTTCTCCTTGGTACTTGCACACAGTTGTTGAAGGAACTCGGCTGGTAGGTTGTTCCAAACATCTTAGAGAACTAACCACAGATCTTCTGTGTATGTTGATTTCTTCAAATCCTTCTGTCTCTTCATGTAACCCCAGATAGACTCCATGATGTTGAGATCAGGGCTCTGTGGGGCCATGCCATCAGTAACACCAATTATTGACGTGTCTTAGATTTTTCTTTTCACTCAATTTGCATTTTGTAGATAAGAAAAATAAATAATATATAATATATAGTATATATATAATATATATATATAATATAAGATAATAAAAATAAACAATGATTATTTACATTTTTGAAAGCATTCTTTGTGTTATCATTTTTTTCCCCACACTTGCCTAAAACTTTTGCACAGTACTATAGATAGTTGATAGTTTGAGTAATAAATAGTGACACATTCACATCCTCTTTTGGACGATAATGATGATGAGATTATGGATATTTGTAAGTCGGCTGACAGGTACACTGGCCTTCCTGGACAGCCTCTTGTCTCCCAGGGGAAAGTTTTTTTGGTGGCCTCGGAGGGCTGATTTGAGTGTCAGCTAACAGTAAATGATCTTGCCAGCAAGGGGCCAACATGCTGTAGCTTGTCCTCGTAAAGAGAAGAACAAGGTTTTAGCAAACTGTAACAAAAGATGTGACATCGCCTCTGATTACTGATCCACGGGGTGAGCTGGGACGGTGTTGACATTGATCCTTGGCGTTTGACTGGAGGACAGCATCTGCTGCAGAGTCGTGTTGATTGGGCGGGAGATGATCTGGTCCCAGGACGACGGCAGGAAGACGGCAGTCTCAGCTGCGTCCACAATGACAAGAGCAGGACGGTTCCCTCTGAAGTCACTGTTCATCTTAGTCACTCTCATAAGTGTTTCTGTGTATGACTGATATCGATAGGGACAGTTTTACTTGTCACAAACTATATTGTCTGGAGCTTGACGAGCTCATTAAACTGCCGTCTTCAAAATGCGGGCTATGAGTAGCTCTTCTGTTTTGTCTCAGCGGGGCAAGCCACCACATTTCATTCTGGATTTTGTTATTAGCTGTGGGGACCTGTTTGCATTAGGAGTGTTTTGGGTCAGTAGGTCAGAGAACGGGTTCACCAACACCTGGGGGACACAGAGTTCATCACTCAGAGAGCCATTAAGGAGCAGCAGGCTGGGCCCGGCCGAAGACAGGCAGGCATATCACTGATAGCAGGCCATCACTGAGAACATGCATTTGGGTGTCCAGGGTTGTGACTTGTGCGCTTCCAGGGACACACAGGTAACACGGCACAAGCACTGGAGTATTGTTTATTTTTGGAGAAGAACAGCTTTTTGAAGGGAAAGAAAGAAAAGGCGGATTCAGAGGTGGGGTTGATGAATGTGTTGATGGTGGCATTTTGATAGGGGTAATTTTGACCTGACAGGGCCCAGGCTCTCTCATGAATCAAAATGTGTCAGCCGGGCGCTGGAGATGGAGGGCCGCTCATTGTGGCTCTGACACCCATGTGAGGGGCTGAGGCTGCTGGGGGTCAAGTGTGACACCTCATTAGGACGATGTTGATTTAGTGTGGCCACAGCGCAACAGACCTCCTCCCATGGGGTATGGAGAGGCGTTTGAGAGAGGGGGTGGGGAGCACCTAGCACTGGACGGAGAGTGGGAGCCTACTGCTCTTCATCCACAAGGCCGTCATCTGACAGCTTGCAAATCAAGCACCTACGACCAAACACGCCGCCCTTCCCCCTTCTTTAATTTTGCACCCTAAACATTGCATATGCATTTCTTTAAATCACAAAAGAGCCATGTGTAATTTTTGTGAGGGAGAGAGAAATGCATGCAATTTTGCAACCATTTTTCTCTGTTGTGGTCAGTTTCCCTCCCCCTCGGTGAACCCTCCACCTCTGACAGAATAATTCAGACCTTTATCCTTTGATCTTTCGATTTGAAATTGTTCTCCGTAATTACAAGACCGCCTCTGACATGCTTCAGCTGAGCTCTCGGGCTCAAGTGCAAACTGCTATTTGCCCATTTTGCGAATGGGAGTTTTAAAAAGCACAAGTCGTGTCAACTTGTTAACTGTCAACTTTTATTTAAGGGTAATATTTTGAAAACTTTTAAAATGTTGCTTAAATGTGTCAACTTTGTGTTGTTGCTTGTGTCAACGTGTTTGTCGTCTCTTCTGAGCTCTGCCGGTGTTTGTGGTTGTTGGTTAATACCACAGTAGGTTTTGTTTTCATCATCTTTGTCCATTTACCCGACTTCATGCTAGTCGAAAACACATGTTTCAAATGTCACTGTGTATAGATGTTAAGACTCTCTTTTTTTAGATCATAACTTCATTATCATGTCTGAATATCATTATTACACTGGTTATACTTGCAGACTATGAATAAGCTTCATGTAGCCTTTTCCTAAATGAAAAGAAATTAGTTTTTAGTCACAACTACGGCTGACTTAATTTATTTGCAGCATGATTTTGTGAATATTTGATGTGAATTATTTTTGTATGCTGAACTTATAAGCCTATATGAGTCTGAATTAGTTATTTTTTTGGTTGATAGAGAAAATATTCCATGTGGCACGACAGCAGGTCATGGCAGAATTAAGCAAATGTGAAGACTGGAGGTTGTTTTAAGACTAATCTAAGCTTTGACCTTTAGTTGTAGTGCCCCCGCCTGGTTAATTTGCTACACTGCATCTAAAGTTGATCAGCTACACTTTCTGCAACTAAAAATATGAATTTCTGCAACATTTCTCATAGCACAGAGAACAAGTGTGGATACACATCAATTAACAATGCTCCCTTGAAGTGTTTAAATGATTTATTAATGGCTAATATGGAAATTATTTAAATGTCATCTTGTAAATAGGATCACGCCAAGCGTTCTGCGGCAGCATAATTGATCATCTCCTTTCTTCTTTCATTCACATAGCTTGACTGACCCACTCATGCCAGCAGATTTTGACAAATTTTGTCTCTAATTTTTGTCCCTTTTTTCTTTAATTACGCCACAAAGCCACACGCCGCCGGACTGTCACTGCATCTCATTGGTGGAGAATTGATTGAGAAAATGAACGTCTGTCTTAATGTCTCCTACTGCTTGAATTTGATTACAGCGACTCAGAGGCGTCCACCAGCTTGTCACTGTGCACATTTCCCCCCTTCTTTCTGCACCACACAAAAGACATTAAGTAACCCCCTTTGTTTTGTGTTTTGTGTTTTTTTTTTTTTTGACTCATCATGCATACCTAAATCTAAAATGATGGAAAGCACTGAACTAAATTAGTATCAGAATACATGAATAATGAATGAATCTTAATTCAGAAGTACATGGTCATTTATCATTCAATAAGTAGAAAATCACTTTATTTTTTATCATATTCAGTCTTATTTACATGTACATTAAGAATTGTGCAAAATCAATAGTAAAAGGAAAGGTTTTTCTCTTAGTGTGACTGTCTCTCTCTCTCTCTCTCTCTCTCTCTCTCTCTCTCTCTCTCAAACAAATGAACAAATGCGTAGAGGACCATCTGTCTTTTCTGATGCTACAGATCTGTGAAAACAATGAAGGCTCGGTGACATTTCATAGATTCTCCTCCAAATGTTTCTCACCGCCACATCAGGCATGTGAACATCTTGCTTTTCCAATGTTTTGTTTGACGTTTCAAATTTTGCCCCCCCACCCCCCCAAAGAAGAAAAAAAAAAAAAAAAAAAAAAAAAATATATATATATATATATATATATATATGTATATATATAATAATAATAATGTTATATTTGTCACCCAGTTATTATTAATAAACCCCTCTTGCCAAGAATGAATGATTTATGAATGCTGCTATGGCTGATGTCACAGTCCACTTTTGTTGCCTTTGAGATTTTACTCATTAGTCTGAATAATAACTGTCACTAATTCAAGCTGTTCTCCAATGGCTTTTTGAATAGAAAGAGAGGGAGAAGAGTGCGAGTGAGAGAGAGGCAGCAATAGCGGGGAGAGAGGCCTGAGAGATTAACTCCAGTGAGCTCACTCTGAGAGGCCCAGGAACGGCTGAATATTGTTCTAGTGGTGGGGAGAGATGGGGAGGTGGGGAGGAGAGGGGGGAGGGAGGGAGGGATACGTGGTGGAGGGAGAGGGAAGGAAAAAAAAATCCCTATGCAACCAGAGAAATGAACTTGATGATCTCAGGGGGGCGGGGGGAGGATCACCATTCCTTGCTCCTGACAATCAAAATTAGATTGGCCAGCACTGTGTCAACACTTGCCTCAGTTAAGGCATGACAGGGGAGGGAGGCAGGCAGGCAGTGGAGGGAGGGAGGACACCCCCTCCACCACCAAACACCCCCCTGTGGGTGTTTGAGAGTTTGCCATGTGAACTATGGAGACCCCACAGTGCCTTTCACTGACTGCTGACAAGCCTCAAAGAAATCCACAACCCCTTTCTGCTGGCCGGCACTGTAACCGATGGCATCTCCTCCCCAACTTTTACATTTTGGCAACTAATTATTACTGTTTATACCGCCGTGCTTCATTAAAACCCCCAAATCTAAAGGGCCGGGATTGCAATCTACAAAAGTTACGAAAAGAGCAGTGGAGCATTTATTTTTCTCCTCCATGTTATATGAGAACTTTAATCCACTGCTGACCACTGACACTACAAGGCACAAGCAAATGTATAACCATGTGTTTTCTTTGTATTCAGCATAAATAGCCAGAGCAGAAATGTACTTAAAGAAAAATACAGGCTTGTTATATATGGAATAAAAAAAAATGAAATTATTAACTTATTAACAATTTGGTCCTAGTTTAAGCCAGACTGAACCCATTTGAACCTTGACAAACAAGAAACAAATCAATTTATTTAGCTCTGCATATATATATATATGAAATATAAAAAACATGTAAAACTTTCTTCAGTGTGAGGTTATGATGCTTTAATTTCATAAATTTCATGTGGTTGCTTTAAGGGAAATAAAGCACAAGTGAAATGGTTGAAACTTATTTATTTAAAGTCTTGTCATTTTCTTGCATGCATGAAAGATGAGACTGAGTCGATCAAAGGTTGTGTTTTTGGAGGTTTGATCAGTGACCTGGAATATTTCACTGTGTCCACCCATACCACATTAGAGAGGGAGTGCAGCTGTGTCCTCACATAACCTTCCTGTTTTTACTATATTGTCCAAAATGAATTTTATCTGAAACAAGTCTGAAACAAAGAGAGAGCAAGTGACAAGCATGCCACCCATGCCTCTAGGTTGTTCAATATCGCTACACAACAATATTCCCCATGTTTCTGTCACTGCATTACAGCCGGGCCGCAGATTGAAGATGTTGTTCTGAAAATGAGACAGATTTAGGATTATTACCAGGACTGCAGGGCAACAGCGTGGGACAAAAGGTTTTGTTTTTCACTCTCGGGTTGATTCCTGTTGTTGCCAAAAGAGAGATGTCCGACTGACTTTCAACTAATCGCACGCTGCTGTGAGGAGGATTCAAAACAAGTGGGCAGATTGTGGTGTATTAGCAGACGAGAAGCTCGTGTTTTGTTTTGTAGTCATCATTAGGTTGTTGTATATATACATACATGTTCAGCTAAAACATCTGTACTCTGATTCTTTTAAAGAACATATTACAGCTGTAGAGACTTTTGTGAAATACTTTCTTCATTTTATTATAAAAACATATCTAAACAAAGAATATCTACTTTAAGCTATAAATAAACTCATTTCAGTGCTATTTTTATTAAATAAATAAAAACAGTATGGAAGCTAAAGAAGAGTACAGAGAAAAGTTTGTGAACAATGACTTAATTTGTCACTTTTTAAATTCTTATAGCACATTTTTTTCCCTTAATTGATGTTTATGGTCTCCCTCTTTGTCCCTCACTCTCATATATTCTAACTAAATCATTTTTATACACATAATTGTAGCACTAAAGCACCTACAGGATGATTTGTCCCAGTTTCTTTGAGTAGTGTGGTAATGCACACTGTTGGACAAATTCAGTCCTTAAATATTTCTAATTTCAATAGAATCTGTTTCTCCAGCACCACAAATTAAAAATGCATTTTTTTAATTTATGCCGCAATTGTGACAATAAAACGATCCACCTGCACTGAAAGAGGTCAAAGACAAAAGTAGGACATTCACACCAAAGTATAAGTAAGACTTTGGTTACTTCCTATTTGTGGATGATGTTAGAGGGGAACTCCTTCAGGGTAGGGGTGGTCATCCACATGTCCCCCAGGTGTACTCTTAGCTCCATGGGATGTCACAGTGACATGTCCTGGCAGGGCTGCACCACCACCACCTCCACTCTATGGCAGAACCAGCAATTGTCAGCTCTGAACCAGATGGTGCGCTGCGAGCACAAAAGAGTGACAGCTGTCATTCACGAGAACTGACACAGAAGCAGGATGTAGGGACTGTAAGTGGCACCACTGAAGAAGAAAAAGAAGTTTCTCGATGACAGTTAGAAATATTTAAGCGTACTGAAGGTGTACAAAGAAGCTAAAGGTACTGCAGGACTCAGACATTTAAATGGTTCTTCATAGCTGAGCTGACATCAGTTGACATTTGTTGGTTAGAAAAAAAAGAGATGTGGAATCTTCTGCACTATGATGTTATTATGAAAATGCTGTAAGTTGAATGTCATTGAGTAAGAAAATACTATTAATAAATGGTCCTGCACACAATGTAAGAACACAGGAATATTTATCTTAGTACTTCCTCAAACCAAAATATAAAGACAAAAGGGTCAGTGCATCTGAAATAAAGTATGAGGAAGTGATGCATGAAGTAAAGTTGAACTTAGAACACTTAGAACATTAAATTCCTGTGGCGTTACATGAACTATATATGACTAAACCTGTGCTCAGTGTATAAAGAATATTCGGTGAAAATTAAAATAAATAAATAACTGCAAACTAAAAGACTTGTGGTTTTGTATCCTCTTCCACTTACAGAGGGTGGAAATCTGTTTATGATTTATATCTGAGCAGTAAAGATCCACAGTAAAAGTCAACTTCAGCATGTAATGAGGATTTCTCATTGTGACAGTTTATTGTCATGTGAGATTCCTTCATCCCAGAGGAGTGTGTGTGATCTTCCCTGAACAGTTCCCCTCTCCAAACAGCAGCCAGTCTCTGGGCCAGACAAAAAGGTGTTACTGATGACTGTGTCCAGCAATTTAAGCTATTGAGTGCTGCCCCCAATTCACCTTCTTTCTAAACTTTATGGCTATAATTGCCATAAAGCTCCTCCCAAATCCTCCCAGCCCCCGCTAGCCTTTCTTGAGGGCTTTGTAACATGTTCAATATTCCCATTGTACTGTACTTTCTCCCCCCCTCCTCCATGAGTGCCTCCGTGGCATACTTTAGTCTTTACTTAATGAAGCTGAGTCAGAGTTCATCATGTCAGCAGTCTTGGGTGCAGCATTCAGCCTCTAACACTTGAAGTTGGACAACTGCTCCTTATGAGCCAAAACAATAAAAACATCCATCAATGTCCATCCATGTCTATGTAGGGCGGGTATGACTGATAATGTGTACGGCAAGTTGATGCACTTGAGAGGCAGGGGACTGTGTGAGTGTTTGTTTATGTTGAGTGAGAATTTGTTAAAAGGTTTATGTCATTGCTGGCATCAGGCTGCTCGAGCTTCCACTGGGTGGTCTTTGTCTGTTTGCATCCGTAAAGGGCTTCGTTCTCACTCTCATTTGTCCCCTATTGATTCTCTAAATTAGGTTGATGAGGGGCCCTCCTATCAGGTGGCATATTATTGGGTCAGGCTGGATCTTATATGAAATCCGAATGATGGCAAGCTGAACCCAAACACTAAACCTTTGTCCTCTGATCGCTCTCTTTCACCAATTAGCCTTGCGGTGAATCTGCTTCCTGCCACCTCTGTTGCTGTTTTTCAAGAATCAGGATGCCACCAGTGGCTTAAGTTGGCTCTTGTGTGATGATGTGTGTGAGTCAGAAAGTGACAGTATGTGTGCATCAAGGTGGAGATGGGAGTTTTGCGTAATTAGCATATTTCAGCAAATTTGTATGCAGTTTACGTTCTACAAAATATTGCAATACATGTACTTTACACAACCACTTGAATATATATATAAAAAAACAATTATAAAAATAATTTTGATGTTTCATGAACTTGTGAATGGAGCCTCTTTCATTGCCACACACTACACTCACCTGTTCTAGCACCATCCTTCAAATGGGGTCATTTTTACCATGTTCATGAAAAGAGTTTATATGAATGTCGCCCTCTTGTGGTTAAAAAAAAATGGGAAAATGGGGATGGATGTAATTAATTAGCTATGAAAAAAAATGGACCATAACAGCTCCTCTAAAGGTGAAACCAAAGCAAGTAGAGCTCCCCCTGGAGGCTGACTGCAGTATAGATCATAAGCTCCACCTCCTCCATGTTAGTGGATGGGGACACTTAAATACACATCAACAGTTCTTCTGAGAAGTTTAATTCTAGTTATTTTAAGGCTATAGAAACAGGATGTAACGTCACAATGACTAAGAGTTCCCATGACCACCACTCACCACGACCCAGCAAATTGATTGACGCATCAGTGTCAAGTCTTTAATATTTTAGATAGTTTTAGGCTGAAATGGTGTAATGTGATTTGGTGAATTAATAATGCTCTAGTCCTAGGTGACTTCTGAAAGAACAAGTTATTGTTTTTATTATTTTACACATCAATCATAAATAATTCAACATAATTTTGTTCAATTCAGCACTTGTGTTGTGCTTGTTGTTTTACTGCTACTAGAGACTAGTAGTCTTAAGCTTTATGCAACATCCATGACGGACACTCCATTTACTGTCAGAATGAGTAGATTTATCCTCTCTATCGATGACTTATTATAAGTGCAACAAATTACAGCTGCAGTGACAAACAATGAGTGTCTTGGCTAAACTTTGAACTGCTGGCATTACTGATTCAACATGCTGACTATTCTCTGTTTGCACTGCTGTTCCACTACATTTAGCTTCAATTGTCACCCATGGCAAGTGCAAAATTACATATTTACACCAATGTACTGTGATGAAAAACAAAAGAAAACAGCAACTCACATAAGCTAAATAAATGATTTATTGTACAAAAGAAAAATGACAGTAAATAAACAACAAAAGACAAAAAATAATTGAACAGTTATTCATATGCACAACCATTAAACTACAAACTTGGGGTGATATTTTTTAACTACACAAAGAACGGGGAAATGAAGGGGAAAAGTGAGAAAAAACGTTAGAAGCGGTGAACCTGTCCAAAACATCATAAATGTCAACATTTGGGTAGGTATTTACATAGAGATTTTTTACTCTCATATATTTATATGAAAAAACTCTCACACATACCAGTATACAAACACTAAAATTCAAAATGCAACTTCTCAACAGCTTTAACCATAGTTAAGCCACAGACGCGGGCACAGCTAATTATTTCTCTTGACCACACATTACCAGAGCCGCTACCATCAGTCACTCTGTCGATAACTCACTCTGAACCTGAGAGCAAGGGGACCCTGTGGTTTTCATCTACATTTTTGGAGGGGATGGGGGGAGATTCGTATGAGTTACATGTATGCACAGATTATTTGATGACATTTTTCCTTTTTTTGTTTAACAAAAGCAAAGATTTTAGAAGGCTGAAGTGAGGTAGACAGACTTTGAAATGCATTGTAATTAATATTAATAAATAGAAAATTGACCATTTGAATTTTTTCAACCACTGCCCCTAAACCACACTTTTTTCCTCCCTTTGAAATGTTCTAGCATATTCCTGCGATCACAACAGTTACAGCACACAACATGTCATCCTCTACTTTGGCTAACAATCCCTGGATACTCCTCCCATTCGTATATGGGTGCTTTCACTTAAAATACACACAAAGGCAAAAACACGTCTATGCAAGACAGTCGACACATTATTTAAGTCAAAAGTATGTAGTCTCTCTAACATGTTAACAGATTAAAGATGATGGGCGGGCCATTTCCAGTTAAAGCATTCTATGTTCGTTGATCCAGACACTTATTACACACAAGACTTATCACCCAAAATGGGCATGGAGGCCTTTCAGGCCGCTGGTACAGTACGTCCAGGTTCCAGATTGGATACAAGTGTGTGAGTGTATGGACAGGCCCCCGCTTCAGACAAAGTCAGGAAAGTGTGATGGTATCAAAAAAGAAGTGATAACCTCTCTAGTTTATGGTTTATCACCAGAAGCTTGAATATTTCTTTTTAATCCTATACTGTACAAGCTCTCTTGTGCTTGGTAAAAACACAAACAAACACTTTACCTCCTCACGCCATGAACGTCCCATAGTGCAAAATTTATTGTTGGTAAGGTAGAGTGCCCCCAAAAAAGGTTTTTGTACCCCTTTTTAATATATACATATATCATTTATATATAATGTCAGAAGGCTCTTCCTTTATCCAACAGCATAGTGCTTTCGTTTATAACAAAAGGATATCTTTGCTTTGACATCCAGAAGACAAAGACAAGCTTCAAGCGTACTAATCTACTCTGTGTTCAAGCACTAACAATATTTTCTCCAATATGACAATGATGAGGTTGTGGTGGATGAGGGGATTTCAAAATGCAATCAAATATGTTCTAAAAAGAAAAGTCAGTGGTTGAGTTACATTCTCTTGATTTTTTTTTGTTGTATTTTTTGTGTGTTTTTTTGCAAGCTATGTGGTTTGTTGTGAATTATAAAAGCTATTATTTCTTAGTACAGTACTGCAATTAAAGGATTTTGCTTTTTTTTCCTGTTCCGATACTAGCATCAAGTAAAAAAAAAAAAAGAATGAACTGGCTTGACACGAGTAATGTAGCTCTTCCTTAATTTAAGTGTATTTTTATTTTACACAGATGCGAATGCTGCTCTAACTAGAAATATGTAAACTTCTATAGTGATAAACTGTAATCGTGTTTTGTGCTATTTTCAGTTCAGCAATTCACTTAGGTCATAGCACGGTGAACATGTCAGCACAATGACAACCTTGTGTGTTTTATTTCAGAGCGTGTTTTTTCTTGTCTGTTCCTTATTACATGTTCAGTCCCAAGCCTCTTAAAGTTATGAAACAGTGCATTTTCTTCTCTGTTTTAAGCGTTTACTGCAAAAGTTGAAAACTGTCCGGTTCAAGTCATCCTGCACAACTTGCCCTCCTCCTCGTCCTCTCTCAAAGAGTACCGAATGACTTGAGTGCATCTACATTTCAGTTTTGTGTTTAGATTTTAGTGTGCAAGGCAAACTAAAACTGTGTTATGTACTTTTCAGCGTGGCCGAAATAGCTAAACCGACTTCATCCATCTGCTCTGAGAGATGGAGTTAAACTGGCAGAACCTCTTTTCTTTTCTTTTTAAGTTTTACAAGACTACAAATAAAAGATCAAAGTAACTGTGAAGAGGTTTCGTAGATACTCGAGAATGTCACACTGGGGTGTTATACATTAATAGAGGGTATAGGTTTGGTTTTGGATCTCCTTAACACTTTGCATCCCTCAACATCTGTAAACAACATTTTGGATTTATCCTAACGGTACCTCCAGATAACCTCCAAACTTCCTCACTTTAGTGTGTATTTTGTTGGATGAGTTCTTTTGCGTTAAAGTGATGGATTGCAAAAAAAATAAAAATTCTGATCATGCCCCCCTCCCCTGCAAACTTTTTTTTTTGTGGATCAAATCTCACCCGTAAGTAAGTGTATCGGCAAAAATAAGTATTTCCGAACTCACCATAAAACTGAAATTGTCTTAAAGTATTGCAAATGCTTATATGCAAATGCTGTTATTCTCAATCCTCTAACCTGGAAATTTCATAAAGATGCCATTAAAAATATTTTAAAACCCCCACGAAATTAACACTCTAACATAGTTCTGTCTCATTTACCGTTTTCTGAAGATGCTCCACAAGTTCAACCTCTTTAAATCATTCATAATGTACTGTATTTCCATCACTCAGTTCTTTTTTGATTCATATTTCATTCATAACTTTTTTATACAGTTAGAATCAATTTAGTTACTGGAAAAATGGAAACACAGTGGGATGCTTTGTGTCATTTGAGCAAAAGTGAAATCTGGTGCTGAGGAGTGGGTTCTGGGGCCAGGGGAGAGCGCCGTAAGGGTTTTGGGTGGTTTGATGTGGGCTGTACAGGTATTTGTCTCCTACTGCAGCCTAAGAGCAGCCACATCGATCCACCACCATCCCGGGGATCTTGCCATGAATAATCTGCTGCTTGTCATTGAAGTAGAGCATGTTAATGGGGGACATCTTGGTCGGGGTACAGCAGGGCCCTGCCGAGCCTCGGGGGTTGGCGTGCTGCACCAAGTGGGTGTGCGGGTATTTCTGCATGAACATGTACTCGCACTGGCCAGAACAGTAGTTGGCTTTGTAGCGTTTGGGGGCAATGATCCAGTCCCAGCCGAACGCCTCGAAGTCAACAGTCAGAGGGTAGCGACAGCAGCGAGACTCGGTAGAGTGTTCGTCACAGTCCAGGCCGAGGTTTCTTCGAGAACGTTTGGTGGTCTCCAGAACCTTCACTTCCAGGAACGGCTGCTGGAATCAGGGGGAGGAGGAGCAGGACAGAAAGAAAGAGGTGGTTATAAGAGAACAACGGCAGAGTCATGGCTGACAGATCAGCAATGGATAATACAGGCAACTGTTTGACAGGTTTTGCCAGTTCTATTAAAGTATCATTTAACGTCACTTAAAGGACCAGTGTGTATGATTTTGTAACATCTAGTAGTGAGGTTAAAAACATGGTGGACTACACCAATGAAGACCTTTGTAAATATATATCATTCGATCTAAGCTAACAAAAAACACAACAACTTACACTGCTAATAGATCCCCCATATAAGAAACACTGGTCCTTTAACTTCTTAAGGGCTGCCATTGACTTTTTCGTAAATATGCTTGTCTCCTGACTATCTGAGAATTAAGTGTGCTTTGCAAATTTGTTAAAAAGGACGAGAAAATGATGAATGATGAAAAGAGCTTTGAAGAGAATCAGAGAATTTCTTGTGACAATGCTGTGCTAAAATATATGCACAAACAACGGGTGACAAATGGACACCATAACAGCTTCTCCATAACTTCTTCTTCTCCATAACGCCTTCTCCACATAAGTTTACAAATGTGTTCATAAGTGTCCAGCTTTTATACAGTATATGTGTGTGTTCATACATTTATCAAGGACATGTCCCTGCTATTTCCCTGGTCCTTCTGGAGCTATAGGCGACTACAGTATTTATTGATGGGAAGAAACTGTCCCTTTGAGCTATGTCTCCGCTTCACAACAACAAGACTTCAAGACATCGTTTGAACATGTTCTCCTATTCTGTGTTAATATGTGACCTTTAATTGTGCTGACGTGTGTATTTAAAAACCTAACAGAGCACCATGGCAGCTGTTTTTCCCTACCCTGACCTATGCATAGCTAAACTTAGCTATTAAGCTAAACGTAGATAAGATAGATAGCTAAGTGTAGCTAAGCTTAGCTAAGTGTTGCAGCTCTAGCTTCATATTCTAGTTTCTATCTAATGTGTCCCACAAAGGACCTTAGATGCACAATATACGTGTCAGTCTGATGGAGACAAACTGCTTCACAAACATTTCACAAACATTGCAAGAGGGGAGGGCAGCATGTGCATTTATCTCTGAGTAAAGACACAGAAAAGCACACAAAATCAATAAAACACTGAAAGCTTTTGTGTATTCAATCAGCTAATCCATGTCAGAAAACCTGCCAACAATACACTAACGTCAGAACAGTAGCAACTTTCAGAGATACCAGATATGACATAATAAATGTGGTGTTAACCTGCATGCAAATTAATTATTTCTGTAGCCAAAAAAACACTGTTCAGATATTTCAATATGTCGCAACAGGACAAGCTCAGATCTAAATAATAATAAGCATAATAATAATTTATTATGAATGCTGAGTCAAGGTCACTCTGTCATCGATGGCAAATGTAATTACTTTAGTCTGACAAATCTTCTGCTAATCACATCCTCCACTTTAAAGTTACATATATGTAGAGGTTTTGGAATTTTTAGATATTTTATAGCACTGCTAACTTAAGACAATTCAAGAATTTTATCAGAAAAAAAAATACACTGCATTACATGCAGTACATGTATTCCCCCTAAGTGAAAAGAACTGGAAAGGGTCACACTCCAAGGTGACAAAGAAAAAGATAAAATTCATCACCTGTTCATCTCACTGTCAATAACAATATATAAGAAAAATGTTATTATTTTCAAAGAAGGAACACAGTGTACCACCGGGACTGTGATTCAAAGGGAACTGACAGAAACTAGCCTCCTCTGTCACTGCTGGCCGACTCTGTATTCTTGGTTTGATCCATGA
This sequence comes from Mugil cephalus, assembly GCF_022458985.1. Classification (NCBI taxonomy): domain Eukaryota; kingdom Metazoa; phylum Chordata; class Actinopteri; order Mugiliformes; family Mugilidae; genus Mugil; species Mugil cephalus. Next base: position 2,206,787 of record NC_061773.1, on the reverse strand, counting down.
CCCAGGGGGTCATCTGAAGGCTACCATAACCTTGACCTTTGGGCAAAGCACAGCGGATCAAACATTTTACTCCATCATGTTTGTTTTACAAAGCCCTCTTCTCCCCACAGTGGTTCCAGCTGTGCTCGAGCACATTTTTTTGTGACGCATTCAAAAGAAGGAAATAATCTGAAAGGATGTTGGGGTGAGACCATGTCAGCTTGGTCTTTAGGGCTTTTGTTGCAGAAAAAACCCAGAGGATCGTGGAAAAGCAGAGTTTGACTCTTTCTTGCTCATTGTGTTTTGTTTTATTTTTTGTACACTTGCCTATGTTTTTGATCTTTTCCTCTTTTTTTTCCACTCAAGAATAATATTGCACACTGCTGTGTGCTCAGAGGGCAGCGGTTTATTGGCCAAGACACCAGAACTGACCTCTGATGTGTGTTGTGAAGATCTGACCCAAATAACCACTTGGTAAATATTTGGTGTTGCTTAACCGGGTAAGTGGCCTACATAATTCAACATGGCTTTTATAAGTAAAAGTCAGAATTAATATGTTTGCGCCGGGACTGAACTGAAGTGAACTCATCCGTGCAGCCACAGTCATTCGATCAGACCAAGAGGTTTGTCATAAAAACAAAAAACATGATGAGTTTTTTTTTTTCAACAAATCATCCCCAGGTGAGAATCAAAGGTTTGGAAGGTTTTAATATATATATATATATATATATTTTTTTATATGATATGTTTTTATGTTTTGTCTTTAATGGCGTAGTGATTTAGTTAATATTTAGATTTTTAAAGGAAAAAGAAAAAAGCTCATCTTGTAAGCCTTGAAATACACTTATATTTTATCTATGTGCACTTTGTGAAAACAATTAGCTTTTTTACATATATGTTTGAAGATGATTAAATGAAAAGGCCAAACTAAAGCAGCTGTGTAGTGTTAGTGTTGTCTTTATTTTTAGACCCACTATTTGTTAAAAATGTAAATACAGAATTATTCAGAGCGTCTCTTCCTGTGTTCTTATCTGTGTTTCTTATATTCCTCTTCTGTTAACTACAAAAATAATCTCTGTATCAATGTAACCACAGATAACCTTCCACAGATCACTCATCCACTTCAACACTTAAAGTCTGACTGTTTCACTTAGGAAGCTGAATGAAAGTAGATTCACAAAAACATTAAGCCAACTGCAGGTTTGTTCATATGAAGGTGTTAAAAGCACGACCTTTCATATCTGCTGTATATGGGTGAACATTAGGCGCATTATCCACACTGTCAACACTCCATGGGAATATTATGCATGTATAAAAGAGTTGAGGTCACATGATGAAGCAACACAATCTTTTATGACGTGACACTGACAATATGTTTCTCACTGTGGGGGTTTTGTATTTAAATGTTTTTAATTTAAATGAGTTCCCTTTCTGTCAGTGCAGTCCCTGGTTTATTTAAATTAGATCTGGATGTATCTAACTTGCTTAAGATGAATAATTCTTCTTCTGAAACAGACAAATTTTACATGAATAAATTTTAGTAGTTTGTATTTCAACTTAACCATATAACTGATGCTAGCAATCTTGTGTTACGACTTATTTGACTTTTCATAAAATAAGTTAAGAGGAGGTAGAAACTGAAATGACTGTTTAGTCTGGGTATAAATACAAATTTCACTTCATTTGATTTTGTAATTACTTATTAATCTGGTTTTGACTGCCCTTTAAATGAAATATAGATTGGTATTAAATGTGAGCTGTGATGGACGTGATTCCCCTCCCTGCCCCAGGGACAGGTCTGAGGGTCCTTACCAGCCCCTCCTCTCCGGGTCGCAGCGAGGTAACTGCCAGGTCATTGCCGCTCTCATCGAAGGCGTTGATGTCGATTCCCCAGTTGGTGTGCGGCTGCTTGAACCAGTTCTGCAACACGTGCTTAAAGTCAATACTTTGCCAGTGGCCCACCCTGGAGTTGAGCTCTATCTTCAGCGAGCGGATGCGGATGTGGCGGCTGCCCTGCTCCGTGACGGGCTTCAGTCGCAGGATCTGCAGGTACACGGTGGAGGTCTGCTGCAGTGGTCGCAGGTACACCCAAAGCTGCGCCTTCAGCACCTTGGTGAACATCAGTTTGGGGCTGAACTTGAAGAAGCAGCAGCTGGGCTTCCCGTTCACCTGCACCAGGGGCTCCGCTGTGGAACAGAGGACAGTCACGTTTCTGTGTTTATACTCCGTGATCATCATTTCACATGGACAGGCTGTTTCAGCCATTTCAAGTCACCAACACATTATTATTTGTGTTTCAATGCACAAAGCTGAGCGCCTTCTATTTTTATTCGGTCTCCCCCTTATGTAAAAAAAAATATCATTATTCACTCTAAAACAAAGCAAAAGAAAAACACTGTTGCTACAGCTTTGTTAAACACTGACTACATCACTGCTGCTCCTCTCTCTGTTTTTCTGTTTCTAACTGACTGGCCTGAGGCAGATGGGTCCCTCCATATGCCTGGGTTCTGCTTAAGATTTCTTTTTGCTAAAAGATCATTTTTCCTTGCCACCATTGCCTTCATGTTGACTTGAGGGCCTTGAAACAGTGTGTATTGTTATTAATGCAAAATAAATGAAATTGAGTTGAACTGCGTCCTGCGTCTCAGCAGTTTTCAGACCAACTTTTTGCTACTGTTTTTATACATTTCTAAAGTAAAAAAGTGCCCCCCCCTCAACTAAATAATCTGAAAAATTGCTATAATTTCAAGGAGTGAACACATTCTGCATGTCATGGAGAAATTACAATATTCTGGTAAATAACAAGAATAAGGAGTACTGCACATTTAATATAATTTAAAAAGCCACAATGATAATGTTAAGCAGTCACCCCCAGACTTTACTAGCAGACATCCTCTGCCTATCTGGACGAAGGCTGTGGGTGCACATGGTCCTGTTGTTTGGTCTACTCATTTACGTTACATTTGTGATTACATTAAGGTTGGAAAACAGATACATTTGCATATTAAAACAAGAATCAGCAATGGTGGCTAGTGGCCAGATGGTAACCTTAGATTCCCCTGGGTCACTCGTAATGAAATGGTCTATCACGACATTAAAACTAGCCAAATTAAAGTTTTTTTTCTTACAGCCCCCCTTGTTGAAATTATATTTGAGGTGTGGATTAAGGGTTATGTCAGAGAACACCAGGCTTTCCCCTAAAATAGGCAGATTTATTCCCGTCATGATCTCAGGCTCTGGTGTTTCTGTGATTTGCGCCGCATGTCAAATCTGCACATGGTTCATTTACATAGACCTCCATCTGATATAATGACATCCATCCATTCGATTCACACATTCATTTCCATGTAAAGCGTTCATTTATTAAGGGAAATTTATTCTGTATCTATCTGGCATAATAATGTCCCAGCAGAGTACAATAGAATATTTAATTTGCCCATTTTCTCTGAGGTCACTCAACATATTACAACTACAATTTTTTTGGGAAAAAAAAAAATGTTATTTATTTTTCAGAGCAGTTGTTGTTGTTGCTCCTCAGTTTAAAAAAGGGGGTAAATAAAAGAAAAAAAAAAGAAAAACTGTATGGAGCTGTCAATCATTGCCAAATCTGGGGTTGCTCAGGCAAACTGCAAATGCTTCCTGGGTCAAAAGGTTATTTGGCACCTCAGCCTAGTTAAGAAATGGGATCAGGGGTCAAAACCGTCAGCCTCTTTACATCTCAGGGGTGCCGGGGAGGGGCAGCCCTAACAGCCAGATTGAGTTTGAAGGTCAAGGTCGACCCTATGGCAATGGTAATATGTCTTTCTTCACATCACGCCTTTTCACCAGAGAATCATTTGAAATCTCTGAGCCACAACAGCGCTCAATCAGCCACAGTTTGTTTTTGTTTTGATTAGGGTGGAGATTCTCCAGCCAATCGTGAATTGTTTATCAAACCCCAATTGACCAGGGGAGAACACTGCACCGGGCTGTTTCTTTTTACACTAAACAAGTGTTGTAATTGAATTACGGGCATGCATTGAGGGATATGAATTCACTGAGGTACAGATGGACTATCCATTAGAAGAGTCCAGGGCGAACCTTGAATAAGGGCCAAGCCAGGGACAGACGTGGTCCTTCAGCCTGTATTTCCAAGGACAGTCATTAGCGAGTGTAAATTATACAGTGTCTCACGCTGGACAAACAATATGTCAATGTTCCTTTTGGTGGGTTGTTGGGGTCACAGCAATTAACGTGGGTCGTGTTGTGTTTGCTCATCAGCACAAAACTGGGAATGAATGATTCTGCAGTTTGCTTGGGGTTTACTTGTGATTACTACATTTGTTGTTTTTTTTTGTTTTGTTTTGTTTTTTGTGCAAATGGAGACAGACACACACACAAGCTCTTCCCCTGCAAATTGCTTTTGTTAAGTTCCTGGAACGGAGAAGCAACAAACCAGCAAACACTGCAGAGCTGAAAACGGTTCAGTTTCTCAAGCAGAGGCCTTTCTCCAGAAGGAGTAATCTGAGAAGGAGGGCCTGTGCTCCGTGATCCAGTTAGGACCCCTGTTATTAAACACACATGCACAACATATGAGCTACATGACGTTAAACAATGCCTGCATTGATAGGGGAAATCAATTTGTGCCTTTATAGATCCTGTAAGTCCGAGGCAAACCATGGAGTATAAATGCCTGCTGCTTAATTGCACCCCACATCTTGGCAGAGCAGTCCACTTGGGCAAAATGAGCCAGGCTGGCTTGTAAAGATCAGAAAACCAATGGGACATTTAATCCTTCTACCTGCTAACGATTCTCCTGTTACCATAACACACTGAAAAAATGATTTTACTGCAACCACAAGACTGCTTTTATGGTTTAATTTCCTGGGTAATGTGCCTAGTTATAGCTCAGAGCTTTAATTTAAATACTGCAGGGCGGATATGAATTTGTGAGTTCGGCGCCACCTACTGGAGCTATAACTCAGAAGCTGAACTGAAGATGAACATAACAAGCTAAAATCTGTACTTTACTTTTACTTATACTCAAACTCAGGTGAAGCATGGACTGCATTTTTCCAGAAGAAGAAGAAGAAGAAGAAAAGGGGGTTGTTTGCTTTTCCTCCTCATGTTTCCAGCCTGATTCATTATTACAGCAGCTTATTTCCCTGCGGTATAATTGCAGCATATGCAGCGCATGAAATTTACTGCCAACACGCAGCGGGCCTGCAGGTGAGCCTATCAAACATCTGGCGGACTCCCTGGGTACCTGTGTTCCATAGTTAGCCTCCTATACGTGTATGTAAGGGGAGGCGTATAGAATATAAGGGGTTTGTTCACCGTGCCATCTGTCCATTTTTATATGATTGCAGCCCATTTAAATGCTTTTAATAACCAAACGCTGTAATGTTGCTGAGGGGAGGAGGAAAACTGAGCCAGTTAAACTGTTGAAACAGACAGGGGGAAATTAAAGTGCGGTTACACAATAAATAAGGAGCATGTTATCATTGAGTGTGCTTAAAAAAGGATTATAAGCTTTATTAGAAAAAAGGTATATTAATATATCCTTGACTGTATAAATGTAAAGTCTGTTCAGACTTTCACTGGTGACCAAACTTTCTCATTCTACCAACTTTTGCAATATAGAGTAAAACCACTTTATTTGCTGAAATGACAACCACTTCACTTAATTATCAGAATATGTGCATGATTTTGTCAAGCAGCAGACGCAAAAGCAACAACTTGATGATGAATTTGTTTTACAGTACACAATGAGATAGACCAGCAGGCACAGAAGTTTTTAGCTTCCAAAACACCATTTCAAACTCATGTCAACAGTGCATTTGATAAAACAACAAGTAATTCAAGTTGGCTTCTTTATGCGAACTGTGTGGCAGCATATGCCAATCAGGTGAAAACACGCAGCTCAGATGGGGTGGGGAGAGAAATGGTCATCTATTGTTAATGTCCAAATGGATAATGCATAATGGTATAAACCTAGATAGGACTTTCATTTGCATATATATCTATATTTTCTTTTCTTAATGGGAAATGCAAATGTGCCATTTTGTGGTGAGTGTGTGTTTGAGAGCCTTTGCGTTGAATAAATGTGACTCTAGGGTATCCCCACGCACCTCGGCATATTAATCATCGTGACACGTTCACGACCCTTCTAATAAGACAGGGGCCACAGTGCACCCCCCCAAACATCCCATCCCACCCCAGCCGCACTCCCTCTTTGTCTCTCGGCCAGTCCCAAGGGAGTGGAGAGGGTGGTGGGGGAGGCCAAGCTCGAGCGGAGGATGGAAGGGGGTGTGTGTGTGTGTGTGTGTGTGTGTGTGTGTGTGTGTGTGTGTGTGTGTGTGTGTGTGAAGTTAGACCCCTTCATTCAGAAGCCCTCCCTTGGGACAACGGCAGGCACAAGACTCCTATTAGGACTGGGCACAGTAGCCCCCCAGGAGCAACAAAAGACACCTCCTAATGCTCCCTGTTCTTGCTCAGTGAACACACACATGGACAACACACAGCCACACGTACACACACATTGAACACAAGCTCCGGCCTGACTGTCTTCAACAAACATACTGAAAACTCATTCTTAGTAATGTTATATACGTTGTATTATAGGGGGGCGTCTGCTGGACAGCAGGGTGGGGAGAGTGTGCGTGCAGTGAAGTGCAATAAGGTGGACAGCTGGACAGCATGAAGCATGCTGGGGTCTCACCGGCTTGTGTTTGTGTGCATCCACATATACATGCAAGACATTAATGTCACGGGACAATGTTCTGCTCTGTTTAAAAAAGTCTAAACTTTTTGCATACTATACATAAGACAGATGGTTTTGATTGATTTGCAGGCTTGGTTTGTAATGCTGCTGTTTTGTGTTGATGACAGGCTTCAGTCAGAGTATGAACAAATGCTGATTTATCTGAATGCAGAGGTGCCATCAGGTTGTATTTTTTAACAGTATTTAAAGGAAACTTCACTGCAAGATGATAACAGAAAAACACATATTATATTATTAACAGTTAAGACTGGATATTTGGACCATCTGAATTTCAGCTTCACGTGAAAGACAGAGCAATTTATCCTCTTTAAGCTAAAATGAATATTTTTGATATTATATTAAAATAGTAGAAACACAGGTTTACAAGGACTTTACAGACACGATTTGCACACACACAGCACGCAGCAAACTAAAATGTAGTTGTAGGAAAGTTGCCTTTTACCAGAAATGTGTTGCATAATGTGCCTCTTCTAACTAAAACAAAGGAAAAATCTTATTTAGAGATTATAATGCTAGTACATTACTGATCTGGCCCCTTTTGAGATCAAATTGTGTTGTACATACTTGTAGTCCCTGAACTAAAATGAGTTTGACACCTTATGCTTTGGATGACAATTCATATTCACAGCACCAAGAGTTATAGTGGGTCCTAAGAATGGGAAACCAACCGCTACCAAAAGGAGGAACAAGTCAAAATAATATTTGGTATCTTACATTAAAGCTATGACCTATAATTTAACAGATTTTAATAACTAAGCAAAATATTTCTCTGAAGCATCAGTTCACATGTTAATGTGCACACTAAATGAGGTTATCGACGGGGGCATCATTCTGGTCTGAAGCTACTGGCACTGTTGATCCTTCTACATGCTTGATAAAGGAGGCCTGAAGTTTATTGGGTGGTTTCCTGTCACCACCTTTTGATTTAGTTTACTTAGGTCTGTATGGCATTCATTTTGGCAATTATCATGATTTCAAAAAGGGCCCAAGGCTTAAATCATCCATTATTATTTAAATGGCAGCTACGTTAAAGTAATACAGTTGTAAGACAGATATAGACATATATCACTCATTATGGTGATTCAATAAGTGTGTAATCTACAAGATGGTTCTACACAATCAAACTACAGCTGACCTATAACTAACCTGATGCACAAAGACGGGTTTCACATCTGAGAAGTAGTCCTTGGATACTAGAAAAGGACAGAGACTGACTGATGTCAACCAATCAGATTGCTTATTGCTGCCGCCTCCAAAGAGTGTCGTCACACCTAAAACACGCTTGTCGCTGCTGTCAGTAATTCCTCAAAGGACACAGACTGATCCAAAACCTGGCTAGATGGCTTCTCACGTGATCTTGCGAATCTTGTGAGAATCCAGCTGGTTAAACTTACAACAACACAAACAAATAGAACCGCTGCCTGACACATTTCTGCTGTTCTTACTAACACTCCTCCAGTTTGACCTTTGGGATCACATTCCTTTCTATTAAGAGAGGCATTTTATAATTTTCACATGGTGGTCAACAAGTAACCTACTTGTTTAAGTGATGTTGTAGTCAACCCTGAGGTTGACTATTACTCAAAAAGTGAAGTTATCACTTTTTGAGTAATAGTCAACCTGAAGACCCTGATCCTTCACTGACTTTCCACCTGTGAAATAGTATAATATTTTTTTGTAGGGAATTAAGCTTAATACCACTGGGATCTTGATTGTATACATGATTTTTAATCCTTCATCACCAATAATAATAAAACCGCATTTCATGAATATGCAGACGACACCTAAATTTAGCCCATCACTAAAGTGACAACCCTCTTACAGACTCTGAGCAGATGTGCATTCAAAAAATCGAGATCAGAGGGGTCTCAGCTATTTTTGGCCAAACAGAAACTATAACAACTATATTCATCCGCAAAAGGGAAACAATCTTGTTTTCTTTCAAACTAAAATGAACAAATTTCACACAAACTTTGTGTGCTGGAGGATTTTCTTACATTCCTCATCATCCACTCTGAAACCGTTTGAAATGCTTTAAATAAATATGTGCCACATCCTGTCACATCAGCTGTGTGAATAACTTTAATAAAGATGAACCTGAGCCAAGTCTCATGCTGACTGCAGTTCCAGCAGGCTGATATATGAACTGCTGTCTTGTGTTTGTTCTCAAAACTCTCTCCGTTTCTCACATTCCATTTCATTTCATCCACCTAAACAACAACAAGAATGGCAACACTTCTGCCTGGAAGTTTTCTGTCCAAACTCTGTCAGTTACTGAAAAACTAAATCCCTGAAGCCACCCAAATCTGTCAGAGCCTGAGCCAAGAGTTTTCTCTAAAGACAAAGTCAGTGTGACCAGATTGTGCCAAACCTCCCTCTAGGAAGCATGCAACATAAAATATCTATAGCTCCTTTTGTGAGCTTCTCTTTATCCATCTGTGTTGTACGTTATATAAATCAAACTTGGCTCCTGTCCCTAAAGAAATCACTTGATCCGTGTGTTCTCACAAGGTCCATAATGAATGTCCTGGGGGTGATACTGTGAAGAGAAATACAACCACAGGTATAGCAAGAAGCTGCCCTGCTTTGCTGCAGAAAGGAGGCTAATTAAATTTTCATGTAGATAATCACGAGGTAATCCACCGTTAATTGTGCTTCTTTCCGACACAGTAGCTCCCTTGTGGGATCCAACATTATGTCCATGCAGCGTTTTGTTTGCTTAAACGCCTCTTAGATTTAATGGATTCTTCCATAAACTGATCCTCAGCAGCTCCTCGCACGACCACACAGAGCCTGAACGCATCCATCAACAATAATCCCCTCAATGATCTCCATTTTATCTTTCACTCCCCTCCTCCTCCTCCTCCTCCTCCTCCTCCTCCTCACTCATGTCCCTACATAGAGCTTAATTACTGGTGTGAAGTAATTATTTCCTTTATTAGTGAAAAGTAACATCTGTTTCGGGTCTTTTTAATTGTACCTATAAAACCCTTCCATTATTTCTGTCCCTTTAGGATAGGACTGCGCTGCTTGTTGCTCCCTGCGGACTCACTCTTCCCTCCACCCCCTTCATACCTTCGCAGCATGAGCTGCGAAGCACCTAACTCGATCACGATCTTATAAAATCCTTTAAATAAGCATTGAGGAGCTCAGCAGTGATACACACCAGCAGAAAGGCCGTGCCTTTAAACTTAGATCAATGGAGTCATGCATCCAATCTCTTCTCATGTTGCTGTATTTTTGAAAAAACACGCATTCAAGTCTGCAACATTTAAGGCAGCATATTCCCAATTGCCAAGAGAAAAGACCGACTGCAGGGACTGGTACATTGGAGCGTGGGAATAGAGGAAGGAGGGTGGAAGGAGTGAGATTCCTGAGGTCCCAGGGAAATTTTGTCCCTGTATTAATAGACTTTGGTCCCTTTGAAATTTTATTAGCCATAAAGTTGACAGTATGTTGTGCAATTTCTACAGTCCTACCGACCTTTCTTAACTTTTTACTTCTTTTTAAACAAAGCTGTTATGCCCCAGCGACCAAACAATTTAACAATTAACTTTATCTTTCTCCAAACTGATGCAGCAACTACACAAGGAGAACAGGTGTCATCGTCAAACAGAGACCTCCATGGAATAAATAAATCTATAAAAACCTCACATAGTCATCAACTTGCAGCAAACACTGACCAGTGAGTTGAAGACAGTCCAACTTCTGCTGCTCTGTCCTTTTAGCGCTCTCCCTCTTAATTTTTATGGTTCCTGCACCTTCAGGAAATGACCCTTTTATAGGGTCAACACTATAAAAGACTTGTTTTTTTGTGGGAGTGGTTAGTGGATGAGTGTGTGTGTGTGCGTGCGTGTGGTGGGGGATAAGTGTTCAAGTTACTACCGGTTCGTCTTTGCTGCCAAAGAAAGAGACCTGATGAGGTTAATAGTCTCCTCTTCCAATATATCACATAGCTGTGAACTCTGTGACCCTTTTTGTCAATAGGAGAACTTTTCTCTGGAGTGTGTGTGTTACTGTGTGAGTAGGTGTGTGTGAGCATCCTTATGTGTCCACACAAGTGTGCACATGTGGAAATTTGCACATTCGTACCTTTACATGCATGCAGAGTTGTGTAACCTGGATTACATAATAGCACCACAGTGATGTTTCCTAATGTTAGTCTACACATAATGACAGTGCACAAAACTAAATGTGAGCATAAAGTAGTTTAAAAGTCTGAATTTGATGTCTAAATCTCAGTCTTAATCCAAGTAGAGGTGATTCTCTGCAAAAGGTCACTGCCTTCCCATATTTTGGATACATTGATACATTCATGTATTTGCTGGAATAAAACTTGAGGAAAATAATTCCACAAAGGGAGGTTAATGAAGTGCTGTTCTCTGCTGGACTCTCTGTTACTGGACCAGCTCAAAATGACAGTTACAGCACACAGAGTAAATTAACCAACGATACAAAAAGCTTTTGTATCTTTTAACTGTCCTGCACTAAACAATGATATAACCACCAACCAAGAGCGGCAATCGACAGAAAAGCTGTTTCTCCCCCCTCTCTCTACTTCTTCTTCTTCTCAGTGTTTTTTGACGGGATTCTAGAAACTGCATGGCGTGCAGATAATGAGCATCAAAACATACAGAGAAGCGCTAAACAGACAAAAAGAAGAAGGAGGAGGTCACTGGTGGCATAGGAAGACCTGGTTTAAATACTTTGGACAGGTGACAAATGGGAGACTAGTGGGGTCAAATCCTCACTCCGCCTCGGGCAAAACAAACTCAGCTCCATAACGCACACTTTACACACAATTACACACATAAATCAACACGTACAAATACAACCAGTGCAGATCATAGTTTGATGCAAATGTGTTTGTTAATAAAAATAAAAAAAGAGAAAAGAGGCTGCACTGGAAAATGACCCCGATGAACTGCTCACTTTTTATGCATGGGCAACAAGCGGAGCTGTTACCTACACGACGCACTGTATAGTGGGAGATGTTTAGAACATGAAGTGCCGCGATATGATAAAAATAGATGTACTTTTCCATGAAATTTCATAGTAATTAGAGACCAGGAAGCATGGACCCTCTCAACCCCCACTGCGGCACCCACGTACCTTGAGTGAATACTAAGAAGCAACTCTGGCACAGGTCCAGTTCAGTATGTACTGTGTGAACCCCCGTGGCCCATCAAAGGCAGTGTGCACGACCGTGAAAGGGTGATTGGGTTCGAGGTGCGCAGGGAATAGTGTTTGAAGTCCTCCTTCTATCAGAGAGACAGAAAAAGGCACTTTTAATCCTGTGGGATCGCTAGCGCGCCACGGGCAAAAAGAGATGCACTCATTCTCTCAACTCTTCCATGAGTACCAGAGAGAGAGAGAGAAAAAAAAGAAGAGGAAGAAGAAGAGAGGGGGCTAACGGGGAAGAAGGTGGGGGCATGCGTGATGGGGGAGATGGGGGGAAATGGGTGGGGGGGCAGATGATAAAAACTGCAGCTGACGTAGAGAGATGAGGCAAACAAGAGGAGAGAGGAAGTGCTGTAACATGACAGATTCAGCAGTAATGTCAGTCATTAACTCCTCTGGCTGGCACGGGGTCCTCAGAAATGCTCAATTATGCACCATCATGTGCACCTTTTCGCATCAAATGACTTTTGCACTGTAGTATTTTGTGCATGTGGAGGAGGCAAAAGGTTAAAAATAAAGTGTGAAGCTACTGTCTTCCCTGTAATGTTCAGTGAGAGCATTACGCATGCAGAGATTCAGCTGGCCTGTATTCATGAATAGGGAAATCAGCCCAGCAGAGAGATAACTGCAAGATATTACATAAAATCCTCATTGTCAGCATCCATCATATTCATACTGTGTGTTGTTGCAAGCGAAAGAAACAGACACACATACTCTGAAGTAAAGAACAACAAAGTACGTTCTCAGATTAAATCTTTCCAATGCCTCCACAATTCCTGTGTAATATGTAAGACATCCATTGTGCACTGACAAATGAGCAGCGTTATCATCAGGTACACCTTCAGGTAAAATAATCACTTCCTTAAAAAGAGCATCATTCAAAGAGAACAAACTGCTTCACCACCATGCCTGTCTACTCCAGTGTCTAGAATGAAACTTACTCTGACAATGATACGTGTGTTGCATGCTTTTATGACGTATTCTGAGATTGTGGACCACAGGATGTCTGTCCCTGTAGAGGGAGCTAATGTGGGAATCAAGTAAATGTCATAAAATAAAAACAGAACAAAAAAAAAACAAGATAAATCTCCAGAGGAAAAACTTGCTTGGAGACATAGATTTCCATGGATGATAAACGTGGCACCTGGAAGAAAATGATAGCTAAAAATTTAACAGCTGATGTTTTCTGCTACAGTGAAAAGGAGCGGTGGGCCTACCATGACAGGTGAAGAAGGAAAGGCTGCAGCATTGCTAAAAAAGCTGATTCTGAAATTTTAAAACTAACCAACTGATGAAGGACTGGAGAACAACTAGAGATCATTTAAATAGATAGATAGATAGATAGATAGATAGATAGATAGATAGATAGATAGATAGATAGATAGATAGATTTTCTGTTTAGTCTTTGTTCAGTCAGTATAAGGCTTATCATTTGGAGTGTGTTTCATCAGCCTTGTGCAGAATATATTACGTGTGTAAATGTTGTTGAGCCCCGCGATTTGCCAGGAAAAGGTCACACACTCCCCTCGACCCTAAGTGATTCTCCGTCTTTGTGTACTCGTGGTGAAAAAAAAACCGAGCTGCGCCTATAAACTTCGCATTTAAAAGGCAAGTGCGGCCGACGGGGGGTGGGGGGCTGGGGGGAAGCTGCATGAGGGGAACAATAGCAGCTTTTTGGACACACTTTTTCTCACTGCGATGAACAGCAGGGAAACCGGTAGAGTCTCCTATAAAAGACCGATAGAGGACAGCTGCCAGGGTTCAACAGTAATTTTATAAAATGTCTCCAAGGGCCCTGGCTGCGGTTTATCTGGGGATTTATGGGAACCTATAAGAGGGCGAGCAAATTGTTTAGGGGCCAATAATCAGGGGGGATAGCGACAGGATCATAACTCCAGAATTTAACGCTACTTTGGAAATAAATAAATATAAAACATCCCGGCCAAATGCAGCATTACCGTTAATAATGCACTTGACATTCAAACAGGTCTGCCGTCAAACACAAACATTTGGTGGAACTGATGGAAAGTTTGGACATGACAGCAGGAGGTGGACCGAGGAGTCCAGCAGCTAAACACAAAACACTCAGCTCCACCATCATCATTATCGTCCTCATCATCATGAAAACAAAAGTTCATCAGGCCATATTGGAGCTGTCTGTCTCAGGGTGACGAGGCTCTTTATGCAGCCGATTATTGATTTATCAGGCTCACACATAATCCCTATTTTGACAGCCGTGGGTAACAGCTGAGCAGAGTCATTTGTCTAATGTTATCAGTCAGCTTCAGGCACACAGAGTGAACCCCCAATCTAAACCCCCCAAAAAGTAGGTTAGGTTCACTGACATGAATGAGCCCCAGCGGCAGCAGGCCCGAGTTACTTGAACCTATGTGCTCCGCAATTACGCGCATGACGCATTTGGAGACAATATCGTTGTTGGGTTGTAAACTATTACTCACGCTCAGAGGCCATAGTGATCACGGACTCCGTGGTGGCATGGTACTCATCCTCCTCCATAAACTCATCCTGCGACGACGCGTCCCCCTGGAAGTCGTGATGGTCCAGGAGCTGCTGGAGCGGTGGCGCCTTGGGGAGCAGCTGATTGACCACCTCCCGGCTGATGTTGGGCGCCTGCTTCAGACGCAGCTTGCTAAGGATTTGGGACTTGATGGTTTCCAGTCTCAACACTTTACTTTGCTCCCTCCAAACACACGCGGAGCACTCGTGGGAACCGGCGTCCTCGTCCAGCAGGGACAGCCCGGCATCCGTGGGCGTCTCGCTGGCAGGAGGCAGCAGCAGATTGGGCTCATCGCTCCCCGACAGTCCCAGGGAGATGAGAACCATCAAGCACAGTAAGAAGTTGTACCTCGGCATGACGATGCGCGGACACCAGGAAAAGCAACTTTTTCTGTCTTTTCTTGCCTTTTCCCTTGCTTTATTCCGTTATATCCCCTCTCTCGGATCTGCGCCGCTCCTTGCCTTTCAGCCTACAAGAGGCAGGGAATCAGTGACATGCATCTAATCCAATACGATCACCCAAAGTTGCGTTTTGTTTTGTTATTCTGAAGCAGCAGCAGTAGCAGCAGCAGCAACAACAACAACAACAACAACAACGGCAAGAGATTTGGCAATAAGTTTTCCCAAAAAAAGTGCGTTCCAGTGTGTCTCGGTTGAAGCTGTTTTGATTGAAAGTTAACAAATTATCTGCCTGGTGAATGCATAGCCCGCTCACGTGTGGTATAATGGCTGTTTTGGGGTCTTCTCTACAATTTAGTCCATGGAGGTGTGTGAATGTTCAGAAGTGTCACTGAAAAATGTGCAAGTGCGGTCAAAAAGGGGCTCTTTATATATCTCAGCTGCCCGGTGTCGTAATCCGTCTCCATTGGCTAAGATTGCAACAAAAGGCTTTTAGGTCTGTCACCAAGTCAAGAGGGACAGAGCGAAGGGAGGGTGCGCGCACTGTTATGAGAGTATAAATGTTTTTACAGTGCACAGTCTCTCACATTACGAGCATTCACCAGCTAGGTTATTAAGATAATTAATTATGATTTAAAGTGCATTTAAAAATAGAAAAAAAAACGCGTTATTGATTTCTTTCGAATTCATCACATACTCCTCTAAATCCAAACATTCGTGGAGCATTTTAAAAACAATTACATTGATGTGAATTATTTATATACCAGACTTTTATTGTACGCACATTATTCAGAAGTTGCGTGAGATTCTCCAGTGCAAGCCTCTCCAACCTGCACTCAAAGTATAAACCATTAAAAAGTCATTACTGGGCTTTCCTTAAAACCCAGGAACACTGAATGCACCAGCGTAGATTTAAAAGGTTTAATATTGTAATGATAATAGGCTAATAAAAAAGGTGTACTAGCCCGTGTTAATTCATTTATAAGTCATACATAAGCAGGTCGTTATAGACTCATTTATAGTGCTAAAAGGCTTGATAATCCATATATTTAAAACTTAATTTATAGTATTTAGTAGAAATATGAAATTCCTGTTAATTATTACTATGACATTAAATATTGTGTCATATTTGACTCAGTAAAATGCATATCAATATCAATACAAACGTACCAAGATCTCATCTCAAGGTGGAGAAGAATCTCAGACAAAAAGAGTATTCATATGAGAATAACTGTATTTTTTTTTTTTTTTGTCATCAAAGTTTTCATATTGCTGCAGTTGCGAGTCTTAAATCAGTGAGTTGCCTGTGTGGTGGTGGGCTACTAACCCACCGGTGTCACCTGCTGGTGGAACACAAAGTTGCAGTTGCAGAGCAGATAATTTTAGAGTTCTGAGATTCTCAGTCATACGGGTTACAGTGTGTCCAAAGCCAAGCTAAACAGAGGCAACTGGAAGTGCATGAGGTTTTTTTTTAAAGAAGGTTTCACCACTCATTCAGTTTGAAACTCATACAATTCACGAAACATCTTCAAGAAACCTTAAGAAAGTCCAGTCCCCTTAGTTCAGAGCTCTGTGTTACTGTGATTGGACTGATTGTGTGGAGTTTCCCTGTAAAATAGAAACCATGAGGTCAATGGTCTTTCTAAAAGAATTGTTAAAAGAACTAAAATAAATTATTTCTGTAGAGTGTGAAAATGGGCATTTTAACTCATCATGTGACATTAGCCTTTAAAAATTCTGCTTCATGTACCTGATACCTGAGTGGCGCATCCAAGGCATTATTCTAAAAAGTAAAACTCGTGTTTGCTCACTTCTTTCACTCTTGTTAAAAATGCCATCATTTAACAGCTTTGCTTCAGTTTAACTGAATCAAATACACAAACCACAGATGAAGGACCAGGATATGCAGACAGAAAAATAATCATTGACATTACCTGCGCTAATTAACATCAGCATGTAACCGTATCTTAACTGCAAGAACTAAATCTCAGACAACCTTTTTTCAGATGGTTGGGACTGTTCGATAATTAAAGAATGCATCCTATCTTCCATATAAAACCAGAACCTTTTTTATAAATTCACACAGGAACAAACTGTTCTTGGGTACACCACTCTACATTTCCACTGGCTGTGCAAGGTCTGTGTTTAATCACCTTAATCAGCCACACCTGAGAAGACTGAATAAAGGGCCTTGTTGAAGAGGTGTAGATTAGGATGACTTTCCAGCTGCAGAAGCTCACCATAGTTAACCTGTTGTCTTTTTGTTTTCTTTTTAATGAAAGAAATTTTTATTTTTTTGTAACTCCGTCATGTGTCATTTTTATGTTGCGCCTCTTGACTCAAGTCATAAAAATACCTTACATCTATTTCAGCAAACCATCAAAGACTTGTCTTGTGTTTGCTATGGGTATAAATAATTGTAGCTGTTACACACCAGAAATAACATTTTTAATTGTTTAATTGTAATTTAACAACGTAGTCATTGTTCTCAAAGGCCGATGTATGTCCCATAGCAGCTATAGTCAGCAGCACCAACTCTCGTTCTTACACTGTTTGCACTGCACATACTGTTTGCACTGTTTTGTATTGTTTGCATAAGTTGCACACTTTATGCTCAGTCACTTGTCAGTCATAGGACTTAATCCTATGTCTTCAGGTAGCTCCATGGTCCAAGAGGAACTTACTCTGATTTCACTATGTACTGCATTTGCTATACATGACTGAGATGACATAAAAACCTCTTTGACCTTTGACCAACCACTAAAACTATTCATCACAAGAGAGCTGAGGAAAGAACAAATAATCCAGGACACCCAGTACAGTCACGACCCAGACGAGCTGGTTCACAGTAGGAATGGTATATTTGAGTTTCTCTGACTTAAGTTTATCACCTCAGATGTGAGTAAATGTTAACAGTGCTTTGTTGATCCAGTGCATACACTGTACTGTACACTCCCCAGATCTAGATATCTGACCCTATCAATGTCAGAATGTTTGCCTTTTCCCTTAGCAGTATTTTTATTGTACACACGATCTCATTTTATGGAATCTGAATAAATGCTAGAGTTAGCTTTACTTGTATATGCCCTGTCTAAAGGTATATATGTATGTCTAAATATTTCTTGAATATCTGTGGGAGCAGTGGAAGTGAACCACAACTGTGGACTTGTGATCATATACTCAACACAGTCTTATTAGCAAACACAAAACATTCAGGTCTGTGGAACCAAGGAGCTTCATCCTCTTTAGCCATCTTCGGAGATAATGGCTTCAGGAGCTTCTGAGAAAAACAAAGCAAAAGCAACTTTAGATGCATCTGATAGCAAAGATGTAAAGTTGTACATTTCTAATCCTCATCTGCTTCAGTTTCATGGGATACAAAGTTAATATTTCCTAGTACGACAAGGCAGCACATCGGGTGTGTCTACAGTGGTGATAAATAACCTGACAAACCCAACACAGGTTCATGAATAAATCAAGACTATTATGATTAAACAGAGATACATCAATGTAAAGGCTGGTCTCTGTAGATACACACGCACTTTGCGGACGTGGTACTGAGCTTCTTTTCTTCTGACATTATTTTGTTCTACATTTATCTGCGGTCCTTACCACAGCCCCCATCAGTGGTGGAGACCATCAACACTGTGAGCATATGGCATAATGTTCACACAGTATGTTTTTGCATTGAACATGTTGACAAATGGAACTGACGGAGCCATGAATTCTTCATTGTAGCTGCTTTTTTTTTTTGTGGAAAAAAATGGTGTTTATTATATTTTGATAAACCATGGCTCACCATTTTGTTGACACTGACCCATAACTACTTTTCACTGGCATTATTTGGTCATTTGGGACACAGTTTTGTTTCATATACATGAACATGATTATGTTCTTACAATATTTTAAATTGACTTCAGAATCAAAATGCATTCATTGTCCTTGCACGCAATACAACAAGAGTTTAGTCATCAAGTGGTTTTGTGTAAGAGCAAAAAAGACTAGTATAAAATACAATGAAATAAATCTGTTTTAAAAAAGAAAACCAATAAGGTGCAGACAAGAGAACACAGTAGTGTTACTCCAGTAGACAGTCAGTCATTATCTGGGCTCTAATCTGAGTTGCTGTTAACTTGCGATTTCTGAGGCTGGTGACTCGAACTTATCCTCAGCAGCAGAGGTGACTCTTGGTCTTCCTTTCCTGGGGCGGTCCTCATGTTAGCCCATTTTATCGTAGCACTTGATGGTTTTTGCGACTGCACTTGGCACACTGACACATTCAAAGTTTTTGTAAATTTTAAGGACTGACTGACCTTCAGTCCTTAAAGTAATGATGGGCTGACGTTTCTCTTTACTTAGCTGATTGGTTCTTGTCATAATATGAATTATATATAATAATATCAACAGTTGTCAAAAAGGGCTGTCAGCTGTATACCGATCTGACTTTTGCATAATACAACAAACCCATTAAGAAGGCAAGAAATTCCACAAATGAACTCTGACAAGCCACACCTGTGAAGTAAAAAACATTTTTTATTCTTATGTTTGTTTTATTGTTTATGTGTAAAATGAACTTTAACAAATAAACTATTTCAGATGACTACATCATGAAGCTCACTGAGAGAAGGCCAAGGATTTGGACCACAGAGTGGCTACTTCGAGGCATCTAAAATATAAAACATATTTAGAGTTACTTAACAATTCCATATATCTTGCTTCACATAGTTGATGTCTTCACTATGTAGCCACAATGTAGAAAGTGAAAAATGAATGAGGAGGTGTGTCGAATCTTTTGACTGGTAATGTAAATGTAACTGCTAAAGAATATGTTGTGTTTATCTTGGTTGCACAAGTTTGTATGCTTTATATCTACAATATATTATTCATTCATTTGGACCTGAAACGAAAATGGTTTCAGTGTTTAAACACTTTTATGTTGTAAATTCCAACAGTTGCACAATATTTACGCCATTTTCAAATTCAATGAGACATGTGCTTCTTAGACATTCTAATTAGATCAATAGTGTAACATTTGATATACATACTTAATATGGAGAAATTCTTGGTCTGGGTCAAAGGCATTAAATTTGGACAGAATCTAGGTCTTAAGAAAAATAAGGGCAATTTTGGCACATTGCTGACATCTGCTGTTGAGTTCTGGGTCCCAGTGTTGTGTTAAAAGATTGCAATCCTTTGTGGACAGATTTGTGTAGATTGTATATAAATTTTGACAAGTAAGTCGCACCACACTTCTTCTATTGACCAAACTGAGGCTATTGTCCCGAGTGTACAGACGCCGCTATCTTGCGTGTTTTGAGCCAGAGTGTGCGCAGTACAGTGAGGAAGTGGAGCCACATAAAGACAATGACCCAACTACACGTCCTACTTGTATACTACTTGTATTAGAGATACACACTTGAAAGAAATGAAACCTAAAATTACGGTTAAAGAAATTAAAAAAAAAAATAAAAATAGCAAAAATATTTATACCACATTTACAAGAGTGATATCCCTCTTACCTCTGAAATCCCAGACACTGAAAAGGCATTAAACTATTTTTCAAAGAACCTCCTTGCAATTGTGGTGGTGTAGATACTCTTCACCCATTCTTTTTAAAACTCTCAGTATCATTAATCACGGAGCAAATAACACACATATTTAACCTGTCTTTATCAACTGGTATAATTCCCAGTATCTGGAAGTCAACTAATGTAATTCCTTTGTACAAAGGAGGAGAAAATAGTGATTTATAGTGATTATAGACCAATATCCAAACTTTCTTGTCTGGCAAAAATTCTAGAATCGCTGATGAATTACCAACTCAAATTATTTCTTTCAAGATACTCCATTCTGAGACCTCACCAATCTGGTTTTAGACCCCTGCACAGTACAATATCTGCTGTTACAGTGGTTGTGAATGATTTTGTTACCGTTATGGACAAAAAGAAACATTTTAATGTTGTTTTTATTAACTTGTCAAAAGCTTTCGATACAGTTGATCATTCTCTGCTAATTCAGAAACTGTGTAATATTGGGTTCGATTCGTCTGCCTGTGGATGGTTCCAGAATTAGCTATGGGGAAGAACTCAGTGTGTGAAAGCTGGAAATGTCCAATCAGAATTATTATCAATATCAAAAGGTGTACCACATCTTTACGCAGATGACACTGTTTTGTATTGTTCTGCTGACACTGTAAAACTTGCAGCTTAGAACCTACAGCTCTCTTTTACTGGACCCAGTGGGGTTTTATTCAACCCGCTTAATTGACTATCTTGAACTTCAAGTCCCACAGATTCACTGTGAACTACGAAAATCTGCTTTTAGTTTTTGTGCACCAACAGCATGGAACCATCTCCAAAATATACTCATACTGACACTCTCATTACTCCTTTTACATTTTAAGATACTGCTCTCAAACCACCTCGCCTCAGTGTGCACCTGCCTCACAGAACACTGAGTACTGTTTCCTAATGTTTTCATTTTTATTTTTTTTGTTTGATTTTGCATTTTTATGTTGTTGTACCTTAACATCATTGCAAATGAGGGAAATCTCAATGATTTTATGAGACTTAAATAAAGAATGAAATATATATATTCACAGTACTGTTGGTTACTCACAGGGCCTGCGTTGTAGAGTCGTATGTCCTGAGGGACAAATGTCTTCCTCAACCTATCCATGGAGCAGGACAGAAAGAGCAGCCTGTCACTGAGCGACTTTCCCTGTCCCACTATGGTGTCATGTAGAGTTTGGTGGACATTGTCCATGATGGACCAGAGATCATACATTGTATTTACTTGTTATCGCAGGGCTTTCTTCAGGGTTGGCTGGCAACTAGCACTCACCATGATGTCACATCCTGTCTAACGTCATAGCTTCAAATAAAACGAAAAACCCTCCTTGACGCGTATTTTACATTATTTTAGTGTTTTAGTTGGGCCCTATCTACTAACAGGGATGGGGTGGAGTTTATGACCTTATGACCTAACCTTGGCCAGACCAGCAGCCAGCCGCAGGTAGCTAGTTGCTTTAGCTTAACTTCAGAGGACCGTGGCAAATAACATTATCAGTTTGCCTGGTGAATGATTGCAGTTAATCTTTGCACATCTTTGGCTGTGCAAACGCATCCCGCAAACTAGACTGAACCATCTGGTGGGCCGCAGGTTGTTAATGTCTACTTCATGTTTACAGAAAGTACTTATAGCCCATCGCACTCACCTTGGTGCTTGGCAAACCTTGTCACTGATTAAACAAAGCGTGTGCCTTGTTGCTTATTTGAACTTTAAAACAAACTAAATCCCATTTAACGCCTCCGTGGTTCAGGATTGACTTGTGTAGTCGTCTCGTGTGTGAGCCCTGATCTATGGTTCAGGGGTTGGTAGTGGGCGGAGTGAGCACGAAGGCGGTGTTTAAGGCGGTTTTGGTCCCCGTGGCTTTCCGTAGATCAGGGCCTGGGCGTCGTTCGTTGCTACAACCGCTTCGTAGGAAACAAACACCAAACACCACTTGAGCTCAACAGTTCGGAGGTGTCTCTTATATAAAACTAAAAACTCAACCTAAACCATAAAAATGCATTCAGTAGACAGTAGCTCGCCAAAGAAGCGGAGCTTTTCTCGGGGATTAAGCGAGGACGAGTCTCTCCGCAGTATTATTAAAGAGGTGAGGAGAATCACGGCGTCCCTACTGTCTAACGAAGGAGCTAAATCTAACCTCGACGTTCACGTTCTTTTAAACCATATAACATTACTAAAGCTACTCAAAATCTTTTTTAATTAACTGTCTTTGACTGTATAACAACGGCTAAGTATGTTGTTGTTTTTAATAGACTCACGGTGTCCACTTCCCCATTATTAGCTCAGTTAGCTTCCCTGTATTTTTGTTGTGACTGTTAACCCCTCCTTTTTTTTTTCTCCTGATCAGACCGAGTCATCATCCAGACGTCTGACACGAAGCGACAGCCGAGCAGGCACCCTGAAGAGGAGGAGTGACAGCCAGGTAGGAGCCAGATAAGATGGGAATTCAGATATCTGGACACACTGTACCAGTGACTCCAGCTAATCGAGTCTGATTAGATAATACAGACATACTTTTTTGGTCCTGCTTTTTACTGCAATGCCTTTGTCTGACAGGTAACTTCTCAGATTTGTTTCTTACGTATATCACAAATTTATAAAATACAATGTACAGCTAAACATTAAACTCTTTTAACTTGTGTCCAGTTAGATAAAAGATAAAAGATTAAGCTTTACTGCCAGTGCATATAGAACAGGCACATACACAACGAAATGCACTTGAGCATCTAACCAGAAGTGCAAAGTGTACCCAGTAGTAGGGAACATTAATGCTTAATGCTGTATTATGTAAGTCAGTATTTTATAGTAATAATACATGTAAAAATAGAGAGCCTAAACCAGTAAATATGTACGTACACATATACATAGATGATGTGTCTTTGTGCTTGCACTTGTGTCCTTTTGTCACTGATCATATGTCTAAATTAACCATAAAAGGACATATTGTAGACTTTTTAAGTTCTCTTATCAATATGGGTGTGGACAAATATGCTCGCTCCATGCCAATGTATATTCAAGGTTCATTTATTCATCGACATTCTGGACACGTTGACACATGAAAAGAGTGGTGTTCATAATAATAGTAATAAGAAAACCAAAAACTTAACATCAACGTTTGGTGATGTTTGCAAACATTGCAAACTTTTCAACAAGGTCTGCTTTTGGCAAGTGGAGTGGGGAAACTCTGTGTCAGTGTACTCTGCCTATATGGCAAACTTTAAAAGATGAACTCGTCATTCAAAGACCCCTTTTTCTTTATTAAATTCTGTTCAAGAAGGTGTATGTCTGCTAAAAGTTAAACAGCTATCATTAATACACTTGTGTTTTCCTCATTGTAATGTAGGTGAATGGATTACATAATGGTAAATATAGTATTTTTTCTGCTTTGGTTATTACTGATAAAAAATAAAAGTAATATGAAAGTATGTATTTAAAGCCCTGTTTTTAAACTCTGGAGAAGACTTACAAGGACATTCTGTCCTGAAAAACCAGGATTATATCTCTTAACCTGCTGAAATATGTCAGCAATGAAGGTTTGATGTTGTGTGGTTTTATCAGCCATTGGCGTCACAGCACTGCTAATCACTGTTTTGGCTACGGCTGCAATCGAAATAAATGTGATATGACAAGTTATAAAATAACATGATCCAGTTTGTTTCAGTCTCAGTTAATTATTATTTTTTTACATTTCAGCAGTCTGAGCAGGATCTCTTCACGGGACTACCAGAAATGGTGACTGTATTCTCCTCTTATCTCTTATATTGTTGTTATAAAATCAATAATAGGTGTTTCTATTAAAAGTCTTGTTCATGGTTTCTGGACCAACAACATTCCCTAACATTTGGAGGTATTGTCACGTTTTCTTGTGAGGCCTCCCACAGATGCTTGCCCCCTGAGAACTTGCTAAGCACTTGTTCTCCCACTGACATGGCATGCTTTCCTGGGAAGTTGCCCACACTGATTTGTAATTGTGTTTGTGATGTAGCTGGAGCTGCAGGCCAGCTATGACGAAGCGGTGCAGGAGCTGCGTGGGCTGGAGGTCGAGCGAGAGGCTTTGTTGTTCCAGGTGGACGTCCTGCAGGACACGCTGGAGGGGGTTGAAGAGCTGCTGGCTGAAGCCCAGAGGGAAGCTAAAGAGGCTAGATTGGTAGGTGGAGCACTCACCACAACAGCACTTAGCTTTAACTACATTTTAGAAGTTTATTGATCTTTCCTGCAATGATTTTGAGGCACTCATCATCAGGCCCGTGTCTCTGTGCGTTTGCAGGAGCTGGAACAAGAGAGGCAGGCCAAGAAGAAACTGGAGAACATGGTTTGCTCTCTCATGAAAGAGGTGGAGAGATTACAAATGGTAATATAACAACTTCAACATAACATCATGACTATATTTAAAGATGTAAAACCTAATGAAACTATTTGGAACAATTAGTGGGGTCACTGGTTATTGAATGGTGATTGCACATTTAGGTTTTGTCTGATAGAACTAGTTCTTGTCCTGTCACATGTATTTATACAGCCACGCTGAAGTGGAGTGAAAAGCTGATAGTAATACAGAAGAATAAATACAGACATTTTCAGTGTTGTCTACACCCAGTAGTGATAGGTTACTGTAATAGTAGTGTAATATTCGACATAATATATATATATATAGTAATGTTATAGTAATAATAATATGTTTTTCATGTTTTGTCATATTAGTAATTGTCATACATGTGTGCACACATGTGTCATAGTAACCAGTAATATTACTTATTTATATTACTTATTTATTACTATAATGTACTATTACCCATAAATATGAGTTATTATTTAATTATTTATTACAATGATTACTTTTGACTATTTCATTTTTTTTACAAATTAATATTATTACATATTACTATTTATTACTTACTACTGTTACATGTTACGCATTACTATTCTCTGTTTCTTATCTTATCACTGTTACACATTACTGTAATGCCCACTAACAGGAGAGCAGAACTGAAATGACAGCTGACGACTGGAGAGAAGAACATATTTAAAGCTTGTGGTTAAACTGGAAACTTCCTCAGTCAGCTGAGCAGAGAAGAGGGGTGAACATTCTGTAATTTTACTTTCAGTTCCCCAAAAGGAGTCATAAACTGGTCGTTATGATGACCGCTAGTCATTATTATTTTGTCCAGACTACCAGAATATAAGTTTGGACTGACAAAAAGATTCAGTTAAATACCACTTAAACAAATCCTTAAAAATACCTAGCTGTAAATTTAAACTTCTCAAATAATCAGAATGGGTAGAAATAACTTCTAAATTATATTTTTATTTGAGCCTGAAATATAATTTTCTTTACTAATGAACACTTTGTTTTTTCTCTGCAGGAGCAAAATAACGAACTGGCTGCTCCAGCGACAGATGACGCATCAACACGGGAACACCAAATCAAAAGTGATGCCAAGGAATTGATTGAAGTTGCACACAGAGAAGAAAATGAGGCCTCAGTGTGTGAACCTGACAGCACCAGTAGAGGACAGGCAGTGGTGGACGGAGGGGGGCAGGGTGAAGGGACGGAGGACGGAGAAAGTGTCCTGACAAAGCTGCGGAAGATGGTCAATAGGACAACGACCCACCTGCCTTCTCTTGCACTGGACAACCTCCTCTCTGAGGATGGGGTTCTCCAGAGGCCTTGCGAAAACGGACGGGATCTGTCTCCGGACAGGAATGACTCAGACAGCGTAAGTGCCTACGAGGACGCATCTGCCGAGACTCCAGAGCTCGAAGATGCTTTGGAGCTGTCTGAGGATAAAGAGGAAAATCCGACTAACAACCATCAGGACATCGATGGTGAAGAGCCCAAGACCCCTGATGGCTGCATTTTGTCTTAACTTGGATCTTATTTCTCTACTACTGGGCCAAAGTGGGCCAAAGATAGCTATAAGTAATTGGGTGAAATTCAAGAGCTCTCTGCAGTTTGCTGTATCTCTGTAAGAAAACCAGCGGTTATCAGACTTGTTGTAGTGCAGCAGTGATTAGTCCACCAGCCAATCAAAGGACAATCAGGAGCTGTTTTGATAATAATCCGTTGGTTGTTTCAACTTTTCAAACGTGAGGATTGCTTTTCTTTGTCGTACATGACAGTGAAATATCTTGGAGGTCTAGATCTCTGAAGGCAGTTGATTTAGGATATTTTATCACTAAATGCTGAATAGATTAATTGAGAAAACGATTAGCTGCTAGTTCAGTGCACTGTACTAGAAATGTAAGTTACTGTTTTAAATTCACAACAAAGGAACTCAGGATGCAGAGGGTTTACTAGCTATATAATCCACTAATGACTATTTTATGTTATTTGCCAATCATTTCTTTTAAGTCTGTCTTAATCTGTTCTTTTTTAAATATAAGCATAAACATGGAAAATGCTTTCCCTGTTTATCTCTTTGGTAATTTTTTAAGGAAGTTTTTTTTGTACGCTATCAGCTGCCATGACACAAATCAGGATTTATCTGTATACACAGTACAGTGAGCTCTGCTGGTATTTGGGTGGGGTTCAAAATGGGATGAGTACAGTCTTGTTTACTTAAAAATAAGCATGTTTCCATCATGTTCTTTGTAAGCTGCCCTAGTAAAAAGCTGCTTTAATAAGGTTAAATGGAGGGATTCTTCACCTAAGGGAAAATGCCATATATTTACTGCCTCATCGGTCTAATAATGTACAGTCATTTCTGATGTTACAGTCAAGGTTTCCTTTTTTGTTCAGAAAATTGTAGGGAACTTGATTTTGGCTGCATTTGCACTTTTCAAAGCTCTTGTATTGTGGCATGTATTTGTCAGATTACATTAGAAACAACATTCCCTTTACAACCAAACTTAGCGAGAAATGGTCAGTCTGACCTGCTGCAGACTGTCTGTCTGTCTGTTTGCATGGTAATACTGTACATTTGCACATTTTTTAGCAGGACATGCTAAAGGCAGGCTCTTAAGATGCCTCTGACTGCTGTAAACACTTTATATGTCGGTCCAATCTTTATATAATTTTTTTTTTACTATGATGTTTTTGTGGCGGTAGAGGCAACTCATTAGTAGTTTGCATGAGCATCTACGAATGTATATTCATTTGCAATCTCCACACAAGTTGATCAGTTATCAGTAGGTTTGTATGCTGAACCTCCACACATGCATTAGATGATCATTTTATCTAAGATAAGGGTTTTAGAGGAATTTTAATTTTGTTTTCCAAAGTGTGAGTTGTTCTTTCATTCCGCAGTTTCTGAGGTCAATCCTGTTTTT
Source organism: Mugil cephalus (assembly GCF_022458985.1). Taxonomy (NCBI): domain Eukaryota; kingdom Metazoa; phylum Chordata; class Actinopteri; order Mugiliformes; family Mugilidae; genus Mugil; species Mugil cephalus. Next base: position 2,179,111 of record NC_061773.1, on the reverse strand, counting down.
AGCAAATTTAACAAGTGATTGCAGTTTTAAGCACATCAAGCTGCAAATATTTAAGCATACATCACCATACTGATGAATATTTTTTCTAAAGACAAATGCAGATTACTAGATTACAGGTTACGTGTTTGTTAACTTGAGAATAGGCTGAAGATTTGCCGTTGGTGTATTTTGGTTACATATCATAATTCTGTGGGTTTACTGCAGCATATTGAAGTCAATGCATTGACTCATTTGCCTTTCCAGTTTTTATCAGTCCAGTTTCCACAAGCTAATGTTGACTCGGACGTGACATGTTACATCCCTCGGGTTACTGATATTCTTAGTGCTGTGCGGTGGCTCTGTGGTCAGGTCATATCAATGAATCATAAACGCTTGTCCTCAACAATTAATTTTATTTTTGAACAGTTTGGTTTGCTGTAATGATTCTATTTAATTTTAAAAAAATGTCACAGGTACTGTTTGTTGTTCAGTACATGGGAGACTTTTGATAAGTTGTTGTGTTACATTATTGCCTTTTTTGTGTGGGTCCTGTAAACTGATTTATATCAAAATAAAATAAGTGGGCAAAGCTGATACCTGTTTGCTACTTCTGTTTGACTTGCCTTTACATTATGGAAGAACTGTTTTTAATATTAAAAATAAAACAAATAGCAGTGAGTAAATCAGTTTCTGCAGACATGTTATTTAATGAACATCAAATTTTGGGAAGTGTTACTTCAGGAAACAAAAAAACAAAAATAATGAAAATATCACCTCACGCTCAAAGTTGACTTATTTATCTTATTGCTGTGTCTAATTAATGTGACCTAATTCTAAACAGCCTGTTGGTCTTTAATCATATAAAGTCATTTAACTTCTATCAGGGCTACAAATGCCTCAAATTCAAGATGATAAGTTGAAATACTTTGCCTCTTACAGAGGTCCGCACATGTAAGCACAGGACGATAGGTGAAGACATGTTACAGTGAGGGGAGCTGAGGCAGAGAGCTACTGCTCACCGAGCGCTGCCCAGGTGGCCGCCCATGAGTTTACAAACTACTATGTGAATGAGTGGATGGGTCAAATAAAAAAACAAAAAACAACAGCAAAGTAAATAAATCCCCATTAAATACAGCACATGGAGAGACACATTATTACACATATCTGAGGAAAAAAGAGGAAACTCAGTAAAAGTAGGTGACATATCCAGTTTTTAACAGCTTATCTCACAGACAGAAACAACATCAAAACAACCCGTTTTTCTTTTTCAGGTTCAGTTGCTTCCACTGCGGCAGGCTCACAAAGTCATCTTTGGTCATCCCGAATACAGTACTGAAGTCAGAGTCAGAAAGGTGTTTCTGAAAAGGATAAACGAATAAATTATCTATCTATCTATCTATCTATCTATCTATCTATCTATCTATCTATCTATCTATCTATCTATCTATCTATCTATCTATCTAGTATTAGATTTTGTACTGTAGTATTGTTTTTGCATGGACATATAGTACTGTATCATCAGCATAAAGTTGCAGATAACATTAACAAATTTTAGGTAGGTCATTTACATAGAGTCTGAATAGAATTGGTCTGAGAATGAAACCTTGGGGTACACCAGTTGAGCAGCTGGTGACATTGAGTTTCCAATCTGCAGTCTGTTTTCTATTTGACAGATACGATCTCATCCAGCAGAGTGTGCCATCAGAAAAGTTGAAAGTTTTGAAAGGAGAATGTTATGGTTTTATGAGTCAAAAGGTCTTTTCAAGTCCAACAAAACAGCTCCTACATAACCACCCTGATCAAGACAACCTTTGATGAAAAATAACAAATTGTGGTGTTTACGGAATCTGAACCGCATTGGATAGAGTGGGTTATGCCCATTATTGAGAAGATCTCTTAACTGCAGTGCAATCCATTCTGCCATTTTTTAAATGACTGGCAAAATACTTATCAGCCGTAAAATTGTCTAGTTGGGTTTTGTCACCAGTCTTTAGAACTGGAGTAACCTTGGCAGTCTTCCAGGTTGGTGGCACTCTACCCTATTTTGTCAAGTGTGTAATTGGGTGTGCGAAAACCTCTCTCTGATGTTTTATAAAGTTACTGTCAAGACCAAAGACATCTCTAGGCTTCAAGCTTTTCAGAGATGAAATGATTTTTAGGACCGCAGGAACAGTTATTTCCCTTAAACTAAACATTGTGTTTCTGTCATCTACACATACAAATCATTTATCAGAATGCCATTCACCTGGTGGTGAATTATAGTCAGAGAGCCCAGGCAGAAAATTAAACGTTTTACTGACTCTATCTGGTTTATTTGTGAATATTAAATCACCCCTTGTCCTATTCCCCTATCTCTCCTGAACACATTGTATCCAAAGATACTGATGGCAGCTGCTGGTGAAGAAGAAGTTAACTATCTTTCAGATATGCCTAATATATCAACGTTGGAATCAATCAATAAGTGTTCAGTTTGGTTGTTTTTTATTACAGATGTCAATATGGCCCAGTAGTAGGACTTTTGGCTTAGAACATGAGTCCCAGATGATCTGAGCATTATTAAGAGTTTGAAAGTCTTTATTGCCGGATTCAGAGATTTCAGTCTAATTGTTGGGATGGAGCGCTTATTCTCAGTTAATGTTGTAATAGATGAAGATGGGATTGAGGTTACACTGGTGTGATACTTAAATGGATGCTGTTGTATTGAACCGGTTCAGCAGGTAGGGGGAGCTATAGGGGGATTGGGTGGGGCTGATGATGCTCCATGATGCAGGAAGAGAGAACTGTCCAAGGGGATAAATATTTTCTGTATATTGTGCACTGTAGCACAAAAAATAATATAAAATAGCCACAGCTGTTTTCTTTATAAAATAGCTTTAAGCTTTCTTTTAGTGGTTCACTTTGCCTTGATTGAGCTTTATTTCTTGGATGATTATGTTGATGTAAAGATTTAACTATTCTAGCGAACAATTGCACTAAAGGGGTGTCTGCATTAGGCCATACTATGCTTTGCCCCTCCTTAGCTCAGACACACACTGATATACACACCTCTTTCTGGGAGGGGTCAACACCTTCCGGCAGCTCGCTGACATGCTTGTTGACCAAAGCTTCCAGTGGAAAAGGCTCAAAGACTTTCTTACTCTCGACACAGTCTGGCTCCTGGGAAGTCACAACAAATGAACAAATTCTTAATCTCCGTATTATGATTAATAACAGAAATCTTTTTAGAACTTTGACGTAGACTTGGGCTTTATTGTCTCCATGGGGAAATTCTTTTTCAGAGCCCATCTCCATTCCACAGACTCCACCACATTACAGCACAGAATGGGACACACGGTGAAAAACACAAGAGACACGCATTTTTAAGACAGACAAAACAGCATTTATCCATTTAGCGAAGCCTTTTGTTAAGGGCAGGTATAGCAGCAGGTATCAGGCTTTTCTGAAGTGAGCCCTTCTGCACCGCAGTGCCCTGTATCTCTGTATCGCCCTGAGTGGAGTGGGGCGAAGTGTGTGTTTAGTGGGTGTGTGATGTCCTGCTCTAATAGCCCTTTTATTGAGTTTTGTTAGATTTGGTGTGGAGAGACTGATTATTCTGGAAGCTGCAGTGATTATGCGTGTAAATTTAACAGGTAGATGTTTTCTGTTTTATTTTCTACTTCTGTGTCCAAACTTTGTCACAAGTCTGTCTAAAAGTTTAAAAATTCTTTCTGGTCAGCAGGATGTGAACATGTAATCGTTACATGTCAGTGTCACAATGGAAAAAGGAAAAAATGGCTGGGACATAGTATGGATTTTAAAATCCATGCATGCCCATCCGCTGTTACTCTTAAGAAGACACTGTTAACCTTATAATGACAATAACTGCTCAGCTAATACCACGTCACCTAGAAACCTCAACAAATGAACTTTACACACAGTAGTTTTAACCATGACCGGTTCTGCGTCCTCTCCCAACTCCTTCTTCAACTCCTCATAGCTCTTTCCTCCCTGAAAGAAAGAGACACTTGTTAACAAGTTGTTAACACTTGCTAATTTAATAAACCGTATGCTTTCAGTTTTTAAAAACACTCACACTCCATTTGGAGGGATCCCAGGCCCCGAACCAGCCAGTGAAGGTGGGCGGCTCAAACCCTTGCTTGATCAAGACGATGGGGGTATCTGGGTCTCTGTTGCCAGGGTGGGTGCGCAGATACTCTTGGCTTGTGGCCACTGCTTCTTTGCGCTCCACCTCATTGGCCTCTTTCCCGATCCAGAGAAACACCTGGAGAAAGGAGAAAATTGATTAAACTATTGCTAGGTTTGCACAAAACATAAAGGTGCGCATTTGCTTTGGCAACAGATTCACATCATACTTGGTCCCATGTGTCCAGCAGCATGACATCGTCCTCACTGAGGTCGTCCTGTATGAACTGAGACACCTCAGTCACTCTGAACTGTCCCGTCTTATTAGAGCATTCAAACAGGCGAGGCTGATGATCCAAGACCTGCTGCTGTAATCTGTGGACAATAGTGGAAAATGCTGTAATGCATTTCAAAGCTTGTTAGCTCTGATGTTTGAGTTTGTATCATCCTGACCTCTTGTCATTCGCATAGGGAGTTTTCCCTCCAAGCAGCTCCCAGAATTCAATGGGCTCCTGACCCTCAGCCACAGTCTCTTCAGAGAGTCTCTGTGAGTTCTGGCCGATCACTGAGCTCACCTCTTTGGCCATGGCTCTCTCATCTCCACTTGATCCCTAGTGACAGAAAAGAATGATTGAAATTTTAGTGAGCAACTAATGAATCTTGAAAGGATAGTCAGACCAGGGGAGATGCTTGACGGCAGACAGGCTGGAACCATATCCTTTCCTCTGCTTTGTAATATAACACTGGATTGCCAGAAGTATCTGGACGCTCACGAATTTGACCCATATGCGATTGTGGTAAATTAATCTGTAGCTGTGGCTGCCTTGAGTCTAGGAAGGACTCTCCCTTCTGCAAAAAATGTTTCCTTTTGCTTCAAGAGTGTTAGTGAGGAGTAATCCTAGTGAGGAGTAATCCTGATTGAAGAAGAAAAAGTCTGGTATCTGAGTTCAGTCCTAAGGAATGCAGTTAGTCTAGTTGCTCCTTCACAATAAACTGGGAAAACTGTATCTTTATGGATGTTACAAAATGTCTGTAACTCCTTTCCAAAGAAAATGCCCATGGCGTTTCAAAGTGAAAGACTCAACAAGATGGGCTCATTCAGCAAGGGAATTACAACCATCAACCTTCCTGTAGAGCTTAGACTGGCAAAATGAAACTCATTGTTTATACAGCTTTTGATGAAAATAAATAAATAAATAAAAATAGATATAGTTGGTTGTTATATACATATTATGTTTCAGTGTTGGACATTAAAACAGTAAATATATAGATAATCCTTTAATTTATCCCACCTTTCCACACCACAGATAAATATCCCTTTGGCTCTTGAGTAAAAACACATCGTTGGAGTTCAGTGAGGAGGCCAGCGCTGGAACCTCGATGGTTTTTGTGTTGGACGGGTTAGAGCCATGAACCTGGAACAGCCTCACTGGAGGCTCTGGTTCAGAAGAGCCTTTCCTAGACGTGCCTCCCTGACAAAAAAAAAACAAAAAACAGAAACATTCTGTGCTAAGGATAAGAAGAATATTTCCAATAAAATCTGTGTGAATTCAGTGAAGTGTCTTACTTCAAAGATGACCATTTTCCCCTTGAAAATTGTCATGAAGTGCCTCGGCTCCTTGCCCATTGTTACTCTGACTTGAACAGGCTCATCGTTGTACTTCTGATCTAAATCCACAGCCTGAAACGCAGACGCTGCCAGTTCATCCTGTGTGGCATGACGTCCCTAAAACAGTCGGCAACATTAGTAGTAGTAGTAGTTTAATGTCAAACAGTGCAGCGATTTTTAGCAAGATGAAAGGCAGAGTGAGAGGACGCAGATCTTCATCTTCACCTGCCAGATGTAGAGCAGGTAGCACTTCTTGTTGTTAACTAGATAAGTGTAGAGGATCAGGTAGCAGTCTCCTCCATAGAAGTATCCGAACCATTTAGGGTCCACAGGGACAAGCTCCAGATCCTCAATTCTCCACACCTGCTGGGTCAAATGCAAGTAAATTGAAACTGAAAGTTTTAATTTTCAGTTTTGTTTGTCTAAAGGACGCTGAGCAAACATTGTTGTTCTACATTAAAAAAATAATGTAGTCGGAACTCAGATCAGCATCATCTTTGTTGCTCTGCATATTCTGCACTGTCAGCAAGACCTTATAATCCCACTAGAGGCCCTCATTGACATGTCACTGTATATACACTGATCAGCCACAACATTACAACCACTGACAGGAGAAGTAAATAATATTGAACCTTCTAACAGTTCAGTGTTCTGCTGGAAAACGTTTGGACTTGGCATTCATTCATGTGGATGTTACTTTAGTTCATTTAGTACCACCCACCTAAACCTGACCAGACACCCCCACCCCACATCAATGACACTCCTTGATGGCAGCCATCCCCAGTAGGATGCTGCCAGACACACACACACACAAAAACACTTTAGGAACAACTCAAAGAACATGAATAACAGCACATGTTGACCTGGCCTCCAAATAGATCCCAAACTGACCAAGTATCTGTGGAATGATCCACAGAGGCCCCTCCCCTCAATCCATAGGACCCAAAGACCCCCACTAACAACACTGTGTTCCCAGACACCACAGGACACCCTCAGAAGACCCATGTCCATAGGAAGGTGGTCATAATATTATGCCTGATCAGTGTAAAACATGAGTATGATGGTTTAGCGTCTTCAGTCTGAAAGTATTGTTGTTGCACACAGCTTAATTCATCGATGTTTAATGTGTTCATTTCCAGTTGTGTTTAGTTTTAATTCCACACAAAAATCCTTTTTGTGAATTATCTGTTGATGACAAAAGTCCCTTTGAAAAACCTCCTCTTGTCACATTCACCACCTCATAGCTGGACATTTTCAATAAGGTTAAAGCTCACGAGATTCAACGTGCTTGCTGATGTTTTCAGAAATGTTAACATTGTATAGAGATGACTTGGTAGTTTTATATGTGCGAGTAGAATGTTGTTATTGCTAGTGACCTAATCTTTTTGTTACAGTTTTATATTTCTTACATGTGAACAGTCGCTCAGATTGCTAACTGATGTTACCACTTGAACAACAAGAAGTTTGTGAACACAACTTTGCAACCACAAGTTCTCGACTCGACCATTTGAATGCAGTGTTTGGTTGGTAGTGTTTGGGGGTATCATGAACTGAATACACTTAGCTAACAAAAAACAACCACGACAACAGAATTACTAAATCTAACTTTAAGTACTGTACCTCCACTTGACCTGTGCCATTGTCCACCATTCTCTCCTGTGCAGCAACCTCTGGCATCATATGCATCAGAGAGGCATCAAACTTCTCCTGCGTGATATGAGCTAAAGAACACATTCAAATGTATCACAATCTTTTCCTAAAAGGCAAAGCTGTGTGTGTTTATTTATGATCAGAAATCATTATTGATTTTTATTTTTTTTGCTGTGGGTGTCACGTACCAATTTTCCCTCTAGTGTTGACCTTTCCAAGGCCTTGAGTCTGATCTCTCACAGTCCACCTCTGGAACAGCTGCTTGAAGAGAGCTGACTCGGCTCCGTCATTCACTGTCTCCACATTGGTTGTGATGGGGTAGTTTTTCATCTTGATGAACTCCTGGAACAGCCAAGTAAATAGGCCATGCTAAGATGCTAGATGAATTCAGCACAAGCTAACGGTGTAGTGTCACTCACCAAAGCTCTGGTCATAGCAGCCTGTTTTTCAGCTTTGTTTGCTTTCTTCCCCTTCCATACAAAGATCTTCACTCCTCCCTGGTCCAGCAGATAGCAGTCCTATAATTAGAAGTAAACAAAGCAAACCCATTTAATATTTTGTTTAAGGGAATATTTAATCTTGCTTGCACAGAGGCTTAAAGAACCAAACCACCAGCTCACATCATGGTTGAGGAGATCCTGAACCAGTGGTCTTGTAGCAACCTCTGTGACCTTCATCTGACCGTCTACATCTGACACACTGAAATGAAAGGTGCCAACAAACACAATCAAACAAACCTTTACCAGATTATGGTTCAAATTCTCAAACATGAGACATTTAAGGTATTTGATGTCACTGGTCAGGGGGAAGCTCACTGGTAAAGTGTGAGGTTTGCTTTCTGTTCCTGGTCGGCGGTTTCATCTGGAGGCCCGTCCTTCAGCTCAGAGGTTCTTTCTCCAAGAATACTATTCATGATCTCCATGTTCTGAGGAGAGCTGCTCTCTGCATCGCCCTCGATCACTCTGATCTCTGCCCGACCTCCTCTCTCCCGGTCTCGAATGTCTTTTGCCAACAACATGCCCTAAGAAGCAGAGATGCAATAGAAGCACAATCAGACTGTCTCTAATAAAGATTTGTAACCTTTGGTCGGACACTGACACATGATTTTTAGGTAAAGCCATGCATAAATATGTAGAATGTCAACTTAAATTTTCATACACAGCCCTCTATTTTGAGATGCTCAATAGTTAGGCCCTTTACTTGGGAATTTTTTTGTCATGCAACTTTGTGTTTCCATCCAATTGAGAGCCGTGGTCAGAACATTATCAACCTATATGTGTCGTTCTAAATGCAAAAACTCAGAAATATGACACAAATATTCAACTGGGCTCTAAAATTTGCTGGTCAGAGGTCAAAGGCCACTGTGACATACTTTTGTCCAAAACATGTCATAACCCAACTATTTTACTTTTTATGACACATACCATAAAAATGAACATATGTTATATCCACCAGATTATCTTCATGATACAGTCAATTATAAGCAAAAAAAAACCTTCTCGGATTTATACAAAATCATGTAAACTATTGTGTATCATAATGTAATCTATTTAAGAGGTTTAGCAAGATCCCTCACAAAATTTGAATCTGAAAACAAGGACCCATTTTTCTACATAAACACAGATCCTGACACAGAAATCTTACTTTCAGTTTTTCCTGTCTGTTACTCTTCGGACCGTTCCACTGAACAATTGTTTTTCCAATATCCAGCAGGAACACATCTCCTAGGGTAAAACTCGTCCAGCTCATCTCCACCTGAAACCAAGGAAAAATGGCACTTTTTAAACATGATATCCTCTGTCCCATTATATAATATAACCACGTGAAGAACGGCTCACCTCCTTGGCAATCACTCTTTTCTTTCCTTTCACATGAAGCAGCCTCTTCACGTCATATGAGTTGGTTTCAGTGTGCCTCATACCTGATGCAACTCCCCCTTTCTTGTAGCTAAACAGAGCAGAGTTATTATTATTTCTATGGTTTGTATTATTTTCCATAAATGACTGCTTTGTTGACATTTTTCACTCACACAATGCCTTGTTTGAAGTAGCCCCTGAAAGCATCAGATTCCTGGTTTTGCACCTCTCTGTGCTGCACCGGAGTGGAGCCCAGAAATTCATCCAGCTGTATGGTGTATACGGCGGCTGCACCCTGTTCATCCTGAGAGGACTGTAAGCCGATCCAGTAGTGGATGTCATAACGCAGAGAGCTGCTCACTTTCTGGGTCTGGAAAAATGGAGAAACTGAACTGTGTGTGTGGGAAGGTTAATGAAGGAAGCTACAGCCTGAAGAACAAAAAGTTAGTCACTTTTCACAAAAAAGAGCAGAATCCAGAAATGCAGCACTAGTAGCAGTCTTGGCACCCAGAGCTACAGTGATTCATCACCTTCCCCTTACTTACAGACAGAAGAAGGTAGCAGTCGCCTTCGTAAAAGTTTCCATAAGATTTCTCAGGAACTTGAACCAGCTCCATTTTCTGTGTCAGGGAAAGAAGGAGGCCGTCATTTCACTTCCACGTTCATGTTAAGAGATGTTCAGTCATCGCTGCTCAGTGGCTTTCTTTATCCTGGCTGAGCAGCATCCGTTTTTGTTTTTGTATTTTTAATGATAAAATCATATAGTTGAAGTGAAAGAACAGTCACTATCTTGACAACTGAAATTAAATTACCTCAACTCTCCAGATTATAATCCCAGGATTTTGAGTTACTGCTCTAAATGTATACTCCATGTTGCTCAGACGCACACAGCTTCTTCTGTGACTATTGTAGCTTGTGTTCCTTTTCTGGAAGAGGGAAACATTATGAAATACTGATGCAAATTTACAATTTCCTTCATTTTCCTTCAGTAAAATGAATACTCAACTGAAATTTAACCAAATCTCATAGTTTCTGAATGATCAAACAGCGCTTACCTGGTATTCTTGTATGAAAAGCTTCGCCAAAATTTCTAATCTTCCAACAGCTGATTTCCTCTCTGACAACAAAAGACCCTCATTCCCTCTCCTGTCAGTATGCCTAAGTGATTTGCCTGTGTTTGCATGTTTCAGGCCCTTTCATTGTGTTCGCCCAATCACTGAGCCAGAGACGAAATCCTGTAGGCAAATGTGCTTGAAAAAAAAAAAAAAAAAAAAAAAAAGATTGACTCATATTCAAATACACAAACACACGCACAGTAACACTAATTATCTACGTCCTTCATTTCCCAGCCCACTCGGCCCTGTGTGTCCACTTTCGCACCATATATGGATATTGTCACAGCTACAAGTAGAAGGAGCAAATCATCTGTAAGTAAAACACATGTTAGAAGAAGCTTTTATAAGAATAAAATACGCAGATGAGGCATAATTGAAGCTATATAAATAATGACTTGAATTGAACATTATAACCTAATAACCTATTATTCCTAATATTGTGTGTTTCTCCCTCCTTTTTTGATTTCTTTCTAAACTGTTTAGCATGTGTGCCTGAGTCATTACTATGGGGTGGGGGTGCCTGATCTGTTCTAGGTGGGAGGTGGGTGCTACAGGTCTAAGTATCATCCACATGAATGAAAGTCCAAAAGTTTCCCAGCAGAACACTGAATTGTCAGTGGTTAATGTTATTTACTTCCCCTGTCAGTGGTCATAAAGTTGTGGCTGATCAGTGTATATACGACAAGTCAACGAGGGCCTCTAGTGGGATTATAAGGTCTTTAAATGATATATAATACTATACTATCTCATAACCCTTCTCTTTTTTCTTTCTCTTTTTTTAAATTTATATTATAAAAACATACATGACACTTTCTGTTAATATTATTGTGTACCTTCAGTTTGTAAATGTGATGATGCATTACATTATTTTAGCACGACCAGGTAGCAAGATTCACATGTTATGATTTATAGTGTACACACCGATTTTAAAACAGCACGTTCGTTCTAAAACCAAATCAAAGATGAATCATATCAGACCCTTTATTTTATTAAAATGCCATTGAAAACCAAGGGGGGTAAAAAAAAAAAAAAAAAAAAAAACTGTGGAATAACCTAACAGCACAAGTGAGGATATTATTACAGTAATGCCAAATAAATATAAGCTGCTCTTGTGGGATTTTCTGGGTGCAGTAGGATCAGTTGCAGTAGGATCATGTTGTTGTAGGTGGCTACTCAGGTGAGCAAAAATTAGATATGACATTAGATATGATATTATTAAAAAACGCAGTGAAGAGAGTGATCAACAACAGGAATATGACACAACAGGTGATCATATCAAGAACAGGATGTCCCTCTAAAATTCACAAAAAGACAAGGAGACAAGGTTAATAATGCGCACCTGTGTGTTGTTTTGTTTTCTTCAGTTCCTTGAAAGACGAAACTTACATCACACACCAACAGACTCCTATTCAAATAAGCACATCCATATACAAACAAACCTCAACCAATGATCATGCAAAGCAAGGAAACGTCATATATGCCACACACTACAGACAATGTTCAATAGTAAAACACACGTTATGTTGAAGTGATGCCATACATCAGCTCACGCATTGGTGGACTAACCAATCATATATGATTATGCTATTAGGCTGGTTGTTTTAAAAAGCTGTGAGCTAGAGCTAGAGGAAGTTTAGGTGTCCGTAGTACCTGCTCTGTTTTCAGACAATACACACCGGAGGTCGTTCTGTAGATTTAAAAATTGCACAAAAGTTGTAAGTTTATTATTTAAAGTTATTATAATCATGATGGCTGCACATGTGATGTGTGATGTGACGTGGGAGAGAACTTTTAAACTTTTGTGCATTAACTAGGTAGAGTTTATATGGACTGTACAATCCAATGTTTTAAAATCTGCCTTAACTTCAGTGAGGAAAAGGACGGGTCAGATTTCATGAAGTATCACGATTTCATGAAGTATTTGAATATATAATGTATAATCACTGATTATATCGTGACCATGGATGTTGCCCTGTGACCCTGTTTTATGATGGTGGAATTAAAATGGTTCAAGGAGCAGCAGCAGAGAACAGATGCAATCTCTCCCACTTTGGTTGGCTCAAGGTTAAAGTCACTACGCCGTCAGTAGAAATAGTGCCAGTAGTGTGAGCTGATAGACGCACTGCGGCTGTCCTGCAAATATAAACATGCAAATCAACATCATTGTAGTTCATAGAAAATTAAAATAATACTGTTTTGATTTGCAAAGTCCATTTATCACTTCAGATGGGTGCACTAGTGTACTAGGAAAATGAACAACAGGCATGTGTGAGTATAAAACCTCCTCTGTCACAGAAAGTGTACGATATGTGTCTCTGCAGGAAATGGTGCTCTCATTATTAGCATATGTTATTCTAATAATGAGAGCATCATTTCCTTTAAGAACTCAATTTGGAAGTGTATTCAGTGTATTTGTGTAATGCCTGGTGGTACATTAGAGACCTGAGCTATATTTTAACACTATTTATTCCCTTTGCTTTGTGGTCCCCTCTTCTAACTCTTGTTTTTATTATGCTATGGAAAGTATTATTACTGTATTATTACTGCAGCTGGAAAGTTACACAGTTATTTACCTCAGACAGTTGATTCCTTGTTGGTACAGGGACAGTCCACAGAGAGCGACTGCTGTGTTAAAAATGTAAAAGACAGGCAGACGGATTGCATCCTCTACTTCTTGTGTTTGTGTTTACAGACATGTGTTTACAGACAAGAATGAAGGTCTATCTCGAATAAAGGGACTTTGTTCATTTCTCACTCTTGACTTGAAGGGGTACGGTGAGCAGCTCTCAGTTCTCTTCACATTTCCCCACCTACCTACTGTATTCCTTGTCCTGTATTCTAACAAAATGATGCGGCCAGCCTTTTTAAATTCAGATAAATCATTTTAAGATGAAATAAAAATAAAATAACATAAAATAAAACACTGTCTTGTCCTCTCTCTGCTTCCATCTCCACCAGATGTTTCTGGCTCCTCCCAGACAGCTTAGTAAAACATTCCAGCCCACCTCTGGGAATCTACTCCGCACACTCTCACTGAACCCCAGTCAGGATTTTACGGGAGCTGAAAGAGAGCGATCTGACACAAAATGAGAGGACTTGTTCTCTTGGTTACTTTGGCCTGCGTCGCCAGAGCTCAACACCAAGCATTGATTGACTACTTGGAGCGGAGGCTGCTTGCTATTGAGGTAAGACTCCCTTCACCTCCCTGCCGAGCCCTTGGCTCCAGAGTACCTCTGAAAGGAAACTTCCAGGGACAAAAGCCAATGGAATGCAGATGTGGGCAAATACTGGAAAATGCAGCTTTTCAAATGTACGGGCACTATGTGCTTCCTGCGTTGGTTATGAGTTACAAAGCAGTCGTTATGATATGAATATGTGAAACACTTCAGCATATGGACTGCTACATCATTTAAAAAAAAGAAAAATGTATTTAGTGGATGTTCATTTTTGAATCATAATTCTGTTTAATATTATGGCTACTTTCTTATTACATAATCCCCGTCCTCCGGTCCCTTCGTTGCTCTCTAAGCTTGACGTTTATTGGTCACCTGCATAAGACGATCTCTTTTCATTTCCTTTCTCCGCTGCAAGGTCAGAGGTCAGTGTCTGCTAGAGAGCTAAGCTGGCAGCATTCAGCATTTTGCTGTGAGACATTTGAGCAGATTACATGCATGTTTGCCATGAGTGGGCTGAACCTGGTTGTTTGAAGGATGGGTTTCCACCTTATTATGGTTTCATGTTGGAGTGTACTTACTGAGACTGAAAAGAACGGAAGATTATGGCCTAGAGGACTTTAAAAAACCCATTTACAGTTCAGTACATATTATTGGATGCTGACATAATTTCCTTTGGTAGTTTTAGCTATTTACGCTGGAAAACATATTTAAGTTTTAGTTATATAATGACCGTGGTCTGAAAGTGAAGACTCCTTCATTTAAGGTAGTTACATAAATTCTTTGAGATGCAGCGCACCTTTCTTTCAATGAACCATGGTAACTGGATGTTTAATTCAAAGTCTGTTTCATTAACAAGTGTTGAATTCTTCTTTCATCACCTGGAGCTGATTTTAAGAGGCACTTGGTAGGAGCAGTCAATTCAAGTGAAACCGGCCATCCTTTGTCTGGAAAAACAAAACAAATCAGAGCAATAGTCAGATAATTAGAGATTCTAGATTCAAAGAGTTTATTGTCACATGCACAGTATAGAAACCTGTTTCCCTGCACAGTGAAATCCTTCTTTTGCCATCCACCCAAATGCAACAATGTAAAATCTTAGAAGAAGACTATAAAAAGAACAATACATCAATTCCATCATAATTTCTGTTTAGATTCAGACAAATCTGATTTGGCCAGTGCTCAGCTGTGCACATGAATAATGATCCAAAATGTGCCGTGAATGCTTCGTTTCTGATGATAAAGACATGGAATATACTGCAATGGTCAAGTCAGTCTCCTGATCTCAGCTCAATCCAGCTGCATCTGATTTTCTGAACTCAAAACCAAAGGCAGAAAGACCCACGTGCAAACAGCTGTGGTAAAGGCCTGGCAAGGCATCACAAAGGAGGAAACCCCAGTCTTTAGTGATGTCTGTGGGTTTATGTCTAGCAGGCAGTCATTTCCAGTAAAAGGATCCTCTACAAATTTTCCTCTGAAACATATTTATCTACAATTTTGTTGATTTGTTCAGTGTTTCCGATATATTAAAGCTGTCTATACTTAAAACCCATATTCATCATCTAACTTTGACTGTATTATGGTTTTATAAGTAGACAAAAGGATAAATATATCTGTCATTTTTCAAAAAATATATGTCTTCAACTGTATATTCACTGTAAATCACACATCTGTGTATTAGACACTGTAAATCACAGACAAGATGGGGGCATGTCTGACCATCTGTGCTTGTGTTTGACTCAAATGCAACTAATGACTATTCTTAAAAACAGGACAGGATCTCTCTGTGGCAGGAACAAACCACCCGCTATGCCTCGGACCTGCGGGAGCTGAAGCAGCAGATGGTGTCCCAGCTGGAGAACCTGGACAAGGAAAAAGAGACACTGAGAATGAATCTTGATGGCGTGGGGACCAGGGTGGACCGGGTCGAGCGGGAACTGGACTACCTGGAGACACAGAATGGGGCTCAGCCATGCGTGGACGTGGACGACAAGCTCATAGAGCAGCAGGTGACTCAGGTGAAGGAGAAGCAGAGGACCAAATATTTAAAGCTGTCAGGTGAGATATGAAGTATTTGTTACAATGAACACAATGTATCACAATGTTTGTGATGGTAGACTACAAGCCTACATGTTACTAGAGAAGATAAGTATTTTTTTTTAATTCTTTTTAGTTATGTCCTAAAATAATGAGGTCAGTTTTTCACCCAGTGGATCAGTGAGACTCACCAATACTGCTTTCAATCTGTTTTTAAACTACACAGGCAACACTTTTCTGCATCTCTATTACCACTAAAGACAAGAGGCTTTCACAGATTTGTAGTCATAAACCAAACAACTGGACAAATAAACTTAAAGTTGAATCCAGTAGTAGTCAAGGCTTTCAAATGACAGGATCCCCAACATCTTTAGTTAGTCTTTTGGGTTTGGACACGACCAAACACAACAGCAACAGCAATGTCTGCATCAACTGATCTAATAGATGCTGAGATAGTTCACTGGTTAAGTGACAGTTTGGTGCCAGAAGGATTCATCCTCTTGGCACCATGAGTGTACGTACATGCCAAATCTAACGGAAATCCACAAAGAAGCTTCCGTTAAAAATATCTCTGACATGTTGAAGAGGATGTTGGAGGAGGGCCATCTGTCATGTAACATCTGTGCCGGTCTAATTTCAGACTGCAGCGACATGATCTCCACAATAAAAGCCATGAAGATCCTGAAGAGAGTTGGAGGGCAAAAGGGCATGTGGACCAAAGACACCAGCAGAGTCTCAGGGAAGGTCTACATTTTCAACGGGACAGATGAAGACACCTTCAATGAGTTTGCCTCTGTGCAAGACTTCACCCGCTCGCCAGGAATGTCTCTCTCCACAAATGTGAAGCTGCCGTCTGCCTGGCGAGGCATGGGACACGTGGTCTTCAACAGCCACGTTTACTACGTGAATCAGGCCGAAGACATAACGGTGGTTAAATATGACACCAGGAACAACTCTGTGACGGACAGTGCGGTGTTCCCAGCGCAGGATCACGTCCCTGTGTACGGGCTGAACCCAGAGACAGTGATGGACCTGGCTGTGGACGAGGAAGGCCTGTGGGTCATCTACGCCACGCGGCAGAACGAGAGGTACATCTCTCTGGCCAAGCTGGACGGCAGCTCGGTCGACATTGAGCAGATGTGGGACACAAACTGTCCGAGGGAGAACGCTGAGGCAGCCTTTGTCATCTGCGGGACTCTGTATGTGGTTTACAACACCAAGCAGCCCGGACGCTCACGGGTGCAGTGTGTGTTTGACGTCAACGGCATGGTGACCAACGAGGAAGCACCACTGGTTTACTTTCCAAAACGCTACGGATCTCACTCCAGTCTGAAGTACAACCCTAAGGAGAAGCTGCTCTATGCCTGGGATGATGGCTACCAGATCCTCTACAAGCTCGTAATGAAAAAGAAACTAGAAATTTGAGCTAAACTATAACTTAGGCATGCCAGTACTTTGAAATGTTTTAGCTCCTAAACTACAAATGTCCCCTTACTGCTGATCATTTCAAATCAGATAGTGCAGGATTTAAAATGTTTTCTCACCCTTTGATTCTTAAAACTTACTTGAACTTTCCGTCAACCAGTTTCATTATTAGAAGTGATTTGAGTCCAGACACAACAATTACATAAGAACTCTGAGAAATCAATACTGTGACTGTGCTGCAATGTACGACTCAATCGCGCTGTATGAGTTTGTCATCATGACCTTTCTATGCACTGTGTAAATCAATAGGAAGCAATGAATGCCTATTTTGAAGCATGTCAATCAACATATTTCACATTATACATCACATCACGTGCATTGCTCATAGATTAAAATCGATTTTGTCAGCTTTAAGAGTTTGTGATTTGTAGTATAGGAGCCAGTTACGAAACAAATACTGGTCCTTAATGTGACGTCCAATGTCTAAAGCACAATCTAACGACAGCCCAAAACCTTTATTTCCAATACGACTACGCTGCACTTCTGTCGTCAATCATTTCTCTATCTCCTGGACTGGAATCATTTACTGTACTAACCTGGTGGTTGTTCTGACTACTCCTTTTTTTTGTTCACATAAAGGGTATGCAAATAAGCAACACTCATACTTTTAAATGACTCTAAGACCACTTGTTTTGATCACACTGTCAAAATCTGTCCATTTTATACTTCCTTTGACACATTTTTGTTTTTCTACAACAGAAATATTCACAGCCTTGCTGAGCACATTGAATAGTGTGTTGATTCCCATAGAAATCACATTTATTGAAGCTTATTTTTTCTTCCCACTGCTCATAGTTGCATACTTTAATTTGTGCAGTCGCTTTATGAAGTTTGCAAAGTAAAAGTATGTGCAGCATCCAACTTGTCAGATCTGTAAAGAGAAAAAGTTTGGTTCAAAAGATAAAGTTAAAAGTCCTGAATTATTCAGCTTTATTGATTTAACAATCTTCTTTTCTCATCTGCATAAAAACCAACAACTGTCATCTCCAAAAAACATCTACATCCAACTATAGTATCTCACTACAGTACGGAAGCTTAGATCTGCAATGAATCTTGGAAAGAAACTGCTAGCTGGCTAGCACTCTCTCCTTTTAGTGTATACTCCAGTACTTTTTGCTAAATAAAATGAATTCAGCAGATTGCACCACTACTTTAATTGTATATCTAAAATAATCTTTTCAGTAATTTATACCTGAATATAACATTTTCTTCAAATTATTGTTTGTTATGATAGTTCACCTTAATAAGAAACACCACACTTGTTAAACAAAACAAAGTCTGTTGATTTCTGTGTAGCTACAGTATGTACAAACATATTAAACCCAATATATAGGATTTTTTTTTCTACTTTGCCACACACAGTGTTGGCATTTTAAATAGTTGTACTGTGTTAAGTCACTGTTATACTTCTTTATCTAGTGCAACACTTTACTTGAAGGTGACCCATGTGTATTGACTGACGTGTTGTTTCTGGCGTGACCAATAAAAACTCATATAGCAGGAAGTCTGTTGGTTTATTTGAATTATATTTATATTTAATTATTAAACACTTAACTTTTAGTTAAGGCCTAAAAATCAGCTTAAAAACACTTTACTGAATTCAACAAGGAGAGATCAAGTGAGAGTAAAGAATGAACATTTATTTCTAAATGCTGGTGGAGCAGCAGGTGGATGAAGGAGACCTCTGATGAAGACTACTATCAGGCAGAACATTATGACCACCTTCCTAATATTGTATAGGCGGTGCCGTCTGTATTCACGGGGAACGCGGGGTCTTGGATGAATGGTGAAATGGATGGACTGTGTGCACTTGATCGGACCCAGAGGGAGTGTGTCATGAGAAGTGCTTTGGAGACCTGGTTCACAGGACCACGGTGCGTCTGTGCCCGGCTTCAGACTCTGCAGGCGGACACACTCTGTTGAGTGACTGCTGAATTATATTGAACCATTAACCTTATCATCTCCATTCAATGCATAAAGAGATAAATGACCTCTTATCGGAACAACAACCCTCTATTTTAATAACTCAGCTGCATAACACAAAAATTCCTGCCCCTTAATGCGCCTGTGGGCCTGTAGTCAAGTCGCTTAAGATTAATGAAGTGTGACCTGAATTGAATAAGGAGAGACTGACTCTTGTATTTGGGTTTCATAAAATATTTGGCACGTTTTACTCCAGACCTAACAGTTTGCCAATGCAATCTTCAAAATAAAGAAATCTGCACATCAAAACTAAGACTGAGTAAATAAAATATGAAACCAGTAACAGTTATTTAAGCATGTTTATTTTTTTCCAAACTGTGAATAAACATCTATAAAAATAGCTGATTGCATTCGGACAAAATCCAGAGTAAGAAAGATGCAACAGCATATTAAATCCTGTAAAATCTGAATTACAATGAGTCAAACTTGTGAATCCTCCAATTCTATTAGGAGAAGAATCCAAACCTAAACAAGTATTAAACATTAAAAAAAAAAAAAAAAAAAAAAATCAAAACAAAAAGGTGCCATTTTAAAATTACTTCAAGACATTTTGGACCTCAACATTGAATACAACTGAAATAAAAAGTGAACCTAAGAGAATAGTGCTGCAATCCCACACTGTTTTAGCTCCAACAGTTTCATCGCACCTGCTCATTCTTGTTATTTGCACTTTCCCACAAACTTGTTCGACCACATGTTCTTCTGAATGGACTACTTCAATTAGGACACCCTATAAGATAACATGGAAATGAGATTGGGATATACTATAGCACATAACTATACTGTCAAAGATAACATTTACATCAGATATGGTTGTGGCACATAAATATGCAAAATAATAATTTTGAAAATTACAGTTGAACGCTCACAACAATTATAACATTATGGCTGAAGGAAACCGCAAAAAACCCTCTGATCTAGCTTCTCAGCGGCTGGTTTTAGACACCCGGTGTCGTCTTCCGTAGTGTCCACTTTTTCTGTCCATTTCAGCCAAGGACATGAAGCTAGGCAAGGCTGTGCTTATTGCTCTCATATGGCTGGCGTTAAGGCAGCTTGATATTTTGAAGAACTCAGAGTCTCAGATGAGGAAGTGGCATGGAGACGTCTCGGAAGAATCGATGTAAAAGGGCGTTCTTGGCCGACAGACGTTTGTTTGGATCGTAATTCAGCATCTCCTGTTAGACAAAAGGAGAAATACATCCAAAATGTCTGTTACTTCTTTGTCTTGAATAAAGTAGTCCAAGGAAAATTGACAGGTTGTTTCTCTTTTTGAGTACACAAATAGATGAGAACATGCTTAATGCAGTGAAACATTCACTAGTATCTCACACTTCCTTGTTCAATTCACCAACCGCTTGAAACCAGTCTTTTTTAAAGATGTGCTGCTACCTAAGAAACAAACATGCACATTCTAAATATAGGAATGTAATAAAAAGGTTCTCACTGCGAGCAGTTCTCTTCCATCCTCCTCAAGAAGAGGCACGACTTTGGATAATTCCTGTCGGGCCCACTTGGGAAAAGATGGTTTGTAGTCAGGCATTGATGTGACTCCAGGCCAGACGGTCTCATCGGGGGTGCCCAAGGTGCGAAAGATTCGGAATAACTGATCTATCTCTGAGTCACCAGGAAATAAAGCCCTCCTGGTGATCTGTGGATAGAGACGCATGACCTTTAATTTGATGTTCATAGATGTTCATGTTTCATGTTTCATTAGCATCATACAGAGAGTATTCTCTGTGCCATACCATTTCTGCAAAGATGCACCCAAGGCTCCAGATGTCGACAGCTGTAGAGTAGTATTTGCATCCCAGGAGAATTTCCGGTGCTCTGTACCAAAGTGTCACCACCTGAAAAAAATCACAAGAGGAAGTTTGTGATGAGAAAAATATTTTTTGTCATGAAAGAAGCATTGACACGCACATGCAAAAGACCACTTTGCACTTGAAGTGCTGCTGGATTAGATTGGTGAGACAACTCATTAAGACTCAGATAAAGTATAGTCTGAGTTCACGAGGCTGCTATGTGTGGTATAAAAAAAAAAAAAAAAAAAAAACTATTCAAGGTGTTATTTTTGCATAGCACAGTAAAAACTGCAGTTTAGACCATATCATTCTTCCTTTATAAATCCCCCTTACTAACAATACTAAAATTAAAAAATTAGAAATATAAAATCTATGAAGAACAAAATATAAAGAAAACAAGGTGCAAGAGAAATTTGTTAAATTAACTGCTAAAAAGCTTTTTAGATGAAGTCCTAACACAAGCTTGCTAGGACTCTGATGGCATGTGTGTATCAACTATTTGTTGTCCTTAAATGTGCTTGTATAAATCATTTAACTACTAACAGGAGAGCTGCACACCTTACCTCATGCGTGTACGTGCGGACAGGTACTCCGAAGGCTCTTGCCAGGCCGAAGTCAGCCAGCTTGATCTCACCCTGGGCGTTGATGAGGAGGTTTTGAGGCTTCAGGTCTCTGTGAAGAACCCTGTGAGAGTGGCAGAAGGCCAGACCTTGGAGCAATTGAAAAAGATAACTCTACAAAAAGACAAAAAAAATATATAGGTCCACATGAGTCAACACAAGACAACTGCAACACATTCATTCTGAGCATCAAGATACCAGAAGAAATCTCCACGAGATGATTACCTTAACCAGCGGCAGCGGGATACCAGTGACTGAGGAGGAGTCCATGAACTTTTTCAGATCCTGATGAAGGAACTCAAATACAAGGTAGAGTTTGTTCTCTGTGTGGATGACGTCCCGCAATCTGCAACACGATATCAGGTCAGACCCAAAACTCACACAAAGAAGTCGTAACACAAGCATCTTGCGAGCAGGAGTGAGATGAGGTGATGACATCGGACACTTACTTGACAATATTGGGGTGACTGAGTTCTTTGAGTAGTGAGATTTCTCGGATGGCTGTGCTTGGTACGCCCTCTGTTTCCCTGAATGAAACAATCAATAATAGAAGTAATGTTATTCTGTTTTTATTTAAATCAACTACTTTCCAGAAGTTTTTTTATCCAGTAGTGACTACTGCTCATCTCTTATGAACACAGGAGACTGATAAGACACATACACTAGAGATCCTGCTTCCAGTGTTCTGACACAAAGGTCAGGGAATCACTGGACAAAGGCTGACCTGCTGAAGTCAAGGAAACTGATTGTTCTCATGCATGATTCCTGCACTCAACCAACAATTAGAGCTGCCTTAAATAAGCATTATTTAATGATATGTAATAAAAAAAATGTAATAATTAACCATTGGGCCGACAGTCTCCGCTCCCAGGATTTTTTTTTTTATCATTTTACTGTTCCTAAGGTCCGAACAGAAATGGGGAAGAAAGCTTTTGAGTTTCTGCTCTGAATACATGGAGCATCTTGCAATCAGAGCTCAAACTCCAAAGTCTGGTAAATGTTTTATTTGAGTCCAAATGTTTGACTAATCTTGCAAAATCTTAACTAATTTTGAAAATGCATTGTTATTTGTATATACATGTATTGGATCAATGTAATTATGTGATGAAACTTTTTGTGCTGCCATTCTTGGCCAGGTCTCTCTTGCAAAAGAGACCTTGGATCTCAATGGGAAACTTGGTTAAATAAAGGTTATAATTTTTTCTGCAATAATTTGTTAAATGGCCCTCAGATTTACCTCAAATTTGTGACATCTACCTTTGTTTGTTCGGATTGTATACTGACATTACATACATCTGTATAAATACTAGTATATTGTATAAATAAAGCAATTTAAAAAGTTATTATTATTATTGTGCAGCTTTTAGTGTGGTTGTAGCAGATGGCAAGGCGCCCTGACGGACCAACGCTGCGGGTAAAATGGTTTCATAAATGTACAGCAGTGCCAAGTTGCCGTTAGCTTCGTTAGCTTAGCGTCTCGCTGTGGACGTTAACTTACGTGTCCAGTCTGATTTTCTTCAGGGCGACAGTTTCTCCCGTCACTTTGTTCTTGGCTTTGTACACCACGCCGTACGTCCCTTCCCCTATCTTCTCCACCTTCTGAAACGCATCCATCGTATTGTTTTAAACGTAAGGGCAGCTTTGGTGGATGTTCAGCTGGTTAGTGAGAGCCCTCTCTTTGTGTCGGAGCTAACTGCTCAGACGTCGACCGACGCATAAATAGCGGCTCCTCTGGCTTCTTCTGACGCGGTCCGGACACGCCAAGGGCCGGGGACGAGGTCTCTGTCAGGTCAGAGTAAAGTAGATATAAACAGAGGAAACTGTCCCCTGTAGACCCTGGTAATGATAGTGTCGGTTAATATGTGGATTAGCCTGGCGGATACTCTGCTGTAGAAAACACTGAACCAACACAACAGCGTTTCCCGCGTTGTGACGGGGACGTTCGTTTTTGTCATCAACACTCACCGATTATTTCCGGTGTTATCTTGTTTTGTATTTTGCAATTTCCTAACGAGCAGCATACCCTGTGGAAAACCTCGAACCTTTTATTGTTAAATTGATAAAACGCATCTTAAATATAACGTCAGTACTTATTCTTAGTTTTGTTGCGAACAGATGCGAGCGAAAATCTGGAGATGGAGTCGCGTACTGTCGGGATAAGAAAGGGGCAATGAACAAACAACCCCTCGCAAGTCACATGGTCGAACGGCGATGACGTTATACGTAATGAACGTTCGAAAGAACTGACAGAACATGTCCCAAAGTTTGAGTTATTAGTACTATTTAATATTTTTTTTAGTAAAGTCAACGAGGACACTCTTTCTACCAACCTCTAATATATATATATATATATATATATATATATATAATATATTATATATATATATATATATATATATATATATATATATGTATATATATATATATATATATGTATGTATATATTTATATATATATATTATATATATATATATATAGTTGTATATATATATATATATATTAGTATATATATATATATTATGTATATATATATATATATATATATATATATATATTATTATATATATTATATATATATATTATATATGTATATATATATATATATATATATATATATGTATATATATATATATATATATATATATATATATATACATATATACATATATATATATATATATACATATATAATATATATATATATATATATATATGTATGTATATATATATATATATGTATGTATATATATATATATATGTATGTGTATATATATATATATATATATATATATATATATATATATATGTATATATGTATATATATATATATATATAAACTATTGTAAAGTCGTTCTTTCTGCTGTATCTCCTACCTTATTAATGTGTAGAATATTTTTATTTTTTTGCGTAAATGAACTTGTACCTCAGTGTGCGTTAAGGTTTAATTCACCTCAAGGGATCCAACTCACTTTTTCCCGCAGCATCATTTGAAAAAACGAAAAACGAAATACAGTGTTTTCTTAGCCTGAGACAGATTTACTGTGACTAAACAGATATTACAGACGACTGTAAAAAAAATAAATAAATAAATAAAAATAAAAATACCACACATCTACATGCTTCTCCTTCCCCCACTCTACCCTATAGAGAATGAATAAATATTTATAATTTGCTAACACGAATTCACGTCAATAAAAGCACAATCATTTGTTTTTACAGTCATTAAATTGAAAGATAAGTTTTATGTAAGCAACACTCTTATACCACTTAAAAAAAGACATAAACAAAGGGTTATATTCACATCATGGTGAGGATAAAAGCACAACATTAATCTGAAAAGGAGAAACTATAAAGGGCATTTCTAACGCAATGCTCTCAGTATTCTGTGACATGCAAATCAATATGTACCACAACTGTTTAGAGTTGTGGTGCCAAATGTAACAGTTAAAAACATCTGTGGAAAAAGTCTATTTAACTAAGGTTTCACTTATGTTTCCCTCTGGTCACCAAAATGGATTCATCAAACACATCAAACACTGGGCCCTGAGGCAAACAGGACCTGCTGGTTTCCTGTTTAAGCATTTTAGAGCTCTGGAAAAAATAATGATACAGTTGTGACAAAATGCTGCATACAAGGAGAAAGCCACATAACATGGCAAACAATTTATATATGAATAGATGTATACTTGTATATTTTAAATCCATGGATCACTAATCTTCCTACATCATGTGGCCACACAATCCAGAGAAACACTAGAGCCTTTAAAGCTGTTTTACAAATCTGAATAAGATCTTTAAATGCATAAAGAATCGCTGTTTTATTTATTTCACCGACTTCTTTCACACAGATCATGCTGTTTGGCATTCTGGTGAATGTCATATTAATGGACTACATCTGTCTACTGTAGAAACTAATGGAGAATGACTAGTGCTATCTAGGGGAAGTAAGTGTAACATGATCATTTACTTTTCAGATTTTCTGTTTTTATTTCAGTCACTCAGTCCTCTTTTGAAAGTCCACCAGTAACTTGTACAAACTATTTTTTTCCCTTGTTAATCTTAAGTCAACCATTTCACTGACATTTTTCACATTGGACATTTTGATTTGTAAAAACAAGTGTAACTAATGACATTAATGATCCCACTGCTCCAGCAATTACTGCAACAAGGTGCAGTAAGGTTCATTTAACAGTTAAAAAACATCTGTGGAAAAGGTCTATTTAACTAAGGTTTCACTTGTGTTTCCCTCTGGTCACCAAAATGGATTCATCCAACACTCAATGGGCCCTGAGGCAAAGAGGACCTGCTGGGTTCCTGTTTAAGCGCCCCCTCTGTTGAAATTAGGTAACAAATGCCCCCAGGTGGGATCAAACTGGGGACAGTGGGGGACACAAACTGGGTCTTTTAGTCTGCCACAGAGTTTGGGGATAAACAGTGAAAAAACAGGAATGATTTGAATGTTAAAAAAAAAAAAAAAAAAAAAGCAGGATTTAAGGACGTCTAGGCCACATCACTCAAAGCTCAGCGGCACTGGAGTCATTTGAACACAAAGAATACAGAAATCATTATTGTTATTTTCAACATCTCACTTTTTTTCTGCTGTGCCAATACCAATATGTGATTTTTAAAGGCTCTGTATTGATCTGTGTTTGAACTGGGACTGTTTAGAAATCATTACGTGTCCCCTGCCGCATGGAGAAACATCCCCTGTTGCTCTTAACACACTTACAAAGCCTTTATACCACTAGGGCACATGATCAACACCCACAGGCCTGACACCTCTGTTCCCAGCAAATTTATATGTGGTATTCTATGTCCCAGTTACATCTGATTTCATCACGTCTGTAGCAATATGTCAGTTTAAATTGGTTGCTCCAAAGCTGGTTAGTTTGGCGATTGTGATTTATATAGCAAAGTGATATATCCAACTGCTTTTGAATGCCTCCTCCATGCTCCCTAGGTTTTTTCTTGTTCTCCCTGAATTATCACTCTGATGTGGATTTCTTTTCCTCTGAAGGTCTTATATAACCTAAGGCTCTGCTTTGTGTTTCTGTTTTATTCAAATCTTATGTTTTTTGTATTTGTAATAATGAAGAAATCAAATGATGAACACATAGAACTAATTGGCATTGTGAATACACCCAATGACCATTCCTGCGTGCTTCCTGTGTGAACTTATTTGACTGTCTGGTCTGATCTTGTGCTGGCTTTTCACGAACCAGATGGCCTTATTGATCTGGCTCTTGGTCAATGCTAAATCCTCATTTAGTACCAGTGCCTGAAAAGAGAGTGCTCGTGTGAGAGTGTTTTCTGTTTTTATTTCTTTGCATTTTTCACAGTTAAATTGTCAGCAGCTAAAAATGCAATTGTTAATTATATTTGAAGAAGTTTCTGAAGATGCAACACATAACATCCAGGAATATTCCTGGAAAGAGAGCAGATTTATGATGATTTTACATGGTTTCTCTTCAAGCTCTTTTAATTCCAGAAAATCCCCAAATTAAGATAATAAAATGTAAAGACAAATGAGGATTGGAGCTAACTCATACCTCTTTGCGGTATGTTAAGTCAGGTGTTCTGTGGGAGGATTTATTTCCCTCCTGAAGTCTGTTGTGAGCACATGAGAGGTCACATGTAGTCGTGATCAGTCTCACAGGCATGAGACAACATCTCTGGGAAAACTACTAATCAGCTGTCATAAGATCTCAGAAAAATGTTCTGCTGATTATAATTAATTTAATGAACCGATGTCATAATCAAAAACAAAAAGAGATTAATACTTACAATAAAAACAGAAAATTAAAGTGCCAGTAAAATAAACCCTCAACCATTATAAATATTTATAAGTTTACAGTAAATATGGTGACTTCCTATTTCCATTAATTGTTAATTTATATATTCTATGAGGTTTATATACAAATAATATATGAGTCTGTAAAAGATTTCTTGTTGATTTTAATATTTTTAAACCTTTCCAACCTTGTAGAATACAGTTTTTAAACCAGAATATCATAAATAATTAATGAGGATGTTTCGTTTCTTCGTCCATCTACTGACGATGCTACACATACACAGTTCTTCTTTCAACTTACATTTGCAGAGAAAAGAGTAAAAATGAGCAAAACACTGTAGTTAGAAACCAGTACAAACACATTTATACAGCAGTGAAACATGCCACGTAAAATGGAAAAGTGGTTGCAGTCGTTAAACATTAAATGTATTCCTCATCCTCGTGAGAATGAAACTTTGGCCTAATGAAGGAGGATCTGTCTCTGAGGCCGAGCACGGGTGCATCTGCGTCGCTGCAGCAGCCTGAGGTGAACAGGCGGATGCTCAGGAATGGTGGAGGAAATAAAAGGATGCTATTGATTTGCCTGGTCCACACTCATCTTGTGATGCACATGCACACATAGCTGTGAGGGCATATGTCAAACATTGGCATGACTTGAGCTTTGAGCGCAGTTCTCAGTGCTCTCCATCCCAAAGCGGGCTAACATTTTCATTTATGACGTAAAGAAGGTACTTATTGGGTTTCCAGTAATGCACTTATTGAGAATCTCCGTCACTTTGTCTTAATTTAAATTATTAACACTCCCTCTATCTGTTATTTCTTTTGTGTTACTGTACAGTTTTGGAGATATTGCATTTAAAATATTGACATGCAGAATGAAAAAGGAATCAATTAATATTAAATATGGCTCACCAGTTAAAAAAGAAAAAAGAAAAAGCTGTTCCCATTAATCATTACCTCAGGTGTAATGTTAAAAAGAATGTGAACCAAACTGTACTTAATGTTGTTGAAGGGGGTGGTGCTAGTCTGCAAGCTCCCAATGATGTCAGAGGTGAGAAGAAATTTTATGGTAATTCATGTCCAAGGCCCTCTTAAAGGGAGTGAGGAGACATCCGTTAAGTCTCTGCGGTGAGTTGTGTTGGGGTTCAGGACAGCAGGGTGAGGATCGGGGCACGGAGAGGAGACAGACAAGGCAACCCAGGATGAGGACTCTGCTGCTGCTCGTCGCGGCTTTCAGCTTGGCCCACGCAAGTGAGTACATCTAAAAAGAAGATAAAAAGCAAGAGTGTAGTTTTAGTTTATTTTTTCCCATAAAAAAGCATCAGTTGAGCTACTTTGACTTTACTGAAATCTTTTTGTAATTTTGTGTAAATTTTGTGTAAATTGAAACTTTCTATCAAATCCACCGCTCTTAAATACAAAATAAGAAAAAAGGAAATCTGCAAAATAAAATTATTCGACCTCAATGTCAGGCATTAAAAAGAAAGTTAAAGCTGAATATGTGCCCAGATAGTTTCTTAAAAGTTTACCTTATACATGATTTGTACTAACATAGAGGAAGCGATTAACTGTGAAGACTGTGACTAATTTAAATCCACACATTTCCAATCGATTACAGGCTTACATCTTTGAGTTTGGACAACAAATTGAAAAGCCATTTAACGCTTGTTTCAAACCTGAAACTCTCTTGAAAGGAGGAAAGACAGATGTGTAAACTTTTAGAAACTATTTCTTATTAAGAGACTTATCTGTCCATGGTGTGTACTTTGGTTTAAATTGTAATTTTCATTTAGGAAATTAAAAAGAAAAAAATCCTCAGTCTTGTAACAGAGGTTGTAGTTTACATGATAACATCTCAAAAAAGATCTCTCTCCCTCACACACACACACACACACACACACACATCACTAGCTGGGGAACAAAGCCGGCGTCTGGGAGCCCTCATTCCTCTCACTGGGATTACTGATGCTCAGCTGAGAGTCACATGAAAGGGATTGAGGGGGATTGCAGGTCGTGTGACTCCCACCGCCAAGAACCCTCACACTCCTCACCCCTGTCAACTTAAAAAAAAAAAACATGGATTCCTTCACATAAGCTCACAAAAAATGGTTAATATTTCTAAAATCCTACTAATTTATTTGAATACAACTAAGAAACATTCTCCTGCAGCTTCTTACAAATGAGCAGCTCTACAACAGAAGTCCTCTCTAAGTCCTCTGTAGCCAAAGACACTCACAAAACACCGATAACTCCACCAGACCCCTCCGGTTAAGTCTGGGTGTCATCCTCAACGACACTTTATCTACAACAACAACGTCAACAACATTAATCGACTTTGCCCATCCCTCATTACACACCACCAGCGCCATTCCAGTCCACACCCTCGTCACCTCACGTATCAGCTACTGTAACTCTGTTATTTTTGTTCTGCCCTCTAAATGTCTCCATAAACTTCCACTGCTCACAAACTGCTGCAACTCGTATCGTGCCCCAAACTCCCTCCATGGGCCACATCACCTCAGTTTTTCAGTGGTAGCAGCAGTAGAAGGTCCTGCTTCGTAACTTCAAGGTGCTTCACCATCATATCTGTCTGAACTTCTCCAGTTATCCTCACCCTCACGTACTCTCCGATCCTCGCCAGCCACCCAGCGTGTTGCACCACCACAGGCTTCAGATCCAGACTCAAAACTCATCCTTTTAAAACAGTTTCACCTGTTTCCCTTTTATTTCATTTCTATGAACTCTTTAAATCTGCTTTTATTTGTATATTTATAATACATTGTACGTTTTATTCTTATGATGTTTTATTTAAGGTGACATTGACTCTGAAAGGCACCCACAAATATTATTATTATTAGTAGTAGTAGTGATAGTAGTAGTAGTAGTAGCAGTAGTATTTACTAGATGCCCTATTAGCAGGGATAATTTCAGAGACTGACATGCAATATTCCTGCAGAGCAAAGAAGTCAGTTTACACGTTATCGATCATGGAACTCCAGGATGTATCCGGTGTGGAGAGACGGAGACGCGAGGTTCAGAAACTGTTGGTCTGGTGAGGCCCATTATTATTTCATTTGTTTCTAAAAACCAAGATGCTGTTTAATTCTTTCTCTATCTAATGATGTTAAATATTGCTTTAAGGTGGTGAAGTGACCTTTGACCTAAAGAACGACGCACCCACCCTGACTGGAGCAAGAGCAACCTTCAACATTAATCTGAACTTCCCACCAAATCAGACAGTGCTCCCTGATGGACAGGTGGTCTGGGCCCAAAACTGCACCGTGGATGGTAAGACCACATGTCCAGTAACATTGCGGCAGGTTTTATATATATATAGAAGTTAGCAGATTCAGCAGACATGGCAACAAAAGTAACTTTAATAAGCAGAATTATCTCTACATTGCAATTGTTGTCACTCCAAGATTCATTCCATATAGTAGTTTAAGAGACTCCTTATCGTTAGCCTAATAGCATAATTGCCTAAGTCATATTTGACCGTTTGAGGAAAAAATATATATATTTTTAGTAAGCATATTGGTATTTTTATTGATTTTGTAACAGTAAGTCAAAAAATTACTTTTATATATATAGCAATTATATTATTATGCTTATAATGTGTTGACATTTAAACCACTTTAAAACCTGTGAACCACCGATTTTCATCATAATAAAAAAGAAAAAGACAGTTGAAGTTATTTTTTACTATTATTTTATTATTTAAATTTACCAGATGTCCGTTGTAGCTGTAGCTACCTGAACCTGTAGCTGTAATTGATATTTCGTGTGTTTTTCAGGTCAGCAGTATCAGGAAGGTCAGGCTGTGTATCCAGACCAAGACACTGGGTCAAATGGAGTCTTCCCTGATGGGACACCTTTCACCAGGACCCAGAACAGGAAGCCCCACTACGTGTTTGTGTGGAAGACCTGGGGTAAATTCAAATGATCCATTTGTCACATTTACTAAGGTTAATTTGAGTTCTGTTATTTGTCAGGCTTCAGAATCTGGTGCTATGTTGAAAGAAAAAATATTGTAAATGCAATTATTACTTTGTTATATCGACAATTCTCATAAAAAACTCTGTTCACAAACATCCGTACAGACATAAAAAAAAAAAAAAAAGGCTGTAAAACTGCTCATGAAAAGTCTCTTTCTTAACATTTTCCCAAATCATCTCACTGACAATATCTCTGAATTTTAGATTCAGGCTGAAACAATGACCACATCATCTCAAAAACGACACTCAGGCTGGGCTTCAAGAAACTTAAAGAAAAAACATCTGTGATTTTTTATTCAGTAAATAAATAACAGTAAAAGAAGTCACACCTAAGCCTAGCGTCATCTTTGTCATTTCACAGTGAGCAATAGCAGTGAAGTAATCTAAAGTATGGTTGTCTTGAACTAAATTTCACAAAATTTCAAGGCCACGATAAATAACCATAATGTTACTGTATCTAAGGGCGTTACTGGCAGGTGGCAGATGGACCATCCTCCTCACTCACCATCGGTACAGACAATGTGCCCCTGGGCTCCTACAACATGGAGGTTGTCATCTATCACTGCCGTGGCAAAGACAAGTTCATCCCCCTTGGTTATGCCTCCACAGTGTTCACCATCACAGGTGACCCACCCCACATTTCCTTATTTTGTATTTCCACATGACATGTTAAGCAGCTCTCTTTTTAACATCCCTACATCCTCTCTGCTCCGTCATCAGACCAGGTTCCATTCACCGTATCGCTCGCCCAAGTCAATGATGTAAACCAGGACGACCAGAACTTCATCCAGAACCGAGCCATCGCTTTTAGCATCAAGCTCCACGATCCCAGCCAGTACCTGAACAACGCAGAGATCAGCTTCAGCTGGGACTTCGGTGACAACAGTGGAACGCTGATCTCCAGAGATCTCACTGTCACACACACATACCTGGCAGTTGGGACGTTCAAACCACAGGTTGTCCTGATGGCCAGCATCCCCAATGGCTGTGGAAACCCCACTGCTGGTGAGATTTTAAACTAAGTGCTTGTTTTTTATTTTTTTTTTAGTTTATATACTTATAATGTTTGCTCAGCAGATTCACACTTTTCTTTCAGTTGTTCCTATGGATGCCTCTGCTGCTCCAGCAGTAGTTGTGGTACCAGCCACCCCTGCAGCCATCCCAGCTGCACCAGCTGAGGGAGGAGATGCAATTGCTCTGGACGTTCCAGCTTCTGATGCCACTCCACTCGCTGCTTCCGTGCAGCCAGCTGATGCAGTCGCGAACACAGATGATGCAGAAACAGTCGTTGATGCCGACACAGAGGCGGCAGCGGTGGCTTCAGTGGCCCCTGCAGAAGCTGATGCGGCCGCTGTTCCCACTGGAGAAGAACCTGCTGACACTGCTGTTCCTGCTGCAGAAGCAGATGTTGCTGCTGAGGAGACAGTTGCTGCGGCAGTAGAGGAGGCCACCGACGCCGCGGTCGCACCAGCAGCTGAAGAGCCAGCAGATGCTGAAGCAGCTGCAGCAGATGATACCGCAGTAGATGCTGAAGCAGCTGCTGCAGATGATACTGCAGTAGATGCTGAAGCAGCTGCTGCAGATGATACCGCAGTTGTGACAGATGTAACTGTAGAAAATGTGCCTGTGATTGATGCCGCTGCTTCAGTTGCCCCTGCTGCAGAGGGAGGAGAAGTAGCAGTTGAGGTCGCTGCCACTGTTGCTCCTGTGGCAGATGAAGCCGTAGAGCAAGATGCTGATGTGACTGCTGGCGCTGAAGCTGCTGTTGAAGCTGCTGTTGAAACTGCCGAGGCCACTGCTGCTGCCACAGGCGCTGTCCAAGCTGAAACAGAAGCTCCTGTGGATAACATTGTAGCTGCTGCTGCCACTGAGGCCACAGTAGTGGAGGAGGAGGCACTAGCTGATGCTGTAGCAGATGCTGAGGCTGAAGTCCTGGAAACTGAGAATGAAGTTGCTGCTACTGTAGCTGCTGCAGGTGAACCTTCACCACAAATGTACATCAAATCACAACAAATCCCAGCAAAAGTATTAAAATAAAAATTTCTCTTGTTTCACCGGCTCCACTAGCAGGTGAAGAAGAGGTTGCTCCAGCCGAGGGTGAAGTTCAAGTTGAAGTGGAGGCAGAGCCAGCACAGGTTGCCCTTGTTCTGGCCAAAAGACAAGCACCAGAGCTGACTGCTGACTGTACAGTGTACCGTTATGGCTCTCTCGCCACATCTGTAGATGTTATCCGTACGTCCATCAGCATTCATTATACTTTAGCCTATGCCAATATGCTTTATTCTATTCTATTCTATTCTATTCTATTCTATTCTATTCTATTCTATTCTATTCAACAGAAACAATGTGGTTTAATCATATTATCTCTGTCATCGTCTTTCAAACCTGCAGAGGGAATAGAAAGTGTCGAGATCGTACAGATGTCCAATGTTGTAGCAATGGCCACTGAGTTGGATCAGAATGCTGTGGATGTCACCATTACATGTCAGGGAAGGTGAGTAATAACATTCATAAAGTGCACAAGCTTCTTAACTATTCATCAATTAAACTTCTTGTTGTCATAACAGTCATAACAAACTCCGACTGACTTAAAACTGACCCAGCCCTTTATTGATTTTGAAACATTTGGAGTCTAATTTACAAAAACCTGTGTTATATAAACACAGATATACAACACAAAAGTCACTTTATTAGGAAGTGTTGCAAACTCCCATGCAGAAAAGATATATAGAGAATAAATCAACATATAAAGACAGTATTACTAACCATTAATAGATATACTGTTCTTATAATACACTATTTTGATTATCGATTATTTGTCGTATATAGTTTAATATAATTTTCTCATTTGTATTTATGAAAGTAACACATAGGCATTGGGGTTGTTTTCCTTTTAATTATTTAATAACATCTTTTCATCCTTACTCTCCTTCCTGTAGTTTGCCAAGCGAGGTGTGCACTGTCATCTCTGACGCTGACTGTATCACACCGGTACAAACTATCTGTAGCGCAGCCACACCCTCTCCAGACTGTCAGATGATCCTTCGTCAGTTCTTCAATGACACCGGCACTTTCTGCCTCAATGTCTCCCTGACTAATGATGTCAGCCTTGCCATGGCAAGTGCTAGAGTCAGTGTGACAGTGGGTGAGTGAATAAAAAAAAAATGAATTAATACCACTAAAATAACTTTATTGATAGTTTAGATAGCTTAGAGATAGATAATTGTTTTGTAATTATTGGTATAATGTGCTTCTATTTCAGCCTCGGGGGGTTCCCCAGCTGGAACTGCTGCTACAGTGCTCGGTGTTATGGTTCTCGCCTGTGTCATCTGTTGCATTGGTTTGATGTACAGGTGAGTTTATTTATGAAAGTAAGATATGGACAAAGGCACAAAGTTACAAATAATGATGGAGCATTTATGAAAACTAATTTGTTCTGGTCTCATTGGGTATCAGTGGTCCTGGTGGTGAAACACAGCAGATAGTTAATAACACAGCAGCAAAAGGAACCTACAATACACACAGTTACATCAATTACAGGTACACATACCTATACAAATTATGCAAAATAAAAAAGTGCAACTTCTAGGAAATATTAATAAAAATTAAATACCTTCAATTATGTAGCTTTAGGTGAGAATATTGGCTTACTGAAACTATAACAACCAACAACGCACTATGGGGGGAAAAAATCTATTTTGAGTGTGTATTGAACCCATGTCCCATGTGGCAGCCAGCATCGCTAAGCATTCAGCAATGCTAAATAAGCCTTTCCATAACATGAACAGCTTGATGCTGTTTCCGATGTGATTTGCGCTGTTTTGATGTTCTCTAATTTTGTCCGCCAAATGTTTCAAATGCACAATGCCTTGTTGTGTCCATGCTGTAGTATCTGCTCCAAAAAACAGGCTACACTTGCTGTTAACCACTCATTTCTTTCAAACCAAGAAACACAAAACTTACGAATTTGTCGTTTATCCCTTTAAGTTATATGAACATCGTTTGCCCGACACAATTCCAGTATCTTTACTTCCAACTTTTCCTCCAAAGACATTGAGGAAAATAGATTAGATATCAAGTAATCCACCTCTTTCATGCTAACGCCACCAAAGATGAACTTCTTGCTCCTCCTCCCACTCTGACACCAGCAGCACTTTTGACCAATGACCAGAGGGCTGACTGGATTTACCAAATGATAAAGGGGCCCGACACCTGTCAATCACTTATAAGAATTAAATGAATGAAAAAGTAGGTAATGTTATTTGAGAATGAAAAATCTGCCCATGTAGAGATTTTTCTTTTGACTTTTTGGTGGTGTTGCTACCATTAGTTTCATGAAAACTTAAAACAATCTGTAAGTTATTTAAAAAAAATAATTTTGTCATATCTTGGGAGGACTTAGCCCTGTTAGCCCATTTATACCAGCCATCCCTCATTCTTAGGATCAGTAACTATTCTCTGTTTTGTATTTTATTCCTAATGTTGTAAAGCATGAATATCAAATGTTAACTTACTTTTAACTGTAAGCTATGCCGTCGAGTCAGTGCACTCACAATCAAAACAAATTTGAAGGGACCAGGAAAAATGTATAATCAACAGTAAATCAACACTGGTAAACA
The DNA here is from genome assembly GCF_022458985.1 of Mugil cephalus. NCBI lineage: Eukaryota > Metazoa > Chordata > Actinopteri > Mugiliformes > Mugilidae > Mugil > Mugil cephalus. Next base: position 2,143,275 of record NC_061773.1, on the reverse strand, counting down.
AATAAATAAAATCATGTAAAAGCCTCATTAAAGAGATGAGTCTTGAGCCTCTTTTTAAAAGTATCAACAGTCTCTGTGGCCCTGAGGTTCTCTGCCAGGCTGTTCCACAGTCGGGGGCCATAATAACTAAATGCTGCCTCCCCGTGTGTCCTAGATCTAACTTGTGGTATTGTTAAAAGCCCGGTGCTGGAGGACCTCAGGGTTCGCAAGGGTTGATACGGTAAAAGCAAGTCAGACAGATAAGAAGGCCCAAGACCATTAAGACATTTAAACACTAATAAAAGTGTTTTTATCGACCACACATATTTTTGTCACGCATGTTATTTTTCGCTATAGAAGTTTAATTAATGCCACTGGAACTGATAACTTTGTCACTTTGTCATAAGTGAGGTCTCCTCACCTGTCTCACCTGTGTCACATTTGTAAACAGGCGGTTCAAGCAGTACCAGCCACTGAGAAACGACTCCAGCAGTGGAGGCAGCTCAGCAGTAACATCGGTGCCTTTGCTGTTGTGGAACCTGCTGAGCCGACAGTCACCAGGTGAAAGCCGTCCACTGCTTCAGGGAAGGATTGTGTGAAAACCATCATCGTCATGAAGATTTATGCACTCCACCTTTACTTCATCTGCTAACATATTGGCTTTCTACGCATAATACTGTGGGTAGCAATACTGTAACTCCAAGCCAATAAGCCAGAACCAGATAAGTGAAGGAGAAACCACATTGAAATCAGGAGTTATGTGTGTCATTTAAAAAAACAAAAACAAAAAACACATTTGTAGAGGTATTTATTTTGACCTATAACATTTGTATTAACACGGCTTTAGAGAAGCCGTAACATATTCTCCTATTTGTGGCCTACTTATACTGAAGCAATTGGAAAATCAGTGTTAACACATATTGTTCAATTTCTTGATAATGTCATTTAAATCGTAACAGAACACTATCATGTTTGTTAAACTGAAACAAATAAAATGGTATTTTATCACTGTGATATGTTTCTTTTCATTTCACACATTTCTGTTAATTCCTCAACGAGCTGATGAAACTAAAGATGATATATCCCACCCACTGAAGTACCATGATAATGAAATAATCTGTGTTATTTATTCAACAACTGATTATGATCAGACAGTCATAATGTTAAGGCTGCTCGGTAGATTTACTGTAGCATGACTTGAAGAAGCTGTAAGTTGAACTAAGGATGTCAGCGATATTAATGTGCAGGATATAGACAGTTAAGCTTAGCTCAGATACAGTTAGATTTTTCAGTGCAGGGTTAAAGGAAATAGATCTCAAATAACATTAGCTACTGTAAATCTGTTACAAGGAACAGTCCTGCTTTGAAAATGACCAGACAAATGTGTTTTAAGTATTGCATTTATTATGTATCATAAGATTCAGATTCTGAGTTGGACAGGATGAGAAGTAGGTTTGTAAAAGAGCGAACCAATGATCAACCTGTTGATAATTAGCAATAAATTTAAGTAATCACAAGGAAATGTAGCAAACCGCACAGTGAAACTGCAATAATGACGTATGGGGAAAAAAGATTATCCAGATAATTAATTAATTCAGGTAATTAATTCTGTCATGACAGAATTAATTGTCTAATTACAATTTAAGATTTTGTTCATCATTTTTGATCCATCTCATTAGCATCATCTAAAGCGCTTTATTAATTTTTAGACCAACAGAAGATGATTTCTAGTAATTTAGACAGATTTACAATTAACCAAATAATAGTTTGACATGCAGAGTAAATGATCAAACCACCAACACAAAACACACACAAAAATGTGTCTTACACAAAAACACAGTCATGCAAGATGATTTGTCTGGACTACAGCAAATTAAGGCTTGCCTACAAGCATGTTGTGAATCTAAACGTACACAGGGCAACTGATGTGTGGTTGTAAGCACACTAAGGTTAATGCGCGTCTTCTCTGATCATAATAATGATTATGATTATGACTACACTCGTGCATTAAACTGATAGTAACATTCGCATCATATGACACACTGCAGTGCAGGAAAAAAACTGACGTCAGTGCAGCAAATCTTTAATGGAAGGAGCTAAGGCTACATGGCAGGAACAAAAGAGGATGTGGAGTGATAAGGAAGTAAAGGGAAATATGGGTTTTGATGACATGTCTTCTGGTTATAAATCATTCTGTCTTTAAGAAAGTCTCTGCTTCATTTCTTTTTTTGTTTTTACCAATAATTGTTGTATTAATGTCTTCATACAATTGTGTGAACATAAGAAAAAAGATAAAAACAGGTGCAACAATTCTCACCTCAACATGTTGAGAAATCAAGAGGAAAACTTGATCATTCATTGCATCGTTCATGCATGCACCACTCCACAATGCTTACATGCATGAGATTGTGTCACGCTGCAGCTCTCCATTACAGTAAATACCAAACACATGGCCATCAATCACTCTCAACCATTAACGTGTCTCTTGGTCGTATGTAGCCTGTGCTACTCAGCCATCTCCGCTCCCTCCTGACAATGCTCTGCAGCCGAGGCACAATAGCCCTTCAGGGAGGTCATCGTTTTCCACAGATGATCCCTTGTCTCAGCACTGACAGGCCTGTAGCTTTTAATAGGTCACTGCATCCTCGCCACATGTTCCAGTTTCCCATTCCTGTTAGAAAATACCACCAAGCTCACATAAAAAGATACAAAGGTTACTGGGTTTTTTTTCTTTGTCAGATTGTATGTATTTTTCTAATTTTTATCTGCACAGTGAAACTAGAGATGAGTCTGTGACACCACCCAGGCAGCTGGACAGCTCTGATTGATCTGAACGTCTCTTTATTGCTCACCACTCCCTAGGAACAGATCTTTATAGGGATGCAGTTTCCTTCATCTGTCCTCAGCGCTGTGATGAGGAGGATGTAGAAACAAGAACTGCTTCAGCATATCCAGGGTAATAACCAGTTCATGCCTTCACACAAAACACATATCATACAATATTTCTTCAGATCTTTGCATTGATAATAACATGTTTAACATATCTCAGTTATTTATACCATTAGCCTAATAGCATACCGGTTATTACAATTACACCATTGTAGGTCAAATAGATGTTTTGTAATTATAATTATAATTCTAATTGCCCAAGTCATATTTGAATGTTTTTGGAAAACAAGAAAAAACACATTTTTTAGCAACCACGTTGGTATTTTTATTGATATTGTAACAGTAAGTCAAAAAATGATTTGGGCACCCCCAGAAGGCCCATGTCCATTCTTTGATGGGTCACAAATGTTTTGGAGGCACAGGGCAGATCTACACATTAGGAAGGTGGTCATAATGTAATGCCCATTCTGTGTAAATTTAGGTTAGTTTTACGAGTTCCCCTGTCTTAACTGACACCAAATTCTACTGATATTTAGGGGTATTACAGGGTCAGTCAAAGTTGATATGCAACATCTCACTTTCATTATCAACTTAAACACAATTTAAAACATAATTACACTATTGTTTCGCTGCAACCTTTATGTCAGAACTTCCAGAACAGATATTCAGTCCTATTAGCGTATCCTAAGTTTATTTGCAATGACACCCATTTTTGTGTGCATGGAATTTTCCAGAGCCTACACACACAGAGAGTGGTTAAATTATGATCGGTGAATGAAATAAGATTACAGCTGTAAATATGCTGCTGTGTAAGATGAGCCTTGTCAGGTTGGACCCCACATCACCTTCATAAAAGAAAAGAAATCTTAGCAGTGTGTTTATTCCCTATTTCCCCTGTTTGACTGAGATATCTAAACATCTGTTTAGGTTTGAAACACGACACACACTGAGTTCAGTGTCTTGAAATGCTTACAGATATTCTACACCGACAGTGTTGGAAAAGAAAAATTGAATCTATGACCCCCATGGGAATTCCTTGAGAACCAGAGGGATCAATTGCTAATGGAAACATCTGGTTGGACGGCTAGTATTACTGATAGAGTCCAGCTCAAAGGCAGTTGTTCGCTTTTTTTGTACGTGAGTGTTAGTGCCTGACACACAAGCTGTTAGAGGGTAGAAATGCCGGCGCTCTTAATGCTGATAGGAAACTTTGAAAGGGGCCATAATGACAGGTCGGAGCTGGATCTGGAAAAACCATCGAAAGTGAGATGAGCAGAGAGAGCGAGACAGAGGGGGAGGGAAAGAGAGGAGAGCGAGTTCTCCACAATAAAGCAGGTTGATTAGATTACAGAGCTAAGTCAAGCAGGCCATTTGTTACACAGTGAGCCAGACCTGACCATAGATGCCATACAGATCAAGACAGAAAAACCACATTTGTGAATGACACAAGACAAGAAATAAGAAAAAAAAAAGGATTTTTACTACAGTGTGCTGCAGACGATCTAAGAGGAAAGCCCAAATTACATTTAGTCATAAAAATGCTGCAGAGTGTGAATGAAGGTTATAGATTGACACGTAATAATCTGTGTGTGTGTGTTTAAACCAGAAATTAATTTGACAGAAAAAGTGGTCGTGTATTATAAAATGTACACAAAAGCTTGCACGAATATGTCTCTATCGCAGGTACCAAGCATCAGTGGGGACACAAAGGAAAGAAAGTGCCACACCCAGTCAGCACAGAGCATGCTCTGTATTACGTCAACTTTATGCTGGATTGGTACCACTGTCTGCAGGCACAATTAAAATGACCTTACACACACACACACACACACACACACACACACACACACACACACACACTGTAAAGACTGCAGAAGGATTTGAAGATGTTGCCTCACAAACTACAGCCTACGCTCATGTTTGACTTTTCATTTACCCTTGTCACTGCACATATCTAAATATCTAAAACTCTGTAATGACACAGAAAATTGTGAAAGCCTTGATGTGTGTAGATTGTTCTCTTATTTAAAGAAAAGGTCAAGTGGTGTGTCATAACTTTTTAGTTGCCAGCCCTTATTCTTTTTTTTGATTTATTTTTTTCACTTTACATTTCATTCATATATTTTTATTCAAATATGACTTATTTCTAGCTTCTTTTTTGACTCTTAGCATTAGGGTTAGGGTTAGAGAAGTATCATTAAGCATTAATTGCTTAGTTATACTGTGCATCACAATATTAAATGATTCAGATGCATCAAATTCAACATGTAAAAGATGAAAAATAAGTCTTTTGAAGCTGGTTGTCTGTGACCTGTGTCATCTGTGAGTGTCAGGGCTATGTCAACTAACTGGTTCATACCTGGACCAAAAAAAACTCAAACTCAAACATCTGACCACTCATACTCTAACAGGGATTACTGGATATAGAGCATTTTCAAAGGATAGAATAACTGCAGAGTCATGGCTCTGCCCCAGACTCCCAGAATATCAATAAAGTATTCCATTACTGTAAAAGGAGAGGCGGCCAAAGAGAAGAGAGGGGAGGGAGACAAATGGAAGGGGGAAAGGAATGTAATCAATGTATTCGTTTGATTCAATTTAGGTTAGAATTTCACATTTTCTTGTGGAGAACCAGGTCACAGAATCTTGAACAGGCACATCTGATAGTAGTGTACTGAGAGGTGCAGGCGAGGAAAGAAAAGTTAGTTTTCACAGTAGTGAATGTACAGGAATCATATGGATGAACGACTAACACTGACAGAGTAAGCATGAGTGAGAAGTGTCAATGAGAGGACAACTATGAGAGGGGAGGAGGGATGGGAGCGAGGAGATCTTCTGTTATCAGAACAGTAATGTGGATGGTAGTTGGGCTTCTTGCCAAGTTCTCTGGTTAAAAGGGTGGAACTGTCGAGACACAGGGAAGAGACAGAGCATGGTAAAAGCAAAGAGGGGGGGAGGGTCTGTCTCTGAAGGGTAGGGAGTGGTCAGGGCTTGTATGCTGATGAGTGATTGAGAAAGGAAGGCTTGTGTGGGTGGGGTGAGCAGACATGAAGGAGGGGGAGATGCGATGCTGACCAGCCTGAGTGCATAAAAGCCCTGAGCACTCTTCAGTCTGGTGTCCTGTTGCTTGACGAGCATCTCGAAGCCTTCAGCTCTCCACTTTCACACAGCGACAGAGAACAGAACCAGACTGACCATGAGCCATTCTTCAGCGCATACCTCCACCTCCTACAGGCGGACCTTTGGAAGCCCACACCCCATTTCAATGTCCTCCTACTCCCCCGTGTCCTCCCGTATGCCCATGTCCGGGGGACGCTATGTGCGTTCCATGTCTCCTGTGGTGACATCCCGCTCCACCACCTACCACCAACAACGCTCCCGTCCCAGCCCTCAGCCCCCTCGCCTCTCCTATGACAAGGTGGACTTCACCCTCGCTGAGGCCATCAACCAGGAGTTCCTCACCACTCGCAGCAACGAGAAGGCCGAGCTGCAGGAGCTCAATGACCGCTTCGCCAGCTTCATTGAGAAGGTGCGCTACCTAGAGCAGCAGAACGGCGCACTGCAGCAGGAGCTCAACCAGTTCAAGGGTCAGCAGCAGCACGGCCAGCCCAACCGTGCCTCCGAGCTCTTCCAGGAGGAGCTAAGGGAGATGCGGCGCCAGATGGATGCTGTTGGCAAAGAGAGAGACCAGTACCAGCTGGAGAGGGACAACCTGGCTGAAGACCTGGCACTAATCAAGCAGAGGTTGGTTTTCTCACCTAGATTCCAGTGCTGTTGTGATTCAGTGTGTTGTTGTGGGCCTCACTTGTGGGCAACTATGTTAACCATCATCTCATCTTTCTCTGACACTTATAATACACTACACATGATCCACTTTAAGCCCAGCTGAGGGGAAGTCCTTTGGCAACTGCCACTTAACTCCAGTAATAATGATGGTGATGTAGGGCGTGGCACAAGGGCAGCAGCAGGATAGAAGAAGCTGCACTGCACTGTGTTGAGTTATTAGTATCAATTATGAATGCCTGTCTTTGCTGAACATCATGAGTAAAAATGAAAAAGCAAGGTGAGTAAAGGTGGTGCAGGAAGTCAGGAAAAAGTCAGAATGTCTCATAACACAACTTGCGCACAATTATGCAATGCAATACCAAAAAAAATGACAGCAGAAAGTAAGAGGAAGGACACACCAGACACAGGGTGGGGCCGGCTGAGGAGAAGGGGGAAATGGTACCAGAGGAAGAGAGGTTGGATATCAGGCGTGGCAAGAACAGCGTCAGAAAAAATCAATGTGACTCAATGACTCCATTAGGTGTGTTTTCAGTCTCCCTGTGTACTGATGGGATGGTGCCAGAGAGCCCATTAGGACAAAAGGGCCAGTGTAACACCACATGAATTAAAGATGAGGGGAGCAGGACCCACTAATCTACTTTATGTCCAGCCCGGGGAAGACTCCTGTCCTCCGACAAAACAGATGAAGTCTCACATCAGGACAATGAGCATACACGCAGCGCATCACTCACTGTGTGATAAAAGTAAATGTTTAAACTGAATGAAATTAAGGGATTTTAAATAAGAACAATTACATTTTGGCTCTGAATTCCTTAAACATCCAGACCATCCAAATCGTCTGTAGCTTTGCAAACGTGACTAGTTGTGTTGTTTCCTTATTACTGCAAAAGAGTTAAAATCATTAAAAGATGGGAAGTGTGTGTGCAGATGACCTTATTGAATTGTAGAGATCTCACATTAGTTTAAAGGAGCAGCTGCTGATCCCAGTGGACATGCTCCCAAACCCCTTTTACAGGACAGTGAATTAACAAATTGATTCACAAAGCTTTTTGCCAGCTGATGCCCCGGTGCAACATTTGACAGAAAGGGAGCTCTTGGGGGGGAGGGAAAATTGTTCTCTTCTTTTCTTGTGCCTTTTTGTTGAAAAGGAGATTGTTGGTGTCTGAAATAAATTTGATTGAATTACTTTCTCTCACTCAGGTTGGAGGAAGAAGCCCAGAAGAGGGCGGATGCTGAGAGTAACCTGGTTGCCTTCCGCAAGGTAAACACTCACTGGACCATGATTTCTCTATTGATTTCAGCATTCTTCTCATCAGATAACATGTCAACAATGAACAGCTTTGTTCTGTCTGTCTCCAACACTTCCATTATAGTGTCACAAAAATATGGCATGATAGATTTCTAAAATGGTATTGACCCAGACCAGTATATCTTTTGCTAATGGACCTTTATATATGTGTGTGCATGTGTGTGTGTGTGTGTGTGTGTGTGTGTGTGTGTGTGTGTGCGTGTAGTTACACATCAGATGTATCCGAGTCACAGTTGCAATAGATAATAGAGTTTATTTGTGTGTGTGTCTCTTGAAAAAACAAGGATGTGGATGATGCCACACTGGCCCGTCTGGAGCTGGAAAGGAAGATTGAGTCTCTGATGGATGAGATCGAATTCCTTAAGAAACTCCATGATGAGGTAAGTGATGGTATCTTTCTACCGGACTCATAGAAATGCAAAAGTATTTTTCTGTCATCTATCAACGTAAATAATCTTTAGACGAGTAGATTAACAGGCTGAACATATCTGACTTCAGTAAACTCATCCCAGTGATTAGATAATTGACAGTGTGTAAAAACTCTTGTTTGGCAGTTTGTTTGATCTTTATACTGTATATAATAAAAAAAAAAGATATGAGATATGTTTTGGAAGACTTTTTAAAGGAGATGATTGTCATAATCGTCACAGTAACTGTTAAAGTCGTAGGGTAAGCCATCCTTATTATTGAAGCAAGAAATTGCAAGTTAACCTGGATTTGACCCTGTAAATATCATGCTATAATTTATATTATTAGGAAATCCAGGATGTCCAGGTGAGTGTTCAGACCCATCAGCTGAAGATGGAGGTGGACAGCACCTCTAGGCCCGACCTAACTGGGGCTCTGAGGGACATCAGGGCCCAGTACGAGACCATTGCCTTGAAGAACATGCAAGAATCTGAGGACTGGTACAAGTCCAAGGTAGGAAAGACAGGCAGAAACATGCACTGCAGGGTTCTACAAGAATGTACAGAAATTAATTTTTTTTTTTTCTTACAGTTTGCTGATTTGACTGAATCTGCAAAACGCAACACTGATGCTCTGAGGCAGGCCAAGCAGGAGGCCAACGAGTCCAGGAGGCAGATTCAGTCTCTCAACTGTGAAATTGATGCAATGAAGAACACTGTAAGGCCAAATGCCGCTTCTTAATAATCCATATTGTTTGAGTATTTCAGATGTAAAAGCTGCTTCAAATCCAATTCTTTCAGAATGAAGCTCTGCTGAGGCAGATGCGTGAAATGGAGGACCAGTTTGGCAATGAGATTGCCAACTACCAAGACAATGTAGGCCGACTGGAGGACGAGATCCGCCACCTGAAGGACGAGATGGCTCGCCACCTGAGGGAGTACCAGGACCTCCTCAATGTCAAAATGGCTCTGGACATTGAGATCGCTACTTACCGTAAACTGCTGGAGGGGGAGGAGAGCAGGTGAGGGACATAAATCAAGCCTTCAAGCCTGCATAAATCTAGCAGTTTCACATTAGATTTCTCTCTTGGGTCTTTTTCCTTCCAGGATGTAACAAGCTAATTGTTTTCCCCCTGTTTAGGATTACTGTTCCCATCCTCAATATTGGGATGAGCAATCACTTTGGTGACCGAGGTGAGTTATAGATCTTTTTTTTTATTTTATTTTTTTTATGAAAAAATAAAAGTTTATTAAAATCTCTTTCAGTTATAGTTGTGCTGGAGAGCTGCTTGTTTTGGAAGTACTGTCCCTACACTGATTTTTTATTTTATTTTAAATGTTTATATCTTATCTATTATTCTCAGCATGGGCATGCCAAAGTTATGAGCATCCACGTTTTATTCATCAGTTTGTTTCGTGGAATAGCTACAAAACCCTCGAGCCTCAGTATGTATGGAGATGTAGAAAGTCAAAGGTACAAATCAGAGTCATCGTTTAACTTAAATTAAAAAGAGTTGCTGCTGAATCACATTAATTAATACAAAATTAATAATAATTAATTAATACAGAACAAAAGTAATTTATTTCCTGCAGCATAAACTCTGTTGTTTAAATGTACCATGGCAACTGTACTTAACTTCTCATCTTTTTATGTCCACAGTTAAATTAAATAAATAATAATAATAATTATCAATAATTATTAAGATTAAAGATATTTTGCAAACCAGACTATTTTCATGCCACTGTCAGCTGTGGAAGTGATCTAGTTGTCAGTCCACAGTTCATCATTGATGGGATTTTTACTTCCAGAACTAGCGCTGTACTGAAATCCCTTTTAACTCATCACTGTTCAATAGCAACCCTTTATGTGCCTGGTGGTTTCAACTTTTGAAATGATTTTGACGAAAATAATAAAAATCGTGTTATATGTGTATAAAAGTCTCAGCAGCGCTTTAATCTGACTTTTCATAGACTATGAAAAACCTCCAGAAAGCCAGAGCAAGAGGACTGTGGTGATAAAGACAGTTGAGACTAGAGATGGAGAGGTACAACAATGACTTGACTAAACATAATAACTAGCTTGGCAGCATTGATGTGAAACTGCAAGCAACACAAGCAAAATATACTGAGCCTTGTGTCATTTTTTTTAAACTAACCTAGTGTTTTATTTATCAGGTGGTGAAGGAATCCAGGAGGGAGAAAGAGAGAGGCTCGGATAAAAGTGACAAGGAAGACAAGGAGGACAAGGAGGGCAAGGAGGACAAGGAGGAGTAAAAATTCATTAGACAATGTGAAGGCCAGTGCCATGATAGAAAAGTGGAAAAAATAGAAAAAAGACAACTCTGATCTATATAGCCCTCATTCCTACTAGTTATGTGTTTCAGTGTCTAGCAAAGTGAGTCTAAGCATAGGTGCAATGTTGGATGAATTCCTTCAGAGAGTCCATTTGGTGCTATTTGGAGCCACCCGACTTTTGCTGAACACTTTGTGTCTTCTTTAGAACTGTGCAAAACCACTTATTAACATACCACCCGAGGCCTTCATTTACAGTGCAATCCCGCAGAATCCTTAGACGACCACACATTTGTAGTCGAGCATTAAACTACTAAATAGGCAGGATTTCAATAGAGTGTGTCCTAAATATGAATATGCTAACACACATCCTGACACTGCCCTTTGGCAAACTCACCTTAAAAGACAGACCGCCTACATTTATTTTAGGAGCTTTGCTATCGTCTTATTGTGCAAACTACCTTTTCACCAAAGACATGCATTCTTGGTAAATAAGTAACACACAAGAAATGTTGACAATGAAAAATCTGACAGTCACCAACTGAGTAGACTTTTTGCTGAATGTGCTTTGTAACGCTGTGGTGTGTATCTGGCACAACTGATGAAAGAATATGTTCGTGCAAAATAAACCCAAATGGAGCAAATCAGTGTCCTCTGTGCTTTCTCTGCTCATTTGTTGTGCTCTACTGATTTCCTCATTTGTTCCATCCAAGCAAGGTCTCTGTAGCCTACGCTTTTTGTGAAAACAAGATAAACGGGGAACCTTAATTTATTAAATAATTTATTTTAGTTGTGTGTAAACTTGTATGACATTCACTCTTAGGCCTTAGTCCTGGCTGAATTCCTCCTGAATCTGGTTGTCCAACACAATTGAGGAATAACTGGTCATGGTCAAAGATATCATAGTAACCCACGGGGCGACAGTGCAGCTCAAAATAGGGCATGAGGATAGGATATAGCATTGGGCTAAATGACACCTGGCTGTTGAAACATGCCCACCCAACCTGACCCTTTCAATCTAGTTAATGTTACACACAAATTAGAAAAAGAGAGTTTATAGTAAAGTTGATCATTTCAGCTTGAGGGGATCGACAGGAGCAATAAGGCTGCTTTAAATGAGAGCACTTTCGAGTCAGCTAGTTGCAATAGGTTGTCGTCCCATGGGACAGTGAAGTTTCATTCCTAGATTTTCAAAGAAATTTTTGACACATCAGTTTCTCGTATTTTTGTACGAGTGACATTTTCAAAGAGCTGATGAGATTTGGTCATTTTTTTCCAGATCTAATTATATTCACATTAAATCAAATTAAAATTAATTAATAGGAAAAGGTCAACAAACTCTCTGCACAAATACTGATGTTTTATTGGAAAACCATAAATAATTGGATCAAATCTGATGTTTTGTCTCCATCATACTCGTCACCATTATCATCCTCATCCTCCGTCATCGACGTCATCACTTTAGAACGACATGGAAAAGACACTTGTACTCAGAGCAGAAATCTCTCAGGACTCTCAGGACTACGATCAGCAACGATCAACGCTGTAACATCTGTCAACCGACACCGTCAGATACTCTGAACAACCGTTCACACATATCCGGCATCGTTAATCACTGGCAACGAGCGCCACCTAGAGGGCGTAACTGTCAACTACAGTTTCCTACAAAAGATGCATCCTGATCACAAATGCACTCACATCAGCCGTCGAGGAGAGCACAGCTCACACACATCAGCATCGCTCGCACTGAGATAACATGCAACCTGCAGGAGTGCCCCCCAACTCAGATATGCACTCACACGCCCCCCAGCATCCCAGGCCATGGCATGACATACAACCTGCAGAGATGAGTAATGGCTCAGATGTGCTCACACTCAGAGAAGACCTTCATTTTGCTAAGAAGGACCTTTGGAGGAAGGAAATCAACAATCGCTGCTTACAGGGCAGGCTGGGGATAAAGACATCAATGAGTTAGAAAGAGCTTTAGACACCACAAGGATAGACAAGCAGCAGAATTAGAGGAGGCAGAGAGAAGAAAAATCTTCTGGATGAAAACCTGTGACCAGATGAAGACTGACATTGAGAATGAGCTAAACAAGCTCAAATCAACATATGACACCCAGTGAAGCTCTGACCTGCAGCAAATGGAAGCTGAGTGTCAGAAGAAGGTGAATCAGCTGCAGGAGCAGATCACTGATAAAGACAATTTGATCAACACTGTAAGAAGTGACCATTTGGCCATTTCATCAGAGCTCAGCCTCAGACAAGCTGCACTGGACCAGAGCATCAACAAATGCGGAGGAGGAGAAGTTCTAGAAGGAGCTAGCTGAGGGAGACGAGACCTCAAAGACAAGACTGAAAAAGATGGAGAAGCTATGGCTGGAGAAAAGAGAAGCCCTGAAGGAGAATGCCAGCAAAGCTGAAGAAGACCTGAAGCTTGTGATCACTAAAAATGTCTGTCTTCAAGAGCTTGCCCTTCACAACAAGAAGAAAACAAAGAAAGAGAAGAAGGGCTTCATGCATGAAAACAAGCAAAACAGCAGCACTTCAGAAGATTAAACCACAAGGTCTCCACCACAGAATTACAAAAAAGACAAGAAACACAGTTTCTGGAGAAAACAACCACCTAACTCTACCCCTCTACCCCTAACCCTCTATCTGTAACTCTACCTCCCCTCCCACTCCCCCGTTTGTGAAGATTCTCAGTCATATATATGTATATATATATATATATATACATATATATATATATATATATAAACAACCTGGACTGAACTTTTAGAGATTTCCTTTCACCACTCACCCAGGACTTCCTCAGTCCTAAAATGAGCTGAGTGGTGAAACAAGTCCAGTTGACTTTGTTTTTGCTTTGTTTATGGATAAATATGACTAAATTGACAAAAAAATAATATTAATTATTTAACCACTAATTCTCTTATTACTAACACTAAATTTACAATCACATATTCCTCCAAATTCTCCAGACAATGGACATGAATTTTAAAGACGTTTCACCACTCATGCTAGAATCTTCCTCAGTCCTTAACTAAATGACTGGTGAAACCAGTATAGTTGTAGTTGTTCTGGGTGACTAACAACTGTCACAGTCCACCCACACTGTCCACCCTAATAAAAATAATACACATTAATATGAGCCTCAGTGAGAGACATAAAGAACTAATCTGTCTTAATCATTATGTTAGAAAGTGAACGGAGACAATATCAAGTTGAAGTTTTATAGGAATGATTCTGTTTAAATATTTATTTACATGGTATTAAGGTTTCTGTGTGTTTCACTCTGTCACATTAAAAAGTTGTATTCAGGAATAGTTTTAACTTTTCAAGGTAATGTGTTAAACATTATGTAAATAATTACTAGATTATGATGGTTGTTCAACTGGCTTAGAAGCCAAGAAGTTGACCCTGTCCACTGCAATGGACATCATAAGCATCAGAACCAGACCACGGCGCAATGGAAGAAGGTTCTATGGGTCTTTAACATTGTCCAGGTGGTGGTGTCTGTTAAATTAACAACTGCCCCGAGTTTAGCCTTTCAGGCACTTTAAGTAAAACTGCAAACACGTTCCACGAAGTTCATAAAGTTTGGCACGTAAACGAACAAAAAATCGAATTGGTCTTAGTCTCACTTTCAACTCTCTCCATCTAAATCTCGCATACTTGTTGGAGAGACGTCTTTTGCCACCGTCACTGTCCAGCAAAGTACTGCCTGAAAGGCTAAACTAAGGGCTGTAAGATCCCAGGATGTGACGACATTCTACTTCCGCTTTCTGTGTGTTCGCTCGCTGTCTTGGCGCGAGACTTGTTGGAGTTGTCATATTTGTGAGGCAGCAGGTTCAAAAACAGACTTCATTGCAAATTAAACCGCTTTAACAGTATATAGCGACTGTTATTGACAACGACAATCGGAGAGGGACCACATTTGAACCACCTGGTGGGTTAGTCTGTTGTTGTTGTTTTTTTTGTCTTTTTCTGTACTCGGACTGTGTTCATTTTAAACTGAAGCTAACTGAAACTCTTGCTACATAACAGCTTTGTGAGGAGTTTAATTACATTAATATACTCGTAAAGTACTTAATTACACGTAAAAGTACAGCAATATTATCAGAAATATACTTAAAGTTTTAAGTTAAAATACTGTGTATGTTATTAGATATTTAAGCGTTATTGTGTAGGTAGCATGTTAGTGGCTGCTGGAATCAGATAAAATAAAGAATAGTTCTCATATCTGTTTTCACTGTTTAACTTTTTTTGAAATTAAACTATTTGAGAAGCCTTAAAGGTAGAAAAACATATATTCTGCTTTTTGTATTATAATCGTTTTAACAGAGCGGTTGGTTAACCATGTTTACATTTGGAGACTGTATTTTTTTATATTTATTGTTATATTATGTTGTACCGACACATGTTTCTATTATTTTCACAATCCCATTATTTTGACGTTGCCATTTTAGTCACTGGACTAGGCTATATAACAGAAACACTTTTGTTGTTTAAGTCAATCCGGTTTAACAGCACCACAAACTGCATCCTACAGATCATACTATTGAATTTAGACCTTTCTTTCACTGTTGCAACATAAATCAAACACTACAAAAGCCATGAAAGCGGATTTAATTGCATGACTGTTATATTAGAATACATTAGTGTACCTAATAAAATGGCTAGTAAACAAAAAACCATGAGCTAGGTTAAGACATGGTTTTGTTGTCCGTTCTCTCCTAGCAGGAAATATTACTTGCATTGATCTGATCCTCAAGAATAACACACAAAATACAATGTTAGCAGAAAAGCTTTCTATAATGTTTTGTTCATCTTCTGTCCAGACGGATTCCAGGTGATGGTGAATGAACTTAGTCAGGATGAACTGTGAACTGTTGGCAACGTGCAGCGCTCTCGGTTATCTGGAGGGAGATACCTATCACAAGGAAGCGGATTGCTTGGGTGAATGTTTTGAGATCAAAAAATATTTAGTTGCGATTAAATTTGGTTGGAGACCAGTCCTGCTTTAATAGTAGTCATATCCTCGTTTTACAGAGAGTGTGAAAGACTTGATCCGCTACTTACGCTATGAAGATGACACTCGTGATGTCCGCCAGCAGCTGGGTGCAGGCCAGATTGTACAGAACGACCTTCTTCCGATTATCACTCAGCACAGAGAAGACAAAGCCTTATTTGATGCCTGCATCAGGTATGACACAAAACAAAACACATCTCTCCAAATTAAAATGCATGCAAATCAATCAATAGTTTAAGTAGACATGTAACAAAACCAGTTTGTTCATTATTCAGTTGTTATAAAGGTAAATTAAACATCCTGACAGTAAGTTCATAAGGTAATGTGGTGCCTCTTGATGTCATAAGATTGTATAAATGAGGAAGTGTTGCTGAAATGATGCTTCTGTTTTATTCTCAGACTCATGGTCAACCTCACACAGCCGGCAATGCTTTGTTTTGGTAAAGTCCCAGATGACCCAGTGTATAGACGTCACTTTTTACAAGTGACATCTCATTTACAAGCCTATAAAGAGGTACTTTCATAGTATATTCAGAATGTATACGTTGATCAGCCACAACATTAAAACCACTGACAGGAAAACTATGTAACATTGACCATCTTGTGACAATTCAGTGTTCTGCTGTGAAACTTGACCTGGTATTCATTCATGTGGATGTTACTTAGACATGTAGCACTCACCTAGACCAGACCAGGCACCCCCACCCCATAACAATGACACTCCTTGATGGCAGCAGCCATCCCCAGCAGGATGCAGCCTGACACAGACACACACACAAAAATAGTTTAGGAACAACTCAAAAAAAAAAAAAATATGAAGAAAATAGTATCTGTGGGATAATCCACAGAAACCGCCACTAACAACATTCTGTTACCAGACACCCCAGGACACCCTCAGAAGGCACATGCTCATTCTCTGATGAGTCACAGCTGTTGCGGAAGCACCCACACAATATTAGACCATATACATACATCATAATGTCATGTCTGTTTGGTGTATTTATGTGTGGGATAATTTCTACAATTATGCTCATAATAACTGCAACGTTTGTTACTTTAAAAGCACTGGTGTATATTTTCATGCTCTTTTATTTTCAGGCATTCGCCAGTGAGAGTGTGTTTGGCATTTTAAGCGAGTCTTTGTACAACCTTCTACAACTTGTGAGTGCTGTTTCCTTTCAATAATTTGGTCCTGGTTTTCCATGGGTTGTTTCTATTCTGTGTCTTGACTCTAACCATCCTTCATTCAGGACTGGGAACAGAGACAGGAGGAAGATAACCTGCTGATAGAGAGGATTTTGCTGCTGGTCAGAAATGTGCTTCATGTCCCTGCAGACCCATGTGAAGAGAAGGTCTGACTCTAACAGGAATATATTAACTTGCCTTGTGTGTGGTCTCCTTTCTCAGTCTGTTTTTCCTTCTGGTTGTAGAAAGTGGATGATGATGCCAGTGTCCACGACAGGGTGCTGTGGGCCATTCACATGAGCGGGTTTGATGACCTGGTGAAATTCCTGGCGTCCGCCCAGAGTGAGCAGCAGTGGAGTATGCATGTGTTGGAAATAATCTCCCTCATGTTCAGAGACCAGGTTAGACAGAATAACCTTTTTTGGGGCTACTCTTACAGATTTCCAGCTGTTCTAGCTTTTTTTTCTTCTCCTTTCCAGACACCAGAAGCTTTGGTGAGTGCTGGCCACGCTCGTTCAGCAGAAGAGAAGCAGAGAGACTCTCAAGAGCTTGAGGCGCTGAGACAGAGGGAGCTTGCAGAGAAACGTTCTCGCACATTTCAAAGAGGAACCAGGTACAGACCAGCCGACGTAGCTGCATTTATATACAGTGAACACACTTGTATTGTCTGCTATGCTTTTGCAGACAGATACACAATTAAGCTCTTGTCAAACCACGGTTGTAACTGTTTGTTGGTTTTGCTTTCAGACACTCTCGTTTTGGAGGATCTTTTGTTGTTCGAGGCCTCAAGGCCATCGGAGACAAAGATGTGATCTATCACAGAAATCTTCACAATGTAAGTTGTGCAGCTTCCTTAGCACTTCTCTGATAGACAATATGAATCTTGCATTATGACCAGTAAAGGCAACAAGGATCATTTGTGTGTTTATATCTTCTTCTTCAGTTTAAAAATTACACTCACGACATTGGCAAAGCAGTGAGACGCGTTCCCAAGAGGAATCGACGGGCTCAGGACTGTAAAGAGAAACGGCGCTCAGCCCTGAATGTCCGACTGTTCCTGCGAGAGTTTTGTGTGGACTTCCTGGAGAATTGCTACAATAGGCTCATGTATCTTGTCAAGGTCAGCCACTGTGACATAACTGGTGTAGTATTATTTATTAGAGACGGGATATCACACTACATAAATAAAGCAAAGGATTTTGATCCACTTCAGACTGGGATGCTTCAACTAGCATCATACTAAATCATCTGGGGTCATCTCATCTTCTAGTACTGTTTATCCTCACTAGGGTCACGGGGGACAGGTTCTAGACCCCCGTGACTCTCCAGGGGACAAGTTATTACAGAATGAATGAATGGAATGGATAAGAGAAAAGTTCAATTTTGCTTTGACAGAAAAGTTCCCTCTCCCCCTGTAGGAAAGTCTGATCCGAGAACAGGCTCAACAACACGATGAGACCTATTACCTCTGGGCACTCAGCTTTTTCATGGCCTTCAACCGTGGCAACGGCTTCCGTGCCGACTTAGTTTCTGAGACCATGTCTATCCGTGCTTTCAATTTTATTGAGCGCAACATTACCAACTACTATGAGATGCTGCTCACAGACCGCAAAGAAGCCACATCCTGGTCCCGCAGGTAAGAAGATCGATGGGAGTTGGTTTAATAGAAGCAAACATCTGAGTTGGCCCCAGACTACAAACCTTTTCTTCTCTTTAGGATGCACTTGGCACTAAAGGCCTATCAAGAGCTGCTGCTAACTGTGAATGAGATGGACCATTCACAGGATGAAAGCATCCGTCAGAGCTCCAGTGTTATTAAAAGTAAGATAAGTTTAAATATACTCAATAACTCATAAAAGAGTCAGATGTTTCAGCATATGTTAAACCTATTGTGAAACCCATTTTTACACACAGTGCCGTCAAGTGTATTATGTACTTCTCCAACAATATTCATGATTTACTATTGATTACATCAGAAACTATGAGAAAGTGTCTTATCTGTTTGGTTTCACCTCCAATTCAGGTAACATATTCTACATGATGGAGTACAGGGAGATTTTCCTGACCTTGCTGAGAAAGTACGATGAAACCAGGCAGCCTCACTCCTACCTCAAAGACCTGGTGGAGTCAACTCATCACTTTTTGCGCATGTTAGAGCGCTTCTCCAAAGGCCGCAAAAGCTTGATGGTGCAGGTGGGTTCTTGCGTTAAATTTGTAGTGTGTGTGTACATTTGTACTCTCTCGGGCCTTCCTTTAATATGTTAACATATAACTCCACAGAAGAAAAGGGTGAAGAGGAAAAGGTCTCAAGGTAAAAGAAAGCCGTCAGCGCTGGAAACAAGTCCTGAGGCCCTGGAGGAGACCTGGAAGGTTGTGGAGGAGGACCTTAAGGCTACAGGGTTGCAGGTCAGAATCGACCTCCAGGGGGAGCAAAGTGCTTAATGATGATGCCCAAGAGGACTTAAGTATTAAAACATACCAGTCTGACTTTGATGAATTGACGACCTAAATGGAGTCCACTGTCTTCTGTCTGCAGCTGTCAGAGTCTTTAACTGAAAGCATTGTGCCATTTGATGCCACATCTGAAACTCCTCCTGAGGAGCAGCGTTCCGAGGCCATGGTGCGAGTGCAAGATGCCCTGCTGGCTCGACTCGGACCAGAAGCACTGGGGTTGCTGCGTGCCGCCCGGTCAGCGAGCCTCCATTCCTTTTAACTGTCATGCATGTTTTTTCAGTTTAAAATAACTTCTGCCAAAGATTTCAACCACAACCAAAAAATCTATTTTTTTAATATAAACATGGAAAAAATCAAGTCTTTATATTTAAGAAGCATCTAAAAGATTAATCCCTAGACATCTTTTTGCAGTTATTTATCAATGTCTTTCCTCTCTTCAAAATCAGAGAGGTGTGGCCAGAGGGAGACGTGTTTGGTTCTGTTGATGTGGAACCCGAAGAAGAACTTGAACTGCTTAAGCAGATACTTCATGCCAACCTGCCAAGTAAGTTTATTTACTAACCTCTGTGCCACCATATCTATGCAGAATTTAAACCTGACCTTTAAATATCAGGGTCATCTCCTCCTGAGATCCCTGTGGAGGAAGAGGAGGATGATGGAGCAGAGTTAGAAGAGGAAGAGTTGGAGGCTGTTTATGTTTCTGAAACAGAGTTTAACTTCCATGACTTCATCAAGAGGTGAGGATTATAGCAGTAACCTGCTGTCACAAGCTAAATAAACACATTATGTTACCCTCTTCACGACGTGTTTGCTTTTTTTCTCTTGCAGGTTTGCCAACCCTGGCATTGTGCATCCATACCTTCTGCTATTGAAGTCATATTCAAAAAATACACCACACACTAACCACTGCATCATTCGAATGCTGCACCGCTTGGCAGTCGACCTCAAAATGGACGCACTGCTTTTCCAGCTGTCAGCTTTCCACCTTTTCAACAAAATCCTGAGTGATCCAGCTGCAGCTGCCTACAAGGTACAGTCGTAACACAAGAGAAATTAGCAGTCTGTTGTGTCGTCCAACTTTTAGAAGGTTATAATCTTTACTGTAGATGGTACTCAGGCGTTTACCTTCTCTCTCCTTCTCAGGAACTTGTGACGTTTGCCAAGTATGTGCTGAACCGTTTCTTTTCAGTGGCTGCACAAAACAACAAGGCATATGTTGAACTGCTGTTCTGGAAAAATGTAGGGGCTGTCCGGGAGATGACGGAAGGCTACAGCAAAGATGGGTGGGTGCTCTTTTGTGCTTTAAAAAAAAATATCAGGTGTTTATGTGTACTTCAGGTAGAACTGACCATTACATTTGTATATAACAGAGATGAAAAGAAACCATCGTGGACTGAAGACGAGGAAGAGGAGTTGCGTAAGCTCTATGAGGAGCACCGTGATGCTGAAGGTTTTCTTTTTGTTTGTTGTTTGCACCGCTTTTCCCTTTGTTGGGCTATAAGTAACTGGATTCTGTCATTGATGTTTAATTCTTATGCTCAGTCCCGGACATAGTGGAGACTCTGCTGCCATTACTGAGCAACACCACCCGCACTCGGCGGCAGGTAGTGACACAGCTGGTGCGCATGGGTCTGGTGGATAACGCTAAGGAACTAAAGAAGCAGAAGTATGTACACCAGGTTATGTGAGGAATGTAGCACAAAATGACTGCTATTAAGATTTTTTTTCTTTTTCAAAGCAAAGGCACTCGAATCGTTCTATGGACAGAGGAACAAGAGCAGGAGCTGCAGATGCTCTTTGATGAGTTCAAAGACTCTGACGGTACTGGATGTCATGTTGTTTATATATAAAATACATGACAGAAAAATGATGTAGCCTGTTATTGTGTGTTTGTTCTCCATATAAGTCTCTTTTAAGAGTCTCTGGTATAATCAATGATCTATTTTTTACAGATGTCCTGGGTAACATCCTGAAGAAGATCACAGCCAAACGCTCCCGCGCACGTGTGGTGGACAAGCTGCTCAGTATGGGCTTAGTGTCTGAGAGAAGAGAACTTTATAAGAAGAGAAGTCGCAGTGCTCAAGGAAAGAGCTCTGGGAGAATGGTACAGTACTGGTCTTTACACTGAAGCTAGATATATACACTGATCAGCCACAACTTTATGACCACTGACAGGAGACGTAAATATCATTGACCATCTTGTGACAATTCAGTGTTCTGCTGGAAACATTTGGACCTGACATTCATTGATGTGAATGTTACTTAGACATGTAGCACCCACCTAGACCAGACCATACATATATGTATTAATGCTCCATACACTAGCTGGGCAGGACCTCCATAGAAATGTACCAACAAGTCACTGCAACATAGTCCACAAATGACAGCTGTCATTGGTCCAGTATGTGCCCACATCTCTCCGTGGCCAGAAGAACATCCTTCTGCCTCTTATACACTATCTACTTAGATGTCTTCTTTCTTTTCTGTGTTGCAATGGTTCCAGTGTAAGTAACTGTTCAATACTTACTAGTTCTAACATGAGCTGCTCAGTTCCAGTCTCTATTGTTTGAAGAACAAAAAAAAACACAACTCAATGCAGCTGACTAGCATAATTACACATGATAGTTATTTTTCTGTTTGCTCATCTTAACCTACTGCATAGTCTTCATCTTGGTTTTAACTTTGCAGTGGTATTAATGTAACTAGAATAAATTATGTTTAAAGAAACATTGACTAAATAAAGATTTCAAAACTCTTCCACTGCAGTCTGAAGAGGATTTCCTAGCTGAGCTAACACAAGGCTTCCCAGATGATCATGTGGACAGAGATGATGAAGATGAAAGAGAGGACGAGTCCGAAGAGAGTGATGATGATGAGGAGGAGGAGGACGACGACGACGGCGACAACAATGAAGAAAAGCAAGAGAGAGAAAAAACCCAAAATGGTGGAAGGAGGAGCCAAAGCATGCACACCTCAGTGGAGAGGAGGGCTGATGTAGGCACCATTGTGTATGCTCTTCATCAAAAAGGTGAGATGAAGGCTGAGCCTCAAAAATGTATGGATTAGTTGTATTTATATCGGTCTCATTCCTTAGGCAATGACAGAAATAAAAAGCAAATGTATTTGTGTTAAATCCTTGTTTTGAAAATGTGATTTGAGAAGAAGCTGTTTGTTTTGACAGGCATGTCTGAACCTTTGCTGTGGCTGCAGAAATGTCTAAACAGAACTGCGGTTGATCGTAAAAACGATGGTCAGTATAACTTGTCTGTTGTGGACCTGTGTGAAACAAATCTTACAGTAATTAGTTCTGTTCATGAAATTATTGTTGTCCATACCACAGGTTTCTCGCAGCCTGTCCCACTCGTCCCTCTGACTGAGACAAGTGAAGATGCCATGGAGAACAAGACCTTCCAGAGGCTGTTGAAAAAACTGGGGCTGCGACAACCTGCAAATGGGCAGGTGTGTGTGTTTTTATGTGAGATATTTAATGACCTAACCAGTCCTCTGACCTCATTCTAATTCAAAAGATACCCTTTGCTCATTCGGATTGATTTGATCATTTGGTTGAAAAGTCTTTTTGTAATTATGTAGTCTAAAGATTTAACGGCTGGTCCCTCACTGTACTTGGTGTAAATAGTACATTTTTATTGTTCTGTCATTAGGAGTCCTTCTGGAGGATTCCTGCAAATATCACTGTATCTCAGCTTCAGAGTGCAGCTGCAGCTCTTAGTCCAAAAGAGGAAGAACCTAAAGATAGTGAGGTACAAGACGGGGCGAGAAGCCCAACTGTAGAACTCCAGGAGGAGCAGCAGCATCAGCAGGAGGAGGAGGAGGAGGTCTCAGGTGAACAGAGAACACAGGCTCTAAGAGACCTGGTGCTTGCACGCAAAAGAAAAGAGCACACCATCAAGGATACAGGTATGTGTGGGAGTTTCATCTTCTTTACATTGTCTCAGCATTTAATTGCAGCTCTCTCTCTCTAGGTGAGAATTAAGTTACATGCGGCACATATAGAAACCCTTCCTGTTTTACAGCGTGTGTTGGCTTGTCACACAGCTAAGAATGTGGTAGTGAAACCACAAATAGTTTTTAAATGTAAACAGGTAATTGCTTACGCATCAATTGTCCGTTTAGATTAGATAGACTTTATTGATCCACAAGGAAAACTGCTTGGTAGCTCAGTTACACTTACAATCTACAGTTACAGTTACAATCTTGAAAACCGCTAGTAAGACAAAAATGGATAAATAAATCGATAAAATAATAATAATAATAATAATAATGAAATAAATAAAATACAATTGTATAAGCAAAAAAATATTAAAGATTGTATATGTTTGGACCTCAAATAAATTGCTGGGAAAAAGCAACAACACAATGCCATACTGGGAAAGGAAAGTAGCATACAAAGCATAATAGTTCATCTGGCTTATGCAGGCTATTCCTGCTCCTGTGAAGCAAACACAGAAGAAGAGGATTAGTGACCATCTTTAATGGACTGTAAAAACTGCAGACAGGAGTTTACATAAAGGTCCCTCAAGCTGCTTTGAGGTGAATCCAGCCCCCTGGAGGTCGATGTCTAGACAGCAGAATCTCTGTTAACTGAATACCAAGCAAATCAAAGCAAATGGGACCTTAGACCTGCTCCTTTTGATATATACTGTAGGTCCTGTAATGCTGCTTCCGCTTTTTCATTTTTATGGGTGAACTATTTCTGCTTTGTTGCTGGGGAAAAAGCAGCACAATTAGATACATAAATCAGATATAGATATATAAAATATATATAGATGTAAAATCAGTATAAAATGTCCTGGTTTAAAAAAAAAAAAGTGATTCAGCTTCACTAGAATCAAAATGTGAAGCCACTGCAAGGGATTTTTAATCAAGCATTTTAGACATAGCATTTTCCACCTGTCAAATCAGTTTTCAGTCTTTAATCTCATGCTAATCAAAGATAGGTCAATGATTCATATGAACTTGTTCATATTTTTCCTCCTTTTCTTTAATTGGTTTCAGCTTCTGTGCCAGTTGTGACTCCTGGTGAAGATGCAGACGCTGTAACTCCAAGGTGAGGTATTATTTTATTCATAAAGTTAAGTCAAACCTCAGCAGTCCTTTTTATGCTCTTTCTATGTTCCTGTCCACATCAGGTCCAAGAAGAATACTTCAACCAAAAGAAGTAGAAGCAGAGTTTTGGACAAGAATGAGGAGGAGAACAAAGGTATTTGTTCTCTTGTTGGTATTTTTACAACAACTTGCACAACATTCACATGGAAAACGTATTTTTTCAAATGACTAATCTATCGATTAACATTTTTCAACTAGATGTTCAAACTATTATTACTCCTTTAGTTAACTTAGCACCAACAAATAACCACCTACTATTAGATCTTCCGTTAAACTTTAAGTCTTGTGTTCATTATTATCTAAGATGAATTCTGTGAATAAAGAATCCATTGCAAACTTGTACCTCATTATACGCGAACAGTCACAAAGGATTAGACAGATTCGGTGCATACATTGTTGAGTATGATTTAAGTTTAGTGGCTTGTAGTTATTGTGTCTGGAAATGCACTTTTATTATTTATCTGCAAAAAGTTGCTTACAGCTGCTTGGCGTACTCTGTTAATGGACAGCTATGTTAGTTTTATAGGACTATATGTGCACTAACAACTTTCAAGTGCACTGGAAAGCAGTGCTGCCAAACTAGCCATTAGCATCTTCTCTAGGGAGTCACAACAAGAATGCCAGGCACTGACCCCCTAACCGACAATCTGTAATAGCCCAAATACTCACTGCTGCCCCCCTACTGTGATGGATCTTTATTTCATGCTAAGCCTAACGTCCATACCTGGACCATTAGAAGGTCTTTGACATTAGTGGTTCTTAGTGATGGCTGAAGTGCTGCATTCCTGTCTTTACAGAAGATGACTCTTCCACTGCGATGGACATGGACACAAATGGTGATGCAGATTCGGACGGGGAGGAGATCACTGCTCCTGTGAAGCGAAGACGAAAGATGGTCGTAATTGATGAAGAGGAAGATGAGGATTAGAGACGGCCTTTAATCGGCTGTAAAAGCTGCAGACAGGAGATGGATAAAGGCTTGTGGCTCAGAGTTGGATGCAGCTCTCTGGAGGTCTGCTGTATAGACAATATCTATTAATGGAATGCCAAACAACTCAAGGAACAAGACTTTTTTTTATTTGTGTCTCTATGGATACATTAATCCTATTTAGCAATATCTCTTTAGTAAGCTGTTGTGCTGTGCCCTTGTTTTGTTACTGTAAAAAGCTTCTGTTAGTTCTTCCCAGCAGTGTCACATGATAAATAATGTTTGATAAACTCAGTAATGTTTTTTTCGATCTGAAAGTTGTTACCTTAAATACTTGCATACGTTTATTCGTTTTCAACATCGACTTCACAGTAAAATTTGTGCATACTTACTAATAAATACCACTGTTGTCAGAGTACATTAAAGGCTCCATTTTTTTCTGTTTTTGTTGCACTACACAATTTTTAACACCAGGGGGCACATATACATTATTATTTATGTAAAAATACAGGATTGATTCCTTGTAACTGTTAATTTTACAAATCTTCTTTTCATTAGCGGTAATTTCATTGTGTGTTTCTGAGTAAGGAGAGGGAGTGAAACAACACAGAGAGGAATATCTTTTTACTTTTGTCATGCTTTTGCAAAAACAACGTAAAGATGATTCCACTTTCTTCCACCTATGGATCCCATATCGTGTGTGTATATCCGCAGTCACTGCCTGTGACCATGCACGTTTTCTAGCTCTGTCGGAGGTGGTCTTTTGTCCTCACATCTGGACCATGTTAGCAACTTCCTGTCACAGCATATGCTCTGCCCCCATCCCACACAGCCAAGGAATAGACCTGACAATCCACAGATACTGCTGTGACTTTAGCATGTGAACTCAGTGATGTGTGGGTGTAATTCATGAAGCTACAGGGGCAAAGGTACAGCACTTCCTCTGCAAAGCAGAATGTGTAATGGGTCTCTGTGAAGTTTGGCTACACCAGGCTTGGCGAGTTTGTATATTAAACAGGGGTGACTCATTGTTTTGTGACCAATTGCAAATTGTCTGCAGGTTGTGTGTGTACATGTGAGCAACAGATGGTTTGAACTAGCCACTAAATCAAACCTCCAGTAACTGAAAACTGTATAAACAACTTGTTTTTGCCAATGAAGAGCTGGATTTTTAAGATATATTTTACTGAAAATGGCAGTTAAAAGATAAAGCTTTTGTGAAATGAAAGGATTTAGAGTTGGGGAAAAATTTAACAGCTATTCTGAAACGTTTAGCCAAATTCCACAATTTTTGTCAATAATGGGAGTTTGTTTTTCTCTCCTGAAACTGAAAATCTTCTTGTCTACGTCTACAATGCCCTTTTATGAAAAAATAAAAACAAGTTGCGAAAACTCTCAAACATGTGTCTTATTTTTAAAACCATGCATAATTTGTTACGTCACCCTCATTGCAGAAGGCAGCAGCAGCCCTTGAGGTTACCTCGGAGGCACAGACTAAATTCTCAGGGAAGAGTGTACTTGCAGTTGTGAGCTTCATGTTGCAACACAACATCAAAAGACACAGAGCCTTTACCTAGCAAACCTCAAGTATAGGTATATTGATATACTTTTCATGGATTAAACCGACGTGGCATGACTCAGATATGAATAAGAAAACAATATCTTTTTACTTACTTACCACTAGTACTTTGTTTTAGTATGTGTTTAACCATACTAAAAGAAAAGGACATACATTCTTCACTATGAAGAACACAAGAAGTTAAACTTTCACCTATTTATTTTCATCTCTGTAAAACACATTTTGTTCCTGAAAATGCAGTGTAGGGGTTGACATAACACAGAAATGCTCTCACTGTTTCCAGGTAATGATTTATACTACTTGTGATCTGTCAAACGTGACCGAACAGATCAGGTGACTGTGTACATTTCAGTTTGGAATACATGTGGGTGTAGGGTTTTAACCGTTAGTGTTGCAGCTGGAACGACAAACCTGTCACTGGCTCACAAACGTCCTCCGGCAAAAGAAGTGCTCATACTAACAGCGCTCACAGCTGCAGCTCATTCCTGTGTGTACCAGCACAATCCTCAGGGTCCCGTGTCACCAGTTGTTACCCAGCAAATTCCCAGGCTGAGTATAAAAAGAAAAGCCATAGAGTTAGCCTGTAATTAAACCAGTCTACCTAACGCTGCTTGCTGCCTCGATACACAGAACTCATTACTGGCCTAACTACAGACAGCTGTAGTCATGCCTTCAACTGCAAAGTTGAAGTAAAGTTCCATCCTTATTAAGGAATTGAAAATTCTTTTGTGATAGTTAAAATATTTACTACATCTTGACGGGGCTGTTATTACATTTTGAATAGGCCCACTGTGAAGCAGTAAAAAAAAAAATCCCTCTAATGAGTCTAGTCATGATTAGATGATAAAAACTAGATCTCTTTGACACTGGCCTTGCAGTGTCAGTGCAAGGCACTTCTCTTTGGATGGTGCTTGCTTTGATTAATTATTTGTGGATAAAACGTCATGTCTCATACCTGGAGTATCTGTGCATGTTTGATCTTGATTTATTTAAATTAACAGTTTGTGGGTCTTCTGAGGGTGTCCTCTGGTGTCTGGTAACAGAACGTTGTTAGTGGGGTCTTTGGGTCCTTTGGGTTGATCATTCCACAGATACTTGATCAGTTTGGGATCAAGTGAATTTGGAGGCCAGGTCAACACCTTGTGCTTTTTTTTTTTTTAATGTTTTTCGAGTTGTTCCTAAAGCGTGTGTGAAGTCTGAAGGCTTATGGTAAATTAAGTGTTGTGACTCCATTATTATTATTTCTTTAATATCCAGACAAAGGCAGGAATCCACACTATTCAAGCTGTTAGTAAATTATTAGATTAGCCCAGGTAGGCTAGCTCTCTGGAGCTGGCCCTACCTCCCTCCCCTGCCTCTCCTTCCCCCGCCCACCAACGGCCCAACGGCCGACGCTGGATGGAGATAGAGAGGGGATTACCTCGGAGGGGGGTGAGAGGGAAAACTTTCTCCCTTTTTTTCTTTTTGAATTGCCATTAATTTCAGAGGAGAGAAAGGAGAGGGCGAGGGGAAGGTTTTATTCCTCCGAGGTGGGCCGAGGCTCAGTTTTAGAGGAGTCTCCGTCGGGAAGTTTAACGGTTAATTTAGTGAGTGAAGGAGTGAGGGAAGAGGAGGAGGACGCCCGGAGAAGAATGGAAACGAGCTACCCTTCCCCTACATCTGCCGTGAGAGCTAGCTTTAAAAAGAGATTTCCATAAGGCAGGGACAGGAACATAAAAAGGGAGAAAAAACATGCCGCAGTTGTCGGTTTAGTGCGGCTTGTGAGTTTTAAAAAGTGCCCCGGGATAAGTTGAGACAGAACCGGTTTTCCCTGGTACCCTACCGCTGCTTTGTGCTCGTGAATGGTCGGCTGTTTTTCCTGCCTGACAGGAGAAGTTAGGACAGCTGGGCTCATCGGTAAGTCTTTTTTCTTTTTTAAGCAAGAGTTGCTAAACGTATACGCTGTAGTCACTGACAGACATCTACACCAACAGAAAGTTTCTAATCCAAATTCCAGGAGTTCCTGTGTCATTTAATGTGTGTGTGAAACAACAGAATGTGTTTCTAGCGTTGACTCTATGTGATTGATCCCACTCCAGACTCCGGCTGGTGATCAGTGCCAAACTCTACAGATGGAAATGTTTGTAATAACACGTAGATAGCCAGGCTGCGTCCACGTCTGCTCCTTTTACACCAGTCACATAATACAGTTTATCCTCCAAACTTAGGGGACAAAGATGTAATCATCCAGGATAATCGTCAAGGCT
This sequence comes from Mugil cephalus, assembly GCF_022458985.1. Lineage (NCBI taxonomy): Eukaryota > Metazoa > Chordata > Actinopteri > Mugiliformes > Mugilidae > Mugil > Mugil cephalus. The sequence goes on along the minus strand of NC_061773.1, from coordinate 2,114,059 downwards.
TTATTGGTGTGCACTGAACCAGGTACCTCAACCAAAGCAGCTCAGTCATGTCCTGTAATCAGCAGTGTTTTAACTTAAGTTAGCTGTTGTGCATGATACATCATAGGTCTCCTATCTTGCAGGTCTTCACTGAAGTAGTAAATCCTCACAGATTTGTGACTCTACAGGTAGTTTGAGACTTCTTGTTTAGTCTATTGTGATGAATTGTATAACTGACTGTAGAAATTCTTTTTTATACCGTACTTTATATCCTTATGGTCCATGTAGTGTGCAAAAAAAAAAAGCCATGCCCTGTGATCCTGCTGTGTGACCCAGGGTGGGAGTGCCTCTTGGTTTTTGGGCCAGTGTGATGACAGCCTACAGGTCCTATCTTTACTGGGGAGCATGGTCTGTAGTTAACCCCCCCTCCTACTTGACCTACTCTGTCAGCCTACACCAGATGGTTTTGCCCCTTTGAAAAGGCAGAGAGGAAGCCCTTCCCTGCTTTTGGGAAACAGAGACGACAGGAAAGGAGGCATGAAGAGCAAGCGTTGGTGAAAGATAGACTGCACATGTTGTTTTTATAGTGCCTTTTGATTAGCATGGACTCAAGGGTCTCAATCTTGTCTTGGCTTTGTTATTTTAATATGCCTGGATCATGCTGACGATTCTTATCTTTAATGGTTAGACACACATTATAACATTTTGTAAAAAGTTGAATTCCCAACTTCACTGAAAATAGCAGGAGCAGCTGACCTGCACAGCACAGCAGGACTTCCCATTTTATCAGGAAGAACTTTAGTTTGAAGCTTGGATAAAAGCTGGGTTCACATCTGCTTTCTTTTTAAACAGCAACATGGCTGTGTGTTTTATTGCAGTTAAAGTTTTGGCTGTTTGGCCTTCCTCACATCTACGGTTTCAAACCTATATGAAACCCCGTCACTGATGAATCTAGTCTGTAAAATATATATATACACATGACTTTGTCTATCAATATGCACTGCATGGGCAGATCTGCAGACTGAGAGGTGACTCTAAGCTTTGTCATTATGAATATGAGTAGTGTTAAAGAAATGCTGCAGCGTGCAGACTTGTTTGTGTGGTTAATCTAATAAACCGCTGTGATCTGTGTCATTGGCTTTCTCTTCTGCTTGGAAAATGCATCAATTCCTGCTACAGATTTATCTGTTCCGCACTTTTCATTCAGTTTGAACTGTCCCCTGCACAGTTACAAATGTATTGTGAAAGTAACATAGAGGTGATTTTGAGTTTGAGTTACACGGCTGAATGTTTTAACTGGGAGAGCTGACATGAGCAACACCCCTAGTTTGTCTCACACAATTGAGATGGAAGGATCTGTTGGCTCCTGGGTGCGACAAAACATCTATTGTCGCATGGAAACCACAGAAAAAAGTGGTGGCAGAGGTTTTCAAACATCATCCATGGATTACTTATAGCACTTTAAACACTGCTTTTAGCTGTGACATGAGAGGGAAGATGAACTGACTGGGAAAACGAAGGACATGCGTGATATTTTAGTCTCGTGAGATCGCTGTAGGAGGCACAATTATTGCAGAGCGGAATTTTAGAAAGAAGCCTGCTCTAAATGATAGAGCTGCAGTGGAAGGGCTGTAGACAAATATAGGCACTGACTGCACGGGAGGTCTGAACCACTGCTGTGCTACTATATCATATATACTTCATCTACGGATGATTACAATTGAATCACTTAAGCTCGTAGACAGGTTACTTTGGCAGTCTGCCTGAGTAACCGAGTACCTTGTACATCAACATAAATAAATGTAATAAAAGCTAAACAAAGCTTTAATATATTTTATAACGATATTGTGAAAGGGCGCAACCTTGACTATAGAGTTGGAGACAAAAGCTGGTTGCTCTCTCTCCACTGTTCCACCCAAGCTAGTGTTCATGAGGAGCATATATTATCTGACATACAGTGATACACTGTCATGCTCTCGCTGACATATGGACATCAGACCTCACCACACCGCCTACTAAATGCTGCTCTGCACCACAAACCTTAATAGAGCGTTGTGGAACTGCTCCTCCTAACTGCAAACACTGTGCACTCCTTCATCTACCCACAGTTCTAGTAGTCTGCTGCACAATGTGTGGATGGATGTTATCGCTTTAATACATTACACACTCATGCACTGTTGACATGTGACTCTTTTCAAAAGCCTCCTTGTTATGTTTTAGACCATTTTATGCCCATTTATTCCATAAGTAGTTCTCTGTCATTTCAGGTTGAAAGAGTCTTATTGTTTACAGCAAAGTCAGGCAAGCATTAAATGAAGAGATTATGAGGGCAAAAGATGTTAAGATGTTAGATAACTTTAACAAACGATAGGTACAAGTTGACATCACAGCGACCCAGAGCTATACAGGCAGCCAGGTGATTTGGCATTGAAATATAAATGTGAGTGGAATCAAAGTCGGGGATTTGATAGACCTTTTCCACAGCAGGAAAACCAGATGAGTCTTGATGCTGGCTGCACCCGACTTCTGAGAGGTCCTGTTTTGCTGCATTTTGATTCACTTCACTTTCATGACCTAACCTCATGGAAATGAGCCACCAGAGTTGTCCTTACTGTGGATTGGCAAAATGTGAAAAGGGTCTACTAGAAATTGTTCTTCTGAAGCTGTCGGGTGAAAGAATTACATTTTGTGATTGTAGAATTCCTAGTTATGGTTTTAATTTAAGAAGACTATCTGGATGTGACCATTTAGAGGAGGCAACTCCATCTCAGATTTGTACTGGGAAAAAATAAGTAGTACTGATATTTTGGTAGTTACTGGAACACTTCCAGTGTTGGAGTAGTATGTGGAAAGTTACGGACGTGGCCACAATACGTGGCATGAGTGGACTCATGCTAAGGCTGCCAGAAACACATGTATATTTAGAGGGTTGTGTGTCTAAGTGTATCCCGTTGGCCACATACAATATCAACTTTGGCGTTTGTATTGCTGTAAATATTAATTTGTGTGTGTTTACTATTTCAGCAATCAGGAAGAGTGGGTGAGTGGTGGAAAATAAATCTAAGTTAATTAAAAAAATAACAATCCACCGGACACTGGGGAGTAAAGGTATGTAGTTTGGATAAATTTATGTGCCAGAATCTGAATTTAATTTATTAATCTATTAATTACTGGATGATAATAATGAACAAAAGTTTAGTTGTTTAGTAGACATGACTACAATCCCAGACAGAAAATTAAAAAGTCTGGGAAACGTGAGACTGTCTGTCAAGCGGTGCTTTGTTTATTATGCAAAATGTTACAGCACACAAACATAGCACTAGCTGCATAAAACCTCTTCTGAAACAGTCTTAATCACATAAGCAGGCACTTTAACACAATAGCGAGTGTTATGTGAGGATTTGCCTGCAAGACAGAGAGATTACAAGCTTATTTTTATTGTATCACAGTCCTACTATCCTGCTGCTTCCCAATGGCCAAATTTCCAGTGTTTGACTGTGCTATTTTTTTAAGCTGAGCAAAAAACAAACGTATGTGCATGAAGACGTGCTGGGGGTCTCGCGTGTCTGGAAAGAGGGTCTCAGGTCTTGTTGATAAGCTTCAGTGCTGATAGTCCGACACTTCGGTTCTTTCTCTGCTCAGTGTGACAAACACAACGGTCAGTTCCTGCTGAAACTTGATGTTCCACTTCCTCATCTGGTCCTGAGCTTCCTGCTGTGGAGGGGCAGGAAGCTCAGTAGTGGGGCATATGATGACTTGCTTAACATGCTTCAGAGTGGAAGCAGATGGTATTATGATGAACTTAGATTTTCTACAGTTTTATACCTAACACGGTATGGCAGAATGGTAATAGCCCCACTGTGACACTTTATTCCTGTGGTCTCTGTTATCTAGTCTTTCAGCTAGTTGTGGTGTTGAAGCTTAAAGTGGCGTGATTTATAGCTACAACCGTTCAGAGTCTTGTGCATCTCGCATTCTTCACAGAGTCTTCCAACTGAAGCTGTCAGACAGCCAAGTCACAACACTGAAGGTTTTCAGCTCAGCTGGCCACAGCCGTCAAGTCAGTGGAGAGCTCACAGGGATCTTTGGCTGTGATCACACACACACACCCCTTGATTAAACACACCCAAATTAGCTATGTGGGGAACTTTTTTGTCAGCCTTGCCTGTTTCTCAGCAGCTGAGCACTCAAATCTGCACTGCTCAGCCCCCCGCTAATGTTTACTCAAGGGGAGTATACCCAAGGCTAACATAATATTCCAATAGGTCATATGTAGCTAATACTTACTTGTGTGTAAACTCACAGTTCTTCTCTGTCACACTTTCTTGTCTTTATCACCTAACGATGTGAACTAGAAGGGGGTCTTATTTGTTCAGGCAAGTCCGTGTCTGGACAATGTACAAATGTTTGTGGTCACAGTCAGTTCAAAGCAACATATCTGAACAGATAATGGAGGACTTGCCAAGGAGACTGACATTTTTGTTTTTGTATGAAATACTTTCTTGACTTTTCACGGCATCACATAAACATTACTCTGTAGGTAATCATAGGGGCATCCAACTGTCCACTTACTTGATTTGCTCTAACGTCCCAAGAGGATGAATTCTTAGTGTATTCGTGAAGCCTTTCCTTTCACCTGGCATCGTTATTGGGTCAAAATCTGCACGGTATCGAGGTAAACGTGTGGTGAAAAACATTAGCAGGATACCATTGTCACTTTGAGGGTATTAGCATGATTAATTTACCATGTAACTCACAGCATTGCCACACTGAAGGGCAGCCTCACAGAGCTGCTAGCATGACTGTAGACTCTCAGTCTGGTTGACTGGCATTGAATCAGTTGCCAGGCAACTTTAGCTTGAAGAATATTCGGCATTGGGAAAGACCTCCAGAGAGCTCAGTCATTAACGCAGATAGCTCTGCTTCTAGTTTGGACCCCCCTCCTGCCATCACTCACCAGCCATCAGAAGGCAAATACTTGGCACCCATCTTAAAGCAAACAACTTGGGATGTAGCAGTTTCCTTGCCGCTCTCAGCCATCCTCATGTGGTCTCCTTTTTTCATCCGCATGGTTTCCTCTGAGTGCCACTAGAGGTCACAGCATGGGCCTCAGAGTCTTTGTTTTGCCCCATAATGGCTCTATTCTCCCGCGGCAGCAGTGACTTCCAAGTCTGCTAGACATAGGACACCATTGTGACGAAGGGAGGTGGTAACACGAGGCAGAGACGTGGGAGTGCATGGGTGTATATTTATCAAGAGTTAAGTAAATTACTGTTGAAATGCTGTTGAAGTATTTATTCGTCAACATTCATAGTGCTGTTTTAAATTAGGACTAAGTCATTTTTGCAATTTCACTATCAAATTTAACTGTAACCAAATATGATATGTGGTGGACTGGACCTAATAATTTTCTGCTACTACTGATGACTTTTCATGGTTTAACTCAATCTAATAAGCTCCCCCAAAGGCATCCATTCATTCACTGGTATTGGCCTGCTATGTGCAATAGAATCTCACTTTCTGTAAAAATAAGCTACAGCGTAATGTCTATGATTCACTTTATGTAACGTTAGTTACACAGATTTCCTTAAATAACTCCCTATATCTAGTAAAGCACAAATTGTCTCCAACAGAAATGCAGTTTGGAAAAGGAATCAGCTGATTAGCACAGGATATAATTTGAACCATATTAAGCAGAGTCACATTTCCTTCCACAAACGCAATGCCTACAAGCGTAAATAGTGAAAGGTCACCAAACAGGTTCGCTTCACATATGAAGCGGCTGGTTCATGCAGGTGTTTCATATCCGAGCTGACCATATGGTCCCTACCAGGTGTCATATAATAGAGCAAAATGTTTAAAACAGCTCTAATAAATTATATTTATTTTAAATAATCAACTCTCCTCAGAAGCAACACGTATCTCCTGAAGTTGTTAATTTCAGCACACATCTTGCAGTGAATCATTTCACCATTTTGCATTAACAATCTTATTTTCTTCTCATACAACTGCATTTAAGGCAGATCACAGTACCACCCACACTAGAGGGAAACAAAAGCTCATTAACTATTTTTTTTCTAAGCCTCTTTTCCTGTTCAGGGTCACGACTTAGTGACTAAGGGAAGTCAGACTATCCCAACATGTAAAGACAAAAAAAGCATCGACCCTCAAAGTCACATCTGGACATTTTTGACTTAATCAGGATTTCCTAAGAGGGAGAGTTAACCCTTACAGAGGGTGCTACCCTTGTTCATAGTTTTATATTATCTCAGATCTCGCCAGCAGGGTTTACTGTGTTCGAAAAGTTTGATTTCATTTTGGATCTGTTTCATTCTCTCACTTTACTATTTCTATCTAGTTCCTCTAACAAAACAAAAACAAAAAGCTCTAACTGGTTTCCACAATACAGTTTTTTTTTGATCAGCCTGATACACATGATTCACAAACAAGCATAAAGGTTTGTTTGTATCTGTATTTTTATATCCTCAGCTGTCAAGATAACAAATAACAGACTGCAACTGAACACATTTTTCTTCCTCAGTTTGATCTTTCATTTCTGAGACGTTGCAGCTGTCAATGATAAAAAAGCAAATAGGGAGAGAAAAAAGGTACTGGAGAAGTGCGAGTGACCGAAGAAGAAAAGAAAACTTTCCAGTCGTCTAATTTTTTCCATGTAAAGTCATCCATAGGCAGGGCATACAAATTACACAGCCAGAGAAAACAGCAAAACAAATGCTCTTCGTCCTCTTGAAAAGGGATTTAAGGTGGGGGAACTTTGAGGTGAAGAAGGAGAGGTCAAAGACAGACAGAGAGGAGCTGGCAGTTAGAGAGGAGAAAAGGCAGGACCCTCTGTTCCTGACTGTTTGTTTCAAGTAGAAAACGTGAGTTGGCTGTAATCGGATCTCAGCTGTGGTGAGCTCATACAGGAGGCCTGCCAGCAGCCTCAGAGAGAGCAATCCACCCATAAGCCTGTAGTCCCCACGGCTGCCCTCTGTGGCTCTCTACAGGCCTGCCAGATTAAATATCATCTATAATCTTTCAAGAGGACTAGTTGGTGCACTTCCACTGAAACTGAAATTATAAGGGAGGAGGAGAAAGGAAGCGTGAATGCCAAATGTACTACTAGGAAAAAGTTTTTAGCAGCGTTTTCCATATAGCTGGATAAAAAGTGAGCGTTTTAGACCTCAGCATGTCTCATAACTTGTCAGTTTAACTCAAGGATTAAACTGAAAGAGACAAAAACAAATTAAACTAATGAAAAACAAAGAGAGGGTTAGTTTTAAATGATGGTAATGTCTGCAGCTCTCGCAGTTATGAGTGGAAAATCAAAAAATAGGTAATTTCCAAACACAAAAGAAAAGAAAGCATTGTTTACCGCCTTTACCTTCTTGTTAAATGTTTAAGGGACAATTCAAACTGAAGTTAATCCGGAGTGCATAGATGTACAATCACTGGATGAGTTCATGACCCTAAACATTTCATGAAAACAGATCTTGCCTGTGGATTATGGGGAGTGGAGGAAGTGTTTGTGTGTTTGCTGCAACACACTTGTCACTGAGTTGCACTGACAGCTGCACATACTGAGAAGCTCGGAAGAAGTCACAGCTGAACCGAAGATTTCACACTTCACAACCTCTGCTATACTTGGGTTCCCTAAAATCGAGTTTTACATTTTATTTTTTTTTCTTTTATTCATCAGCATCTTTCGCTCCTCTTACAGTCACCAAACCTGCTCAGATGGGCTTGAGATAACGGCAACTGAAGTTCTACCCCCATCCTGAACTTCAGCCGAAGCCTCCGACTTTCAACCACGATGGCAGATCCCACAGGGTTCAGCTCTGAGGGTGCGGGGGCCGGCATGGCTGAGATCGACGCTTGTAGCTTGGAGATAGAGAGGAAGTATGAAGTCATCCCTGCCGTCATCTGCTCAATGTGTTGCCTGTTTGGCATCATTTACTGCTTCTTTGGTGAGAATTATTACCGTCTCACAGGCTGAGACCCTGAGACACTATCAGATTTTCACTTACCCTGACTCTGTATGTGCCAACAGTTGTATTTTGGCCAGACAATGGGATGAGTGTTCTCTTCCTTAAAAACTCCTCATTCTCCTCCCCCAGGTTACCGCTGTTTCAAGGCTGTGATGTTCCTGTCAGGTCTGATGTTCGGCTCCGTCATCATTTTCTTGCTGTGCCACAAGGAGCATGTGCTGGACACCCAGCTCAGCGTCGAGGCCAGCGCTGGTATCGGCCTGGGTATAGGCCTCCTGTGCGGCCTGGTGACTATGCTGGTGCGAAGCGTCGGCCTCTTCATGACGGGGCTGCTGCTGGGGCTCCTCCTGGCTCTCGCTGCCCTGATGCTCACCCACCAGTTCTACACTCCAACCACGGTTTGGCTGCCCCTGGGTGTTCTTCTGGGAACCGGCATGCTGTTCGCCGTGCTGACTCTGCAGTGGCAGAAGACCTTCACCATGCTCTCCACAGCCGTGTTTGGGGCAGCCATCATGACAGTGTGTGCTGATTACTTTGTGGAGATGCTGGCTTTGGCCACGCACGTGTATGAATGTTTGCGCCTCACTCCGGGGCCAGCGCTCTGCTGGTACAGCTGGGTCATTCTGGGCATCTGGCCGGCCCTCAGCCTCATAGGAGTTCTGGTCCAGTGGAAACTGACGGATAACAGCTTCTCGCACACGGAGGGTGAGGATAAAATATTATTCAGGGTTGTTCATCACTTAACTTTAAAAGTCAAGTGATGAATCAGACATACTGGATGATTGACTCATCCTTGATATAAAGTCTGTCACACCCTTCACACAACGTCAAATGTGGTTTGTCACTTTGTGTCTGGCTTCTATTGAAAAGAAATTGTGGCCCGTTGCCATCCCGTCTGAGAATAAGACACATTTAGCAACCTATCCATAAAGTGTCTAAAGTAACATTTAAACACAAGTCTGATCACAAGTGATCATAGGACCAGTCACAAGTTCGCCTTGGTACAGGAACATAAAAGTTCCTGAACACAGTTTTATTAAATCTTTTCTCTGAAATATCAATGAAATTATGATATTGACAGTGGCATTTATTTATAACATCAGACTGAAGAACTCTTGTATTTTGTCATGTGTAGGAAAAAAATACTATATAGTTTTCTAAATTTAGACCCAGAGGTTTTAGTCAGGATTTCACAGACATATTTAAATAGTGTAAAAACTGATGTTGGATTCCTCTCCATAGTTGTCATCAGCCGGAGACAGAAGAGAGTCCAGCTGATGCGGATTCGAGAGAAGGACGCCAAGAAGCGGCAGCAGGCAGGTGGGCAGGAAGGCACGTACCGCCGTAAACCCACCCCAGTGAAACGTTACGCTGGGGATCTACTGGCACCGGTCAGTTTCACCCAACATGGCGTGTGCTGTAGTTGTTAGTGTGTTTTAATAGCATCAGTACCACTAAGTTCAGACACCTTAAACAAAATAGGAGAATTGTTCCTATCTTGTCAAATTCATCTGTTAATTTTTTCGGCCTCACTCATCTGTACCTGTGTTGCTTTTCCTCTCAGAGCTACCTACAAAGTCTGCGAGACAGACAGATGGGCACAGGCACATCCCTTAGCAGCCTGGGCACCGCCAACCACACCACCATCGACCTGGACTACGACACGGGCTCCACCGCGCCCCTCACCGCTACTACTCCGGTCGTCAGGGTCTGAGAAACACAGAGATAAGAAGGGACTGCTTAGCGCTGTCTGGTTCTCCAGCTATGTCTTTCTAACGTAAAGTAGAACTTAATAACAGCTCCGATATCTGAGGGGTTTTATTGCCCTTAAATGGGTTTGGAGCGAGGATGGATTGGAGTTCAGCGAAACAGAAAGATTTCTGGGGAGAAACTAAAACCACTACAGCCGCTGTGATACTCAGAGAAAACACTTAAGAAGAGTTACTAACAAACGAACGTCACTCATTTCCTCTCATTATGTATTAAATACATAACAGCGAGTACGAGCCTCAAAACCATGTGCATTTCCGTTTTGATAGTGATTTTGCCGATTTGTTGTTGACATTGTGTGTACTGTACTACAGAGGTTAGCCATTGCCGAGAAGTGTTGTCTTACTGTTTAACTGTGTGCTCATAGGATTTGTGGAAGTTGATCAGTAAAAGACTTTTTTTTGTAAAAGGAGTGTGGTGGGAGAGTCTGACAAAGTGGAGCAAAACTAAATGATACAAAGAAAAAAAAAACATTTATTGCTGGAGCCTTCGAGAGGATCGTTTTTTAGCGTCACTCTAAAAATGTAGCTTGGGAAGAATTTTAGATTGTTGTGTTTTTATAAATTAATTTATATAATGACCAAGTACCTGGTAGTGTTGAAAAGAAAAATACACAAAAAAACAAAGCATGTTTGTTGTTCATTTGTAGATTTTTTCTTTTTTTTTTTTTCTTTTAAGAATTATCTGTTAGTTTGGGCAACAGACACCTGTTACCTGAATCTGTAAATACCTGTTGATAGAAATTTCAAAGATAAATAAATTTGTTTGATAAAAAAGAAACAGCTTTGAGTGTGTTTCTCTCTCTGTTTGTCTCCTCTGGATCTTAGCAACACTGGCAGCATTACTCACCAGATTTTCCGTAGCCAGTAAAAGAGGTCATGGGGAGGATTTCCTACTCTGCAACTGGTTGGGGTTTCCATGGCGGCAGGGACAGACCAGCCTTTCTTTATCATGACCAGTAAATATCTCTGTTGTTATTCATGTGATTGTGAAGCAACCTTTCTGCTGATTGAGAACTAAAACCAGGAAAGAATTTCTTTATTTGTTGTTGTCATGTCTTGTTTAAAAGTACAAAATGTTACATTTCCACTTAAAATCAGTAGACAAATCAATGCCACATGATTTCTCACAGTCCAGCGTGATTCATGACACAATGGAAGTGTGCATTTAAGAAATTGATTAAGGAGTTGGTTAAACAAAACTGAACACAAAGTGCACACTCCCATCATAGTATTACATCTTACTGAAAGCATTACCACATAATCCAACACATGTGCCAAAGAAAAAAAAAAACATAAGAGGGATCATTTTTCCCAGAGACCATATGAAAGCTTTTATAATTCTGCATTCAAGTAACCCTCACAAATATCAGCCTGCACTGGAGGGTAACTTAGCTTTAGTCCAGTGAAATGAAAATTACACTAGTTTTCCCCTAATGTTGTCAATGCTCATCTAGTATTTGTGACTACTGTTGAGGTTGAGTGGTTGTCAATGCCCCTGGGGACTGGAACCCCTGCTTCACACCTCTTGGTAGCTGCTGCCCCCTGATGGTCGAGGTTCAGCACTGCATCCAGCGCTCCTTCTTGCTCAGGGGGTATCCTCTGTCTGCTCTGAACAGATTGTTCACCCGCCAGTACTTGTCCCCCTTAAAGAAGAAGATCTTGCCGTTGGTCCAGGTGAAGGCTGCGTCAGGAGTGGACGGAACTCCAAAGAAGAGCGTGCTGAGTGGTTTGGGGTATAAAGTCAAGTCATTGTACTTCAGCTCGTCCCACTGCCAGTGCTCTGAACCCTGCACACAAGAGACAAGAGGCAGAATAAAAACTGGTCTGTGTGTGGTTCTCCGCCCCCCAGGCCATGGTATATGCAAAAAGGAAAGCTGGAACCAGGGCAAGATGGATTTAGTCTTAATCCCAATGGTTCATTAGTGTATGATTCATTGGGATATCTGGTCATTAACAGACCCTAGTGAATTGAGTTTCAGGTGGACAACACCCACAAATGTTCCTAATAAAAATTTAGTTAAAAGTGAAGAAGCCACTTGGATGATGGTGAGAAATCTTCAATAGAAAGTCTAACTGCCTTTGTTTCAACTTTGCAGAAGCTTTCTCAGGAAGGCTGAAGAATTGATGTGGAATGATGTAGAATATCTATTCTGCTCACAGATACCTTAATGAAGACCAGTTTATTGTTCTTCTCCAGGTACAAGGCAGCATCGATGTTAGGAGGGATCCGTTTCACCTGTTTGGGGTAGCCGTAGTCCAGCGTGAACTTGGTATACCTCCAAACTTCACTGCCTACCACCGCAAAGACCATACATTCAGCAGCAGAACAGGAAATCATCAAAACAATCGTCAAAACGAAAGAAAGAAAACAACAACAACAACATACCTTTAAAGAAGTATGTCTTGTTGGTTCGTTGGGAGTGCACAGCAGCATTTAGGTTTCCAGGGAGTTCACTCCACAGTCTGTTAATTTTTATTGGTATGTTGTGTCCCATATCAGAGATGGTCCACACATAATCCCCGCTAAAAGCAAAGGTCTTTCTCCACGGACCTGATCAAATAAACAGGATTTAACATAAAAAGCATCTTTAAAACTGCTCTTATTGAGTGATACATTGTATGATTTGGCCCTATATCACAGTCTGTGTGGCCTCATACATGTAGGCGTGCACTAATAACCTACCTAATATGATGGCGTCCAGGGATGCAGTGCAGGGATCAGGGGCGCTCTCAGTCCCCTGGCTGTTTTCAGGTGGAGTCAGACTCTCTGAAGTTGTTGGACTGGATGTTGTGCTGGTGGTGCGTTTGCCTAAAACAGAAAGATTTTAGGAGGAATACAAGCTGTTTGAGCCATTTTGATATTTAAAAATACAGATCAAAGTTTAGTGGTCAGACTTCGAGATGGTTTAGATTTGAGGGGAATGTCTCAGAGCCAGGAAGTTTAGTTCACTGCCTTTTGTGAAGATAAGCCACTTCTGCATCAGGCAGCATTATTAGCAGCAATAGACACTAATCAGGCTAACATTATGATTATCCTAATGGTCTTAAGATTGTGTCTGTCTCCCTTGTGCCGCCAAAACAGTTGGGACTCATCAGAAAATGGACAAGAGCCTTCTGAGGGTGTCCTATGGTGTCCAGTAACAGTGTGTGTCAGGCTGCATCCTGCTGGGGATAAAGGAGGAGTGTCATTGTTATGGGGTGGGGGTGTCTGGCCTGGTCTGGATGGATGGTACATGTCTAAGTAACAACCTCATAATTGAAAGCCAGGTCCTTAGGTTTCCCAGGAGAACAAGATCAACACAAAGTTATGCAATTCTCCTGTCAGTGGCTTTAATGTTTTGGCTGACCAGTGTATACTGGCTGTTCACAGCAACAGTTTCATGTAGAGACCATACAAAATATTTTCCATTTTCAGTACACTCACCATACAGAGCCTGGATGCCTTTCACATCATCTGAATCCAGTCTGAAGTTGGCACGGTAACCAGAGTAGACGGGCGCCATCAGAGCACTCCTGAACTGAGAGTGACCCAGGCCCAGGGCATGGCCTATTTCATGAGCAGCTACAATACGCAGATTAGTGCCATAATATTTTTTCTCGGTCCAGAACTCATCCTCATCAAAGTGGACAATACCAGATTCTGGTGACTCAGCGTGGGCCAGTACGTGACCTGTAAGAGGTACAAACACACAGAGATGACTGTAAGTGTTGGCTAAATGCAATCATTAACTTCTCTTAAGTCATTGTCAAAACAGCATTTTATTAATGTATAATGTTGAATTTAACTTGTGTAATTGTTTAACCTAAATTTGTAGCTGTGTTTATTTATCCATGTTACTTATTCACTATATTATCCACTGTATTTGTAGTATTGCATTTTGTATTCAGTATATTGTTTCCTATTTTAAAGCCTGACCAGGGACAGTAAACTAGCTCAAGCTAGACATCTTGTATGCATCGTATTTTCCATTTCTGTGTGGCAACGCTGTATGTATTTTCCCTGTTAAATAAACATTAAATAAATAAATTAAATAAATGATTTCTGTTTTATACAAACACTAACCACGGCCATCAAACGGGACGGCACAGTAGCTGTCTTTTTTGTGGAAGGAGATCTTTATGTCTGCTCGACCATAGTTGACCTCTCTGAAGTTCAGAGGCGCCACGTCGCTCCAGTATTTGAAGGCAGCTTGGATGGCTTCCTTGACTTCTGACTTCGTCATGTCAGGAGTGTAGTTGTAAATGCGGTACGTCAGACTTTTTTTTCTCCAGCGGCCTGAAACAAGAGAATATTTCTAAAATCTTCATAAAACCAAACAAAACAAGGAGAAAACCAGTGTTTGCAACCGAGGAAAAGCTATTACAAGAACAACAGTGAGTCTTCAGGTGTGTGAAGATGTGACACAGCAATTTCGTTCAAAGTTTTTTATTTTTTTTATTTTTCTCTCTTAAAACCGTCACATTAGTTTCCAGTGGCACTGCATAGGTTGTATTTTTCCAAGGAAAACTACAAAGGTTCTCTCATATGATTCATCATTGTTCAATGGTAAAATTAATGAGAGTGTCACAGACATTTTACATCTGTCCTGAGCAGTGAAACACCCACGATCTAATCTGTCACACACTTAACAATCTGAAACCAGTGATGTAACATTGTTAATATAGTTTCATCCTGTGTTATAAAACAATTCAATGATATGATTCAGCCTTGTAAAAATGGACCGTTCTAAAAGTAACTAATATAATTTGAACTTAAATAAAGGTCAACAGATGTATTCTGCATTATCAGAGCTTTATTACTAGAGACTGAAATAAACAGTGATGCACAGATAAATTCTACGACTCACCCATCACTCTGTACTTGTGAAATTTCTTGTTGAAGGGATCCTCCATACCACAGCGGGGCTGTCTCATCACATCCAGAGTTGGTTCATCTATTTCTCCAGTAGGTGGCAGATCATTCACATTCTGGAACACTCTGACAGAACAATAGAGGATCAAACATCTGCAGACTTAGGGATTCACATAATGCACCGACCATTTACCCTTTTAGTAAATATATCCCTACAGACCCTGGACTAACAGTTCTAGTCAGGTAAAACTGAATCTGATTTCTCTAGAAATGATAAAGAAAAAGTCTCACTTAAGAGCTTCAATGAGCTCCTCCAGATAATTAGGGTCCTGTGGATCAGCAGGGTCGTTCAGGTAGCCGTACTGCCTCAGATAGGCCTGTACATGTGTGAACAAGCAAAGAATTTGAAAGAACACTTTTAAAGTTAATTTATCTTGCAAAATAATCAAAAGCCACTCTTCTACATTCAATACATGGTCTTACATCAAACAGGTGAGGTCTGACTGTTCAGACTGATTATAAAGTCAGCTTTCATCTCACCTTTGCTTCGTCTAACTCGCTCCATTGCACCACTGCACAAAGAGCTCGTCTGAGGCTGAGCAGCAGCAGCAGCAGCAGCCCCGAGTAGTCCATGATCAAATCTCCACTAACAGATTCTGTCCCAGATCCCCTCGCCCGATTCTTGAAAAATCTTGCAGAAGTGTTGAGCAGAAGCGTCCCACAGCAGACTCTGTTTGTTCTCAGAGCGCTCCAGCAGTTTTTAACTCAGCCGCTGCATGAGTCAGACCTGTGGCTTCGATGATCCACCTCTGAAGAATGAGGATTACAAGAGCAGCCAGTTGACCCACAGCCAACATGTCTACTGTTAAATAGCACAGTTGTTCAGAAGGACCAGACTCCCCCTTTTATACAGTCAAACAACTGCACTTTTGCCTCTTTACAAGCCGCTAAAGACAGTGCTCTCTCCCTGAAACTACCCTGTATTGTTCCGCAGGATCACAGTCGGTTTGTTAATCCTGTGCTCTTTATTCCAGGTTAGCTGTCCCGTGTGTCACAGTTCAATTATGGGGCCAAACCACAGGAAGAGCGTCACCCTGTGTCTACACATGCCTGACTTTCCCACACCGAAATTAACTGGGTCAGATATTTGTGTTTACAACTTCATCCATGATCCATGACCCATCTGAGAAGAAACATGTCCAGCTATGTTTGAGTTTTGATTTTTATGGCACCGAGGTTGTTTCAGTAGCAGAGGAAAGGGTCATCTCCAGCAGCACTGAGTCCTTATTATTATTAATAATGATAATAATAATGAGCTTATTTCTATCTCTTCTGTTAATGAATACCTAAAACCAAATAACATGACTTCACAAATAACCACATTTTTTATTATGAGATTAAGAGATGATTACAGAAGAGTGAACAGTAAATAAAGTCAACATAACATAACATAACATAACATAACATAACATAGCATAGCATAGCATAGCATAGCATAGCATAGCATAACATAACATAACATAACATAACATAACATAACATAACATAACATAGTTCTGTAATACACAGGCTGAAATACCTTTTTTATTTCAAACATGTGCAACAGAAGGGTGACAGATAAAGAAAATAATTGGCAGATTCAAGTTATAACTTTAAACATAGCTAAATGTATTAGAGACAATAAATCACGTCCAATCAAGTAATTTTGTCCTCAGTAGCTGGTTGATGGGAGCGAGCTACACTGTCAGCTTCTCTTCTCTTAATATTGCAGTATGTCTCTGGGATTTCACCTGGGAACTGAATAGGCTCTTGGTCAATTGCGGGCAACCTGACAGAGTCAGTGTGTAATATGCGGCTTTGTGATTGGCTCAGCAGCGATAGCGGTGTGTCCTACAGGCCCCAGTGTACAGGAGGCTTAGACTGACAGGTCTTGGCGAGCGTGGTGCTCTGCATGAAGGTGCGCTGTAGAGACAGCTCCTGTATCGCTGAATGAGTGAAGAGTTCAAGTTGTTGAATATTTAAACAAAAATATATAAAATCTCTAATCAACAATAACCTCGGCAGACCCCCTGTTGAAGACCTATAGTCTAAGAAGAAGGTTTTGTCAATTACCTTGTATTGTTTTTTCAAGTGTTTTTATAATTACCTTAAAGACCAAAAACTTACCAGTCTCCATACTTCTACACTGTGTTCTGAGAAGAATAAAAAGAAGAAGAAGAAGAAGAAGAAGAAGAAGAAGAAGAAGAAGAAGAAGAAGAAGAAGAAGAAGAAGAAGAAGAAGAAGAAGAAACTAATCTGCTGACCAATGTTTTTCTATCTTTTTACCAAACAAATGTTGAATGTTAAGATAATTATAGTTTTGGCATTGTCAGCAATTTAGATTCCTTCTGTTTCCTATAACGGCACAGCAGCAGTTTCATGTTGGTGATAAATTTGGATCAGTTTGGAGATGAAAAGAAACCTGTTTTAACAATAAGACTTTGCAACATCTTAATATATTAGACATGTTGATCTGCAGGAGACAAAAGGCTGTTTATGATGTAAAGAGGCCTTCGTGCTTAAAGAGATTGCTGCATGTGGAGCTGGTGTGAAACAAGCACCTGGTCTCAAGATGTGAAGGCATAGTTGGCGTCATAGAGCCGCAGAGGTAGCACACATAAAGTTTGTCTTTATACCGTTGGCCAATGGCCCGGCTTCAGTTGAAATCTAACAACACAGAAGAGTAATAACCTCTTCAACTATTGTCTATAATAGTAAAATGATTGATTAACATTTGCAGATTAGCATAAAGCTAAAACCTTTCCAGTGCAGACATGTACCGAAAACCCTTGGATAGACTTCATCCACATCCTGCACATTCCTCAGTGTATCATGAAGCACTGCACGAAAAAAAAAAAAAAAATGAAGCCCTAATGTGGTGGTTTAAATTCATCACCAACGTGACAAAGTTCTCTGTGTTTGCTGACGGGGAGAGCAGTAAAACCCTGGAGTCAGCTTTGTGTTTCCTGTCCACGTTATTTGTCATTGTCTCATTTTCATTAGAACTGAAAGGAAAAGGACAGTTGTGGGACACATAGTGAACTTTTAGGAATGAGGAAAGTTTTGACAAAATCACATAGTAGCATGAAGGGTGAGGGACAGGTCTCCAGTCCATCACAGGGCTAACACAGAGACAAACAACCGTTCACACTCACACACACCTAGAGTCAATTTAGAGTCACCAATCAACCTAACCCCTAACCCAAACATAACTATCATGTCTTTGTGGGAGGAAACTGGAGTACCTGGAGAAAACCCACGCAGACACAGGGACAACATGTAAACTCCAAAACCCAGAAAGGCCCAAGCTGGACTTGAACCGGGACCTTCTCGCTGGGAGGCATCAATGCTAACCACAGAGCTGCTTTGTTGCCCTCTAGCTCAGCTTATCGAAAAGAAAAACAACTTATTAACTATTAATTACATTTGAAATAATGCGATACTCTTCACGAGTGTGCTTTCCCTCACTTCCTTTCATTTCTCCTAAGTCTTAGTCAGTTGTGCATGACTGAACATTAACATATACAGACTCATACAATCATCATGTTTTTTTTGGTGTAAAATCAACAAAATACATAAAAATTGCACAACCCTTGTATCCGCTTGACGCAGTTCTACTTGCACGTTAGTCATCTGTGAGTCAGGAACAGATGCATCCTACAACCTACTGAAATAAATCTTTCTTAAATAAAGACTGCTTCATGTTTTATCCAGTCTCCCACCAGTCAGAGAAAACAACACGGATTGTAACATGTAGAGTTAATCTTGAGGACTAAAGGCCAGGACAAAAGACTCTCATCATGACTCACAGCCCACTAGTTCATTAGAAAAGCACAGAATTTAGTTTACATGGGTACATACAGTCATTTATCAAATGTTTACTATATATCTGATCAGTTTTTACCCCAACAATAAGCTCTCCTCCCTCCGTGTCTCATCTTCAACCAACATCTTTCCTTTTTTCTGTGAGTCAATTCATATCCTGTTTCCTCTGTGAGCACATCTGAGAATCACCAAGGAAAAGCAGAAGAAGATGTGACCTAGAAACCTGTATCACTCGTACGTCAAAAGGTCACATGTTTTATTTCTTCATCTTGTTGTCCATCATTAGCTCTCAAAATCAGTTGTTAGGTTTAGGAGGCAATCACTTTTCCACACAGCGCCATGTAGGTTTGGATTTTGTTTTCCCTTAATAATGAAAACTTTCATTTAAAACCTGCATTTTATGTTTACTTGTGTTATCTTTGACTAATATTTAAATTTGTTTGATGATCTGAACCATTAAGGTGTGACAAACATGCAAAAACACAGGATATGGGCCAACACTTTTTCACACCACTGTATGTAACACCAAGGCAGGCAGGCGTCATATTTTGGCAGACTAATTTTATTTTTTATTTTATTTAGCCTTTATTTAACCAGGTCAATCCCATTTAGATGCAAAGGCATCTTTTCCAAGGGAAGCTTGGCCAAGACAGCAGCCTAGGAAAGTTTTGACAATTAATGGGTCGATAATTATTCGAGCAGGTAGGGTCCCCCGCTTTCAGAAGGGGAAGAATGTAAGCAACCTTCCAAATGTCAGGAATACAATTTGTACTAATAGTGAGGTTAAAAAGACAATAGAGTGATTTAGCAATAATAATCAGCACCTGACTTTAAAAAATAAGGCTCTAATTTATCTGGGCCTGCAGATTTTCTTATGTCCAGAGATAGAAGAGCTCCATGGACCTCTTCCAATGAAAACAGCTTAAAACTGCTTATTGAAGCAATAAAGCAATTTGAATTTTGAGGAACTTTAAGGGGAACAAAGAAGAAAACTACACAGCTAAAGATGAAAATTTATAGGTGTTTTAAGAGAAAAGTTGTATGTGCAAACCTGCATAGGAAAAGACATTTTAAATTATGTTGCACACTGAGTTTGTGCCTGTTACAGTGCAAGTCACAGCAAAGATTTGACATGTGAAGAACATTTAGACCTAATACCTATGGATGTTTTCAGGGGCTAAAAGATAAGACCTTAATTTGTATAGAAAACACCCCAGAGGTCGAGATGCTGGTGAAGGGCGATGAGAAGATGATGCTGGAGATATAGATGGATGGAGAGAGGACTCCGATGAACTCAGACTGAGCCCTGGATGGAAAGAATGGAGGCAGACAGAGTGGAGGAGGGTCACAGTGGGTTTTTTTTTCTTTTCTTTTTTTTTTTTTTTTTACGGCTGAAAGTTGCGGAGAACATGCCGGACTTAAATCTGACATGATTGTAGAAAAAATCTGAATAAATTTTGAATTTTGAAGGAGTGAGGATTAAGATCTTCCTGAGGGAACTTACACTGAGTAAATGAACAGTGTAGAAACATATTCAGTTTTGATTAAACTCACTCTGAATTTGTCACTCTGCTTTCAGGCCATTGATCCTCCTGCTCTTCCTCCTCCACCTTATCCTGATTGTTCTTGGGAGTCTTCATGTAGAGTCTCCTCAGCTCCACAATGCTGTTCCTCATCTGAGTCAAAACTTCCTCATGTTCCTCATGTGCAGTAAAACGTTCATGCTGTACTGCTACTCCCTTATGATCTGTTCTGAAGATGATGCACTGGGTGGCATTGAGAATTCCTCACTAAGCTTTTAAGTTTAAGTTTAGCTTTTAGGTTTTAGCACTTAGCAGCAAATCAATCAAAAATCCAGGTTAAAATTAGAGGTCTTTATTTATCATTAACAATAACCTAGTACTCAAAATACATTGTGTAGTCCATGTTTATTTAATTATTTCACTTCACATTTGTCTATCCAGGTTAGTCAAATGAGAACAAGTTCTCATTTCCAATGACGACCTGGGCCAGAGGCAACAAACATAGAAAAATACGTGTACACATACAATTGCACAATTCATTACATTCATTGTGTGTATCACCAGGCTGCTTGGCATGATGGGAATGCAGCACTGTGTCTTGAATTATTTAAGAGGAGCTGATGATGATGATGAGCATGTTTCTGTAACACCGAACAGAGCTGCGTTTGGGAAAAGTTGTGCAGTTAGTTCAGTAAATATTTAAGTTTGGCATTTCAAAACCCTCCACTGCACAATGTTTACTACTCTTCTCTCTCCATGAAAGTAAAGGTTACTTTACTTTCCCTGAATCCCATTTTTTTTTTTTAGTTATTATTTTGTTTGGCCTCTCCTTACTTGGTATGAACACAGAGACACCTGGCTCACTTCAGGTCAGACCTCAGACTTCTGTCATGCGCTGTAGTGTGGAGCATAAACACAGCTGGATTTTAGCTGCTTACTAGGTGGAGTTGGTGCTTAACATGGTGTCTGAAAGAGAGGAGGACAGTTCCCCATGATTCACCTCTTATGTGCTGACTGAATTCAAGTATGGATGATCTCAGACACTGACAGCTAGAGCTGGTTGAAGTTACAAATAAGCTTTAAATATTCCAGGTTGTTCTGAGTGTCAGTATCCAGATGTTCTACATAAAGTGAACATTTATAATTTCACTACCCTTGATTTAAAATAATAAAACTAAACATAAAACTTCTACACTTCTATTAAAATTAAACTTTTAAATCTTTTAGGTTGTTAATCAGAAAATGAACTCAACATTGTGAGTTTATCCTCAGCAGTAAGAATGCTGACTATAAAAATAAATGTTTTGCATAAACCCCAAAGACTCAGAATTAATTAAGTCATGTTTTCAGAGTGTGATCGATAGACACAAGCAGACATGTTTTTGTTTGGCTAATAGCTTCCTCATACTGTAAATACGTACCACTGCAATCTTTTAAAAATCTCACAAGCAACATGGCTGCATAAATACTGTACTTCAAGGCTGAGTTCCAAAAATACTTCATGATATTCTTTCCAGTTTCCTTTTAGTTCAAGAGATAGATTTAAAACAGTCTACTCTATGGTGATTCTGTTGCAGGAGTAAACGTTTTGAATTCTGTGTCTATGCTTCCCTCTCGTCCTCTCTAACCTTCACCTTGACTCGGTGCCAGGCGTTGCTCAGCACGCCCCTCAGGTTCCAGATGGGGGAAACTGTGTCCGGCTGTGCGTTGTAACTGCTGTCAACGGCCTTGCAAACTATCTCCAGCTCTTCAGCTTCATGAGGAAAAGGAGCCGTTATCTCCCACAGCTTCCAGGCCCAGGCTCGTCCTGGCGGAGGAGAAGACTCGGGACCCTGACCCTCCTCGCTGCCCCTCAGCTGGGCCACCTGCCACGTCTTTCCTCCGTCCAGAGAAACATCCACGCGTACCACCTCTCTACCCCCACCGCTCCACGCGTAGCCCTTCACAGTCACCGTTTCTACACTGCGATCGATTGTGGCGCCGTCTGCCGGTGTGGTGATAGCAGACTGAATGGGCAGCTCTTGAATGGCTGGAGCGGATTTGAAGTCCACCGTGTCCCAGTCTGTCCCGGGGGAGAATCCTTTGTAGTCGTTCTGCTGCCAGTGGCTGCTGCTCTCCTCTGCACTAACTACAATCTTACCCAGCCATTTGACGTTGCGAGCGCCCACTACGCCTGGTACTACAGCCCGCACAGGGAAGCCGTGGTCCAGGGGAATATCCTCGCCGTTCATTTCATAAGCCAGCAGCACATCACCTTCCTCACTTATCGCCTTGTTTATAGGGATGGAAGCACCATAGGTGGTTCCAGTCACATCTTTATCCAGTCCTTCAAACTGTACATGGTGAGCCCACTGGGCCACATCTGGCCTGTAACCAGCAGCTAGCAGCACATCCCTGAGCCTGGCGCCGCTCCATGTGGCATTACTGATGGCAGCTATGCCCCAGTTGAGTCCCTTCACCTGCTTCACCTTGTTCATCTCGCTGCGCCGGTTACCTGCACACTGCAGTGTAGCAGTGATGGTGTGCTTGGGGAATCGAGTCTTCAAGTCTTCCAAAGACAGCGTCAGTACTCCTCCAGGTAGTCCCTCCACTCGCAGCTGATATGTAGCTGGGTCCACATGAGGAACTGGCAGGTGGTTTCTTTTGAAGAAGAAAGCGGAGGGCGTGACGTAGCTGTCGGTGAGGATCTCAGGAGGTGGCTCAGCATTGAAGGGCTTCAGGCTGTTAACGTGCAGGACAGGGTGGCGCTCAGGGTCAGAAGCATAGGGGTCAGAAGATTTAATGGCCTGCTGCTTCTTCTGGTCTTCCACACTCAGCTCACCAACCTGGTATGAAGCACAGACACAAAGGTTTAATTTGGCCCTGGACCAGATAAGAGACAATGAAAAGAAACATGTTTGCTCATGAGAAGACTCTGCAGGTGACTTAACGCTGATAAATGAAGACACCAGATGAGCCAATTTCCTCAACCACCACCTGAGGGAGTGCCAGTATTCAGCCTACAGCTGTTTTCCCTCAGTATACAGTATGCAGTAGACCTTTTCATATGCGTCTGCAGCGACCAAGTACTAGACGTGAATGGCCAGTTCATTTAAGGATAAACTGTAGTCACATGGATTCACCATTCAATACCTGCGCCAACATTATTGAATGGCTCTGAATAAATTCAGCTGCAAAGTGTATTGTGAATGAACTACAACACAAACAAGTTTAAGCACGTTAAAGAATCTATGGTTATTTTTTAAGATAATCTTTGTCAGCTATACAGAAAATACTTCTTGAAGCATTTGTTGTAATTTGTTGTAGCATTGTGCAATAAAACAAGTGGTCATGTGATCATAAGGCTGTAAACAAGTCAACACATGCAGTGCCCAACCAGTGCAGCAAAAACAAGTTAAACTAGAAACTGTGCTTGTAATGTGTGATGGATGAAGGTGCACACTGTATGTTATGGAAAACTGCAAGTCAGTGATGGTTGACACATAAAGTCAGCTGCACTGTTAAAGTCTACACATAAACCATAGATAGTTTCCACACACAAGACTGTTTGCTGCAAACACACTTTTTTTCCTTGAGTGACTCTGTCCTCTTTCGCTTCACAGCATAAACTGATCAGCTTATGAAGTCGATATCATTGATGATGTTCTCCTGGTGTTTATGTATATCAGGATTTCCCAAACAATATTAAAACTGCAGTGGCCCGGCAGGGTCTAATTTACTAGTTGGTTTCATAACAAATTGCTCATATCAAAACACGTTGTGTGTGTTGTCCCTATTCTGAAACCATCTCTCTTTTCCTCCTCTTCCCAAATCTGCCTCGCACCAGAACCAGGTCACCTGCTCTGTACTGAATTTCACTTGTCAGAGAAAACGACACAGACAACTCACGTGGCATGTGAAGCTGTTGCTGTTGTTCACTAATAAAAGAGATGCCGCTGTTTAAAATCTGACGCTCTTGATTTTTTTAGACCATGATGATTATTTTAAATCCCAGAGGAAGCGCCTCCTTCCCTCATTGACTTTACCAGTAATCAGAATAGTAAAATAAAAATCTGTGTGTGTGCTAGACATCACTATACAGCTTTACATTTTTTTTTTATCATACTGAATTTAGATAACAACTACTACTTTATTGTTTCATTACAATACAGAGCTTGAGTTAAATCAGTAACAGAGACAAACCTTATATTCTGAGAGGATTTCCAGCACATGCTCCTGGTTGTGTACAGCGTACAGGGCCCAAAAGGGTTCAAGAGCGCCACCTGCTGCCAGCAAGATTTTTTCCCCCCCAGGGTGCATAGCCACAAACTCTGTGATGTCATAGACGCCACCTTTATAAGTGACCCACACTCCATTTTCCAGGGAGCGGTGCTTTGTAACTTCCTCTTGGCTGTAGATGGGAAGGCCGGAGCGCTTCTTTAAGTTCTGGACACTAATGTCTTCCTGCTCAGCCTGAAAGAGGAGAACAGCAACATCACTATTGCTGTGTGTATAAAAGGCATAAAATTATTAACTACACAGCAAGTCCAGCTGACTGCTTACATTCAGGCAGAAAAATGTCACACACAAAAACTTTACATTTAGGCTTAAGTTTCCCAACCAAAACAGTGACCCTGGAGACCTGCGTCTTAACTGTGCAAACATCACATGGTGGTCAGGCAGATGGTTTTTGTTTGTCAAGTAGCAGCAGTAGCATGTTCCTGAGCAGTTAATGATTATTTTAAATTCTCTGAAAAGTCCATTGGAATAAGACAAAACAAGGGAGCACAGACAGGAACAACTTTTCATGGAAATACATGCCTTATGCTATTTATACTGTGCGGTCTTACTGTTAATTATTCACACATTTATAGTCGGACAGGGGAACTGTACTTCTGCACGGAAAAGTTAATATTTTCTCATACATTATTTCACCTTACTTTTTTATTGGACAGCAGTAAAAAAAAAATAATAATAAAAAGCATGTGTAATTGACTTAATTTAGCCTGGGCCCGACAGAATCAAATTAAACATCCACTCTTTTTACTGATCTTGTCTCATTCTAACCTTGTGGTTGTGTAGGCCGTAGGCCAGTACAGCCCCTGATCCAGCCAGCAGCCCCGCCAGAGCATGTCTCCACCTGGGCCTGTGGGTGTGCTGGTAAGATCTCTGGTCCTCACCACCACCACCACCACCACCGCTGCTGCTGCAGAGACGCACTGCACATAAAGCTACAGTAGGGGACACCTGATGCCTAAGAAAAGAAAAAAAAATGGATATGTAACTGTACAATTTGATGAGTTAAAATAGAAGTCTGAAGGAGTGTTCAAAGAGAACTAACACCACAATTCAAACTGTATTGTACGCTAAAGAAAAACATAACCATTTGCAAAATTAAGTTTGACAAACACAACTTGAGTCTTTTGTCTTTTGTAATATCAGACTGAGACTCAGCTAAACTACTGTGTCAAGTAAAGTAATGATGATTCCTAAGACAATACCTAACAATGAGCATTTAATCCTGGGACTGTACCTCTGACTGTTGAGAGGGCTAAATCGAGCCAGACTGAGGCAGCGTCTGAGAAGCAGCATTGCATTGATGTTCTGGAAAGAAAGTGAAGCACACAGTAATCCCTAGATTAGTTTAAAATAATTCACCAAAAAGATGGCAATAAATATTCTGGAAACATATCTCTGGACCATACTGACTGTTCATTCTACTGACGAGGACCGTGACTAATGCTTTCCTTATGTTGTTCACATTCCCAATACAACCTGTTTGTTGTGATAGTTTCTCCATTCACTGCCTGGCACTTCATTTACAAAACACATGTTCTTTAGCACAGTTTACCATGAACAGAATTCTCCAAAAAGCTGAATTATCACCATTCTGACTCTATCTCAACATAAACTGAAAATTGTAACAGTCATGGGTTTAGTGTAGGGCTGTTGAATTATGTGTGTGAGTGTAGTTTTGATAAAGAACCCCATATTTGAACCATGTTCGTCTTGAGTTCAGAGAGAAGGGAAAAAAACACACAACAGTGACCCACTTGTACAATTACACGCTGTTACACCACTCACCAAATGTCCTCTTACATTTAAAGCCAGTGTGTTCTTGTTAAATGACAAATGAAACCTTTAAACCTTTAAAGTACTCCTACTCAACTGACCAACCTGCGCTAACTTCAAATGTCAGCAGGAACCAACCAGCTGAGGGGGAGTGAACAGAGACGACTGGGAAGCCTCAGCTTCTCCAACCACAGATAGGCTGTGGAGATGTTACTGTCCATAAAAGTTAATACAGATGGGCTGTACAACACACAATAAACACGACTGCAGGAAACCATATTACCCTTTAGCTTTAAATAGTTATTTAACAGGACTTTGTCTTCTGTGTCGTGAAGGGCTGGTGGATGTGGAACCATTTGTGACTGACTGGAAGAATAAAAGATTATAGACTTCCTCTTGTCACTGGAACACTATACCAAAGCATTAATTACAGGGCCATCATATAGTGACAGATAGCTCTGTTTTATCAGTAGATTAGATCCGCCTTATCAGTCTGCTGCAGTCGTTTACTCAGACTTATCTTGAACTACATTTCACCGTCGTCTGACTTAAACTGTTTGTATAGGGTGTAATGGTAATCTCCAACCATTTCTCTGACTCGCTACATAGTCAGTGAGCTACGTGCATCATAGCTGAAATAAACCTCCCTATTCAGTTTTGTCTTTTAAGTCAGAAAAATCTCCCAGTCAAATATGGACCAAATATACAGACAGAGGAACCCTCCTTAACTTCACACATAGGAGCGGTTTTGAAGATCAGAGTGGGCGGCTGCCTGACTCCACCTAACACCCAGCTAATTCAAAAACGGGCACGGAGGTGGAGCGTTTGTTGGATTGAGGTGGACATGTGACACCCAGAAAGACAGCTTTCTCAATACCAAGGACGCGAAGTTTGACTTGTGTACGTTATAAATCGAACTTGACAAGTTTGACTGAAGAACAAACAGGAGGACGCAGTATGGTCGTTCTGTATTTGGAAAAATTGTATTTTCCTCACCTGCTATCAAGGTGCATATATAGAGGTGGAAAAGAAACTGTAAAAAAAAAAAAAAAACCTTCAGCAGCACTTATAGTAGAAGGAACAACTTCATTAGAGGGATGCGTCTCAGCTTGTGGCCTTTATCAGGGTCATACTGAAACTGTCCACAAAATGCATTCAGGGACACCTGGCTGCCCCAAGGTCGCAAGAGACACTTACAGATACATCCTCGCTAGTTCACCCAACTGTCTGTATGATTGCGGCATGTCATGCGCACATGCTTGCCAGTTAACTAGGTATACTATTGAGAACAAATGTCTTGCAATTTAATAGTCCTTCACCACATCCTCCTTCATGACTGTTGTAATATTTATTTTATGTTGAATAGTGTCAGAAAAGTGGTGATTCTGTGTGATTATCTTGTAGATTGTGGTACAAAGTGTTTATGTTATTTATACTAAAATAGGTCAAAATAACAGAAACATATGCCAGCACAGTGCATTAAAATTCAGTAGTACTACAAACCACAGCCTCCAAAACAAAAACACAGCTGAAACAATTCTCTGAACTATTCCCAGATACTGTGAACTCATAAAATCTGCTATTAATGCTGGCTTTTCCTCCAACATGATGGCGATATAACAAGCTATGCTTTAGCTGTGTCCGATTGATGATAAGTAAAGTTTATTGTCACATACTGACACCTTTGGACATTCTGACAGGACGACTAAACACACGACTGTCTTCATTGACTGCGTTTCAAATCATAAGTTTCGGCAGCATCATTGTAACACACTCAACTCTAGTCCAACACGTTTACTTAGCCCTTAATGAGCAAATATGAGTTCGCTGATAAAATAAATAAATAAATAAATGTTTCTATCTGACGCTGCTCCTCATCCTCATCCTCTTTGGCTAATTTAGCTAACGTCCAAGTTAGCAAGCGCGTCGCTCAGCCTGACTGTTTTAAACACGTTCATAAACGCAGCAAACCTTCATGTTAGTTCACGTTGTTTTAATGAAACCAGCAATACTCACTGTTCTTGAGTCGGTCTCCTGCTCGAACTCAGATGTTTATCAAGATGCACCACAGAAACACCTCCAGTGTCCCAGCTACGGTCCCAGCTCTGAACGTTACACAAACGCTGGCCGAGTTGTATTCAAGACAACTACTGTTGATCTCAGTTGCGTGTGGCGCCCAGTGTGTACACACAGGGCTCACAGGCGACATCCTGTTGGTAAGACTACATGAGAAGAGTTTACTGCTTCAGTCTACTACAGGCATGTGTGTGGAGATATTATTGTTCGGGATACAGTGCTGGGTAAAAACTTTTATGTACATTACACCACAAAGGAAATGTGTGACTGGCCCAGCTTCATTTTACAGTTGGACAATAAGTGCAAACACACAGCCATAGTCAGAAAGAACTGTATTTAGCCTTGAGAAGAACAAAGAGTCCTTCATTAGATGAGCTGACCCTCAGAGCACAATGAGGAGACAGAAGATACTGAGACAGACTAAATACACTTGACTTCAGCATGCTGGATTAACCTTCCTGCCAAGTATCTTGAAAACTATCCTATACATACTTCAATGACTAAAAGAAGAAAAGGGGAATTTAACAAAGTAATAACTCTGAAAATATATTTTTCATATTGTAGACGTCATTTTCTTTGTTCATACACCTTCCTGTTGATAATGAGATATTTATTTTCATTCATTTCTATATATAATGTAAAAGTGGCACAAAATTGACTGTAGCGCCTTCATTCTGACTCAGTTTCTCCTCTGTTCGAGTTCAGCAATCTCAAATGTCACACATTTCAGAACAAGAGTATTGTAGGTCGGTGTGTGTGCAAATATGACCACAGTTGCGTAAAATGTGGCCGAATGTTTACCCTGTTTAAATTTAGCCAAGGTGAGCTGTGCCACATTTGAGGAATCCAGTCAAAACAGGACAGGGGGCTGAGTTGATATGGCAACAGCAGATTCACTAGACTGCTGTCTGTTTATATGAAGTAAACCAGGTCTTACGTGTGTTCAAGAATCTCCCTGACACCTTCAGGTCAATGAAGTACACTTTGTGAATGGACCACAACATCTTGTTGTTCATTGAAACATTTTTACAGGTAAAACAGCATAAGCTTGTGTGTGGGGGTCAGACTTGGGACATTGTTATGTATTATTATCACTCAAACTTTACACACACCTTCAATAAATATTAGTTTAACAGTAATGGTATGCCCATTGTGTGTAGTATGCTGGAACTGTATAGATCCTATGGCGGTTTGATGCAAACTATAGTCTGTATAGTCTCTACATGTAGTCCAAATTTCATAGAATTTGAATCACAATCCAAGAATGGAAATAGCAGTTTAAAATACACACTACAAGTCAAAGGTACCTGAATTAAATGAGAAGGTGACTGGTAGTGTATTTTGACTTGATAATTATAAAATTATTAGTGTTTTTATAAATTAATTATGTTTGAACTGAATAATAAAAAGTTAAAGTGAGAAATTGTTCTGATCTCAGTCTAAAATGAGTGTGCAAGCAAGGACACCTACAAACCTCAACCATTATACACTAGTTCAGTCAGGAGGAATGAGCTATAACTTCTGCAGGTTGCAAGAAGATTGAATAGTTCGACTCAACTTAAACAAAGCCACTGCTATCAAGTACTATGTGTTTGTAAATGTTTAACCCGCTAAAAAAATGTGAAGAAAAATGAAAAAATGTCCTCTCTGCTTTTGTTCTGAGATTTCAAGTAGTGATCCTGACTGAACTAAGACAGGGAATATTTATTTACTAGTATTCATTGTCAGGATTTTCAAAAGCTTATAAATCTGTTTGTTTAAGGTGTATGTGAATTTCTGACTATATCTGTATCTGGCATCTGTAACTTTACAGCAAATGAGGACTTGAAAAAACACACACAATCCATTGAATAATATAACAACTGTACAATATTTTTATGCAGTAAATTAAGCATTAATTAATCACCTACAATATGCTTAATGCATGTTTACACACCAGCATGGGCTGTGCTCTGCTTTTTTCTGTCTTCACTGTTCAGTAGTAATTGTTTTGATGGTTTCAGGTCTACAGCATTTTTTGGATTTGATTATTGACACTATATAATATTTAATTCAACCACTCCTGTATATCCTGTATCCACACATGTAATAGAATTTAGAAACAGTGACACACTCCTTAGCTCTCTATGGCCCTCTACTGGCAAATTGTGTAAAGTCAAAAACACATTGCCTCCAATTTGGGTTTTGTTGTTTACATATACTGTACTGTATACTATAATGCTAATACTTTGACATGAATTTTCAAGTTCTTTGAGATTACTTTAAAAATCAACACAGGACAAAACTGAGCAATAAGTCCTTCAGCTCAATTCAGTGCATACTTTATGACAGTCTGCAGAACCATGTCATTATGTTGATCCTTTAAATCCTCATGTACACTGTGAAGAAAGTCAGTGCCCAGGCACCAAGTACTTTCACTTGCAATATCTCTGTGTACTGTTTGTGAATCTGTTTTCCTATATAACAGATAAATCAGCTAGAAAGACATTTTAAAAATCCGAAATAACTAAATACTTTCTTGCTAAATAGATGGAAACATTCAACCCAAATTGAAGATTTGAGTTTGTCCTTGCACATTTGCGCATGTTAATATGTAAAAGTATCAACAGACTCAGAGAGAATTGAACTGCAGAAAACACTAGGATGAGTGTATACAAGTTTAATATGCTGAAAAAGCTTTACTACACAATTTAAATACAATGTATTTGGAAAAACTGGAAAAAACAACTGTGAGTGTGTCAACATTACAACATGAAAATATCCACACGGCAAGTAAAACCTGTTATTTTGCTGCAGTCTGTTTGAAATTCACATTTCAGGTGAATGGGTAACAAAGGCCATTGTCAGTCTGATTCTTTGTAGCACTGGTGGGGATCCACGTGACTGGCATGGACCCGTTCTCCTGCTGGGTGTCTGGCATTTACTGCTGCGTCATCTTGGCTGCTTCAGCTTTTATTAGTGAGATGAGTTCCAGGTTAATTAGAAACACAAAGCGAAGACCTGCAATCTGAAGAGACAGAGGCAGATAGGGACATTTGTCACTCAGCATCACTGAAATATTTGTCGCAGCTTTTTTATTTAAATCGTTCATTGATTGACACCCTCCACACAAACCCACCTCCACTACTGAGTTGTTGTTTAATTTCCACTTGTTTCCCGACAGGACCGGTCTGCCATCTATGTAGATGGGTCGTCTGCCCTCATTAGCGATGAAGAAGTCTCCATTGTTTTTTAGTTTAATAATTCCTGTCAGCACAAATGGTAAACATCAGATACATAAAAAAATAACCATCTGATAATTACGAGTGTATTTAAGCAGGATCATAACTTAAAGCTTAACCTCCGGTTAAAAATTAAACCTAAACCAAAATGAGTTTGTGAACCCTAAAAGACAATTTTAGCTAATAACAACATGTTCCATTCAAATCTTTGTGTCAATATTTCACTGTTTCACAGCTGTTTCCATCCTCAATGAGTGATGACAAATGATTTAAGAGTTAAATCACCTTGTTTTCTTGATATTTTCCAGGCAGGTCCCTCTAGTGAAAGATCTACATCTATCTGTTTGTCCTTGGTCGCTCTTCCCAAAGTAATCTGTGCAAAACATGAATGAAAATATGTTTAGTTTCAAATTCAAAATATATCCTCAGAGATAAGAAATTCCTTTTACTCCTTCCTTCCATTTTAATACATGACACCTTGAGCACTGTTTTATCTATAACCATGGTTACTTACCTCTCGTGACCTCATGAGGTAGCGTACCATTCGTCCTCGTAATGCTGCCAGTGTCTGGTTGTCAAAGTCGGGCATGCTCATCCCTGGGAAGAAACAGCAATGAATATAATCTGGATTTCTCAAAAAAAATGCACATAAAATGTTTTGTTTCCTTGTCCTTGAGGAGTAAAAGTGTATTATATACCTGTAATACTGTCCACAAGAACCTGCCAACGGGGCAACTCCTGCTCCAGCTGTCTGATCTCTCTTTTCTGGTGACGATCTGAAATCATCAGCTCTGAAAAGAAAACAGCAATGGGAGATTTTTTAACTGTAAGGAGTTGACATTTCCATAATCTGAGATTGTTTCAACTCTTAGTCAGTTGCAATGGTAAGTTAAGGGACATGTAAACAGAAGCAGCACATGCACACTTAACTCTTACACCAAGAAAACAAATCTATTAAAATCACAAATTACTATATATATGTGTGTACACACACACACACACACACACACACACACACACACACACACACACACACACACACACACGTATGTTTGTATTCATAAAAAAGTTTCTTACCATGTTCCAACACCTCATCTCTGCTCTCCCTGTTTGAAAAGAAACTGGATCAGTGCTACAAAATTCATAGACATACAATAATAATAACACTAAAATGTGATCAATAATCAATTTACTTTAACTTGACATCATCAACCATCTGCTCAGCATCAGAGAAGTTGAGGACTTGGTCGCCTTTAGGGAGGGGCTGAACTGCAACACATTATCAACACTAGTGAATGGATATTATTATTGTTATTATTCACCAATTATGCACATTATGCCTGATACACCCGACTCCTTATCATAGCATATGGCAAGTTTGTTTTATTCTATTACATTCTGTTTTCTTTTGGAACATCACGCTAAATTTCCTCATGAGTGGCTTAAGTGTCATTTCACAACAATCTTATACTCTTTAAAATTACACTGTCTCTATAACCACTTGCTATCAGATGCAATAAAAACACAAAAACTCTGTTATTAAAAGCTCTGTAATTTGAATTCTCTCCACTCACCACTCTGGTCATCCAGTAGGTAGTACTGCTTTAGCAGCTGCCAGTGCACCAGCAGGCTCTTGGGAGTTCGAGATGGGTGAAAGATGCCCGGGTGTTTGCTCAAAAGCTCCTGGAACACGTCCAGTTTGGGTTGACTACTCTGTTTACAAGAGAAATTCTAATATGAATACAACAGTCAAATGTTACTTACTCTAAACCCCCCCAATGAAACAAGCCAATTGTACTGAGTGAATTATTTTTTCCTGCAACTTTCTGTAGTAACAATGTCGCAGTGTTTCAGGTATTAAAGATGGACCTTGACTGTTACATCCTCCTATGGGCCATTACTTAAGTATTTATCTCACTTACCGAACCAATTTTGCCCAACAGTACCTCCTCAGCCTGACTGAAGAGCGCTTTGCTTTGGATTGCTGCAATTGCTTCAGGGTGAAGCTGCCGCATGGCCTGCCATGCCAGCCTAAACAAAGGACAAAAGCAGGAACATGCTCAAAAGAAAATTCAAGAGGAAACATCAAAACAGGAAGATAAATGTAGAAATATGAAGGACAGGGTGTTTTAATGTGGTTAGTCTCTTACTTTGAGATGACTGGGTCGTACAGCAAAGCATACCACCTCTCTTTAATTTCACGCAAAGTGAAACGACAACTAAACTTCACCCCCAGATGAACAGAGGTTAGGTCAGTAGTCTGAGGACAAATACAGAATAACACACAGTGTTAATGATGTGTGCTATCTACACTTATACCTCACTAGATCACCAACTGCACAAACAAATACATTAATTCAGAGCAATGTCCAACCATTCTGACAATTAATTCATTGTACTGCTCACCTGCAACACTGCGTTTATTAGCAGCAGGTCATCTGTAGGTTTCCATCGCCCCAAGTCTTTAGTAATATGTAAAGGCTGCTTGCTCTTCTTCACTCTTTTGGTCATAGGTGCAGGGTTTATCACCATTGTGAGAGGTGGTGTCAGAGCAGGTCCTGATTTCGTCACCTGACAGAGACAAATAAAGGATTGCAGATTAGGGATGTACAATAACTTTTTTTCAAACCGATACCGCTAACCGCTAACTTTCTGCTTCCAAAGGCCGACACAATAACCAATAACATACCTGGCGATAAGAAAGACTAATGAGCAAACAGTTTTGACTCTTAAAATGAACATATTTATTTTTTCAGATGAAAAACTATTAGCAAGCCAACATTTGCTGAAAGGTCAAGGTCAAACAAAACTATTTGATATTTTAAAAGAACATCACAAAATAAAGGCTTTAAAAGTAAGGTTTAAAAGTAAATAAAGTGAAAAAGCGCACTGACACAAGTTAGAATCCAACATTTCTATGCTATTTCTCCCTCACTGTGGTATTTTCTTTAAACATTTATTGCACTCAGCCAGTGAACTGTCTTCTTTACTTTAACTTTAAAAAACTCCCACACTACTGCCGCCATCTTGTATATTTACAAACATATGCACGTTGTGATGCATTCAAGTGGTGATGGAAATTCCCCTTTTCCCAGTTTGCAAGTCGTTTCCCCGACCTTTTTATGTTCACCTTTCTATGATTTATGTGTAACATCCAGGGCAATGAGTAAAATACTGTGGATAAGACGTTAATATCAGTCAAATACTACCAAAATTATGACAAAGTTGACAAGTTGTTTTCTGACATGAGGGAGTAATGCATTTTTTCAGTCAGAAGGTAGTTTTTACGATTATACTGACGCCACTTTACGCATCATTCACTGCAGGCCGTGCAGGTCTCATGTAGGAGAGGGAGCGTTTGATCAAAACGTCGACTCAGTGCTGACAAAAATATTATAGGTTATTGTGCCAATAAGCCATGATATCGGACTTAATGGAATTATGTTATAATTTCCTGATATCGATACTGATATCAGGAAATTCAATTACAATTCAATTACAGATGTAAACCCCCATCAACTTTACCATGAGATTTTCTGAGGATTTGTAATGTCTTACGTACCTTTTTTTTCTCACTAGATGAAGGTTCACTTCCTGAACAGCGGACAGGCTCTATGACGGGAGGGCCTTTGACTCGAGTGGACGACTTCACAAGACTGCTCTCCACTAGCTCATCATCAAACTTCTTTCTCTTTATTGACCTAAGGACATAAACAAGTCATTAATTTTAAGAAACTGGTATTTGATGTAACCTCAAGCGAAGAAAAAAAAACTGTTACTGTGTGTGTAATTGACTGAGAGAAAAGTTCTATATAAAAGGTAATCAAGAGTATATTGTATATCAAACCTGGATGAACTTCTGCGTTTGGGAACACCACTGCCAAATGCTTGCGTTGCTGTCCTTTTCACATCTTTGACAACAAGTGACTCTTCATCCTCTGATCGACTTTGAGCACCAGCTCCTCCCATTGTCGCACCCACTATAGAGTCACCTGCCTGCATCTGCTCAGGAAACACATCAGAAAACTATTAAACCCATATCACAACTTCAAAACAATGAAAACTTCATCTCTTTGACAGGCCAGGTGTCAGTACAAGTTTGTGTGCATTCCATCCAAACAACTTTGACAGGATTGACAGGAACTACTCAGAAATACGTCTCTCTGTGTTCACCTTTACAGGAAACATGTAAATGAAACTAAACACAGTTCTATGTACTGAATATTGCACTAGTTTAGTAAGATCATGTAGCTACTGCTTATTATTTATGCATTATTTAATGTTCTCTTATCTGTATTTTGTATTGCCTAATTTATCATCCGCCATTTTTTTCTAATATAAACGATGTTCCTGTTTATAGTCTATTTAAATTTACCGCACAAATCCATCTGTATAACATTTTCATAGTAGCTCAATCAATCATTGTGTATATCTTGCTCACTTTCCTGTATATAAGGTCTCACATGTACATGGGTTTCATCTTTAAATATTGTCCATACCGCTTATATACACTATTTATACTACATGCACTTACTGCTATAGCACTTCTGGTTAGATGCTAAATTGCGTTGCTCTGTACCTGTACATGTGTAATGACAACAAAGTTGAATCCATTCTAATCTAATCTAATTTTATCTAATCTAATCTCTACATTAGTTAGCGAAGATCATCAAATAAACTAACTAAAATGACGCCATACATACAGTAGAGTGAAATGTTTACCAGGCGAATGGAATGCGTGTTAGATATTATTCCAAATTTTACTTTACAGCCCATAGATCCATTTTCAAGAAGCCGTGTTTCCGGTTTGGCGAGTCTTGGCAATACACTGATGATTTAGCCAACTGAAGTCTTTGTTTACATGAAATGTTAGCTAGAGGCCCTGCCCTTCCGCCTTCAATATTCAGTATTAAGAAAGAAATTAATAACAGTGAGGGCCAGGGTCATAAGCTTGGACAATACTGCGCTTCAGTCCGTTTAGAAAGCATAATTTAATCACAACAATGCTGGTTTTGTGTTGCTAACTAGCATTACCTTAGCTAACATAGCGTTCATGCGACAATTTACGTTGGTTAATTAAAAGGCTAATACAGACAGTTACGGTGGGTTGCGACTCACCTTTCTTCACTATCTTCTGTCGTGCTTGTATTTGAGTTGATAAATAGAGCTTGCGTATTTTATTTATGTCTTTTACTATTAAGTAGCAGTCTCGGCTACATGGCTAACTCACTCAAATGACGTCTACCGTGTTAGCATAGCCGCTCTGTTGTTTTCTTCCGGTGTAGATTAATCGCGGGTGGCCAACAGCTTAACGGAGCATTACCGCCACCTTCTGGTCCGAAACAATATGGACACGGATCACCTGTGCTTGCTTCAGCAAGAAAGTCACACCATCGAAAATATTTTTGAGTCTAAATTCTTCTTCTTCTTCTTCTTCTTCTTCTTTTTCACTTTTTCAACAGACACCATAGAGTAAATATATATCTTTTTTTAAAAGTCAATTTTAACTTTTAAGTATATTAGTACAACCTTCAGCTCTGTCTCCAGTCTGATTATTATTATTTACATCTTCACAGTACCTTGGTTTTGGACCCTGGGGATCTAGTCGGTTTGACAATAAAGACAATAAAG
The DNA here is from genome assembly GCF_022458985.1 of Mugil cephalus. Taxonomy (NCBI): domain Eukaryota; kingdom Metazoa; phylum Chordata; class Actinopteri; order Mugiliformes; family Mugilidae; genus Mugil; species Mugil cephalus. Next base: position 2,077,102 of record NC_061773.1, on the reverse strand, counting down.
ATATCTATCCATCTGTCTAGAGTTAATACGTTTTAAATTTGTGCTTTTTTTTTAGTCGTTTTATGGACATCTACAACTAGCCATATTTGCAAACCCATCCATGCACAAAATGTAAAACATACATTTTATTGATTTATTACATCATTTATTAGTTTAAATTCAACTTTATTTATCTTCTTAACTTCCCATAATCCAGGAACCACACCCAGCATCATGCAATGCCAAAGGGGCCCCCACAGGAAAAGGAAACCAACTTTTTCTAGCCACCTTAATTTTAGAATTTATTGCATTTTTTGTTCAGTGGACCACACCTCATTTGTTGCTTTTTCTTTTCCCACTAGGAATCTAAAAGGTTTCCATTATGGTTTTATGGTATTTCCAGTGCTCTTAGGTGAATCCAGTATTTGACAATACTCTCTAAAAATATTGATTTTTTATGGTCTTTAAATGTGACTGCTCCAATAAATATTTTAAGGTCTGATATGGACAGCTGTATTATGTGTAAACATTTAATGTATGTGGCAATTGCTTGTTCACTGGTGTCAAACTAATACATGTTTGATCGGCTTAAGACTTAATCTGCTGATGGTGTTAAAAGAGATTTACAGTAAATAGTGACAGAGGGGATTCTTTCTCTAACAACAATACAAGAAAGCATCCAATTAAGAAACAGGTGATATTATTGTTGCATGTAAAATGAACAACTAAACCAAGATCCAACTGGAAACCTTTTATTGACATTTACAGTAACAGTTTCAAAAGGTGTTAAATTAGAAATAAATACAATGTTCATATCCTAAAGCATATTATTTACAAAATGATGTAATATTACTCATACTAGGTTTAAATGGAAAAAATTATTAAGACAAAAACAAACAAACAAAAAACAATATAGACAGATTTACAAAGCCTGAGTGCAGAGTTTGGGATTTTAGTGGCATTATGTTCCTACACAGGAATAATTTCAACAGCTGCCTTTTTTAATAGTACCCATCACTAAAAGTTTCTCCCATAAGCACCGTATAAATATTGACATTTTTTTAGTGGAATCAAATGTTTTCAACCAATCCTTGAGGTACCAACACATGTGAAGTGAGATGCAGCTCCAGCCTTTTCCTGAATATGACGGAAGTGCTAGACATAGTCACATATTTAACAGGTTTCTGCTATGTGTAGTATATACCACACTATGGAGGAGGTGAAAAAATCATTGTTTAAAAATAGTAAGGTACCTTCCTAACAGCACATCTAGCAAGGCTGTGTGATGATTTATGTGTCACATATTATGTCTCATATTATTTATTTTCATTTTATTACACCTATGACTACACGGATAAAGAGTTATCCTTCTTCTAGATGACAGTGGCTCTTTTATACTTGTAGCTTTTCTCAGTTGAAGTTTATTTTATTTTTAAGTGGTATACCTCAAGGAATGTATCTGGGACCATTTCTGTTTTAAATTTTGATCACAGCTTATATAGGCATACTGTAATAATGGACACTTACGCACATTATGCTACAACCACATACTTGTTGAGTAGTGGCATTTGGTTGGATTAAAACAAATAAATTTGCCTTAAAGATATTCAAACATGTCTGTTGGGGCATGACACAAATTGGTTTCAAGATCTTAACTGGAGTTATCCATGGTAAATTGGTAAATCCATACAGAAAGCTAAACTGCTGGATGTTCCTATCATAGACTGAGCTCACTGATGCAGTGGTTACTGAAATGGGCAGAGGCATTGCTGTCAAAAGAAAGTGCTTCTCCCTATATACAATCACATATTCTAGGATCAAGTATCTAAATGATTCATTTTGTGCCACATACACTACTGCTCATCTGTTTTGTAACAGCACACTCATGATGGAGATATTAGACAGAGCGGCTCCATGTCCCAGTCTGAGTCTCTCCTGATACTCTTGAATAATTTAAAGTGCACTGCATATCTCAGACTCTGAGAGACATGCAATCTGCCCTCTTAGTGTACTGGACATATACAAAAACGCTCTTGAAAATGAAATGTTTGTGCTATCAGGACACGCAGGAAATGGCTGATAGTACACACATTTCAAAATTCGATTTAAGAAGGGGTTATCAGATTCAGGGAAAATCTGCTTAAACGCTGCCATGTTTTGTCAATTTCAAGCACAAACAGAGACTGACAATATAATCTGAAGACTATCTGTTGAAAAGTAAAGAGAAGATCCCTTGTTCGCTCTTAGCCTCTGTGCAAATAAGCACTTAATGGTAATGTTCTTTTTGAAAAGAAACAAACTGGTAAATTTATCATTTCACGTTTCACGTGTAAAATCACAGTGATGAGGCATCAGCCCCCACCTTCCTTACATTCATCCTCCAACAAGGATCAGGTCAGCCCGAATGCACTTGTTCACAGGTGAGGAGGGCTTTGTTCTTTGTTATGCTGCAGGTCGAAGGTCGGTTCTGACTGAACAGCTGCTTTCAGCCAAAGTCAGCAGGCATGCAGTTCCTGTGATAACGCCGCCTGCTAGTTCTCCCTACCGCCCAGGGACTCACATTAACGCAACTGATCAGGTCAAGAGAGTGGGTCATCGTTCAATAAACTGGAGGTTAATGACATTTTCAGGAACTAGAAGCGTCCTTGTCATGGGCTTCACGGACACCCCTTCCGGGTCCGGGTTCACGTCGAACTCTGTCAGGATCTAATGAGACCAGAAAGAAAGACGATTAAGAACAGCGCCAATGAAATGGAAAAAAGAGAAAAACTAGCACTGGGCAGTAACTGGGAAATCCCAGGATTAAGTAATCAAACTAATGAATTAGGAAGTGGATTTGCACAATTGCTTAAATCCCCTTCTTCTTGGTTCTTACATATTTTCAAGAAATGGGAGGCAAGAGGACGTGTTGGAAACTAAACTACACACTTAGCAACTGCTTGTTAAATAATTAAGATAAACTGTTCATGTAGCATGTTCCAGAGTGTGTTACTTGTTTCACTGTGACAAGCCTCTCCCAGTTTATGTCATATATATGCTGTATGTTTCATGAACAATTACACAAAGTCAAGCCATCTCACCCTGGACAGAGCAAGGTAGAGCTCTAACTCAGCGATACGGCGACCTATGCAGCTGCGCTTTCCTACACCGAAGGGTACCGAAGCATATGGGTGATGACTCTGGTCCTTGTTGAGCCATCGAGAGGGTTGGAAATCATCTGGGTTTGGAAACACGGCTGGATCTCGCGACGTTGCAAAGTGGCACAAAGTAATCAGAGTCTGGAGGAGAAGATTTTACGATCAGATATGTGCCAGACTGAAAGCTTTGAATTAAACTCTGGGGGATAAATGGTGTCAAGACTCACATTTTTAGGGATGAGGTAGCCTCCAACTTCGATGTCTTTTTCTGTAATGACCCTGGCATTTGCAGGAATAACGGGGTACAACCTAAAAAGCAAAAGGTTCAATAATGTGAGCAAAATTACATTTAAAAAATTGAAAATGGCTTAAAATATCTCAAACACCTTGAGTCATACCTGAGCACTTCTTTGACAGTGGCCTTCAGGAGAGGCATGCGGGCCACATCTGCAGCCTCTGCTATTTTTCGGCCCTCAAGTACAGTCAGCACCTCCTCCCGGATCGCAGCTTGCATGTCCGGGTGACGGGACAGCTCGTACAATGACCAGGACATAGTGCTGGAGATCTGCAACACAGAAGAGGACAGTTTTAAATGCAAGCTGGACTTAAAAGCACGATCCAGCAAAGAAGATCATTGGAGTTGTTCTTACAGTGTCAACTCCTGCCAGAAGCAGCTCCGTGATGTTGCTGTAGACTGTCTTCATGGGCAGCCCCGTCCGGGACAAGAAGTAGGTGAGGTAACGGCCCTCCACCTTCTCTCCTCGAGCAACCTTCTGTGCTTCAGCCGTCATACGTTGGTCAATGTGACCCTTAGCTACAGGCAGAACAGAGACCACAATGACAAAGGTGGTACATGCACTGTAAATGCATTCACATGCTCATGATGAGGCTTGAGCTTTTCTTTGTAAAGTGAGATCAAGTTCTTCCTAAAACCACGCATTAACTCCACGATGGACATTAAAGACGCTGCAGATGATCTTGTGGTGCGTGAGGGTTAAAGACTTTAATCTCCTGCTTCGTGATCTAGCTTGGACCAGTGTGATTATTTTAAACATGTTTGATGTCCCAGATCTGCATAAGTCTTAGTGTGCTGTAAAAGTTGAGTGGCATGAAAAAAAACAGTGCTGAGTGGATACCAGCAACAGCCAACAAGAAGTGAGGACTTAAGTACATCCAGTGTGGAGAGATGTGCAGTATGTGCCACCTTCATGTTTGCTGTGGTTGTGTTTGGTATCTCCATTTTGAGTATGACTAAGAAAAAGCTTCTTTATAATATCCTCTATAATCTGTTGGATGTTTCTGCTGGTACATCTTTTTTAAAAACAGAATATACTCCGTTTGTTGATTTTTCCATTTTCCATCTATTTTTCTCGACTGCCATTTTCTAAGACAACCCCCCAAACTCAAAGGTTGCATAAGGGAAAATAATAACCTACCAAAGTCAAACATGTAGTCCCAGCACTGACAGAACACACTCCAGGGTTTGGGGAACAGCTGGTGCAACCAGCTTGGCATGGCCATGGTGAGAAGCGTCATCACAAACATGGTGTTAATTGACTGGATAAAGCGCTCCGTCTCTTCAGGAACGACCTGATCCAGGCATCCGATTCTGGATTCAAACAGCACCGAAGAAATACCTGTTGAGAAAACAAACAAACAATGAGGTGAGACAAAGAGGGACAGATACCAAGAGGCTTACTGTACTGACGGTCCTGGGACATGTTGGTAGACCCGGCTGGTCTGCTGCTTTTTGATTTTGTTTAAAGGTTCATTTGAATCCAAACTAACACCACAAAGTCAACACAACACAGTTAACACAAACAACCAATCAAGACCTGGTTTTAGATCGTTTTGCAGCTAAAGCCATTCAGAGCAGTTCTTTGCTTGATAATATAGAAAATATTAGGGCCTGCCATGCTTTGACGTGGATGTCAAAGCATAAAATGTCAAGGATTGTCAGTGAATATTCCTGTCTACGACTGGCCCTGATTACTAATATTTACGATGTCATGGATGTACGGATGCACAGTCCTGCTGCATAAAGACGCATTAAAATCTCACCCTCGAGGCCAAAGCGGTAGAACTCGCTGGCGATGTCAGTGATGAGGCCATGAGGACGTCTGCAATGGCGAAGTTTGGCAACAAGGTCACTCACGACGCTGTTCAGGGTTTTATCGTAGGCTTCCACTGCCTTTGGCCGCAGCATGTGTTTCCCCAGGAGACTTCTCACTGCCTGCCACTCCTCCCCCTCACTGTGAACACAGACACAATTAACACTGACACATAACCGTGCACTTCAGCTTGTTTAAGATTTCAAGACTATTTAACTGCTGCTGTAAAGAGGTTCTGTCAGCTGTACTTTGTTCACATTTAGGAAGAAGCTAAAGAAGTAGAAGAGTAGAAGTTGATACTAAAACTTGGCATGAAGTCAGAGTGAATTATTTTAGACTTCTCATTGTTACACTTGGTAAAATCTTGGACTGTGACTGAAAGACTCCCTCACAGCATTGCTCTTTCGTATCTCAAACATAAGTGAATTAAAGTTTCAAGAAGGATGACATGATGTCTGAACGCCCCAAATATGCATGATTATTAAATTATTATTTTAAATGTCTTCGCATTTCCAATAATAAGGTCCCTAACCAAGTACCACTTTGTCTTGTTGCTTCTACCCAAAGAGTGTAGTGTTAAAATAAACTTGAAAACTATCATGGGTGATAGACAAAGAAGCAGACTCCTACTCACGAAGTCAGAAGTCCACAGTGATGTCCTCTGAGCTTCCTGTAGTCCTTCCAGGAGGACAGGTCCGAGCGCATGGGGTGCTGGCCCTCCTGCCTCAGCACCTGCTCAATGAGCGCTGGATCGGCCACATGAACTGTCAGGATGGGGCCGAAGCTCGCCTTCCACATGGGGCCATACCGCTGCACACCTTCCAGCTGAGACAAAAGACAAAGGCGGTGAAAAAAAAGAAAAGAAAAGAAAAAAGAGAAAGAAAAAAAGCTGCAGGCTGCAACATGAAGCTCGCGCAGAAACTCCTACAGGCGTTTTTCTTGCTGCACTAATGATTAGATAATTTTCACTCAATATGCATCACTTAACGTGCACAACGTGACACGTTGATAGATGATGGTTGAATAACTGCAACTTACATAGGAAATAGAGAGGCTCTCACAAAACAAACGCTCGAAGACTGACTTTAAAGAGCCCAGTGAATTAACAATTTATTTGATTTTTCACAGATGGCGTTGTTAGATCAGGAAACTACACTTGTTTGTGGGGGCCATACATGTCAAATGCGATTTTCCAATGCGCAAAAAGAGCATGTGCACAAAAAACATGTATTTTAGTGCTGTGTTGTTTTGATGCAAAATGAACTTCATATCTTACTTGTAACTCGTGCAGTCGTGACAGACCCCGTTTGGCAAATAAGTTCCAGGCGAAGCTGGCGAACGACGGGCCGGGCATGTCGTCCAGAGTCCTTACCTCCTGGCGCTTGGTCCCCTCGGGACCGGCTGCAGCTGTTGCGCCCTCAGACCACCTCTCCATCCACTTTAACAGTGGGGAGGCGCTCCGGCCGGATACTCTAAGAGCTTGCTGCAACATCCTTCTCACTAAGATCATGAAGCGATGACCGGACGCGGGTCTGTCGGATGTCGGTGCTCATTTTGCTTGTCCGGCTGGAGGCTCTATTTATAACGCGCGACCTGCTCCTCGAACCCAGGGAGAAAAAGGAGTAAATTCTCCCATTTTGAGCCAATCATGAGGTGTAGATGCTGCGAAGCTCCGCCCCGTCGAGATGAAACTGCGAAGGCGTGAGCCGAGAAGAAGGTGTGTCCAATCAGAGGGCTGAACCTGGACCATCCCAGAGACAGCACACGTGGAAGCCCTGGATAAATAATACATTAAACCGTTCCTCCTTATCTCTTTCCCTGGGAAGCACTTTGCTCTCCGATAATCCAGCAGACTGACATATTTAAAGTGACTACTTACTTGTGGATATGGAGGGAAACCATGTCTGTGATAAGACTCCTGGAGGTTAGCTGCTCCTTGAATGGATAGAGCGCAACCTATGCATGTAACAACTACAAAACAGCACGAACTGGCTGATCATAGTTAAAGCCTTCCTTGAGCTTATTCTGACAAAAGGTTTCTGGCAAAAGTCGGAATAAGTGGTCAGAGAAGAGGTGGTAAAGGTAAATGTGTCCAGTCCATTGACAGCCTCCCTTTCGCATCCTCATTTACAGTCATTCACACATGTGTTGCTCCTTATTTCCTTCCTTACATCGACGGAAAATCTCAGTAATTCTGAGTCTGTCCAAGCAGAAAGAGCTTGTGTCTAGTACACATCTCACTTTCTGCCTGGTGTGTGTCACGTCTTACCACTTGGAGCTATATTTCCAAGTCTAGGTACAAAACATGTAGTCTGGGAGGCTGGACACACTTTGTGCATTAGTGTAGAGCAGCCAGCCTCGGGGACACATCCGTGCATATTTAAGTGGGTCACCAACGCGTTGCTTGTTTAACATAATCATCTTGGTCTGTGTTTAATTTACCCTCCAGTACTTTTTTGCATGTGTAGTTATGTAGCTAGATGTCTGGCTGGGAAGAAGAAGCATTTATGCTGTATTACACACCAGGCTGAATGATTGTGTTCTGTTGTTGCAGTAGGAGTTGTCGCTTTATAGCTTTTGACCTTTAAGTCTGTGATTTCCTGACCTGTTAAACTTGTTGGTTAAGTTTGTCTGTAGTGTGAATTTGGCTACTGATGTACTGTTCGTGTAGATGGGGCCTCTGCAGATGAGTAATTGCATAATCCCACTGATGACATGTTAAAAGCTTTTAGTAAGGATCAGAGATTTGGGAGCAAACATTTTATTAACTTTAACAGTACATCTTATTGAACACTTAATGCTGCACCCCGTTCTGTTAAAACCTTAACTCAGAAAGATCTTCTTTTTTTCTTTTTGGTAATTTTGCAGCTTCTCATCAAGTTCTCTGAACCTGGGGATTTTTTTGATTCTTTTTTGTTTACCCTGCTATGACCAGTTCTGTTGCTGGTTTAGTGGGTTTCCCAGTGAGAAAGAGAGAAAATCCTGACCTGATTTCATTTGAACTGGAATTTGTCCAAAGCACCATGTGTGTGGACTGTGAAGTAACAACCCCAAGGCTGTACTCAGAATCTGCTGTGACATTTGCTCCCTCATTTCGTATGCTCTTACTAGAAATCTTAGATCACCCAGTTTCAGAGAAAAAGAGGGGATTGGCAGACTGTCACCAGCATCAAATAATGAGGTCTGATCACGTTGAGTAAAAACTAAAAACTAAAAGTGGGTCTGACAAAAACATTTAACTTAAGTGAAATATGTGTAAAAACTAGACTGCTGATGGAAACAAACCCCAAAACTAAAGCGATATTGTGTGCTAACAAATTTAACTAAAATAAAAATAAATAAATAAAAAATCTTTATGGGAAATGTCATAAGTTGTAGCGCTTGCCAGTTTAATCAAATTTACATTTCAGTGTTCTGCTGGGAACGTTTGGACCTGGTATTCATTCATGTGGATGTTACTTAGACATGTAGCACCCACCTAGACCAGACCAGACACCCCCATGTCTGTGCAGCCTGACATAGACAAAAACACTTTAGGAACGCCTAAATGTTTCAGATCACCAAACAAATTTAAATATTAAAGATAACACAAGTAAAAGTCAGTTTTAAATTAAGGTTTTTATTATTAGGGGAAAACAAAATCCAAACCTTCATGACTCTGTGTGAAAAAGTGATTGCCCCCTAAACCTAACAACTGGTTGGGCTCCTTAGCAGCAACAACTGCAAACAAGCATTTGTGATAACTTGCAGTGAGTCTTTTCCAGTGCTGTGGAGGAGTTTTGGACCACTCATCTTTGCAGAACTGTTGTTACTCAGCAACATTGGAGAGTTTTCCAGCATGAACCTCCTTTTTAAGGTCATGCCTCAGCATCTTAATAGGATCCAGGTCAGGACTTTGACTAGGCCACTCCAAAGTCTTCATTTAGTTTTTATTCAACCATTCAGATGTGGACTTACTGGTGTGTTTGGAATCATCCTGTTCAACTTTTGTCTCGTCAGTCCACAGAGTATTTACCCAAAAGTCTTGAAGATTATCAAGATGTTTTCTGTCAAAACTGAGATGAACTGACCTTAACTGAGCCAAGTGAGGATGTTGTTGTGGGGTCTTTTGTGACCTCTTGCAAAACATGCACAAAAAAGACTGTATGCACAGTGTAGCTCTTGTCAGACCACAAGGGAAGAATAAATAGTTGATTATAAGTTATTTTCCTATAGTGTTGCATCTCTTTGGACACAGTCAACGTGCAACTGAGAAGTGAAGCATGAACACTGCACATTACAGCAGCAGGACTGTGACATAACTAATTTAGGTTAGGTTGCACATCACAAACTAAAGTTAATGAAATCAATGCAAACACTTGACAACAACTTCAATTGTATTGAACAAAGCCTTTTGGGAGAGAGGGAGTAAGATCACTTCCAAGAGCTGCAGCGATTCCTGCATATCTGACCTCACTATTTACAGTACATGACCTGAACATGTGAATTTGACTTCTGTTGAAGAAGCTGATTGTGAGTTATGAGGTTGAAAGGGCAACGCAGAGCACAAATCAAACATGCTCTCTGAGAAATCGTCTGTACACGAGACAAGCACACGAGACTTCCCACATCAAAAATGCACGCTTATCTCGCCTAATCAGTTCAACTTTATCTGTATAGCCCCTTTCATACTGCACAGTGAAGCTCAGTGAATGCCTCACACCAGACTGATAAGGCTAGTGAGCAAGTGTAGAATAGTGTGAAACAATAACTAGATTTAAAAATCAATACAATGAAACAAAATTAAGATGATAAACAGATTACAATCAGACAAAAAAAGAGTGCAATAATAAAAACTGCTTAAAAATACAATCAAATAAGTGAATGAAACAATATGTATAGAGCCAGACTGGAGAGGAAGGTTTACAGTCTAAAGATTTTAGCACTTCCACCTGCTCTCAGGTCCTTAGGCCAGGTGTTGCAGTAACTAACGCTGGCTCACTGAACATTTTAGTCCTGCACTATGGAACAACTTGACACACCGATCAGCCACACCACTGAAACCCCTGACAGGAAAAGTAAATAACATTGACCATTCTGAATTGTGACAATTCAGTGTTCTGCTGGAAAACCTTTGGACCTGGTATTCATGGATTTTACTTAGACATGTATCGCCCACCTAGACCAGACCAGACCAGACACCCCCACCCCATAGCAATGACACTCCTTGATGGCAGCAGCCATCCCCAGCAGGATGCAGCCTGACACAGACACACACCCAAAAACACTTGCGAGAGGTCCCTGTCATGACCTCGCATGACAAAAAACAGGGAGATGCGGGTTATCAGCAAAGAAGACCGATTTATTTAAACAATATAACCACCAATGATGAGGTGTGTGCAGGACTATGTCGATGCACGAGTGTGTCTGTCGATGGATGCACGAGAGTGTGTGTGTGTGTATGTGTGTGTGTGTGTGTGTGTGTGTGTGTTGAAGAGTGCGAAAATAAATTAAGGCCCGAAGCCAACAAAGCAAAAACGTGACGGTGGAGGAACATGAAGGAAAATGCACACAAAGACAAGGGGGGAAATACAAAACAGGCCCTATAACAGCAGGCGAACAACTCAAAAAACATTTTTTCTGTGCAGACCGTAGAGGAGCACATGGTAGAAGTCAGTGCAGTTCATTATGAAAGAATTCTGTAGGTTCTTGTTGTCACTCGGAGGACAAAATGGATGAAAGGCAGATTTGGGTTCCCTCCCCCACCCCCCACCCCTAAAGTTCAGATCTGAGTCAGAGACCACACCAGTGTTTCTTGTTTCTTGTTGGCTTGGGTGAGAGATAATTGAAGAGTGGGAGATAAACAGTGACCTCTGAAAGTTTCATGAGCACACAAACAACTTTTTAAACAAGGTCACTGGTGCCTTGATGATACCTGGTCTTGCACAATGCACTGTAAACAAATCCAACCTAAGAGTTTGCGCTGGAATGTTGAAAACCTCTGTCCCATGGATAGAAAGACACAAAAGACAACGGGGCTGTTTTGGTCCAGTGAACCGACAGAAATACATAAACAACTACACAGGCTCACAGAAATGTATGTGTTTATGCAGTGCTGTGTAAGTAGTCGATTAATTGCACACTGGTGTTCCATTTTAACCTTGTGATTTTGACTGCATGGAATAAAAAAATTGAAATATTAAAAAAAAAAAAAAAAACTTCTTCCACTGTTTTTTTAGAAGCACATGTCAGCAGATTTTGCGCTGGCTCATATTCCTCCCTTCAGTTTCACCTCACTAGTTGTTTAAGACCACACAAGGAACACAAGCCTTTTAATTAGTCAGCTGTGCATGAAAAATTAGGGAATTAATATTGATTCTGATAAGCACAATAAGAAATCCTGTGAATGAATGGCTTCTTTGTGAGGCCCAGCAGCAAGCAGTTGATGTGGCCTGGTTGTAGATCATACTATGGAGCATGGTGGGAATAGCCTCAGAGTTATTACCCCTTACTGTATTGGCCCAGTGCCCAGAAGGGAGTCTGCTACTCCCAAAATAGTGTGTTAAAGTTCATGTCTGGGTGGTATCAGACGAGTGTCTTTACGCAAACACACACAGAGATATGTATATCGAGGTGTGTCTGTGTGTGTGTGTTTGAGCACTCAGGGGCATATGAATGAGTATGTGTCTGACTAGTTTTCCTTACTTATGGCTTGTTACATGGTCACAAATATACAGATCACATGTTCCAAAATGATCTTATCTTATGAATCTTTATAAACTGGACTCTGTTTAATAACATTATTTTAAAGTTATTTATTACTACTTAGCGTTCTACTAGCACAGTGGTTTTGTCCCACACCAAGAAGGTTTTGGGTTAGAACCCACCTGTGTGGGTTCTCACCGGGTCCTCCAGCTTCCTCCCACTGTCCAAAGACATGCTGGGTAACTGGTGATTCTAAAATTGTTACAGCAAATGATTACAAAAAATGCAAAAAATGAATGAATTTCAACCACTTTTTTAGAGTTTTTTTTTTTTTTTTTTTTGCATGTTTGTCATCAAACAAATTTAAATATAAGACAAAGATAACACAAGTAAACACAAAGTGCATGAATGTTTTTATTTTTAAGGGAAAAGGGGTTTGCCCCCCTGTTAACACATAACTGTGGTTTATCACGCCTGAGTTCAATTTCTCTAGCCACACCTAGGCCTGATTACTGCCACGCCTGTTGTCAATCAGAAAATCACTTAAATAGGACCTGCCTGACAAAGTGAAGTAGACCTAAAGATCCTGAAAAGCTTGACACCATGATCAGATCCAAAGAAATTCAGGAACAAATGAGAAAGAAACTAATTGAGATCAGTCTGGAAAAGGATATAAATCCATTTCTAAAGCTTTAAGACTCCAGTGAACCACAGTGAGAGTTATTATCTTCAAATGGTGAAAACACACAGCACTGGTGAACCTTCCCAGGAGTTACTGACTGACCAAAATTACCCCAAGAGAACAGTGATGATTCATCCAAGAGGTCACAAAAGACCCCACAACAACATCTAAAGAACTACAGGCCTCACTTGGCTCAGTTAAGGTCAGTGTTCATGACTCCACCATCACAAAGAGACTGGGCTAAAATGGCCTCATGGCAGAGTTCAAGACCAAAACCACTGCTGAGCAAAAAGAACATCAAGGCTCATCTCAGTTTTGATAGAAAAAAGAGACTTCTGGGAAAATACTCTGTGGACTGACAAGACAAAAGATGAACTCATGGAAGGTGTGTGTCCCATTACATCTGGAGTAAGAGTAAAACCCGGAGGAGGTAGTGTGATGGTCTGGAGCTGTTTTGCTGTTTCAGGACCTGGAAGACTTTATGTGATAAATGGAACCACGAATTCTTCTGTCTACCAAAAAATACTGAAGGAGAATGTCCATCAATCTGTTCATGACCTCAAGCTGAAGCAAACTTGGGTCTGCAGCAGGACAATGATTCAAAACACACCAGTAAGTCCACCCCTGAATGGTTGAATAAAAACTAAATCCTGTGGCCTAGTCAAAGTCCTGACCTGGACCATATTGAGATGCTGAGGCATGACATTAAATGATGGAAAACCCAATGTGGCTGAATAACAATAATTCTGGAAAGATGAGTGGTCCAAAATTCCTCCACAGCGCTGGAAAAGACTCACTGCAAGTTATCACAAATGCTTTATTGCAGTTGTTGCTGCTAAGGAGCCCAACCAGTTGTTAGGTTTAGGGGGCAATCACTTTTTCACACTGAGCCATGTAGATTTGGATTGTGTTTTCCCCTAATAATAAAAACCTTAATTTAAAACCTGACTTTTACTTGTGTTATCTTAAATATTTAAATCAGATTGATAATCTGAAAGATTTAGGTGTGACAAACATGCAAAAAAAAAAAAAAAAAAAAAAAAAAATCAGGAAGGAAGCCAACACATTTTTCTCACCACTGTAGTACCTCTGCTAACAATATCAACACTGTCTTTACTTTAACGGTATCAATTCAGTTTATCAATTCAGACAAATAATGAACCCATTCAAACGTTGAACACAATCTTTCTATAGGGATATGTGTTGCTCTGCTAAGTAGCAGAGTTACTACGTATTGTTATGGCGTCACTTATAATGAACACAGAAGAACACAGTGCTCTAGTGGATGTTTCTGAAAGCATGGACTTTTGGCTCACAGCTGGTAACAGAGTGGATTGTTTCTGTAATCTTTGTTTCCCTCCTGTCCCAAGTTCAGTGGGCAAGCATTGCACATGATTTCTGCAGAATTTGGAACAGTTTCTCGCTGGGAGTTGAACATCAATCTGTGTGTACTTGTACCCACACCGATAAGCCACAACACTGAAACCACTGACAGATGGAGTAAATATCATTGACCATCTTGTGACAATACTGCTGGGAAACGTTTGGATCTACACAATATCCATCAGTGTATGTTTCTTCTAATAGAGCCCTCTAAATCCTACACAATGTTTCTTTAACATAGCTTATGTATAGTGTTGTGGATTAGGTTACACTCTCTCAGTGAATAAACCATTCTTTACTGGGTCGCTACACAGCAAATTGAGAGTTTAATTCTTGGTGTTAAACTAGACATACACTAGTAGAGTTAATTATACTCTGGGTAGAGTTAACCCATTATAATTAACTCTCAGTCGATAAATAGTTGCCGTCAAAACCGAGTGTAAAAAAGGAAGTGTCACTAAATCAAACCTCTAGTAATGTAATGTTTAAATATTATCTCCAGCTTCTGACTCTAAACTCTGAGGCTGTATTTAACACCTCAAGTGTTGGTGTAAGGCAGTGTAAAATTTAACTACAAGAAGAGTCAAATTTAGACTAACTTAGTGTAAAGGTACCAACACTCGAAAAAGTGTTAGATTAACACTCTGAGGTGTGGACCCGTATATACACTTTAAAAGTGTTAAGATCAACTCTTACAGTGTTAATTTGGGTATGGTGATTTTACTGTGCATTTATACGTTCACATAGTTTCTGTTTGCCTGACTAACCGATTCAGTTGCACATTCAGGACGTATTTATGGTGCTTTAGACGTGCTTGAACACAAACTGTTATCTGTACACAATAATCTCAAGAGTTAAGGTGCACAAAGAGCAACTAGCAACGGTGCCAAAAGCCCGAGAGCTGTTGGAGATCTCAAAGGATATGAGGATGTGATAATGAAGAATAAAAATAGAGCCATAAAATTACAGCACAATGATTTTTATAGACATACACATGGTAATTGACTAAGACTGTGCAGATTTTTATTTTTATTTTTTTAAATACACTTTCATTTCTTGAATATGAAGTAGGTGTTTTAAGGTGTGGTAAATGCATCTGTTAGATTGAGGGCACATCTGGGTACCAGATGTGTCTGGCATACGAGAAAGAATTCCTGCTGTATATGATGTATAGCCACTGCAGTGACTGCATACATGTAGAGAAAAATGAACTGACTTTATTACTGGACTGGCACACTTAGTGCCTATTACATGCAGGCCAGTATGAGAAAATATATCTCTGTGAGGATTTTTTTCGACATATTACATCAGGCCTGATGAAGCATGTACTTTTCTTACCATTCTCTTTAATAATTTAGAGGTAGCTATTACAATTACAATTACAAATCCTGGTAGCCACATTTGACTACTGTAAGAAAACCTTGATTACATTTTTCTTTCCCACTAGTTTTTCTTATTATATTATTTCTTTTAATTCTTCTTCACCTGAGATGCTTTCAAGTTCTGTGCTTAATGCCTAATAGGGACCATATCACATGGTATTTCAAAGATTAGTAGGCCTATGTGGTATTCAGTTTTTAGCTAGATTCCTTTTTTGTACTCTTCTGTTGAGAGGATGTATTAACTGTGAGTGACTTTTAATAAACTTGTTTCATGAATTTCAGTTTTATAAATGCAAAAATAAAAGAATGTAAGGTAGCAGTCCAACAGATCCCAATGATTGGTGTCTTACACCAAAAATAACATAACAAAATATCACATGGAGGAAACAAAGCTAATCATCTTTGTATGTGTATAGTCTAAACATTAGAGGGAATTAAAGTGTAATATTTGTTCAGAGGACAACTCTGGCTCATATCTTATGTCCAAAATGAATTTATGACTTTATGGCATGAGAGTGTCTAAAGTAGCCCACGCCCTTCAACTATAACAGCTTCAACTCTTCTGTGAAGGCTTTCCACAAGGTTAAGGAGTCTGTTTACAGGAATGTTTCTTCCGGAAGCACATTTGTGAGGTCAGACACTGATGTTGGATGAGAAGGTCAGACTTACAGTCTAATTAATCCCAAACATGTTCTGTCGGGTTGAGGTCAGGACTTTGTGCAGGCCAGTCAAGTTCTTCCACACCAAACTCACTGGACCAGGAAGGGGCCATCCCAAAACTGTTCCCACAAAGTTGGAAGCATTGAATTGTCCAAAATCTCTTGATATGTTGAAGCATTCAGAATTCCTTTCACTGGAACTAAGGCACCAAGAGCAGGTCCTGAAAAACAACCCCACACCATAATCCCCCCTCGACCAACTTCACACTTAGCAAAATGCAGTTCTCAGACGAGTACCGTTCTCCTCCAAACCCTAGTCCATCAGATTGCCAGATGGAGAAGTGTGATTCATCAGAGAATGTCTCCACTGCTCCAGAGTCCAGTGGGAGCATGCTTTACACCACTACATCCAACGCTTTTCATTGCACTTGGCATGAATGTATGGTTCTGAAGCAGTTGCTCAGCCATGAAAACCCATTCCATGAAGCTCTCTACACACTGTTCTTAAGCTAACCTGAAGGTCACATGAAGTTTGCGGGTCTATAGCGACTGACTGAATAAAGTTGGTGACCTCTGTGCACTATCTGCCTCAGCATCCACTGACCCTGCTCTGTCATTTTACGTGGCCTGACACTTAATAACTTGTTGCACAGGTGGCATCCTATCACAGTATCACGCTGGAGTTTGCTGAGCTCCTGAGAGTGACCCATGCTTTCATAAATGTTTGTAGAAGTAGTCTGCATGCCTATGAGCATCTTATACACTTTTGGCCATGGGGATTCCTGAATTCAGTTATTTAGATGGGTGAGTGAATCCTTTTGGCAATATAGTAGGTCTATATGTCCTTCTGGGGAGAAATATTTTTTTATAAATTCAATTATAATGTTTCTTTAACCCAAGAAAGAAAACATAAGGAACAACACAAGGTGGTGACTTGGCCTCCAAATTCACTAGATCCCCAAATGGCCCATGTCCATTCTCTGATGAGTCACAATGGTTATGGAGGCACAAGGGAGACCTACACAATATTAGGATGGTGGTCATAATGTTATGTCTGATCAGTGTATGAATACTACTTCTTCCAATAGAGCCCTCTAAATCCTACACACTGATTCTTTAACACTGCTTATGTATAGCAAGATCATGATGGGTGCATTAAAAATCTAGAATTAGTTTACACTCTTTCAAATCACAGGGATACAGGGATGTGTTGTAGAAGAGACTATGTTGCATTACAAATACAAGCTCAGAGACCATTCCATCAATCATAAATAAGAAAGTACAAATTCAGCACAACCTACAGTCAGCATGCAGCAGTCAGACATGACTGATGACCACTTGGCACATATATTTCAGTCATCTGATGTAAGCTGGTTAAAATAATGAGGCAGTCATGATGTCAGAACTGGGAGGTGTAAACTGTTACTGAGACGGCTGCAGCTGCTCTCCGCTTCATCTTAATTACTGGTGTCTATCAGCAGCAAACTTTACTTTGAAAAGCTGGAACACGATCACATTTCCCCGTTTATTACTTACATGTGGCAGCTAGGCAAAAATGGACCGGCAGTAAACTGCATTATTTAGTGCAACCAATCGTGGCACTTGTTCATATCATGTGATTAGTGTTTAAAGTATTTTACTGAGAGGGTCGGGCCGTTGTCATCCGACTATGACTAATATATGAATATTTTCACTAAATTTTCACTAAATGTAAACTGAGTGTGTGTTCTAATGATCTAATATTTGCTTCTTCACTGACAATAATTTGTCCTTGCAGAATATGGAAGTTGTTGAACCACTGTTGGGTGGCACAGTTGTGAGGTAGTTCTCTCCGGGTAATCCCAGCTTCTTCCCACCATCCAAAGACATTAGGTTCATTGACGATTCTAAATTGGAAGTAGGTGTGAGTCTCAGTTTGCCCTATGATAGATTGGTGACCACCTCTTGATCAATGACAGCTGGGATACTAGGGTCGTGGGGGTTGCTGGATCCTATCCCAGCTGTCATCAGGGGGGTACACCCTAGACAGGTCGCCAGCCTATCACAGGGCTAAAACAGAGACAAACAACCATTCACACTCACACTCACACTCACACTCACACCCAGGGTCAATTTAGGGTCACCAATCAGTCTAACGAGCATGTCTTTGGAGGTGAGAGGAAGACAAACTACCTGGAGAAAACAGGGAGAACATCTAAACTCCACCCAGAAAAACCAGACTCAGACTCAAACCTAGACATAGACCTAGTAACTTATATAGTAACTGATTATATTGGAAACTTGTGTCCCTAGAGGTTTCTCATTTGCTGAGACCTGAGAAAACCCAAATGAGGACAGATCTCTGAGGCTGAATACAAGCCTCAGAGGTGATGATTCTCTGAAATGGCTGTGCCAATTGTCATCAGCATTGTTAACGCTGCGGGAATGAGTATGGATTTTAGTGTGGAAGCTCCACAACTCAATCTGGTTCAGGCTGAAACTGACAGTCTGATGGGAGATGGCAGCCAGGAAGCAGAGGTGCTGCATGTCTCAACCTGAGCGTTCGGAAGGAAAAGAGACGCAGTTAAGTGCTAGTGGTTTGGCACAATACGTAGGAAACATTGTGTATTTCTGAGAAGAGAAATGAAGCATAAATCATCAGAAACTTCAGTGGAAGCAACTCAAGTTGTATGTTTAAAAAAATGAATGACCCAAAGATGACTTGCGTTGAAGTCTAGTGGTAGAAGACTTTGAACATGAACCCAGAGGTAGATTAAACAGTTTAAATGAATAGCTCTACATATTTCAAGTGTTTAAAGGGTTTCGACCGCATAAAGACGCCATTCTTTCACAAGTTTTTTAAGTGTTTTTGGTGAGAAACATGAGAAGATTGAACATGCTTTGCACATATGATGCACTCATATATTTGTATTGTATATGAGGCTACAGCCAGTGTGGATGAGACAAACTCTGGATATAGCAAAGCTGGCTTTATCATAAACCTGCTGACCACAGCTTCAAATCTCACCGAAGATGTCACATCTCTATTGTTTAATACATACAAAACCCAAAGTTTTGGACAATATCTCAACTGGGGATGTATTATTTCCAGTGTTTTACAGGCAATGACAAGACATCAGGAAATTATCACTCCAGGCTTAGAAAAAAACTCTGGCACATAACTGCCCTGTAAAACCACAGGCTGCTGGTGGTTGGATTTATTTTATTATTTCTTTTAGCCAGGCAAGCATTTTTTTGTTTGTTTTTAGTCTTTGTTCTAAACAAAGATAACCAGCTGTTGGAGGTAGTCTTGAATGTACTGTATATTGTGATCAGTGATGAGCCAAATCATTTGGTTTTACGGGAAACGAACCAGCGTGGCTAAAGGTGTAATGTAATTAGTGGCATTAGTTTTAACACATCCATGTGTTGTATCATTACTGTTAACTATTATTGTTCATAGGGGGGCTAACCTTCGACCTCAGTAACATAAGACGTCCAGATGTAACAGATTCCTTGAAGCAAAGACAACATCTACATCACTGTTTTGGTGCTGCCAAAAGCTGATCATTAAAATTTTCTTTCTTTGATTTGGAGCATCCAGTTGATGACCTGATATGTTTCATGTCGTACTCTGGCTGGCTCACACGGCTTAGGCGCCATGTGGTAATAATGAGTGATAACATAAGTTAAGAGTGGCACCACGGCAACATCACAGATTTAATGAACTGATTTAAGTTCACGCCATAAGGTTTATCATGAATGCTTCCTGTATTTAGCAAAGCACACAATGATTTAATCTTAAATGGTTCATTCTTGAG
This sequence comes from Mugil cephalus, assembly GCF_022458985.1. Classification (NCBI taxonomy): domain Eukaryota; kingdom Metazoa; phylum Chordata; class Actinopteri; order Mugiliformes; family Mugilidae; genus Mugil; species Mugil cephalus. Next base: position 2,057,285 of record NC_061773.1, on the reverse strand, counting down.
CTTGGAGGAAAAACTCTGGGGGATGTCAACCTGTTACTTCGTCTGGCAAAAATGACAGATGATTTTTTTTTTGTCTTTATATTTACAGTGGACACGCCTTTAAGAGACAGGTTTTACTTTTGCAAACGATGGAACTTTTGTACCTTTTAGTTTTGTTTTGTAGCTTTTAATTTACAACCTATGAAATGCCACTGAAAACAATTCCCACAGATTGCAGCTCTCCCATGCACAAACGTTTCAGATGTGTCAAAGTGCAAGTGCACAGCCAGCTTCCATTGTCTCATGAACTTCCTATATTTATATCCATAACACTGATATTTAATTGCTCAAGACATTCTGTTGTTGAGTCGAATGTGTGCTTTGGATTATTACTATTCTGCCGAAAGTGACTGGTACTGGTACTTGGAGCTATTTGCGATTCAGTTCCAGCCAAAGACATGCATCTCAAACACATGATACTGTGATCTCCATGCTTCAGAGAGGGCGTGGCATAATTTTTGCTGAAATGCTGTGTTGCTTTTGTACCAAGGATACCTTTTTATAATTTAGGGTGAAACAATACATCATCATGGAAGACTGGATATAGGTTTTTGAAAAGATTTGCAAGACCTAATAGATGCTATTGTCGGCCTCTCTAGAGCCTCCCTGGCTAGCTTTTTTTTCTTCTTTGTCTTCTCATGAAGGTAGGAGAGACATCCTGTTACTGACAATGTCACTGTTTCCACTTCCTGGTGACTCTGAAGGCCAAGTTCCATGGTTTATCTAAAAAAAGGTACCTGCTAAAGGTGACCATATAGAGATTGCGACATTATTGAAAGCTTTAAGTATTTAATCATAGGCTGCTGTAGTTTGGGAGAGGACATGCTCGCCGTCTGGGGACTGAGCAAACACTTTTGTGTCAGACTAGGCGTGTGTTTCACATGTATGTTAAACACATGTTCACAGATGGACTGTACCCTACATGTTCAAATAAGAACACGCTGTACCAGACTGGTAAAAATCCCATTCTGTCAGGTACATTCAGATGTAATCAAGATCTTTGAATACTAGGCACATGTTTATGTAATTCACTGAAAATTTTATTAAAAAGACATGAATTAGCTGGTACTATATGTTATAATTTGGAAAAGGGATTCATTGACGGATTTGTAGGTTCAGAAGTGAAATGATTTCTAATTATCGTGGAAAAAAAAACAAAACAAAAAAAGTTCCCAGTGTCTATGTTTCAATTTTGGCATGTGCTATCCTGTTCATAATCACCACAGCCTGCAGCAGACAAAGGCCTTCAAACTTGCTCCGTCCCGTTTGCAAACTCCTGACAGACTAAAGTACCGACCTGTAACATACAACTAAAAATGGTAAAACCAACACAGAAAGCTACCGTTAAGGTTAGAGATGCCTTTGATTTGAACTTCTCAGTATAATAATAATAGTTGTTTTAGTATTTGATTAACACCAGTTGTGGTTAATTTGTGTTTTTTATGAGTAAATTAGGTTTAATTGCACCCAGGAGAATTGTTAAGTAATCTAAAAGTGACTTTAAACAAAATTACCATCATTACATTTTTATTTTCTCAGCCAAAACAGGTTCTACCTTAAACTCCATATGACTGAATTTGAATGCTCTGCACTGCATGGGGCAATTATAACTTTAAACCAGATGATGACCCCAAGCAAACAAGCCAGATGTGGACTGTTGGCAATCTTCACTGCATATTAAACTGAGTAGTTTTAACATTACATAAACAGTTTAGGCATTTCATTTAGGTTTTTAAAACTAAAACAAAACTCTGCGGCCCAGTTTCATGAGGTAATATAATAACAACCTTTTTAAATCTTAGGTTAAAAAGAAAGAAAGCTGTAAACTGTTAATAGTATCGTAACTTCACGTATAATGAGCAAAAAATGATTGAATTTTCAATTTTGGTTTAGTTTTAAATTTTTGTTTTTACTAAGACTTCACAGTTTTACAGGAAATCCAAAACTAAACTTGAGTTTGGCAAAAAGAGAAGAAGATCATTAAAAAAATATTCAAATGTATTAAAAAAAAGAAAAAGAAAGCTTCACAAAGCACTTCATGAATCTATCCTGAATAGAAATCCTTTTATGATTTCTCCTCTGATGCTGTTCCGTGTGAGCTGAGGAATGAAAATGATAAATTATGGGGAAAAGAAGGCACAAAAAAAAAAAAAATCATCAATACAAAAATAAAAACATCACTGTTCATCGACTGAACCTACAGGTCATCTGCTGTGTTTCGGTGACTGCATATGACCGTTTCAGTTTAGTCCAGACTGTTTGGTCTCAATGCGAATCCTCGACCCTCCGGAAAACTGCAAGGAAGTTCTTCCCTCCATTTCTCTGCACTTTCTTTCCTTCTTCTGTACACGTACCCAGACGACTTATGATGACATCATCAGCCTGCCAAAATAAGGTAATAAAAATAGTGAATCACTTAAAGGGACGCAATGCACACAAGTTTTTTTTTCCTCAGTGTTTTTTACTGCAACATTTGTGGAAACTCACATGACCACTTTTAAATCTGTCCATATTGACTTTATGTTGCTAGAATAGAAGATTTAACATGATTAGCTCAGCATAGCATAGCATAGCATAGCATAGCATAAAGACTGAAAATAGGAGAAACTATTAGCTTGGATGTGTCCAAAGTTAAAAAAAAACATGAGTCTAGTAACATGCTAATTGAATTCAATAATGGGCCATGTTTCAACGTATACAGAGACATTATGATCACCATCCTAATATTGTGTAGGTCTCCATTGTAAACTGATCAGAGAATAGACATGGGTCTTCTGAGGGTGTCCTGTGGTGTCTGGTAACAGAACGTTGTTAGTGGGGGTCTTTGGATCCTATGGGTTGAGGGGAGGGGCCTCTGTGGATCATCCCACAGATACTTGATCAGTTTGGGATCTAGTGAATTTGGAGGCCAGGTCAACACCTTGTACTGTTCTTTGTGCTGTTTTTTGAGTTGTTCCTAAAGCGTTTCTGTGTCAGGCTGCGTCATGCTGGGGATGGCTGCTGCCATCAAGGAGTGTCATTGCTATGGGGTGGAGTGCACACAAAACTTTTTTGAAAAAACAGACTTTTTCAAAATCAGAAAACTACAGTTTCTTCTTATCCTAATTAAGACGTCTTTTCCTCTCATGAGCAAATGAATAACCAAGTGTCCGTGACCTGTAAACACAGGGATGAAAAGCTCCACGTACCAGTTCTTCCTCCGAGACACGTGTGAACAGTGGATGTTCTGTGAAGTGCTTCACCATCCAGAGGTGGACTTCCTCCACATCTGTGATGGTATACACCAAACCCTGACATGAACGGAAAAAAAAGCATTGAGGTGTTAAGACAAAAAAAAAAAAAAGGTCTTTAAACAGTCATTTCAGATCCTGAGTTAAGTGGTTTTATCACCTTTAGAGCGAGATAAAAATAACGTACAGTCAACACAGAGGTGAATCACCTGTGTCAGTGGAGTTTACTTTGGAGATAAAATTACTAGAACAAGGATTTCTTAGAAAACAGCAATGGCACAGATTTCCACACCAGTGAGTGTCCGCACGTATGGTCCCCCCCCGCCCCCCCCCCAGAGAAGACAGGATGAGGTTGAGAGACACATTAATCACCACTGTTTACTGTTTCTGGTGTAGTCTGGCAACAATTTAGATATAAAAGATAGTTAGTATTTAAAAAAAAAAAAAAACTTGGGTAAATTTTGGTATGGAACTGCCTCTATAATTGAGCATATTCCTGACAACCTGCCCGCCCACCAGCACAGTTTTGGCCATGTGCCAGTGCTGAGGGCCCTTGCAGGGCTTGCAGGCACACACAACATATGCAGTGCGCAAATGCATCGATGCACACACACACACCGGAGGAAAAACGATAAAGACAAATTTAGACACAATCCCTCCATTGTTCCTGCGACCTCCATCAGTGTTCGCGCCCTCTTCAAGGGTCCCACTGCTGCTTGGACAGCTCTGACAGACGGCAGCTGGGTGTGTACAGACGTCAACCAGCTGCAGGCCACACTGGTTGCTCAACTTTATTTCAGTGAATTCATGGATTTCTGCTCAGTCGACTGATAAAAGAAGCTGAAGAAATGGCACAGTTATTTTCCACTGCGGAAGAGTTTTTTTTAGGGGAAAGGAGTAGAGGCAAAGTTCTTATTTGCATATGTATATGTGTATATGTAACATCGCCCACAAAAATCACATAAATGAATGAGCCACAGAGCTGACAGGTTCCTTCACTGCAATGACTGTGTGCTCTGTAATTTATTTTGAATGAATATCTCCAACTTTGTATTACAGTTGTAACTATTCACTGGAGGACTGAATGGGCGTATGAGCCATGACACCGCAACTGAAGGTTGGTTGGTGTCGGTGAGCGTCCGAGGGCGTACCTTTTGAGATGTGTCCCGCCTCTGTAGGTGGTCTATAGTGTTCTTTGTTTTCCAGTTTGCAAATATTTTTTCACAAACATGGACATCTGATCAAAAGACTGTATCAGCATTATACGGGAAAGCCCAGTTTGTAGCTCTCCTCAACTTCCTTGCTGGTCCAAGCTCTTCTGGACACAGACTACTGCCACCTACTGGTATGGAGAGTTACATACTAGTTTACATTCATTTGCTTTTGTGCATCCAGGTCCTTATCCTGGTTATAACCACACCTAAATTTTTACAGACAATAAGAACAGAATGATGATGAAAGTGAAATATTTACATTTTTTCTGTAAACCTGCAGCAGAGCTGAAAGCCAAATGTCACTGGTTAAGAGAATAGACTTGAGCGAGGGACATGAAAATTCAAGAATCTTTTTAATTGGATATAAGATTATTAGATGACCTTTAGTGCAGGATGAGTCAACGTTTTCACAGTTTTCCTAATGTCTAAAAAATACCATTAAGAATACCTACATACTACTTTTTTTTTTGTCATTGCTGGGACCATAGACTTCATAGAATGTATGAAGATGGACAAAGCAAGTAGAGCTCCCCCTGGTGACTGGCTGCAATATACATCATAAGCGCCATCTCCTCCATGTTAGTTGATGAACTTGGCCTGAACTAAAACACTAAAACACACATCAATTTTTTTTTTTTTTCAAGGATGGTTTCAGTCACTTTAGGTAGTTAATATAATGCCAATTCATAGTCAAGTGTCCATTTTTTTGACAGATTTAATTTTAGTTATTTTAGCTACATATGTGACATCATGATAACTATTAGTTATGAGGGCAAACCGCCCCATGAAGCGGTCCTGTAGGAAAAAATAAATCAATAAATAAGTATAGTGTATAATCCAACATTTTTTTGTGACTGGTGGAGGTAGAACAGAGTGCAAATGAAAGACAGGAAGGAGTCTGGGGGAAGTGGGGGAGGCGAGTTCAAACTCTCAAGATGGAGGCATCCATATCCCTGGGATACTGGTGTCACTTTGGCCAATGGAAGAAAGTGGGGACACATTGTCCATATTTTACGGTTGGGATAGACAGGGGTACATAGGGGAAATACAACACAAGTTATATACAAGTATCATATATTAAAATACAATTTTTTTTAAATTAATATACAAATGCTTCTCTATAGAACTGTCAACAAAGTCATGCTTGCATTTGAGAGGTTAAAGTCAGAGTTTTAAAATGACAGAGATGGTTATAAAAATTTATCTGTCAACTTATTTATCATTTCATTGCTAGTGAGAACAAGTGTCACTTGTATACATACCCCAACTCTCAGTGTATAGGCATACTCTGCCAACAAAGTGGGACTAATGATCCTCCACTTGTGCTTGGTCTTTTTGAAGTGAGGGTCTGGGAAGAGGAAGAACATCTTACTGAGCTGAAAGATAAAAAAAAAAAAGAGAAAGAGAGAAAGATTGCATTCAGAAAAGTGTTTTCCTTTAAACTCTCATCATTACTTGATGTCATTCCAGCACATAACAACACATAGCAAAAAAAAAAAAGAAAAGAAAAAAAAGGTAAATTAAAATAATCTTGTAATCTTGTTTTATGAGTGATCGGGTGTAGACTGTATCAATTTAAAATAAAATCCTCTACAGACCAAAAAGAGAAGAAATGTCTCTGCATCTGATCTAAATGCAGCCACCATAATTATATGCGGTTGCCTGTTAAGCGTTGTGGATTAGAAAAGTGGAATTTCCCTCCTTGACTTATTATTTTTTTTTGTTCCATAAAGCTCCCCATGTCTCTGTCTTTGACAAATGCACAAGTGCAGACTCCATTGACATTAGTCTGGCTGATATATTAAAAAATGTAATTCCAGTCACTTTTTATTAGTTAAAATAAATAATGTCAGGTATAGACAGAAAGATGTGGGGATAATCACCGGGGACGGCTGCAGCCTCAGGGCCCTCCATCAATGCTGATGGCAGATGGAAAAACCTTGACACTTGGAATTATTTTAGCTTACAAAACATACTAAGGGAAAAAAAAAAAAAGGTCTTTCGAATATGCTGCTTCGACACTAGAAACAAGTCAAGCATGCGAGAAGGATCGGGGTGAAATTTATGAAGAACGAGTGGGTGGTCTTCTCTTAATTCTTCTAACTCTGAAAACCTGTGCTAACAAAGACAACTAAGACCAAAGCAAGACGCAGCTACAGTGTTCATCCAGGTAAATTAATCAGAATCAGAACGCCTTTGTTGTCTTTGCATGCAGTAAAACAGTTTAAAGTCGTCGCCTATGTGAGCTTATGAATGATTTAGTGCAAAAAAAAAGTCAAGCTCTCAACCTGTGTTCAAACTATGCAGAGATCCTCCCAAACACCCCAAACCTCAGCTTGGCACAAAGCCACAGTCACACAACATAAAAAGACTCGAAATACCATACGAACACATAAAAAGATGACATCAACGTATATGCTTCTATATGAAACACCTATATAATATGATTCCATAAATCTGCCACATGTGTTACAGAAATCACTCCCTTGTGCTCATTTCTGACTTTATACCCGCTCGGGGCAAGTGAGGTGAGTTGTCTGTTTTTTTTTTTTCTTTTTTCTTTTTTAATAAATCAAGGGTACCTAAATTAACCCTGGTACACTAAGCCCCACTGTGTAATCTAATGCGAGTTTCAACAAGTCATAGATTACTGCAAATAACTGGAACGGATAAATGGCGTCTTGCGCTGCTCTATGCTCAGCTGATGCGATGCCTTGTGTGTCAGTCAATGACCCCATTGTTGTGAAATCCTTAGATTTATTGAGCAATCTGTAAAGATTAATTCAGGCCATATGTTAAACATGTGGAAGGTAATTCGCTTGTTAGTCAGAAACATTTGGCTTTTGTGTTCTTGTTACCCCTAGCCACACTGTCAGCTTTCATTCAGGATTATTTCCGCTACGTTGTATGAGCTAGTAATGAACTACAGAACTTTTGTACATGTCATTAAACAATTACACACACTTTACAAAAAATATCTGATAATCAGTATAAGTCAGAGGTGACTGCTCAGCTGGATTTAGCAAAAAGGATTTGTGGCAAGAGATAAATGGACCAACACCAGAAAAACAGTAGATTAAAACTTATATAGAAACATACATAAAAAATGGCTCTGTACAAACCAGTCATGTGATCACTGACATAGCTGCAGATCATGGATAGAACATTCAAGGCTTTGCCATGTATACTTTGCACAATGATATCTTTTTATATGCGATCTAAATCCATGTATTGTATATTGCATTTTTAGTTGTTATTTTTTTTCAGTTGTAAAACTGTAAATGCATTAAATGTAATGTTATACAGTATATAGGCTCAATTGCCACGCCATTAGATACACCAGTTAAAATAAAACCATTCTAATATAACCGTCCTGCACTCGATCCCATCTTCATGTCTGTTATAATGTTAAACTCATGCTGAAATGGTGTAAGAAATGTAACATGTCTACTGCTGCAAACCACAGCCTCCAATATGGAAACATACTTTTATCAACAGCTCTCTCAGTTATAAACAAATGCTGAATGCCATGACCTTCCCATACATTCTGTGGTTATTTTAACTCTAGGGTTCTTACAGTTGATATCAAAACAAATGTTACTCCTGGTGGTCTCATTTTATCAAGCAGATCATTATTTTCTGCCTGCAGATGAATAGCTCGCTGCTCACAGAAAATAAAATAAATACACTTCAGCAGTCCAACAGCTTTCAAGGTAACTGGTAAAGTAGCTTAAAAGTGTTCAAGGAGAGCTCTGGGGATTACAGAGAGAAACCAGGTCACTGATTCTGGTTCATAGTTGGGGAATGACCCGTTCGTTCTCCATCAATTTAGATCTATCTGGTCCTGTCTGTGCTCAGGATGCTTGTGCAGCACCGTTTCAAAATTTAAAGATAAACTTGTCCCGCACAGAGTTAGTGCATGAACCAGTCTGAACTGAGTTACACCAATGAAAGAGTGTTTACTTGCCATATTATTTCCAGATTTTAGGATCAAATCTTAAGTGTGGAGGAAGATGTTTGAAATGAGTGCATCATTATTAAACTGCAGTGCATGCATAAGCTTACATTTTTTGTGTTCTTTACGCTACAGAAAACATTAAATGAAAATGTAACGTGAAATGAGTCTAAATCTGTACGTAATAAAATCAGCCACATCAGAAATAATGTCAGTCACAGTGAAACCAACAGTCAAGACGTAGGACTCAGGATCTTTTTGCAGACACTGAATATATTATTTCTGATTATAGTTTCATTACTGTATATATATGTATCATTTAGCTGTCTGCTAAGAATTAGCCTTTCTATCTACACAGGCAGCACACAATTTTCTTTCATTGTATGTGGTGTGTTTCTCCTGTACAAATAGCACTGTCACAGACAAATCAAACACTGATAGTAGAGATGAGTGGCAGCCGCCATAGGTTATCCTACACACTAAGTAACGGAAGGGAGAGAGGGGGGCATTCATATGGGAGGAGCCAGTAATCTCATCACTGGATGCCACTAAGTCATCCTACACACTGCATGATTAACTTCCACTCATAGTTATCTTTCCAAAAGCAAAATATTCATGGATTTCTCATTAGTGAGAGAATGAATGCTGCCGAACTACGACTGGGAAAAAAGTCAAGGGGGGTTTCATGTCATGTGTACTCAGCACAATTTAACATAAACAATTTAATCTTTCTTCTGTTAAATATCTAATAACATTAGAAAATGTCGTTTGATTATTTTTATTTTTGCGTTTTTATTTTTTTGTTCAGTTGAGTAAGCTATATGCCTGTTGATATGAATTTGTCGTTCATAGACAAGTAAAGCAAAACTGGAGGCAGCCATGGTTTTTTTTTGGCAATGCTTTGTGCACAGAAATCGCAAATACATTCTACTCCAGCATCCAGGTAGGAGCGAACACACCTGTCTCATCTAATGTGTCGTCAAACAGCAGCAAATGCTCAGATGCAAACCCACCTGTCCTTTAGAAAAGAAGTTTGGGAGGTACTTCATGGCATTGCTGCGAAGGCAGGCAATGTTCTGGTAGCTCCCCGGCTCAGAGGTACGCAGCGACTGGATTCGATCCCGAACATAATCTGACACCTTCACCCGGATCTCCAAACCCAGCATGAGTTTATCTGGGAAAAGTGGAGATAACTCCACTAGAGTGGAGAGAAGGTAAGGAGCCATGAAGACAGAAACATGCAGTTAATGTAGAGCAAGACAGTGATGACTGTTAGGGGTCAGATCAATGGTGCAACTACCTAAAAGCCCCCCGTATCCACATCCTATGTCTGCAAACTCAACACGAGGGCTCTCTTTCTCTGATGTGTTGCCAGTAAAGAAGTGTGGATACAGCTTGGACCAGTCCATTTCCTCTGGACACAGAGGACTGAGGAGGGAGGAGGAACAGACAGGAATACAAGTTTCAATCAAATGATCACCTGCTGTAGAATTAGTGTCTTTAAAAAATGCTGAGGATTCAATCCTGTGGATTATTTATCATAATGTAGGAACAGTACATTGTACTACTGTGAATGAAGATGTTTGAGTAGAATGTTAAGTTGTAGGCCACTAAAAACTTTTGTTTACACTATGTTTGTTTTGTTTTGTTTGGCTAATGACATTGTCAACATGTTATTTGTCAACTTCTACTTTGAACCCTATCAGGTACTAGAATAAAATCAAATGATCATCGTGCTATAATGTATTAAACTCAGACACATGGGCAGTACTCACTATTCAAACGTGTGGTGAGCCATCGGGTTTGAATGGGCTCGCTGTCTGTAGTAACGCTTCTGCGGCAACGACGAACTCATGTTCGGTTCAAATTAGAGACGTTACCCCCGACGATATTTAGTCTGTCCACGAAATATTAAATGAACACCAGTGTCCACGTCTGATAGCCACTTTGAGAGAGTCACGCTTGTTTCTACTTAGTTTACCAGCGTTTGTGAGTCGCGGAGTTTCTACGTCATCACAAAGCGTCTGGCCGAGTTGCCAGGTTTGTTGACACCATCTGAAACAGAGGTGTTGGGCAGTTTATTGGATTAGCAAACCATATTTAGACGTATTGTTCGTAGTTCCATTCGACTAATACAGTGGTTTTATTCTGGCTTATTTTTGTTTTCATTTCTAACATGTACCGCATTAGTTTAAAAATAATTGTTCCACGGACTAATCATTATGGTTGATGTGAATGAAATCAGGGCAAATATGTCTTTATAAAATACATAAAAAATAAACCGATAAAGACAAACGAACTCGTATTTATTTAGCACTGTTATACAAAAGCTAATCTTAAAGTCATTCCTAAAGGAAGACAGTTGGTTTGGTAGTTTCCAAGTGATGCATGTTCTTTTTTTAACATGCCTTTATTGGGGGGAAACAAACAAACAAACAAAATAATACTACTACTACTACTAATAATAATAATAACAAAAATGAAGACCTTTAAAGAAATCTACAATTTATTAGCAGTATCCAAATGTGTGTAAGCGAAATAATTTCAATTTTAAAGAGAGAAGCATTAAAATATATGAAATGGAAATACACTAGCTGTCATTAGTAATTTTCTAACTCATGTGGTCCATGTTCACTTGTATGGCAAAACACAAATCCGTTTGACTGATTATCTAAAGTATAAAACTGACCGTGTGACTATTATATCTCCTGATTCCTGCAGTTTCCTCTGTATGCTGTCAAAGTCATCTACTATCCTTCTCATCAGCCTGTCAGGGATGTGCTAACTCATTCAAGTGAATTACCTTGGTATAAGAATCATGTATTTTCAAACAACTTTCCTGCAATAGTTTCCTTGCAGTAGTGTTAAATGTGTTTCCTAATAGATGAAAAAAAACACAAACCTTTCTGTGCAGTTTAATCAAATCTTTATTACAAAACATGAATTCTGTGTATTGTAACCAACTGTGCCACATTTAAAGTATGACTGGTCTTTCTAAATGTCTGAATCATCGGTGCTGTTTCATGTTAGAATAGCACAAAACAACCACATCATGGCGATGTAGAAATCAGGTGTGGTGGTGGAGTTTTATATAAGTGTTATTTCATCTTCAGAAAGTAAATCATTGGAATCATTTGTCATGGTGGTACAAAAAAAAAAGAAAAAAAAAATTCATTATTTCACAGTTTTTATGCTTAAAGACTAAGGTAATACGTGTTCTCCTTTTCTCAAGTCTCAGTAATAAATAATTCTCGCTGTCTTGAGTTCAGGGAGAATCAGATCACAAATAGGATGTCTCAAAGTTCATGGCAGTGTTTGAATGGCCCCAATCAGCACCTTACACATTGTAGCACTTTAGTCTGCAAACCTCATACAGTGGTCACTCTCATGACCACCTCATGGTTGGTCCTGTTCAGGCTGTTGGGTCTTAGCTGGCTGAGGATATGCAAAATAGTGTAGCCACAGTGGTGGTGGAGAATAGTCCTGATGTGCCGACTTGTCCTGCTGCTGCCATCTGTAACAATGTGAGGAGAGTCCCTTTCAACATGACCAGCGCCTTTACTGCAGGAGCTGATGGGGTCCCCTAAGTCCTTTGCCTTTTCATAATTCAGTACTTTCCACTGCTGGTTCACAGCCTGCCAGCGCTTGAAGATCCGGTAAACAGATGATCCTTCGTGGATTATAAGCCCTGGTTGTAAAGCACATGGGTTAATAGGGTTACATACAGACAAACACTTGTTTGTTCAGCAGGAATCAGAAAACTCTAAGAGGAACAGAGGGCACAGAGTTAATACGAACTATAAGTTCTCAAAAATAAAAAGATTAAATGTACCAGGCTTGTTTGTGGTTGTGAAAAACACATGATGAAAATCTCTTCACAAAACAAATAAAAAGGCAGCAAAGACGCTCATTGTTCTCGTTTATTATTTACTTTGGGTCACTCTCAAAGGTTTTAATGAATACATGCAATTCATGTTTAATTTTAAAACAATTTTCTTTCATTCATTCATTATTATTATTTTATGATTTTGATTTTATGTGAAATTTCCCAGTTTGGTATTAATAAAGCATCTATCTATCTATCTATCTATCTATCTATCTATCTATCTATCTATCTATCTATCTATCTATCTATCTATCTATCTATCTATCTATCTATCTATCTATCTATCTATCTATCTATTTTATTTTATTTCATTATAATTTAATTATTAACTGACTTACGCCTACTTTTCTTTTTTATTAATTGTTCTTTAATTATTATTTTTCTTTTTGTCTGCAACTGAGCTACTGTGACCAAACAGTTTCCCTTGTGTATCAATAGAGTCTGTCTGAGTCTACGCCCACAGAGTCATGCAGTCAGCTTAGATGTACATGACTTAACTGATGCACGTTCTTCTTGATACACTTTGTAAAAAACTTTTTGTGCAAATACTCAATTAATTTGCACTGATGACGAGGATGAACACTATCGGTATAGCCCCTATAGTAATTACCAAAGATCTGTAACAGCAGAAAAGTCACCGCTAAATATCTGTGACTAGATTTGTTGATATTCAGTAAGTATGTGTGTCTTACCTATACAAACTATGTCCATGAAGCCGTACATGCCGTAGCATATCTGGAAGAGCAGGTCTTGTCGCTGCCATTTGGCCGATGGACTGAGAGAGGACCACACCAACCAGGAAATACTTGCGATGAGGAACAGAGAGCCCAGGATAATGGCCGCAATCTGCACCTTTTCAATCACAGTCAGAGAGATGGCCTGCCACTGGACAAGGACAGAGAGAAACACACAACAACAAAAACAAAATTACTGAAACTGGAAAAAAATTGCAAAATGCTTCCTGGTAATGTGAGATTATAGTGCATCGTTTGTTTCTGCCAAAATCAATTTGTTGCTGTAGCGCTGAAAAACACCATGCTTCTTCATGTCAACTCACAATTCCTAAATGGCTTCAGTGATTTCAGAGAAGAATCAGTCACAGTGCTTGTGTCGCAAGTTTGAAAGTGAATTTAAGAATAAAACCATAACAAAACTAAACACACTTCTCTTTGTGGTGCTTTTCTGATGTAGGATGTATTGGAAAAACACATGCTCTTCATCATTATCATCATGTCTTTGATCATTTCATTAGTAGGCTATGTATAGTGTTATAATGGTAATTGTATTTTAACTGTTGAAACCCTCTGTTGCTTCTTTGAAGGAATCCAGCTTCTCTGTCCTCACGTCAAGTCTTTAGAGGTTGAAATCACGGAGACATCAGAATGCTGACAAACACTGACCAGCTACAACTTTATGACCACTGACAGGAGAAGTGAATAACATTGACCATCTTGGGACAATTCAGTGTTCTGCTGAGAAACTTTTGAACCTAGTGTTCAGTCCAGTGGATCTTACTTATGCATGCACTGCACACCTAGATACCTAAAAAGATACAAAATCCTAACAAAGGCACTGAATGGCCTTAGAAATACAGTCGGAAGCATCGTTCGCAACTTCAAACTTAAAGGCACTGTGGCTACACTAAGTAGATGTGGAAAAGGTAGGATATCAACAGCTACCAATGGACTCCTGAGGAGAAAGGTAGTTAAAAGGCCTCGGCTGACTGAAAAACACCTGCAGGCACTGAGGTTTCAGTTTCCACACTAAGGAGCTTATTAACATATTACATGTGATGTCCAAGAGAAATCTTAAGCAGCCGTTAACTATAGTAACCATAATAACTATAATTATGGCAGTATTATCTTAGTTATTTCCAGAGGGAACAGCTGTTTTGTCAGACCTTACTAAAGTCAGACAGAAAATAAAATGACATGTGCAAGAGCATTATTAGTCTGAGTTCGTCTGACAACAAAAGCCTGTCCCACACGTGCCATGATCTGTTTTGAGGCTTCAAGAAACGTGTCATGCTTATGTCTCCTGATGAGTTTGTCACTATGCTCTTTAGACATGTTTCTAGTGAATAATGGGCACAGTATTTACTTATTATGTGGTGGAAATAATTTCCCTTTGAAATTAATTGACTCATGTCTTGCCACTAGTCTCCTTAACATGGCTGGGGGGGGGTTGCCATGAACGCGCATCTTCCTATGAGAACCCTATCTTTTACCTCTTCTCCATTTTTATCATAAAACAGTATAAATATCTGTGTCGGATGTCAGTGCAAGGGACCTGGACAAAGTCACTCATAATGTCTCTATGGCAACACTGCATGACCTCTACTGTACATCACCACATTAACTTTAAGATCAATGACCCCAAATGTGATCACTGTGCCAAAATCTGGCAAAGTAAAGTTTACGCCTGGCCCACTGCCATAAAGCCTAACGTTAAGCACTGTATTCATATCACTTCCACAGTTTTCCATAGGGGACATTAAAGACAGATGGGTACAGCACTCAGTACACAGACTGTACCTGCAGCGGGTTTTTGGTGCTGATGGCTAGGACCTCGTACTTGAAGTAGCAGAGCTCACAGCTCCAGGAGCCCCTCTCACTGATCCAGCGGATAAGGCAGGAGTGGTGAGTGCAGCGCACAGAGCCATTACAGCGACACGGGCTCAACAGCTCCCCCTGCAGGACGCAAAACACAGCTGCATGACAGATTGAGTTTGATTTAACGACTGTCAGAAAACAATCCTGTCCCCAATGTTGGTTCGTTATTTTGCTTTAAACTTCACAGTGAAAGGGTTGTAAGGGTTACTAAACCTCATCATATAAAATAATATCAATAATTAGGACAAACTGCCATTAATTATAATATATATTATACACCAATCATGCATTATGACTACCTTCCTAATATTGTGTAGGTCTCCCTTGAGCGTCTAAACAGTTGTGCCTCATCAGAGAATGGACATGGGTCTTCTGAGGGTGTCCTGTGATGTCTGGTAACAGGATGTTGTTAGTGGGGGCTTTGGGTCCTATGGGTTGAGGGGAGGGGCCTCTGTGGATCATCCCACAGATACTTGATCAGTTTGGGATCTAGTAAATCTAAAGGCCCGGTGTGTGTCAGGCTGCATCCTGCTGGGGATGGCTGCTGCCATCAAGGAGTGTCATTGCTATGGGGTGGGGGTGTCTGGTCTGTTCTAGGTGGTGGTAGATGTCTAAGTGACATCCACATTAATACCAGGTCCCACAGTTTACTAGCAGAACATTGTACTGTCACGAGATCCTCAATGTTATTTACATCTCTTGTCAGAGGTTTTATTATTGTGGCTCAGAATATGATAAAAGTCATTATTTTACAGTGAATTCATCGCCATAACTATATACTTGATGATAAACTGCATTTGGTTTTATCAGAGTTTAAACGTGACAGCTAACTAATCTCTAGTCTATGATCCTCGGGTCAACTGAGCTTTCCTGGTTCAGAGATTGACATGTTCTGAGACTGTGTCCGCCGGTCTGTTTTACAGGGAATATTCAGTTTAGCAACATAGATCTACTTCTCTGCAGTAATGTAGGCATTTTCTGTGTTTGTTTTTTTTTTTTGTTTGTTTTGTTTTGTTGGACAGCCCCCATCATTGGTAACAGGGTCCTGTAGCCTCTCTTTTCTGATTCATCTAGGATGTTATTGACTCTCCATCTTGTCTGTAGCACCTCACTCTGCTTCACTGTCATGTTATACTTTGAACAACTTTCACCAGCGTCGCTGTGCTGCTGTCATGTCTTTGAAATCATTTCTTGTAATAAGGACATCAGATGAACTCTGTGAATTATCAGCACAACCCAATATTATTCCAAGTGTTCATTCTCTAGAGGTCCACAGCGGCAGTAGCTCAGGAGATAGAGCACTCGTCCAATATCGTTTGTTGTGTCCTTGGGGAAGACACTTAGCCCACCTTGCTCCAAGTATGTATCCACTGGCGTCTGACTGCAAGAGAGTGATGTTTCGTGGTTGGGGAGGCCATTGGCGTGGACTGCCAGTCACGTTTTCATGAGTGTGCCCCAGAGCAGCTGTGACTACTGACGTAGTTTACCACCACCAGGGTGTGACTGTAATAATGTATCGGCCTGTAAGCGCTTTGAGTGTCTATGATAACGCATTATTATTATTATTATTTTTTTTTTTTTTTTTATTATGTCTAGGTATACATACAATGCTATTTGTATTGTTGAGTGCAATGACATTTATAGCATGATATTTACTTGTAGAATCTTTTTTTTTTCATGGACATTCTCTAGAGCACTATATTATAACATCAAGAGATTTACAACGATATAAAATCAGATCAATGTTTAGGATGAGATCCTCAATAATGAGCTTCCTATCCGAGACATTTCCCAAGGAAAGTGTCTGGCATTTGATCCACATTTAATTACAGCTAATTAGGGTATACAAGCAAACGCACCTCATCATTGTCAAGATATTTCAAGCATAATGTGAGATGAACGCGGTTACGCGTTGAGTTGAAAATATGAGTGGTTGATGCATTTTGTGCATAGCATCAACTGTCCTCAACAGCACAAAGAACACTTTTACATCTTGAGCTGCCAGCATTCAAGACATGCGCTCATTATGAGCAGTATCCACTGCTGCTTAATAACTTCGTCTGACTACAGTTTGCTTTTCTCATGTCACGTTCTGAAGCCTCAAAAGAAATCATGGGATGTCTAGCGTAGGTTTTTGTTGTCAGTGTGAGGCTCCCCGAGGCCCTTCAGACTGACAACACTGTTGTACATCTCACTTTATTTTCTGTCTGACTTTAGGTGATGTACTGGGTCTTTAATTAGTCCGGTATCTGGAGGGGAAACAAAAACTTCCCTGCTAAGCCTGTCTCTTCAAGGTTGATTTCCTCCATTAGACTTTGATGTGCTCGGACCTCCACACTACAGACAAGGGTGATGTCTTTCTGTTGTTAAGACTTCAGCCGTACTTTGTGTGACCTAAAGGATTGATCGCAGGTTCGATCCCTGCAGTAACACTTTCTACTAAAGAGTCTCTGAGCAAGGTTGGACACATGATGCATTCACTCAATTGAATGATAATGAGTGCAAATAAGCACTTTTATGTCGGAAAACCATTCTTCTTCCTTGCTTTCTTTTTTTTTGGACACTGAATCTGTTACATTGAGGACTTCATTTGTTCACTTTCCCCAGCGTTTTCTTAACTGGTGCCCTCTCTCTGTCCACTGCCATTTTCAAATTCCGAGTGAAAGATGAATTTCCTATGTTCAGTTTTAGTCACTCTAGATTTTTTAGTTTGCAGACCCAGGGCAGACTCAATACACTCAGTACTTAGATAAGTAGTAGATTTTGATGAGTGATATCCTCATCTTTTCTTTGTTGTCTTTGTTTAAGGGGAACTGTCACTGGTTTCACACATCAAAGTCTGTCTACAGGTCCTGGTGCATGTGTGGGAATGTTGTTATGAAGCCTTTTGTGGGCCCGCAGGGAGTTGGCTGAAGTCACTTGAGTGACATGTCGAGTCGAGTGCTGTCACTTGCCAAAATAGTTCTCAGTCCTCTGCCATGCTCCGTGTCTCCGCTCGAGGTTAGCGGTCCGGAGAGACATCACACAGACCAATCTCAGACTGAACTGCTGGCCGTTGAGTTGCATTTGGGGCAATGTAAAAGATTTTTGGAGCTTGGCCTGTTCTTGAAAGTAAATGTTGAGACGTCTCAGCTTCTCTTGACTCTTAAAACCCACTAAAACTATGTCCCAGGTGTTGCGTTTGCATTATCACTCAGAAGTTTGGACATACTTTCTCAGTGAATTGAATGAGAAAGTGTGACCAAACTTTTGACTGGTAGTGTGTACTGTATATTTTGTATAATATCCTAAACTGATTGTTTTCCAGCAGATATTTGTCTTTTAATGTTTTGAGGTCCCATAAACCCAGCAGCAACTGCCCTCATGAAGTGCCCATGAGCAGGCAACTTATTAAACCGCTCCAGATGAGATTCAGTCACACAGAGTTAAACCCAATGAATACCTTCATTTCCTAACTTTACCTTCTCTGGGCCCTGGAAGCAGATCCGGCACTGCGGTGATCGCATCCCGCTCTCGGAGAGACTCGGGAGGGAGGCAGCATCCAGGCCTCCTTCTTGGGATTTGTCTTCTTCTTCTTTGTCCTCAAATGCCAGGCTGCGTGGCCGAGTGTCTGAGCCATAATATTCCTCCTCGTCGTCCTGGCGAGAGCAACTGAGCTGTGGCCAAGTGCAGCCTCCTAAGGTGAGCCCCCTCATCCTGGTCTGAGTGTCTGTGCCTGTGTTAGTCCTGCTTGATCCAGAGCGCATCAGTAGTAACACTTTGAGTTCATTGAAAAGCATTCGAATCTGATACTTAAACATTCTTCAGCTGCTTTACTACACAGACTCAACTGCTGTGAGAAACAAAACAGCCATCAGTTTAACCACTGTGACAGATCCTTCTCCATTATTATTATGATTATGATTATTACAATTGTGTATTTGAACCATCAGATTCACAGTTCATACCCTTCTAATCACAATATTGAAAAAAAAAAGCATGGGAAAAATATGATAGGCTATTAGATCAGCCCATAGCTCTTTGCATATCCTGTTGTTATAGCATGTGCACCGCGGTCCAGCCAATAGGGAGGGATTATTTTTCATGGATAGAGGCGTTTTCTTTCGGGATTCAATGGAGTCTGAGAGCCAGGCACTGTAAGGCACCAACATTAAAGTCCGAGGGGCGCAGCTGTATCCTCTCCAACATCCCCAGCCCGGCTGTTTGCTCTGTTATCCTCGGGTTCAAACGTGGTCCTCAGATGACGCTTTAAATCAGCGGGAGCTCCGAGGTTTGGCACAACATGTTTTATTGTTCAGGCGGAAAGAGAGTGCGGGAGTCAGAGAGGGGTTGATAATAAATCCTATTAAGAACTAAGTCAAATCCGATTTATATTGGAGTTTCTCATTTACCTACTGGGGAGACCGAGTTACACGAGGTGCATCCTTTGTTGTCTCGCGGTGCATCATTTCGCTACTGGTTCTCGTGGCTCTTGTTCTTCGCTGTAGCCTGTGTTTTTTTGGTCGGTATATCCAGCACCTTCAGCAAGTCCTTACAAAGTTACAGTCCAGCAGTCTTATATCTTCAAGACTGAAGTAGGGAAACATAAAAAAAAAATATGACGAACAATAAAAATCCGTTTCGCTGCACAACTTGTGATGACACTTATGTTCCCAACCATCCCTGCGCCACAAATCAGGAAGAGCGAGAGAGGATGCCAGATACGGATTCCTGCAAACCCAAAACGAGCCGCCAGCAGACTGTCCCTTCTAGGGTACTAAAAACAGCCGCTCACCACCACCATCATCATCCTCATCCTCATGGATGCACTGGGACAATGAAGTGACACTTCACGTGGAAGATAGTGGTGACGCGCGTCCTTTCTCGTCATAATCCTCAGACTGAAACTTGATTTTCAGAATGGTCTGCAGGCACGTCAGCTGAAAACACAAACTTCTTAGTCTGTATGCCTTAAGCACCCTCCCTCCGTGCAGCTGAGGAACTAAGCTCCATCCATCCATCCATACATCCATCCATCCGGTGTAGGCGGTGAGCCGAATGTGGCTGCTGTCCAAGGTGCTGATATTCATGTGACGTGGAGGCCACGTGCTGATATTCGTCTGCTTAATGGGATAATGTGTGTGTGCGTGTGTGTGTGCGCGCGTGCGCGTAAGTGTTCTTGTACAGCTATCTTTCTGAGGACCAGTGTTTTTTGTCACCATCGGTGCGTAATCGGTGCGTTTGTGCAAAGTGAGGACACGAAATTGATTATGTCAATGTATATGTTATGTCTTATTGTGATGGGGCAATTTTTCATGGAATACCTACATTGTGGGGACATTTTTCTTTGGTTAGACAGCTTTTGAGTTAAAGGTTACAATTACACCAATCAGCCACAAGATTAACTGTCAGGAGAGGTAACATTGCACATCTTGTGACATTTTAATGTTCAGCTGGGAAACGTTTGGACCTGGTATTCGTGTGGATGTTACTTAGACATGTACCACCCACCTACCAGGCACCACCACCTCATAGCAATGACACTCATTGATGGAAACAGCACAAGTAAAAAACAAACAAACAACAAAAACATGATGATGATCCACAGAGACCCCTCCCCTCAACCCATAGAACTCAAAGGCCCCCACTAACAGGACACCCTCAGAAGACCCATGTCCATTCTCTGGTGAGTCACAACTGTTTTGGAGGCACAAGAGAGACCTACACAATATTAGGAAGGTGGTCATAATGTTATGCCTGATTGGTGTAGATTTGTGGTTAGGACAGACTGGCTGCTAAATTGAGATGGTTTAGGCAGGGAGCATCTTTTACTACATAACTTGAAAAACATTAAGTTAAAAATAATTAAAACAGAGACCATCTGTTGGGAATTAGGGGTGTGCAAACCACCCACTATTTGTATTTGTATTAGAATAAAAAAGTTTTTTTTTTTGAGTTACACTTCTAATTTAAGATATGCTTGTGTAAAAATAAGTATTCTTTAATTATCCATTATAATAATTATGGATGTATATGCATATTGGTTGATGTTTTGTATTAAATACAGCTAATATAGGTGATTTAGGTTGAGTTGAAGGGGCAGAACATGACTGGATGATGATTTGGTGCTTGTGGGATACAATAGGGGTGACTGTTGCTCTACCTAGCAGTTAACGGTTTGATCCCTGAAATGTGCCACATGCTGAAGTGTCTTGAAACACTGAAACTCCTGTTGCTCCCATTGTGTGGCACTGGTGTGTAAATGTGTGTGCTTGTGTGAGCGAATGGGTAGATGTGTCTGTCACTGTAAAGCGCTCTGAGTACCAATAGGTAGAAAAGCGCTATATAAAAACAAAGCCATTTACCGTTTACTATTACAAGTAGACAATATTCTGAATAAACAAGCTAACAGACGAATGCTAACAAGAGAGAAACTGACAGCAGACATCTCGATACTAATGTAATGCAACAGAGTAATCTCCTGGTCCCAAAAGTTATATGCTGGCTCTGCATCCCAGTTAAAGTAACAAAAAAAAAAAAAAAAAATCTATTCGGCTAAAGCAGTGATGCAGTAAAGTCGTGTTTCGTCCAGTCAGAGCCTCCTCTCTTGTGGAATTGATCAACCTGTGTCAGACTTTTAACCCTGACTCCTGTACGTCACTCAGTCCGGGTTGTATTCACTGTGGTCACGTGAGGAAAGGCAGCTTTTTGAGACAAACACATTATTTGTGTTGTATTTGGGTTCGGCTCCACTCCTGTTGGGAATATACAAAAATTTCTGAAGAATAGTGGATAATGAGGTGGATAAAATCAAGTATTTCCTGTTGTGGAAATGTATGTCTTCCTTCAGTCCATAGATAGATTCTGGTGAGAAATTAAGGGACTGGATGCATTCAGTATCTTTTATGGTTTTATTGCAGGAAGGGAAACGGTGAGACACAGAGCCTGCTGTGTCTCTGCTGATACAATCACACTCATAGGATGAGCTAAACAAGGGAAAAGGAAAAGTTTAACAATATCATATTAGGAGTTGTGTTTCACTTGTCCTTTAATCTGATTTATCCTGATAGTTATAGCATGGGCACGGTGTCCATCCCAGTGTCAGGTACCCTGTCTCTGTAGGTTCCCACTGTGCTATACTCATTTACAGTTTAAGAGAACACAAAGGGTATATAGATACAGATATACATTATTAAATTTCCATTACATTCCACATCTGAAGGATTTTCCACTTTTAGCCACAAGTTGGAATTTTTGAAGCATTAGTCGGGCTGTGGGAATGTGTAGGTTGCAGGCTGGAGCTGAACCGTTCAAGGTTTTCAATAATAAGCAATAAAACTGACATATTCTAATAAACAGTATATGTGCATTATCGCCACCAAATCATCTGCTGGCTGAATTGAAGCGTACAAACAGCTTTAAATGTCTGCAGGTAAAAAACAAAAATGACCTTCAGTTTTAAAGGACTGGTGGGAAGTTTGATTCAAAAAGTTAATGATACAAAAATAAGAATACTAAAACAAGAGGAGATAAGATAAAAGAAATTGAAATTCATTAATTTTTTTGAAAGAGATCTCGCTATTATTTATAAAGAGAGGATGTAAACATTCAAGTTAATGAGACATGTTAAAGACAGTTATTATCACACATATTTATGATTTAAACTTGACTCAGACCATTAAATGTCATGAGTATGACCTTGTGACTTGCAGTCACATCACATGCAACGCCATGAAAATAAAATTGTTTAAGGGTGTAATATGTTGTGTTGTCAATACTCAGACATTTATATAACACATGCAATAGACTGGCAGCAAGCACGTCTTCCTTCAGTCACTAAAGTTTTGTCACAGAAAGCTGGTCTGGTATTTTACTCTCTGTATAATGATATCCAAACTGCAAGTTACACCAGGCTACACCAGGCTAATGATAGCGATAAACCTCCTTAAACTTTACAGTACCTCATGGTACATTAATGATACTCCTCTACCAGAGGCCTGCGAGCGTCAGGGTTCTGCACAGTATCTTATCTGAACCTACTACTGGACTCTTCTGACAGCATATTCTTTCATATTCTTTTTCATTTTCAAATTATTCGTCATAACCTGAGCATTAGATTCCCCAGAGCAAACAGTCTTAAAGCCCTTAAAACAAGTTAACACATTCTTTGCATCCCCAGCTTTCTGAGATCACCTGAATACTTTCCATCAGTGGTGTGTTTTGTGGTCATTAGCCATTAGTTGTCCTGAAATCTGAATAAATATTGAGCAGTGGCGTCTGCAGAGTTTCATGGTGGAAAACACACATGCAGATACCATTTAGCCATCTTCTTTATATCTCACAACAACACAGTGGTTGGAAGAAAATTTTCAAATACACTCTTAACCTAGAAGCAGTTCCCTTCAACTTTGTTGTTTGTCCTCCGTGAAAGTCGGTCTCCTTTAAACAGCTGTTTGTCTGCTACTTGAACTCTAATTGTAGGTTAATTATTATTTTTTTGTGTGTGACTGTAATGAACTTCTCCTCTGCAGTAGAGATAACCACTGGTTTCATTTGTCCTTGTGGCAGTCCTCATGAGTTTCATCCAAGCATAGTTGTTTTCTGTGGTTTTTGTACCATGTCCCTGAAATGTTATTGTTAGAGACAGTTGCTCCTAATGTTACAGAAACGATGGATTGACGTTAGTCTTGAATCAGATGAACAGATGGTTCACTTGTTGTTTGCTGTTTACCAACATCACCTGAGAACAGCTGATGGTCTCAAACTCGTTAAAGGGTAAGAAATTCCACCACTTCACCTTACAAAGCTGATCTGCTAGAAAACCATTCCAGATGTCAGTGTCTGGAGGCTGAGTAGAAAGCTGTTATTATCACAGACACTGAGGAATTTAAAATATGAAATCTACTCTGCAGCTTAAGAGATAACTTGAAAAGTTACAAGAGAATAGATTGGCTTCATATGATTTTGCTCTCAGTATTTATGCTTGCTCTAATGAATGGTCGAACCATATTTGTATTGTAACCATGTTTGTATTGTATGTTTTGCAAAGTGTCTGCCCCAAAATAAACCAAAAGCAAGACAAAACTCAAAAATACAGGGAACCACGAGGAGCTGAACACCAGGAAACATGAGGGTACAGGATCCAGTAAGGGAAAGAGAACAGAACAAAGAGGCAACTCAAAAGACAACTTTACCAGTTATAAAGTGAAAGAGGGGCCTATATAGACACATGGATGGATCGACAAATTACAGGGACAACCAATGAGGGCAGAACACACAAGGAGAAACCAGTCAAACAATCAACGAGGAGGACCAACAAGATGTAAAGCAAGGAACAAAACACAGAGGAAGAAAGAGGAAATACCATGATAGACTGGGTCTAATCACCAAACACATTACATTGTTTTCTATTAGGCAAATTGTTAAATTATTATTTAGCCTGCTCCTCCTCCTGCAATCACATTGTTGTTGCTTCACTATTTATTTCCTCAGTCCTTTAAATATTAAACATTGAGGCAACACAGCAAAAGTGTAAATCAAATAATAATAATAACAATAACAATAATAATAATTGTATTGTGCATATTTCTTACACTGTGTGTTTTGTTTGTTTGTTTGTTTGTTTTACTATAAAAGAGCTATCATTACTGCCACTAGTAACAGTTGTGTTATTCCTGATGTGATAAAAATATTTTAGTTACCGATAACATCAGACTCTCTGACTTGAAATCCGTTGGAAATCTGTTACTCAGAAATCACTAGAGCCTGTAAGTGTTTCCACAGCAGTTCTCCTGGTCGGGCACAAAGCCCTGGAGCAGTCGGACATTTTTAGAGAAGCAGTGCCTTGTTTTAAACTTTTGACCCAGCTACAGAGAGAGTCAGCCTATCACTGTCACTGTCACAGTGCTACATCTTCAGTGCGAATATTGACAGCATCTGATTCGTTCCCCTCCAGTGTGGATTTGTTGTGCAGGAATCCAGAGCACATAAACTGTAACTGACCAACTGGGATCCAACTTATAGACCACCACAAGTTCACTATTCATAGATGTCTGTGATCACATGTCAGAGCAGGCAGCCTGTGCATTTTGTTTCTAACCATTTTACATCGATTGAAGAACAATAATTAACCTTTAATGAGTCACTGACTTCAAGATGGACTCTTCATTACACTGAGTCACAAACTCAAATTACATTCAATCCAATTTCCCCCTTTGGACATCTTTTTTGTCAGTTCTATTAAAAACTTAAATGAAACACTTAAATAGTCTTTATCCCGGGTCGTGTGTGCAGTAGTGTGGACAGACTATTAGTTCAAATGATCGTGAATGACCTGCAGATTCCCAAACTATGAAAAGTAGAATCATTAAAGTTAGTGCAGTAGTAACCCTGTGTTAATGCCAGAATGAAATAAACTCACAAAATCTTATTATATCTTCTTGATATCTACCTGATGACTTGTAGGTACAAAGATTATTTGACAATACAAACTACCTAAGTCTTATATATTGTGCTTATTTTTCTCATTATAGACTTACTTATGTAAGTATACTTACCATCAATTTATTTTTGCCTCAATCTAATTTCTATTCTGTTTGCAAGCTCAGGTCATCTACCAGAGGCCTGGGAGTTTGAGGGTTCTGCTGGTTCAGTATCTTATCTGTTCCTAAGACTGTTCTGGACTGAGGCTTCCTGGGATCAAGGCTCTGTAATATATCTTTTTAGATTTTTTATACTCTTATTTTTATTCCTTAGTCCACCCATACGTGCACTGTGTGCACTGTCTGTGATTGCTGAATGTCTGTGCTGCTGATAACAAGAATGTCCCCATTGTGGAATGGATAAAGGCATGTCTTATCTTATATATATGTATGTATATGTCCTCTATTAATGTCATCTCATCCTCCATTCTTTCCAACATGGTTTAAAACTCATGCACGGACACAGCTGCTTTTGTCTGGTTTTGTCCTTTCTTGACTGGCTGCAAAACAATTACTTCAGCTTATATTGTTGCACGGGCTCTGTCCAGTCAGAAACAAGAAGTGTTGTCCCCACCCTTTAATCTGAAATGTTGTTGTGTTTTCTGAAATGTTGCTTTTTTTGTGAAATGTTGTGTTTTCTGAAATGTTGTTTTTTGTGTGTGTGTGAAATGTTGTGTTTTCTGAAATGTTGTTTTGTTTTTTGCGTGAAATGTTGTTGTGTTTTCTGTAATGTTATTGTGTTTTGTGAAATGTTGTTGTGCTTTGTGAAAAGTTGTTGTGTTTTCTGTAATGTTGTGTTTTTGTGAAATGTTGTGTTTTGACCTTCAGGGCCACCATATATTTTATATGATCAGCTACTGAATAAAAGTACATTGGTGCTCACTTTATTTTTGCAAATAATCTAATGACTTTTCACTTCTCCCCTATATTTTTGCATGTTGTGCTATACCTGTATGACGATTTTATTTTATGTTTATGTTTATGTAAAATACATGGATATACCTACAGTGCAAATGCTATATTTTCTGTTTCTGGATTTGTAATCACTAACACATTAAATGTTTAGGAGATGCTCTAGGAGATGACTGTAAGCAGACAATAATGTATGAGGCTACAACTAGTCTCCATGGCTCCAGAGGATGCTGGTGAATAAACATGATATATAGATTAATTGGTAAAACACTGATATCAAATGCATTATATTTATAATAGTTTAATTGGGAGAGGTGACAAATCCTGCATATGGCTTGATCTGCATGTCATTATATTTCCTTGCAGCTGCCTCACAGTCAATGGCACACATTTTATTATAAACATAGTGCCTTTACTACGCCTGATATGCGTTGTGAGTTGTACACAGCCTGATCAAAGAAGTTGAAGTTCTTCATACATGATGTGCAGCTGAAGATTTTGGCTCCGCCTCCTCCAGAGTTGCTAGAAGCAACAGGAAGACAACCCAAAAAGGGTGCAGGCTGGAAGAGAGAGAGAGAAAACAGAGGAGGCCCAAGTTATATCGGTTTGATTGGCTTCTCCTCATCAGATCCAGCTCGGGGCTGTAAACCTCAGCCTCGACCCGACTCCTGCCACCTCTGACCCGCTTGTGTCCGAGTTAAACGTGGCAGAGCAGTGAGCATGTCTTCCTCCTAGGGCTGGACTGAGCCTACCTGCCTCAGAAGAGACTAAACAGGCGAGGTGAGTGCACTGTCTAAACTGTCGATTGAGCCGCTTGTGTGACTCGTGTGAGTGTGTGTGAGACACTTTTTTGTGCACTGGATACGTCTGTAATGTGTGCACAGATGTGAAAATGGAAGTTACAGCCGGCGGTGATCCGGCCGTCTCCGCCGTCGTCTCCAGTTTATCTGCTCTTCCTCCGCCACGTCAGTGATCATGTAGGTGAGGAGGGAAAAAGTTTGTGTGGCCTGCTGTTGTTGCTACACTTTCCCCCCAGTTTAATTAACAAAGGATCGCTATGGAGGAGCACCACGTGTCGGGACAGAGGGCTTTCCGTCCGTCCTGGCCTGCTGCTCTCTCTCCGTCTCTGTGCCTCCGCCCACTGGGCTGCGTTTCACTTGATAAAGCAAATGAATGAATGAAATAAGGGGGAAGCCAGCTGCTGTCTTGTTTAGTAATCAATACTGACAGACCCTGCTGCTGTGATCAATAGCTGCTGTTACAGGCAGGGAGGTTAATGACCCAGGTGCCGTGAGACATCAGTGAAACTTCCAGATGTTGGACCTAAATAAAATCTGTCCTCCTCTCTGTGCTGGTGGGGGCTGCTCCGGCCTGGTCTCTGCGAAAAGGAAACGAGGAGATGTTTTTAGGCTGAGCAGCCTGTAATCACTTCCTGCAGGACCAGAGCAGACACCACAGCAAGCCCGGCCATTCATTATGGAACTATTTTAAATGAAAAGTGAAATAAAGATGAGGACGTCTGACTGATAGACTGATTGGTAGATACTATGAGCGATATCAGCAGGTAGCAGATACTGAGGTTGGTAATTCTTTTATTATTACGATATCATTTCTATCATATCATACTATATTAAGTACTTTTGCATATAGTAATCACACACATTATCAATTTCAAGCTAAGTTTAGTTAATGTCTGTCCCTTTATAATCTGTCAGATGTGTTTTTAAATTTTCTTGACTTAGCTCCATAAAATAGGATGGGAAAGGATGGGATTGCAAGTGTGAGATCACATGATTTAAAGATTTTAAAGTGTTACAGTTAAAGACGCTTACAGTTTCAGAAAAAAACTATAAAGATGACGCTTCCTAAATGTTGTTTCAATAGAAATGTGTTGTCGGGGCCCCCCGTGGACCACTGTGGGGCCGTGAGCGTTTCTCAATATCAAATACACAAAACATTGCAAACATTTTATTACATGAAATAAATAATAAATTCAATGCATGTATCACTACAAAGATTTGGGTCATATCAGTAAACAGAGCAGAGCAGAGCATGAGTCACTGGAAAGAAATTATGAGTAAGCATAGCATAGCTTCAGACACTACTTAAAATTTGACTTGACATTTTCTTCACCTCTTTATCTCTCGTCCAGTATTTTATTTCTCAAACTTTGTGGCTCTTTGTGGTTGTGCTGACTCCCACAGCTGCTTTCCCGCAGTCGGCCTACTGAGTGAAGTTGCACAACTGCAGTAGATGGTAGACAATAAAGACCTAAGATCAGCTGCAGCTTTTATCAGTCGAGCTAATGCATCTTGATCATCAGAAAAGAACATGCCATTGGTAAAATTATAGTATTTTAGTTTACATTGTATAAAATATCTGCATGAAAACTGTATGTAGTAAATCTTAAATTTCGATTACCATTTTTTTTTTCATGTGTGGTAGGTCTCCGTGTTTTGTTTGTAGTTTCTCCACTGTGATCAGTAAAGTCAGCTGTTGTGCAGAAGAGAAAGTCTTATTTAGTCCGTCTCTCAGTTCAGTTGTGACTGAATAACGCTGAGAGGAGTTTGTATAGCTTGATTGTCTTGCAGATGCACAGGAATGCAGGCAGATTCTTGTACACAGACTGCTGTCTGACTCAACTGTCTTTGCATAACAGGAAGAAATGTGGTGTGTCAACGCAATATCGTTTCCTCTCATTAACACCAGTTTATCTTGACCACTTTAATAACTGCGGTTTGGCAGCATATATAGGATTATCACAAGTTTAAGCACAATGTCATGTAGTTTGATCCACTATCATGGCATGTATCTATGCAGTGGATTAGCACTCTCTGTAAACATATGGCTTATATGAATATACCAAGTCTGTAGGCAAGGGAGAAGGCTAGGTCTGAAACTTTCTGGTTTCCTTTTGTAGTCTGAGTAGTATTGACCAATCCCTTTCAAGTGGGCATACTGGTAAATATTGCCTGTAGACAGAGAAAGAGGCCCTGCCGTACCTTCCACAGCAATCTAATAATACGTTGCAGATAACTTGAACACAACTCCTGGGTTGGCTGAGTGTAAACTATTCACTTGTACACGTTGTTCCTTAACACCAAATCTGTTCTCATGTCTCCACGCGCTAATCAATCTTTAAACAATGACCAGCGGTCAGCATGGAACAGGAAGTCTTGGCCCAGATATCCGGTATCTGTTATCCAGATATCTGGTGGCTACACCAGACGTCCCGACGCACTGACCTTTACTTGCACAAGCTAAGCTATCGGACCATAGCTGATGGGTTCTCAGATTGCTGCATTATTAAATTCTTTGAGATACAGGAAGCTTATTAACGTGCCAGGTTTTGAGACAGAGTGAGACGTTATTTGGTGAAATAGCTGATCACAGCTTGGGTGAGATTTTCACTAAATTGCCTGAGTCGAAATAATGCAGCAGTGTACTGTCGTGTTACACTATCTGTTTTTTCTTTTCAGCCTCATGATACGAACTTACAACACACTCTCGCTCTCTTGGACAAATATTACTTGTCTTGGACGGTGAATTGGGGTTGTGCTCTTTTGTTACTGTATTCTTCTCACACTCACAAAAACAATTTGGAGGTTTAGACACATAAGCATTTAAACATGGAACTGAAGAACTCATTTTTTTTTAATTATTTCTTTGTTGCTCTCTTTAAAAGTCCAAAGAAATTCCTTTAACTTTTGTGGAGTGGAGCATGTGGCAATTTAAATTCACGCTAGGAAGTACCAGGAAAATTAGGTGGTAACGGATTTCTTTCCATCCACATCAACACAATGTTCCCTGAGGTGGGAGTCTGTGATTGGTCAAAATGGCTCATTCGTTTTGGCCTAAACAAGACCAGCAGTTTCCTGTTGTCTGAAGGACCACAATTTAGGCACAGTCAGTTTTGTCAGTTGAGGGTATGGTTGGAATTTAAGCACCATAACCACCATTAAATGTAAAAACAGGACCTGCATAGAGGTTCATATGATGTGACAGGCAATAAAGCAGAGTAAGTTGAAGGTGCATGGATGGATGAAAGTAGGTTAGGGGATGGGCTGAGCAGGGGACGTTTACCACACTGGTTCAACACATTAAAAGGCTGAGGCTCAAACAAAGGGGAGGAAGGAGTAGGATGGCATTCTCTCTGGTTGTGTTCCTGCTTCCTGGTAGTAGAGCGAGGGGAAGGAATTTGGTGAGTTTGGAGCTGTTGGACGAACAGCTGCTCGGGTCGAGTGGTTGACGATGTTTCCTGTGCTGCAGAGTTGTGGCAGGAGGTCCTGTGTCAAATGCATTTTCTTTAAAATGTCACCACATTCAGTGAGTCTCTTTAGTTCTTTCAGTAGATCAGCTACTTTGACCTTCAGCTTGTGGGCTTCTAAAGCTGCTGATGAATCAAAGATTATTTTTGGGAGTGGGTGTTTTGTGTTTATTTGGCAGTTGACAATTGAAGAGGCAGGCAGGAAACATGGGGTGGGACATGCACCACGGGTCCCCTCACTGGATGTGTCATGTAACCTTTATGGTTAGGTGACACTGTAACTGTAGTGCTTCACCTTTGAGATGAATTCCTCTTTACATGTGACTACAATGTGCCACACATTTCACCCGTTTGTACCCAAGAGAGTTGTTTTACTAGATAGAAAATGCTGTGCACTTGCAACTTCAGGCATATTAGAAGAAGACCTACAGCCAAAATGTTTGAAATACACTGCTGAGAGCTGCTGAAACCAAGTGCCAAGTGAAAAATGTCACGTGTTAAAGTTGCACCTGTCAATACTTTTCTATTGGGTCAAATGACTTGCATGCCATATCAAATAGCTTGCTATTTGTTACATACTGTCTACAATGTATCTTTTTTTCAGCTCTAAGAAGAATGTAGTGGCTTTCAGCTGATTGTTTTGATTTTATTGCCCAAATGGGTACCGTCCTTATTGCAGTCCTGTAACGGTAGATGGTGGCAGCACAGACACTGAAGAGCATCAGTGGACTGGACGCTTTTCTGTTGGTGAAAGGTGAAATCAGCACTTGCTGGTAATCTAATCACAAGTGGTCAGTTTAAAATATAGAATTTCAGTTAATTTCAGATGCAGAAGGTTTGAAGGAAAACGGTGAAGAATTTCAGCCTCAGCTGTGTGTTACTGTCTCCTGAGGACACATCTGTCTTCATGACCTCCAGCTTATAACAGCCGGGATATGAGAGGAGTTGATTCCTTGTCCAGTAAATCAAGTCATGAAACACCCATTGTGCTGATTAACCGTTTCTGGATGTTCATTATCGCACTGTTTACCCATTCTTATAATTTATATATTATATATAATATAGTTATATTTATAACTGAATAAGTAACCTTAAATGTTCCAGGGGATGTGTTGTAGTCTCTTTATCCTGTGTCCTTTCCAATATCTTTTTTGTCTTAACGATTAACACTGAATTTAAACCATGTTATCCAAGTACCTCAGCCCATCATCACCTTTTTTGATATCATGTGTTATGTTTCAGTCTGCCTGAACTGTAGCCATGTCCTACGGCACCAGTCTCCAGTACGAGCCGGTGGCAGAGATTGGTGGAGGCGCTTATGGGACTGTTTACAAGGCTCGGGACACGGAGAGCGGACAGTTTGTGGCTCTGAAGAGCGTCCGTGTCCAGACAGACCAAAACGGCCTCCCGATCTCTACAGTCAGAGAGGTGGCTCTGTTGAGACGGCTAGAGCAGTTTGACCATCCCAACGTGGTCAGGTAAGACAGTTGTTAAACGGTTATTTTTTCACCTTGTGTTGTCTATAATTGATTATGAACACTTCTCATGACAGTTTTCCCCTTTCATACCAGGCTTATGGATGTATGTGCCACCAAAAGGTCAGAGCAGGAGACTAAAGTCACTTTAGTGTTTGAGCATGTGGACCAAGACCTCAAGACTTTTCTAGAGAGAGCTCCAGCTCCGGGATTGTCTCCTGATCGCATTAAAGTGAGAACCGCCAAATGCACTAAATTAATGCACTGCAAGGATTTAGTTATTTAGGTATTTCAAACTCTACTTCAAAACTAAAACTGTTGAAGTATTATTTATTGAAGGCATGTGTGTATGTGTGTGTGTTTGTGTGTGTGTGTGTCTTTTGCAGGATTTGATGAGGCAGTTGCTGTGCGGCCTTGCATTCCTTCACTCTAACCGTGTGATGCACAGAGACCTGAAGCCAGAGAATATTTTGGTAACCAGTAAGGGCCAAGTGAAGCTGGCTGACTTCGGACTAGCCAGGATCTATAGCTGCCACATGGCCCTCACTCCTGTGGTGAGAACTGTAATTTCCAGCATACGTATTAGTCATCAAGATTAGTTTTAGTACATTTTAGTTTTTTTTTTTAGTCATTCAGACTTGTTTACATGCATTTCATTACGTTACAGAACTTCTTTTTTACTTTACCCTATCCAGGTGTATTACAACTCACCTTTTTGGAACAACTAAGCTACTATGAGCAAGCAGTTTCCCTTGTGGATGATTAAAGTCTGTCTAGGTCTATGTCTAACATATGATTTTCATATAATAAGGCTGCAAACAGCAAATGGTTGGCTATGCTTAGCTTAGCACAATAACAGCGCAATAACAAAATCTGCCAACAGCACCTTTAAATCTCACTAATAAACACATATCTTATTTGTGTCTTTAGAAAAAAAGACAATACTATATTGTTTCACATATGGGAGCAGTTATGTCCTGGAGCCGTAACTAGTAGCCAAGTAGTAGCCTGGTCCAGCAGCTCTAACGCCCCATAACAACAACAAGGCATTTCTACGCCACATTTTACAAGACTTCATTTTTTTATCACTGAACTTTTGATGTGCCAAGTGGTAGTAAAACCATTGCGTGTTGTTCTCAGATCAAAGCTATTTTCAAATAGCCCTGATCCTGTTATAAATACTTTATTACTCATTTGGTAATGTTCGTTCTTTGTTGTGTCACGCAGACTGTCTCTAAGTTTAGCCTGCTAGCTTGCTAAATGTTACTGCTTGACACTAAACGCAAAAAAACCTGTAACTTGATATTCATACTGCTGTATAATGTGCAAAATGAATTAAAGGTAGGATGTTAAACACATATGTTGTTTTGTTAACATGTAAAAAAGAAGTTCTGTATTTGGATATCCCAATAAGTTTTAACAGCTAGTGATTTTGATTTCATTTTATTTATTGTATTGTGGAAATCATTTGGTCTCCGTAGAGTTTATGGACTCCATGTTTGTGTCTCTCAGGTGGTGACACTGTGGTACAGACCTCCAGAAGTTCTGCTGCAGACCAGTTATGCCACCCCTGTGGACATCTGGAGCACAGGCTGTATCTTTGCTGAGATGTTCAGACGCAAGTAAGTGCTACATTCCAGTTAATATGTTTGTTTTACTCATCTGTGTTATAATATGATTTTGTTAGATAATACCTATCCAGCTGACCTGACTCTAGGGATTGTGTTTTCCTCAAAAATGAACAGATTAAATGCAATTTGCTCAAAAGAGAGACAAAGGAACAGTGCATCAGATTTCAGTAATCTGATTTATTCAGTTAAGAAGCAGCAGTGATTTCATTCCATATCTTTTGAAGATGGAGGTTGGTGCTTGCAAAGAGAGCACCAGTTTCTCATTTAACTCCTGAGTCCAACCTTTACAGAATATGATTGATTTGCTTTTCCAAATACTTTCTGAAGAGAGCCACTCCTCAGATAATGTTTTATATTATTTCTGTTCAGAAAGCATCGGATCCTTTCACATGAATCGAACAACATCACATGTAGGGTAATCAGAGAAGCCCAGGAAACTGAAATCAGATCTGGACACACGTGTTTTATGTCAGGAATGGATACACATACCTAACGCTGACCACTCGATCTTAATGCAAGGTCTGAACAGGGCTTAACGCACTGACACCATTCCGTTAGACATAACAGGTCATTAGTTGCTCGTCTTGGCAGAGGTGGGTGTGCTCCACCTTCTTGTTACTGAGTGATGTGTGTGTCCAGATTTAATCTCAGACACTTTTCTGAGTCAAAGCAATGTCAGAGAGTAGCAGTTCAGATAGTAACTAAATGGATCAGATCACAATAGCAGGTTATCTGTGTCATCTGCTCCTGTCAGCCAAGGTGAGTTTGTTCTCTGTTGCACCATTCAGGCACAAGGCAAATCCTAGACTTAGACTTAGATAGACTTTACAAGGGAAAGGACTTGGTGACAGTAGCTCAGCTGCATATAAAAAAAACTCTTGAAAACCACTAGTAAAAAGAAATGTAGGTGCAAAATATATATATAGTAATAATAATATAATGAAAATAAAATAGATAATATTTTACATAAAATAGATGAAAAAAATATTATATAGTATAAAATATAAAAGTATATAAATATAACAATTTGCATATGTACAAATTTACTATGAAAAGAAGTAAATATACACTGTACACATAATACTTACTTATGAACAAATAGTACTTACTCTAGAGATAAATAAAAAATAGGAAAACAGGGTTGAATTATAGGC
The DNA here is from genome assembly GCF_022458985.1 of Mugil cephalus. Classification (NCBI taxonomy): domain Eukaryota; kingdom Metazoa; phylum Chordata; class Actinopteri; order Mugiliformes; family Mugilidae; genus Mugil; species Mugil cephalus. Next base: position 2,022,450 of record NC_061773.1, on the reverse strand, counting down.
AAAAAAAAAAAAAAGCCTCAGCCAAATCTGTTAATATTAAAATGCAACCTTTCAATACCATTATTTATTTATTTTTTGAAGTATGACCTGGATCTGAATCAAGGGTTACTGAATTGTACTTCAGTTTTCTACCATAATAAACCATGATACAAACTGACTGACAGCTTTAACACTACAACCTGATTCAGAGACTAAAAGAGTATGTACATTTAATGAATAGGCATTTTGAGATGATGCTTTCCAAATTAGAATTAACTAACTATATGCTGGACTAGAAAGGGCAGTTCATCTGCACACGGGAGCTCCATCTAGTGGTAAAAATGACATACGGTCTATCATGAAAGTTGTGGTCAACGTGGGAAAGTAAAAGAATTCTGAGAGAAGATTGTGAGGTTATAATAACTCACATATACACGTACACACATACATCATATGGTTCATCAGCAAAGTTTTAAAAACGCTACAGCCATTTATTCTTTGTTTTTCAACCATGTGTCAACCATGTTGATATTTACTTCCCTGCACAAATATGAAAACAGAAATATTTTTTAATATAAAGGTACAAAATGAACTTCCAGTGATCAGCATGTTGACTAAAAGTATAAACTTTTCTGTTTGTTAGACCTCTCTTCTGTGGAGAATCAGAAATGGATCAGCTTGGGAAAATGTTTGAGTGAGTATCAAATATGTTCCATCACATTCACTCGACTAAGAAATCCCTTGGCTGAACTTTCATGTAACTCCTGTTTGAAAAATTATGTGTCATTTCAGAGTTATTGGCTTGCCGACTGAAGAAGAGTGGCCCACTGATGTTACACTATCCAGAAAAAACTTCCCCCCTCTCACGGCTCGACCAATCACCGACTTCGTTCCAGAGATAAATGAGAAGGGGGCCCAACTTTTGCTGGTAAGGCTCCAGAATTAAAAGTAAAAGCGGATGCCTGTCTTTTACTGGTGCTTGATTTACATCTTCCCTTCACATCCGATGTACACTTTGACAGATGAACCACTGTAGACTCCAGAAAAATTTCATTTGCTCATAACACAAGTCTCAGGAATTCTACTGCTGCAGTATTAAAAAGAAATGTCTTGTGACTAATGTTGATTGCCCAGCTGGTAATCCTGCTGAAGAAATCACTACTCATGTAGAGTAAGTAACGAAAAGTGTTCTTTCTGCAGGCTTTAGAGAGGGAGTGCTTGTAAAACTGAAAATAAGACCTCAGATCTCTCCTAATGGGCTAGTTTAAAAATAAAATTAAAAGTACATGTTTTTTGATGGCTGTTTTTTTTTTGTGATTAACAGCTGATTTAATAATTTGGCTTTTTTTTTAACTGGTAGGTAGCCTTAAGTCTTATGTTTGGAGAGGTGTAATTTGGCATCATGGAAGGATGATAACTTAAGAACGCTATCTTATATCATTTCATCATGTGGGCTGTTTCTCATCCTTGTCCCACCAAAGGGAGAAAGAAATGTATTCTCATTTAATCACAGTGTTTTGCTAGTTGTTAGTGACTGACACTGTTATAGACTGTCCCTGTGCCTCTGAATGTAAGCCGTGCTCCGTGTATGTAGTAGTACTACAGTCAGAAGGGTTGGAAAGGAGATTTGAGGTAATGTACTTTCATCACTTATAAAACATACTTTCCATTTATTGCATTTCTGGTATAGATCAAGTTCAGTGGTGGAATTATACATGTTTAATTGGTTGCATGTCATCAACCCTGACTTTGCTGCTCTTTATCATGTCTTTGCTGTAATCTTATGTACATAATGTACTCAATCAGGTGATTAATGATTAATACAAAGGAGCTGGCTTCACAGCCAGTGATACTTAACTGATATATACACTGATCAGGCCTAACATTATGACCACCTTCCTAGTACTGTGTATTTCTTCCTTGTGCCTCCAAAACAGTTGTGACTCATCAGATAATACACATGGGTCTTCTGAGGGTGTCCTATGGTGTCAACAGAATAGTTAGTGGGGGCCTTTATGTCCTTTGGGTTGAGGGGAGGGGCCTCTGTAAATCATACCACAGATACTTTAGCAGTTTGGGATCTAGTGAATTTGGAAACCAGGTCAACACCCTTTGCTGTTCTTCATGTATGTTTGTTGATGGTCCAAAAGTTTCCCAGTAGAACATTGAATTGTCACAAGATGGTCAGTGTTATTCACTTCTCCTGTCAGTGGATTTAATGTTGTGGCTGATTAGTGTAATTGCTAGCAGGTGGTAACTGCTGGTACTGTTACCTGAGTTGAACAAAAAAAAAATTATAATCAGTCACACTTGACAGTGTGTAGTTAGCACATCCCAAATACACAATCCAGCCTTGCTTATCAAGTTTTTGTCTGTTACCAAGCAGCAGATCCTACGTTTTTCATCTTGCTGAGCTTAAAAAAAAAAAAACATATACACCACAAGTATTTCTCATTAAAATATATGGTTAGGGTATGAAAAACTGAGCAGAGGCACTGGTTAGTTGCTGCTTTAATTGCAGTGATTTATTTTCCTCTTGGAAACTATATTTAATTATCATTCAAATAGATAATTGCTGTTGCTACCATGGTAAATTGCATGACATGGAGGGCAGATGTGTTTCTGCACCAATTCTTTTTGAATTTTTTATTTTTTATTTTTTTTTAAAAGAAGCATACTTATATACATTTTCACCTTGGAGGTATATCTGGGTCAGCATCTCCAAGGAAATAATAAACATTTTGTTGTCAAACCACAGCACATTGTTAGGGTCTGTCGTAAGCCTCTCATTACATAAGTTTCACCTGTTGACATTTCGTTGGTCGTATAAAAGCACTGAAAAGACAGACATCTAGATTAAAGAAGTTAGCTCGTAGTACTTCATGGAAAGCAGTTATAGGAAGTTTGCATTCTTATGAAATACAGATGTCTTATGTTAAATGTAGGATAGACATAAGAGCTTCTCATCTCTAACTCTTTCTCTATCGCTCTTTTTTTTTTTTTTTTTGTATGTTTTCTTATTTGTCCTAAATGGTTACCAAACAGAAAGTTTCTTAATATACCCCCCTGCAGTTTCTTCTGGTTGCTTGGAAACTGTTCCAGGCCTTTGCTTGACACATAAATAACTCTTCATTCATTTTCCCATCGAGTAAGTGAATGAAGAAATTATCCTAGAGAACAAAGGTGTTTTTTTCACTATGGGTACATGAGATCTGCTGCTGGCCATGGACTGTTTCTCTCTGAATCCAGTCTGTATGCTAAGCTAACCATCCTCGGATGTTATGCGGACATGGGTACTTCTAACTTGTGAACCTGTGAACTAAATAAAATACAGCCGGTAAAATAAGTATTGAACACGTCACAATTTTTCATAGTAAACATATTTGTAAATATGCTATTGACATGATATTTCACCAGGTGTTGGTAACAACCCATGTTATCCATATATAGGAAGAAACCAAAACAAGTAAGTTCGGAAATGAAGTTATGTGTAATAATGTAAAATAACAAAGGGAAAAAGTATTGAACACACACCGAAAGGGAGGTGGAAAAAGGCATGGAAAGCCAAGACACCAGCTGAAATCTATCAGTGATCAGAAAGCCATCCTGCCCCTTGTCAGTGCAAATGAATATCAGCTGGTTCAGTCCAAACTGATGTCCTATAAAAAGGTGTGTCATTACCAAGATGTCACACAAGGAACATCTTATGATGAGTAAAAGCAAAGAACTCGCTGAAGACCTTCACAAACTTATTGTTGCAAAACATTCTTATGGCATTGGTTCCAGAAGGATTTCTAAACTTCTGAACGTTCCCGTGAGCACTGTTGGAGCCATAATCCGGAAGTGGAAAGAACATCATTCAACCATAAACAGCCATGACCAGGTGCTCCTCGCAAGATTTCTGACAGAGGAGTGAAAAGAATTATCTACTACTACTTTGGATGCCATAACACACACCATGTTTGGAGGACAAAATGCACTGCACATCACCCCAAAAACACCATACTGACAGTGAAGTTTGGAGGTGGAACATCATGGTGTGGTACTGGCAAACTTGATATAATTAAAGGGAAGATGAATGTAAACATGAACTGAGACATTCTTGAGAAAAATCTGCTGCCATCTACCAGAATGATGATGAAACAAGGGTGGACATTTCAGCAAGACAATGATCCCAAAGACAGAGCCAAGGAAACTCTCAACTGGCTTCAGAGAAAGAGAATAAAGCTGCTAGAACGGCCCAACCAACCTGACTTGAATCCAAGAAAATCTATAGAAAGAACTTAAACTCAGAGTTCATAGAAGAGGCCCATGGAACCTTCAAGATTATAAGACTTTGTGTGGAAGAATGGGCCAAAATCACACCTGAGCAAGTTTCTCCGTACAGGAGGCGTCTTGTAGCTGTCATTACCAACAAAGGCTTTTGTACAAGGTATTAAATATCAGTAAGCGTGTTCAATACTATTTCCCTCTGTTATTTCACATTATTACACATAACTCAATTTCTGAACTTATTTGTGTTGGTTTCTTTCTATGTATAGATTACTTGGGTTGTTACAACACCTGGTGAAAATGTCATGTCAATAGCACCTTTAGTAATATGTTTACTATGAAAAATTGTGATGTGTTCAATACTTATTTTACCCACTATAAAATTGTGTTTTTCTTAAAACTATTCCGTTAAGACCTAGATTTTAGATCACAGCTCTAACAGAGTGCTGTTCTTTCCCCCACAGAAAATGCTGACCTTTGACCCCTTGAAACGAATATCAGCCCTGAAAGCACTCGATCACCCATACTTCCAGGATGAGGAGACACTGACTCAAACAACAAGCTGAAATCAGGCAGTAAAACATGCAGCGAGAGGTAACAGTGTCTTAGTTTAGGGTTCCAATGCCATTCCTCGTAGCCTTTCGTTTATCTTTGGAATATTTTTTCCGTTATTCCTGCATTACAAAAAAAAAAAAAGATTATAGCCCGAGAAAGGGAGGAGAGTGAACATATGAATCACTGACATGTTTCTCAATGTGTAAATGTCTCAATTAATGATGTCAACGTGTCTTAAAGGACAGTATCAGTGTTCTTACTTTCTGTATCAGGAATGTCTGTCATCTTCTAAATGTTGCTGTTGTTGCTTTTGTTGAATGTCTGGCAAAAGTGACAGGTCAGATGGTTAGAGCAGTAAGTAGCTAGTGATTTTATTGTACGTGTTTGAACATTTCTCATACAGAATGAACAATAACACTGTAGCCTTTGAGAGGCACTGAGCTGTGTGAAACCGATTTAACTTAACTGTATTTCAAATCATGTGAAAACAGAAACTGTTTGACGTAACAGACGATAAACGCACAAGAAAGACACGCATCGCAACAGTACTGGTATTGCCCTTAAATTAACTCAAGTATTTTTTTCTGTTATTGGAGGACTGACGGTTTGGACTTTCATTTAACTTTTTCACATTTTTTTGTTCTGTTGCTGAAACCACCTGAAATCAACCATTAACTCATTTACAAATCAATAAAAGAACTGTTTCAATCACTTTTCATTTGTGCATTATTACACAGATGGGAATAAATCTGAATGATGAATGAGAACTGAAATGAACTGACTCGGACGTTATATTCTGTTGTTTCCTGGTTATTCCATTCAGGTGATCACTGCAGTTGTTCTCACCGCTTGAAGAGTGCTTTTATCAGATTATCATTTTAATAATTTAACTGTATTCGACAATAAGGAATCAAAAAACCTCATTAATTGTTGGTATGTAAAAATTTAAATTGAGAACATGAATTCCCCAGTTGCTAGCATACCTTTTTACTCAGGAATATAGTAAGTAGTAATAATGGATCAAGATGGAAAATATACTTGTTTGCTTTCCTGTGAAGAGTTAGATATAAAAGACCGATACCACTAATATATCTATATATTTTATACACCAATCAACTATAAAACAGCACAAGGTGTTGACCTGGCCTCCAAATTCACTAGATCCCAAACTGATCAAGTATCTGTGGGATGATCCACAGAGGCCCCTCCCCTCAACCCATAGGACCCAAAGACAGTCATAGTGCCTAAATTTCATGAAGATACAAAAATAAAATAACATAAATAAACTAAATAAATTTGAATAAACCATAGAGTGAAGAGATTTATTCTTTTTTGCTGAGGTCTAAACATCTCAAATACATGTCACATACAATACTGATGTCATTGATGTTTGCTGATATTTATGACAACTCACTTTAAGTTTTACAGTTTAAACCTTTGGATTTAACTAACTAGATCTGATTGTGTAGATGTTGATGGATTGATGAAGTGGAGATGAGCAGAAAGGGAGGACAAGTGACCAGATAAAATATTTTACACTGCAATTTTTGTGTTATTTATAAGCCGCTTATTTTCATTCCATCTCTTCTATATGCTCCAGCTGTCCTGCACCTAATCACCTAACCTCATTATTCTCAGCAGTAGCTGTAGATTTCTGCTGCAACTGAATAAGATTTCGTGTCATCCACCCTCTTTAAACATTAAGCTGTACTTCTATTTTCCTCCTGTCTCAATTTCCTTTTAGCAATTATCCAGAGATATATATATAGGTCCTATGCATCCTCACTTTCTCACTCAGAGGGGATATGTACTGAAGCAGAGAGAGAAAGCAGCAGCTGCCCGTAAGGAGAGTGGAGAGAGCTAGAGACAGAGCAGATGCATTGGCAGGGGCAGAGCCGAGGCTTTTTTTTTTTTCTTCTGTCCCTCCTGTCTCTTTTGTTGTGTCGGCACAGATAAAAACCCTGTGAACGTTGGCAAGGACCACCGCCGCTGCCTCACAGCGTGCCGCTCATCCCCAGCCTGATTGCCTGAGCTGCATCCAGTGTGGAGCTCGGTTTGTGCGGCAGGCTAACCGCGGGCTAGCGCGGGGAGCTGCAAGGCTCTGTGGCTGTAAGAAGAGGAGGAAGAGAGAGGGGGGGAAAGGAGGAGGGGCTGTGGTGAGCTGGTGGGCTTCCTCTGCCTCACAGACACATTTTATTGACTTGCTAATTGGATGAGGCACTCGGAGGAGAGGATGCGGTGACCGAGAGGAGCTGCTCTCCAGAGGAGGGATACAGGCACAAGAAAGAGCATTGCCCGGGTTTGCTCAATTCTGGATACTTATTTTTTTTTTTAATTATTATTTTCAAGAGACATAACAACAGATGTTTTTCATCTCCCGGTGACCCTCACACCGTGCGTACATCATTTTATGCATGACATTGTCGAACGGAAGCTCCAGCTGCCAGACGCTTCGTGACAAGTGAATGATTTCCATTTTGATGTTTTTTCACCACATTTCCCTTTCACCTGTTTTTTTTTTCTTTTATTTTTTCATCTCGGACCCATCAGCTGGAGCTCCCTTTTTTCTTTGCCGTTTAACATGACTGGTAATCTGAGGGCGAGATAAATTCTTCATCAGATCAAACGTGGAGCTATGAATGGATATTTGTTGAGGGGGGTAGAAAAAAATCAAGGTATGGTATGAGCAAAAGACAAGACACACACTGTAGTAAGGTGGTTTTATTCAGCCAGTATGAATCTCAGTGCTAGCCAAGAAATGGATCAACGGAATGAATTGACTGTTGCATAATTCCAGGCTGAGTCCGAGGCATAGATATCCACACAGTGGAAAGAAATGCCTCCTTATATCTATCAGTGTGCCTACATGTCATATTTGTGCAGAGTAAATGACTTCTAGAGCAAAGCAAAGCAAAGAGAGCGAAGGATTATGAATGAATCGGTGCTAGAGACCAGTAGTAGTGCTGTGCATTAATGGAGGCTTTAAAAAAACAGTCTAGACTTGTTTCACCACTGGGCAAGCCTTCTGAATATAGTCTGGAAATTTGCAATTCACAGCAGTTCTCTTGTAAGGCTGACTTTATATTTTGACTGGGGCTTTAAAAGGAAACTGTCAAATCTACTATCTTAGTATCAAATGGCATCAGGTGTTTGATCCTACGTTCATTTTTCTCCTCTGCTTCAGTCTTGTTCTAGTCACCATGCTTAAGATGTGCAGGTCCATTGAGGTCAGAGAGCAGGTGCTGCTGTGCTGAGGTCCGCCGTCCCAATGAGCAAGGCAGCCAACCCACAGAGACGCACCACCTACCTCATCTCCCTCACTCTGGTGAAGGTTGAGGCCGTGCCAGAGGATGTAGCAGGGAACCAGACGGAGGCTCTCCTAGAGGGGGAAGGGAGCCCTAAGAAGGAAGAGGAGGAGAAGGAGGAGGAGGAGGAGCAGGTGGGTAATGCCCCTGAAAAGGAGGAAAGACCTGTGTGTGTAGAAGTCGTAGAAAAAGAAAACACACAAGATGAAGAGGAACAGGTGCAGGTCAAATATGGCAGCCCTAGCGAGAAGACGGGGAAGCCAGAGAAGAGGGAAACGCATGGACCCCAGAGAGACGTCGTGTCGGTCGGCAAAAGCAAAGACATGTCTTTTGTACATCCACCTGTGAGGCAAATGGTAAAAGTGTATGGAGGAACTACCTCTGAGGGAACTGTGCGCAGAGAAGGACCTCGCTCAGATGCCCTGCGCCCCAAGACAGAGATCTACCGGGAGCCCCCCATGCTGTTCCTAAAGGGCGAGAATGGAGCAGACCTGAGCAGCCGCTCACGCTGCAGCCTCCCTTTTTCCATCCCACCGCAGATGAGCCAGCGTCCAGAAGTCCTGATGAGGCCACATGCAGGAGGCAACACTGTGTGCTGGAGGGAACTCAGAGAGGCCAATACTAGCTTGTATCACTCTGCTAAGACTTTGGACCGAAGGGATAACCGCATCGGGGACCAGTCCCCCTTAATGGCAGCTACAACCCTGGGGCCTTACAGGGCATCCTGGGCAGACAGCGATGGCAGGGGGACACTCATTCGACCTGGAGTTCCTGCCAGCGGAGGATTTTCAGGCATAATGACCCGGGACAGCCCTCAGGGCGAGCGGTTTAAGGCAGTTTCTGTTTCCTTACCTGCACCTCCTGCCACAGATATGTCAAGGCCTCAGAGAAAAGGTACAAGTCGCGCCCTGGACGACAGTGACCTACATACCCTCTCCGAGGACATGAAGAAGGGGAAGGAGGGCCAGGGAGGAACAATCCAGCGAGCTCCTCCTCGCGACCGCAAGATGCTCAAGTTCATTAGTGGGATTTTTACCAAAAGTACACCCGTGCCACCCAGCGTAAACACCACACCTCCTCTCTATCCAGCTGTGGAGAGGGGCTCGAGTGAGGAGGAAGGTGAGGCCACATATAACACTGTACCTATACACAAACACTTCATAGCAGGAAGTAGGGATCAAGCATTTACAGCTTATTAAATGTCACCAACATTTCTTATCTTAAAGGATTATCCTAAAGTATTATTTTATACATCTTGACTCCTCTTCTGCAAACCAGAATTAAGAGCCTTTTAGAACACCAATAACTGTATCTGATGTGAAACTATTTAGTAAGTATGGCAAGTATTGCCATATTGTTTTGGTACAGACTTGATATTTAGCAATTGAGATCATTTTTTCGGATTTAAGTAAGGTCATATGTTCATTACCATTTTTGGAGTTTTGTGGACCTAAACTGAAAAAGATAAATAGCATGTTCCCAGTAATTCCCTTACTATTTCATCAATTTCATTTATTTTGGGCAGTTATTATAAATTACACACAGCTAAAGGGTTTGGTTATAATGTGGGCAAAAATGTTATTATAGCTGGTTTTATGCAAAGTGGTGCTGAACTTGACTGAGCCTTTAGTATAAATGGGTTTTCTTGGATCTAGTAGTGTATGCATTTGCTTTAAACTAAATGCAAAAGATACCAAGAAGATGTGGCAAGTGAAAATCTTTCCAGCTCAGCAAGGCCAAAACCTTTAGACTCCTACTGACAGACTTTCCTGTTTCTCGAGGGATTCGATATAAACAATTCTACTTTCATAGCCACCCTGAGCTCTGAGCGTGTCTGAAACGCCAGCCGAAAAGGCCTCATAACAGTAATCATGTTCGGATCTAATGAAATGAAGATGTAATACATGATGAAAGGGAAAAAGACGTGACTGTAGGACAATGTCTGGAGCTGCAGATGGGTGCAACAGATCAAAAGTTAATGGGATATTTGTTTTTAAGGTTAAGCGCCGTTTGTCCTTTGTGTACTCATATGTCACTCCTTCTTGGTGCAACCATGACTCAAATTCAGTCATGATAAACTACATGACATTTCTGATGATCAGTTATCTTAAGTTTTCCATCGCAAACGCCAAACATTCTCTGTTTCGAGTATCTCGAATGTGCTAATTGGCTGTTCTTTTACATATACATATATATTTATCTTCTATTGTGTGATACTAGCAATTTAGAGATTTCACCTTTTTTTCAGTAAAACTGGCACCTGCTGTATCTTTACTATTTTCTGGCATTTATATAACAAATAGTCACTCATTTCAACACTGAACTTGTCTGAACATTGATAATGAAAATAATTATTAGTCATAGCTCAATCACTAGAATTCAAAATGTATCTCAAAATGAATCTAAATGTCATGTTAATCATCAGCCTTGAAGGCAGAAGCCGGATCTGTCGTTACGGATCCTCCAGGCCGACAAGATCTCTGGTAGAGGATTGATTAGAATATTAGATCACTGTAATTTAATAAACCGTCCCTGAGGATGAAAAATAGCAAACTTGCAAACAAAAGTCACCACCTACTAGTACATTTTAACCTAATTGACGGCGTCTTCAAATGGGGAACACATTGTTCTCTGTGAGGACGCCGTGCCAGAGCTTTAGTGGAGACGTCATAACAGTGAAGCGCTACTTGAAAACGCTGTGATCTTCTCTCAGTGACCGTTTTGAGGGATTACCCGAATGTGACATCCAGGCAAACGCTTTGTATGATGAATTCAGACTTTTTTCTTTTTGATATGAAGCCAACATTGCATCTTCATTAATATTTAATTGTTAATAAATTCTAAAGAAATCATCTTTGACACCGAGTGCAGGATCGGAGTGAGCTCTGAATAATTTGTCAGGAGTAAGTGGGACATGAATAATTAAGGTTGGGGATACACAGAGCTGTGTTCATCGGCAGGGTGAGGGGAGCAGGAACCAGCTACTTCCTGCTCTGTGCATGGAGTTAATCAGCCTTCAAATGGAGCCTATTCATTTGTCAGTGCTATGTTGTTGAGGTGTTTATAAGTGCCATAGTCAAGCCCATAATTACCATATGTAATGTCAGTATTGCGATGAATTAATGATCCGATTTTAATTGGGAAATATTGGTGGCTGTGAAAATGTGGCAGACGCACTGTTGCATATTTTTTCAGCATCACGCACGCACAGGTGGACATCGTGTCTCTGTGCCTCTCAAACACGTCGCTGTATCCATGAGAGACCGTTTATTGTATAGAGAGCCGGGCTGGAGGCTTCTGGAAAATGGAGTTTCCATGGCAACAGCAAGCCGTGAGAGATGCTGTTTGGTCTGTGGTGTGATGCTCTTGATGGAGGGCGGAGGAGGGAGTCGTGGTTCTGCAGGGGGACGGGGAGGGGGGGATTGCCCAAAGAAGAGGCCAAAGGAAGAGTGGCAGGGGTTTAAAGTTAGAATCTGGCCCCTGGAGACCCGGGCCGACACCATCCAGCTCCACCCAGCACAGTGTGACCTGACAGCGTTAGTGTGTGTGCGTGCGTGTGTGTATACACGTGTGTTTTTGTGTCATTGTCTCTGTATCTATGTCATTGTCTCTGGTGATATGGCCTTTACATCAGCGTATATGTGTAAGCACTTCCACATTACACACCAGGAGTGTATGAGTGTTTATATCCACACTGGCAGGCATTTGTCTTGTTTGCTCAGCTCCATAACTGCAGATGTGTCCAAGTTGCCTTGTAAAATCGCTAAAGTCTTACACACCTTCAAATCTTTTTTTTTTTATGTAGAAACCTTTAAAATAAGAAACAACACTAAAAAAAAAGAATATCCATCTTTTTTCTAGCTCATTTCAATATACTTTTCTAAAACTATGAAACTGGCGGAGGCCATTCAATCATAATATACTGAGTGAAAAAAAACACACAAACCTTTCTGCTGAATATAAGAGAAAGTGACGTGTGATTTATATTTTAATACAGTTTGGAAGAGAAATATATCCATGACCTCAGAATTCAATTAAAGTGTGAGCTATAGAGTAATAAAAATAAGAGTAATAATAAATTTGAACAGTTGCCGTAGTAATGGGACTCCCACGCTGTGAATCTAACGAACCCTGCTGACTGTAAGAGTTGAAGAGTTGTTAAAGAGATTTTATCATTTATTCACTTTACAACATCTTATCTCGACCTGTTCGCGACAAATCTGACAATACATCAACCTAAAACTACACAAAAATTAAGATCTTTATGACCGACTGGTGATGGAGATATACCCTGATCAGCCACAGCATTATGATCACTGACTGGAGAAGTGAATTTCATTGACCATCTTGTGACAATTCAATGTTCTGCTAAGAAACATGGACCTGGCATTCAGTCATGTAGCACCCACCTAGACCAGACCACACACCCCATAGCAATGACATGGAAGACACACACACAAAAATGGGAACAATATAGGAACAATTCAAAAAACATGAAGAACAGCACAAGGTGTTGATCTGGCCTCCAGATTCACAAGATCCCAAACAGATCAAGTATCTGTGGAATGATCCACATAGGCCCCCCCTCTCAACCCATAGGACCCAAAGACCCCCACTAACAACATTGTTTTGCCAGACACCATTCTCTGATGAGTCACAACTGTTTTGGAGGCACAAGGGGAGACCTACACAATATTAGGAAGGTGGTCATTTAGTCATTTTAACATGTACAGGGACTGTACTGGACTCTGGGTATTTCGGTTTCCTCTCACCCTCCAAAGAAACGCTCATTAAGTTGGTTGGTGATTCTAAGCCCTGCAGTAGACTGGAGACCTGTCCAGGATGTACCCCATCTCTCACCCAGTGACCGCTGTGACCCCCCGTGACTCTAGTGAGGATAAGCGGTAGTAGGAGATGAGATGAGATGAGCATTGAAATTTATCATGGTGTCGCTGACAAACCAGAAAACCACCACAAGCGGTGCTTCCTTACAGATTTGAACCATTTAGTAAACTATAATTGAAAATGTTTCTTTTACAACACAAACATTGCAAAGTCGTGTTTAAATAGAAGCACATGGATTGAGGTTTAGATTTAGTTCTAATGCAATTTAAGTACTATAATGGAGTGACAGAGGAATAACAACGCCACTCTCTGGAGAGGCTGACATCTGCTTCAACTAAACATCATCTGTTGCAGGTTGAGTCACTGAACAGCAGTGACTGTCAATCATTTCTCAAAGAGACATTTCTTTTTTCTCTGAAACAAAATCAAACTGTACATAAAACTAACCAGATTCTCCCTATGCTGTCATTCTGCTGCTTCACTGTGTAGTTTCCACTTTTAGAGGCTCCTACTAGAAACTGTGATACATTATAACACTGACTTCAGCACCAGTGTAGTGTAACAGATAGATTTTTCTACAATGTGACTTACACTGCGTTCCAACATCTCTGGCTTTTGTTGCTGCAGAACCTCTGTATTAACATCTTGATTTCAGGTATTTCAGTTTGACTTTCTGAAGCAAGTAATTCTTTGAATCACTGTCTTGGTAGCACAGAGCACCATGCACCACATTCTGTCTCGTTTCAGTTGACACCAGGTTCAGTGAAATTTGTGAAATAAGGCAAAGGGAACCGCACCAGGGGGACAATATGAATTATTTCTCTTACTACTGCTGCCTGTTTTTGTTTCCTTCAAGACAGAATAAAGGAATAAAATGCCATGTTAGGATGTTTTTTTTTGCAAGGCAAGCAAAAAAGAAGTGTGGGCCTTAACAGTGTAAGAATAAGCTTAAGATATCTGGTATGCTCACTAACTCTTGTAGACTTGCATATTTGTGCATTTGGTTTGTGCACTCTGCTGTTCTGAGTCCTGAGGGGGGTCTGATTCCTCACTGTGCAGTCCACAGGCAGTCAGGCCAAACTTGGCCAGCATTACTTTTAAAGATTTTGGAAGAGACTGTTACACCAGTCAGACCTAACATCATGACCACCATCCTCATATTGTGCAGGTCTCCTTTGTGCCTCCAAAACAGTTGTGAGTAATCAGAGAATGGACATAGGACTTCTGAGGGTTGTTACAGAATGTTGTTAGTGGGGGTCTTTGTGAATCATCCCTATGAATTTGAGGCCAGGTCAACACCTTGTGCTGTTCATCGTGTTTTTTGAGTTGTTCCTAAACTGTTTTTGTGTGTGTGTCTGTGTCAGGCTGCATCCTGCTGGGGATGGCTGCTGTCCTCATGGTGGGTGATACATGTCTAAGTAACATCCACACTAATGCCAGGTCCAAAACTTATTTACTTCTTCTTACTTCTTTAAACTGTTATTTACTTCTCCTCTCAGTGGCCATAATGTTGTTTCTGATTGGTGTGTGTGTGTGTATGTACACACACACACACACACACACACACACACACACACACACACACACACACACACACACACACGTATATATTAATATTAGGTTGAGTCAAGTCAGTCACCACTTTGGACAATGTGAATGAATTGTTATTTAAAGATGTTTCTATTTGCTCACCATGGAGGGTGGCTACCTTTATCCTTTATTTCTTGCTTAACATGCTTTAAAGCAGTCAGATATTTTTAGAAATTGCTTCATGTCTTTGTCGCAGTCATTTGAGCAGATCAAAATATTGTGCTTCTTGTACAGAAATGGGTGTGGAGTGTGGTTAGCCCAGCTTGGCACACAGACTGGAAGCAGGGGAAAATGTCATGTTTAGCTAGTTATTAAAAACAGCATCATTCATTGCGACAATTTCCTATCTTTAATTTGTAACCTGCTAATACATCCATTAATTGCAGTCATTAATAAATTGCTACATCTTCTTTTTTTTTTGCTGTTAATGTTTGTCTTCAGCTCCATGCACCAGCAGTCAAGAATGGACCATGACCCAAACTGTACAAGAACTTCACTTGGTAAGCATGAGGTACAAGTAGCTTTAAAACTGAAACGCTGGGAAGGATTACATTGAATGTCTGTGTGTGTCTCCCTCTCTGTGTAGGGTGTTCTGGGAAGTCTGTGCAGCGGGAAGTCAGCTTTGGTCCACAGACACTTGACAGGAAGTTACGTGCCACTGGAGAACGCAGAGGGTTTGTTCAACTTTCCTTCATATTCATCCTTTATTGGTATTTTCTTCTGTAGTCGTCTATAGTCAACAACTGTTGTGTGTTCCAATATTTGCAGGACGACAGTACATCAAGGATGTCCTAGTTGATGGGCAGAGCCACCTGTTGATAATCAGAGAAGAAACAGAACTTCCAAGCGCGCAGGTGGGAAGTGACCCATTTTTGTTCACCCAATTAAACTCCATTGCTGTTTTGTTTTTTCATAACTCTCAGTCTTCCATTGTGTATTTTGAGGTCTACTTCTTTCTTGTTCTCAGTTTGCAAATTGGGTGGATGCAGTCATCTTGGTCTTCAGTTTGGAAAATGAGTCCAGCTTTCAGGAAGTTTACAAAATCTACCACCAGCTCGCCGTCCACCGGCCCATCACGGAGATCCCTTTCGTAGTAGTTGGCACTCAGGGTAAGAATCCCACACACGCAGCATGAGCTTCTATCTACGTGTCAGCAGACGTTGGACTCTTGTTGCATCTATTGATCTGTTGTGTTTTCAGATAAGATCAGCAGCACCAACCCCAGAGTAATAGACGATGCCAGGGCCAGACAGCTCTGCTCAGACGTGCGCCGCTGTACCTACTATGAAACCTGCGCGACGTACGGCCTCAATGTGAACAGAGTCTTCAATGATGGTTTGTGTCCATGTCAGATGCAGATTGCAATACAGAGCCTGTTGCTGCAGAGGATGGATAAATATGAATTGTAAATGTTTCTTTTGAGGCTAATGTTTTTCTGTTTCACAGCTGCTCAGAAGATCATGACGGCCAAGAAGCAAGCTGCTCTACTGGCTTCCTGTAAATCTCTTCCCAACTCTCCCAGTCACTCTGGAGGCTCCACCCCTGTGTCCGGCATCTTTCCAGGACAGGTAAATCTTACATGTCGTCCGTTCTCCATACTGTGTGAACAGAAGGTCTCAAGGTGGTCCGATTTGTGTATTTTATATTTTTGGTTTCCATCCAGCAAGCATGCTGTTGTGATGAACCCCATTTCTACCCTCTCTTTAGGCCAGTAATGGTGGTCAGAGCAGCGATTACTCCTCATCACTTCCCTCCACTCCTGTGATCAGTCATAAAGAGATTGGAAGAACATTGAGAGGGGAGAAACAGGATAGTGCTACACCCGGCTCAGTCCGCAGCGTCCGGAGGCGCACCTCCAGATTTGCGGTAAATAGCATAGAGTGCAAGCTCCAGTTATTCTTGACACCTTTTTCTGTTTTGTCATTATACTGAGATTGCTTGTTTCCATGCCACATTCTTAAGATGATAAAAACTTTCCAGTTTGGTCTTATATCTCTAATAATCAATAGAGCTAGATTAACATTAGCTTCTCTATGAATTCGTAGTTGTGTCTACATACAGGAACACTATATCCTTCACTTAGTTACAATCTCCACCAACTTCTGAGGATGTTTTAGATGCTAAATGTGCAGTATTTTTGTGTGCATGTTGCATCATGTGTTGTATTACTCAGCTGCCTGCTCTATCTGGTACTTTCACAGTTTAAGGTTTAACAAACCCTCCCTATTGGTTTCCCTAAAGGCAGACTCTCGTATAACATTTCCTGACTTTAGTTTGTTGTCCACTAATTCAAAAATTGGCAAAGAAGTGTTTTTTGTGTGATGCTAGTCAGCGGATGAGGCCCAGATAGCTGGCAGCCTCAAATTTCTCTAAATCAAAGACGCTGTGTTCAATGAAGCTCCGGTGTGGTTCAATATACACCGGTCAGGCATAACATTATGACCACCTTCCTAACATTGTGTAGCTCTTTCTTGTAACTCCAAAACAAGTGTGACTCATCAGAGAATAGACATGGGTCTTCTGAGGGTGTCCTATGGTGTCTGGTAACATTACGTTGTTATCTTTTGGAGCCAAGTGGCCATTTGAGGAACTACAGTTTCCACGCTGGCTTAATTCGTCCAAGCTGGTTTTAGCTGCTTGACCTGCTGTTAAAATCGATGAGCGCAACTCAGTCAGAAAACCTAAACAATGAGCTGAAAAATGATCAACACTTCATAGAGCTGAGGAGAACTGCATAATATTACTTACGTTTATGAGCCAGCCTTTACCCACTGCAGAACATTGCAGTAGAAGGATTTTTATCATTTTATATGTTAAGTCATAAATAATGTTTTTAACTGATGGTCCCCCTGCTGATGCAGTTATTGCTCTCCCTTCTTTCCTCCAGGGTCGGAGAGGGAGCGATTCAAACAGAAGGAGTGCAGATTTTAAGGGTGATCTGGGCAGCGGACGCTCCATTCCCATCAAACAGGTAGGGTTTGCTCTTGATGTTAAAACATATGACATATGACATACCTGATGACCCTCAGCAGAGGACATTTCACCAACGCTCACCTCAAATGCTCAAAGCCACGTTTACCATGTGGAGTGATGATGTGCTACCATCTCTCAGATTGGCTTGATCAACCCGTGGTGGGTGTTTTCTGGCAGCCAGCAGTCATTATGCTACTGAAATGTGTGAAACCAACAAACCAGACATTAGCAACGAAATTCTCACTCTTTCATTTTTGTCACTTCCATCAGGGCATCTTGCTGAAGCGCAGTGGGAACTCGCTCAACAAAGAGTGGAAGAAGAAGTATGTCACACTGTCCAACGATGGCATACTGTCCTACCACTCCAGTGTCAATGTGAGTCAGTGCGTTAACACAGTGCTCCGAGGCATTATGTTGCTGAAAGCACACTCGCTGTTTGATGGTGATGGCTGATGTTTGGCTTGGCAGGATTACATGCTTAACACTCCTGGCAAAGAGATGGACCTGCTGCGAGTGACAGTGAAGGTGCCGGGAAAGCGACCGCCTCGTGCCGTACCCACCTGCGGCCCTCCAGTGGGACTCAACGGCCGGGTCAAAGATGTGCCGGGACCCGAAAGTAAGGAATAAAAAGGATTTTTACTTTAGATGACTTACAAGAGGTATACACACTGTAGCTAAATGTATAAATACAACATCAGCCATAACATTAAAACCACGGACAGAGGTAAATAACATTGACCATCTTGTGACAATTCAATGTTCTGCTGTTGAATATTGGATGTTACTTAGACATGTAGCACCCACCTAGACCAGACCAGACACCCCCACGCCATTGGAATGACACTCCTTGATGACAGCAGCCTGACACCGACACACACATAAAAACGCTTTAGTAACAACTCAAAAAATCACAAGGTGTTGACCTGGCCCCTATTTCTAAATTCTGCTGTCAATCTAGATAATCAAAAAAAAAAATGAGATTTCAAAGGTTTAGAGTGTTAAGACTTGTTCAGTCATACTTTATTTTCATGTAGTTTATATCAAATCTTCTTTATTTCCTCTCAGTTGTTCCCTTCAGGGGCGCCACATCAACTCCTTCGGTCTCGCCCTGTTCTCTGTATCTCTCCCTGCTATCACCAGCTATCTTCATCTCTTCCTTCACTACATCCATAAATCTCCTTTTTGGTCTTTCTCTAGACCTCTCTCCTCTAAACTCAGCGTCCTTCCACCAATATATTCACTTTCCCTCTTCTGAACACATCCAAACCATCTCAGCCTGGTCTCTCTAACTTTAACTTAGCTATCTTTCTAATGTACTCATTCTTGGTCCTATCCATCCTGAGGAAACCTCAACATCTTCAGTTCTGCGGCCTCCAGCTCTTCCTCCCATCTCTTCCTTAAAATCTCCATACAACATACAACAATTGTCCTGCAAACCAAATCTGTTTTACATGTTAGAAAGCTATTTTCTGGTGCTAAATCGCTCTCCTGTCTCTGTAGTCCCAGTGAGCGCTAGCAGCCTCCTGCAAGTGGAGGAGATGGAAGGACTGGGTGGTGCACTATTCCTGAGAGGCAACAGAGGAGTGCAGCGATGTCCCTCCACTCTATCTAACCACACTGTCGGTCAGTAAACAACTCCTATTCATATGCTGTGTTTATCTTTGTTTCATTTAATTTATTATGTCTTGCTGTGCTGTCTCGTTGCTAGACTCTGCAGTTGAGGGTGTCTCCAGCTCTTCCTCCACCAAAGAGGTGGGCTCTGCCTCCCCGCTGACAGACCGGAAGAAGCATCGCAGAAAGAAGAGCATGAACCAAAAAGGAGATGCAAACACTGGCCAAGCAGATGGTAAATAATAAAACATGACACATTGCCCCACTTGAGAGGCTGTTCTAGTATTTTATTTTTAAGTAATAATTACTTGACTTGACATTAAACTGATCTTCAGTATGTATCACACATTATGTAATGCACATGCAGCTATTATATTTTTCTGTCTTTTCTGCCTTTCTCTTTTATCGGGTGTTCTCTCTCGTCTCATGCAGCCAAGCGCAAAATGTGGAAACTCAAAAGCTTTGGTAGCTTAAGAAACGTAAGCAAGACAGGTAATGCTGATCTGTGACACTCCATCTTTCAAACTCTGACTGATCCTCTGCTCTTGGCAGTCCCCCTGCCGCTGCTTCTGCTATATTGTCAGGTTTCTGTCATAGCGTTACATAGCTAAGTTAAACTCTATTTTACCCACGTACAGGCAGATCTCAGCATGTAGGTCGGGATTTCCTCAATTCACCAACTAAAAAAAAACAGAATTAGAATAGAATAGAATGTCTTTATTGTCATTGCACTGGGAGCAATATAACCAAACTTAACAGCAGCTCTCCCAGAACATCCTTTCACTCAGACACACACATCCTCACAAAAATAAATAGAAATATGTAATTTAAGTGCATGAAGATCTTAAAGTCCATTGCAGTCCAGAAGCTATTAGGATGGTGGAAGTGGGGGCAAAGAGTTCTTGGAGAGCTGAGGGGGTAAAAGCCATTTCTCAGTGTTGTGGTGGTGGACTTCAGGACCCTATAGCTCCTTTCAGCTCTGTTGTGGTAGAAAGTTAATCCTTAGAGTCACAGATGGATGTAAACTGACTGTATTGTTGACTAACTACAACTGAAATGGTGAAATCTGTATGATGCGTGCACTTGTATTTCTGAATCAGACGAAGACAACTTTGATTTCCTCGTGGTGTCGAGCACCGGCCAGACGTGGCACTTTGAGGCCCAGAGCGTGGAGGAGAGGGACTCATGGGTCCAAGCTATCGAGAGCCAGATCCTGGCCAGCCTGCAGCTGTGTGAGAGCAGCAAAAACAAAGTAAGAAGGAAACAAGGCCTATGAGTCAGTCTCTGCACACGATACACAGTTCACGCAATGCAATTAGATTTTCAGTCACTGACAAACAACCTAATAGCAGTGTTCACGAAAACAAAGCAGGTGGAGGAATGCAAGCACAATTTCATTTTTTTAAGGTTCAGCTTAAATATATTGGATTGATTTCAGCTGTATAATACTGCTTTGTCACTGGGAGAGATGACTGGTATTGTTAATGAGGGCAGTGTCCCAGTGGTTCCTTTTTAATTTAACATTTTACTGTCTCTTTCTAACAGGCTCGCAAGGACAGCCAGAGTGAAGCAGTGGCTCTGCAGGCCATCCGCAACGCAAGGGGCAACAACTTCTGTGTCGACTGCGATGCTCCGAGTTAGTAACTCCACCTGTTTGTGTGCTCCACAGTCAGAATTCCCTCATACTGCACCTGCTTCATGTGTCCATCTGGTTTTAATGATAACTAATATCCTCTCATTTCTTTGTTGTGCATGTTCATATTTCAAGTCCATAGGTCCTCCATAAATCTTTAGAGGTGTTATGTTTTAAAAATTGGTGCTAGAAGCTGTGTAGAAGAGAAATAATGTGCTGAGCGTGTAAAGCTCTGGCCAAACCCCAATTACTGTCGGGTCCTGTTCTGTCTGATGGTCTGAAAAGAGTTATTCACATCTGTTTGGAAATATTCATTGGTATTTGACTGTTTTTAAACTGTGGTTGCTGAATGTTAATCCAGAAGACAAATGAAATTTGAAAAATGTGCATTTGAATGAACCATTTAATTACTTTGTCACTGTAGCTTTGTTGCACGTAAAAGTAAGCACAAGAAAGATAAAATAAAATTAGATTAGATTAAAGTAAAATAAAAAGTGTAATCAAAAAATTTCCAGAATTAGCATTATGAAAGATATACAAAAATAGTTGGCAAAACAGTGTCCAAACACTGTTTTGTCAGTTGCATAGCAACAGCTAAAAAAGATGATGCCAATTAAGAAGGAAGATGAAAACATCTTAACATGATTAATTTTGATATAGAGCAGTGGCCCGCAAGGCATGTTAACACGACAATGTTATTTTTAGGATTTAGTCATTTTTTGTCAACGTTGGAACATGTTAAAGAGTTTCTGCTGCATGGGTAACAGTTGCTTTAAAACTCATCCAGGCTGGATTTCACACCAAGTCAAACACATTAATTGCACAACATGACCAACACGTTTAATTAAATGGTAGAAATCCATCCATAGTTATGTATGCTCTCTCTCTTTTCCAAGATCCGACCTGGGCCAGTCTAAACCTGGGTGCTCTCATATGCATCGAGTGCTCTGGAATCCACAGGAACCTGGGGACCCACCTGTCACGGGTTCGCTCGCTGGCTCTCGATGATTTGCCACGAGAGTTAACTCTGGTTCTTAGCGCCATAGGTAACTACATGGTCAACAGTATATGGGAGGCACGCACGATGGGACACCGCAAACCAGCTCCTGATGCTACAAGGTAATAAAAAAAAATTATGTCTCAATTTGCATGTTCCTGTGGAAAGACTAACTAACATGCTTGAACATGAAAAAGAAAAATCATCTGTAGATGTGTTTCAGTGATGACTCACCCATTTTTCTGTTTCTCTTTGCCTGCCTGCTTGTCTAGGGAGGAGCGCGAGTCGTGGATTAGAGCCAAGTATGAGCAGAAACTGTTTGTGGCACCGCTGCCCCCTCCCACTCCCGGCGAAGGCCCAGACCTCACTTTATCTGGCCGTCTTCTGTTGGCAGTGATGGAGCGCAATCTCCCCAAGCTGCTGCTCCTTTTGGCCCACTGCACTAAGGAGGACATTAATGCCCCCCTCAGCCTGGCACTGTCCTCCAGGTCTCTCTTAGCGCTGCGGCTGCCTGGCTCTGCCCTGCACGCCGCCTGTCAGCAGGCCGATGTGGTGATGACGCAGCTTCTTGTTTGGGTACCTTTCCCTCTCTCCATGTTCATTCCGTTGAGGCTACTTTTGATATAGGATAGCAATAAAACAGTATGATGTGATTCACAAAGGAACAGCACTGCCCAAGAATAGAGATAATGTTGCAGTTTAGGTGCAGTATTGGCATGGTGTAGAATTATCTTGGATCTCCTCTTGATTGTGGAAAAAATACATCTAAATGAAAACCTCTAAGTGGTTCACTCCGCGGTGAGGCAGAATATTTAACAGATGACTCAGCAGGTGATTAAAATATGTGAAAAACACTAAAGGTCTCAAAGTCACACCTTGTTAAGATCATTTCAACCCCCCCCGACTAAACTGCTGAACTCTACATACACCAGTCAGCCACAACATTATGACCATTGACAGGAGAGCTAAATAACATTGACCATCTTGTGATAATTCAGTGTTCTGCTGGGAAACTTTTAGACCTGGTATTCGTCATGGGGATGTTACTTGTGCCACCCACCTAGACCAGACCAGACACCCCCACTCCATAGCAATGACACTCCTTGATGGCAGCAGCCATCCCCAGCAGGATGCAGCCTGACACAGTTTTATTGGAACAACTAAAAAAAAAAAAAAAAAACGCAGATTTCACAATACTAGGAACATGGTCATAATGTTATGCCTGACGGATGTATTATGAAACTTTAAAATGCGAGTAGGGTTTAACTATATAATCTAATCCACCCCTTTTTCCTGGTCTCTGTCTTCAGTATGGCTGTGATGTTCGTTATCGGGACGCTCAGGGGCAAACAGCGCTGGCTTTGGCTTACGGCACCGGCAGCCAGGAGTGCATCGACATCTTGCTCCAGCATGGGTGCCCTAACGAACCGCCCCCCTCTGTCGCTACGGCGGTCAGTTTCGCAGCGGCCTCAACATCCAGCTTCCCTGTCGCCATGACGCCGAGCCTGACGGTTGCCACGACACTCAAGATCTCACACAAGAGTGGGGGAACCAGCTTGAGTTACAGCACCTCCAGGAGAGCAGTGTCATAGTCGAACCGTGGTGTGGAAAAACGTGTGTATGTATGTGCGTGTGTGTGTGAGCTTTTGGCTTTGCTCTCATAGTATCCTATACATCCACACACAGGTCAGCAAGACTGATGTTGCCAAATGTTGCACTCCCAGAGCCAGATAAAGGCCAGGGATGAAAACTGGTGATCACACAGGGATGTTCAGTCTGATGGAATGATTTAACCAAAACAAAAAGAGAAGTGTTCCTGGCTACAGCCTGTATGTGATGGTAAGATAAAAGAAACCTCTGCATTCAGATAATGTAATAAGAATGTATTCATATTTCATCATGCAGTCTATTTCCAACTATTCTCCGCTCAGTTAGGAATGGAAAACTGCCTGTGGCCTCAACAAAGCTTATCTGAGCATGACTCCCGCTCAGAAGTAAAGAAGAACTGCAATAAGTTTACTATTTGATAGAGGGACGTGTTGAATTCCTAGTATTAGAGGTGGCGCCTGTCATTAATTTTGACTATGAATGTGGGTTTTAAATAGTTTAACACAGCTCGTTGTTCATAAATTATATGGTGTGATATGAGAAACTTTTCAGTGGATGTAAAGGGGAGTCACTTTTGAAGTTAATCAAAAATATCTGTACAGAAATACATTGATAAAATGCTATAATTCTAAAAGTTTAAAAGTCATTTTCCAGATTGTTATTGTGTGATTTGTACAGCTGGTTCCATGTATGAGCTCGAAGGATCGCTCGAGGCTGCTCAGAGGTTTAATGTGCAGTGTCAGGGCTCCTTTGACAACCATCCGATTAACTCTTTGACATCCAGGATTTTTATGTTTGTACCAGTGTGTCTGACATAAATACTGTACAGAATGTGTCCTTTATGACTCCATCAGTAGCTCATTATCTGGGTGAGCGTACCACTAGAGATGTAAATGAAAACGTGAAATGCCTTGATTTTGACTGAATGTAAAAAAAAAAAAAAAAAATGGATTGTTTTAAATGTGATGTCCAGAGGGTACAGTTTGGGTGGACTGTTTTATTTTTGAATTGGCTAATGTAACCTTGCCAAAAGGAATGAAGAGTATGGTTTGACCCATCTATAAAACTGGGCCTTTGAATGGAACAATTATGATATTTATAAGTGGCTGGAAATAAACAGTTCCCAAAACTAAGTTTTTTTAAACCCAACCCTCCTGCATAACTGTATGTATTTTTGTGTTGATCTGAAGACTCAGCTGACTGTACCTCTGTGATGTAAGCATCTCTATCCATTTGTATTTTATTTTTTTTTAAATCACACGATGATTCACAGAGCATTCATTATCAATACACTGAGGCTATACTGCCTGAGCTGTGGTGTTTTCTTTGGTGTGTCTGGTCAGATCTGATTTATTTTGAACGCCCTGTATCTCAGAGAGGATAAGAGGATAGTTGCATCACGTACTGTACGCTGGTGTGCATGGGATTTATGTTGCAGAACGTTTTTCTGATTTCAAGTGCATCCTACTTGCAGCCAGCACTCATCACTTAGCAGTTAGCATTTGAAATCTCACACCGGTCCTTTTTAAAGGTCCCTACTGGATTTGACCTACTTCTTTATAGGTCATAGTAATGCACTCATTTTATACTATGTTACCACCTCTGAGATGGAATCAGTTGCTGTTATTCCAGAAAATTATGAATGTAACACTGTGTCGCTTTTAAATAGGTTTATCTCTTTCATTTCATCTTCTACCATCGCTGATCCTCACTGGGGTCAGGGGGGTGGGGGGGCTGTTCACCCTGGACAGGTCGCCAGCCTATCGCAGGGCTAACACAGCATTCACGCTCACACACACCTAGGGTCAATTTAAAATCACCAATTAAACTAACGAGCATGTCTTTGGAGGTGGGAGGAAACTGGAGTACCCCGAGTACACCCACGTGGACACAGGGACAACATGCAAACTCCACCCAGAAAGGCCCGAATTGGACTTCGAAACCAGACCTTCTCCCTGGGAGGCATCACCACTGTGCCCATAATGTTGTGGCCCTTAAATAGGTTAATGTTTTTTTAAAAAAAAAAAAATAATTATATGATGGCAAACACCACACCGGGGGTGTCAAACCATTTTAGTTTGGGGGACCACAATCCACTGGACTGTATGTTTGACACCCCTGTCTTAAAAGCTCAAAACACAATATACAGTATCTAGTTATGTTGCCTAGCATGCTATCCAGTCAAACTTAATGTTCTCAAATGTGTTTGCAGCCCTCAAAGTTCTGAAATAAGAAAGACAATAAGGTATTTCCTTCATAAGTGTCTGATTTTTTTGACTACTGGAGCTGTACGCTACTGGCAGAGTTTATATATATATATATAATTTATGGCATTTAGGGGGGTGGGCTCCAGCAACCCCCACGACCCTAGTGAGGATTAAGCGCTAACAAATTACAGCTGCAAGTCCCAAACCTCAAAATCCCGTCAGTGTTTGTCACAGATCACAACGAATGTGAAAGGAAACACACATTAGTAGAAACAGAAACTGACATAAATGGGAGCCAGACTACAGCTCTGGAACATATTAAATAGAAATCTGTTAAAGGCCATCGGACATCTTTGTATGTTGACAGAAAATGATCTAAAAAGAGATATTGTACAATAATAAGCAGAAATTCCCGACCTTATTTATGTTAATTTTAAATAAAAACAGGTAGGTAGGATGAATCCAGCATTACTGGATTCAACCTCACAGTCTTACTTCTCACCTGTCTCTCCACTGTCTGTGTTTATCAGCTCAGCTGTTAGTCCCAAAGTTAAATCCTCGTGACGGTTTTAGAAGTTACAGGAATGTGTGCCAGGACGACTGGGACGGGGGAGAGAACTAAATAAGGACAAAATTACCACTGAGACTATATTTTAAAGGAACACATGTACAGTACATCTGATCTACCAAGGGCTCACTGTGCTTTCACATGCACTGACTTGTTGAATGCTGTTGAGTCATCATGAGCAGTGTTGGGGGTAACGAGTTACAAAGTAACCGATTACTGTAACGATATTACTTTTTTGTGTAACGAAGTAAAGTAACGCATTACACTAAAAATAACCACACTACTTTACTAGAAT
Source organism: Mugil cephalus (assembly GCF_022458985.1). Taxonomy (NCBI): domain Eukaryota; kingdom Metazoa; phylum Chordata; class Actinopteri; order Mugiliformes; family Mugilidae; genus Mugil; species Mugil cephalus. The sequence goes on along the minus strand of NC_061773.1, from coordinate 1,996,012 downwards.
GTAGGAACACAGTTTCCTGCGCTACCCAAGCCGTGATTTGTCTGTGTGTAGAGTTCTGATCTGTTTAAGTGGTGCAGGCATGTGTGCGTGCTGCCTGTGTGCGTGCTACTTGCCTGAGCACGTTGCCATAGAGATCGCCGAAAGATTTGGGGTTTCGACCAGTGGCGATATTCTCATTACTTTCAGTTTATGGCTCGAAAGGACAAAAATATTCAAGTGAAATGCACTCTCTGCCCAGGCGACAAGTTTCAACTGCTGCGAAGTCAATGAGCAACCTGTCCAAGCATTTGTCAGCCCAGCATGGTAATACAAAACTTGTGGCGAAAGATGAAATTTTTTTCAAGTGTTGGAGCGCAGAAGCCAGTGGCGGCTGGCCAATAGAGGGCGCTAGGGCGCCGCCCCACCACTCAACACTCACCACATTACCTTGAATAAGACAAAAAATATTTAAATAAATTGAAATAATAAAATATTTCGATATATATATATATAAATGCGCAAGATAAAAAGATAAATAGTTAATGATGAGTAGTTGCTAATATTTACGTAATATTACACCAGTAATTTCACATTGTTTTTCTGCAGGAATAAATTCAACGCAATATTTACATATTAAGTATTTTAATACAATAATAGCATAAATGTTAATTTAAAATTACTCCTTCTCATGCGATAATCCTTACATCTATACATTTCGTCCTTCACTCAGCAATTACACGGAAGATCTTCAGGCACTCAAAAACATTTGTCCAGACGCTGGTTTCTTCACATCCATCCTGTGGCCTGGAGCCACAATCATCTTCTTGTCTTTGCAAAAGGATGAGATCCCCTCGGATATTAAACCGTTTCCATCCAATCTTTTGCGGATTTGTGCAGTTTACAGCACAACAAATCCTTGTCATTTTCTTTCTCCGCTGATAAACAAATAAGAAATGTCCCGCTTTCTGCCTCCTGGCTGCGCGCGCATATGTGCGATGACGTTGCACAGAAACCTGTCTATAGCATAGACATTAATAATGTCTATGCTATAGACAGGTTTCTATAGTATAGATCTATAGACTCTCGTTAAAAGTTGCACATGCGCAGTAACTCCTCTTCAATACAAGAGATAGGACCATGCTGGGGCGCACCCAGGGCGCACCTCTCCTGCGCCCACAGCTGAACGTACCGTGATTTGCATACCACCACCCTCCCACCATGGGGCTAACGTCACAGCCGTCTGACCGATAAAGTGCTGTTGAAAGTGCGGCCGGAGACGATCGGACAGAGAAAATGGAGAAAGAAAAATAAAAAAATAAAGTTATGTCACCTAAAACAATCCTTTTGAGATGAGAAGCTCGACGTGAAAGAGCTCGGACTTGATCAGCCAAACACCACAGTTAATCAGCAGTCCAAAGACAGAGGGAGACAGTAGTTACACTCGGTCTTTTTCCAGGACCTGGTTTAGCAACAAGGCTAACTGCATGTAGCGAGGCTAATGCTTTATTCTGCTTTCCCTGGCTCCTTTTTCAAATGTCAGGACCTGACCCAGCATGGATTAAGACAGGTATGACTGATTTAAAGCACTTAAGAAAAGTCAAAGCATGAACAATCTGGGATCCGCATGTAAAATGGGACTAGCCATGTCTGGCTACATGACATTATAATGTTGGTTTTGTTGTTTTCACTCATGTAAATACACTGGTATGATACCTTAGTATATGTTTGCTTGTTTTTGTTATATGTCTATTTTGGAGTCATAGCTAGTTAAAGTAATAAGTAGGTAAATCAAATGCAGTAACTAGTAATCTCATTAAAATATACAGAAGTAATTAGTAATAAGTAACTAATCACTTTTTTTGAGTAACTTCCCCAACACTGCTCATGCATTGAGTTAATATGAAACAGAGACACAGTGATTAGACATGAAAGCTCTTTTGATCAACACATGATCTAACAATTGGTGTAGTGTTTCAGATGATGCAACCTCTGAGGTAACATAGCAATGAATAATGAGAGAAGGCGAGAAGTACATTACTCTTCAGTGCTACTGCCGGTGTGTCTTTTTAAACTAAATAGGACTTTTTGCTGTCCTTTTTGGGTCCTATTGGTTGAGGGGAGGGGCCTCTGTGGATCATCCAACAGATACTTGATCAGTTTGGGATCTAGTGAATCTGGAGGCCAGGTCAACACCTTGTGCTGTTCTTCACGTTTTTGAGTGACTAAGGTGTTGGGGTGTCTGGTCTGTTCTGGTCCAGGTGAATGCCAGATCCAGAGGTTTCCCAGCAGAACACTGAATTGTCACAAGATGGTCAATGTTATTTACTTTCTCCTATCAGTGGCGAAAATATTGTGGCTCATTGGTGTATATTGTATTAGTTATTTTTACATTGAAAAGTAAATGAGTATGTCTTCCAAAGTTTAGGTTCGATCGGCACTAAAGTCAAGTTGAAAATGTAAAGAAACAAACGTGTTGCTTTTCTAATCATCTTTACATTTTTATCAGAGATGTTTTCTTGCAGCACTCTAAAAGATCACTTAAAGCTAGAGCTTTAAGTGAAAACAAAAGAAACCTATCAACAGCAACCACTTGCCAACAAGACAGTTTGTACTTTAGTAAATGTACAGTCCATCTTGCAGTGCAGAATAATTTGAATCATAAATATTCGAAAACCTCATGGATTATTTAACAGACGATTTTCAGTGCTGATTGGATGTTGCATAAGTATTGCACAGTTCAATGCCATGTGTATTAAATGCTGATGACTCCTTGAACTAGGCGAAGATCTTAGTGATGAACTCTCTGAAACGCTTTGCGTACTGCTCTGGATGAACCGTTGAGATTTCAGCCCCTGCCTGCAAAACAAAAAAAAACAAAATAAAAAACTTTGTCGATTATAAATAAGTGAACCTGAAGACAACAGTTTTACAGGATAGAAATGCAAATAGTTGAAAATGCCAAGTCACCCCTTCAAAGGAGATGCCTCACCCCATGTTTGACAGCCTTGGCAGCATGAGCAGCTTTCTTCTTGGTGTCGTACTCTGTCAACATGTCAATCAAACCCATAAAATACACCTCCCTCCGGGGTGCACCTACAAGGGAGTGTTTCATAGCATCTGGTAAGTGATATTAAGCTGCACGCATGATCTGATCTGATGCAGCACAGTGTGCGATGGTGTTTAGTTGTGTTATGGCAGTGAGCTTTGACTAGTCACCATAGATTTATCAGCTGTCAGGTCTCACCTATAGCGCTCTGAATGGCATACATATCCACATACGGGTCGAACTCCCCAGGACCCATGGGTTTAAAGGAGTTCATGTAGCCAGCGATTCCTTCGGGGGAGATGGAGCCCGGAGCGTGAGACAGGCCATTTTCATCCTCCTCTTCCTCCTCATAGGAAGACTCCATCTCCTCTTCCTCCTCCCTCTCAGCCCGCTCAACATCATGGATACCCAGCAGCAGGCTGTAGTCCATGATCTTCATATGTACTAGAAACTGCAGTGCGGGCATAAGAGATGTTTGAAAAAAGTTCAAATAAAAAGTGTGCAAAGAAGCACATTAATAAATCCAAGTTTCTTGCTCTTGCCCTTCTTACTCTGTGTTGTTTTTGGCCACCAGTGGTGTTATAAATCATGAATGTTTTCTTCATTTTAACTAATTTAAGCTAAAGATTGTGAGATTGATCCCATGGTAGTAGTTTTACTGCACAATGCTTTTATCTAAAGTGTCATAATGTAAAGACTTTGACCTTAATTTATTTGATTAGTTTGCTGTGGTTCACTTGTTTAAAAAAATGGTAAACAATAGTAACTGTACTTTTCTGAAGTGAAAAAAGGCATAAAAAGGAAGCTTTTATGAAGAATGAAATTTTTCTTGTTAATAAACAAACCGTTCACAATCGCAAAATTTGTCTAAAATAGAAGGCTCCAGTAAAACTAAATCAAGAGCCATTAGAGTGAAGGAAGTTTTTCTACTGAAAAACATACTTCCAGTCAGTAATCCATTACTCTTTATGCTATTTGTTTCACCAATCAGACATAGCCATGCAGTGTCATGACCACACACAAACTGTATGGGTCAAAAGTGAAATTTGGAAATTTGTGTCTTAATTTATTATTTATTTTTACTATTTTTTATATAATTGCACATCTTATATTTTGTCTGTCTGGTTACATCATTTCTTTCTGACAACTTTATACTTCTTTACTTCTACACTTAATATTATTTTTGAGTGACACTACTTTACTTGAGTGCAATTTTAGACTACTCTGCTTAAACACTAGATATAAAGCGGAAAGAGGAAAGCCTCTTACCTCAATGTCTCTGTTGAGCTTGTCCATAATCTTCTTCTTCTCCTCATCGCTCACATAAATCTTCTGCATGTTATTCCTGAAGTCTACATCCTTATAAGTGGGCAACTCTTTGACCTGAAATCACACAGTTCAGAGGAGCTAAATTACATTTCGCATAAAGTCCCCAAATCACCATACACATTAGCATTTTTCTCATTAGAACATTATTAGCCATCCTATTTTCAGTGACAGAAAAAAGTCAGCAACATTGCCCCAAAAATGTTATTTATTCCCATGTCAACAAGAGACAGAAATATCAAAGCTTCTCTCAATTCTGCATTTATTCAAACTGCATTTTTTCAACTAGATTTTTTTTAAAGTCTTTTTTTATCTAGGTCAGTGTAGCTTCCGGCCAAACAGAGGGCTTCTGATGTTACTTCAATGGCCTCTTTTTTAGAGATGTTTCTGTGAAAACACTTCTTCAAAATCTAATCATGAAAATCCCATTTGTCACAATGTGCAAACAAAAACTCTTTCACATTCTGTCCTCTGTAACACGTTTCAAGATGTACAGCTCTTGGTTTGCAGATGTATCCTGTCAAACACTGAGGAACAGTTCACTTCTCCAGACTGACTGTGGTGGCATAAGTACAGTGACTTGTTAACTTGATCTTTTTTTTATTTCACGTGCAGTCAGTGATCTTACTATGGTAGAGATTTGTAACTATTGTTTGGTTAATTTCACTCTATATATTCAGCAATCAATCTTCAGCAATGTGACATGTTCTCATCAGTAGACGTGTAAGCCTGTCCCTAACCTACACCAGTCAGGCATAACATTATGACCACCTACCTAATATTGTGTAGGTCTCCCTTGTGCCTGCAAAACAGTTGTGACTCATCAGAGAATGGACATGGACATGCTGAGGGTGTCCTGTGGAATCCTAGAGAATTTGAGGCCATCTTTTCATCATCTTTTTTGAGTTGTTCCTGAAGCGTTTTGTGTGTGTGTGTGTCAGGCTGCATCCTGCTGTGTCATTGCTATGGGGTGGGGGTGTCTGGTCTGGTCTAGGTGGGTGGAACATGTCTAAGTCATGAATGAACACTGAACTGTCACAGGGGTTTTAATGTTGTGTCTGTTCAGTGTGTTTGGAGAGGGGGGAGTTGCTTTAAGGCCAGATGTGTTAAAACATAGCTGTCTTTTAAGCCTGATATCTGCATAATTATAAAATCATAATGGTTTGTGAGAAAGAAAAGGATATTTGCTACATTGCACATTCTGTAAGACAGGGATCTACCAATCAGGTTCAACATCTGCAGTTTTGTCTTTTCTTATTGGCACATATCTTTTTCATCATTCAACTTTGCGGGAGTACAGAAATCACATCTCACCTGGAGCAGTAGACAGAGAAGCGGACTTAGTGCTAAAGGCAATACAGAACCTGTCTTCATTCCTTTAAGTTATAATAACTTTTTTTTTCCCTTTTTGCCGTTGAAGAGTTGGTGAGTCTTATAAAGCATTATAAAATATGAAGTGAAAAGGGTACCCTGTTATCTAAATTATCCATACAGCCATCCATGTCTGTCTCATTACTGAAGGGCTGAATTCCAGTTATAGAAATAGAAGAACAGAAAAGAACAGAAATAAAGCATTTTGTTACTCTAAACAAACTGGACTAGAACCCTTTAGTAAATTGTCTAGAATCAATACACTTGTACAGCTAGAGTCTGTGATGAAACTTTTACCTTAAATCTGAGCTCACCTTCTCTTTAAAACTCGCTTCACGAGACACCAGTGAACCCTGAGGAGAGAAGGCAGTCACTGATATGTTACCGTTCAGCCAGACGAGCACAGAGCACCATATCTGCAACTTACTTCAATGTAACATAATGAAAGTTCTGATTTACCTTCAGGTCATACTTCTTGTGCACGTGCAGTCTGTGGCTGAACATGTTCCTCATCACTAACAGCGAAGTGTCCTCACTCTCCACAGTGACTCTGTACATGGCCAGGAATTGAGGGAGCAGTGTGCTGCCATGGCAGGTGACAATATGCTGGAAGAGAACATCAGTGAGACATGATGTGCATGTCTTTGGTTGAATACTCTTCATGAAGATCCTCCACTGCTGTGGGACACTTAGTTTGAACAAATACAAAAGACCAAAAGATGAGACAAACTTCATCCAGAAAGTCCCTCTATGTTCATGCAGCATGTGAAACTATCCAACAGCATGATTTCACACACTACATAACATACATCAGGATAAAATACTTCTTTTGTGAATAAGTTTAAAATAAGAACCAGAAAGGAAGAATATTCGATCATGAAAGAATACTGACCTTGTAAAAACTGGTTTGACAAAAAAAAGCTTAACCTTTGCTAGTCTATGATCATGCATATTTGTTTATGTGTAATTGAGCCACTGTGACAGAGCAATTTCCATGTGGATGAATAAAGCCTGTCTTAAGTGTGGTTTATACCTCTGTGGGGCAGCATAACCTACACACACAGCTTTCACCAGTTGGAGCCATTTATACTTGTGCACTCGCTCTGTAACAACACCACATAAACACCAGGTGGCGCTGTGTCTGTCCTCTTTTTTGAGGACGTTAATATATTGCTCTCCGTTGCCTTGCAGTGGTCGTCTCACGTTATAGCTGGTATTCCTCCTTTGTCAAGACAAACACCTGAAGGAATAAAAGCCCTCTGGGAAAGAACAAGTGCAAATATACTACAGAACAGAAACATAATCATCATCATAATCATTCATGTCAAGTCCTTAAGTATACTGTGTTCATTTCCATTTTTCAGTTGAGCAACCTATGTTTTATTTCATATCCCTGAATCCATATCTTTTCTTGATATGAGATTTTTATTCTCTTTATAAATGCATGGAAATGGAGCCCTGGTCACATTATTAGAGTCTCTGTTTGAAATTGACTCATCTCTCAGCTTGCGTTGATGCTGCCATGACAACTGACGCTATTGTAAAAAGGTCAAATTTTCTTCCTTAAAGGCAAACAACACAAGGCAAAACACAAATAATGAGTGGAAAATTGAATGGACTGTTGTTTGTTAGAGATCACACTAAGTGATAATCGTGTTCTCTGAGGAAATGTGAACGTCCAGCATTGTCACAACGTGGCTTAGTAATCCGCCTTGCGCCAGCCCTACCTGGTGATACTTGGGGAGGATGCTGAGCATTTCCTCCACCTCTTCACTGGATATTTCTTTTACGACCAAAGTGCGGTCATATGACGTCAGCAGCCCCACGCATTTGCCCTCCTCGTCTTTAAGTGGAGAGCCACGGGTCAGAGAAACCTGTTGGTGAGGGGGAGGACAGCATCGTGAGCACCAGCACTGGGAGACCCTTTGCCCACTGACAACAGTATTTTCACTGAAATACAAGTTTAATATGCAGATAAAAACATCTATGCCACGAGAAAAGAAAGACATTTAATAAACAAAAGTCATATTTGCAGTCTCAACCTTCGTTTTAATTCTAATGCAGGTCTGTGGTGATATGACTTTAATCAGCATGTGGTTTAAAGTGCTCATAGTATGACTTCAAAAAATGTGTGCTAAGCAAATGTGTGCTGAGCAGACTGGTTCCACCTGGCACATGCAAATAGGACACAATAACATGCAAATGCAGCAGGGAGCAGATAAATAAAAGTGTCTGGTTTCTGTGAAAGGAAAACAGTGAACACCTCGGATCTCCTCTTTTTTTTCAACGCCTCTCTTTTCTCAAATCATCATATATCTATTTTTCCACGTACACATCATACCTGGAAATCTTGGTCCTCAATGCCAAACCGTTCCCGCAGGTTTCTGAACACCTGCGGGCAGTACTCTTTGAATTTGAACTGTCCTGGAAGGTTCTCTCTGAGGAACAAAGATGTTCTGTTAGACAGAAGAATGACAGCACCAGTGCTGAGTTTTTTTTTAAACAGCTAGAGTCTGTGGTGTTTTACTAATTGTGTTGTGAGTGAATTCTTTTCAACATCCTGGTAAGTCTGCACATCAAAATGAAAAAAGTATTAAAAAAAAAAACCTCAGTAAAACCTGACTGGCCCCCGTATTTTATTGTTCTTCCCACCACCTCTGTTTATAAGTCTTTCCTCGGCCTGGATTCCTGAATGGATTAAAGGATTATTGAAAGCCACTCAGTTTTCTAGACTCAATCCGTATGGAAAAACTGAACCTCTCTGTGTATGGCATATATTTCATAAATTGTTTTGTCCACATTTTTTTCCTACATGTGAATTTTTGTCACTGAAATAACAAATTTTTCTTAGTATGCAGCATAGATCTTTGAGGCTTTGTGCACTATATTGCATACTCTATTGTTAATGGCAGTGTTGTAGCTGTGAAGAGGGAATTGTTATTTTCTAAATGGGTCTGTGGTCCCTGAGCGCAGGCAGCAAAAATGAATCATAAGAGCTAGAGAAATCGGTGCAGTTCACAGGAAGCAGGGGTTGCAATGATGCACAGCAGAGCATAGTACTTGTTGAAGAGGTGGTTGTTGACTTTTATCTTGGTGCTGGCTTTGAAGTCATCTGGGAGCAGCATGACAGGTACGGGCACCTGGCTCAGGTCATTCATCTGCGCATGAGCAATGGATAAATAGTTAATGGACATTTTCACACTGAGAAAAAGAAGAAAAAAACAACCCTGCACACATTTAACAACCCACATACCTACCGAATGATTGACTCCCCACGTCAGCACGCTCAGCACGGGGTCACTGGCTCGGAACACCTCCACCTTCTGCTGCACAAAGTGTTTCTTCTTGGTCTTCCTTTTAGGCGCCAGGGTGCTCAGAGGGTTGGAGGAAGCGCTGGGAGAAGACATCGCACTTTCCCAGAGAGACGGTGTGTGTGTGTGTGTATGACACACAGAAAGAGAGAGCAGGCTCTTTGCTGCCTGTGTATGTAAAGCAGGTTGGAGTCCGCCTTCTGGAGTCTGTGCAGCAGCAGCCAGTCAGCACTGTGAACCACCACCCACTGATCCAGCAGCTCCACAGTCCCACAGCAAGGCATCGTACAAGATTAAAAGTCTGAGTGAAAAAATGATTTATAAATAGACTTGCATATAAAAAATATAAAAAGTTATTTTTCCCTGCATCGATTCTGGGGCAAATCTTATTTGTGAACCAAAACAAGCAAACAAAAAAAGAAAAAAAGAGTGGCGAAATGTACGCTCATCAGCCACAGCATTAAGACCACATACGTTCTCCAGACAGGAGAAGTAAATAACACTGACCATCTTGTTAGACCATCTGATGGGAACCTTTTGGACCTGGCATTTATTCATGTAGATGTTACTTAGACATGTATCACCCACCTAGAAGAGATCAGACACCCCCACCCCATAGCAATGTCACTCCTTGATGGCAGCAGACATCCCCAACAGCCTGACACAGACACACACACAAAAATTAAGACATGAAGAACATGATGATCAACAGAGGTCCCTCCCATCAACCCATAGGACCCAAAGACCCCCACTAACAACATCCTGTTACCAGACACCACAGGACACCCTCAGAAGACCCATGACCCAACACAAGTATGTACACCATTAGGAAGGTAGTCACAATGTTATGCCTGATACTGATGTTTACTTTTACAGTTTTGAGCCTTGTGCCCTGGCTTTAATAAACTAAACGTAATGATATAGGGATAATGCTGAGATGATTTCTTCTACTGCTTCTTCTTCTTCATTTCTTCTTTCAGGTGGATGGATAGTAACATTTTGTTTTCAAAAACCCAATCGTTTTACATTTTTAAATATATTTTTTATTATAACAACAAATACAATCCATAGAAAAAACACTTCCTCAGTGCAAGTTTCGTAACACTGCCCATCAGTATTAGTGTTGAGAGAAAAATAAACATAATGCCCCCAAGTGTTTCATGAACATTTCAGGTTTCTAAAATACCTTAAAATACCTAGCATTGTCTCGTATGGACAGTCAGCATGAACATAAATATATCTGTAAGTAAAAAAGTAACATAAATAGGATTACATGCAGTGACTGTATTTCAGTTGCAGTAATACAGGTGCAGTGGTTTCAAGGTATAAAAAAAAGAATACTGTAATTATATAAATACATATAAAATATACAAATTCTTGGCTTCATAGCGTGAGAAATAAATTCTTGTTACAAGATAAACAGCTTACATACATACATACATAGCAGCACAGACAGCACAGATAGCAAGAGAATATATACATATATATATGGATATTTTCACATGTTAACATACATATAACTGATGAAAGCAGATGTGAAAGGATATCAAAGCAATACAGTTTAATTAGGTTCAGTAGAGGGCGCAAGGCGACAAAGGTTCACCTGTGGGAGACTGAAATATGAGACACAGCTACTTCAGTGTCTGTCCGTTTGGAGTAACTTCCTTCATCTTAATTCATTCAGTGCATTTTAACAACTCACGCTGCGCTTCTGCTTAGTGTTCGTGGAGACCTGCTTGCCGTTCTTGTCCACACACCAACACCTTCTACGCTGCACACCTCGAGATGACCAGCACTGCACAAAGAGAACCAACATGTTCAGTCTCTGTAGGGACACTTTCACTGAATCATCTCATTTGAAAACTCACCTGTTGCCTCAAAAAGAAACCATTCTTGTCGCAGTTGGGTAAGTAGATGTCCTGATGTGGCTTAATTACACGGGCATCAAGAGCTTTCATAACTGTAGATAGCAGTTTACTACATGGACCCTGCAGGAGGAGACAGAGTTAGACAGATTCATGCACTGATTTCAGTCGTATAGTCACTGAAGTACTCAGAGAGGAAATTTACCATATCTGGATCTTCAGTAGGTTCTGAGTCTAGGATCAGATAGAGACAAAAATATCTGACATGGATTACTGATTTCTTTGTGAACTTGTATTGAAATCAAAAATATATCATTTTTGTATCATTTAATTTAAATAAATTCCAGTTAACTCCTCTAAAACTCCTTTTGCAATTCTGTAAACCTTGTAGCTCTTAATTGAATAATAACTTCAGTATAGATCTACAGCAATAAAACAATCTTCTTTAAAGAAAGAGCGATACATTTTTTCAACATGAAGCTTTAATATGGTTTAAAAAAAAAAAGACAAATAAATAAGGAAATGTTCACTTGTGGCTTCACTAGTACTGAATACAAAAACCACATTGCCAAAGAATATTATTGCTTGATTCGTGTATTCATTCCTTCATACACACCATCTCCCGCAGCATAAAGATTTGTGTGAACCTTACCTAGAGTGTGGACCTGTTTAGTCGGGCTGATGCCGGTGGCATTGCTGCAGACTCCTCTGCCTTCCACCAGGGCACGGAGGGGCCTTGGGTCGTCCTCCTGAGGTGCACAGCGCAGACCATGGCCGCAGCTCAGAGTGTAGATCCCACATCGCTCTCCAAGAGCCAGAGCTGTGGCATTTAAATCTGCAGACGGCTGAGCCTGCGAAGGCTTTCCATTACAGGTGGCACATCCTCTTGATGCTGTGGTCAGTGGACTTGACAGAGCCATTTTCAGGAGAACAAGCACGAGGATGTGTATATTCAAAAACATCTCAAACATCTCACACTGAAAGTAATAAACAGGTTCGATCTCTATAAGCACAGGATTGTTAAACGTTTGCTATTTAACTTTGTTCCCACTTTAGCATGTTTCAAATATAGTTCCCTATGTTCCCTCGGGCAGCACAAAGAGATTATGAGGCTGACAGACAGGACTGGGGGCAGCTTTTAAAGAGCCTAAACCAGTGAGGAAAAGGTATGGGAGGGTGCGTGATGGAGAATGTTAGCTTTCCCTCTGATTTCCACACAGCTGAGCACACCCCCTTTTGACTTGTCTCTGACACACACTCACACATGCTCATACCATTTGTTGTCTGTCATCTCGCAGGATTGTGAGTGAAGTGTTTGGTACTCCATTGCTCTGCCTTTTCCCTGACTTGGTGGGTCATTTATGTGCAGATGTGGAGCTTGAATACAACCAAACAATCATGGCTCAACAAGTAAACCATCTTCTTGGTTTAAAACATTGACAACAGGTCATCTGTTTATAATCAATGTCGTAAAACTACTCCCATAGCTGGTCACAGTTGACTGAATAATGAAAAGACAAGATTTTCTTCTACTCCACCACATATAACTTATTATACAACTGCAATCACTAATAGTATAGTAATACGTTTAACTGATTCTAAAACATGTTCCAACATTGTAGACGTAAGAAAAGATTAAACAAAATAACACTCCTGCAATTAAAGCTACTGTATTTAGTTTGAGTAATAAGAGTACATTTAATTACTCCCATCCTGTTCATCCGTGTTTGACACTGTGATAACTTTTCTTTAAATAGCAACCACTAAACAAACACTTGTGCTCTGTGACTGCAGGGCAAAAGATTGAGGAGGAAACGGCTGACGCTGAGAGAAAGAGGGCTGACTCTAGGAGTGCCACTCAAGACGAGATGACTAAGACATTAATAGCCAAGAGCAGAAAGTCCCACCCTGTAAATCCTGCACAGACCAGTCTGTGAGTCACAGGATCATTAAATTAGAAAACAGGATCACAAAACCCCTGACTGTTCTTTCTTCTTTCATATGTTCATTACAGTCAGCGACCACCTAGTGTCAGGTAACATCAGTGAGAATGCAATCAGTTTCAATTTGTCAGTCAAATGTGCACAGTAATAATACAGGGATTAGCCAGTCAATTAAAAGGCCACTAAAAGACCATTTGATTAAATTGAGGAGCTTGTGGTTAAGGTAGCAGACTTTGGATTGTAGGGCCCCTGGCATCAACCACACAAACTCTCACACAAACCCGCTGCATGGGTGGCTGCTCCAGATGTCTCACTACTCACTCTTTGTGTGTATGAAAAGATGGATCCCCACTGTGGAATCAAATATGATTCCACAGTGGGACATATGATTAAGACATATGATCAAGTATTTTATCTGTTTTTATATTTTATTTAAACACACAAACACACAAACACACACACACACACACACACACACACACACACACACACACACACACACACACACACACACACACACACATTATATATATCAACTCTGCTTCAACTCTTCTGGGAAGGCTTTCCACGGTTTTAGGTGTGTTTATGAGATTTTTTTTACCATTCTTCCAGAAGCACATTTGTGAGGTCAGACACTGACGTTGGATGAGAAAGCCTGGCTCGCAGTCTTTGATCTAATTCATCCCAAACATGTTCTGTCGGGTTGAGGTCAGGACTCCGTGCAGGCCAGTCAAGTTCTTCCACAGCAAACTGCTTTGTGCACTGGTGCATGGTCATGTTGGAACAGGAATGAACTATCCCCAAACTGTTCCCACAAAGTTGGGAGAATTAAAAATCTCTTGGTACGTTGAAGCATTCAGAGTTCCTTTCACTTGAAATAAGGGAGCAAGGCCAAGCCCTGAAAAACAACACCAGATAATCCATAACCCACCCTCCACCAAATTTCACACTTGGCACAGTCAGACAAATACTGTTCTCCTGGCAACCACCAAACCCAGATTTGTCCATCAGATTTCCAGATGGAGAAACGTGATTTGTCAGTCCAGAGAATGTCTCTAGAGTCCAGTGGGAGCATGCTTTACACCACTACATCCGGCGCTTTTCATTGGACTTGGCATGAATGTATGGTTCTGAAGCAGTTGCTCAGCCATGAAAACCCATTCCATGAAGCTCTCTACACACTGTTCTTAAGCTAACCTGAAGGTCACATGAAGTTTGCGGGTCTATAGTGACTGACTGCAGAAAATTGGTGACCTCTGTGCACTATCTGCCTCAGCATCCGCTGACCCTGCTCTGTCATTTTACGTGGCCTGACACTTATAATACCAATGACAGGTGACTGTGGAATATTTAGTAGCTAGGACATTTCACAACTGGACTTGTTGCACACGTGGCATTCTATCTCTGTACCTTGAGTTTGCTGAGCTCCTGAGAGTGTTTCAGGAGACTGCTTCTACAAATGTTTGTAGAAGCAGTTTGCATGCCTATGAGCTTGATTTTATACACTTGTGGCCAAGGAAGTGATTGGAACACATGAACACCTGTGAATACCACTATGGTGTATGTTCATATTCAATCACACTCTCGTAAAAGATCTAAAAAACAGCTGCTGTGTTACAGAGGTGGTGGCACGTCTTTTTATTTACAGATGCCCCAAAGGAAAAAGGCTTCAAGGGAATCAGAATTAGAGCATCCTCCTTTTGTGCCCTCTCAAAGCAGGACTTCCGGCCTTTCCAGAAGTGAAACAACACTACATCATATGTAAAGTGAAAGTAAAATGCACATTTTTAATTTCTTTTTTTTTTAAAGAAAGAAAGAAAGAAAAAGAAATAATAAAATCAGTTCCTGCAGACTTTTCAGGAAGCACGTGCTTTTATTTCTAATGTAAAGAAGATAAAAACATAAAGCAGCCATGGCACTGCGCAGGTTAAAGGCTTCACTCCGTATTTATCCTGAGATCTGATTGGTTGAGGAGGCGGGACTTCCGACTTCGCAGGCTGGACCTAAAGTGACAGACTTCACCTCCTTAAAACTGGAAGAAAACCCGAAGGACGACGCATTACAAGTTATAAAACAGTAAGAAACCAATACAGGAGTGTGGGGCTTTGACTAATGTGTGTATAACCCGAGTTATATTCATGTTTACGTGATATAAACAGCCACACAGCGCGATAATGTTGTATCGCTTGAAAACAGCTCACCGGCAACGAGTAGTTTGGGAAACGCAATGCTGCGTTCGCGGTACGCTCGTAAATTGGTCATTTAAATTTACTGGTAAATGAGTTTGACGCCAACAAATACAAAAATTATTTACTTATTTATTTCTGAATTGATCAACAGACATATGACCAATTAGATCCTGATTTTGTATTCGATTAGATTTACCTCGGGGTTTTATATCAACGAAGAGAAATCCGCACATATTTTTCTTTTCATTTTCATTTTTAAGAGGGACAGACAATATTTTAATTAAAATTAAACGGGACCTTGAATTTATTAATTTACACAGTTCTTGTGTGTAATCCCCCACTCAATCCCAGACAACAACATACATGTATACAGAAACTGAATGAGTAATATGGCAACTGTGAAAGACAAGGTGCTTTCACCTGAGTCATCCTGCTCTTGATTACATAACAGGAGATTTAAAAACAACATATATGTGTGTATATAGGAGTATGTGTGTGTGTGTGTGTGTGTGTGTGTGTAGAACAGTAACCAGTAATTATTACTTGAACAAAATCTAATATCTAAAAAAGGCTGTAATTTTAGATTAACCCATTTTTTTGTCATTTAATATTCACATTTTCCAGTTTGTATTCTTTGTTTGGTTATTTAGAGAAAAACAGGTAAATTAATTAAATTACATGGAAGGTAAGACAACGGTGATATAAAATATAAGCACTTCAAAAACCTAATGTTAATTTAAGAAAATAATCTGTGGGATAATTAGTAGATAAATTTATTTGCAGTTTTACACTATTAAAGTGCTGAGTAAAGATATTGGTCCTTAGATGTTTAGTAGTTAAGGCGTAAAGGGAAGTAAAGGGTTATCAGAAGAGGTAATTCAGCACCTGGGACACCAGACCATTACAAGGCTGACACAGGTGGGAATTCACGTTCAGGCCTGTTGGTAGTGTGATGTCTCTATGCTTGTTTTTTTTTTGGAATGTAGGATTAAACTCTTCTCAGGAAGGGTTTGGCCCAGGGATCAGACCCAGGTCATTCTTGTTGTTGTCATGCAATGGTGCCAATCATGTTGCGGTCAAAATGTTTGCTGCTCTTTAAGGAGGACCTGTGCTTTTACCGCCCCAGCTTTTATGGCTGCACTAACATCAAATTATTTTACAGTTGCTGATCTTGTTCTTGCTCTGCTTGTGATCTGTGAGTCACCACTGACCGCAGACCTTGAAGATCACACTGACGTGCCTGGCTGCCTCTCTCACCTTAGCTTTAAATGATCCTACAGTGCAAAGGTTTAGCCAAGTTGTTTGATAGCGTGAATTGTATAATAGGTTTAATAGTTCCTAAAAGCATAGAGATTGGGTGTCAAACACATTTTAGTTTAAGGGCCACATTCAGCCCCATTTGATGACATGCCGGACCAGTAACGTAACACCATAATATCTGTAAGTAGCAACAACACCAGATTTTTTTCCACTCTGTTTTAGTACAAAGAAGTACAAGTAAATAAAATATTTTTTTACATTTAATGAACTGTCCGTTTACAAAACATGTTTATGTATATATGTAAACACTTATATTTAGTTCTTCATTTCAGTGTTGTATTCTGTGGAAAAAAAAATAGACAAAAAAAGGGGACAAATTAGGAATAGCACTTATTTTTATTGAAAAATTACAGTCTTCTATGTAATTTTTGCACTTCATGCGAATTCATGCAGGGGGCCAGATTAGACCCTCTGGTGAGCCAGTATAGATAGTAGCACATAGTGCATTGTTGTGTATTGTATAGCTGTATTAGCTATATACAGCAGATAAAAAAGTATTGAATCACAATTTTTCATAGTAAACATATTTCTAAAGGTGCTATTGATATGGAATTTTCAACAGGGGTTGGTAACAACCCAAGTAACAGAAAGATAGAAAGAAACCCAAATAAATAATTTCAGAAATGAAGTTATGTGTAATAATGTAAAATAACACAGGGAAAAAGTATTGAACACACGCAGAAAGGGAGGTGGAAAAAGGCATGGAAAGCCAAGACACCAGCTGAAATCTATCAGTGATCAGAAAGCCATCCTGCCCCTTGTCAGTGCAAATGAATATCAGCTGGTTCAGTCCAAACTGATGGCCTATAAAAAGGTGTGTCATTACCAAGATGTCACACAAGGAACATCTCATGAGGGGAAAAGCAAAGAACTCCTCGTGAGATTTCTGACAGAGGAGTGAAAAGAATTATCAGAAGAGTTGTATGAGAGCCAATGATCACTTGTGGAGCTTCAGAAAGACCTGGAATTAGCATTTGTTAGCAATTGTTTCAAAGAAAACCATAAGCAATGCACTCAACGGCCATGGCCTGTATGCACGCTCACCACGCAAGACTCCATTTCTGAAGGAAAAAGTATGTTGAAGCTCGTTTAAAGTTTGCTGCACAGCATTTGGAGAAGCCTGTAAAATACTGGAAGAACATAGTCTGGTCAGATGAGAGCAAAACTGAACTCTTTGGATGCCATAACACACACCATGTTTGGAGGACAAAATGCACTGCACATCACCCCAGAAACACCATACCGACAGTGAAGTTTGGAGGTGGAACATCATGGTGTGGGGCTGTTTTCTGCATATGGTACTGGCAAACTTCATATAACTGAAGGGAGATGAATGGAAACATGTACTGAGACATTCTTGAGAAAAATCTGCTGCCATCTACCAGAATGATGAAGATGAAACGAGAATGGATATTTCAGCAAGACAATGATCCCAAACATAGAGCCAAGGAAACTCTCAACTGGCTTCAGAGAAAGAGAATGAAGCTGCTAGAACGGCCCAACCAACCTGACTTGAATCCAATTGAGAATCTATAGAAAGAACTAAAACTAGAGTTCATAGAAGAGGCCCATGGAACCTTCAAGATTTAAAGACTATTTATGTGGAAGGATAGATAAAAATCACACCTGAGCAATCCATGTGACTAGTTTCTCCATACAGGAGGTGTCTTGTAGCTGTCATTACCAACAAAGGCTTTTGTACAAAGTATTAAATGTCAGTAATCGTGTTCAATACTTTTTCCCTGTGCTATTTTACATTATTACACATAACTTAATTTCTGAACTTTTTTGTTTTGGTTTCTTTTTATTACTTGGGTTGTTACAACACCTGTTGAAAATGTCATGTCAATAGCACCTTTAGAAATATGTTTACTATGAAAAATTGTGATGTGTTCAATACTTATTTTATCCGCTGTACATATACAGACCCTTTCTAAAAAATTAGGATATCATGGAAAAGTGGATTCATTTACATAATTCTGTTCAAAAAGTTAAACTTTAATAGATTATAGATTCAGGGCCCACAATTGAAACAAATTCAAGTATTTGTTTATTTTTACATAATTTGGGCTTCCAGCTCAAAACCCACGAGAACAGGAATTCAAAAAAATTGAATACTATGAAGAAATCACCATTTACTTCTCAGTTTTTGCAGAAAAAAAAAGACAGAAATTGGGATCACATCAAATCAAATGTGGTACTTTCAAAACGCTATGTAAATCTTCAATACTTGGTTGGGAATCCCTTTGCCTTAACCACTGTCTTGATGCGACGTGGCATGGAGACAATCAGCCTGTGGCA
Source organism: Mugil cephalus (assembly GCF_022458985.1). Lineage (NCBI taxonomy): Eukaryota > Metazoa > Chordata > Actinopteri > Mugiliformes > Mugilidae > Mugil > Mugil cephalus. The sequence goes on along the minus strand of NC_061773.1, from coordinate 1,977,361 downwards.
TTGCCTGGGAGTTATGGAAGCCCAGGTTTCCTTGATGCTTGCTGTCAGCTCTTTGTTATTGGGTCTAGTGCCCTTCATTTTCCTCTTGAACACCTCAGATTCTCAATGGGGTTTAGGTCCGGCGAGTTGGTTGGCCAGTCAAGCACTGTGATGGCATGGTCATCAAACCAGGTTTTGGTGCTTCTGGCGGTATGGGCAAGGGCCAGGTCTTGCTGGAAGATGAAATCTGCATCTCCATACAGATCCTCAGCAGAAGGACTCATGAAGTCCTCTAAAACATTCTGTTGTGGTGGCCTTGTCCTTGGATTTAAGAAAGCAGAGTTTACCAACACCTGCACCGGACATTGCACCCCAAATCATGACTGACTGGATATTTCACACTGGACCTCAAGCAGCTTGGGTTCTGTTCCTCATCCATCTTCCTCCAAACCCTTGGACCTTGATTCCTGTATGAAAGGCACACTTTACTTTCATTGGAAAAGAGGAGATTGGACCACTGGCCAACAGTCCAGTCCTTCTTCTCCTTGGCCCAGTTGAGATGCTTCCTACGATGCTTCAGGTTCAGAAGTGGCTTGACCTGAGGAACCCGACAGTTGTAGCCCATCTCCCAGATGCGTCTGAATGTGGTGGTTTTTGAAACTGTGACTCCTGCCTCATTCCACTCTTTCTGGATCTCTGCCAGATTCTTGAATCTTCTCTGCTTGATAATCTGCTGAAGCCCACGGTCATCTCTTTTGCTGGTGCATCTTCTCCTGGCACATTTTGCCCTTCCACTAGACTTTCCATTGATATACTTGGACACAGCAGTCTGTGAACAGCCAGTCTCCTTTGCTATCAACTTTTGTGGCTTACCCATCCTATGGAGGGTATCAATGATGGTCTTCTGGCTAGATGTCATGTCTGCAGTCTTCCCCATATTGAACCAAACTGAAGCAATTTAATGACACCTGGGGAAACCTGTGCAGGTGCTTTGAGTTTAGTAAATGATTAGTGTGTGACACTCAGTTTAAAACATTCATGCCCTGCAAAATTTGGGATGATTTCTTCACAGTATTCTTTTGAATTCCTGTTTTCGTGGGTTTTATGAGCTGGAAGCCCAAATTATGTAAAAATAAACAAATAAATACTTGAAATCTTTTAGATTGTGGGCCCTGAATCTATAATCTATGAAAGTTTAACTTTTTGAATGGAATCATGGAAATTAAACAACTTTTCCATTATTCTAATTTTTTGGAAAGGGTCTGTATATACTGTATATTTTTATATTTAAAATATGTTTATTTCTGCTCTATGACTAAATATTTCAACATGGAAGTTTATGGGAACTGACTCACTTATAAGTCAACCTCAAATGGAAACTCACTGAACTGTAGTGTATTTCACTTCATCTCTGGTGACATATATACAGCAGCTATGATCATACCTCTAAAGGTTATATACAAAGACTGCAACACAGTGAAAGCACGGTGTTTCAGCAACAAAACACTTGTGGCTTTGCAGGTCTCCTCAGGCGTACCCTTTTATCACACACCTTCTTGGGTGTGGACAAGCCCATGCACCACCCAAAGATGCTTGTGCTGGCCCTGCACACATAACAGGAAATAGACCTCAAAAGAACAACAGCATGTGCAAAAAGAATTAGAGGTGTGCCAGACAGAGCAGGCGCAAAAATCTGCGAACTAGAATACTGAGACACTTAGCTGGATTCAAAAAGCACTGGCAAGCTGTGATACTTCTTAGAGGGGGTATTGCAGTACTAACTACATTTGCTGGAAACCATTTACAATTGTTGTTATTTTGAAACTTTCAAAAGTGGAAATAAAAGTATCTTGCTGTAAGTATCATAGAAATGTGTCACCTTTGTTGACTCACTTCTCTTTTTGCAGTAAGGGAATTTTTCATTAGATTTTCCCAGATGTTTGCCTGCCACTGTGCAAAATGATGCCCTTGTAACACAAAAAGATAAGAGTATCTGTTGACTTAATAAGACTTCTCTCTTCATACTAAATCTTTATATAGTCAAATGCTAAATGCTAAACTGTGCTGGTAAAGTCTTAATTTGATCCATTCAAAATAACTTTAAGCAATTAAATCATGATGTTTTCTCTCTGTTATGCTCCTTGTGTCCTAGATTGTAATGATTTTCAGACATGGACGACATAAACCTTCACTATCGCTTTCTGAACTGGAGGAGGCGAATACGAGAGATCCGTGAGGTGAGAGCGGTGCGTTACCAGGAGCGTCTCAAGAGGATGCTGAGAGACGGAGAGAAACTCAGGTAACATACTGAATCAGTATTCAATCATCGTCTCACTCTTCATGGTGTTTGCTTGAAGCGATGATTATGTTTTAAGTTCATTTTTTTCCCCCTTTTTTTCTTCTCTTTTTAGGTATCATGGGAATTCAGATGAAGTTGGCTGTTTTGTGGCAGCCCGGCCGCTGTCGAAAAGAAACCGCTATTTTGAAGTAAGAGTTGATCAGTCTATTGCTGTTGTTCTAACATAAGAGTGACCATTTTTGGGGATTTTAATTTCACTAGTAAATGTGCTGCCTACACACCACAGTCCCAGACTTCATAATCGTAATGTCTTGGAATGAATACCTCTTAAAATTTGCACAAAACCTGATATATAAGCTAGATAATTTTACAGTTGGTTATGGCTTCCTTGTTCACTTACTGACATTATCAGCAATTCTGCAGCAGGTTTATAGCACATGTCACCTGGACCCAGTTTTGAAAATTCAACACTTTTTGTAATCTGTCACTATCTCCTTTAGACAAATGGACAAGTAAGTAAGTACATAGATGAGGGACTTAAATCATTCTTTATGGGCTGTGCTCATTGTGTGCTGCTGAGAAGTAGGCCATGTCCCCATTTCCACTCTGCACAATCATTTTAACAGATCTGAATATGTGATGTGTTCACAATAGTACAACGAAGGATGCCAGCGGTCATACACATCACTCTGTGCAGTATTGATGAGGTGCGCGGTAGAAATGGCGGAGCCGCCCAAAGCTGGAAATAACCGAAAACACAGCTCAGATAAACAGTGTTAGACAAAATATCGTGCAGTATGTTTAAAACTGACAACAGTGATTCAAGTTCACTGTGTGATTGGTGGAAAAACAGAGCTGTTTCAAAAGGTTATTTCTTATACATGAAATGTGAATGTGTCTGTATTGTGGATGTGGAATGCTACCTTCATGATAAGGCGACACTTGGCAGGTCACCGTCCCTTAATGTTAGTACGTCATAATAAAAAATCCTCACTCCAAGGAATAAAGTCCATATGAACGCAAAGATGATTCAGCTTGGAAAAAGGAATTACTTGGCAAATATTGAAATTGTTGGAGCCAAAGCAGATTTTTCGAGCCGTACGTATATAATAGAATAACACAACAGATTTTTGTTTCCATGCTATGCAAGTAATTGAAACCACACTGTACACAGTGTTTTGAACAATTTGGATGTTCAGTCACTGTTCAGTCAGTTTACCAGGCTAGGGATAGCAAAATATACTGTTACCTCTTCAAAATAAAACAAAAAATATCCATTCAAAACAGCCTCTGTACATGTCAAAAGGGACTTTGTGGAGAAACCAGTAAGATGCAATTCTTACAAAGGGGGTTTTAAACTCCACCCTCCATAGTTGTTCATGCAGAATGGACATGGGTCTTCTGATGGTGCTCTGTGGTGTCTGCCAAAAGAATGTTGTTGGTGGTAGCCTTTGGGTCCCACAGACACTTGATCAGTTTGGGTTCTAGTGAATCTGGAGGCAAGGTCAACACCTTGTGCTATTCTTCATGTTTTTCCGAGTTGTTCTTTAAGTGTTTTTGTGTCAGGCTGCATCCTGCTGGGGATGACTGCTGCCATCAAGGAGTGTCAGTGCTATGGGGTGGGGATGTCTGGTCTGGTCTAGGTGGGTGCTACATGTCTAAGTAACATCCATAGTGAATTCCAGGTCCAAAAGTTTCCCAGCAGAACACTGAATTGTCACAAAATGGTCAATGGTATTAACTTTACTTGTCAGTGGTTTTAATGTTGTGGTTGATTGGTATATACTATAGTATCAAGCCTGGAACTGATGAACAGAAGTTGATTTGTAGGTGTTCGTAATGGTAGTTTAGAATAAGTTGCTGTAAAACTGTTTTAAAATGCTGATGACTCATCCTGCACTCATAGCCATGTACTAATTTTGCATCCATTGAAATGCTTTCTCCATTTTTATGTGCCTTCCTCTCCTTGTGTACCATTTTCTTTTTACCAGAAGCTCTACTATCTTTGGCTCAAGAGTGTGTGTGCCCAGTTTCTGATCCTTTATTTGGAAACTGCTGCAACAAACAGCCAGTAAAACATTGTTAATCCACCTGTTGGACTGACATTGTAAATATTTAGTTAAAAAAAAGAAGGAACATCTCGTTTACAGCCTCTAAACAGGAAGATCCTGTACAGTGAAGTTTTTGCTGTGCTTTCGGTTTGACGGGTCGATGCATGAAGACGTTTAATACGTCCAAGACAATAATATTAGTAAGTTACAGCTCCCTACAGATCGTGTTTATTTCACTGTTACTGTTAATGTACTGTACTGTGCAAACATCCCAGGCCACTGACTGTTCCTGAATAAACCATGTTTGTTCATTCTTACACGCTCTTCATCCTTGTGACTAACTTTGTGGGAGGCGGAGGAAGGAGATCGTTTGTGTAAATGTGAGCAAAGAAATGACTGTTAAGTGAATGACGATTGTAGAAATGATTGTAGATTTTAAGATTCATGTACGTGTTTAACAATGAGAGAGAAAAAAAGGCACACATTCTTACTCTGAGGAAAGGAGTGCTGAGGTCATGGGAAAGACCTTTAAAAGTTTCCTCTTCTCCTTGCCCTGGATTTGCCAGCAGTGCTCCGATTGCATTTTATCCATGTACGGCTCCCTGGGGATGATGTCATATGGTCAGTATTCAGTTATGATAACAGTGGTGCAAGCCAGCCTTTTACTTAAGTCTTCTCACTTTGAGGCATCATGGTCAGGGTGGACAAAGAGATGCTATATACTTTCAAGTCGACTTGGAAATTTGATTTCCAATTTGGAAAAGTGAAAAAAAGAAGCTGTGGTAACTCAAAACAAAATATCATGAAAACCTGGGGTTGAGGCTGGAGGAGCAGCCATTCTTGTAAATGAACCTTCAACCCTCAAGTGGGTCCTTTAGAAAAGTCTTTGTTCATCTTATATGAGTCTGCTTCCATTATGTATGTGACAGATCACAGACCACCACTTTAAATTAAATGTCTTATTAACATCTATTAGATTGATTCCACTATCTGCAGAAAAGGGAACCCTTTGACCTTGAGGATTTGCTGACAGCCGTGACATCATGTTAGTTTAGTCCAATTAGTTGCTTAAGCTGCATAAGCAACTATGCATAAGCTTTCATTTATTTTAATGCTGAAAAGAAAATATTAGCATACTAACACACCACTGACTGTACAGAGACAGAACCTACCCTTTGTGAAGATTACTCAAGAGTGGTATTGAAGTTCAGCGTGGTGGCTTCTACCATCACCATCTTGACAGATGCCTCCACCAAACTCCTGACTAAATAAAACGAAAAGTATGAAGCAGTGGTGCATGCTTTAATAATTTTAGCTATAAAATTATTTAAACAGACAGGTTTAATAAAAATCAATCCCTGTACAGCAGTCCTAATGGACTGGAAACTGCCTCAACCAGCCAAATTTATTTCTTCTTCCACATGTTAATTTATGTTTAACATGGACGGGGGATTGACAACAGTGACTCTTTTTTTTTTTTTAGGTAACCATTGTCGATACAGGAGTGAGGGGAATGATTGCTGTTGGTTTGGTGCCTCAATTCTACAAACTGGACCATCAGCCCGGCTGGCTCCCTCATTCTGTGGCTTTTCATGCTGATGATGGCAAGTATGTGAAGATGGTAGCAGCTATGAAGCATTAATGAACTTTAGATTCAACTTAAGCCTACATCTTGTATAACCTTTACACAACCACACATAACCCCCAAGTAGTCTGTGCCTGTGACTTCCTCATGATTGACAAACCCAAAATAAAAGCACTTGTTTCTCTACGTACAAATTAAGGCCTGACTGAGCACTAATGTATTTGATGTTCAGCTTTCAGAAATACTTTTACCAAGAGGTTTGTTAATTAGTGTGAGAGTCAAATAATTGCAGGAGCTGTGTTTTAGAAACAGGGGAAAGTTCACATTTATATAATTCATAAGATCCTTTGTCCTTGTGTTTCTAAGAATCTACCATAAATTGATGTGAAGTTATTACGCTTAACACTTCCCTTAAACAAGTCATACAGTTTTGAGAACTGAAAGAGTTCACAAACTGTCACTTGTGATGGTCACATCACAAATCACACACTAGCATGTGAACTATGGCATTTTGTTGCGTTTTGCGTCTCCATTATGTCTTTGACAGTAGAGAGATGACATTGATATTAATGATCGTGAGTGATGGGAACTGATATGTAACTATGGTCTCTGGCTGGAACTGAACTGAAGACTTTTTGGGTTCATAGCACAGCACAATAAATCCTTAGGTCACAAGAGTGCTCCAAAATATTTTATTTTTATTTTGAAAAAGATGCACCATTTGACCTTTATTTTCTACATGCATTTCCTGAGTGTCTTTTTCATACTGTAACTACAAACCTTTTAAGAGTACACTCATCAACCACAACATTAAAACCACCTGCCTGATATTGTTTAGTTCTCCCTTTTGCCTCCCCTTAAGGATGTCATGTTGTTCCTGGCACCAAGATTTTGGTAGGAGAGTCTTTTACCGCTTTCACATCGGTTTTCACCCAGGTTGACTCGCCTTTGGTGCGCTTTCACATCGGCAAAAGTCCCAGGTTGGACCTCCCGCTGTGAGAGCAGCATGCCTGTTTTTTCCTCCCTTATACGTCATTGAGTACATTGCAGATAACACTGCAGTTTGTTGATGACCTGAAGAATTGACCGGTCAAACCCCCGCTCTTTCAAAAGGGTGCTAGTATTAGAATAAATCACTGTGTCCTGCACAGAGCCTGATATCTGCTGCCAAATCTCCTCTTTTCCTTGGATGCAGAGTGCTGCCAGGATCGCTAAAAAAATGTGGAAGATCGCTATACAAGCTGTATATAAACACAGTCGCACAGTCGCTGTTCATCCATGCACTTCCATTAACAATTGCGTAACAACACATTTGATTTGTTTGATTGAAAAAAATCACTGCCCTTCAGAGATCAGTCTTCATGGGAGTAGACCAAAACTTGTTTTTGAAGCTGAAGTCTGTCAGGCCGTCGAGTCAGAATGTAACAGGCAGATACATCAGCGTCAGAGCGAAAAACCCAGGTCGACGCAGCATTCCTGTTCACATCTAAGCCGTGTCGAACCAGACTTATAAAATTCCAGGTCAATTGCCATATCATTCGACCCTTTCACATCGTGCAAAAACCCTTTGCTTTTGAGTCCTATGGGTGAGAGGAGGGACCTCTGTAGATGAGGCTTCTTCCAGAGCATCCCACAGATACACGATCAGTTTGGGGTAGAGTCAACACCTTAGGCCGTTTTCATGTTTTTTTAGCTGTTCCCAATTAGTTTTTGTTTGGAAGGCCGTATTGTCTGAGTGTCGTTGCCATGGGGTACCCTGGTAGGCAGCAATGTTTAGGTGAGTGGTATGTGTCTAAATAACCTCAACATGAATACAAGGACCAGATTTCAGCAGAATATTGCATTGCAATAAGATCATTGTTATTCCCTTAACCTCTTATATGTCATCTTCGCCCCTTTCTGTGTGTAGGCTGTACAATGGCAACACAGTAGGACAGCAGTTTGGTCCAAAATGCTGCAGGGGTGACAGAATTGGTTGTGGAATATCCCTCGACTCTGATGACGGACAGTTGACAGTGTTTTTTACCAAAAATGGTATTGAAGTAAGTACCCTGTTAGCACTGTCTTCATTTTAGACAGAACGTCTTCAACCAGGAGAATTTGTCTTGTTTTATTCAGTTTAGATCCCTGCTTCTTTCCCTTAAACCCTACCATATGTGAATGTGTGCTCAGGTCGGCAGTGTAGACATCGCAGCATCCCCTGATGGTCTCTACCCTGCAGTCGGAATGCACTCCTTAGGGGAAGAAGTGTTACTGGACCTGAACGCTGAGTGGGGGATGGAGGATGATGATGGGCAGATGATAGTGGACAGTCATGAAGAGGACTGGGGCCGACTCCATGACGTCAAGGCGACTGGCACAGTAGGTTCTTGAACATTTAAGTTTTATGGGCCCCGATGGAGCACAATGAAGTCTGATAAAGTGAGTCACTTTAGTCAACATCAGCCAAGGCTACTCGTTTCAGTAATCAGAAAAATCTGTCTGTGTGGCATCGGAAAGAAGTGGGCTTATCATACCACTTTAGCCTGATTCTCATCTTGACCTGACACCTACGGAAACTTCCCGAGTCTGCTCCTGGCAGTAATATGAACTGTTGCTAAATACTTAATTGATGTAAACAAATAAGGATGACACAAAGACATATGTTTATGTTCACTGACCTGAATCCTGACCTCTCCCATTGACGCCAGTTCTGGAGTTTTTGGGTCTGACTCAGCCGTTAATACGCACAGAACCATTATCAGAGAGACATGCACGCTGCTCACTAATTCATCCATTATTTCTGCAAACCTGGCTCTGTTCTGAGTGAGTGCAGGGCCACAAACCACACCGTAAACTCCCTGTAACTCAGTAACACATGTGCTGCATCTGTTGGTATGACATGGAAAAAAACAAGGATTTTCTTTCTTTCTTTCTTTTGTGTGAACACATTTTAGTGGAGTCAGAGGGGTTATTAAACCCAATGTTAAAGACTGGTTGCCTTAAATGAGCCTTAAATGTTCTACTTGCCGCAGTGCATTTGCTTTCCACCTGTATATGTAGAGGCAAAAATAAAATGACACTTATTTTGGTGCCATGTCATTTACTATTTGTGTTCAAAGACACAGCAGGTGAGATATAGAGTCAGATACCCTCACCATTACCTGTCGCTCACCAATACCACTGACCAAGACTCGCAACAGCAGCCCACACCAGAGATTTCCTTTAACTAAAACTGACAGATTTTGCAGGAAAAATAAAAAAATGTGACAGTGCTGTGAAAATGGGAAAAAGAACTCCTATCAGAGTGGTGAAAATAATAACCCGATAACCTGAGCAACTGTTTACCACTTGATGTGTATTATAAAAAATGAAAAACACATTCTCTGTAATTGCTGAATAAGGCTCTGACTGCTAACAGGTAAAACAATTGTAGGATTGAAGCATGTGACCTGGCAACATGACGTTGTTGGTGCTGAAGGGAGAATAGTTGAGTTTAGTAAGAAAATTGAAATGTCCCGCAATGTATCTCTTAGGCAAATAAAAGCGTAAGTTGGCAAATTGGAGACATTTTTAGTAATCAGAGGCTTTATTTAGTTTGAACTAATGCAGTAAGACGATTACAGTTGGACAGTATTTTAGAAGGTCTTTCTGGAAGATGTATTTTGGTTGCGTTGTTTTCTTCTGCTACATAAAGTACACAGTTACATCATCCTCATTGCCCTGCACTGTTTAGCACCAAAACGGTACAGTGCAGGAATGGTGATTCAAATCCCACCCCATTTTCCCCAGAAAGGAAGATTTCCATGATGTTGCAACCTTTTTTTTTTCTTTTTCTTGTTATCTATCATTCCTATTAGGGTAATGCCAGCTCTTGCATTGCCTTCTGTCTGTACCAACCTGAGATCAAGAAGACCGTAGCCACGCTCATGTAAAAGCAGACATGTTTTCACTAGTGTAGAGATGCAGTGTAGTCTTAATGAAGCTCTCCTAACAGTTTCAGTCCATCCGGTTACCGCAGAATGAACGCACCATAGGTTCAACGACCTGCTTGGATTTAAGGAATTACAGGTAGTCAGTGTAATGCTTACCCCTGTGTTACTGTTAAATAAATTGGTAAAGTGGTGCATCATCCTTTAATGCAGTTAGTAGAACAGAAGCAACACAAGAAATTGGTTTGGTCTTTTTCACCTAACATGGAACACATTACTTAAATGTTTGCTCAACAGCAGCCACTGTTGACTGTGAGATAATACCATTTTATGTTAAAGTAATAGTAACTCAAGTAAAGAAGGGTCAGAAAGTCAGCTGCTGTCTGAGGAAAGTTAGAACCAGATGTAATTATCCGAGCAAAAGCAGGAGAAAACTACTGGTCATACTAGAATAGATGAGAAGTGTAGTCAGCAGTAGAGTTGTGACGTTCATGAGCGAACCAAATATTTTGAACGGCTCTGAGTATTTTGAATAGGAACTGAGTCACTTGTGCGAGACATTCTGTTTTCTTTATTTGTTTATTTTTTTGCTGTGTATCAGACAACACAGGCAAAGCAAAGTGTTTTGTTTGCCAGAATATTATAGCGGCCTAATGGAAAGCATAGCTCCCTCCCAAGCAACTGAAGTGGGTACAGTTCTTGGTTTACGCAGAAGTCTTAACTGAATTTCCCACACAATAAATGAAGTGTCCATGTAGAAAACATATTTCAGAATAATCAAAGTCCGATTAACCCATGAATAGATTGTGTTTAGAAGATAAGTTTGAATGATTTGGATCCAAATCTTACACTATCATTCCTCCCAGTGCTTAATTCACAGATAAAATAAGTTACCCCAGGCTGGCATCTTGAAAATAAACACATATCAAAATGAGAGTCGTTTGACTGAAACAGATCCATAAGATCCAGCTCCCTCTAGTCAGCACAGTCTCTGTGTAGTGAAGGGACAGTTCACTGGCTTACAGTTTCTATTTTGGGCTTTAAAATTACTTATACTAGTAAGATATTTAGGAGCATAATCAAGATGAAACAAAATAGTTCAAAGCCCCTGGTGTTATCTGTTTTTTACACTGTTCCATATGAATGTTATGTTCACATAGCTCATTTAAGTGACAGTAGAACCTGTATGTGTCTCATGTCCACAGCTGCTGGAGTACGTAGGGAAAGGGATAAGAATCGTGGACGTGGGTTTGGCTCAGGCCCGTCGTCCTCTCAACACACGCTTCCACTACTACGAACTTGAGATCACAGATGCTGGAGAGAAGTGTTACATTGCCCTGGGGCTGGCACGCAGGGTAAGGGCCTCCACCTTTTAGTCATCACGATAATCATCACATGTCACTGACACTGACACACAGCGTAATTTACTGTACACACTCAGCGATTACCTGAAGAACCCCCACCCCCACCCATCCATCCAACACCCCATCATCAGCCTCCCTCATATGCACCGCTGCGCTCACTGTTTCCAGTCTAAGTGATGGATGGCCGAAAGAGGAAAAGCTAGCAACAGGATAAATATTGTCTCATTTTACCCTCGCATCTGGTTTTCCATGGAAAGCTGGTTGTTCCGTTTAAATGTTCATCTACCAAGTTAACTAGAAGGCCACGGTCAAGAACGGGAAAGTTAGTTGTGAGATGGTGCAAGAGCTTCTTCTTGTATTTGTTTCTTTCCGCTTCTTCTGTACGTTTTACTTCCTCTTTCTCTTTAGCCAGTCATAGCACACATAAATAAAATAGATAAGGAAGTGAAAAACAGAATGCAGGAGTTCCTGGGGCTAAACAATTCCAGGTTAATAATCCAATTAATTTGGGAGGTATTTAATCTTGTAAGAGTGGTGATGGTCCATATTTTGGAAATAAGCTGGGCCTGAGGGAAGACTTGTTGCATGTTTACACATCATATATGCAATCAAGTGCCTTTGTCCTCAAGTCAAATCATCATGAACCCTGTGCACATCCTGTTTAATACAAATAAAACATTGTAATAATTGCTGGGAGTGCAGTGATTGTGTCATTTCAACGACGGAAATGAAATGAAGTGTTACTCAGATATTGTTGTTCTCCGCTGGCATGCTCATGCTCGCTCACAGTTATTGGACGCTAATTGATTTAGCACCACTCTTCCGAAATCACGCCGCTGCTTTGCCAGCTGGGATAACTTGAAGGTGATGGATTATTGTTGCAGCAGACACTTTGACGTTGAGCTCCCCGTCACTCCTCTGCTGTTAGATACTGTGTGTGGGCATGTCCTTTCCCTCAGGTTAGATGGCGTGGAAAATGGAGCTCTTGTCATTTTGGTGATTGTTTTCCAGGACTTGTTTTTCTCAACGAGCCTGCGGTTTTTCGTGGAGCATTATAAATCCATCAAACGGTCATTCCTGAGGTTTTGTTCCATCCCAGTCATCTCCTACAAGACACACCAGTCTGCTCATGGGATGCATTAACTCTTGCTACATCAATTAAAACAAAGGCCTCTCTCAGTAACACATGGTTAATAGTTAGTTGCTCAATAGCTGATTATATCGCTGATAATTGTTTATGGTGCAGTCCTTTTCTCTTCAGTTGCTTCAGTGTAAAGCCTTTTCATTGTTTCGTTTTCCCACATACCACACACCTTAACTCTTTAAGTGGAATTCCTTGCTGTCTTCTCATGGTTTCTCCTCCCAGTGCCAAAATGTGGATGTCTAAGTGGGCTGCTAAAAAATAGTCTACGGGCTTCACTGTAAAATCAGTTTAAAATCTATCTTTACAGGACAATTGTTGGTAAATAACAACTAGGGGGGCTGTCATTCTTTACTTTAACTGAAAGAATGGTCAAAGTGTTCTGATACTTCACACAAATAAATGTTGTTTCTCCATTTGCACATACAGTAATAGGCTAGCTACTAGCATGGGAGCAAACTATTTTACCAACATGCATCTGAATCTTCCAAAATGTATTTCCTCTTCAAATGTTAATTCATAGCTGAGGTGACCCCCTGGTCCACGAGGTTCAGCTTGCAAATCTTGCATGTGACAGTTTTTGTGATTGTTCCAAGAATTAACGTTCCCAAACTTTGGACCTTTTGTTTTACGTTACCATTGCTTCAGCTGCTTTCATGTTGCTGCTCCTTTTCCTTCTTCTGCTCCCGGTCACTAGTATGCATGTTCTGTCAGTGAATCAACAAGTTGGAAACATAAACTGTATAAAGATGGAGGACGGAGCAGCTCCTCAAAAGTGAAGCCAAAGCAAGTAAAGATCCCCCTGGTGACAGTGTAGCCACTATAGTATACATTGTCCATATCTATATACAATCTGTGATTGGAAAAGGTGAGATCTCTCTTTTTGAGCTACTTTAATTGGCTATGGTAAAACATTGTTTGGTGTAGCATTGCATGCTGTGGTATACACACAAGGTGATGTCTATAGTTACAACTCTGATTGTCTCTTTGACTGACAAGCCATCTCTCTGAAGGAGCCATTTCTGGAGGCCCAACAGCTTCATCTAAAGAGTAATTTGTTCCATCCCTTCAAGTTAGATTCAACTGATTTCCTCTGTTAATTTACAGGACTACCCAAAAAAGAGACATCCAGGTTGGAGCAAAGGGTCTATAGCTTATCATGCAGGTGAGTCATGTGTGATCAGCCTGATCATGGTGAATCAGCTGTCTATGTCTTCTCTTTGTAAACATTTGTACTTACATGCTGTGGCAGAGTCACACATTGAGTCAGCAATAATTATTCCGGTAATGGCAACAAATTGCAGCATGAAAGTATCACCACTACACTTCTATGTTAATACGTGATGTTTGTTCTTCCTGTATGTCTACGTGCGTTTTTATCTGGTTGCTCTGATTTCCTCCCACAGTCATGACGATCAGGTGAAGTGTAAACTCTAAACTGCCTGTAGGAGTGAGTGGGAATGTGTTTGTCTGTCTGTATGAGTCGGCTGAACAGGATCAGTGCTTCAGAAACCGAACGGATGTCTGTTAGTTTACACTGTTCAGTCACTGTTGACATGTAGCAGATGTTTTCTTGTGTTTTGATAGTTACATCTGTATGCATCACACTCTCTCGTGTTCATGGAATAAAACATTAAACAGTGTCCCTGTCGTTCATGGCAGATGACGGGAAGTTGTTCCATGGCAGTGGTGTTGGGGACCCGTTCGGGCCTCGCTGCTTTGAAGGGGACATTATGGGCTGTGGGATCATGTTTCCACGTGACTTCAACCTCGATGGTGGAGGTGAACATCTTTCTACTGTTAACACGTTTTTCAAAGCACCGTGCCTCAATATGTGCAGCCAAGGGCCTTTCTCTTCCTAACGGGTTCTTTTTCAGATGACGCAGATGACTGGGACCTTGATGTGTTTTCTAAGCCCAGCAAGGTTCGGAATGATTTGTATGCAAACAATGAAGATGAGGAGGAGGATGATGATGAGGGAGAGGATTTAGAGGGGCAGAAGGTCATGGTGAGACACTGTCACTGTGTGAGAATACAACGAGGAACTCTCTAAACTGCCTGCGCAAGTACTCATATCATGTCCCTGCTGTATTTGAATAGGTGTTCTTCACCCGAAATGGAAAGGTGGTGGGCCGGAGGGAGGTGGCCTTACCAGTGGGAGGCTTCTATCCCACCATCGGCATGATGAGCACTGGGGAAAAGGTCAGAGTGGACCTGCATCCCCTCAGCGGTTGAGAATGCTGGAGAGAATCAAAGCTGAGCAGTGAAATGAGAAGGACAAATAATTGAGCTGTGGTACATTTTTTGGGGCTGGACAATAAATAATACCTCCATGTCAAAAAGCTCCAAAGTGTCCCATAAAAGGTCACTCCAGGGTAGGAGTTGAATATGTTTTCCCTCATGCTGTAAGAATGACATGAATGCTGGCGCAAAAAAAGAATCATCTAAAGGATGTAAGTCAGGATTACATTTGTGCCTTACAAACTGCTTTATAAGGAAATCATTTTATACTGTAAGAATCTGTTAAACCATAAACCAATCAGGGGGGTTTGTAAGGGTGTATTGTTATTTTTTAATCCATCTGTGTAAAGAGATAAAATACCAAAAAGGGCCATACCAAAATAATGAAAGTAAAATCCCAGATAGAAGAGGCTGTTTACTGTAGTACTAATAATGTACACCACACCGCTCTCACAGCCTACAGCTGTTCTGTGCTCATTACCGGAGCCCTGCTGTAGTTCTTCCTCTCGGGTGGTGGTGTGTTAGTGACACTCAGTGGTGAGAGTGGTAGTCTGGTAGAAGAAGGAAAAAAAAAAAACATCCAAAGAACAAGCAGTGCACTGAATAAATTTACTCTGTGAAGTCCTTATTGTACTAGTATATTTTAATTTGTGTTTAACAAGACTGCAATGCCCATTATACAAATTATTGCACAAATATATAATATAATGTACAATATAAACTGGATTACATTTGAAAAACACAAAATCTGAAGGCCCCAACAAATAAATTGAGATGTTACACTGAAAAGACCAGTAGAAATTATATGAATTATTGATTGTGGAAAAAGTGATGAAAGAAAATAATAAAGATAATGTAAAAATCCAGAGACCACACAGAATGCACATTTTTTAATATAAAATGTTAGGGTGAAGACGTTCTGACTGATGCCAAATAAAATATAAAGATTACTTTACATAATCTCATTGTAAATTACTCCTGCAGTGCCACTTTTCTTCTTTTTTTTTTTTTTTTACCAAACCAGGTAGTAGTCCCCTGCAGGATGATTTTCTGACTCGTCTGTATGTACATTTACTGTTTTCCAGTTACTTGTAATTATGTTCAAATAAATTAAGATCACAGCAATACATTGTCTGCAGCCATAATATTTTGACAGTCAGTTTGCTTTTTAGATGGAAATATTAAGTAAATTCTACAGCATGGTTCATGCCTCTGCAGGACATAGATGGGTAGCCTGTGCACGTAGCCTGTGGTGTCGAGTCATTTATACTTGTCCACTCATCAGTCTCACCTCTGTAAAAACACCACCAGTAGTCGGCATTGTTTGTTAGTTTTTTGCCAGTTGGATTAATTTTTGTTTCTACTTCCGGCTTCACATTCAACAATGACGACTGAAAACTACAGAGATGGAGAAGCAGCCAGAAATACTAAAGTGGAAATACGCTACTACCAAACAGACCAATCACAGCTCTTGTGGTCTGCGTCGTCATTATATTTCTTGGGAGGTGCACATCAGGCTACAGTGTTAGGGTCTGCGCAGGGTCTGGGCTGTTGCCGTAGCTACGGCATCAAATTGCCACGTATAAGGAGTGAAATAATAAGAAAAACAGTGGTACTTCCATGAGAGGCATTATAAAAACAAAAGCATGGACATGGAGCACTGGCACTGATGGACAGCCTTTTCATCCCTGAGAGAAGATTTGTACAATGTTGTTTGGAAGTTCAGCTCATTCTCATTTGCCTTCTGTTTTGTTTCATTTGTTCTCTTTCATTTACAAGTTAAATTAAAACAGTAAGTTAAAAAAAAAAAGCTCACCTACATCCACAGACATTTGTTCCATAAAAGCACAGCTACCTTCAACATTTTACAAAGGGCACATGATCCTGATTTTACTATGTGCAGTCAGGTCACTGCACATAATTAAAAGTACCGATAACTGCCCTGTAAAACAGTTTATGGACACAACGCATGCAGATAATATGCTACTGATGATGCAAGATTTGAATTTAACAGTATCACAAGTCGTATAAAAATGTCTCAGATATTTTTGCAGCATAAAATTAAAATGGAAAAAAAAGGCAGATGAATGTAAATGCACATACACACACACCTATTATGTATTTTTGCATCCCTCTGATAATTGGCTAAAGCTAAATGAACTGAGAAAATAAAAAGTGTTATTATGTGGATGGAATGTGATGATTAAGACTGTAAAATGTTCCTATGACTCGGAGTCCTCCTCCTCATCATAATGGCGGTTCCTCTTGATTATGTCTTCTGCACTCAGCTCCTCTGCATCACTTCCTTCCTTGTGCTCTTCCCAGAAGCCCACATCCTGGGAGGCATGGCTCTGCTTTGGCTGTGAAGGAGGAGACGAGGCTGGAACGACTTCGGGAGACTGGCTTCTGAAAGACTCTTCCTCTGCCATCTTGTCTGCTGCTCCTCTTTGCACTTGCTTGACCTCCTTTTTCTCCACGTCCTCCTTTGAGATGGTTGCTTTCTTTTCGCTTGGTGTTTGAGGCACTTTCTGCTCCTCCTTCACCTGCTGGACCTTATTTTCTTTTGGTGATTCTTCGGAGTATTTGTTTTCATCAAATGAAGCTCTCCAGTCAGACTTGAGGGGGCGCCGAGGCTCCCTAGGACCCAGACTGATTTCAGGTTTTGGTTTTGCCGCGACTGTAAAAGGCCGAATCCGCTCCTTTAGAGATGAGGTCCTCCTCAGGCTCTTCAGTTCGGCCCGCTCTGAGCTCTGGAAAGATGCCGGTGCCTCATCCTCCGGAGGCCACTTTGCCCTCCAGGGTCGACTTGAAGAGACCCCCTCTGCGACTGGACTGACTGGGGCTGTCCCAGCGTGGCCCTCACCACCCCGAGGAGGCCAAGCAACCCTCAGCCGCCGTGTCTCCGCTGGCTTCTCTGTAGACTGAGGTTTCTCACTAGAGCTTGCATGCTTCTGCGCACGTGTCTCCAGCAGGGCAGTGATGTCTGTTACCTTGACCTGTGGGGAGGTTTCCTCAGGTGGGGTTGGCTCTATGTCTGAGCTGCTCTCAGCCGGACGCACTACCTTCGCTGGCTCCTCTGGAGGTTTTGGCTTCACCCCTTCCTCGCTTTCATCGCCATCAACTCGCGGCTCCCAGAGCTCCTTGTGAGGCCGATGGCCGAAACCTTCATCGTAGTTGCCTTTGGCTTTGAACAGCTGGTTGAAATGAGGTTTGCAGTAGATGGTGCCATGCAGAGAAGCATAGTTCCCAAGACTAGAAGCAGAAAGTTGTATGGAAATTATTTCGCTCGCAGCTTCTGGAATAAATTCTTTTTCTTAAATTTAAGCGTCTGAGAAATATGCAGCTCAGAGACTCACCTAAGCGTCGTGTTGCAGTAGGTACAGCGGAAGCAGCTTTTATGGTAAACATGCTGATGAGACACAAGTCTCTCCAGAGGGTACACTGTCTTCAGACAAGCGACACAAGTCTCCCTCACCGGGGGAGTAAACTTCTAAAAACACAAAAGAGATTTTTTTCATTATTATTATTTTTTTGATAGACAGTAGAGAGGGAACAACATGAATGACCCCAGCCCTGAATGCCCATGTGATCTGCACCATGACCACCCACCCAGCCATAAGGTCACCCCAATTCAGTTCAGTTTATTCATAACTGACAATTCTTCATGCATGTCTACTCCTTGCTGTGAAGACTCACCTTAGATGCTTTGGGTTGCTCTGTGCTCTCCCCTGAAATGGACACAACACAAAATGATTTCCGCTGCTAGGTCACATTTTACCTTACGAAGTTATACTGCACAAATTCCCACAGATGCATGTCCTCTGAGACTGACCATTGCACTCAGGGGCAGGCGTGTGTTTCTCATTTACAGGTGCCGGTGCTTTTGCAGCAGGTGTCTCAGCATCTGGAACCTGGAGGAAACACAGAGTGAAAAGGAAACTGTGTAAATTGGCTCTTAAATAAAAACTATGCATGTATTTCCCTCATTAAAGAAAGAAGGGTGTATGCAACACAATAATTTAGCAAGTAGAAAGAAATGCAAGTCATCTATAAAAAACTGTGATTCTTTTACTAACTAAACCTTACTTTACTAATTAACAAATTTAGTCAGAGCTTGTTCATATTAAAACTTTATATGATCATTTGTTTTGGTCTTTTATGTGTTAATTTGACAAGAAGTTGTGGAGGGAAACAGGAAGTGAAGGGGTGAGAGGGATGAGAGGACACGCAGCTAAGAGCCCTGGCTACCCTTGCACCATGGTTAGGACTAAAGCCTCAGGTTCATCTGAACAACATCAAGTGATTCAGTGGTTCCCAAACTGGGGGGTGGAGACTACATCACAATCCCACACAAGCACACACACAACCAACATCACAGACACTATGCTCACCACATTCCCCAAGTGTGGCTCATGCTTCAGACCGACAAGTGTCAAAACCAGAGAGACACACAATGACATCTGAAAACCTAAACTCCTCAGCATTCACTCAGAACTGATGAAGCTGCTCAGAGGATTGATTGAATGTCTTAAAGACCCCCCAGCTTTGATTTTAGATATGAAAGGACCTGGAATCTTCATTGACGACTGTATTATAATATACACCGATTTGACATGCTGCTACCTCTGATCTGACCAATAATCACTACGCCACTTTATTCACTCATTAGTCATATCAGCATTTCTATTCTGTGAATATGTGTATTTTAGATTATTTACGTGTCCACTCCACTGTGAGCCAAAGTAACAACATTTTGTTTAATATATGCACCAATAATATGTTTGTTGAATGACAATAAAGCAAGTCTAAGTCTACAAGATTGATGAGGTGCATTATATCTTCTTTTTAAGACACAGTATGTACTATGCTACTGTGGTGACAAAACATCTCATTAAAAGTTATGTTTGTGGATCAGGCATAATATTATGACCACCTTCCTAATATTGTGTAGGTCTCCCTTGTGCCTCCAAAACAGTTGTAGTGGGGGCCGTTGCGTCCTGTGGGTTGAGGGGAGGGGCCTCTGTGGATCATCCCACAGATACTTGATCAGTTTGGGATCTAGTGAATCTGGAGGCCAGGTCAACACCTTGTGCTGTTCTTCATTTGTTTTGAGTTGTTCCTAAACCTTTTGTGTGCATCTGTGTCAGGCTGCATCCTGTTGGGGATGGCTGCTGCCATCAAGGAGTGTCATTGCTATGGGGTGGGGGTGTCTGGTCTGGTCTAGGTGGGTGCTACATGTCTAAGTAACATCTACATGAATGAATGCCAGGTCCAAAAGTTTCCCAACAGAACACTGAATTGTCATAAAATGGCCAATATTATTGACTTTACTCCTGTCTGTGGTTTTAATGTTGTGGCTGATCAGTGTATAATTATGAGAATAACATTTAATATGTGAATGATGAATATATTAATTATACTACTATTTCTGGATATCACAGTAAAATGGTAAAATACTTCAAATACTTCAGGTTAATTGTCTAATTTCCACGTTTTTAAGAGTTCCCAAAAATAAAAAATAAATACTATATATGCAGTTCAAGATTTTCAATTAATCTTCCACTGCATGAACTCACAGAGTGTGTGGTCCCTTGTTTAGTTGCAGCAGCCTGGTACTTGGCCATCCTCTCCCTCAGGGATGACGACTCCAGTGCTCTGTCAGACACAGACAGGCCTGAAGCAGAAGAGAGCATCATAAACTAAATGCAGGCACAGGTAGTGTTGCTACGTTTAACTGAATGAGCTGTTCATCGCTTACTGCTGTGTTGGTCCAAGTCGTCTGAAGAACTGCTGCGCAGTGTTGGCCTGGTCCCCTGCAAGAGCAAAATGACCAGTTTAGGAAACCAGAGGTACACATGAAGCTTGGTTTTCCCTCCTCTCCTAACTTTGGTTGTGGATTAAATCAATCAATGACACTAAAACTGAAGCCACCAGTAGGTGTAGATGAAATATAAAAAGTGTCCGTTGGTTGCCTAACTTGCTGTCCATGCCTGAATGACCAGTGGATGGCGCAGACCTTTTTCAGGGCAGACATCTTGAATGAAAGCATAGATTTATTAATGATGGCTGCATTCCACTCTGGGGAGCTGCTGCTTTTGTGCATTCTGGCTCACTGTCAGGGGTTACTGGGACACATAATGGAACTGAAAAATCATTAATAAACCTGTACTTCTGCCACTGTGACGTATCAAACTGTGCAAGAGCTGCTGTGCAAAAGAACAGAAAGGGACGTGGCCAGAACCAGTCTTCTATTAGACTATTGTACAAGTGGAACACAAAGTGGCTATGTTCCTACAACACTAACTTAAAACAGAATAATTCTTGTCATATATGCAGCATTACAATAAAGTCTTCAGGGACACTATAACAGGGTTTATAGATGTGACTTCTACCTCTAATGAGAGACCTTTGGCTCAGTGTCTTAAAAAGGTATCTGAAACATAACTCCAGTGCACTTAAGACAAACCAGGTGAGACACAATGAGAGTCAATAGTTAACTCTAGACATTGAGCCCCTGTAGCAAATACGCAAGCAAGCATAAAACAAACTGAGTTGCAGAAAAGACTTTAACACCTTGGAATCACTATTACATCTGGTATCTGCACCAATAATGAATAAACCAGACGCTGTCTCTCAGCAGTTACCCTCTACAAATACATGAATGGAAAAAAGTTTGGAAAAAATGAAGACTGCTCCAATTTTCCTGTTGCACCACCGTCTTCCTCTGCCACGCAAACACCAGCTTGACTGTAACAGACTGAAAGCTGCAGCTGGACGAGGGTGACGGTGCATTAACTTACTGTACACGATTCAGACATGTTATTAACATCGCTTCTCAGACCTGCATGTGTTAGAAATTTATACTCTTTTTGGTTGTGGTGTGCACATCACACAAATCAACTACTCACTGTCCATCATGATTATCACACTAGTAATATATTATTATAGTATTACTATACTGTTATCCCCATATTATCACAAAATACTAAATTAGCTAAATTACCTTGTTGTTATCGTTTTTTATGCACATATTTTCTTCCAGATGAAAGAAGCATAATCTTTTCTACTTCTTTCTTTCTTTATTTCCTGGACTACACCTTAACACTGGCAAGGCAATGGCGAAGGGAGAATGAAAAGTTTAGAAATTGCACACACACAGTTTGTGTTTCTTTTGCTTGAAATATTAATTCATGACTACAACACATAAAAAAAGAAAAAAAAGGAAATAAAGGTTACAGGCTGCAGAGTGAGATAAAGACAACTGCCCCTCAGAGGTGATCCTGTGAAGAATGAGACAGCCCTGGGTCAGGAATGTTCCTGCATTCCTCTGTTAGAGAAGGTGAAGAGTGGAGTGCTTGTTGTTTTGGGTCGAGAGAAAGAAAGACACAGAGAAGAGATGAGTGGGGGGAGAAAGGCAAGGTGGAAAAGAAGTGCTTTCAGAAAATACTGGAAACTGGGCACCACACATTTGAAAAGGAACTGAACATGAAGGGATCTTTCCTCACAGCCTGGAGAACCAGCTAGTTTTAACTGTCACTCAGCCGGCTGCTTTAAACAGTGATAGATTTAAAATTACTCAACAAAGATCCACAAAAGGAATGATGCAACTATTTTTTTCTGCTTAGTTTATTTATAGATCAACCTTGTAGAACTGAAACTTGTAAAGAGATGCATGGTTTCCTTAAAAAATGCTAAATAATTGCTAAATGAAATGAGGGATTCACAGAAGGACAAGTTTTAAAGATTTGTCCAAACAAATCTGATCTCTGGTATCTGACTGATGTTGAAAGGCTGCACAAACAGGTAGTTATGTAGTTCTTAAATGTTTATGGAGTGTCTCTACTTAAATCATGGCATCATAAATGTGTCAATTCCTGTTTTCTGAAAGAAGAGATTTGTTACAGGATTACAGGGAGCTAAATAGTTTACCGTGCTCATGTTATCATCTCCCTTCTCAAACTTCATCTTCAGGTTGGTCAGTGGCACTCTGGGCTTTTCATATGAGGCACACGGGCTGGTTGGAGCTTCCTGTTCAAGCTTTTCAGGCCTTCTGCTCTGTGTCAGCTCATCCTTATCCATCCCTCGCTGTTCTTCTCCTTCTGGAGCCGCCAACGGCTGCTGGACACAGCTGGCTGTGTGCTGATCCCCCTGGTTGGTAGATGGGCCGGGGCTCTTCACTGGAGGGCTGTGCTTGGTGATAGGGGCAGGCCTGGTCAGGGGAGCTGGTCTGCGGCGAATGCTGGGCTGGCTTGGAGGTGGAACAGGAGAAGGCTTGTCCTGGTCGGGGCTACCTGCTTTCTCCCAGCGCTTCTTCAGAGCACTCAGGTTGCCAGATCGTGTTACACCGTCAAAAGACTGAACAGGAGAAGAAGAAAATGAAAATAAATAAAATGTGAGTCTGAGATGCTTTTAATGAGAGACTGACAATCAAAAGCAGCAGTTTTGTTCTGCATTTGGTCTAGATCATACAACTATCTCAGTTTTCCATTCAGTGGATAAAGGAAATGCCTGAATCTGAACTTGGCTTCACTGATAGATTAGCTGAACAGCTGTTCAGTATCGGTCCAGGAAATACATGTTTTGCTGTGGCTGCAGAAGTCTTAACAGCTGGCTCAAGATGGAGATAACAGGGCTGAGCACGCAGCCACATTCCTTCCACCGTGACAATTTCACCTCACCTCCCTAAAAAAACACTGAGTGCGGATGGCTCCGATCGCCACTCATCTACTGCCATCAGGGCGAGCAAAGGAGCAGCATGACAGAACAACAGGAGGCACGCTACTGCCGTCAGGAACTTCCTCATTTGTAAAAGAGGAATGACACATTGTAGAAAGCGGATCCTGACATGAGAATAAAGTTCAGTAGAAAGAACTATAGTGTCAAGGATGAAATCCGGTCAGTAATCAACAATTAAGCACAATTATAACATTTAAACCACAATTCCTCTAAAAATGACGTTCAACTTCATTCAGTGATTATTGGAGGTAACTCACAATAACAAAGACTTAGAAATAAAAATACATTACTACCATCATCAAATGAATCTGGTAAATCTAAAACAAGCTATTTTAACATGCAGACACACATCACAAAAAGAAAGAAAGAAAGAAAAAAGACATAAGAATTTAACGCCCAAACAAAAGGGACATAACCCCAAGAGGGGACAAATTAGCAAGAATACAATCACTGTCTTTGTGAGGCACGTCCAGTGTGAGTGGAAAGAATGGACAGTGACGAGATTGTTCCCCATTTTACAAGCAAAAAGAGGAAAGAAGAAAAAAACCTCACTGGATGCGATGAAGTGGCCAAACTAGATGAAACCAGCAAGGAAAGTGAGAGTCCTCTGGTTGGTCCTTCTCTACAGGTTAGTGTGCTGATGGATGTAAGAGTTACAAGTGCTCTCCCAGATTTTAGCAGCTAGACAAAATCTACTTGTTAAAGCAAGTCCAACCCCTTTAACACCAGGAAAGAGAGAGGGGAAGAGAGAGAGAGAGAGAGAGAGCAAGAATACCCAGGAAACCAGAGCAGGAAATGATACATTCAGGGAAAAGTTAACTCTTTGTACACTCACTCACAGAGGACCTCTAAAATACAACAAAAACCCCAGTCTGCAGAAAATTTAGCTGAACAGGCTCCACGAAAGGTTTCAGAAGAAGGAGACAAGATAAGATAGAACTCCCAAACCAGGACAGTTAAAGTGACATTTGCTTTAACTAATCATTAGCTACATAGCTATAGAAGAAGACAATAATGTGACTGGTTCTTTGTGTAAGTATTAAGTATTGTTAACAATGCAATTCTGTTTTCCGCCAGGTATGACATTTCATTGGATAATGGGGTATAATGGCAGATGAACAATCATTATCATTATTATTACTGTAAGTTGTTACAGTTTTCAAAAGTTACCACAGACCAAAGTGATGTCGCAGAACTGGTCATTTGAACAAATTCCTGTCACTTATTCATGTGATCTGTCTAATCATATAAAGGCCAGTTTGATAAGTACCCAACTGGATGTCTCTCACACACACACACACACACACACACACACACACACACACACACATTTGTATGCCTATCTTGGTGAGGACATTCACTGACATAATGCATTCCCTAACCCTAACCATAACCTAATTGTAGTCTTTGGCCTAAAACCCTCAAACTTGTAAAGAAGTGTCGAGCGACCAAAATGTCCTCACTTTGATGGTGTAAAACTCAAACTGGTCCTCACAATGATAGCTGTATAAGAGAGAGACTGCACACACACACACACACACACACACACACACGCACGCACACACACACACACACACACACACACACACACACACACTTGTATGACCATCTTTGTGAGGACACGCTAACCACCTCAACTAAATGGGTCCTCAAAGTGTCCTCACTTTGCACAAATGTCCTCAATCTGATGGTACAAAACTTAAACTGGTTCTCAGAAAGATAGCTGTACAAGAACACACACACACCACACATAAACATACACAGGCAGATGGTCTTTGCGTTCAAACTTGGCTGAGACACATGACGAAAATTCAGTTTCCCAGTAACTGTGGCACCTGCTCATATTTTCACAATAACTGTTGGCAGCACAATATGCAAGTATGACCAAATTTACAAAAAACAATCAGATTATATATATGTATACACACACACACACACACACACACACACACACACACACACACACACACACACACATACACACACACACATGTACATAATTTCTGTGAAGCACCACGTTTCTGTAGAAGTTGAGCTCATCATTAAACAAAGACAACAGAAGCTACTAAGTTTGAAGCAGCTGCGTATAACCATTTAACACACAGCCACAGCATCATTACCTTGTATTTCTTCATGGTTACAGCCGATCAATTACTCATTTAGTTGGAGTCCAGGTTTGTTTATCAGTCATTCACACTGACAAAGCTGCCAATGTACGGTTGGAGGAGCCACAGTGAGCGTTTTCAGAGGGGATTACCCCCAAGCAGGATTATGGGTTTGATAGCCTGCCCATCGCAACAAGTGGCCAATGAGAGGTCAGTCTGGACAAGACATTTGGCCCAGACGGTGTGTTGGCATGGTGAGTGTTTGTGTGTGTGTTCATCTGCATGCTGCAATTAGTTTATCACCATGAGCAGCTACTCATTAAATGAAGTGAGGCATGAAGCATACACAGACTACACATAATGTGAGAGGCTGTAAATAAGATGTGTCACACACTTCAAACGGTCAATTAAATTATATTTTCTTAATCTTTGCATGAGACTTTTTTTCATGCATTTTTAAATACTGGACCAGCTACTTCTATCCCAATATGTCAGAGCTGCATGTCTAAACAGATGTCACTGGGAAATGAAATGTTTCTTAACACACTGCTTAACAGAAATACTTACTCCTTTTTTCTTCTCTGCACTGGACTCTTCAGCAGCTCTCTGGTACCTACACAAAAGGAGGACACAACACTGACCTCTGGTGACTCAAAACAAAAGATTAAACACTCTTCTATGGGTGTTTCACCAATGAAAAATATATAATTTTTGTAACTTCAAGTTTATTTACAAATTTTTAACAAGATTTAATTTGAACATTCCACTTTTACATATGTGATATTAAGTCTGTTTCAGTTTGAAGAACAGGCAATACAAAGCATTGTTTTTGTATTTTAAACAAATAATAACCCTTAAACAGGCGCTTGGATCATTTAATATTAAAACAGCTCAAATCAAGTCTTGGTGGTGAAACTAATTGAAATCAGGAGGCAAAACAGGAAGTTATGCTGAACACACAATTTCCTCCAACAATGAATTTTGTATTCTATAAATCATATTCGAGACATGATTCATTTCCTTTTATTACAGGTTGTCTTATAAGTAATAGTTAATAGCAAGTAGTGATGAAAACAAGATGTGTACTCACTTGGAGAAGCGTTCTGCAATAGCTGTGCTTTTCCCTCGGCTGCTGACCAGCGACAGCTCCTTTGCGGTGATGCGCAAGGACTGCGTCGCCCAAGACCTTCGACTGAATGAACTGCCTTCCATCTCTGCGATCTGCCTTTATTCCAAACACAGAGACATACCAATGAGAAAGCAATATACACTGATCAGACATAACATTATAACCACCTTCCTAATATTGTGTAGGTCTCCCCTGTGCCTCCAAAACAGTTGTGATTCATCCAAGAAAGGATATGGGCCTTCTGAGGGTGTGCTGTGGTGTCAAGGAGTGTCATTACCCTCACCTATGGGGTGAGGATGTCTGGTCTGATCCAGGAGGGTGCTACAAGTATAACTAAAATCCACATGAATGAATGTCATGAAATCTAAACACAAGATACACAAGACGGTCAGTGTTACTTGTCAGTTACTCCTCTCAGTGGTTTTAATGTTGAGGCTGATCACTCATAGAGGACTAAGAAGGACCAAAACATTTTCAAACCTCACTACCCCACTGAGGACCGGTCGGCTTGTTGCAGTAAATCAATCACTGTTGAATAACAGCTGGGTGTATACATCCTTAGTCAGCAAATGGTTGCACCACTGCACTGACTGGGTGATGTACTCATCAAGAGCTTCTTTTGGGAATGAGGGACAAAGAGAAGACTGGTTCTAGTGACCAGGGAGGACAGCAGAGTAGCATCCTAAATTAGCCACCTGGCTGCCTTATTCTGGGTCTGCAAAAACAGTCTTTACGTTCGTGACGCAATCCAGCTTCAAGCAATAAATCCATGGGCCTCTCCTTCCAGTTGTCTGTATTAGTTAGGCACTGGTACACCTTTCACCTGCCCGTAATAACTTGTCACATATTGAAACTATGGTGTGCCAACATTGCACAAGATTTACGCACACAAAAAGCCCATTTAAATGGATAAAGAAGGATTACATCCATGCCATGGAACTCATTGAAGAAGAGATGGGTGTAGCCTTAGCCCTCACCTTATGTTTGGCATTTGATGTTCACTGTTAGAGTCAACGTCTAGATATCATCAGTGGTGTTTCACTTTGAGACACTTCCATACTGGTGTCACTTATCAGATGTGGTGGCTCCATCTTTTATCGCTTGGCCTTGGTATATAAAGACTTACCAGGAAATTTGTGCTAGCGTGAAAAGATGTGCAGCCGGAACTGTAACTGCAGTTTAGAGCACAGATTTTCTCCGAACACGCATCTTGTCACACCCCCGCTACGTGACATACATGCCACAGAGCATATGTACAGTTACGTATTCAAACACACAAGTAAACAGGTTCCAACTTGTTGTCCAGCTTGTGCCGCTTCACTGCAAGATGGAAACGCAAACTGAAAACTGCTTGGCTGAGTGTGAGTATGTTGTCAGTATGAGGACAACTCACCAAGGCAACATTCACAGAGCACAGGAGTAAAACAGAGCTATACAATCAAACCACTGCACATACTTTTTCTTAAATCACGCCCTGGCTGACCAATACTTAAATTAAGTGATAATAAAGTTTTTCATGTTTGGAGGGAGAGACCAGCCAAATGCCATGCCTGTAAGTGCTCAGGCATGAGCTCAAACAGCGTGTATAGAAATCACTGCTGTCCACAGCTCATAAATTCAACAATCATTTATCTTACTATCTGGCACACCTATTACATCATCACTCAGATGCAAAGCACCACTAGTGACAAGTTGTGTGAGGACTTTGAACTGAACTCGATCCAACAATCAGAACTACTCCTTCACTGCAGTCACATTCTTATCAACAAGTATAAATAAAATATTAAATTGCTACTGCTATACAGCAACAATTTGTAATTCTATTCCATTGCATGACAGTGATTAGATTTCCTCTGCTAGAGTTTCTAGATGAGCAGAAGCAAAGCTTAACAAAAGAAAAAATGTGCTCAATTAATCGTTCTTTTTCATATCCAAAAAGCTTGAAGCAAGTTATTGCTGCTACAGGTATTTTAAGCCTGACAGGCAAATTAGTTTACTTACTATCAATAGATTTGTTGTGTGTTTCGCAGTGCTCAGTTTCACCTGAATGTACACCTTTGTTTAATTTAGCACAAAAACACAAAGACTCAATGGCCGTGGTGAAGCCACTCTGCTTTTGTAAGTGTTTTTGCCAGATTTCCACAGAGGCTGGGGCTCATTCCTGCATGAAGTGAATGAAACGCAGAGACACACCCTGGATAAGTCCCTTTTCCGCAACAGAGATAATACAGGTCGACTGGGTTTAGAGTCGCTTGTCCACCTCTTTTGCATATCCTTAAACATTACATGGCTGAAAGAAGCCAGAGCAACAGAAGGAAACTTATAATTTTAAATAAGTCACCTTTGTTGATTAAGACATTTTATGCGTAACATATAACCTTTCAAAAATTGCCCGCACGATCAGACTCATACTACGGATTCTTTGGTTTCATTTTTAATACCTTCACTACTACTGTCCTTATCTGAATTCGAGCTTTTAATAATTAACACAGAATCACATACATAACATTTAAACAAATCCTCTAAACATGTGGCTCTCTGCTTTAAGAGTTTCAGAAATCTGTTCATCTAAACACTACCCAGGCTCTCCATCACTTGTTGTCAGTGAAACACTGACATACTAAACTTAAATCCCACCTTTAAGTTCTCCCTAACATCAAGTAGGTACAACACATTTATAGGCATGAGTCATGAGTAAGGAGGAGTCCACACTGCTTGGCACATATGTGAACCATGAGGCAAATCTTCTTACAAGCATTAAATTATGTTGAAATACGCAAATAACTAAGTCAGAATCGACTCCATGCATGCAAACTAGAGGCAAGGGTTGAAGACTAGTCTACTCAGAAGCCAACAAACATCTGAGGAACTTTAATCACAGGTGCATCAGAGAGAGAGAGAGAGAGAGAGAGAGAGAGAGAGAGAGAGAGAGAGAGAGAGCACTTTACAGGAGTTATTAATCTGATACAAACTAATGTCTAGCGAGTCACAGAGAAACACTGATTTAAGCGCTCACGTGGAGTTTTATTTCAAGTGAAACCCATTCAAACTGAGGAGATAAGTGACTAGACAATACAAACTCAGCAGCTGGACTGTCATCGAGTACCTCGAAAACAACGAGACCTCATAGAACAAGAGTCAGTGTGCGCATGTCCCTTATTATAAAATTCAATCTAAATTACCACAGACTCACTAAACTTCCCCCAATACACAACTCTTAAAGTATTATTAAAATTAGAGTTTTCATGACCTTGCTTTGAGTTTCGTCTTACCTGTTGGAACTTCCGTTGAGTCAGTCTTTTTTCGTGAAACCTGCAAGACACCTGACACTCGCTGCGTCACCGCCCAGTGTGGGCTGACGGAGGCGGAGCAAGCGCAAAGGTATCGTGGGAGTGGAAAAGACGGGTCACGTGACAATATGCACCAATAACCTTAGGTATTACATTACCCATACCTGCCCCCCCTCCCCACTCTGTCTCTGTGTGTGCGTGTTTGTGTGGTCCCACACGGAGCTCTGTGTGCAGCCCTGCAAATTCCTGAGAACAGAAGAACAGGCAGTACCCGCTTATATTTTATACTTTTTAGACGAAGAGAAAGGAAGCGGAAAAGAAAAAAAATGAAGGAAGCTCAAAAGATAATAGACACACAAAACTTTGCCAAACTGAAAATGCAGGTACCACACTAGTAAACAAGGACCTGCAATAGACTAGAAGTGTATGTCTTTTCTGCATCTGAAAGATGCATTGGATGTTTGCATGATATTTGCCTTTTAAATCAGGTAAACATGAAAGATGTTTCATTTTACAGGGACTTTTCAAGCATCCACTCTGCACGAGGGATTGAGTTCTTGAACAAGGCACTGTCTCTTTTCATACCTCAAGGCTGTGACCTCCAAGATGACAGATCTCCAATCTAGAAACAAGTGTTGTATGCTGTGTAAATGACAGAGTGGTCTATCTAGTTCACTTAGAGGTTAAACTATTTCCAAGCTAAAAGGAATACTATTAAATACATAAACATTAGTTGATAATAAAAAACCTCAGGGACAATATATAGGGACTTCACACTGGACAATACAAGAAAATAATAAGTAATATTTATGAGCCTAAATATTGAATTTGATTGCATTGCTGTTATTAATATATTACATTGACTGGACCAAAATATGCAGACTATATGGTATTCTTACATATTACTTTTGAAAATGATTATTCTTTATTACCTTCTTTCTTCTTCAGAATAAGATAATCATTTATTGGATACATAGCAGCAGAGGGAACAGAACAGTAACACACAGAATCATGACCAAACGAAACACAAAGAAAGTCTTAGTTTTAACACTTCAATCAAATAATATCAAATCAGTTTTATTTTCCATGTACTGTATATATGAACACACATACAAAGACTTTTTCTCTCTATTTAATCCATCCAATTTGGCAGTTGGAGCAGTGGTCTGTATGTTAAAATGTTCACATTATGAAGTAGCATATTAGATCCATCCAAGTCAAAAATATCAATTTACAAAACAATATTGATCGTGTTTAGGTATTTGAAGTGAAAATGCCTTAACAGTAAGAATTTGTGTTAAGTCCATAGTCTCCAAGACAATGATTACCAAACACATAAACAATCAGTAATCAGTGACCGGTCATCATGTAATGAAACATGTGGGTCAAATAGTGGACTTCTCTAGTTCAAATAAAAATAAATCAAATCAAATCAAATCAAATCAAGCTTTATTGCGATTTTGACAGACATACAAATGTAATTCCCTCTACATCCATTACAGAGGCAGCCTTGATCAAGACACAAAATCCATTTGTTTTTGACAATACAATGTAGCAAAAAAGAAAAAAGAGAAAAAAAGAAAAAGAAAACTGAAACAAAAGCAACTGGACTTGCTGGGTGGAGTTGGGTTTTTCAACTCACATAATTAGGGTCTGTAACCAGATACTTACCTGTAATTAGAAGAATCTGTATTGATCATATCTCTTTTCCTCAATGATTGGTACTTGCATTATCCAAGGCTAGAGACTCCAGTCTTAAAGAATAGAATAGAGTTTATTTGCCATTTGCACAGATACATTACAGGATTAGTGGAATTCTTGTGCAGTCAAGCTTACTAAAATTTAAAAGGAAAAAACTGGCATAGATGACAGAATCTAATACAATTAAATACTGAAATACAAAAGTTAGAATTATATGCGCAAAATAATATATATTATGTACCATAATGTGAATAGTGGTGAATCTTTTTGGGGGAGAGACATTAAGATTGCTGTATATTGATGGCAGATTATATCTCAGTTGGCCTCCTCTTCCAAAGCATCTGTCTTCCAGGTGCACTGGAAGTGTGTACTGTGTATGTGAACTGCTGAATCATGGCCTGAAGAGCTGGCTCTACTGTGTTGACTTTATGAATGGGTTGTTTTGTTTCGACAGTTCTCAAGTCTACAATTTCTTACTACACTGAACTACGTTGCTCTGCTACAGCCTCTGGGTCTTGTGTTTTGGGGGGACAAGCTTCTCCTTCAGGGTGAGATTGGGGATTGCGAGGTCCAGTTTTCCTTGGTTCGGCTTTGTTTTGTTCGGATATTAAAGGGGACGTGTATATGTGCAAACATGGTGCGCAAACAAAAGGTGCAGAATAAATTCAAAAGAGATCCTTATTGAAACAATTGGTGGTGACGTCACCACCCAGCAGCCCCCTAATAATATTAATGAGTCTTTATCAAGAATAAAAGACGCAACGATCGTGGAAATAGTAGTACAGTATAACAATAAGACCCGAGGTGCGTGTAATCATCGCGGGTCAAGGGCTAGCGGAGTGACCACCATCCGCCGAATATGTGGGGAACGTTCCGGTGTTTTGTGTCATTTTAATTGTTCACTCCTTCTTTTCGTCTGCGTGGATTCAGTCGGGAGAGTGAACCCTGCAGCAAACCAAGCGAGGCCACAGCAACATATGTACACATATCTCCAGCTCGGTTATGAAAACGGACTAAGTGTTCGCCCCCTCTCCTTCGAGCAGCCCACTCACTGTTCACGGGGGTAGCTGATAGAAGAAGATGACCCTTTTCTCTTCGTTTGAGGAGGCTCTGCTGCTGCCGCTGCGTGGGGGAGTGGGTTACATCCTGTGGCGTTTCCTGTGTTTGTAAACTAGACGGCACTGAAAACGTCGGGCGAGTGAAGCAGAAAGGTATGCGGGTGTCTTTTAATTTTTTCTCTCTTCTACTTCGACGCTCTGTGAATTTTAACCGTGCACAGCGCGGCCGCGCTGTTGCTTTTGTAAGATTCGCGGTCGAAGAAGGAAGCGAGTGGATTCACTCAACAGCGTCAGTGTTAGTAGCCATTGCTAGGTCGCTAACAAATGTTCGCTTAGGCATAGGGAGGGAGGGGGAGGCTCTCGCAGCGACGGCCATCACGAAACGTCTTTATCGCTCAGTCTCGTCTTGAACCAGTGGAGCTTGTGTCTTCCAGTGGTATTATACTGATTCGATTGATCGGTCCTGCTCGCAAGAAATGTATTTATTCCTTAATCCGCTGCGTGAAACCGATGACCAGGTGGGCAAAAAAATGTTGGAAT
Source organism: Mugil cephalus (assembly GCF_022458985.1). Classification (NCBI taxonomy): domain Eukaryota; kingdom Metazoa; phylum Chordata; class Actinopteri; order Mugiliformes; family Mugilidae; genus Mugil; species Mugil cephalus. The sequence goes on along the minus strand of NC_061773.1, from coordinate 1,944,231 downwards.
ACAAGGGTTAACGTTAGAGTGGGCGAGGGCGCCAGCGAGCCGTTAGCTGCTGTTAGCCAGCCCGTCCAACATCAGCAGAACTAACATTAGCTTAGCTTGGGTGGGAATGCGAAGGCCACCTTTACAAATGCTAAAAATGTGTTTTCCGATCGACGTTATATTGTGGCTACACGCGTTTGTCTACTGGCAACCAACATAACGTGAACAAATGTAATTTAACCGAATCGTTAGCCTAATAGCGTTATTGCTATTAGTCATTTTGTGACTTACTGTTTCTATATCGATGAAAATACCAATGTGCTTGCTAAAAATGTGTTTTTCTTGTTTTGCGAATGTGGTCAAATATAACTTAGACAACATGCTATTAGGCTAACGACATGAAATAGAAGGGTATGTTTTTTGTTGTTTTTTCTTTTTCTTTTTTTTTTTTTTTTTATCAGCGTTAGCCGATGTTAGCTCTCAGCTAGCTGCCTGTCTGTTTTTCCTTGCAGCGTTAGCCAGCCCTAGTTAACCAACGTCAATGGGTTCGGGTTAGCCCAAAGCATTGTAGCGTTAAGGTATATCTTTACGGCCTCCACCTGGCTACCGTTAACTTTTATGAACTTAACCCGCTAACTTTAACAACTGTTGAAACAAAGAACAGTCAACTCCTAGGGCGAACTGGCAGAAAAAGACCCTTCGCGAGATCGAGAAATGGTTCTTTGAGTGAATAAATGGCCTCCTCCTAACACTCCACTTAACAAACCCCGTGTCGAAATACGAAAACAAAGCTTTTTCATGGATGTATGAGCATGTGTTCAGACATCGAGCCCGTCGTGTAGTTAAATACGTAACTGATATTAGATTTCGAATTAACGTTATACTTCTGTAGTACATGCTGAATAATTCCCACTAACGTTTTCAACCTCCGCGAGAACAACAAAAAACCCACTCATACAGATTGCAACAATACATTTTTTTGTGCTTATAAACGTGGTTTAACATTATTTTGCATTTGGTGTAGACGTAATCCTCACATTGTGTTTTTCTCATAATCATTTATGCATTCCCTGTAAAATGGTAAACCTGTCTTGGATTTAAACATGCTAGTCAAAATACCAGTTGTCTCCTCAGTCTTGTTTCATAACATGTCCTGCAATAGTGTGTAGTAGTTTATCCTCCGGTTTCTGTCTTTTTCTCAAGTTTCTGTGCAGCCTCCCATCACCTTTATGTGTTTCAGTTGGTTTTCTTGGGTTATCTAAACACTTTAATGAAGTAAATCAGGCTTTATGAAGCTGTTGAGTCTTTGTGAACACCCAGGACATGCCGACGTGCCTTGTTGTGAGACTTTTAGCATCCAGGTTAAAATAATATAACTAGCGGGCAAAATTATATTTTAGGCGGTAAGGTACCTAGTGGCATGTGCCATAGGGATAATATAATATAATATAATGTAACATAATAGGTTTGTGACATTTTCATCTGCTTTAATGATTATACTTCCATTGCCCCAGTGTATCACTTTTGTTAGAGAAAACCACAACTGGCATTTAAAACAATGACCTCCACTATGGTTCAGATTTTTGATGTACATGCATTTTAGTATAAATAAAACATAGAGTAGTTCAACTCTATTTTTGATGTCCACAGTGTTAGTCATAATGTTCCTATCCTCACCCAACCTGATATAAAAAGTAGTTCTTTTTTGTGTCTTATCAGTCATAGAAGCTCTGAGCTGCCTTAAAATTTCTATGTGATGTTTTCAGCTTTGTAGTTTTCTTATTTCTGATCAAAATGTATTAGTTAATCCTAATAACGTTTCCTAACAAACAAAGCAAATGAAATGTTTGCTAATATTAACCACAGTTTATTGTCATTTTTATATATAAAAAAAATATACAAATCCATTTAAACAAAAGAAAAAAATCTGAAATTAATTTGTACAAATGAGGAATATTTCTGTGTTTTTTCTTTCCTTTGGTATATCTAACCGTAAAGACAGCGAGTGATGCTGTTGTAATTTAATGTTTGTCTGTTTCATCCACATCCTCCTCTTCCTCAGTTTTAATGCTAGATGAGTGAGGTGGGTGTGGCTTCCCACCAGCCCGACCATCCTGACTGACGGATCTCTGGATGACCTTGTCCCCACCCCTGTCCCTGCGCTCACATATACCACAGCAATGTCACATCTGCCCAGCAGCTCAGTCCGCGACCATATGAAATGGGTTTGTTTTGAGAACACCAAAGTGGCTACAAATAACTTTAGTGTCAGTCTTGTGTCACTCAGGATGTTGTCGTTGATGACTACCTTGGCAGATGCCATGTGACTGGCATTACTGTCTTAGATGCAGAACATTTCAAATTGCAGACAACGTTTAATATAGTTGGTTAAGTCTTGCTCTTTATTCTTTGTTTGCAGGCGGGGCTGCTTGGCTGCGAGGCTGTCCTCTCCAGCATGGCGCTGATGCAGGCCAGCTCCATGGCCGCTCCGCCCAAAAAAATGATGGCTCCACTTGGCCATGGACCGCCGCAGAGAGACGGACCTGACCGTGCTCCCCAGAGTCATATGATCCTCCCATCTGGAATGAGCTGTCCACCTCTGGTTAGGACCACATGAGAAATGTTGTTAATGTTGTGAAGAGGGAAATATTATATTATATATTTTTTTTACCTCTAAATGCAGAACAAACTGTACATTGCTTTTCAGTAGCATTTTACTAATAAATTAGACAGTTTATTTCAGTCATACTTTTAAGGATAGTAAAAACCATTGCCAAAACACTTCCCATGTGATGTAAGGGTCAAAATGTAAGATTGTTAAAAATTTTCTGTCACCACAAAATTAACGATTCTAAATTGTTCGAATAGTTTAAAATTGTGTTTGATTTACTAAATTTAAAAATTGTACGAGACTTAAGTGCCTCCAACAATGGGTTCAGTGGCTAGTAGAGACAAAGGTTCAAGCTGTTTAATTCATTTTGATTATGTTTTTAGTTTTACAGTTCTGAAAATAGGAAATAATTAAAATCTCCTGGCTTTTTTCAGCTCATCCGGAAGGAAGGTGAATTCCAGGCTCCCCGCCTGCTGGATGAGAAAGAGATGAGGGCCAATGAGGACATGCAGCAGAAAAAAAAGAACAGGAAATCAGTAACGCCCTGCAAAGTGAGAGAACAAGAAGGAAGGGGGGGGAAGGTCAGTGGCTATGACTGCTAAACTGGGAATGGTCGCTGCCGTGCTTTGTTAATTTTTCCTCATTACATAAAAATTTGCCTTCAGGTCCTCCAGACATATTTTCATTTCGTGGAAGCATTTAACTTTATTCAAGTGTGCCTAACTTGGAGCTCTCATGCGTGCTCATTTTGTTTGTGTGGGGGTGGGGGGAGGAGTTCAGGGAAGATGTGGAGGGGGTGGAGGATCTCCAGAGAGGAAAGAGGGGGAGGGGAGCAGACTGAAGCAGAGCACAATAACTGCAGTTGTGTGCATATCAGGGGGAGCAGAACATGAGGGTGTCAGGCCCTTGGTTGGTATTGTGGGGTATTTCTCAATTCAAATGTAAATTACTTGTATTTTTTTAAAAAAATAAAATAGATAATAATAATTAAAAAAATATATATGTTGGCTTTCGTACCTAAGATAAGTTAGATTTTTTATTCTTTTTTTTTTTGAAAAATAAAACACTGAAAAAATATGAGGATTTTTTTTTTTGCCTTAATTGGTAGATTATTTGTGGCATACATGTAACACATTGTGCCTTTGTATTTGAGGTAAATGCTCTATAGGCTAGGCAAAGCCATTAGTGCACTCTTGAGGCAGAATTCAAAATGTCTGACCACTTTTCTTAACTATTCCTCCATAGGGCACAGGTGGAGATGAGAATGGTCCATCATCCAAAGTGCAGAAAAACTTTATTTGCGATCACTGTTATGGAGCATTTAGGAGCGGCTACCACCTGAAGAGACATATCCTCATTCACACAGGTATGGTTCACACTCGAGACAACTCAAGTTCACTGTTTAATAAGCCAGACAGATTTTATTGCCTAAATAAATGAATGATTTGTTGAAAGAGGACCTGAAAGCTTGAGTTGGACTGAATCTTAAGAGTGTGCAGCAACTGTGAGGTTTTGCAATGGCCTGCTTAAAACCTTGTTTGGTAATAGCTTTTTGCCTCACAGCTAATTGGTACTTGTGGGGACTTTAACTAAAACTGGTGCTCTTCGGTTTAGGGGAGAAGCCGTATGCTTGTGCCGTATGTGACATGAGGTTTATTCAGCGTTACCACCTGGAGAGACACAGCCTCATTCACACGGGTATGCGTCCCTTAACCGTACCCATATTACATAAATCTTGACTACTCATGTAGTCTGTCACTTGAATCAATGGACAGATGCTCAGGGTTCATTTTTGTCTGTGGACAGTAATTTTCCAACAAAGCCACCCCCCAAAATCTGTTCAGCGAAAAAACATAATGCACAGCCTGTATTCGTCCCCAATACCAAGAAAATTTTACAAGGCAGTGTAAAACAGTGCGGTCCAGTAGTCCAGAGTCCACTATTAAAAACTCTTAAAAGTTCTTCAACATTTAGAATAAATATATTCTCCCTATTTTTAAAAAAAGAAAAAAACATTAATTTCACATCGTTGTAGACTGCTGAATCGGGATCACAGCAGACACATTTCTGATTTTCTCTATTGTGAAGAAGAGTCGCACTTTGGTACCTGTGAAGCTGTAAATTTGTTCGTTTAAGACAAACTTTGATTTGACTGATTTGTCTGTTCTTGGTTTCAGCTGGGGTACTTGTTGGCCCACTGTTTTTTTATGCTAAAAGAGAGATTTCCTGTTTTATGAGAAAGTAGTAGTAGTAAGAGAGTGTTTTTTTTTTTTTTTTTGTTCATTTGTACTAGTGTTGTTTGTGCAAATACTCCAAATATGTGTGGTGCTTGACACAGGTCTTCACATGGTGGTGTTAACTTAAAAATAGCATTTACACTTGGGCAAATAATTGTACATTTCCAGACATCTAGCAGTTGCTGCATGCTCTGTGAACACCTTGTGCAGTACAACACCTCACAGTGCACCACTGGGCAACGCTTCATCACAGCTGGTTGTGGTCACGAGTACAACAGACCACTTGTGACCACCCTCGTTGTTTGACCATCCCACAATCACTTCTGTCAAAGCATACTGGATGTTTTATTCAAGTGTTCATTTGGACAATTGGACTCCATGTAGATCTGCAGTTTAGAATCAGTTTTATGCTGGTTAATGTTCCTTGACGTTTAAAGTGCATCAATTCAGCTTCTAAGTAGTAGTAAAAGACTTTTTGATAGTGGACTCAAACTTACGGACCCCAGTGTGTGTGAATGTGATATCCTCAAAGCACAGGCCACAGAAACACGCAATCCATACATTTATTTATGTATTTTTAAAATGATTTTGGATGTTGTCATTAGTTTGTCAGTGGAAATAACTGCATGGACATCAAAGGACTATGTTGTTTGTTATTTTAGGGCTTTAATCAATATCTGCGTTGCACCATCTTACACAACGTGCTTTGTTTTTCATTGTTTAAGAAGTATGCACTGTGGGTAAGTCAACCTCCAACACATTGTTCTTCCAAGTCAGTGTCTATTGCCCCAGCATTCACAGTCAGAAATGCTCTGAAACTAAACGATTACTGAGCAAATCCACCCAACTAAGTTAGCATGGCTTCTATGCACATTTGTATATGTATAATTTTTTATTCCAGTATCCCAGTAATTTACGTAAGCACTTGTGGCAACACTGCATCTGTTCTTTCTGTTTTCCCACATGATATATTTTGTGATTTAAAAAAAATATACGTATTATTTAACACATTATCATTCATTTAATAGACTGAATAGCCTTTAATTGTATGCTCTGTGTGTGTAGGGGTGAAGCCATACGCTTGTTCCATGTGTGACATGAGGTTTTTCCAGCGTTACCACCTGGAGAGACACAGACTCACTCATACGGGTATGCGTCCATTTACCGTACCCAGTTCTAGTTCTAACCCTTTTTCATCATTATAATTATTCTTATTTTAAAAATTGGTATATACATATATATATATATATATATCGGACCTATTTAATTCTTATCCAAGAAAGGCTGAAAACCAAAAGCATTTCCTGTCTGGACAGCCACACAAAAGGCATACAAGCAAACAGGTGTTCAAACAGCACTGTAGGTGCTCAGGAAAACAAAACCAAACTGGATTCCTTATAAGTGGGACTTGTTGTTTTATTGAGCGTTGACCAGGTTGTTGAAACTGACCTGTATGATTCTATATCAACAAATCTCACTCACTGTATGATGGTTGATGATTTTGTAAATGAATCAACCTTTTATTATTTGTACATTTAAGTCTTCTGTACCTTATAAGACTAAAATTGTTACAATCAGACAAAAGTAAATATTACTACTGAACACCTTACATCAACTAAAAGTGCTCCTGTGGACCCCTCAAAGTGCATAATCCCTTTTGTACCATTGCTTTGCACCAAAGTATGCATTAATTTTTTACTGCTGCTTCAATCTAACAGAGCAAGAATTAAAGGTAGTTGTATCTTTCATTGTTTACATAGTAGTATAGCATTTTACATCTTGCATATTCTGAGATACAGGTTCAGTTCAAAAATGTTGTCTTATAATAAACCTACCCAGTGAATAAGTTGTTGATGATGAGTTGTTGCACTTCAAGAAATTAAATTTTTTATTTTTTATTGTACAGGAACATTTTTTTTATTCATTTGTTTTGAGTGAACTTGCATATAGTGTTAGAAACTATTATGGTGCATCAACTACGAATCACTCCCAGTGAGGACTGTAAACTGGGTAAGAGTTCTGTTAAGGTAACTGTTGGATTTAGGCCATGGTAAATTATGGGAATAGTCCTTTGATGTCCACACCTAAGCATGTTTCTAGGCTGTATCTGTCAAGCTTTTAATGAAATGTTGATCATATTGTGGCACGGGTGCTTCTGCTGCTCTAAGTTTATGGCGGAGATCAGATTGGAAGCTTCCGAAAGCAGATGCAGATCATCATTTTGGAGTGGTTAGGCAACGTAAAAGCTTCAAAAACAAAACGGATTTGATTGCCACTGTAAAGGGAATGTAAGTTCAAAAGATACATAAACCAGCTTGCAGTTAAGTTGAAAGCACCACACTCAGCATCATGCTAAAAATGTTGACGCTCATAATAATGATTGGCAGATAAGTATGTTGACGTTTCTGCTTCAGCTGGCCAGTGTGATCACTGTCTCAGACGTTTCTTAGCCATCTCTTTGCTGGCGTGTCTTGTTTTAAACACTCTTAGCTTACACTCTGTTGCTGCTTAAGTTTCACGTTGCACTCCAGCTAATTTGAAAATGAACTGTTACTCATAAAAACTTCACTAATTTGTAAAACATAAATTGCCCCTTTACACAAAGCTGTCTCCCAGGTCCCAGTGATTTAATGACTGTACATGATGCTAAAGGAACGTCTTAGCTAATATGTTGATACTTTGTGTATGTAGGGGTGAAGCCGTACGCTTGCTCCATGTGTGACATGAGGTTCTTCCAACGTTACCATCTGGCAAGACACAGCCTCACTCATACTGGTATGCGTCTGCTTGCCCTAGTTCATTAGGTAGAGGTGTTGTAAGAAGTGTCTTAGCTTTCGTACTCATAGCAGTGTGAAAAGATTAATGAGTAGAATGACTATGGACTCAAAAAATGCGCATATTCAGAAACCTGAAGATGTATCCAGACATGTGTTAGGATGGTAAAATTTAAACTGTATAATTTTTAGCTCTTCATGTTAATATACACAATGAGACATCCAAGTACAAACAACTTTCCCCTGAGGAATGCTCTACTTTGTTCTGTGAAATTACTACTTTTGACACTATTTTTTTCCATTTGACCAAAAAAACACGCGTCTCACCACAGTACACATAACCAATGCAAAACTTCAAAACTCCTGCATAGGCAGATGGTGTAACGTCTAGAACCAAAAGAAGAGCTTTTCTGAGGGCAGAGTTGATGGTTGTGTGTTGAAACTAATTTTTCCATTTACATACTTTTTATGTGTGTAGGGGTGAAGCCATACGCTTGCTCCATGTGTGATATGAGATTTTTCCAGCGTTACCACTTGGCAAGACACAGCCTCACTCACACGGGTATGGGTTTGCCCTTTTTTGCTACATTGGTGCCCATACATGTGACATACAGTAGTCTTTAAGGCTCTATTTTGGACAGGATTTCCAAGTTACCTCTTTTAATCGACACAGTCCCTGTAAATTGCGCCTTGACTTGAGTTTAAAGACTTTTTTTGGTGTTGCTAAGTCTGCTTTAAAGAGATGGACCAAGTTTTCTCACATGTTGACAGGTTAGACAGTGTTAGCTGAATGTATGTACTGTGCCACTGCTTTGGCATGTCTGGATACATAAGAAGCGAGTGTGTCCTATTAATTTCATTGTGTTTTTGTTTTTTTTTTTAAATCATTTTGCTCTGTGTGTGCAGGGGTGAAGCCATATGCTTGCTCCATGTGTGACATGAGATTTTTCCAGAGATACCACCTGGCAAGACACACTCTCACTCATACGGGTATAAGTTTTACTTATCCCTCTCACCTCACACTACCGGGGGTTGTAGATATTTGCCCTTGTGTGTTTTTTATCATCTTACTGTGACAATACTTTTACACTATACATACTGTACTTTGTGTTACCCACATTCATGATTATGAAAGATTCAACATTTCTGGTGTACTTAATTGCATTTTATAACTGCTTTTAGTGTCAGCATCACAGATATGTTATGTTTATAAAATACTTGACACCAATGACTAGTATGTAATGACTGATTGTGTGCACATAGTTCATAAGAAAGTTTATTTTTTTCTAAAATGTGGTACTGTATGCGTTTAGGGGTGAAGCCATACGCTTGCTCCATGTGTGACATGAGGTTCTTCCAGCGTTACCATTTGGCAAGACACAGCCTCACTCATACTGGTATGCTCAAATTAATTGTTCCCCCTTTCACTGTGAAACC